>NC_136063.1:1454421624-1455621624 GCF_964261635.1 Lissotriton helveticus | reverse complement strand
AAAATAGTGTTCTGTTAAAATCATTTTCTTTTGACTTTGCTCTGCTCTTAGAGCAGTGGGACAACGCTGGTCTGCCTTAGCGGAGGAGCCGCCCCTGTTCTAAGAGTGCCAAAACAAACAGAGGACAACGCTTTGACTTGTGGCTCGAAAGATATCGAGTCATCAAGCAAAACGCCCAGGTTTTCAACAATATATTTGGGCTTAGGGTGAGACCCTGACACACTCGGCCACCACTTATCTCCCCAATTTTGCGAGTTTTCCCAAACAAGAGAATCTCTGTTTTATTGGCATTCAACTTCAGGCAGTTGGTAAGCATCCAGCCAACAACGGCGATCAAACAGTTCTTAAAGTTGGCAGCGCAGGCAATGAAACCCACAGTCAGTCATAAATAGAAGTCAATAGGAGTCTAATACTTCAAGAGGACAGTGTCCAGATTTCCCAAAAGGAATTCTGTACATTTAACAAGATTTATCACTCCTCAATATGATTACACTTTAACAGTGTAATGCCTGCCCTTCTCAAGGGAAAAGGATGACTTATTAGAATCAGTCTAGTCTGAATAAGAATGGAAGTTTTTAAGAGGCGAGTAGAGGCATTTCTCACTAGGGTCCTAACATTAAAATCAGATTGCAATATATGAATAGGCCCTTATAGGCTCTTTTTTATTAGCAAACACTAATTTAGAACGTATTGGTAACTCAGAAGGGCGGTGAAATGCCCAGTAATTGGGTAGCTGGACATTTGTACCACCCTGCTGTATTTAATCAGTCATGTTACTTACCATAGCTTTTCACAGTAATGCCATCACTAATTACCCTAGTGAAAGAGCAGTGGTAAAATAATACAGGAGCTAACAACACTAAGCGTGTTACCTCAGCTTAAGCCCCATCTTTTACGGTAAACAATGTGTTTAAACGCAGCATTGATGTTTTGCTGTAATGTGATTAACACTTCTGAGCTTTAAGCATCTCTTTTTGGCACAACATTTAAGGAATCGAGATAAAGGACCCTGCTTACTTCAGTAGCGGCCATGAGAACATTGTGTGAAAGGAATGTGTTCGGGTGTTGTTCTCACCCGGCACACCTGCCAAGGAGCCTGGGAGTTTCTCTTCCATTTTCAGATCAACAACTACTTTGCATCTTGCATTATTTGTTACCTTAGGGCTCCCCAAAACATGCTTATTGGATTACAGTATGATAACTAACTTTCCCATAATGCTCTGGGCTTAATGAATGACCTTTAACCATGTTGATAAAAGTAACTGAAGTAAGCACACAGAACACTAGTAGTACCTTTGAGCACACCATAGAGAGAGCTCACTGGAGAATAAGATACAGAAAAAAAACAACTTTTAGGTTAAAGATTTACACATTTGCAACCAGTGCACAAAGGATCCAATAAGGTTTGATATTTCTTCTTTCCGTTTCTGGTCCTTTACCATGACAGTCCTACCCTGGCCCATTTCCCGCTCTACCTCCCCCTGGGTTCTTTTGCATCTACAAATGGCGCTTTATTTTCAGAGACCACAATAAGGTTAGGTGCTACTCAGGTGAGTTTTCTGGACTTCAGAAATAGCCCACCCAATGGAACAGCCCAACCCAGATAGAATCGATTCCAAAGACATTCAAATTGTAAGTTTTGCTAAAGCCTTACAGGAATTTATTGAGTTGCGAGGAACTGCCTTTGCCACCTTCTTCCCCAGAAAATCTTTTCTTTTTACTTCAGTCATTTTTTACAGATTCTGGTTCACAGCTAATACCACAATTACAGCAATCAGCAGTAACTGGTGTCCCACCACCTGCTGTGCTCTTGTAAAATCTGTGTATTCTGCTTTGGAGCTTCCATAGATTTCAAGGGGTTTTCCACAGTAATAAACACATTTCTGTGCAGAACTTTATCTACTCAGGATGCTCATTTGAGAGGGGGGGAATCTTCATTCCATCTAGAGGTGATGCTGTGTTGTGGCCTTTATGCCGTGTGCCCGAAGATTTTTCTCTATCATACGCTAGAGATGCTTTTACAGAAAACATTGCTAAGAAATCCATCAGATGCACAATTGTAGAGTCTGTGGGTAATAGGTTTAAGATTACACAAAGAAACTTGGGGCCAGATGTAGGTAGCCCTTTACCGATCGGAATCGGCCGAAAATACCGATTTTCGGCCGTTTCCGATCGGTAAAGGGCTATGGAGATGTAGGGGCACATTTTCGGTAATTTTACCGATTCGTTATCATTACCGAATCGGTAAATTTACCGAGTCGGTAATATTTACCGATTCGGTAATGATAACGATTCGGTAAAATTACCGAAAATGCAATGTAGGTAGCCTATGTTCCATCAGCACATGGCTTACAGAATCGGTATTTTACCATGGAATACAAATCCATGGTAAAAAAACGATTCCTGTGTACATGCACATCTGTGCATGTACACATGTGCCATGTGACAGACAGACGTGCCCTTAGGGCATGTCTGTGTGCCACATTGCACACATGGCCGTTTTGGGGGTGCTAGAGGGTGTCAAAGTGACACCCCCTGCACCCTTGTGAATTCTTTAATTACCGATTCGGTAAATACCGAATCGGTAATGCCTAATCATTCCTATGGGCTTCAAAGCCCATAGGAAAGAATGGGCATTACTGATTCGGTATTTACCGAATCGGTAATTATAGAATTGTTAAGGATTCGGTAACGAATCCAGATGTTGGGACCTACATCCCATTTACCGATTTTAAAATACCGAATCGGTAAGATTCGGTATTTCAAATTCGGTAAATGGGATTTACCTACATCGGGCCCTTGGTGACTAATCTATTCAACAAAGTCCAACTATCTGATTCTGACGGTAGCTTTGCCTGATGATAGAAGAGCCTAAAGATAACTTTAGGAAACAATTTGGGATGTTTTAGCACAAATTCCTCCAGCCACCCAAAGAACCATGATCCAAGCTCTGGTGATATCTAGATTAGATTACGCAATGTACTGTACTTGGGCGCTGATAAATCCTCGATTAGTCGTTTACAAATCATTGAGAACGCGGCATCTCGCCTACTCTTCCGGCTGCCTAGACATGCCTCTGCCTCCCCTCTGCTTCATGAACAACATTGGCATAAGATCGATAAGCGCATTAAATTCAAGGCTTTGTGCTTCATGTTCAGGGTCCGGCATGGTTTGGCCCCCTTATATATTCAAGGTCTGGTGACACCCTATGTGCCTACCAGACAGTTGAGGTCATCCAACCTCTCACTGTATCGCCTTGTTCAGATGAAGGGACGCTCATTTGCCTAGCTGGGCCCGAAACTCTGGAACTCTCTTACGGTCTCTCTTAGGAACTGCCACTCTCTACTTACCTTCCGTAAGAATCTGAAGACATGGCTTTTTTAGCTCTCCGCTGCAGTTCTCTTAGGCTGTCTATTCTTGCACCGGGATAACCCTCGAGGTAGCGGTGCGCATACAAATCTCGTATAACAAACAAAATCAACTAGCTTCTTGAACACATTTGCTTAATCTGATGCCATGTCTAATAATGGGCTTGAAAGAAATAGAAAGAAAGAGTGAAAAGAAAAAAAGAACTACACATTTTCTGTTATACAGTTTGAAAATATAGTTGATTTGGTACCCATTAAAGTACATGAACATGTTGGCGATCCAATGTAGATTGGGGATATTAAAGGGCATACCGGCAAAGAGGAAACATCCGAATTGGACGAAGAAAGGCCCATGTTTGCATAGTCGCATAACTGGTCCAATTCTAAGTGAGTGTCTGATTAAACTCAATAACACTTGATTGGAGAATATAAAAGCAACTACCTAAAAAAGTGTTCACTCCAAAATACAGAGATGTCAACAAACTTTTGACGGACGGACTGGAGAATATATAGTGGTGATTCGCATTAAATTGTTAGACAAGGACAATTCAGATTTGGGACATATTTTACAGTTGCCCCTTGCTGATTTCATTTTAAAACCATGCTCGCTTTTCAAAAGCACAATACTGAAGAAATTATTACAGTACTTGAAATAGGCTCAACCAGTGTTTTTCATCAATTTGGAGTGTGTATAGATTTTGGTATTACCAACATAAACAAAAACACACGCAGCACCACAAATTTGATAAATTACAGATGACCTTGGATCACACTGTGTTTTATATGATCAATATACTGAAACAACAATCAGGGAAAGATTCACATTATTATGAAGACACCCCCTTTAAAATAATAAATAATATGCATACCATAAATGAATACTCACGGATGAATTGTATATTGGGTCAACTCATTTTTCAATTAAATTAACCTCAGAACACAAAACTTGGCTGCCCCGGAAGGAGTGGTGGCTCCCCTATTGGGGCGTGGGGGCATAGCCCCACTGCTTTCACACGATGCGAGAAGGCAGAAACATAAACGGTAAAAACTACCATTTATGTTTCTGCCTTCTCGCACAGTCTTCAATTCATTGTAGAGCTAGAGATGCAGCTTCACTGCAACTCCGCATACAGCTGTGAGACAGGGCACTATGGCGCTTTGTGTTACACCAAACAGCACTAGATGACAGAGCACTGCAGCACCCCCACGCACCAGTGCAGTGCTGTACATCATCCTCAGCTCTGTCAGGCGATCTGCGAATGAGAATTCACTACAACCCAGCGTAGACCTGTGAGAGGGGCACAATCACCAATGTGCTATAGCGCTTTATATTGCGACACACAGCGCTAGCGGCAGAGCACTGCGGCATCCCCAGTAGGGTGACCAACTGGCATTGGTGCAAATTCAGGACGGTGAGTGTAAAAATTCAGGACAAAGGGCCAAAATTCAGGACACAAATTCAGGACAGGAGGTCAAAATTCAGGACAAAACTTCAGGACAATAGGTACGTTTTACAGACACATCAGAGGTCGCGCAATAGTATATAAGTAAGCCCAGCCATTTCCAAACATATTCAACCATTTGCAAACCTATCCATCATGTATCCTTCCATCTATCATTTCACTCATCCATCCCTTCATCCATCCCCTCATGCATCCTTTCACTCATCCTCCATTATCCATCCATCTATCCATCCACCCTTTCACCCTATCCATCTGTACACTTATCCATCCACTCTTCATCCCATCCATCCATTCACTCATCCATTCAGCCATTTACCCTTTCACCAATCCAGCCATCCTTTCACTTACTAATCCTTCCACCCATCCACTCTTTTAGCCATCCATCTACCCTCCCTTTCTCTCTCCATTGACCTTTTCACTTAGCCATCCTTCCATCCATCCATCTATCAACCCACCCATCCACCCATCTACTCATCCACTCATGAATCCATCCATTGACCCTATCATTCATCCATCTATCATTTCACTTCTTCACACATCTATTCATCCTTTTGTCCATCTACCCTCCCTTTCACTCACTTATCCATCCTTACATCCACCCTTTCACTCATATGTCCATTCATTCACCTTTGCACTTATCAATCCATCAATCCATCCATCATTTCACTCATCCACCTACCCACCCATCATCCACCCAACCATCCACCCACCCACCCACTCATCCATTCTTTCACCCACCCACCATCCAATCCACTCATCCATCCTTTCACCCACTCACCATCCACCCACCCATTCATCCATCCTTTCACCCACCCACTCATCATCCATCCATCCTTTCACCCACCCACTCATCACCCATCCTTCCTTTCACCCACCCACTCTCCATCCATCCTTTCACCCACCCATCATCCATCCATCCATCCATCCGTCCTTCCCCTCATCATCCTTCCCCACATCATCCATCCATCCTTTTCCCTCATCATCCATCCTTCTACCCACCCACTCATCATCCATCCATCCTTCCCCTCATCATCCATCCATCCTTCCCCTCATCATCCATCCATCCTTTCACCCACCCCCTCATCATCCATCCATTCCCTCATCATCCATCCATCCATCCTTTCACCCACCCCCTCATCATCCATCCATCCACCCTTCCCCTCATCATCCATCCTTTCACCCACCCCCTCATCATCCATCCATCCACCCTTCCCCTCATCATCCATCCTTTCACCCACCCCCTCATCATCCATCCATCCATCCTTCCCCTCATCCATCCATCCTTCCCCTCATCCATCCATCCTTCTCATCATCCATCCTTCCTTTCATCCATCATCCATCCTTCCCCTCACCCATCCATCCATCCCATCCATTTATCCTTCCTCTCATCCATCCATCCTTCCCCTCCATCCATCCATCCATCCTTCTCCTCATCCATCATCCTTCCCCTCATCCATCATCCAGCTATCCTTCCACCCATACACCCAGCTATTTACATTTTCTCTCCATCCTTCCCCTCATTCATCAATCCATCCATCCTCTCTCATTATCCATGTATTCAATCTTTCATTCATCCATTCACCCTTTCACTAATTCATCCAGCCATTCACCCATCCCTTCACTTACTTACTCGCCCACCTTTCCATATTAATTTTGAGCTGAGCCCTTTTGAGATGAGGCCCATCAAGAACGTCACCCTCGCTGCAGGGGCCGTTCCAGGACTGGGACAGAAGCCACCCAGGGCGGAGACAGGATCCACCAAAGGGGGGGACAAGAGCCATCACAGGCGCTGGTGGACTGGAGCCACAACATGGGGGGACAGGAGCCATCACAGGCGGGGGTGGACTGGAGCCACCACATGGGGGGACAAGAGCCATCACAGGCGGGGGGGGGTGGACTGGAGCCACAACATGGGGGGACAAGAGCCATCACAGGCGGGGGTGGACTGGAGCCACAACATGGGGGGACAAGAGCCATCACAGGCGGGGGGGGGTGGACTGGAGCCACAACATGGGGGGACAAGAGCCATCACAGGCGGGGGTGGACTGGAGCCACAACATGGGGGGACAAGAGCCATCACAGGCGGGGGGGTGGACTGGAGCCACAACATGGGGGGACAAGAGCCATCACAGGCGGGGGGTGGACTGGAGCCACCACATGGGGGACAGGAGCCATCACTGAGGGGAGGGCAGGAGCCATCACAGGAGAGTGAACAGGATCCACCAGGGTGGGCACAGGGGTGGGCATGCAGTATTCTTGGGCTCCTCGCCCCCTCCTGCACAAGGCAACGAGAAGACAGGCTCGCTGTCCAAAATGCCATCCCCACTGTGATGTACAGTACTTACAGGAGATACTCTAAGAGAACTGATTGAACTGATTTTCCTCCATACTTTGTTAATCAGTGTGGGTGCGATTGTGCCATTTCTTTATTGTATTACATTATAGACTGCATGTTTGAAGAACCGAGGTTTGCTTATAATTTAGTGACAGTAATTAAGCTCGGTGAAGAGAAGCACATGCAGCCTCGGTGTAATCAGGGGTGTAATCTGGACGAGTCTAGGATGTTTGGGGCCCTGGGTAGAAATGGAATGTGTGAGCCCCCCTCTAAATAGCAGAGACATGATGCATTCAGGGCTGTTTGCATGTGAATAGATGTCGCTGCTCCTGAACCTTCAGCCCCTCCCTCTCAGTCACCTTCGAAGCACCTCTTAACAGGTCATCAAGGGCTGGAGGTGTGAGGGTTGCCACCCCGCTGTGCCTCTCCAATGCTGTGCCGGCTTTAGGGTGGGGCGACCGGTGCCCTGTTAAAATGACGGACAAATGGCGTCCGTTAAAGAATCCTTCACGGACAACGGACAGACGGCCGAAATTACGGACTGTCCGTGAAATTTACGGACGGTTGGTCACCCTAGAATCCCCAGTGCAGTGCTGTGCATCATGCCCAGTTCTTTGTCACGTTGGGGATAATGCTTCACTCCAACCCAGCGCACAGCAGTGGGGCCGGGCAAGATCACCAATGCACTCTAGTGCTGCAACACAGCACTAGACGGCAGCACGGGGCACACGCGTCACCACTATACGAAGAATACACGCAGCACAGGAACGAGCAGTGAAAGTAACCGTCACTCTCAGAGCAGGCACGGCGTTTACTGCATCAGCACAGACTTCTTGTCGAGCGCAGCATCTGTGTCTGAAAAGGTCACATATATCACAGATGTGGACACGTGGGTTGAGAAGCGCTACAACAGGAGACAATGAGAGAGACCCTCTAAAACG
The DNA here is from genome assembly GCF_964261635.1 of Lissotriton helveticus. Taxonomy (NCBI): domain Eukaryota; kingdom Metazoa; phylum Chordata; class Amphibia; order Caudata; family Salamandridae; genus Lissotriton; species Lissotriton helveticus. The sequence goes on along the minus strand of NC_136063.1, from coordinate 1,455,613,517 downwards.
AAACAACAGTAATGCATGGAGGGGAAGCAGAGTGTGCTGCAGCTCTGGCACATATTTCAAATGTAACAACTAGCATGCACCACGATACTGTAAGAAGACCCTCCTTGACAAATTCAGGCGCTCTGGCAGGCATGCAATGAATAGTTCTTAATCTGCAGTGCACAGGAAGGTGCCAGGCTGGCAGCAGCAGTGGATGCCTTCCCTTACTCGCAGGACAGCGACAGCCCGTGCAGCGATAGTGCAGTACACATTCAAACAAGCAGAACAGAGGCAGCAACAGTACACATTAGTGCCAATATCGGCCCACTCACTAGCCCTCCCGCAGCAACATGCATGTATCATAAATAAGCAGACAAGACAACTTTTCGTTAGGATAAAATTACTGCAGGTTTATTAGCATACACATATGCCAACATTGTGGGTTATCTTACAGACGATCCAAAGGCAAGCCGCCCTTCGCGGCCTACCACCTGATGGGCCAACTTGCATCGTGGCCTTGGCCAATCGGTGCTTAGCGGTTGTGGTGAGGGAATAGCCACTCCCACTTCCGGTGAACCATCGGTCCACCCTCTTGCTCACGCCCCCCCCCCTACGAGGGGCGGAGCGTTCAAGCGACCCCCGGTTGTACAGGTTTCCAACCGCCCGTAGGATAGACTGGGCGCCGTTGCACCCTAGGGTCCACCGCACAGACTTCCTGGGGATATTAGGCCTCAGCACCCTTTGTGCTCCTGAAGAGGGTACCCCTGAGTACCTTTCCGCCTCTGGATTGCCCTGTAACTCCGCCACAGCCCTGGGTGTGGCGACCGTCGCAGCCAGGGCCCCCCACCAAGGCCGGCATTCCTACTTACTTCCTGCTATTTCTAGGGCCTCTCCCCTAACCAGCAAGAATCGGTCCATGCTTATACTGGGCAGATGTACCCCTCGTTCTCAAAACACCCTGTGAATTTGGCGTGTAGCACCCAAGTCTAATGAGGTCAAGTCTACTCTACCCAGTGAATTTACACATGGCGCAGAACTTCCTTCGCGCAGGCTCCAACGCCTCTCCTGCCAAGCTCCCTGCCACAGGAGCCAGGGGTGATTTCCGACCACTGACATTTACCTGACCCCCCTGGTTGCTAAGTTGCACCGTGTGGTCATTGTGGTCTTCTACTCAGGTTAATACTTAGCCACATTGACCAGACAATTTCCTTGTATTTTTAAATTATCCCTGGTGCACAAGCAATGGTGTCACAACAGGTTTGAGGGAATAAGTGTATGGTGCCCGTCAATAGACACTGCACCATTTCGTGAAGTGCCAACCTACAGATGCCAGGCCCTGTTATCCCCTGTGACCCTTGATACTTACACCAGAAATGGTGTCGAACTACAAGATAGTGTGTCACATGTTTTGCTATAGTCCTCTTTGGTGGATTCGTTGGAACCCATCAGTGTCCCTGCCAAAGCTGTGTCACCCACTTCAGCCCTATAATGCCCTAACCAGTCCCTTAAAGACACTTTACAGCCTGATATCCCCCGCTGACTTTGTGAGGGCGTTTAGGGCCCAGCACACCCTGTCTATGTTTCTAACCTTTATTTCCCTCACAGGCTCCAGCTAGTGTGAGCGGCTATCCCTGTCCTGGCGAGGCACAACAAAGGCCATTTCACACCTTGGGGACTATCCTGCCATGGGATAAGTGACATAGAAACGGGTGTCCATGTGTCCTTGTCGTATAAAAGGGGGAAGCACCTGAACGCAAAACACTTGTCCCTTTTTGGGCAGTCGGAACGCCAAAACAAACCTTCTTCAATCATTGTAGCCAAATTAGGTTGACCCCACGGTCTCCTCAGGTTATTGCACCGCAACACACAATTTAACTGGCAGCTATCACCACTGCCTAGCTCCCTGGCTCTTGCGCAGGTGTTATTGACTGTCTTGAATGGACTTGAGCATCCAACACTGGGTGCATGCTTGCCCTTAATGTAATCACCTTGGTTGTGCAAGCCCCTGCCTGGCCGCAGACTTAGCAAAGCCCCGGCGGCAATTACCTGCCTGTGTAAGCCGACCAAGCTACCTCCCTTGGCATCCCGACCCTATAACACCAGGCTTACCTCTTAAAGCATGTCACTAATTGTCTCTATCATGCGTATAAGGCTAGTTGAGACCTGCTTAAACAATCTCCCTTTTAGTACACCGTGCAGAGTACCTATTAATGTCTGTGTCTTGACCAGTCACCCCGATTAGGCACTCGTTGGACCAAAGGCGGCTATTAACAAGCACCCCATCCAAATGTATATATCCAGTTGGGCAACTTGGGACACTATTACTTTCTCAATATGTACTTCCCGGCAGGGAAATACTGCCTAAGATCTCCCCACCTTAGATCCTCAATAACCACCAAATAAATCTGACTCAGGCCGAACGATTAGTAGTGCACCTAGCCAAGGGCCCTCCACTGCGTGTGAACCCCTGCAGTTTGTTTTAAGACTGTGTTATTACCTGCCCACAACTGGACCCTACAAGTAAAACCCAGCCAAATCAATCGCAGGCCCTCCTGCTAGGACACAACCCTATCTGGGCGTAAACGTGCCAATAAGTGTCCAATTTATTCTGGGCACCAGAAATTAAACAACCAATAAATCCAAAGGCAAAAGTCACCAATGATCTTGACTTACTCCGTGGCTGTTGTAGCAGTCCTCTCTGAAAACCAGACAGTGCTGTTAGTGACAATTGAGGGACGGTGCCGCACACCAGAAACAACCACCCTGTAAAATAGAGCGCTGATGAACTTGCTGCTGAAAATAGCAGTGGCGGGCCATAGCCGCACCTCCGGAAGTCCAGGCTTGACTCTCTCACCTTGTGGGGTTAAAAGTTACCAATTTGACAAGTGTGTACCCCGCAACTAACTAGGCGGGGAAAATTGTGAGGGCCCTCCCCCTTGTGCGGCACAGGTGGATGCCATGACAGAAAATATATAATTATAATATTTTAGTGTGTCCAGGTATATTTTCAACGATTCAGAAAAGGGGGTGATGATGAACAGAGTGTCTGAATTAAGCAGACCACTCTTACCCAGTCCAAAGATCAGGGCTTGATCCATCACCGTTATTTAGCTCACTGCCCCATCCCAGCTCAGAACCTGGCTATATGCAAATTAGTCTGTCCCTGGCCCAGTGCATCATGGGAACAGGGCAGACCAAACTACCAAGCCAATTCTTCACCAGAAAGGAGACAAGCTTCCGGGGACCGGTTTCTGGCATTTCAGCCGTCGTCGGCCCGGCTTGCTTGAATCCTGATGGAGCAGTGAGCAAGGGACTCATGTCTGAGTATACCCTGCCATACCTATAGTGGCCAAAAACGATTCAGAAAAGGGGGTGGTGATGAACAGAGTGTCTGAATTAAGCAGACCACTCTTACCCAGTCCAAAGATCAGGGCTTGATCCATCACCGTTATTTAGCTCACTGCCCCATCCCAGCTCAGAACCTGGCTATATGCAAATGAGTCTGTCCCTGGCCCAGTGCATCATGGGAACAGGGCAGACCAAACTACCGAGCCAATTCTTCACCAGAAAGGAGACAAGCTTCCGGGGACCGGTTTCTGGCATTTCAGCCGTCGTCGGCCCGGCTTGCTTGAATCCTGATGGAGCAGTGAGCAAGGGACTCATGTCTGAGTATACCCTGCCATACCTATAGGTGATGGATCAAGCCCTGATCTTTTGACATGGGTAGGAGTGTTCTGCTTAATTCAGATACTATGTCCATCACCACCCCCTTTTGTGAATCGTTTTGGCCACCATAAGTGTGGTAGGGTATACTCAGATGTGAGTCCCTTGCTCACTGCACCATCAGGATTCAAGCAAGCTGGGCCGAAGACGGCTGCAATGCCAGAAACCGGTCCCCGGAAGCTTGTTTCCTTTCCAGTAAAGAATTGGCTTGGTAGTTTGGTCTGCCCTGTTCCCATGATGCACTGGGCCAGGGTCAGACTAATTTGCATATAGCCGGGTTCTGAGCTGGGATGGTGCAGTGAGCTAAAAAACGGTTATGGATCAAGCCCTGATCTTTTGACATGGGTAGGAGTGTTCTGCTTAATTCAGATACTATGTCCATCACCACCCCCTTTTGTGAATCAGGTATATTTTCACACAGCAAGTTAAAGGAGTACAACAATAGCTGATTTGAACAATTCCAATAGCTATTAACAACAATTTACAAGCAATACTTTAAGGATGACTCAGGAAAGAACAAAGAACTATGAAAAGATTATAAAAAAGGGAAGTGTATTGTTTTATTCAGTATCACAAATGTATGTAGTTAAAATCCAGTAAACTAAACAGTACATCAATAAATCATAATAATCAACAGCAATCAGTTGGTCGTTATGACAGAAAACATAACAAATGAATTAAAAATATCCTTCGTAAAAAAACAGCAGTAAATATCGACGCGCGTTTCGGCGTTATACACGCCTTCTTCAGGAAATTACCACCAGTAACCTACAAAATTAAAAAAATTAATTTTCAAAATGTAGAATACAAAAGATTTTGACATTACAATTGATGGTCTTTCTTTCACTAATACATCATACCTTTATGCATAAAACTTGCGACAACTCATATACAATTATATTAAAAAAGATACATAAGCTAAAAACAACAGTATAATACAATTTTATAAAGAAAATAACATAGTCCTCATTCCCGAAGCACCTCCAACATTATATATATAAAAAGCCTAATACACATCTATTTGTAGTCTTATCTGAGTACAGAGATTGCACCACTGTAATTATATCAAGGGCGGGGGGAGGTAAAGAACTGTGCGAACTGGAATAGGTATTCATATTCCTACTAATAACTTACTTTTTAAATTTCTCGTGAACATGCAAGACTTGGACGGTGTTGCAATGATTCTTATAAAATGATAAAATTCTGAAAAGCAAAAAATGCATTATATAGCGTTCTGAAAACAGCTACTTCTCATCTAATCAGACATTAGTATGCAGTATGACTTACTTCGATTAAGCTTATAGACCTAGTCCCTGCTTATGATGTCAGGAACAAGGATTACGATATAAGAACAGTTTGTTTCATTTAAAAAAAGCCTTCTTTGTTGTACTGAGGAAATAAGCAAAGTGATAATTTTATTTGCTTTCGTTAAAAAACGACCTCCTTAGTTATGCTAAGAAGAAAAACAAAAATGATCATTAACTTCCTGCTGATTAATTGAATAATTTCATAAGTCATGTAAAGATTTAAGACTCACAGTGGGGGGAAAACATGGCGGCCATCGGCTAGAGCGGTCCGCACGCTCTGAGCAGCTTTCCGAGACCCTGCGCTGCTGGTAACGGGGCTATGCCATAGGACGTTGTCTTATGGATTATTTTGACTTTGGGCTTTATATTCTACTGAAAACGGAGATCGCGCGGTTGTGATTTCCCCCAGACTGAATCTCGACGTGTTCAGTGGATGTGCTTGCCTGCTGTACCTCCCCTCCCCACCTCAACCTTTCTGCCGTGTTGGAGGCGGGCAGCCGTGTTGCTTAGGCGCGGCCTCGCGGCCGCTGCTCGTGGGCTCCTCGGCGCGATTGCTGGTGGGGGGAGGGGAGGAGGGACGAGAACGAAGGGCACTGTCCTGCCAGGATCTCCTTCTCTGGCCGGAGCAATGTCGGTGCTGGCTGCAGGCGGTGAGGCGGCTGACTCGGATGAATCAGAGGACTCCTGCGCTTCTAGATGTTAGGTTACTGGGCTGGCCAGGGGTGGAACTAATACGGGCGGCAAAAGTAAAGAACTATTTGCGAGGGATACAAGGAGTAAAACTAGGAAGCGAGGCAAGGGGCACAGGTCGGAGGGAAAAAGAAACTACAGGTCCCAGGGTGCACCACAGGGTTGGTTCAAAGTGCAGGTCAGGAGCACGAATTAAAGTAAAGTGAAGCCAAGGGTGCATTTACAAAGGAGGAAATTAAAGGTAAAGGCGCTAAGCAAAGTAAGACAAAAAATAAAAACCCGAAGATTTCTGGCGGCATAACACCATCTCTGCGTTCCTTTTTTAAAGTCCTGCCCCAAGTATTAGATATTTCACAAGGCATGGCAGCCTCCAGGGTAGAGGTTTTGCAGCCAGGCTTGTCTAGCCCTGTCCCTGCCTCTGTCTCCCCTTCTACCCTGTCTTCTGAACCTGTAGCGTCCTCAGTTCCTCTAGTTGCCTCCATTACCACAGTTAATCCTTCACCTGTTGTTTTACCTGATGTATCATCTGGCCTACCGGCGCTCTCAGAGCTTACTACTGTGGGGGATGCAATTACTTTACAAGATGAGCAGGCAGGCGAAAGGGGACAAGTGGTAACATCATTAGGAAATGAGACAATGTGTGAAGGTGCAGAACGGAGTCAAGGTGGCCTGTGAGTAGGCAATACACTTGACGCTCTGGTCAGATCTATAACTGCAATGAGGGAGGAGATCAGATGTGATTTCGCAGTCTCTAAGGCCAACCAAAATGATATAAGGGCATCATGGGAGGTGCTCGAACAAAAGGTGGACGGCCTCTGTGAAAGGACTGAGATATTGGAAAGCTCTGTGGGTCTTCTGACATCAAATTTAGAAACTGCCAGATCTAAATTACAAACATTGCAAAGCGACGGGGAGAGTATGCGGGAGCGGATCGAAGTATTGGAAAATTATTCCAGACGGAACAACATTCGACTCCTGAAGATCCCGGAAGGAAAGGAAGGCGCAAGTCTCAAAAGCTTTATAACCAAGCTGTTAAAGGACTCCCTTAACCTCGATGAAACGGTCGAAGACCTAGATAAGGATATCCAGCGAATACACCGGGATCCTTTCCGCCTGAATCCTGCAAGAAATAAACCTAGAAAGGTTTTAATACATTTCCTGACATACTCTCTCAAAGATAAGATCTTGAATCTCGCACTGAAAGCCAGAACATTACAGGGCCCGGACTTCTCTTTTGAGGTACGGTCAGACTTATCCAAAACCACTCTAGATAGACAGTGGGAGTTGGGGCAGCGCATGGACAAGTTCAGGTCATTAGGCACCACAGTCCAGATGAGATTCCCGGCATTCTTGCGCATTATGTACAACAATAAAATGCACAACATTCGTTCCCCGCTGGATGCTGATGAATTATTAGAGACCATCAGAGATCATGCCCAGGCTCAGAGTGCAAGATAACTTGGGTCCAGCTGGAATACCACAGCTATTCCTACATGTAAGATTTTCCAGTTTCTGCAACAATCAATTGGAAACTATTAAGCCTACTAGGGTATAAGGGATAAGTAAGGATCAAGATAGAGATAAATAATTTTTTTTAAAAAGAGAAGATATAAATGAATAAATGAACAAACAGAAGGGCACTTAAAAAAAAACAACAAAAAAAACATAAAATATATATCACAATGTGGTGTAGCAAAGAATGAACCCCCCCCCCAAAAAAAAAGAAAAATACATAATATACATAAATAAATGATTGAGGAGGGGAAAAAAGGAAAAAAATGGAGGAAAGGGATAACAGAATAAAGAATCTTTTCTGCACTGCATTACAAGGGGATCCCTGTGATATAACCTAAGATTTTCTTTTTTGCGTCCATTTCGGCATGTAATTGTAGCTTGTTCCTTTTGAACATAGCAGTAGTGTGGGGTTGAGGTGCAAGGCTGCTGGTGGGCGTAAACCTGGCTAGACATCAGGCCAGAGTAAGTAGGGGTGGGTTTTCCAGGGGGGGAGGGGTAGGGGAGGGAGACTAAAAACACTAAAAATTCCTCATGAGTCTGCCTTTTATTTTTTCTTAGCTTGTCCTTTTTTGACACTTGTTCAACACCAGAATCTTAAAATGTTAAGACTAGGATTTCGGCAGTGGGAGCTAAAAACTGTGAAGGAGCAATGGCTAGGCACGACATCATGACCTTCGTTCAATATATGTCCTGGAACGTCAATGAGGTACGTATGGAAGTGGTCGGAGTCTATTGATTTCATAGGCAACAAATATCACAAATAACACAATTCTGAATAATATAAATTGAATCATATATAGTCCATGAATGCCACTTAAATCATAGGCAGGCCATGAATGCAGTGCATATTTTAATTTAGCACATCTTAAATAGGATACTCGGTGTCAATCAAATAGGTATCAGATTTGAACAATCAAAATTGAAAACATCACAATTACTTCATTGGGATCAAGATTAAATTAGAAAAGAACACATTGAAAAGTCAAAAACATTTTAGTATATCAACGCGCTCGTGGTGAAGAGAATTGGAGGTAGTTAGAGGGGATGGGTGTGGTGGGATAAATGTGGGGACCGGGTAAAGGTGTTGTGACCTTGTTACAATCACAGTGAAAATCAAAGGTAGCCTTTACAGTCTAGTTCTAGATCAGTAGTTCCAAAAAAAGGTCTTAAGTACAGGATCTGTAGTAATCCATTGTTTTCTCCTATGCTCAGATGAATGTCATGGGCTGGATGTCAACGTTTCGACCCCCGAATAAAAGGGTTAATATGAACCTCATGCTGGGGTCTTCATCAGGACACAGAAAGAGATCTGGAGCGCCTATAAGTGATATAATAACAATGAATGTTTCTATCTACTACCAAGTAATAATAGTGCACTGGAACGTCAATGGTCTGCGTGTGAGAAGTAGGCGGGACCATATTTTACAATACTTGAGAGACTCCCCCGCGCAGATCATAGTCCTCCAGGAGTCACATCTCCTTAAAGCAGAGGCCACGGCTATACTTAAAAAACAGAGATGGATCGACAAATTCTGCTGCACAGACCATAATGCTAACATCAGGGGGGTATTATTTTTTTTTTTTAAATCCGTAAAAGCCCAAATTCTAGATCACAAGGAAGACCACACAGGGAGATGGTTGATACTGAGAGTCTTGCTGGACGGTCAGATTCGTATCTTGGTGGGCTTCTATGGCCCCAACTCAGATGACCCATCACACTTGGATGCCGTTAGGAACCACTTGGTAACATCCCAGGATCCGGTGATTTGGATGGGGGATTTTAATATCGTGCTTAATCCCAGGCTGGACAAATCGGTAAACTCTAGAGCCTGTAGCTCTGCTAAGTCTAGGAAAACCCTTATTGCAATTATGACCCAGCTTGGCTTGGCAGATCTGTGGAGAGAAAGAGCAGGTAACAAAATGGGGGTGTCCTTCCGGAAGAGCCGTTTTAAGCATAAATCTAGAATTGATTATGCCCTTTTTAGCTATTGCCTGAAGGATACTCTGACAACGATAGACTATCTCCCCTCCCATCTGTCGGACCACGCTGCCCTGGTATTCACTTTGGGATCCGACAGTAAGATTAATTTTCCATCTTGGTCGTTTGACCGGACACTTGAGGATGAAGAAGTTAATTTTTTGTTAGCAGAGTCCATGTTATTTTTTGAATTAAATCTTGAATCCTCAGCCCTAGCTATAGTCTGGGAGGCATTTAAAGCCTTTTTAAGAGGTCATATCACTAGTAGAGCCTCCGATAGGCGGAAAAAATACAGGGAAACGACAGCCAGCCTGGAGCAGGAAATGAAACTATTAGAGTTAAAAATCGGCCCGTCCCTAGGAACACCAGAGAAGCAGACGAAACTGGCCGAGTTAAAGTTACAATTGGACAACATCCTGCAAGAGAGGGTAAATAAAAGGTGGGAAGCGAGCAAGATTTCCCAATTCGAATTTGGAGAAGCCGCAGGTAGGGTATTGGCATGGAAAATAAAGTCTGACCAATCCCTCAAATACATTAGAGAAATTAGGGTAGACGGGGAGGCTACGTTAAGATCTTATTATTTAGAGATCGGCAATGCCTTTTTTGAATTTTTTGAGGCAATCTACAGGGATGATCTTCCCAACGACCAGGGGGCAAGGGACAGATGGTTGGAGGGAATTACGCTTCCAACCCTCTCAACAGTAAAGAGCAACAGCCTAGAGATGGAAATAACGGAGGCCGAGGTGAGGAAAGCAATTGGCCAAATAAAAAAAGGAAAAGCGTCAGGCCCAGATGGTCTCCCGGGAGAGATTTATAGAACATTGGAGGATGCCATCACCCCATTGTTGACGGCCCTTTTCAATGGCAATCTAAGAGAAGGAGATTTACCCCCAAAATCATGGGGTGAGGCCACAATTGTTCTTATCCCTAAACCAGGGAAACCTCTCTCGGAATGTGGGTCTTATCGACCAATATCGTTGCTGAACAGTGACTACAAAATCTTCACCACTATCATCTCGGCAAGATTGGGCAGTGTAATTGGCACCATAGTCCACCAAGACCAGAAAGGTTTTATTAAAGGGCGACAACTATCAGACCTAACACACGACTTGGTAGGGGCTATAGACATCGCCTCGGCCTTTTCCCTTCCACTGGCCACCCTCACCTTAGACGCCACAAAGGCCTTTGATAGGGTTAATTGGACCTATCTGAGTGATGTACTAAAAAAGTTTAACTTTGGGGAGGGCTTCTGTAGAACCATCGCCCAGCTGTATAGGGCTCCTTCGGCTAGGCTGCTAATTAACGGGACCTTGACAGAAGCCTTTAAGATCACTAGAGGTACGAGGCAGGGCTGCCCGCTTTCTCCCCTCCTCTTCAACTTGTATATCGAACCGTTTGCCCAGGTCTTGTGGGCGGATGCCAATATTCCATCTTTCAAGTTTGGGGAGTGGGAAAGACGGGTAGCACTATATGCTGACGACATCTTGGTTTTTACATCTGATCCGGTACTGTCATTTCCCGTTGTCATCCAGCGGGCAGAGGAGTTTGGGCGTATCTCGGGGTACAACATTAATTCAAGTAAAACTGAAATTATGGCATGGAACATACCTGATATACGGGTGGGTGTAAATATTTCTACTTCTATGCGTTACCTTGGGATACGAATCACTCAAGAAGTGGGCAGTATTGGACAAACTAACTTGGATAGAATATTTAATGAGAGTAAAAGGCTTCTGAACTCTTGGACTCACCTGCCACTTTCTATAATGGGTAGGGTGAATCTGGTAAAAATGTGTATCCTTCCTAAGTTTACGTTTATTTTCAATGCCATTCCCCTGGCGTTTGATGTCAAAATGATAGATAAGTGCCAGCGAGAAATTAACTCCTTTATCTGGAATTATAAATCTACCAGACTCGCTTGGAAAAAGTTGAGGAGGAGGAGAGAGAAGGGAGGTCTTGCCCTGCCTGATTTACTATACTATGCATGGGCTTTTCAGTTGTCTCACTCTAGGATGCTTTTAAAAACACCATCTAACCTTCCCAGTGGGTCGATCTATAGAGTTATGTTAACTGGGGCAAATCTACCAGCGGGTGGGTTTTTGTTTAAGTTTGGGAGCCAGAAATTCTTTAAAAAAATCAAGCTTAAAATTTTACAGTCATGGGTTAATGCTTGGTTAACCATCAGAAAAATATTGGGGCTGTCTTACTATTCTAATCTCGCCCCAATATGGGACTCGCCGGGTCTACCATTATGCTTAAGGGACAGCCTGTCTTCCCCATTAGAGGATGCCGGGATTATAAGATGGGGTGAGCTATTGGTGGAAGGATCGGTAATAGCCTGGGATGAGTTACGTGACTACATTGGCCCAGGGCTCTCCAGATTTAAGTTCATCCAATTGGATAGCTGGGTGAGAGCGGAGTGTCGTAAAGGTGTACAACTTGGGAAGGCCAGCAACTTGGAGCGGCAGCTAGTGGAACGATCTAGGGGAGGAAAGGAGGTAGCCGTATGGCACTGGCAACTGTTGGAGGAAATTGATGGGGAGTTTGCCCTCCCAGATGAGCTGTGGGGGGAGGCGACTGGCTTTCAGTGTGAGGAGGTATGGCTGAATTCTTTTGCCCTTCTTTACAAAATTGTGAAACCATCATGGTTAAGACGAAACCATCTCTTCACAGTTCACCGTGCATATATTACACCGTTGAGACTTTCTAAATTTCTCCCTGATAAGAAATGTAATAAATGCAACCTTATGGGAGCATCGGGCATCCACATGTTCATGGAATGCCCTGACATTGGACCTTTTCTGGGAGGAAGTGAAGTTTACCTTAAACTCCATCCTAAACACATCACTGTCAATTACTTTGGCACTTATCATCTTTGGCTTGGAGGATAGTATCACCGGTAAGGCTAGGTCGCTCCTGTTCTATGCCATTTTGTTGGCCAGAAGGCAATTTGTTTATATTGGGTAGAGAAAACTGCCCCATCACACTCTGGCTGGCTCACGTCCCTATACGAAACATCGAAGGTGGATCTGACTAGATTATGCAGTAAACGTAACCTTACTTTTTGGTACTTGTTGACCAAGTGGAAATAGTATTCCGTTTTTTTTTTTTTTTTCCCGGGTCCTATGATTATGCCATTCACACTCCTTGGACTGGGTCTAGCCTCGTTACGATATTGGTCCTACAGGTTAAAACATACCTAGATGGAGTCAGCGCAAGCCCCTCTTCCCCCTGGGACCTCTCTGCCACCATTATATTATATTATACTCGCGTTCTGGCACAGGAGACGGATAAAATTTATTTTGCTCCGGCTCTAAGTGAAGGACACGCAAGGTGGTTGGTATCTCCTAAACTGAGGGTAAGGCAAATGAGGAAAAAAAAAAAAAAAAAAAGATTTAAGACTATATTATTAATACCCAGGGGTTAGAAAAGGCGGTCACCAAAACAAACCATTTCTCCCATAGTTTCAAGGATCCTGACTCTAAAACATAAAAGCCTGTCTGACTATGGCTCAGTTATATCTGTAATGAACCTGACAGAGGTAAGGGTGGTGGAGTAGAAAAGAAATCGACTTTAAGTAAATATAATACTCTAAGGTTAATTAATGTTGTAGCACAAACCGTCTTGATAACGGCAAACATCACCTATGATTAACTAACAGAAACCTAAACAAGTAATTTGATTATTTGAGAACAAATATCAGTGGAAAAGGCTAAGCTTTCCATGGTGGAAATTGATTGAATAAATTCATACTTCCTATGTTTCTATGTTTCTAGTCAGACCAGGTCATAAGTATAAAAACGACCATCCGCTATCCATAGTTACACATATATTACATGTCCCCTAAATTAAATCGTATCAGATAAGCACGTATAAACAGGGACCAATGTCTCTCCTCTGCCACATTCAAAATCCTGTTGCAATCAAGGTCTAATGTGGTGCTACAAGAATGAAATAGTCGTCCTGTAGTCCCAATGTACCAATGTCGAAAAGTCAGAGGCAGTCACTGCATCCCCTGTGGGGTGACCCCTACAAATCCCTCAAGCTTAATTGCTGTAACTCTACCTGCTGCCCAAAAGTAACCCTTGGTGTTTGTAGTGTCGTGCATGCAATAATGACAGACACTACTTGGTGTTCAAGGAGCTTTATTAACACACTCCTTCCTCGTCCCTGTCCCTACTCTAACTAACCCTTTCCTGCTCGTGCCCCACCTCTTCCTCCACCCCATGACTCCACCCACGCCCAGCTACTAGAATGCTCAAAGACATAACATCTCCCCCGTTGTTAACAAAAGAACAAACTAACTTTATTCAAGTTCTTCAATCAGTCTTTTAGGTCTGTGAATGTTCCTTCTCGGTCGCAGACTCATACCACCAGCATCCAATTCAGCCTCAGTCTGCTGATCAAGTCTTTGGATTGTGCCCACTTGACTGGGTCCTTGTGTGTCCGGTATGTCTCCATCTTGTTCAAGAGCCTCCTTCAGGCCCGGCGTGCATTTTTGAAAGTGAGACACATTTCTGGTAATCTTTGTCTTGTCAGATGCCGCAGTGACCATGGTGCCCTTTTGTTGGGTGATAACCAACGGTTCCTCTTCGAACCTGCAATCTGTCCTACAGGATTGCTCTTGTTTGACCACCACACAGTCCCCCGTCTGCAAGGAAGGAGACTTGGCTCGCCGTCGATGGTCCGCATATGATTTCATCTTGTTCTTATTGGTGCGATCAGCAAGAGCCACCTCTTGGTGGACATGTGTCGGAGACACTGGTCGCAGAGCACCTTCCCATGTCGGGATTCTGGTTCTGATGGGTCGCCCCAGCATGAGAGTGGCCGGGCACTTTCCTGTGGTGGCATGTGGGGTAGTCCGGTAGGCTCGCAAGACTTCGTTGAGGGCAACTTGCAAGTCCTTCTTTTCAAGCGTGGCTTGTTTGAATTTTTTCTTCAGAGTTGCCATGAACCTCTCAATAGTGCCATTAGCCTGTGGCCACAGAGGCGTGACCTTTCGATGTCTAAAGTTAAGGTGTCGTGCAAACTCACTAAACTCCTGGCCATTGAAAGGAGGACCATTGTCCATTTTGAGTTCCTTTGGGACACCCCAGGAGGCAAACACCTCATCAAGAACTGCGATGGCGCAGGAGGCATTAGTGGAGGGAACGAATTGGGCTATCGGAAACCTTGAGTACTCATCCATGATAGCCACCGCATATTTGCCCGATTGAAGGGGTCCGTAAAAGTCCATGGCTAATTCTTGCCAGATTCCATTTGGTAGTTTAGTCATTTGAAGCGGGGCCGGGGGTGTTCCATGGCTGACTAGTTGACACTGGGGGCAGTCTTTGAGGCCTCCACCATGGTATCAAGCAGCAGGAACCAGACTTGCTCACGGAGATTTCTTTTGGTTGCAACCACTCCCCGGTGACCTTCATGAGCCAGGTTAATGACTCCTTGTCGTAACTGCCTCGGGATGACAATCCGATGGTCTCTCAGGAGGAGCCCCTCCGAGGTGGTGGATAGCTCTTCACAGATGTGTCTGAACGCCTGCATTTCTTGGCGGACCTGAGGATCGGTCTGCTCCTCCTCACTGTCGTGTCTCCATCGATGGGTGCGCAGTCGGCGCATGACTTCCTGAAGAACGCCATCTTGGGCAGTGGCTTCCTGGATTGCTTCTAAGGGAATGGCCGGAGGTCGGGCTGATCCTACTACAAAATGGATGTATTCTTCAGCAATTGACGGAGGCGAGGCCTGGGATTCCTGAGGGTGTCGGGACATGTAGTCCGCCGGATTCTCCCATTTCCCCGGTTTGTGTATGATTGTGCATATGTATTCCTGTAGGCGCAGGCCCCACCGTTCTATCCTAGGTGGCATTTTGGCATGAGGGTTGCCAAATATGGTGACCAACGCCTGATGATCTGTTATCATGGTGAAATGCTTGCCATAGATGAAGACGTGAAAGTGCTCACAAGCCAAGACAACTGCGAGACTCTCCTTCTCTGGTTGAGAATAGGCCTTTTCTGTTTCAGTCAGACTGCGACTGGCGTAGGCCACGATGTACCGTTGATCATTGTCTTTGTCATACTGGGCCAAGATGGCACCCAGACCTACTGGACTGGCATCCACTGTTATTTCAGTCTTTCTCTTGGGGCTAAAGTATGCCAGATTGTCTGCAGCCTCAACAGCCTGTTTGATTTCCAGGAAGGCCCTCTCACATTGGGAACTCCACACAAAAGGTTGTCCTTGCTTGGTGAGAGCTCTCAGGGGATGACTGATGGTGGCATAGTCTTTGATATATCTGGCACAATAGCTCGCCATGCCCAGAAAGGAACGAATGTCGCTGACATCTTGGGGCCTCTTGGTGGCGTTGAGTGCAGTCACTTTCTCCGGGTCAGGCCTCATGCCGGCTCCCGAAAACACATGGCCAAAGAACTTGAGAGTGGATTGGTGGAACTCACACTTATCTTTATTGAGAGTCAAGTTGGCCTCCAGAAGAGCATGGCATACTCGATCCAGCGCCTTATCATGCTCCTGCGTGCTTGACCCATATACCAGGATGTCATCACTGTAATTCAGTGAGTTGGGTATGTGTCTGATGGTCTGCCGAATCATTTCCTGAAAGATTTCAGCTGCTGATGAAATGCCGAAACTTAGTCTCTTGTATCTAAACAAACATAAATGTGTAGCGAAAGTCGTTATATATCTTGATTTCTCATGGAGTTCCAGCTGGTGATAGCCCTTGTTCAGATCAAGTTTGGAAAATACTCGGGCTCCATTCAAGGCGGTTATCATGTCACTCAGGTGGGGTCCTGGTGACGCTCGCTCTCTATGGCAGTATTGGGAAGTCTCATGCCTACACATAGGCGCACTTTGTCTGGAGTGCCTTTCTTTGGGACTATGACGACAGGAGACACCCATGGCGTCGGACCATCTGTCTTTTCGATAATGTCAGTTTGTAACAGCTCCTGAATTTCCTCCTCCACCGCTTGCTGAAGATGAAAAGGCACTCGTCCAGGGTGTTGAGCAACAGGGCGCACTTGTTCATTGATGTGGAGGCGGATCTGGCATTTGTTCATTTTGCCTAGCCCAGTAAATAATTTGGGGAACTTGCAGATTAAATCCAGATCATCACTGACTCTGTAAAGGATCTCCACCAGGCGGAGACGTTCCGCCGTCGGCAGGCTGAGGAGGCACTCCGCCTCGGGACCTTCAATGACATGGATATATGCTGTCACCGATTTGTCTTCGTGTGTGAGAAGTGTTTCGAATTTGCCCAAGCATGGAAGTGGTTTCTTCGCCATCCAGGTGAAAACTCTTACGTGCGCTGGGCTCAGGTGAGGTGGTGATTTCATCTTGTTATATTCTGTCACGGGCATGTAGTTCAGGGATGCCCCACTGTCAAGCATGAACTGTGTCGCATGAGTCCCCACTTTTATGTCCAATGGAGGATACCTTTTTAGTTGATCAGGGTCTGATACCATGCAGACATATTCATCAGTATAATTAGACTCTGCCGACGTCGATCTGGACTCTCTCGGCGGTGATCGTTTCGGTGACCTTCTGGTCCACTGAGATTCACGAGAGTCTCGGCTGGAGCGGGACGGTCCAGAGGATGACATCGCCCGGTCTTGCACCGCTTTGGCGTGGTGTCTTCTGGGGTCAGACTGCCGCCTGTTCATTTCACCTCTCCTTTCTTTGTTATATGTTCCACACATTGCTTCAAAGTGGTTCTTGCGCCCACACTTGTGACACTGTTGACCCATCGCTGGACAGACGTCTGAATGCGGATAATCGTATCCACATCGATAGCACTTTCTAGACCTGTCTAGTTTCTTCGAGGTTCAGCCTTCTTGGTTCTCCGGCTAGACTCATAGCGTCTGCGTCCTTTGTGTTGATGATGAGAGGAGGGTCTGGACCTTCTCTGCTGTTCATCTGACCTCCTGCGAGTCTTGGTGCTGTGCGTCCAGAAGGCTTGTTCTTTTCTCTCGCTTCTTCCTGTCTCCATGCACTTGGCGTGTTCCTCCGCTTGATCATGTACCCTTGTCATTTCTTCTATATCATCAAGGTTATGGCTTTTTCTTAGCAACCTCCTCCGGAGTGTTTCGGAGTGACAGCCTTCAATCACTCGCAGTCGGATAGCATCTTCCGTTGAAAACTCATCAAAATTGCAGTACTGAGACAGTCGTTGTAACCTGGAGATGAAGGTTCTCATCATTTCTTCCTTCTCTTGACGAGCTTGATGAAAAACATATCTCTCATAGTCCACGTTCCTCTTGTGTATGAATTTCTTATTCAGCGCTTCTTTTGCTTTGGCATAAGTCCCTTTGTCATCTTCTGGCAGCTCTTTAATCACTTTGCTGACTTCTTTGCCAACTAAATTACGCAGTGCAATGAGTGTCTCTCTATCTACGGTGACCTTTGAACCTTCAAGATAGTCCTCAAAATCTTCTAGCCACTCCTGCCATCGAGAGCCCATGCTACCGCCAGCCACCAACATTAGTGGTTCAGGGGGACGCAAGTGTGATATTCGAGGTTCAGTCGAGGTAGCCACGGCAGCATGGCCATTCTCTTGCGGTGGATTCGATATCCTTGAGCGTGATTGGCTATGTCACCTTTTATCTTACTGGTGCCAGTCGTTTTGTCGAAACCCGTTTTAAGGTATCACTGCTTGTTTCGCATTTACCAATGCTTGTTTGTGTTTGCCAGTGCTTGTTTTCTTTCACCAATGCTTATTTTATTTCATCTGCCAATGCTTGCTTTTGCATTTACCAGTGCTTGTTTCGCGGTTACAAAGCTTATTTTGCATTTGCCAGTGCTTGTCTTTGCATTTACCAGTGTTTGTTTTGCAGTCACCAATGCTTGTTTGCATTTGCCAGTGCTTGTTTTGCATTTATCAGTGCTTGTTTCGCATTCACCAATGCTTGTTTGCATTTGCCAGTGCTTGTTTTGCATTTACCAGTGCTTGTTTTGCATTCACCAATGCTTGTTTGTATTTGCCAGTGCTTGTTTTGCATTTACCAGTGCTTGTTTCGCATTCACCAATGCTTGTTTGCTGGAGCCGTGAGCCGCCTGACTTCAAAATGGCCGCTTCCCATTTGCACATAGGGATTGTCCTGTGGGCTGCCTGACTTCAAGATGGCCGCCGCTAGTGAAATCTCGGCTCCCGCGAGATTTCAACTTCATTCATTCTCCTCACTCCGATCCAGTTACTGAGACTCACCGGATCGCCGATCTTGTCAGTAGCACTGTAGCAGCCGCGCTCCACTTGCTTTCTCTGGAACTTCTTCGCGAAGGGGTCACGGTAGGCTCGCGATTCTGTCGCTTCGCTCGCTGTCACTTCCGACGCCTTGCCAAGTTGCACCCATCTGGGGTGAGTCCCGTTTTGGCGCAAAGTGACTTCTCGGCAGCAAACTTATTTTAGCACTCACTCGGCAGCGCTCCACACGATCGACGGATCGTGGAGCTGTCACAGCTGTCGCAGGCCTGGGTCCTCAGGCGGCGATCTTCTCTGGGGGCACTCGTGTCGCGACGGCGACTACTTCTCGGTGCTGCCCAGGGACAGGGCACTCGTTTCCTCAATGTGGGGATGGCAGGTTACTTCATCCCACCCTCGTCGCCAGCTGTAGTGTCGTGCATGCAATAATGACAGACACTACTTGATGTTCAAGGAGCTTTATTAGCACACTCCTTCCTCGTCCCTGTCCCTACTCTAACTAACCCTTTCCTGCTCGTGCCCCGCCTCTTCCTCCACCCCATGACTCCACCCACGCCCAGCTACTAGAATGCTCAAAGACATAACATCGTTGAACCAACCATGCCCTGGTTCGCTTAGTAGCCCCCGGAATTGCTAGCCCTCCACCGAAGTGTGTGAAATGGGCTTGCCTGTATCCTGGAGGTACTGGTGGACATATGTAATATGCAGTTCTTGTGATATACCATGCCCTTACATACACATGCATGAGATTTGCGCGCTGAATACAGCAAGGAGCATGCCCAAGTAACTGCCCCTTGTTTTGAGACTTGAGGACATGCAACCCCCCTATGGTGACCTACGCACAGCCCCCGCTGTGCCCACAACCCCACACAACCCCAGTGTGTTATGGCCCTTATACCTGTTGATACTTCAGGTGGCCCCCAATGTGAATAGGGTGGTTCTCCATTGTGGTTCCTGCATTTGAAACAAAACATCCATTAAAAGCCCTGCCTCCCCTCAATAACAATATGAATTCACTGCAATGAGACAGGGGCCATCAATGCACCACGCAACCAAGGCCAAGCTTGTTTGTCAGTTACGAGAACTAGGTCGACCACATACATTCTCGTAAGGAGTTGGGTGAGGCAAATACTAAGTTAATTATTCAAATGCTAAGTCGATAATGACCGAAGCACGTTGTTTACTTTTCATCCCATAACCACCTCCGCCTCCCAGGCCTTCAAAACTGACCTCAACGTTCTACTCCTTCAAAGACACTTCCAAATTGTCATGCCCTCTCTATTATCTGAAAGAAGACCTTTTATTATAGAAAATTCTATTCTCCTTGACTATGGAAGTGTCCTCCCAGTGTGTTCTTGTGGTTTGAGAGTCTGCTATTTACGAAGAATTATCTTTCTACCTGTGTTTGGTACTCTATTGTAACATGCGCACTTCACTTTCTCTTGTAACACGCTGCTTGCTACCTCTTACATTGTGTTTTGTTCCGGTACTTGCACAAGTGCCACCATTGCCTACGTAACGTTTGTTCTTGTTTTTGAGTGTCCTCCATTCCTTGCAATAATATACCTCTACTTGTACTTTGTAAGCGTTTGTAACTTGCACACGTGTCCCTTTTCCTCCTGTAATGCACCGTTTGCTACCTCTTGTCTTGTTTGCTCACGATTGCCACCGTCTTTATGTTTGCTTTGTAATGTGTTCACTTATAGTGCTCTCATGTATCAGTTCTGTTCCTATTGTGAAGCGCTCCGACAGCTTCGGGTAAAGTCTGCGCTATATGAAGGCATAAAAAGAGTGTGTACAAAACCTGGTGTAAACCTGCCCCCAGAGATACCCCTTGAGTACCTGCACCCGGGCCTTCCTGTGCCTGCTGGAGCCAATCTGCCTCCCGACTGGCACCTTGCTGTTTTAGTGATTGCATCCGAATAATGATGCAGCAAGAACATCAACCTGACAAGTCAGGGAAGTTGGCTTTGTCGATGTCGTTAGATGCAGAGTTAAAAGGCAGCAGCTGTGCTTGTAAATAATATTTCAAACTATCCCTTGAGCGCGCTGACAGACCGTATTGCTTGTGATGCAGCAAGCACCTCATCCTGACCTGAGCATACTGACAATCCCAACTCACTTGCAGAGAATACAGAAACGAGTCCAGCCTAACTGCAACATGCTGTGGATGACAGAGTATAAAACTCACAGTGTACTACGAGAGGCAAATCCGCTCATAGGCAACTCACCCCTTCCAACTGAAAGAGGAGTATTAACACACACTAAGCCAAGAGACTCATGCAAAGTGTATCAACTATTAGCCATCGTCCCCTCTTCGCTGAGACAGCATAGACACAGCATGGTTAACACGCACCATTTCCATGTTCGTCCAGCCAGTATCCAGTAATGACTCTACGCAGTACAACCAGGAAGCCAAGTATGGTCAATAATGAGTGTCGTGAAAGAATCCATGAAATAATTCCCAAGGCATTCACGTTCCACAAAAGCACCAGTGACGCAAACTGAAGCCTTCCAGGTCCCTGGGCATCACTGATGAAAGTGAGAGATGGGACAACTCTGCACAATGCCTTATGCCAGTCCCCCTACTCAAGTACTGTGCCCCCATGGTGACCAAGTCAAACAGATCCTGCCCATACCTGCGCATAACAAAATTGCATTGTGATTCTCAGGCTCAATCTAGCCCTAAATAACCACTCTTACTGCTTGCTGCGTTCTGTCCTCACCCTTAGCTATATCGAACTGCCGCTCCCCAGGGATGGAGTAGCAGTATAGCTCCCAGCGCTGACCTTCCAGCTGCTGATATTTCGGCAGAAGTGTTTAGGTTGTAATTAGGGATGCTTCCATATCACGAGGGGCGACTGCAAAATTGCCTATTCTAAAACATGCCATTCAAAAATAATAATAATAATAGGGGCATTTGTAGAGCGCTGAGTTACGCACACCGGCGTGTCCCCGCGCTGACGATGAGAAGGCATAGAACAGAGAAAAGAGGCTGCTAAGCGGACCAACTTATCTAACAAAGAGGTGGGTTTTTAATTTAGCTCGGTACCTCGTTTCTACTGGTTCCAAGCGAAGATCTACTGGAAGTTTGTTCCAGTGGTTTGGTGCTAGGTGCCTGAAGGATCTGCCTCCCATGCGGGCCTTCTTCACCTTGGGGATCCTCAACAGTCCCCCGCCCGCAGATCTGAGCGCTCTGGCCGGTTCATACGCTTTAATCAAACTCTGCAGAGGTCGGGGTGCCCCGCCATTCAGAATCCGATGGCAGGTGCAGAGAGCTTTATACTCGACTCTGCTCCTCACAGGCAGCCAGTGTAGTTTTTGCAAGGCCTGCTTCGAGGGCGCCCTTTTGGGCAACCTAAGGATCAAGCGTGCTGCAGCATTCTGCAGCACTTGAAGGCGTCCAACACTTTTACTCGGTGCCCCCAGATACAGCAGGTTCGCGTAGTCCAACCTTGCGGTCACCAAAGCATGTACCAGGGTTTGGCGAGCTTCCAATGGCAGTAAGTCAAGGACTTTCCTCAGTCTTTTCAAGATCCCAAAACATACGCCGACCACACGATTGATCTGGGGCCCGAAGGTAAGACCCGCCTCGAACCATACGCCAAGGTGTTTTGCCTCCTGAGAGGGGGTGGGGGCCGGCCCGAGACAGGATGGCCACCAGGCTGATGACCAGGCCAACTGGGCTCTCCCTACCACCAGCACCTCTGTCTTGCTGCCGTTAAGCTTCAAACAGTTCATGGCCATCCAATCGGCCAGATCTTTCATGCACGATCGGAAGCCGTCCGCAGCAAGACAGGGCGCGTGCGAAAGGGAGATGACCAGTTGCGTATCATCAGCGTATGATACCAGTTGGAGGCCATAACTCTCCACAATAGATGCAACAGGCGCCACATACAGGTTAAACAGGGTCGGGCTCAGGGACGAGCCCTGAGGCACGCCCTGGCCCTAAGGTACCCCACTGGAGTAACAATCACCCTGCCTCACTTGGAAACTCCTTCCCGTTAGGAAGGCCTGAATCCACCTCAGCGCGGTGCCAGCGATGCCACCTTTGCTCAGACACTGCAGCAAGGTGGAATGTGCTACAGTGTCGAACGCCGCTCTGAGGTCGAGCAGGATTAAGGCCATGGTATGCCCCTCGTCTACACCCTGTCTCAGATGTTCAGTTGCCATGAGAAGGGCGGACTCAGTGGAGTGACGCGGTCTAAAACCGAACTACGTATCGTGTAGCAAACCCACCTCCTCTACATGATTCATAATTTGGGTGTTTACCACCTTCTCAGCCACTTTGGACAGAAAAGGTAGTAGTGAGATAGGCCTCAGATTTCCAACACCTCAAAACCAATGTGAGCTTTCTTTCGGAGGGGGAGCACGACCGCCTGTTTCCACCCCTCAGGTAGTGTGCCTGACTCGAAGGAAATGTCCAAGACATGCCTTATGTAGGGCTCCAGGACTCCCAGGCTGTCCCCCAACCTCTTAGGAGACACCGGGTCCAAAGGGGAGCCAGATTTTACTGAAAGACATATCCTGACTAGCTCCTCAGGAGGAGGAGTGGTGAGATTTGTGAGGAGCCCCGGGATCTCCATGCCATCTGAAGTTACTTCAAGCTCAGTCCCCGTGGGAAAAGGGTTGGGGAAGGTCGAGTAGATTTTCTCGACCTTGGTGGAGAAATAGTTGGTGATGCGATCACATGTTTCGATCGAACAACTCTTCGGGTCTACAGACGAGTCAATAGTAGTCAGTGACTTATAGATACAGAAGAGCTCTTTAGCAGAGTTTTTAGCCCCTAGAATTTGCCCTGCATAAAAGGCCGCCTTCGACTTTTTAATCAGTCTGTGATGCAGTCGCCTTTTCTCTAAGAACCTTTCCCTGGCCTGAGTGTCATAAGACACTCTCCAGGCTCGTTCAGCACGCTTATATTCTGCCTTAGTCCGCCGCAGTTCTCCATTGAACCATGGAGCAGATCTTTCCTTGCGGCCGCCCGCAGATGTACGGCAGAGTGGTGCTGTCTGATCTAGCGCCTCTATAATGCGCCTGTTCAGGTTGAAAACCGCAGATTCAATGTCCGTCAGTCAGTCAGCCTGTTCTACTACACTGCACACCTAAACCTGCACCCCTCTCTCGAACCTGCACACGTTAATCTAAACACTTCCTTTGCTCAAGTGGGCGTAATTTTTAATACACTTGTTAACCTCATCTTTATCGCTCGAAAGGAATTGTACACATATTCCGCAATGTCCATCACAACCACAACAAAACTAGGACATTATATTCATAACACCTGGCAGCGCCAGCATCCTGCCCCAAATGAAACTTGACTGTCCAGGGCGGAGGTAGTGTAGGCAATGCCCCTGTGGTGTGCCTTTGCAAAGGTGCCCAGTAATGCACATCGGACGGCCGGGGTTGGATGAGTCACTGCCCCCGAAGTCTAATATCGTCCCTGAGGTGCGGGTGTGGAAGAAGAAAAGCCCCCCACTCCAGACACGTCCAGTGCCAGCTGTGAGCGGAGCCTGCATCTGCACTGTGTAACCGCCGCGGAGCCCCGACATGGCTGCGTGGGCAAAACGCGGCATAAAGGCTCCTTGGAGAGTCCACCAGAGCTAATGTGAGACTAAGAAGGCCCAGTTCGCTGTCCCCGCCGGGCAAGCACAGCCGCGCCCGCAAGCCAGAGAGCCACCGGCACAACCCATGTGTTTACCCCCCCCAGCGAGAGATCGTAGGCGGTAGATATCGGGCAGGAGCCAGCACGCAGCCCACCGGTCATGTAGCCCCTCCGTCTACTCCAGAATACGGGGCCTAGCTGACCCGGCCCCGGCCTGCACCGCAGTACCCCGGTGCCAGGAGCATTTGTTAGAGGACGGTGCTTGTGCTGGATCATCACGGGAGGGGTGGGGGATGTCTGGCTCTGTAGCCCCCCCCACCCACTTCCATACAAGTGGGACGCCCTTACCCGGTCCGTACATGACTGCCCAGGGGAGCTGCAAAACTGTTATCACACAACTTCTCCTGCCCCCGGTTGTTACCCCTGCCTGGGGACCGATCGTCTACCGAAGGACTCTTTGCCCACCCCCTCCTGCCTCCCTTCCAGGGGGGGCGTGCCTGTGGAGCCCAGCCAGAACTAAAGTGGAAGGTTGGACATGGGGGAGGGAGATATCCTGAACTGCGGGAGAAACCACCCCTAGCTCCCGGCCCCCTCCGGACAACAGGCGTCCCTAGCGCTGGGAGCAGGGCAGACACAAGTGCTTGGGACGGGGTCCCTCAATGGCAAGACCTAGATGGAGGGAACCCCGGGGCGGGTAGTGGATTGCTAACCTCGCTTCCTAAACCAGAGAGGCACTTCTTCCCCCAAACTCCTACTGTGACCACCTCCACTCGTGAGATCAAACAGGTAGGCGGGGAGGGGAGAGGGAGACTGCATGCGGCCCGTCGGGCCTGTAGCCCCATACCCCCTTCCCTATCCAAATTCATGAGGCCTATCTAACTCGGGCTTGGGCTTGCAGCACGGTATCCAAGGCCAAGATCGTGCCCAGAGCGCAGGGCAGGTAAGGCCATTACTGGAGGGGGGGTGCAGCAGCCCCCCCTCCTCATCAGCCAAAGCCAGCCGGCCACAACAGAGTGCTGGGGACACCCGAGCCTATAGCCCCACCCATCCTCCAATGCGGGATGCATAGCCATAGCGAAAAGCGAGGCCCCTCGAAACTAGTCTCAGGCCTACCCGCCCTGACCCCCAGACCGTAACACAATACCAGGGACGCTGCAGAGATATTCAAATATTGGCTGCGATGCCCACAAATGGCTGCGCCCATTACTACTTTCGGCGACGCAAACATCGCTATCGTGCCTGACTCCCCGCTCTGCCCGTAGCTGAAAGGGGATAAGATAAGGTCGTGCCGATGAAGGCAAAACACCAGTGCAAAACCGCAGCCTCGACCTCTGCCGGGCCAAACTGCAGGACCCCCCCTCCCGCCCTGCCCCTTGTCACACCCCGGGCACCAGGGACCCACAGTCGACGAGCGACATCGCGAGGGCCGGCCCGGGCCTCGTAGTGGCCCAGGGTCCCTCCTGGGCTTGGCCCAAATGGTGGGACCCAGAGGGGGGGCAGGGCAGCGAGTAGGAGACTAACCTTGTGGTCATTCTGTCCTGTAGCAGTTACTCGGCATGACCAAAACGGCGACAGGGTGAGGGGACAAAGAGGCCGCCAGGTGGGCGGGGGAGGATTATATACCTCTCCCCGCCCCACCCCGGCCGGAAGTGACGAGCAGGATCCATTAGGGTCGTGGAACATTGGGCCGCCCTCTTACGAGTATCCCCTGCGGGGACGTGTCGGTCGGCCCGCATTACACAAGCAGAGCAGGGGCAGCAGCAGTGCAGTACACATTTACACACGCAGAACAGGGGCAGCAGCAGTGCAGTACACATTTACACACGCAGAACAGGGGCAGCAGCAGTACACATTTACACAAGCAGAACAGGGGCAGCAGCAGTGCAGTACACATTTACACACGCAGAACAGGGGCAGCAGCAGTGCAGTACATATTTACACATGCAGAACAGGGGCAGTTAAACCAATGTAAAAAGGTTCTTCTGCTGCCTTTTCCATATTAACACTATTTTGCTCTAATAAGATTTTTTATTGTTGTTGCTTTTTGTTCTTCTTTACTTCACTTGGGTGTAAAAAAACGTTTCCCGTACAGTGAAAAGCCCAGTTTGTAGTTTGCATTAGTGAGCAATTAATGGCCCAGATCAGAAGGCATGGCAGTGCAAAAAGGAAAAATACTTCAGATAAGCATGAATAATAGGCAATGGAATTGAAATCTAAAAAAGGCAACAAAAACCCTTCATTAGAATAATGTAATTATTGGTTGCTGAGCTTTCATAGAAAATGGCTGCAAATCTAGGTGAACTTAAATCGGAATTCTGGTACACCGTGAAACGTTATGCAACTGGATAGGTTATTAATTTTCTTTATAGACCGAACATGCTTAGAAATGCCTTGGCGTGGTTGTACAATGGCAATCCCTATAATATATATAGGGCTATATACATGTACATTGTAGATCCTAGGCTTTTCCGCTATGAAAAAAACTATTGACTTTACAGGATATTTGCCACCTGCTTTAATGGGGAATTACTTTGTCCATTGTCTTGAACTTTTCGAGAGCTTCTAGCCACACATTTGTTTATTTGCAATGCAATAGGTTTGGCATTACTGATAGGTTAAGCTATTGGGGTTGCATTATTATCAACAACGCCAATAGCTCAAACTTTCAGTAATGCGAGACCTTTTGCCTTGCAAATGCTTGTTGTTTTAGGTACCTCCATCAGATTAGCTAATGACCCAAACTTTCTCGTTCTGCTTTTCATCACGTTCCACAGCAGAAATGTGTGACGTCTCTGTGCTTTTAGCAGTTTTTATGGTTTCATCCAATGTGGGATTTCTAATTGCCAATAATGTATACAGTATACCTTTATCTGAGCAATGGCTAATAAACTGGTCTTTAACCAGCTGGTCTAAAAAAGTTTCAAAAGGACAATCAGGTGCCAACCTTTCTAATGATAGAATATATATAATTGTCTACACTTTCACCCTGTCTTTGTGCTCTTTAAAAAGATGTATGCCTCAACATTATTACACTTGATTGCACAGTAAATCACAATTCCAACATTTTGATTAATTTTTTATATTCATCTAATTTATTCGCCTCGTTTAGCACAATCTCTGGAGGGTGTTTGAAAATGGTGCTTCCTTCAAACCTTAATGATAGCACCAGTATTTTTTTTTCCTTTCAAGTCTACACTTAGTGCCACCTATTGCACTTAATTAAGTTTCAAAGGCACCCCAACACTGCTTCCAAGGACATTGGTGGTTCTTCTGGTACTTACAGCAAACTGCTTGCATGGTGGGATTAATTAGAGCAATCCAGTCACCATAGGCGACTCTAGTGTGGATAGTAGCCAGTATGTGTCAGACACAGTACCTTAAAACATAGTGTTCAGCTTTCCTTTGATAAAACGAGTTTTGCTATTGCGAAATGTGGGCACTCAAAGGTGTGCGTATCACTAGCTGATTCAGTTGAAGTTATAAAAATGTATTTGAATTTTTCATCAGACATGCAAAGTATAATAAAAATGTGTCACTGTTTGCGGACTGTATCCGGATCCTTGTGGTGTCGCCACCTTCCTTCAGTATACTCAAACGCAGGGCAAATATTAATATATATTTGATGGTATGCGCTTCACCATAATTGGTGCATAATGTTTATCTTTTACTGAGAATGTTTAAATTGCAAATGGGATTATCCTTTACATGTAACAATGAATCACCATTTTGAAAATGCCTTGTTGGTATCTTAACAGTGTTTTGAGAATTTTGGGAAATGTACTATTGACACTAGATGGTGTCACATTATGTACTGCATACTGTGTCTTCACTGGCCTTTGTATAAATGACGTCTTTCACAAAAGGGGGTAGGGAACACACTGCCTCGAATACCAACACACCATTCACCCAGGTGCCTTGTGGTAAATTCAATGTATGATAACACTCACTTTATTTGAAAGTCTGAATGTTGGACCCGGTCCTTTGGGCAGGTTCACCCCGAGACTTTTTGCTTTTTCCCAGCCTGTTTTTGGAACCTGGATTGGTGATTTTAGGCCTCTGCGCACTTTTTCACTGTGATACAGTGTAAAGTGCGTGTGCTCTCTGTGTATGTGTGGTGAGCGACCTGCCCTCCCATAGGAATGAATGGGGAATATGTATGCCCATGGTAGATTCCTGATGCGTGGGGAGTGCAGGGTCGAGTTTGATATGTGTGAACTCGTGAGAATGAATGCTGCATAATGGTATATGCGGCATGGCTGTGTCTAGTCTAGAAGCGCCACTTTTAGAAGTTGGCATATTTGTGTAGTGAGTCTGCTGGCCCGTGATTGGGTGATGAGCCTGGCCCAGGAGTGCCTGGGCCTGCTTGTGGATTTACTGTCTGGTTTGAGTGGGACAGGGGCTGCAGGGCCCCCGGAGAGGGTCGGAGCCAGTCCCAGGATGAAAGGCCCCCATCTGCTGTCAGGGATGGGAGGAAAAGAGCATCTGGTGGTGCTGGGCTGTGCCTGTCAGCCCACCATGCTGGCTCTCCCCCCTGATGACCCACTGTCACCTCTGACCTGAGGCTGACAGGAGAGGGAAACCAGATACACCCAGGGCTCAGGGCTCGATAGCACAAAGACTTCAAAAGACTTCAAAGCCTTTTCTGTGTATAAGAAGGGGCTGTGTCCCCTTCCAAAATGTTCTTGTCTTGTTCCTGTGGCTGACTTAAATCTACCAGGGGTGGGCGCTGCCCAGCCCCTGGATGCCTGGAGGACTTCTGGGGGACCCCTCTGCCTGTCCTGGAAGGACAGGGGGACTTTGCTTTACCCTAGAGGGACTTTGCTGTATCCCCTGAAGGACTTTGCTGGACTTGTCCCTGTAGCACTGAGGGAGCGCTTCATTTGCATCTAGCGCTGAGAGAGCGCTTTATTGTCCTTCTAGCGCTGGGAGCGCTGTGTTTCTTCTCTTTAGCGCCTGTGAGCGCTTCACTGGGACAATAGCGCTTAGGAGCGCTTTATTCCCGAGTATAGCGCTGGTAGCGCTCGGCTCATTTTCCTTTGCGCTTGGAGGCGCTTTATTTCCTATGGCCGGTGCCCACCCGGCATCTGGCTCGTAAAAGGAATCAGCCCCCACCTGCCTGCCTAAAGGAGAAGGGCCGCTGCGCTGCCCGCAGCGACCCGGAAGCGGTTCACCGGCCGGCCAAACCCAGCGCGGCCGGCCGGAAGTCCCCCCCCCCCCCCCCCCCGCAGTCCGGGGAGAAGAAAGGAAGGCGCGGGAGATGGCGGCCGTGCGCAGGGCTCCTCTCGGCTGATGGAGCTCCGAGGAGACGAGGCGGCCGGGTGACAGGGCTCCCGTGTGCCGAGGGAGCCCTGCAGAGACAGGAAGTCCGGCCGGCTGAGGAGAGGAGCCGGGAGAGCAGCGCCGGCGAAGGAGAGCCCTGCAGAGGAGCCCCGCCGAAGACAGCCCAGTGAGTGAGAGGGCTGGGGGCTCCGTGAGGCTGCTGGCGGTACCAGGGGGGCACAAGGCCCAGAGCGGTCCCGAATGGCAGTGGACCGCTCCCACATAGAGGCGGTGGTACGGGAAGGGCGGCCCCGGTTGGCAGCGGGTCGCCCCAACGTAGGATGGAGCCCCAGTAAGGCCAGGGGGAATTGCGTGCTTTGAGCCAGAGAGGCTCCAACATCCAGGGGGTATTGGGTTGCCAGCCCAGCGGCCGCATCGTGGGGCATTTTGGACAGAGTCCCCCGAGAGGGACTCCCCGCCCGCAGTTGTGTGTGTTTTGAGCCCAGAGAGGCTCGGGGGCCAGGTGCTTGATGTCGAGCCCCCGAGGGAGGGCTCCAACGACCCCACAGTTGTTCTAAGAGCCTGCTAGGCTCAGGGGGCATATTTGTTCGGAGCCTGTGTGGCTCTGCTTTGGCCAGTTGTTTGAAAGTTCCACGGAGGACTTGGGGGCAGAGGTGTTTCTAGAGCCAGATGGCTCCAATGCCCCACAGCTGTTTCAGAGCCTGTGTGGCTCCAACCTTTCACGCAGTTTTGTTCTAGGGCCAGTGAGGGCCCCGGCGCAGTTTTGATTCTCCAGCTGCCCAGCAATTAGTGGGCAGCTGCACCATTTAGGCGCAAGATGGAGAGGGGGTCCCTGAGAGGGATAGAGATGGCACAGAGGTGCCCGGCAAGTCACAGCTGCGCAGCACTTAGTGCCAGCTGAAGCGTTTAGGCCCTTGTGAGTGTTCCCAGGTGCCCAGCAAGTAGTGGGCACCTGCATCGTTTAGGCCCCTGACATTGAGACTCAGGGCGTTCTAGCCCCAACAAGGCCAGTTGGCCTAGGGACTGCCCCAGATGGTGGCTTATGTAGGTCTTGCGCAATTGTATGGTTATTTGCACCTCTGAATGTGATTTCTTGCATCATGTTTTATTCCTGCACCTCTGAATGTTTTTAGACATCATGTGACTTTTGCGCTACTGTATTATTCTGGTACCTCTGAATGTATTTTTAATGCATCAGGTGCTTTATTCTTAACACCGCTGAATGTGTAGGTGTATGCATTATGTGTTTTTCCTTACTACTCCTCTGAATGTATATTTATGCATCATGGGTAATGTGTTCTTTCTTAGACCCCTAAATGCTGTGTGATACGTAGGTGGTTTTCCTTTACTACTCCTCTGAATGTGTTTCATACATCATGGGTAATGTGTTCTGTCTTAGACCCCTAAATGCTGTGTGATACTTAGGGGGTTGTTCTTTTTAGTACAGGTGGTCCTAGTGAGGTCCTGGTCCCCTGCGTGACAGTCTCCTAAGGGGTTAGGGTTGCGTAGGTGGTACTTACCTGTTCCCAGTAGTTACTGGATGTGATCTATAACTGTTACTTTGTGTTACAGTGAAGTTTATATACTTTTATTCTAATTTCTGACAAGTATTTCTATATCTGCAAAGTGTTGATTCTGACAGTGGCCCATGTGGCCCTGTCTTGTAAATAATCCCTTGTGAATATTGCCGTGCCAGTTGGCACACTGTACATGTGTGATTTCTATCTGATATGTTTTGACAATACAAAAGTTATTTTAATATAACCTTGTGTGGAGTCTCTTTGGTGGTGTACCTAATATGTTGTTGCTGTTGTGCGCTGGCGCAAATGCTTTACACATAGCCTCCGAGTTTAGCCTAGACTGCTCGTGCCAAGCTACCTAGAGGGTGAGCAGGGGTTATCTTGGCGTGTGACTTCCTTGCCCTGACTAGAATGGTGGTTTCTGCCTGGCTTTGGCATCAGCCTTAGCCTACCAGAAATAGCCGGTTCTAACACTGAAGTATTCACAATTATTGGTGGAGCCAGTGCTGGGCAGCTCTAGACACGTTTTCAGAGAATTTGTCCTTCAGTGGAGAGCAAAACTTTAGATTTGGGGAAGCCTGAAATGTTCTTCACAGTATTCTCGTGTTTCTGTATCACTCTCAAGGAGCAGGTGCACTCTCATGATCTCGTCAGCCCAATAACTCATAGCAGCATGCCACAAAAGTGAGGCGGGAGTGGCACATAAATCTACGAAGACTATGTGCAGCATTGCTGGTACTCCCAAATGTAAAGTGTTGCTGTGTCTCGAGATACCCAGCACTGTCTGCAGCAACAATGGTGAACACTAAAGATTTTCAACTAAAGTCAGTGTTATCATGCACTGCATTTACCACAATGCATCTGGAAAAATTGAGTGATGGTACCGCCAGGCAGTGGGCTCCCTCTCCTCCTTTTTGGATTAGCTCCTTATTGAGTCATTGGGCTGACAAGCTTGCTGGGCTGCACTTGCACTCTGGGAGTGGTACAGAAACCTGAGAAGACTGTGAGTAGCCTTGCCAGGACTCCCAAGTGTAAAGTGTTATCCTCTACTGAAGAGGGACAGATATCCTGTAACATGTGTCCAGAGATACACAGCACTGGCTGCACCAACAATGGTGAATACTAAAGACTTTCAGCTAAAGTGAGATTATCATGCACGGCATTTACCAAAATGCATCTGGGCTAATTGTGTGCTGGTATGCCAAGCTGTGTGTTCCCTCCCCCTTATACGTGACGTATATGCACGTGCATTTCCATGTCTCATTTCCAGCTTGGACAGCAGGTTTACGTTCCACTGCAAAATCAATAATCGGGCCGCCCTAGCAAAATAGGCCTCTGTCTACTTGTCGGGCACAAAGACTTTTTGATGCGATGCACCAGTTGTTCAGCCTCAAGGGTCACATAAGTAATCTGTCTCCTCTCACTGTGGTGAGCTTACAAAGACATGGTGAATGAAGGCAGTCATGACATCAATGTGCAGGTCCCGCTTGGTGGCAGCCAACTTGTTGCCAACAATATATTGTGAAGAGGAACAATTGAAGCTGAGTCACATCCAAGTAATCATTGTAGATTTATTTCAGACTCCGATTTCAGCCTCCACTGCATGAACATGTGACTGGTACGCTTGTCATTCAGCCCTTAGCACCTGAAAAAAATAAACATTAAAAAAAGTAAGTAACAAAAAATATAAACTAATAAACACAGCAATCAACATTAATTAATATAGAATTAATGAAACACTACCACATAGCAATTAACATCAATATATAGATTAAAAAATACTACTCATCAATAAACCTAACAACCTGAAGAATTATACATTACTGTAGTATATGTAAACAAGCATTGACAAATGCATTAGGTTTCGCCTATGTGTTTGCTTAACTTATAACATTACACATTATGAGGCTATAAGTCATGCTGTACAAGTGCAGGCCAGACCCACAAGATAAGGCCCATGGAAACAAAGGCGTCTTGAGAATCTGAAGAACAAGGTATGAGGAGGGGTATAAGGCAACCTTAAGATATGCTAATGCTGCCCTGGGTTTCCACCGAGGACAGCACATTTAAACAAGCTCTGATAAAGCCAAATGGTCTTTCGCTGGCTTCAAGCCTTTTGGCTTTGTTAATGTTAATTTTATTTCTTCATAGTTTTTAAGGCAGCCAATCTCTGAAGTGTACTGACCAACCATGCAGTGTCCTGTGGTGATGAAAGAAAATGTGAATGGCGCAACGACAGTCCAAGCGATGAAGAGGACTGACTGAAAGTACATTATGTATAATTTTAATAAAATCAAAATGCTTTGACTAACATCAACATAATCAAAGGAAAATGTCTAGTGAGCGAAACTTGTGTTAATGGCTGGGGTAGGCAGAACACTGATACAAGTGAAAGACTTGGATCCAGGGCGGCAAGGGAGGGAGAAGGGCCTCATTAAAAAAGTACTGAACATTGTAGTCAGATAAGGAGTTAATAGCAAATACATTTAGGTCCAAAGTATAATTGTTTGTGGTGTTTCTTAAGTGGCAAGTCAGTGTCTGCTTGTGTGATGATGGTTGGCAAAACAACACCCGTTCTTTTTCGAATTGCAATTTTTGCCTTCCCTTATATTTTCACTTTATTTTAACAGGTTAATAAAATGGAAGCAAATATTAACAAGCATTTACAATGCAACGGTTTCGCCTTTGTAAAAGTTAGAGCTATTGGCATTGTAAATGACATTTTGTTTTATTTATGTGTTGGTTTTGAAAACAGATAAATTAATAGCATTGTCATTTAGAATGCCAATAGCTTAATCTCTCGCAAATGGGCGATACCTGGAGAGAACAAAGATTAGGGCCCCCAGAATGCACTGGTATGCTCCATGAAAGCAGAGGTTGAAATACAGCCTTCTGCATGCGACCCCTAGGAACTCACAGGGCACCTGCTGCTGCACACACAGCACCGCCATGTTACTTATTCGAGAAGCCATGAGTTTGCCATGGACAGTACCCCACGTGTAATGCTATTCGATATGTTCGGCTAGATGAGGGTGAACCAGGCAATACCAGAAATTTGCCTACACCACAAAGCCCCCTTTTCGAAGTTCTGAGTGTATAAGGCAATGGTGCATGTGTCCCTTAAGTTAGAAGCACTACAAACGTATTTAAAAGAGAATTTATCAATGTTGGGAGGTGCAAGCGGTAGGACGGGGATACATTATCCGACTGGCTGGAAGTAATTGTATACATGTTTTCAAACTAATGAGGCCCCGGAGAAAAGTGTTCTCACAAGACAGGCCTGGGATTTAGTAACGTCCCCATGAAGCGCGGTACAATAGGACTGTTCATACAGAGATGGGCTGCGCTGGAGCCCCTCAGACAGCTAACTACACCTCAGGCCCAGCAAAGGGAAGCTGTACAAAGGAACGTATGAAAAACGCGAACAATACCGCCAAACCGGGGCAGCCCGGACAGAAAGTAAAGCACAAAACAGCAAACATTTAATTAGTGTCTTAATATCCTCCCCTCCGCCCCCCACAAGCAAGGCTTTTTAATTACTGAATGTAGAAACAGAATACAAGTCGTAAAAAAAGAAGTGGGGGGGACGCCATCACCGGAAGTGACGTCATTAAAGGTAGCGAGCTCCTCTTCACAGAGAGGCCAAAGAGTGAAGTCGAGCTGTTTGGCAGGGGGGACGGCGTACGCCCGGTAAAATAAGTCGGGGGACGCCATCCACCCGCGTGGTACCCCGACTCGAGCCCTGACGAGACTGTATACATCCAAGAGTGGTATGATAAGATGGCAATCCAATACAGCTTTTCGGTATACACTTGAAAACATGGCCTATGTACTATTTGTTTGGATCAAAATCAATAAGAGCTTTTTTTCACAATTTTAAGAAAACACTGGAAAATACCCACTGTAATTTCTAAAAAAGCCTCTTAAAACAGAGACAGCCGAAGCGGACATGAGCGCTTTATTGTGCTATGTGGAAATCTCAGTCTCCACCCTCACCCCCATCCCCATCCCGCCCTTTTTATCTTCCGTATGGTTTACGATATATGTACATTTATTTTAGACCATTCAGCAAATGCAAATGAACTCATTGCACTGCTCACTGTTCAGTGTCAGTGTGCTTTCAAGAAGTGGTCTTAAGAATTGCAATATGTGATGATACAGTGGCGTAGCAAAGATGCTGTGCGCACAGCTCTCGAGTGTCCCAGTTCCAAATGTGCTTAGCTCAGTCAGTCCTCAATTTTTCTATGAATTCTGAGATTTGTAGTGCTGATTTTATCATGAGTTGAGCTGGATTACAAATAGCAGCATGCAACATTTAAGCATGGAACCTGTTTGTTTGAGGGCAATGGTGGTATGCTCCATATGGGATTTGTTTTGGGTCAGATATGATGTCCAGACTAGGAGTGCTTCTCCTGCATCATGAGAAGATGCCTCTAAATGTGGAATGGCGTTAGAAGGTACGAGAAGTGTCTGAAATGTATACAAAACTTAATTGGGTTTGGTTGGAAAGGTGTGGGTGATGTGTACCGGTATGCAGGGCTCTCAAATTCCCCTGGTTCATGTGAAACTACTGCACCCAGTCCGATTTTCTGCTTTGCATTCTGGGACTTGCAGGATTTTTTTTAGCCCTTTCTGGAATCAGGACTACAAACTCCAGAATGCAAAGCAACAGCCTGGTTGGGATAAGCTAATCACGCACGGATATGGGAAAATTGAGATGTCTGTTACTGAGCTAATGAAAGCAAGTAGGATGGCAAGGTGATACACTCTCTCTAGGTTATTGTGGATACTATCTCTAGCACTGAACGTTTTACCTACAAATATTTCCTTTCAGGCTTGCCATTTAATTCGTTATATGCAGGAAACACAACGTTATCACCCTGAATGCATTAGGGTATCATACAAACTTCAGGAGTGGAAAATGTCTGTAATGACCTGGAGTAAGGAAGGTGGTCACCCTAGAAAACGGGCCCCTTTGGCCGCAGTTTGGCACTAATATCCATAATATTGATGACAACGGCACCTCACAACCTTGTGTCCCGGTGCCACTGCACCTGCTGCACTAATGATAGATTACAGCCCTGGGGAATCATCATGCAAGCAGGCGTACATGCTCTCACATTTTTGGGAGTGGGCTGAGAACCTGTTTTTTTTATCCCAGGTGTCTAAAGCTGTACCATAGTAGCTCGGAAATTTCCCCGAGTTAATGCAAGAATTTTAAACAGAACAAGTTGGAAACCGGGAACAAGATTTGCCTCGCTCCTATCCCGACGGGTTATGTCTAAAGTTCATATTCATGTTTCGACTGTTAGACACCTCACACGCAAAAACAAAACAGGTGCTCGGCTCAGCCTTATAAGGCCCTTGGTGTACGCCCACTGTACCGTTTCGACACCAGCGTTTACCTGCTAAAAAGTGACTTTTG
Organism: Lissotriton helveticus; assembly: GCF_964261635.1. Taxonomy (NCBI): domain Eukaryota; kingdom Metazoa; phylum Chordata; class Amphibia; order Caudata; family Salamandridae; genus Lissotriton; species Lissotriton helveticus. Next base: position 1,455,577,299 of record NC_136063.1, on the reverse strand, counting down.
ATTTAAACATACATTTATAAAAGAGCTTGACATTTGCTCACGGGACGAGACGGTTTTAAACGGAAGTGCCTAAACATGTACCCTCTGCCTATATGATGCCCATTCATCTTTAGACAAGCATTTAAAATGCAATGGTCTCGGCATTATTATTGAAGGTGAATAAAACTTGCCATATGAATAGGAACATTAAAAAAATAGGTAATAAAAAACGCATATCACTACAAGTAATTATTTGTTTTTATTTTGTAATGTTTTCAAGTATGAACACCATACCATTGGTTGACGAAGTACTCAAAACATGCAGTAAACCACACAATACGAGACTGCAACGATTATAAAGGGCACCAATATATTATGCAATATGATTTAATGATGCCTACATAACCCATGTGCTCTTCCCTCCATCTCTCTTGACTTCTGGAATTCCCACCGAGAACCCGAGAAACCGCACCTCTCAGAGAGGAAGTGTGCTCTTCAGAGGCGTACCCGGTTCAAACAGTGCTTCATAAAGTGAAGTTTCAGAGACCCTTGAAAACATGGAGGAGGCAGGTATCGCGAAGGGGGGTTACATGGCACTATCAAACCCCACCCTGGTACAAATATCAGACCAGTAAATTACATTAATAAACAACCTTGTACTTTAATGCATGACATTTGTCTTTCGAGAAAAAAAAAAAACTTACAGTGGCCAGTACGGGGATCGAACCCGCGACCTTGGCGTTATTAGCACCACGCTCTAACCAACTGAGCTAACCGGCCCTGAAGGTAACAGTGCAAAGGAATGTTTTCATTAGATAGAACTGGGTAGGTTATCATAGGTGCAGAATCAACACATTGAGGCGCTCCGACAGTTCTGGGTTGACTCATTTGCACATACAAGGAAAGAGCACGTACATAAATCACGAATGGTACTGAAGGCGCTTCATTAATAACACTGACACGATTAGCAAGTCCAGGTAAAGATAGACCGAAGACCAGCATCACTCCACAGCTCCCCGCCCCCTCCCACGTACTTTGCACAGAGGGCAAGCTTATGAAAGTGTAATAAGTCCGTTTCCTTGTCAGGATAGTGAAGATGATTGAAAAGCGGGGGACACACCTTTTCTATTTTCTCGTTTATTATTATTGTTTAGTGACACCCTTCTGACGAGGATGAATTGATAAGCTATGTATAGCTGCCACCTTATAATGGATAAGCATTCATGACACAGCTGTGCCCCCACCCCAGAATAAATAAAATATAGATGCTCATAACCCCCATCTCTAGGCGACCCTCTTTCTTCCGGACTGTACCTGCTCCTTGACAGCCAGCCTCAGGGGCGCCAATACTTCTTCCATGGCTTTCCTAGGCAGTTCTGGCTCTAGCTTCTGCTGCTTCCTCTGCGGTGCTCTCTCCTGCAGACGGCGGGGTGCTGCGGCCAGACCCCGGGTGGACCGCTGGAGCATGGGGCTGCGCTGGCCGGGGAGCAGAGTGCGGCAGAGCAGGGTTCTAAGCAGCAGCATGGCCCGGGAAAGGCGGGGCTCCGGGCTGCATGATGAAATCTCTGCCTGGCCGGCTCCGGAGAGCGACCCGGTAATTCATCAAATGCAGAGCGTGATTCCTGCTCAAAAAGATCGGCCATGTTTGAATGGTGCAGTTATCGTTTGATAACATTGCAAGTTCGCGGGTTGCTATACAAACTATACATTGGACATCTTTAATGGCCTATTATTTTTGTAGATACTGTTTCATAGAAGATGAACAGATAGTATGAGTAACATTTTTTCTAAAAAATAATGTTTTATATTGTTTAAGCATCACAGTAAATATTTGTGCTTGAAAGAACATGCCACGTACAAGCAGCCCCACCGCCGTCTTTCTACACAATAATGATAATTAACAAAATGGCGGCCACGCCCTGTTCTCTAGTCGACGCCAGACATGGGGAGCCAGTAATTTTAAACAAGCAACTAGAATACGTTAAGTTACATTAGGCAAAAGTGACAATTGAGAGCAAACAAAATACAAGAGGCAACAAACTGTACATTACAGAAGAAATGGACTGGGACCTCGGTGAGAGGGGGGTGTAACCAGACCTAAAAAAGAAGTCAGGTCCCGGGCCGGCCAGCCAATCACAGCGCGGCCCGGGGAATGACATCACGGGGGTGTCCCGGGCCGGCAGCCAATGACAGCGCGGCCCGGGACAAAGGAGCGGGGCTTAAAAAAAGTCCGAGAAACGCCCCCGAATTGCGTTTTCTCGAGAAAGCGCGATTGACAGCCTCTGTCTCCCAATGGCTAGCCTCCATTTATGGAGCTAGCCAATGAGAGACAGAGGCGGTGCCGACATCCATACTCTTGACAAAAGTTTTCGATCTGGGAGGGGCACTTCGTGCCCTCCCCAGGTCGAAACCTAAAAAGTGACATCCAAATTCTTCACTTGTGTTATTGTATACTGCTGCCGTGGCAGATGACTCGAGCATGGCTATTCTAGCTACTAATCAGGGGTGTACCCTGCTTAGGCATTCTTGTGAACAAATGAACCAGAGCAGCGCAGCTCTCTCACTAAAACTGCTCTACGTGAAGACATCCTGGCTGATTCATCCCAAATATCCTTGAGGATAATTTAGCAAAATTAAAATAATTGTGTATCAGAGCCATAAATAGTGAACAAAAAACACTTAAGGCGTTAACAAAAAGCAAATATTTGTGCACCGGAGACAGAAATATTGTAAACAGCACATGATCCTAGCTATGAATGCACGCAGCCATTCCTCCTGTGTGTATGTGGCAGGGTGTGGGGGGGAGACGTGTTGTCAGTGTGAAATAAGATCACTGTACTTGGGAGGATTCAACAACCCAAAAAAATTTCAGAATCCTAAATGCACGCAGCCCGTGAGAGTAAACGGTATGTAGAATGCTAAATGCATGAAGCCTGGGAAATCAAATGTTATGGTTCATTCCCCAAAATAAAAAATCGGAGCCATACATAGTAGGAAAAAAGCATGCACGAAGCATTTACAAAAGCTAATAATTGAGCATCCCAATAAGAAATTGTTAAAAAAAAGCACATGAAGCAAGCTGTAAATGCACGCAGGCAGACCTCCTGTGTGTTTGGGTGGGTGCAGGGGGAGACAGGTTGTCTGAATGCATTAAAATAAACATATTTGAGAGGGTTCCTCAGCCAAATCAATATTTGACAGAATCCTAAATGCACACAGGCAGGGAAAGTAAACGATATGGAGCATTAACAAAAAAAGTTTGAAACACAAACGTGGATGGGGATGAGTAGTTAGGCCACAGGAAACTGATAAGAGAGACACAGAAAAGCAAGAACAGGCTACAGCCAATAGGAACTGTGGAAATCAAACTGGCAAACACATGGACCAATAAAAACTGAACACAGGATATAAGTCCCTTTTAAGAGATATTAAAAACAATAGATTTCACAAGCACAGTGCAAGACCTGTGAAGGCGAAACCTAAAAAGGTACATACATTAAACTATAACACAAGAAAATGAAAACATTTTGTTGGACTTGGCCCTGCTTGCAGGGTCATCCTGAAACTTTTTGCCTTTCCACTAGTTCTTTCGCTGTGATGGAATTGGTGGGTTCAGGATGTTGGGCACTGTGGCGCTGGTTAGCAGTGCAAAGTGTGTGTGCTTTATGCCTTACATAGGTATATTAGGACCCCCCCTTTAGGGGACATCTCCCCCATGGTAGGAAATGTATATGCCATGTGTGGTATGAGTGGAAAATAATAAATGCTGTGTAATGGTGTACGCGCCTTTATTTTCACCATTGCAGAAATGTCACTTTTAAAATGGAAGCCATTTCTGTCTGCTTGTGCCACCAGCCTGAGGTGGGTTGGCGGTCTAATGTTTGAAGTGACAAGGTGCACTACACTTCCCCCAGTGACAGTGAGGTTGGAACTGCCAGGGACCTTCTAGAAGCTTCCAGCTCTTTTTGGTAGGTGGGAGGAGGGGTGTACATGTAGAGAAGTAGAGATGCCATGTGCTCAGACTGAGGGTGGACTGGAATGAGAGGGGACACTCTGCCAGGGGGTACCACCGCATGGGCCTGTGTGCTGGCCCCTGAGCCCATCTGTACCCCTCTGATGTCTACAGGGCCAGTGAGAGCCTTTGCTGGAGTGAAGAGTGCTGTGTCAGGAGGAATGCCACTTTATGGGAGGTGACTTCTTCTAGGAGCTGCTGTCCTGTACTGATGAGTGCCCACTGTCTGCTGATCTTGCCCAGCCTGGCCTATCTGCTTTGCTGCCCTAGCGCCTCGTGAGTGCTATACTTTGACTGCCTGCACTCCAAGGAGGTGAGGAGCGTGGGCGCTACTCCCACAGGTGGGACCCCGGGAACTGTGAGCCACCTAGCGCCTGGTGAGCACCATATTTGAAGTGAATGTGTTGCTCTGCCTGCACTCTAGTGCCTGGTGGGCACTGTTTCCCTGATTACAAGAAGAGGTACACTATCTTCTGTCCCTGAAGTTTCTAGTGGGACCTAGTGCCTCGCAAGCACTATATTCAAGGTGTCAGGGGAGGAGGAGCTGACGCCTGCACCGCTATTCTGTCAATGCGCTATATTTAATTTCCCCTGTGCATGTGCTGCATTGTGGTGCAGCCAGAGTGTCTTATACGCATCTACTGTGCTCTGCTTGCTGCCAAGGCGCTACAACTGTGCCCAGGAAAAGAGGAGCGGACGTCTGCAGCGCCGGGGATTCTAAAGCGATACGAGGGGATCCCGGCGTGTGGGGTTCCCCCCTGCCTGCTTGGTTGACAGTGGCAGCTGCAATGTATTCGGGGGCATTGTACTCATCAGGAGAAGAGAGAGAGGAGTAAGAGACACTCCTGCCCTGCCCCAGTGCTTTGCGCACTTTGCTTTTGCTGTTTTTGCAGCCAGCCCTGACTTTGCGGGACATAGGGCATTTGAGGCCCGGAAAGAGGCCAGTTGGCCTGGGGCCAGTTTCAGAGTGTTGTGCCCCCGATTGGGGTGAACTGTGTTTATGCTGGCGAGGCCTATTGCCCCATATGATTTCTTGCATAATTTTGTTGCATAATGCATTTGTACCTAGTATGATACCTAATGCTTTTCCCTCCGGTTTGCAGTGCTGATTTTTGGCCATCAGTAATTTGAGAGCCCCCGAGTAGGGGCTCCCCAGGCGCAGTAGCGCCAGAAGCGAATCTGCAACCTTGGGGCAGCTATTCCAGGTGTATTTACATAAAGTGTACTGTTAATGTTGCTTATGCTTAATACATGTGGTTATATCGCTAATGGTTTCTTTCCCCCCTAATACTTTCAGGATGTTTGGAGGTTACTAGGGATGCACCATTATGCTAATGTTCTGTCCTAAGGTGCGCAATGATGAAATGCCTCATGTGTATGCCCCATTCTAATATGATTAGACCCCATGTACCGCGGGAGGTGCCTCATGCATCTGCTAATGCCTAAGGAGATGTTGCCTAGCATTTTTACCATAATGAGAATGCTACATGCCTACTATATTTATGTTTATGTGGAGAAGTGTGGCTCACCGATTAGAGCGGCAGACCCTGAGGCAGCGGTCTGGCCCGGGACCAGGGTTCAATCCCCGTCGCAGCAGGGTCTTGGGCTCAATGTCCTCGGACCCGATAATTCTCGCCTTGGTGCCTACTCTAATCATGGGTTCCACTCTGCAACTCTGGGCAATAGCTTGCTTAATCTCCACACCGGCCCTAACAACGCTAGGATGCCTGGCTTCACCTTGGGGGTGCCCAGGAGTGGACACCTCACAGGAACAGGCCAGGAAGGGTTCCACAGCGGTATTCGTACAGCGCTTAGAGACCCCTGGGTGATAGGCGCTATACAAATGCAAATTACATTTACATTTATGCCCACAGGTTGATGCCTAATGCTTTTCCCGCCTAATAGGTTATTCATACGGCTTGTATGCCTAATGCATTAATGCTGGCAATGCTTTTACCCTAATGCTACTGTGAAAAGGACGGGGAGTCGGCCGTGATTGACGGCCGGAAGTGGGACATATCGGGAGAAGACACCAGTGACTGCCCGGAAGCGGCTAACGGTCTAGCTGTTTGCAAGGACATGCAGGCATGGAAACTGAGGTGTGACGATAAAAGCACACCACCAACAGAGGGCGGGCGGGGTAATCAGGAAGCAGTACCCTGGAGCCCGGAGGAAGACGAGGAGCCCGGAAGAGAGGAGCAGATCCCGGTAGAGCCCAGCTGTCCCGGAGGAGGAGCGGAGCAGATCCCGGTGGAGCCCAGCTGTCCCGGAGGAGGAGCGGATCAGAGCCCAAAGGAGCCCAGCAGTCCCAGAACTGGAGAGGAGCGACCCCCGGAGGAGCCAGGAGGGAGCGGGTTAGGCGAGGACCGGAACCCGAGGGAGAACCTTCCACGTGCCTACAAGGCACACACACCCGGCGGCCGTAGGAAGGGAGCACACGCCCCGGGTCCGGACGCCATGGCCCTGTGGACGGGTCGTGGCCCAAGGCAAGTACCTTTAAGGGGTGCCTTCTGGTGGGGGTGGTGGGGTGACAAGGGGTAGCCTCCTCCAAACACAAAACCACGTCGACCTCCTTCCTTCACAAACCCTCCCTTCCCTCCTATTCTTCACTGCGTATGGTGACGGTAGCACAAGCTTTCTGTGAGCGGATGGATGTGACTAATCCCGGTCCCTTTTTGTTTTTCTTTTGCCCTTCCGAAGAGCACCAATGGGAAGAGGCCTTACCGAAGTCAAGACGGTGCCCCACGACGCAGACAACCTCGCCCGGGAGAACATCCGAATATCACCCTTTGTTCTGTTCATGTTTTCTGCCATCCCCTATTTGACTAAAAAGTGTGCCTAAAGCACCTGAAATAAAGACGCTTGAAACAAAGGCCATAGACATCCCTAGACTCATTGTGTTGACCACTCGGACAGCCTTACAGCTACCTTGTAGGGGTCCTGTGTAAAGTGCCTAATCTAAGGTGATTTAATGCTCCCATGGTTTAGGCCCCAGCCCCGAGTATGGTGTGCCTAATGATATGCAGAATATGCTCACCCGTTACGACTAATGTATTCGTGTTTTCAGGTCTACTGTGGCGGTAGGCCTAAGGTGTTGATTCAGGCTTTATGCCTGACCACTCTGTATTTTATGCCTAGTGCTAATGGTTTCTTTTCCCCTAAGGCTGCAATGCTAGTGTTCGGCATACTATGCCTAACCTGAGGTTCCCATTCCAGGCTACGGCAACGATGATTTATGCCTGAAGTTATGCAAAATGTGTTTGTTTTCATGATTAATGGCATTCTGCTACTGTTTTTCCCTAATGCCTACATGGCTGGTTTCATGTTTAGGCCTTCCTTGACAAATGCCTAAAGTGATTTATGCCAAGTGCATGTCTACTCACCAGTAGGTACGGCGGGTGAGACGTTATTGCTTATGGACTTTCAGTTATCCTTGGTCTTGTGATGGTTCTGACAGCGGCCAGATTGGCGCTGCCCTGTATATAGTGCTCCTGTGAATTATTCCCCGGTGCCGGCTGCCACAGTTTATTTGTACCTGTTATTCACTTCTGATGTGTTTATTTTACAATACACATACTGTTTTTCACCTAACCTGGGGTGGAGTTTCTTTTTGTAGTGTGCCTTGTGTGTCGCCTGTGGGTGCTGCGCGGATGCTTTACACATTTCCTCCGGAGTTTGGTCCGCCCGCTCTGCATCACGCTACCCGTTTCTAACACATTATATGACAATAAAACACCACAATATAAAATTATATCAAAATCAACAATATGCTAAATATTAATATTATGCTAAAACAGTAAAATATCAATATTCTTACTTTTGATATTTTAACCCGTTGGCTGCGCCTCCTGTTTTGCGGAAGTACAGCACTTCCGCAAAACGGGTGGAGCCGCGTCGGCCATTGGCCGACGGCAGCACCAGCGAGGTAGTGCTGCCGTCGGCCAATGGCCGACTGCAGCATGGATGGGGTTAATCCACAACATTTTTGTATTTCCAATATTTTTACCATCATAACCATGGTGAGACTAAGTTGTTGAGTTGCATTTACATAGAAGACCTATTCTTTGGTTTTCTAAGTGAATTTAATTATGAACTTTTATAATACTGTGCATTTGTTGCATTACACTTAAGGATTATCCTGTGACAGAACAGGAAGGATTCTTATTCCAGAACTATGTTGCTTATGAATGTCAAATCATAAGGTATTAGAGTTGTAGTATGTTAACACAGATTACTAAGAAATAGCAGACTATTAATGTTTGTTAATTACCTTAGAGTGCTACACGAGTAATGTAACTCATCTTTCACAGAGAGTGAACAATGATGAAGCTTCAGGGAGCTATGTAATTTATAGGGAGAAGTGTCAGTGAACACATGTTTAAGGTACTCATTTGTAAGTTTAGTTTCAGGAAGTATTAATTCAACATCAAAGTACAGAGAGTTGTGTACAGAGTTGTTACTGAGTTAAAATACTTCACTGTTGCAGTAAAGTGTAGAATCTCCATGGCAAGATACTAAAGATATCTATTTTCCTTTAGATGACCACTATGTTCTACATACATTTTTGACTAACAATGCGACGAGTCAGAATAATGTAGTCTGTTGTTTGTTTTCTCTATTATCCCATTTCTCAGTTACTTCCACTGGTCCATTTCCCTCTGTATGAGGTCATTGGTGGAAGTGGTGATAGGTAGTAAAGTGTATTGCTCCTGCTGGATTCCAAGCACAAGTTTAGAGTATTGTTACAGGTAAGTATACTGCTTAAACCTTTGCATGGGGTTTCTCAGACGTCTTTGAAGTAGGCACTGTCACAGAAATGTGCAAAGAAAGACTTCTAATGAGGGTCTATTTCCTGCACCCTTCTCCAAACTGCCCCCTAATAAACAAGTAGCAGTTGTAGTCTCATTGACCCCAGTGTAAAAACACAAGAGTGACCCCTGAATACCAAGAGTCAGGTTACTGCAATCAGTTTAAAAAGAAAACTACTCTTGGCGAGCAAATATCTGACTTTTATATACATTTATACCAAATCATTCACAAAATACCATTCCCCAGTCAAGAAAGGGAAAATCAAAGCAAATGCATGTAGATTTCAAATTTTATTTTAAATTAAAAACAATTCCATAAGCATATACATCGAATCACATTAAAAACAATAAAACCAAATCATCCATTAGTTTTACACAATGTTGAATGACATCAAAGGGAGATATAATTTAAGACATCTATATGTGTCATTTCCAATGGTTAATTCGAAAGAATCAATAACAGTATTGACATCACTTGATCTATTACAAACAACACTTTGTTCCTCGAATGTAACCCAATAGTGACAAGCATCGACGTGTTTCGGTGCTAAAAAAACAGAATAAAACCACTTTCTTCAGGACATTAAGTTATCTACCCCTCTTTTACAAACAACCCTGGAGATTCACCTGTTTGGAAACATGAATCAGATGTCAACTAGAACCTCCATCATTCTAGTCACAAATTTTTATTCTACATAAAATGTATACATTATTCCTACTTATCAGTATAATAAAATTGTTAATATGAATACTAAAAATGGTAATAAACTTACTGTGATCTCGAGCAATAGCGAAAAATTGGGAAAATGTTAAATCTAAAAAAGAAATTGATAAGAACAGAGCTTCAGGCTGAATTTTTAATTGAATACCTTAAATCAGGGGTTTTTCCAATAAGTCTTCAGTTAAAAAATGAACCAGGACTTTTAATTGAGCACAAAAGATTTCTGGAGACTTGGACATAAATTGCTAATCGTTGTAGCAGAGATTGGATCCTACTTATAATAGAGACTGCACAGGAGATCATTGTGCTACAAAAGCAAGAAATTGAAAAATGTTAGTTGAGCATGAAAGAAAACACAGCACTTGAAGAAGCCAAGAGGAAGTTAGAGGAATTAAACCTGGAAGTTAATGGATATAAAGATTATTTGGTTAAAAAACCAATCAAGTTGAGGAAGGACATTAATAAATGTAGTACAGAACTTACAAATCCATACATTAATCAGGACTATTACCAACGGAAGAGGGGGCAAGTAGGTGAGCGCCCTTATCAACAGAGACCAAGCTACTCTAGGGGAGGAAGAAAACAGATCACATTTTCAGAAGCATTGAGCTCGAGTAGCAAGGATGAGGGTCCCTCTAGGTCCGAACAAAGTGGACAATTCCATAAACAAGATTGTGTGCCTTTTTTTATATCATCACCCCAGACGGGGTCAGAGAAACAACTCAAATCAGGGCAGAGGACAATATATGAGGAACCCCTCACAACAGGAATATTTCCAGAACCGCAACCAAAAGTATTGGCGATACAGAAATTCCCAATTATTAAGCTCTCTAGAAGAAACCTTGGTGGATGGGAGAGGGATGTATTGGAAAGAGGGTTTAGCTTTGCACCCACATCCAGAATTAATAAATATACATTACAAAAAGACCTCAAAGCCTACTTTAGGAAGATTTGAGTAAAAAAAAATTTAAGATAGGACCTATACACCGAAGGAGAATATTTCAGGTCTCGAGTAAATCCACCTTTACACCCACGATCCAACAAGTTAGCAGAAATGTGGACATTTTTTTAATAGTAGTGGAATGTAAGGTGCGCAAAGCAGTTGAGGAATCACGCCCCGATACACAGAATATACGAAAGGAACACAGGGATGCGATCCTTTCATTAAAAAATGATGGAGTATCACCATCAAACCAGCTGATAAAGGCGGTGGGGTGGTGATATTTAATACTGATGATTATGACAATAGGGTACTGAACTTTTACAAGTGGAAGCCCATTATCGAAAAGACCCTATGAAAAACATGGACACCCTGAAGAGCAAAGTATTTAGACTTCTAGAAGAAGCGAGGAGGAATGACTGGATAGGGGAAGATGAATATACATTTTTACTCAATGAGAAGGCAATCATCCCCACTATGTATGGGCTCCCGAAGATTCACAAAAACTAGACAGATCCATCTCTTAGACCCATTGTGAGTTGTATTGGATCCCTACTTGAACCTTTAAGTAAATATGCTGACAGCTTTTTGAAACCTTTAGTAGTCCAAAAGAGATCATACATTAAAGATTAATCTCATATCATCTCTCTCATTGAAGGTGTAGAATTCAATGCCAATTCCCAAATATTGGTTACATGAGACGTAGAAGCTCTCTATACGAATATTCCCCAGGATGATACTATCCAGGCGCGCAACACCCATTGGGCTCACCAGGCTTCAGCCCCCCACGTCGTGTGTGTCAGCCCGGGCTGACACAGCTTCGCGGGCTGGTGACGTCCAAATGCAGCCGCACCCGAGTACTTCACAGGTCTGTAAAAGACCATTTAAATGTAAATTAGGCTTTTGTTATGTGTTCACCCCTTCTTACAGCCACTCTGATTACAGCTGGAAGAATTAGGCCCCCCAAAATCTTTTTCAGCCTCCCCCCCAAAATTTGGCTCTAGTTGCCCGCCTGATACTATCCAAGTGTTTCAGAGAGCTTTGAAAGAAGAAGACACGAGGGGAGCAAACAGGGACTTCATCATTGAGTGTGTGTCTGTGGTCGCTCTCTGGGAAAACAGCCCACTAGGACTTATAGTACCAGACAGTACACTGCCTACTGAACAGAGCGTACTAGGTGACGTCGACACACAGGTGAGACAATGTCACCAGTAAGTGTTATCTGCATGACTCAAAAAGAAACTCCTGTGCTTGCGCAGGTTTTTGGCTTTGCTGTGAGGACTTGGAACTGGTTCTGAGGCCCCTAGGACATTTTCCAGTGGATTTGGTGAGCCTTGTCGTATTCCCTTTTGGATCTGCTGTACTTTCAGTTTCACACATGGGAGGGACAAAATGGCTACAAGTCCCCAAAAGTAAGTGTGGGTGAGGACCACTGGCACAAATTAACCATTGATGCAAGGCACACATTATTAGATGTGTGAAAAGGAGGTGCATTTGACATAAACCATTATTATTAGTATTACATTTTGAGTTCTACGTTGCAAGGTTAACAACCTGAATGCATAGTTTCTTAGGACTTTCTTTCATGTATGAGTTATTCCATGGCAGGTTATTTACAAAAACAAGAGAAAACACTCCCTCACGACCTATACATGCTTTATATCACAAGGGATACCTCCAATCACAACGGCATACACAAAACATGTCAATACTCTTTTTTTTTAATTTTACTCATTTATTTTATAAAGTCTTTTTTTCATTTCTTTATATTATTTCTCTTGATACAAAAATTCATTGGATATGTATTGCACAAAGATTCATCAACGATATCTATCAATAAATTCGAATCATCAGTACATCAGTACACTCACGCGATGTTTCACCAACATATATCATATTGCAGGGGCAAGTAATACAATAAATTATATTCTTGCTCCGGCAATTAGTAAGATCTTGCAGTCGAATCTGCTTATCCTTATAAACAAAAAGGTCAGTGATAAGGGCCGAATCACATGCATGGCAACCTCCACATCTATGGTTTCCCAAGACAGGAGGTAATCCCGTAATGGTAGTTTGCCTTGTCTTGTTTGGATCCTCTATTCTAGTATGAACTAGAATATCACGTAAATTACGATTCCTACGGAATACTACCAGAGGTTGTTCTAGTTCTACCTCCTCTTCTCCTGTATTGATAATCTTCCAGTTTTTCTGGATGATATTTTTCAATTTGAAGTTATAGGGAGAATGATTGACTACACATACAACTTGATCTTTCTTTGCACGTTGGTTACCTTCCAGTAAGGCATCTCTATCGTAATATGTTGCCCTCTTATAAGCATGGCGAACCAGCCGCTTCGGGTAGCCCCTGGCTAAAAGCCTAGATTTCAAAGCATCTCCATGCCTCTGGAATTCAGTCATAGTGGTGCAGTTTCTTCGGATCCGAAGAAACTCACCAAAGGGAATAGAATCCTTTTGGATATTCGGGTGATAACTTTGATACTGGAGAATAGTGTTCTTGGCTGTAGGGCATACTAGTAAAATTTGTGTACATATATCTTTTCAGATTCAAAATCCAGGTCTAGAGTCCTCATGTTGAATTGTTTCTGGCGGGTCCTGATGAAGGTGGTCTCCATTGCTGTTCTTCCACCGAAACGCGTTGACCATTTTCTTCATATTTAGATCAAATGACTACGGTCACATACTGGACAACAGATACGATGCGACAGGATGATTTAATGTCTGCTTTTGATGTGTTGTATGGTTAGAATGTATGTGTGACTATGTGTGTTGTGGCTCTTTACCTGGCTTATTAGAATTGTTTTTGTAGTTTTTTATAAATTTGTGGATTTTATGTACTGGATATGTACTGATGATTCGAATTTATTGATAGATATCGTTGATGAATCTTTGTGCAATACATATCCAATGAATTTTTGTATCAGGAGAAACAATATAAAGAAATGAAAAAAAGACTTTATAAAATAAATTAGTAACATTTTTAAAAAAAAGAGTATTGACATGTTTTGTGTATGCCCCTGTGACTGGAGGTATCCCTTGTGATATAAAGCATGTATAGGTTGTGAGGGGGTGTTTTCTCTTGTTATGGTGTTTTTTTCCCCTCTACTCCCTGACCTGAAGTGAATTCGAGAGGGGGTCCCTATTCTATTTCATTTAGGTTATTTACAAAGACTTATTTTTTAATGTAGATTCATATAGGCATTCTCTTTATTTAATGACAGTCAAACGGGTCGAAAAACAAAGGCAAAAATAAAAGAGTTGAGGAAAAAAAGAGAAGCAAAGATGGTAGACTGGGACAGACTAAGAAAGTGAATGAGAAGGAAAAATGTAAAAAGTGACAAGAGCAATCAACTTCAGAAAATGGAAAATGGGTAAAAGAAATTACATGCAACTTAAAAGAATGGATTAACCTAGGAAAAGAACAGAAATGAGAGAAATTGGAAAAATACAATGAAAAACTTAAACAAAAACACACAAAGGTTAGCAGATGAAAGAAAAATGCAAAATGCAGAAAAATGGAACAGAGATAGACATATATAGACATGTAAAACAGAAAATACAGGGAAAGGAAATGATTTAAAAGACAAATTAGTGCACCTAAAAAGAAAAGAGCTAAAAAGAAAAAAAGGCAATAAAAGGAAAGAGCAGAAAAGTACACAACCTGCATATTTTATAATCGGATGTGCAATCTTCAAGTCACTATACCGACTGTACAGATAACCTGCTGTATGCCACGTGTTTCAGTCCTAGAAAGGAAGGTTTCTTGAAGAAATGCACTGACAGGGTGGACTATGCTGTGACTTGTGATTTAAAATTGCAAGCTTCCTTCATTTTGTGGATGTTTTAAATGTCCACAATCTGTGCTTTGGAAATACATGTTTAATTATCAGTTTCCAATGCCAACAAAATACTATATTACACTGACACTCCTTTTAGTGTCTAACCCACGGCCCTGCCGTTGCTCTCCCCTACACGCAAGATCACAATTCCTCTACTTTTATTTTTTTCACTTTCACTGCTGCTTTCAGTTTACTGCATTTGTCAGCAGTGATCTTTCCGCTCCCTGAGCAATCCTTCCAACAAGTTGTGTAATTTGTTGAGGGTGACCTGCTTCCTCCAGGTCATCACAAACGCTCTTTCCAGTCTTTCAATTTTGTGTAACATCCTATATATTCTGGATATTGTAGTCTCATTTCGCTTTCATTTAAGTATTTACACTAGCATCCCTTAAATCAATGATTTGTTTGTGAAATGTTCAGGACTGGGATGGGTGAGATTATCGGCAATTACCTAAATTAAAGTGGTTGGCCTAAATGTGAACACTATTTTCGCACTGAAAAGGACGTTTGGGGGGCTATGATATAGACATCTTGTCCTTTTTTTCTGGCATTAGCCAGAACATTTTGATTTTACTAAAATAATAAATGTATAATGTACTTCCATGGACTTTAGGCTATCTCTCCTCATCCATTGGTCAGTTGTTTAACCGTGCACGTTGTTCTTCCACACAACTCATAGGACAGCTGTCAGACGGTTTCAGCCATTGGCTTAGTGCACTGTGAGTGACAGCACAATTTCCCTTTCACCATGAGCACATTTGCCCAGAAAGTAGTCCCCTTCAAAGCTGGGAGTTATGGTAATCTAGCAGTAACATTTTACAAAAGCAGTGACAAGCCAAACAAGCATTGGTAAAGCCAAAATTCTGATATCGAAAGGGATGCCTTTACCGTTGCTCTTTCACATAAACTCGCTTGCTTTCGAAGGTCAGCCAGAAAAAAACACAAGGTGTTTCCGCCTAAATTCAGAACCTATTAAGATTCATGGGGAAGGTGAGTGATATCAACAGATCCCTGAGGGCCAGCTCCCTTCCAGTCAGGCGCAGTGGCATCAACAGCTCACCTGCGCCTCCCTCCGCAGCTGACAGGCACAGGTGGGCGGGGCGCGCGGGACAGGTGAGCAGCGCGCGGGGAGGCTCCACCACTTCCGGCTCCGCACAGCACGAGTGACAGTGGGCGGGGCCACGGAGACTGACCCGGCGTGCTCGGACCCGCAGCTGTGCACGGTGCCAGAGCCGTGGGAACCGGCTCTCCCCTGGGAAACCCGCGGACGGGGGAGCGACGCACAGCGACCTGTGGCGGCAGCGAGGGACCCGGGCAGGGAAGGAAGCAGCCGGGGAGCAAAGGCACCGCACACGGCAGGCACCGCGCCGTGGGTGCAGGGAGCAGGCAGAGCGACGGTCTGCATGTGCGGCGGCATATAAACCCCTGGATACAGGAAGCAGGCGCAGTGGCACTGCCCGCGGGCGAAGGAAGCGAGGGCGCTCCTCATACACACACGGCGGCGTCGCTTTGGGTACTTTAAGCAGTAGAGTGGCCGGGTGCAGGCAGCACGTACACTGCTCGGTATCAGGCGCTGTGCCCGGAATAATACCAGTGCGAGAGAGGGAATCACGGTGCGCCGGCCCGGTGACAGACCCCGTGCATTGGAAATAAGCATTGGCTGCTGCAAGGGTACTCCAGGGGCTACAGACCAGTGACCGGTCCCGGGTGCATCCCTCCAGCCCGTCCCCGGCGCTCTGCTGACACTCGCCGGTGGTTGTCATCCGAGTGACCCCGGTGCCGCATCGCGGAGGCGGGCGGGGGGTCCTCCTGCGGCAGAGCGGCCCTCCCTCCATGTGAGCGCCCGGCGGGCGGCATGGCCTCGGAGCGGAGAGAGCCCCCGGGGCGGCTGGAGGAGAACGGCTCTGCGCTGCCCGCCGCCCCGTCCCCGGGGCCCGGCTCCCGGCGGGGCTCGGCGGTGGCGGTGGAGGCCCCCAGCCCGCTGCTGCTGGACTTCGACCGCGAGGTGCTGCCGGTGGCCGGCGGCCTGGGGCCCTACACGCGGCGCCTGGTGCTGCTCACCTGGGTGCCCATGCTCTTCATCGGCTTCAGCCAGTTCTCGGACTCCTTCCTGCTGGACCAGCCGGACTACTGGTGCCTGGGCAGCCGGGACAACGCCACGGCGCACCGCCTGCTCGGCCCCACCGGGGGCCCCGGGGTGGGCCCCGCGCACAACCTGAGCCACAGCCGGGGGCTGCTGGAGCACCCCGCCCACGCCGAGGACCCGCAGCTGGGCAAGGACTGCCAGTGCAGCGAGTGGAGCTACCAGATCCGGGCCGGCCTGGGCCAGAACGTGGTCAGCAAGGTAAGAGTGATGTGACCTATGACCCCGCTCCGAGCGGGACACCCCTCAATACATAACCCTCCTGTGGTACTTCTCTTATGTACTCTGCAAGGTGTGGGGGGGCATGGTGTGACAGACACTCTGTACCACTAGCATCTGTCACAATGTTATTCCCAACCGTACTCCTCAATATTTTCTTCACAGGTGCAGGGCAACATCGGCACGGTGCAAGGTACTGAACGCACAGTAGCACCAGTACCTCCATCCCCGTTTCACAGAGGGGCCCGGCATGGTACAACTACTCTGCCACCATTGTAGCCCGCCAAACTCCTCCACTCCCCCCCCCCCCCCCCCCACACACAGAATTAAAGCAGTCTTTCCCCGGTGAAACTTGCACTCCAGCGCCCTTCTACCCTGCCAAACCCCTCACTGAAGCAAGTGCCCTCGGCAAGGCACGGTGGCACCATTATACCCCTATATTACACCATTATACCCAATCAGTCTTTTCCCTGAAGCAGGGTACACATATCTAGTATTGTGTGCCATCGAAACTGTTCCCATGGAGGCATGGTACCTCTGCTTTGTCGGGCATGTGCTGCAGTGTGATTATACCCGTTATTGAACTCCTCACAGAGGCCGGGTACCCTCGGCGTGGTACACCGGGTACCGTGGGTCCATTAGACCCTTCTGCAGGCAGGGTACCATGTACTATACCCCATTGAGCACCTCTCGGAGGCAAGGCACCCTTCACAAGGGTCGGCATGGATTGACGCTCTTTTTTTGTACACCACTAGATTCGTCAGAGATCTCTGTCGCCCTCGGCATGGTTCAGCATGTCTTGTAGCTCCCCATTTACCCCACTAGAGTCGTCAGGGATGCAGGGTACCCTCGGCATGGCACCGCATGCTCTACAATGCAGCTCCGTGGCGCCATACTCCATAAAGGAACCGCTCATGTATGAAGCGAGGAGAAGCAGGGAACAGCCTCTGGTATAACGTGGTCCTGGAAGGTATGGTAAGGAAACCCCCGCCCCTATACTATAGCAACTATTGCCCCTCCACATTCCCTACACTGCCCTCACTCACACTATATTGTTCTCTCAGGCGGCTTCAGCAGACCCCCCCCCCCCCCCTCTCCCTCTATCAAACAGTTCACGACACACCAAACCCCCTCTCAACACAGCTTTCATGGCACATCTAACAATAATCAACCCCCCATCCGCGCACACCGAGTTCCCTTAACACACACACATCTCCCCTGGATTACTAAACATTAATGGGCACGCTAGGGCTGGGTTGTTGCCCGAAATATCTGTCTCTCTGGGGCTAACACGTATTTAGAGTTCCCGTCTAGAGACTGCATTTCCCCGGCCTGCTGCAATGAACATTCATGCACTTGCCAAGAACCTTTTAAGCAGACTTCGACCCAGTTTTAAGCTGCATACTGGTTCCTAATTAAAATCACTCAATATGGTAAATACACGGCAGTCTGTATACAGTGCTTTCGTAGTCTATTTTACGCTTCGAATCGCTTGACATAAAAGGCGTACAATTGACTAATGTGGTGGTCCTGCACTGGAAGGATGAACAGTCGCGCTGGCCCTGCCGGCTTCGCACTCATGGCCTGCAGTTGCCGCCATTTGTCAGCAGCGTGTGCTTGGCTTTCCGAGGGAGGGGGCAACTCTGCCAGTTGCCAGGCTCAGACTGCGTAGTGAAAACAAATAATATTAATGATAATGAAATTCACTCTGCTCCCAGTATAATATGAAGAAACCCCCTCCCTCCCTGTGCTGTTCACGAGCTGAGCTCCTTCACGTAGGGCATTATTTTTACAGGAGGGGATTGGGGCTGTTGCGAGGATTAAACCCCCTACCTCTTCCCTGCTATGCTTTTCATATTATCACCAGGCAGCATGTCCTTGTGACCTCAAAAACGCACGGCCTCCCTGCCAAGTGATAAAATGACACTCAAATGAGCTCCCTTAGCAATCTACCGGCAGCTTTCACTTTCGTTATCTAACCGTGTCAGACTAGACTGACTCATTGGTGACTGCATCTGTCAGCGACACAGAGTGCGGTAAACAATAAAGCATGCAAACAACTCCCGCCTTAACAAAAGAGCATTTAGTATTTATTTTTTTACGAAAATAGTTTGTTTACTGACCCTGTAGGAGCCACTTGCTTCTGACGCTGCCCACACTTGTTTTTGGTGTGTTTTTCTAAACACTTTACCTACGCGTTTTTCATCCAGGTTCCGAAATCCCTGTTGCTTCACATTTTCACCCGAACGCTCCCGTAACAACCACATTACCTAAAACAATTCCATCCTTTCAGCCTTATGACAATACTTAACATTGCAAGGCAGTAGCAATTGTTGAAAACCGCAGAGCAGCACTCATGTACTGTAAAGGCTGAAGCCCAGCCAAAAAATAAACAAAACTAAGAATGGAGATCAAGTACATAACAACCACAGTATAAGCACCAATATAGTAAAAAGAAAACCAAACGTAAATCACTATAAAACACAATGTACTAAAATGTAAAATTGACAAGCAATATAAATGGAAGCCACAAAGCAACTGACAATTATAGTACCTTAAAGTGGGAGCTAGATCCAGTAAAAGTCCTCAAAAGTGAAAATGCCGCTAATTACAAAAACTAAAAAATACGCCATATAGCCAAAAACAATCAAATACTACCACAAGAAGTACAAGTCTCAACCATTACAAAAAGGGAATAGCAACAACTCGGTTAATTTAAAAGTCACGACTAGTACAATTTAAAAGGCCCAAATCGAACAATCACTTGACAGTATTGTGGTGAAATGTAACACTCCTGTGCTGTGGCTTGAATTCTAAAAGCGCTGATCCCCTTTGGAAATGTGTTTGGAGACGTCGGACTCTGTTTAATCATGTTTGTAAACGATGGAATTATTTGTTATTGTTACACGTGTTATCAGGTTCAGGAAAAGGCTAATCGTTGGCTAATCAGTGGCGTAACCAGTGTGGCATGTGCCCTAGTGTCAGGAAGGAAATGTTTCTCCTGGGTGAGTGTTGAACTCTGAAGTGCACCAATAATCAGGGTTCAGTAGCCCGACTCCGGTGTCACTGAACCTATGTCTGCTATTCCCGTAAGTGAAAGCACGTGCGAGTCAGACTCGAAGTGCCTGTGGATTAAAGTGTGTAAACTCTCCGCAGTCCTGACAGGCGACACGCACCGCAAGTGGCGCGCTTCACCGCATGCTGCGGGGCAGTCGCTCCTCTGACTGCACTGGGGGGAAAGTCTTCCAAATCGCCAGTGGCCCCTCACCACAGCCACTAGCCCCCTCCTAGCTGTGTTTCAGTGAGTGTGCAGCCCTCGAGAGGGAGAAAAGAGGCCTGTGCTTGTCGAGACCAAGGCATGGGGTTGGCCGAAGGTGCTTTAAGCAGCCGGTGGCACCGCTAGTTCAAAGGCACGTCTGTGGCACTCTTGCAGGTTGAAAGGGCACGCACCCGTCAGACATTTAAGATAAAGAGAGAAACACACGCCACATCTTGTGTGTGGGTGAATGTCGACTGCAATTTTATAAATGCGTGGGTATTCTCAAACCTAGAAGGTGTTTTTTCACACGTTCTTCGCACTTGAACCTGGTATGAAAAAAGGCAATTTTTATTGTTGACTGGTGTGAAAAAGACCCCATAGTATCCGGAGGTTTAGGAGAACGGATTTGTCCATTAGGAAGAACATTATCCAGAGAGGGGGGTGGGCGATGGTCAGGAAAAATGAAATTGTCTTGTACATTTCTGACACATTCATTCTTGCGGATGGTTCACACTGCAGATATTGCTCGCTACTAAACATAAAGGAGAGAGAGTATGGATGGACAGTTCCGACATGCAGAAAGAGGGCAGTGGCAGTATGTGAGGCCTTTGAGTAACACTGGTGGATAGATTAATTAATGGCCTGGTGCATTTGTTCTTAGCTCCGGCCTACGCCCCCCCCCCCAAAAACTCTTGTGATAGAAATATCAGCTCACATTCACCCAAAAACTCCATAGAAACTGAAGGCCATGTTTTGTTCACTTGTTAAGTCTCATCCCACCTGGGGAGGTACCAATCGAGTTGACCATCTCTGAAAAGAGTTGAGATGGTGGTCTTATCTGTGTTAGGGAAAGACCATGCCCCCTAAAATGCTAAGCAATTTACTTCCTTGAAGGGTGTTCATAGGTACACACCCCCATAGTGCACCTGCTCTTTACTTCTGTACTTCCGGACAAATGTGCCTAAGAGTGTCTGAGGCTCCGGAGGCCTGGCTCCTTAGCATCAGGTCTCAAAAAAAGTTAAAAGGTATTGGATTGTTCTGTGTCCTTTTAGGAAAGGGGTTTGTGTGTGTGTTGAGCAATGGTTGTGAAGCTAGACGTGAGAATAGAGGGAGGGCAGGAGTCTGGCATGAGATCACTGTATGTGCTTAAGATGTTGCGTCAGTAACTGGAGCCCATGGGACCGAGGGGCCCTTGTGTGCATCAGCAGCGAGTCGGGATGTAAACACAGACTGCAGCTTCTCTGGAAGGAAGCTTCTTTGTCAGACCAAGGAACGCAATCGTGAAGCTCTCTGTATCGTCAATGCATATGACAACACACTGCAGGGTTAATAAACGGGGATCCAGTCAATTACCCCAGTTATTGGCCCCTGCTCAATTTATGGGCTAGTCTCCTGTCAAGGCACTTCAGGAGATCAAATGGCACGCTCTCCAAGTCCAATAATCTTTATTTATTATACCGTTGTACAGATAGCTATTTTACTAATTAGTACGGTCCTGATGTTGACACCTGCGACACAGCACCGAGGTCCTATTAATTACATTGGTTTAATTGCTCTCAATTGGTTCATCACTGCATCAAACACACTTCATCAATGGAGGAGCTAAAACCTGCAGACTCGCTCCTTGTTTATGGCACTATACCTGTAATTATTTTATATAGGAGTAAAACTTCCTGTCGCACAGAGGTTGCTGTACAGTGCTTTTCATGTGTGCGGGGAAGGAACGTATAGTTAGTACTCGAGGTGGGATTAACCCATGTCCGAAACCTGTTATGTGAAAGACCGCCTCTTTGGTGCACTTCAAACGTCCCTGGGGACAGGTGCATGTTCACGTTTTTTCCCAATTCTCGTAGTTTGCTTCGAAGTGCAGGGGCAGAGGAGGCATTTTAGGGGGCGAGGCCTGGTACCCATAGCCTTCCGCCCACAAACGGTTCGCGTCTTGTCCAGTGGGTGTCTGTTTTAGGTGGCAACCTTTGACCTCTGGTCCACGGTGCGGCATCAGCTGGTTGGAGGGGTGCGAGGCCGCTGCCTCGTGATCTCTGTGCTGCATGAAGGCCGAGGGCCTCCCGCTCGACCCTCTGCTTTGTTGAGAGCCAGAGGGATCACCTGCGCGAGGGTGAACCATGGTCTGCGTGCTTCAGGCCAAGGATAATAACAGGGAGCTGACGTAGCGGTATTTAATGCTTGCCAATGCCTAGCTCCTGACAACAGGTGCGCTTAATGGACTCCATTGCAATAGTGCGCCCCGCAGGCGACCACTGAGAGAGCACGCGGCCTCCCGCGAGGCAGGTGTGGCAGAGGGCGCGCGCGCGGGGGTGGTCGAGGCAGGTGTTCACCTGCGCAATCAGTGACTGGTTCGAGTTCACAGCGGCTCTCTACTCAGGCTTCATAAGCGTTTTATAACAGAATGAATGCGAGCGGCCCGACTCAAGGGCGTGTGGGGGAGTCCAGTGCACAAACGGTGCTTTCACAGCAGGCCATCTTAGGGTTTTGCAGATGTTTGCAGAGCATTCAGCCTCCTGTTTTTTCACCAGAACGCCCCCCGTTCATTATCGGGCGCCGGGGACGTGTCATTCTTTGCCTGTAATCAACAAGAAGCATTGAATTGATTTGTAAGTGGTTTTAAGTTAACACTGCGCTTCTCGGTGGGGCCCCTCACCTTGCGATAAGCACTGCTGTGTAATAAAGGTGAGGTTTTTTTCTACGTGCAGGTCACGGCGCCCTGTGCAGCACGAGGACGTTCACGTCTTGGAAAGCCCGCGGCCTGTGAGCGCGCGCAGCCCACTGTGCACCCCCCGCCCGCCCCGGCGGTGGCGATGTGAGTCAGTGCAGCTGCAGGCTGCCCACCGATGGCTTGTCCGTGGAACACCACTTATCTTGTCCCTCCTCTTTAAACGGCCCCTTATTACCGCCCTCGCTGATGGCTGTAAATTGCATCCTCCGAGTGCCCCATTACTGTGGAAAGTTGTCACGTGGCCCCCCTGCACATGGAGGGAGCTTGTACCAAAAACACCTGTAGCTAGGCCAGAATAAAGAGCCAGGCAGAAGAGTCACACAAGGCCTCCAGGAGCACTGGCGCCCATTTTATGTTCTCCTATTGCCTGGGCACTGGAATTTTCTGACCGTGCGTGACCAAACTATGTGGCAGGGTTGACTAAATTATGTGGCAAGAAAAGGTCAATTATGCGGTATAAAGTGGTACATTCAATAGTATCATTAGTTTGCTACTTCAAGACACAATACTGTGCGGGCAAAAGTTTCACCTCATTAATATAATTTTAAGAACTGAATTCCGCAAACGAAAGGTTACCAATTAACCTTTGCAAAGACAGTGCCTCTGTTAAGTATTAAGTGATCAAGTTGAACTAGATGCAAACTTTGTTTTTGGTTAATCTAAACTGTATGCTTCTGATCTTGAATTGTGTTTCAACGTCATTAAATCCATAATTATGACGAAAACGTAGCAGCAGAGTCAGACTGGCCGAAAGGGCAATCTGACAATCCCTGAAGGGCTGGTTTGACAGCTCATTGCATGCACTGTTGTGTGTTTTTTTTGTTGTTGTTTTTTTGTTTTGTTTCTTGCCTACCGGTGTTACTGCTGATTTCTCAGAGATTAGTACAAACATTGCCTGCAGCCAGCCCAAATGCACGCAGTCTTCCATACCTTGCAAAACAAATATGCAGTTTGTCTTTACAAGTTGAAAACTGCCCTGATTTGCCAATGTGGGCCACGTTCTAGCTATATATTAGCCAATGGAGGGCACTTTTAATTTGGTGCCAGGGCCTATTTCCTATCCAAGTCCTCCTACCTTACGTGGCAGCTGCGGATTTGCATAATTCCAGTGCCAGTGGGAGTGTTTTTTGCACCGTGAACACCAAGCTCGTCTGCAGCATGTTTATTAATATCAGGATTCTGAAGTCTGGGAGATGCTATGATGCATCTAAACCCACAAGAATGTCTTGAACCGTTGGTCCTGGGGTCTGGAGAAGATTATATTTTGTCCCTAATTACCCAGTGGCATGAAATCTGCTCGCCCCCTTACATTTCCCAGCTATTAAATATTACCATGGTGAAATATCATTTGGCCTGTCATACTTTAGGTGAATCATTTAAAAATGTTCTGTATTACTGTGAATTCTACTCAATTTGTTTGTTCTTGCCTGTACCGGTGCATGGAAATAGAATACCAATTTCAGTAAAAGTGAAGTATGGTTTAAGGGAAGGTAAATAACACAAATGACTTTGAAATTAATGGCATTTATCCATCATATTCTGTGACTGCATTTTCCTGCTATTTTGCAGTTTTTACACACTGATGGAAAAGGGATCTCTGAGCTGTATCAATTCACAGTTTTCTTATGAAAGAAAACTTAATATTAAGCAGAACTTATGCATTGAGAAATGGGACTCAGATACAAGCATGCATTGAATGAATAGTGAGAAGTTAATCTCACGAGAGAGAATGAATTCTCCTTTGAACCTGGATTGCGTTTAAGTAATCAAGATTTGTGGTTCCTGCCACAGATAAATGTAATTCTTCCAATCCATCAGCTGGGAATGTTTGCACTATTTGGGCGAAATTCTTAACTGTTTAAATGTATGAATTCCTCAATCTTCAGCTGAAGGTGACCAGTACTTGTTCGTAAAGTGTCAGGCATAGTACTACAGTACCCTAACAAGTATTTTTTTTATTGAGCTGGAACGACAATATTTGCTATAATCTGAAAATTATGCCAGAGATGGTGAATTATATGGCAAATGCTGCAAAATAATATTTATACAAAAAAGCAACATAATTGCGTTTCTCCAGTGACCATGATTTTGTGTAACAAAGCCTCCTTTTTCAGTCGTCCAAGTGGACACCTCCTGCATACCAAATCTGATTGTCTGTAAAGGAACACAACAAGATGATTGACAGAGTGCTAAACCATTTCAAATACTCACCCCTCGAGTTGAGATCTGTGTTAAACCCATTGTTCTTTTGCTCACCATTCCACCCCAGTTCAGAACCAGCCATTTGCAAATCCGTCTTAACTGCTCCTCGTGGGAAGTGTCCAACCTGAACTGCCAGGACAGGTCCTTCCTGGACTGAAAACAAGCATCCTGGGACCAGTTTCAGGGTATTGCCCCTCATCAGCCAGACTAGCTTGAATCCAGTGGCACAGCGAGCAAGGGACCCCCATCTGGGGGTACCCTTGGCCACTTATGGCAAACAAAGTAAACACAACCCGATGATGGATCGAGTGCTGAAACCTTTCAAACACTCACCCCCAGTCAACTCTCTGTGTCACTGGATTCAAGCTACCCTGGCTGATGAGGTGTGAATCCCCGAAACTGGTCCCAGGATGCTAGTTTCCGGTCCAGGGAGGACCTGGCTGGGCAGTTCAGGCTGGACTGTTTCCATGGGATCAGGGTCAAGACGGATTTGCATATGGTTGGGTCCTAACTGGGGTGGCATAGTGAGCAAAAGACTGATGGATTTAACTCTGATCTCGTGACCCGGGGTGAGTGTTTGAAAAGTTTCAGCACTCCATCCATCTTCTTGTTGGGTTTGCTATTTCTGTAAATGAAGCTTAAATGATATTCAGTAAGAGCGGAATACTGGGTACCAAAGATTTACAAGTGGTGGATTGTTATAACAACTTTATACATACTCATTAAAAGACTGCGCTGAGCACCAATAACTGCCGGGAAGTTACCTATGGCCCACTGGTCATTGTCTTCAAATAAATGTTAATGGAATGACATTGGTGTCTGTCGTTGTGACCAGCGGGAGCTCATGGAAAGACTGCGCTGGGCACCAATAACTACAGGGAAGTTACCTATGGCCCACTGGTCATTGTCTTCAAATAAATGTTAATGGAATGACATTAGTGTCTGTTATTGTGATCAGTGGGAGTGGAGGAGTGTTGCCCCAACCCCACACTGCTGGGCGGAGAGCGTAAAAATAAAATGGTATTCAAATAATTGTATTACCATTTTATTTGTGATGCTTTTTGCCAGCAATCGTAGTACGAGGGCAGGTTGGGGCCAGTGGGTCATTGCTGCTAAAGATCGGCAGCAGTGAGCAGTGGCCACTTAAGTTTGCATTGTGCATGTTGGTTTGGCCGGCTACCTTGCTACGGCCAAACCAACATGTGTAATTCAAACCTCTCCAACCCGGCTGTCTTGGATGATGAAGGGTCCAGACTTGCCAGTTTTATGATATGTTAAGTGCTGATCGAAGGGTTGCAGCTTTGTTTCTGTTCTGATTAATAGTCCCAGTTCTATAAAGATAAGTGGATGGCCATGACAGGCAGCTAACCAGGTTTACATAGAGCAGTACAAAGTGCATTCCTCCCATGGTGGAAATCCCTGCATTAGAAGCTTATAGGTTGTGCAAAGAGAATGTGCGCCCTGTTTACATGAGCTCTTAACAGTGACATGTGCCGTTTTGCTTTGTTCTTGTCTGACCATGCCAATGTAATCACCTGTAAGCCCTTAATTATTCAACAAATGGTTATTAACGTATTTATGGAAGACCATCAGCCACCACAAAGTCTGTATTCCTTTGCTATAGCAAGTGTTATTGAAAATTGTGTTTTTGAGTAACATACCAACTCATGCGCCACGCCATGCACAATGCGGAGATACGTAGACTAGTCAACTGACCTTCTGACATGCATCCATATACCTGAAGCTGTATGTGTAAGGTATATTCCTTTAAAGAGCGGGGCTCAAAGCAACCTTTCAGGTGGGGGCAGGTATTTCACCTTAGAAGCATGACCCTCCCTGAATCATTCTACCCCTGGCGCTGAAGAAGGCAGACAACGTGCCGAAATGCATTCGCCCTTTGGGGGCTTTTTGGGACTGTTACTCGCCTGTGTTTGAGAATTAAAGCTGTTTTCCATGATTGCCCTGCTGTTGGTCTCTTCACTGGGTCTTTGGATGTGGTGTGGAATTGTGATATCTATATATATATATATATATATATATATATATATATATATATATATATATATATATATATATATATATATATATTTTGTTTTTAAAGTAAAGCAACTTTATTAAAAACACTAACTACAAAAAAACTTTAGTGACACCAGATAATAAGTTATTATACATCAGTCCAAATATGGGTAGAGGCAATTTTCTTCACATAAGAGTACATGTGTCGCAGGTGTGGAAGAACATGGGCTTATGTGCTGGATGCAGCTTCCTGTGGCATTCAAACAGATGTGGTTCAAAAGCATTACTTTTCCTTTTCTCTTACTTTTTCTAGAATTTGTATGCATGTACAGATTTGTGCACATGCTATAACTAATCTTATTAGAGTAAAATGCCAATACAAATGATTGAACAGAAAATGTGTGGTTCGAAAGCAGGACAATTTTGGTAACCCTTCCATGCCAATAAGACTTTGGTACATGCTCGAAACTGTGTCAGTCCCTATTACCATCCCGTCTGTCAAACTGTAGATACTTCAGTGGTTGTGTTGTGTCAGCATGTGTCTCTAGCTCTAGCTGTGATGTCATTGTGTCTGTAGTCTCCCTGCATCGCCCCTTTCTCCTCTCCTGCACTCTTCAGCACCAACACGCATGTTGGGTCTGGCCTCTAGACAGCTTTTGTGGATTTGCCTGCCTCATGTTTTCTAAAGAAAATCATAAGAAAAATACATATAAATACGTAGCCGATCTTTCAGTCCGCTCGCTTCATATATTGGTCTTTTCAGGTGTAATTCACATTTTGCTTCTGCGCGCCACCGCCTGTAGCATGCTGCAGTGGATCAGTCCTGTTCAGCCATTGGATGTCTGCACTGTGATGGGCGACATTTTGCAGTTGCACATGTGCATATCTACCTAAAAAGTAGTCTGATTCACTGTCAGAGCTGGTAGACTGGTATGCAATGCTCCTTTTTATGTTTGCAAAAATAAATACATGAAAAATGCAAGCTTGCCAAAGCCAGACCTTTTGCCAATGTTTGCCCCCCCCCCACCCGAGTTTTCATAGTCTAGATTTCCTTTCATTGTAGCATCACCATGTCATGGAAAGCATATGTGTTTTGATCTTATTGCTGCAGTGCCGCCGTGCATTGTTAGTTCAATGCTGGGGATTTCGCTTTGCTTTTTATCTATCAAGTTATAAATGCATCATGGTTTCTGTGTGATTCATTGTCCTGCCAGCTGGGTTTCTACAACACTTCCTATTTGACGGGACACGTCGAGTCCCTTCTCGCACAATCATTCAGGACCAAATGCGTCCCCACGCCCACCCCTCTCTCCACCCTCCAGTGAGACAGCCTGACACCCAAGTTGACCCAACTGTTGTTCTTGTTAGTAATTGCAAACATCTCGAGCCGTATTTCATTTATGCTTTTAAAACAAACTTAGAAAATCATTTAATCACAGCACAATCCAAAATGTTTACATGACTTTAGTTTCTTCCATATGTTTTTAACAGCCAGCTATACATCGAGTCACCTAAAACCTCTACCACCCCAGCAACTAGTTCTATAAGCTCATGGGTGGCCTGTCCCCGGATCACCTCTGCCCATCTCGGGGTTTTCACTCTTGTGTGAAAAAAGACTGAGCTTCTCTTAAATGCTGCTTTTGTGAGGTAGCAGATCTAAACTCCATGCAGAAAGCTTCCTTTCACCAGAGCGCTTGCGGCTTGGGCACCCCCGCCGAAGAGCCAGCCTGTGCAACTGGACCATGCCTTGGCCCCCCCCCGGCACGGACGATCCCCTCAAACCCCCAAAGCCCAGTGCCCCAAAAGTGCCACAGCTCTGAGCTGAGTTAGGCTGGGGCCACGGAAGCGATCATGCCAACTCCTCCAATGACCGGTTCTCTATTGAAAGCTGCAAGCACACCCCTTTGAGGTCCCACTGACACTGTTCTTGCAAGGTTGACCTGAAATCCCTGCCAATCATGAACTCATCCTGCCACAAGCCAGCATAAATAGGACCCCCACCACCTGAGAGACAAATTGGCACATTAAAGCGAAAATGTTGCCCGTAAACATGGCATTGCCCTCAGGAGACAAATGCACCCTATCTGGAAGAAAAAAACAACTCACCCCTGCTACAACCATGGGGGATACAGTCCAATCAAGACTATCTCAACAACTTACAAAACCGTCTGTTCAGGCATTTAGCAGACTCATTCAGCACCCGTTCAGAATGTCCCAGCGCCAGGACTTCCTAGGGACTATATGTGACCACACAATGAAGGCTTTCGGAAAACACTTGGTAAGTCACATGACCTCACACGTATTGGCCTTGAAGAGGTCTCTATATCCAATTTGCGTAAAATCATTGCCTTACCCCCATATGTAAAATCACTGGACCCAGAGGTGGAATTCTCCTTTGAATCAGCTTGTTTACCACTGACCGAGGGCCATTTCCCTGAGCCCCTCTCCACCCCCCCCCCCCCGACCAAACCACCTAATGTTGAAACCAGTTGAATTGGCATGTGTTGCATAATCACCAGACCTGAAGGCTTACCAAGCCCTCTGGATGAAAGAGTGACCAAACACCCACACCTTTCTTGTGGGCATAGCACCTGCACTGTTATCGCTGAGCCAGCGATAACAAGGTGCGGCGGCCCACATCCTTTACACTGGGAAATCTTTGTGGTCCGCCATACCAGAAAATGGTACCTACTCCTGCTATGGTGCCAAATGTCCTTCGTCCTGCCTTTTTTTCAGGACCCGCCAAGGAGCATTTCAGATTTTATCTTTAACAGAGCTGATTCTTGGGTTTGCAAAAGATTTTAAGGTAGATCACAAAAACTAGCTGACCTTATACAACAAATATTCTATTCTGCATATTGTTACAGATTGTTAAACTTGCAGGACTAGGCAAAGAAGAGTGTGTTTGTATTTTTTATATTGATGGCACTTTTATCACGGAGCAGGCCTATCACCCAGTGGCTATGAGGATGTTGATTGTAAAGGAGGATGGCCTTTTTTAATTTCATGGCCTGGAAAAAGCTGCCCATTACCATAGCTGTTTCCTGGGGCCTTTGGTGTTCTCCAGGACACCAACTTTCCTTACTTTCTAGGCAACTTCAAAGACTTCCTCTACTGGGGTGGGTGAGGCCCCATTTCAGCTGCAAGCCTGCCTCTTTGATATCGAAGATCACTCCTGGTTCCCTGCGTGGATCTGAATGTAGGGCACATTTATACTTTATTGGGATTCTACAGGGACCCTAGTTATTACGATGACCCTTGTGTACAGGTGTCATTGGACTTGAGTATGTAACATCAGTGGCCACTTTAAAACACAGAGTTTGTTGTATGTATCTGGAAAAACCTTCCAGACGCTAGCAAAATGGTTCAAAGCTTTAACAGTTTGATAGTACAGATTAACGCTCAGATGACTAAACTGGGCATGGACATGGATATTTTGCAGTGGGCCATTGTGGTACCCTGTGATCCTTGGTGCCAAGTACACGTGGAAGACGGGGCCCCTGTGGGCTTCAGAGATTATACTGCATCTCTGCTTTTATCTCATGAATAGGGTTGCCCTCTGGTGGAAGTGAGCCGTTCAGCTGGCCCGAGGGCTTGTGGATTATAGGGAGCTGATGGCGAGAGCCTAGGAAGAAATGGGGGGCACTACTGATGTGCAGAGCTGGAGACTGTGTAGGGTATGTGTGTAAAGCACAAGTAGAAAGCAAGGATAGAGGTGGAGACCATGGAGGCTATGTATGTAAAGACAGGGATTTAAGTGGGGCCGGTCCCGAGTAATTAAAATCTGACTTTGAGAAGGCTCTATATTCATGTTCTTAACTTTACAGGTAACAATATTTATAGCTTTCACAACAAAAATGGTAAAAACTCTTAAAGTAATCCAAGTCAGTGATTCGATCCCTATTTACATTTCACATGGTTTACTTCATCTTGCTTTCCCTAAGAGTATTTGCCTTTTTGGGGTCGAACATGCGCTAGCATACATGTCTCACTTGCGAGACACTGTTGTTAACAAACAAGGGCTTGGAACCCACCTGTTGCTCAACATTTGTATGGCCTGCCTGGCACTCTTCTTTACAGCCTTCCAATTTGTCAAGGCAGGCCTAATATAATTTCCGTTCCTCTCTGAGGACCAGGGACCAAGCACTGATTGGTTCAACTTAATCAGTGCCCGTATGCTGCTCCCGATGTGATTAAGGTACTATTTTGTTCTTTTTGACATCTAGTGCCCTGCAAACAGAAGCGTGTGACTGGCAAAATCGTGCCCAGCACGACAAACCAAATTACAAAGATTTATTTTCTATAGTTAACTTTCATTTATTTAGTGAACTCTTATTTTCTCACTTTGCACTGTTTTCTTTTTTCTTGTGGGGGCTGTTCTTAAAAGATGAGGATTATTTTATTGCAAAGTGACATTGTTTCTTATGTGTAACTTCTGAAGTTGTGCTTTAACACATTTTGCAGTACATTCCACTCTAATCCGCCCGCTCAAATCTGCCCCACTCAATCCAGTCAACCCCATACCAATCTAATCGATCCCACTCACTCCAATCCATCCCACTTACTCCAGTCAGCCCCAATTCTCTCTATTCCACCCCTCTCCAATCCACCCTACTCCAGAAAACTCCAGTCCAGCCCACCTTAATCCAATTTACCCCAACCAAACCAATCCACCCTATTTCAATCCATCATACTCTCATCCACCACATCCAGTCCACTCTAATTCATCCTACCCCTTTTCAGTCCACCCTACTCAATCAATCCATCCAGCCTATCACACTACAGTTCACCCTGTTACAATCCAATCTGCTCCAATCCAGTCAGCCCTGCTCCAATCAAGTCCACCGCCCCAATCTAGTCCACCCCGCTCGAATCCAATCCACCCCTCCACTCTAATTCACCCCTCTCCAAACCACCCTACTCTAATCCAATCCACCCCACCCTAAACCAGTCTAATCCACACCATTTCAATCCACCTAGTCCAGTCACCTACTCAAATACGCCCCAATCTACTCCAATCCACCACACTATCCCAATCCTCTCCACTGCAGTCCACCCTACTCTACGCCACAACACTCCACTCTGACAGTGCACTCTAACACTCTCTGCTATTGAACCCCTGAATTCTACTCCCCTCTATAGAACTCTGACTCTACTCCCCCACTCCACTCCAACAAATCCAGTCTACGACACTCTGCCCTTCCCCGCTCCACTCTAGGACGCTCAACGACACTAACTTTTAGCCATGCTGAACAGCAGTCACACTGGTATACAACATGGCAAAAACACATTGCCACAGCCAATAGCTCTTGTATAGGCGAGACCTATTGGCTTTGCCAAAACTTGTTCAAGATGTTGTTTTTCTTGCAACATGTAACTTTTGCATGGTGCATGCTGCGAACTGAACAGCTCCTTGGTGAGTTCAGGCTGTCCTTGGGCCTGCCTGACCGGGTTCGATTGCGAGCTCTGAGGTTGAAGCTGAAGGCAGTGCAAGCTTCTTACCCTGCCTGTTAGTGGGGGTCATAAAGATGTCCAGACGACCTATCCAAACTTCGGCCTATCTGTAAAGCCACAGGCACATATGTGCTGATTGTGGGAAAGTGTGTGAAGGTGGTGCATAGCTGTTAAAATATTTAGAGCCAATGGGGAAAAAATGCAGTGCTTGCAGGTCAGTCGGGTGGTTGTGCGTGGGTGGGAAGGATGGTGTAGTAGAGGAGATGTAAAGAAGTATGTGGATAATGACCGTGTGAAAAGGCTGTGACAAATAGGAAAGAGTGTGCGAGATGCTTGTGGAGGATGTAAAAGACATAAGTGACTCTCTAAGTGAGCAACATGAAGAGGAAAGCGATATGAAGGGAAGAATGGGAGTGATTGGGACACCCCAAAGTTTACTGTCCATTCCACCAACCTTAGTAATGTTTAATTCACAATCTTATATTTTCAGAACTGAAACAATTTTAATTATTCACTACATATACATTTTACATATTTGTCTGACTCTGCTAACAAGCATTGGCAAAACCAATATCTCTGGCTTGTTTTAGGTGTATGTTAGGAGTTGCATGCAATGTGGGGATGCAGGAACTGAAAACACACAGATTGGCACCCAAATACTGGTCAGGTAGCATACTGTGTGGAGCATGGGATTTTTAGTTCATTTGGGGTTAGGCCACGCCCATAATGACAGGCCACACCTCTAGCAAGCAAGGTTAGAATAGAGCTGGAGACCATGCAGGCAGGACACGTTTGCAAAGAGCAGGTAGCAGTCAAGGCTAAAGTTGTAGACCATGTAGGGCAGGTGTGTAAAGAACAAGTGGCAAGCAAGGATAGAATAGAGCTGGAGACCTTGCAGGGCATGCGTGTAAAGAGCAGACATCGAATGAATGGGCGGAGTTGGGCAGCATTGTCCCTGTCCAATCAGATTCTATTTCTAAGGTTCATCTGCATGTACAAGCGTGGTGCATTGAGTGATCTGTCCGGGTACATCACCCTGATTGTGCACAAGCTTGCACTATTCCTCTTCAGAGCACCCCGCTTAACCTATGGTTTAAAACACACATTTTTTCCATTCTGTCACCCCCCCCCCCCCTCGTGATTACACCCGGGGTGGCTCGCACCCACTGCACCCCCCTTCCTACGCCACTGGCTAAAGCACCTGCAGGTCACCCGCTAGTTAGTCGCGGTAGAGTCAACTGGGCCATTTCTCTTTCCAAGGTCGGGAAAAGAGTAAGATTAATTTACCTTTTACACTAAAGGCTTTAGAAAATGTGAAACTCCAGTGGTGAGCCGAGCGCTTTATGAAAGACGTGAGAATCGAGAGGATATGGTCAGAGCTGCCAACTTTGGAGCTGGGGAACCAGGTTCAAGTCTGGGCATGTCTCAACATCCCGTGATTCTGGGCAGATCACTTTATCTCCCCGTGCCTACCACAAACGATGTCCTTGTGTAACGCAACTTGTGCTCATGTGAAGCGCTCCAAGACCTTTGGGTGGAGTTTGCGCTATATAAAACTGAATAAAATAGCGGGGGCTTATGGGTGGGGGCTAAAGACCGGACTGGAGCAGTGAGAAGTGTTACTTAATCTCCCTGTGCCTTTAACAAATGAATGTGTCCTTGTGTAACGTAACTGGTGATGCTCATGTAGAGCGCTCCAATACCTTCGGGTCGGGTTTGCGCTATATAAATCAGCAAACAAAGTGTGTGGCGAGAGTCGACAGTGTGTCGTCGGCTGAGGAGCGTTGACTACCACACATTTGCATAGAATCACAACTGCAGCTGACATTCGTGACAATTCCTCTGTACGCATTGCAGATGCCAATGATTGGCCGACCACTATTTTTGAAAACCTTTTTGCCTGAAGAAACGCCCTCTGCCTTGAGCTACAATTTAATCGTGCCCCATTATAAACACCTGGGCGAGACACTATTCCAGTTGTGCACCAGACAATGTAATATGCCGCCATAAAAAATACACCCGCAGCAGGATCCTGGAAAAAAAGGAAACATTCATAGGGAATGCATCATTAAGTGAAGCATGTGAAATATAAGCAGGAATGGCATGGATTACCTTCGCGGTTTTTACACTCATTCTTCAAATAGTGTATTTGCATGAGCAGTTCAGCACAGTAGTACGGAGCCCGAAAAGCACCCGTTTCAATGTCCGTGTTAAATTACTTCAGGGTCTGAGACCCGGCCCACTCTTAGCCTCGTGTTGGCCTTTGGTGGCTGCGGAAGGAACGGCTTTTTGCTAGTAGTGGGCTGCATGCCGGCAAGTGTGCGTGAGTGGATGTGATGGTTGCAGACAGCGCGCGCCCTATCTGATATTTAGACATTGGACAAGGGTTATTTTGTGGCATAAAATGAAAGAAAAGAATAGGTTGTTTGTGCTCGGGGTGCAACTAATTTACTTTGAAGTTTGTCATGACGATTGACGTTGCCCACGTTGGCGCGTGGGATAATAACAAGGGGTGAGGGATCCGGATGGATGTACGGAACCTGCAGCTTGTTTGGCTTCCTGTTTCTGTCCGGTCTGCTGGTCTCCAGATGGCAGCGAGCAACACATGACCCTGGATCCGGCTGAAGCGTCTCCCCACAACGCGGCACTAAAGTTCAAGCCTGGCCTCGTTCGCTTCGTGGCGTCCATCGTCTGTGTGTTTCATTGTTCCTCTATTTTCTGTATTGGGCTTGAGTTGGGTGGTATGCACGGTGCCATGAGGCCTGGTGCTCCTTAGACCCTCAGCACATCAGCAGAGGTAGAACAAGCAAACCTCTGGCAGGATATTCAGCCCACCTTGAAAGGTGTGTGGCCAGAGGCCGACTCCCTACCTGTAACAGGTGAGAGCTGTCTGCCTTCCCCATGCCCAAGACTAGGTGGGAGGTATCTGCGGCTCTCTACCTGCGACACAGAAGACCCTTCTGACAGTCAGTGTACCAGAGGCAGAGCAAGAGGAATGGATGGATGGTTTCATCTCTTTTTCATTGTAACCCTCTGGAGGGAATCACAGAGCTCTATAGTGCCAGGTGTGGGGTAGGCGGGATCTTGTCCCAGGAAGCCCCTTAATGCAGATGTCTCCCAAATGTGTCTGCTTCCACGTCAGTCACTCACTAGCAGAATCTGGGCACAAGGCGCAACCTGAGTGCAGCATGTTTTCATGTTAAAATAATCCTTTACAGAAAGTGAAAGCGAGCCGAATGTCTCCCTTTTTTAATTAATGTATTATTGTTTTTGATATTCAATTAGTTTTAATCAAACTTGTTTATATAAATATTGATCACACGACCAGAACCTTATTCGTAAACCAGAGTACATATATTGCAGGTATTATAAAAAAATAGTATCTTATTTCGTGCTTCTTCAGCTCCTTCAGTAAGTAACTGGAAGCCTCTTCAAGTGAGTGTTTTGAGTACCACAAATCTTCCACAGCAATGGCTGTTTTGAGATGATAGTTATTAAATATTTTTCTGAGACACCTTTAGCTGGGCAGCTAAAACTACGAACCTATCGGCAAAACATGGACAAAGGCATTCTCAAATTCTGTATCACTTTTACCATGCCTCCCTGTTGAGGGACTATATACGATTTCACAATGGGGCTTTGCGGGGGGTGGCCGACCGGAGGGAGGCTCGCCCCCCCGGGGATTTTGGGGCTCCGGGAGGAAGGGGAGGGGAAACATTATTTAGGACACAGGAAGGGTTTAGGCATTTGGGCTTGCTGGCGGTTTTGGGCTCCTTTTGGGCTGGGTGGGGATAAAAGCGGCCATTTTGGGTCACTAGTCACCATTTTATGGGACAGTGACCCAGCAGCCGGGGAGGAGAAGGGGTTTTTTGTCAGTGTCTTAGACTTGGCGTATTTGGAGGGCGATCGCGTCTTTATAAGGCTTGTTCAGGATAGCGGCGGTGTTTGGAGTGGTGCGGGCGTTTCCCTGTCGGTTTCAGGCGCTGTGACGGGCTGTTGCGTGAGGCGGCGGCGGTGAAGAGGAATACCTGTGATGGCGGCGGACGCTTTCGGTGATCTCAGGGTGCGGGAGGCGCTGCGCCTTCTTGATGAGGCGGGCAGGACCGACCTGCTGTGCAGCGGAGTTCGGGTAAGGCCACCGCGGCGCGCTGCCGATGGCGCCGCGGCGGCTGTGGTGGCGTGTGGCCCGCCGAGGTCACGTGCGCGCAAGGGGGAGGGGGCGGGAGCGGGGAAGAGGGCGGCGCGCGGTGGCGGCCCGCAGGCGGCTGGTGCGCCGAAGCGCAAGAAAGCTCCGGCGAAGAGGCGCGGATCGGGTAAGAAGGCGCCCCTGGTGTTTGTGGGGGATGTCGTGGGGCTGGGGGAGGCTGGGTATTGTGGGGGGGCGGGGGGGGGAGGGTCCTGGAGGATCGGGTGTACCCACGGAGGAGGTGAATGTGGGGGTGGGGCACGTGGGGGGAGGGGCCGGGGGGTTGGGACAGACGGTGGTGCAGGCATGGGGGGGCTGGAGGGGGAGGGGGGCGAGGGGCTTCTGGAGGGAGCGCAAGGGGGACCAAGGGGGGCAGTGCAGGGGGGTGTGGAAGGGGATGGGGGGGTGTCACCCTTGTTGATTGAGGATACTGAGGGGGAGGAGGAGGAGGAGGGGGGGGTTGGGGGGGGGGAGCGGTCAGGAAGTAGAGGAATCGGAGGAGGAGCAGTATGAACCGGTAGGAGGTGGGTGTTCACCGCGGGGTGGGGGGAGGGGGGTGATGGGGGGAGGGAGTGCACAGGGGGGCAGGAGGGTGCAGGTTGGGGGTTGGGGGATGCGACGGGGGGCGGGGGTGGACGGAGGTGGGGGGAGGTTCCTGGAGGGACCCAGCGGAGAGGGGAGTAGCTTTGAGGGTGCGGGGGGGAGCAGGGGGGGGGAGTTGCGTGGTTGGGGTGGGTGGGGGGGCGCGTGGGGCGGTTCGGGCGGGGTTGGAGGCTGGGGGTGGGGAGAGGGGGGGTGGGGGGGTTGACCGGCGTGGCGGGGGGGACATTCTGCGGCGGGGGGGAGAGGCGGTTGGGGGGGTAGTGGAGATGATTTTGCCCCGGCTTGCTGGACTTCCCCGTTTTTCTCTTGGCAGGAGCAGTGGGGGAGGGGCTCGGGTGAGCAGCATGCGGCTCCACCCCGCCGAGTGGATGGGCCGGCTCTGCCTAGTACGGGCGGTCGCGCTCCAACGAGGGACCTGGGGTGGTCCGAAAGAAGATGGATGGACAGTAGCTCTCCAGCGCCCCCCTCCCGATGGGTCGATCCGGCCGCCGGGGGACGGGGATGGAGCAACGAGGCAGCGGTTTCTTCTTACCAACCTGAGGGTAGACGGAGAGTGAGTGTGGACCTAGGAGCCTTGATGACAGAGTGTAGGGCCAGAGCAGGGTTGAGTAGGGTATCTACGAGTCAGATTGTGGTGGCAGGGGCAGGGAGTGCAGAGCTGGAGTCGGAGGAAGAGGGGGAGGTGCGGGAGGCAGGGGAGGTTTGTAATGTTGTTGCCAGTGTTTTGCAGGATTGCCCCCGGCAAGTGGTGCCGCGAGTGACGGCCCCCCCTGAGGATCTGGTTAGGCGGCGGGATCCGGTGAGGACGCCAGCCTTGACGCCAGGTAAGACCAGTACGGGGTCGGGGTGTGGCTTGGGCACGCCTCGAGGAGGCAAGGCGGGAGGTGGGGGTGTTGGAGGACACCACGTGTCGGTTGGGACGGATGCGGAGGGTGGGGCTACAGTGAGACTGGTGAAAGGTAGGTATGTGATGGATGCCGGCGTGTGTACTGAGGCGGTTTGCGGGTCGGCGGGGAGTGCGAGGTCGAGCGGGTCCGCGGGTGAGTTAGTGGCGGCGAGTGTCGGAGCGACAGGGAGCGGCGAGGGTCTGGCTGCGAGCGCGGCAGTGGGGACCGCTGGGACGGACGGGGCGTTAGGTGGTGCGGCGGCGTCGAGTTCCGGGGCGAAGGAGAGCTGCGACGTTCCGGTTAAAAAACTGCCGTACATGGGTGTAGCGAAGCCATTGGGGGCTCATTTGTCATTGGCGACCAGGGAGAAAATATGGAAAGGGGAGTATGTCGAGATCTTTAGGTTGCTTCACCGGGAGTTGATGGCCAAGGAAGGGTCTAAGGAGGAGGAACAAGAATTGGCGCGGCGACCGAGGGTGCCAGTTACTATTGAGAACTGGTCGGCGGCGTTCTTAATCTATGCGAGCGTATACTGCGAGAAGTACCCGGACAGGGCAGTCGCGCTTTTCAAGTACATGGATGTAGTGCGGAGGGCGCAGGTGACGTACGGTGGTAATGCGTGGTCCCATTACGACGAGGAGTTTAGGGCGCGTATGGCGTCGGATCCGGAGGCTAAGTGGGGGGAGTTGGACGCGGACCTTTATCAACAAACGATGAGTGGGGCGAAATTTGGCCGCACTATTTACACGGCCAGTGGTTTGCCACTGGCTTCCACACCCTTTTCGGCTCGCCCCACCCGTGGGGGGGTGGGTCCGGGGGGTGCCGGGAGCGTCCAGAGTGGGGGGGCCTGCTGGGATTTTAACAGGGGTTCCTGTCTCCGGCAGACGTGCAAATTTAGGCACGAGTGCTCCTCTTGTGGAAAACGACATCCAGAATCGCGTTGCTGGGGGCTTTGGGGAGGCCCCTCACAGGGTCAATTCCCGGCTCCCGGGCCCGGTAGGGGTAGAGGGGGGGCAAGGGGGGGTGCGAGTACCTTGGGAAAAGGCTCGTACTCCGGTTAGGCTGGATCGGTTGGAACCTCTCTTGGAGGTATATCCGCGGGCGGATGATGCGTCGGTGCTGCGTCGGGGTTTCAGGGAGGGTTTTCGGTTGGGGTACGAGGGTCCGCGGATTGCTCATTGGGCGGAGAACCTGAAGTCTGTGAACGCGCACAAGGGCATCGTCCGGGAGAAGCTTTTCAAGGAAGTATGGGAGGGGAGGATGGTGGGACCTTTTGCGGTGGCACCTTTGGAGGATCTGATCATTTCACCCATTGGTGTGGTCCCGAAGAAAGAGCAGGGTCAATTTCGCTTGATTCAACATCTTTCGTGGCCGGAGGGCGCGTCGGTGAACGATTTTATATCGGCAGACTTGGCGTCGGTGTCCTACTCGTCCGTGGACGTTGCGAGAAACTTGGTGACGACGGCGGGACGAGGGGCGCTCATGGCAAAATGCGATGTGAAATCGGCGTTTCGGTTACTACCGGTTCATCCAGAGGATCATCAGTTGCTGGGAATACAGCTGGACGGGTTGATTTTTGTTGACAGAGCGCTTCCGATGGGGTGCTCGGTGTCTTGTGCCTTGTTTGAGCGATTCAGTTCTTTCTTGCAGTGGGCCTTTTCCTGGCGCACAGGCTCTGAGGCGATTACGCATTATCTGGACGACTTCTTCCTGGTAGGTAGCCCCGGTTCAACGGACTGCCAGCAACAGCTGAGTAGTTTTATGGACCTGATGAATTACCTGGGGGTGCCTTTGGCGCCAGAGAAGACACAAGGGCCCAGCACGGTGCTGTCGTTTCTCGGGATAGAGCTCGATTCAGCGGCCATGGAAGCACGCCTGCCGGAGGACAAGAGGTCGGCGATGGTGGTTTTGGTGAGGGACATGTTGGCGAAAAGGAAGGTGTTGGTGCGAGAGGTACAGGTGTTGCTGGGGCACTTGAATTTCGCATGCCGAGTGGTGCGGGCGGGTCGGACTTTTTGTCGACGGTTGGGATTGGCTTTGTCTGGGCTGTCAATGCCTCATCACCACGTGCGGTTGCCGGCGGGCGCGAGAGAAGATCTGTGCATGTGGTTGGCTTTCTTGGAGAGATTCAACGGTGTTCCCATGGCGCCGCCGGAGGAGTGGGAGTGGGACGTGACCATGTCCTCGGATGCGGCGGGAGTCGGCGGTTTTGGACTCTACTGGGCGGGCCGGTGGTGCGCGGAACAGTGGCCGGAGCAGTGGCAGGCGGGGGGGAGAAGCATTGCTTTTTTGGAGTTGTTCCCGCTGGTGGTGGCTGTGACTGTGTGGGCGCGTGAGTTGGCGCACAGGCGCGTGTTGTTCAGGGTGGACAATATGTCGGTGGTACAGGTGGTGAATCGGCAGTCTGCGCGGGAACCTCAGGTGCTGAAGCTGATGCGCGTGTTTGTGTTGAGGTGCCTGGACAACAATATCTTGTTTCGGGCACAACATGTGCCGGGAGTGGACAATGA
The DNA here is from genome assembly GCF_964261635.1 of Lissotriton helveticus. NCBI lineage: Eukaryota > Metazoa > Chordata > Amphibia > Caudata > Salamandridae > Lissotriton > Lissotriton helveticus. The sequence continues at coordinate 1,455,536,769 of NC_136063.1, read as the reverse complement.
CATTGCGGATGCTTTGTCTCGTCAACAGTGGCGGAGATTCCATGGGCTAGCCACGGAGGCGGAGGCGGTCAAGACGGAGGTGCCGGCGGAGATGTGGTTGGTGGGAGAGCGCGGGTCGTTCGATTGGTGAGGTCGTCCGTGGCGGTGTCCACATGGAAGAGTTACGAACAGGCCTGGCTGGAGTTTCTGCGTTTTGGAGCGGTAAGGCAGCGGGACAGGTGGCGACGGGAGGAACAGGTGGTGCAATTCATGTTGGGGTTGATGGACAGAGGTCTGGCGAGGGTGACTATTGCGGGTAAGCTGGCCGGTGTGGCGTTTATGGGCAAGCTTTGGTGGGGCTATGCTCCCTCGGCGGGGGAATTGGGTGGGCGTCTTTTGGAGGGTTGGGAGAGAGAGAAAGGGGCCCGGGTGCGGCAGAGACGGCCCATTTCGGAGGCGATGTTGGAGGGATTGCTGAGTCGGATGCCGTGGTGTGTAGAGATCAGGGAGAGGCGGTGCGGTTTTCTACATTGATGTCGTGGTTGTACTTCGGGGCCTTTAGGGTGTCAGAGCTGGTGGGTTTGAAGGGGCAGGCGGGAGTCAAGTGGGGGGACGTGGAGTTTCGGGGAAGGGAGGTCGCCGTGCGGCTTCGACGTTCCAAAACCGATCAGCGGGAGAGGGGCACGTGGGTGGTACTGGGGCCAGGGGGCAAGGAGGCGGTGTGTCCAGTGGAGTGGGGGAGGCGGTTGGCGGCCGGTGGAGCGCAGGCGGGGACGGAGGTTTTCGACAGGGGAGAGGCGGGACGTGTGACGGCCGCGCAGTTGTTATGGGTCCTGCGGCACGCCCTGCGGTCCATGGGTGAGGATCCAAAAGACTTCGGGACGCATTCTTTCCGCATCGGGGCGGCGACGGAGGCGGCGCGCCGGGGTTAGGGGAAGGAGGACATTAAGCGGTTGGGGCGCTGGAAATCGGATTGTTTTAAGACATACGTCAGGTTGAGAGGGGTAGTGGTGGAATGAGAAGGTGTGGACTTGTGGCTTACATGTGTCTCTTTTCAGGTGCAGTGGCAGGGCCTACGGCGGCGGCGGTGTCCATTTATGTGGTGGGACATTCTTTTGTAAAAAGAGCAGAAAAGGCCGAATGGGAAAAATGCAGGAGCCTTAACCTGGAATTAGACGAACAGTTGTTTAAATGCCATTGGAGAGGAAAGGGGGGAATGCGTTGGCACGAGTTGGTGCCAGTTTTAAATAATGTTGTTCGGGGAGGGGTGTGCCCGGATGTTTTGGTGGTTCATCTGGGGGAAAACGACCTGGTGCAATGTAAGGGTTTGGCCCTGGTGAAGCAGATGCGGAGGGATCTATTGGAAATTAAGAGGCAGTGGGCAGGGTGTCATATTATCTGGTCTGAGTTCATTCCGAGGAGATGTTGGAGGGGGGCAGTGAGGCCGGGAGCGATTGACAGAACCAGGAGGAAGATCAACAGGGAAATGAGGGCCTTTTGTGAGAAGGAAGGGTTGGGCAGGATGGAACACCCGGAGCTGACGTATGGAGCTATATATTTTTTCTTGGAGGATGGTGTCCATTTGTCTAGGTACGGGATGGAACTTTATGTGGTGCAGTTGAAGGAGGCGTTGGACAGGGCGATAGGGGTAAAGCGATATCCGAAGGTACAGAGGTCCTAGGTGGGGGGTCGAAAGCGGTAAAGGCTTTCGAGTGGCGCTTTTCCCTAGTATAATGGGGGGGGGGTAGGATAGGAGGAAGGAGCTTGACTGGTTGGAAGGGAAGGAGTGTACAGAGGGCAGAGATTAAAACATTGAGCCAGGAGTTTGTGTAAAGGATAAGGAGTTTATGAGGTTGTTGGGGAACTGTTTAGGGGTGGGGGTGGGGGGATTGACAGATGGTGCATATTTAGTTAGGCCTAGTTTTGTGCGGCAAAGGCCAAGGTTGGGGTTATGTTCAGGATGCACCTGTTTCCAATAAAAGCGGCCTTTAACACACTATATACCTGTGTCCGGTCGGTTCTTCCCCTCCCCATCTCCCGATGGGCCCCAATGGGGCTTTGCGGGGGGTGGCCGACCGGAGGGAGGCTCGCCCCCCCGGGGATTTTGGGGCTCCGGGAGGAAGGGGAGGGGAAACATTATTTAGGACACAGGAAGGGTTTAGGCATTTGGGCTTGCTGGCGGTTTTGGGCTCCTTTTGGGCTGGGTGGGGATAAAAGCGGCCATTTTGGGTCACTAGTCACCATTTTATGGGACAGTGACCCAGCAGCCGGGGAGGAGAAGGGGTTTTTTGTCCCACCCTCCCTCCCTGTTTTAGGCTAGTTAGGGTTGGGGGGGGATACTGTAAGGGTTTTTGTTGGTTTCAGGTGCTTTCTGTGTTAGGGTTGTCGAGTGTGTCGCTAGGAGCAGGTGCGGGGGTGGTTTTCTTTGGGTTGGCGCTTTTCCCTAGTATAATGGGGGGGGGGTAGGATAGGAGGAAGGAGCTTGACTGGTTGGAAGGGAAGGAGTGTACAGAGGGCAGAGATTAAAACATTGAGCCAGGAGTTTGTGTAAAGGATAAGGAGTTTATGAGGTTGTTGGGGAACTGTTTAGGGGTGGGGGTGGGGGGATTGACAGATGGTGCATATTTAGTTAGGCCTAGTTTTGTGCGGCAAAGGCCAAGGTTGGGGTTATGTTCAGGATGCACCTGTTTCCAATAAAAGCGGCCTTTAACACACTATATACCTGTGTCCGGTCGGTTCTTCCCCTCCCCGTCTCCCGATGGGCCCCAATGATCATCTGTAAGAGCGATAATTTCCGTTCCAGGACAGTGACAAATGTCATGTTGCGTATCTTCTTGAGACGGCAAACAATAGGTAAGTATGGTTGACTTTAATCAAGCGGTTTATACCATTGAGGCAGGAACAAATTAAGGGGGGCATAGGGATTGCCATTAGGAGGTGTAATACGGAACAGTTAAACACCTGATCCATGCTATTTTTGGGATCCCATCACGGAATGATGTTTCCATGCTACATGTTCCTCATGCTACCCGCGGCTCAAATGGTTAGGCAATTGACTTCATGTCTTTCAATATCCTTCCTCTTAACATGGTGTTTCTCAGGTTTTTTTTCAAGACTTAACCCTTTTGCCCCTAATTTTAGAGTTTTCCAAATAATGTCCCTTATTTTTTTTATATTTTTGAAGAGGGTTTCTCAGGGGTTGTTTACATTTGTAGCATCATCTAAAATACATTAAATGGCTAATTAATTCAGGGCTTGGCTTAACTTTGACAATGTTGTCTTTAATGTTTTTTCCTCCAATATTATTCGGTGAAAAAAAACCCTAGTGGTCAGTGGGCTAGTCTGGTAAGGCCATGATGCTGACATCTTGAAAATTCGTTGCACTAGCCTGATGCAGAGACCGAAGTAAGACTGTTTAGTACTGGTTGAGTCGTTTTTTGTGTGGGATGGATGGAGATTAAAAGCAATCAGATTGTCTGCAGTTTTGTCTTTGTAACCAGGGACCGACCTGCCTATAGGGCAATCAGGCAGTGCCAGATGGGCTGGTCAGACAGATCAGTGGATGGGCTGAATTGCAAACATGGGTCACTTTTTTAGCTATCTGGTTCACTAATGGGGGCCACTCTTACTTTGGTGCCGGGGGCCTATTTTTTGTCCCAGTCTACCCTGATTGCGAGCACTACTTTGTTTTTTCTTTGGTGCGCATGAGGAAGGTGGCGTGTTGAAGCAGTCACTACTGTAGCGCACCCACCTTCAACATGCTTGGTCTTCTGAGGTGTACCAATCGACAGTGGTTGTAGGGTTCAGAGGGAGTTGCACAGTAAGGTCCTCTTCTATCTTTGATTTTAGGCAGAACCATGTTTATCTAATGGGTACCAACTGTGGCTGGAATTCTGTCAAATGAGAGCCTGATTTTCCTTGCTTCAGTTGGAGGCACTGCGGTTTCCATACAGTGCGTTGTGGCACTATGGTTGTGGTTGCTGCTGGCTTCTTGAAGGGAGCCCTAGAGTAACTAATAATAATAATGTATTAATTTAGAGCTCAACTGAGATCCACAATATTTACACGCAAATTAAACATCAACAATTTAAAAATCACATCATCATGTATTAGATTTTTAGTAGTTTGAAAGAATTAAAAAAAGTCATAGCACATAAACTAATTTGGAGGAGTTTTTACCAATGATATCAATTTAAAACAAATCTATATTTAAAATACAGGGGTTTAAAAAAAAAAACTATTTATGGCATCCACCAAAGTGCTTGGTTTAGGTCTCCCCTCCCCCCCCCCTTCATTCCAAGGATCACAATTTCCAGATGAATGTTCTGTACCATACCAACATTTTGAAAAATAATGTAGCGGTAATATACCAAGTATGTACAATATTCATTATTATATACATTATTGTTAGCCGTCACACGTTGTGATCCAAGAAAAACAATACATATTTTTGGAGTTGCTTAAAATACATATTGTCGCAGTGGGGCGTCTATGTTTTTAATGTAAATCAGTGGGTGGAGTTGCTAGGATATCTTAATCTAACGACAGCATTTTTTAGAAAAAGCTTAAGTTGCGATGGAGTGCCCTTTGGAAGGTGGGCCGTTGAGCCTTATAATTGGGTAGTGACAACGCAGAGATTGTTCTTAAAAGTGTATTTCGTTAAGTTTCCTTTTTTAATTGATCTCTTAGGGTGCCTACTGTAGCAGTAGAGCACCTTGTTCTTCAGGTCATAGAGACTTCTTTTCCATGATGGCACCGGCTCCCTGCACTCGGCTGGCCACTCAGGTGATTGCAGCTGCACTTTGTAATCTATGCTTCACACATGAATGCTTCAAGAGCTTTTATCTTCCACTTCAAAGACCAGAGCTTTTGTGTTATTATTTTCTTTGTGTTTTGAAAACGAGGCTGCCCTCGTTGCGCTCTGCCTGCTCTTGCCCAGTCACCCTATTTGCTCTCTTTCTACTCATTAAGCATTGAAGTGTTGGATAACTATCTCCCTTTCTTTACAGTAGATCCACGTGAAGTAAGCAATGCTTCTAGGTTAACATTTTGACTCCCTCCCCTTTTGCGAGCTTCATGGCTGTAAATGAAATCCGGATCTATTTGCCTGACTGTGCACTCACTACCTTGTGGCCCTTTACTCCACCTTCACCCTTGCACCTTCTGATGCAGGCAGGAGTGGGTTAAGTTTGATCCTAAACAAGACTGTCTTGCCCTCCTATTGCCCCATCTCTGATGCCACCTGCTCCTCCTTACAACGTGCCTGCTGTATCACTGACTATATTGCCACATGTTTCTGAAACACGGAGTCCCACATCTCCCTCTGACTCTCCACCGCCACTCGGTGCCCTACTCTGGCAGGAACCTCCTGCCCCATCTTCTCCTCCAGGAAGATCTGCTTCCCGCGTACACTACAGATCCCTGCCCCATAAAACACTCTGCAGGTGCCTGTGCTACAACAACCCACAAACCATGAAGGTTAAAATACTTCTCTCCCCCCCCCCCACTCCCATTTCTGCCATTTTTAATGTCCTCACTGCCTGTGACCAGCTGTTTTGGAATCCTCACTCCTAACCCAAATATTTTGCAACCTCTCTTTAAAGCACCAGCCATAAGGACATGACTTACAGCCTCTTCACGTCCTCCTCTAGCCTTCTTCCACGTTGATTTGTTGCAACACTCTGTCCCCATATATCCAACCCAACCCATCGCCTCCACCATTGGGAAATCCATGAGCGAGGCTATTTTTGTTACAGAAATGATAAGATGCCTGTCCCTGTGTAAAGCACTCTACATCTCTCCAGCCTTGCAGTACTTGTAAGCACCCAACAATCCTTGCTGAAAGACCGCATACCTTAGTTACAGAGTACCCTCTAGTCATGTGATTCACCCCCAGTGGGTCCCAGAGATTTTACGAAGTATGCTTTGCATGCTGGGAATATGCAGTTTTGCATTTACAAGTTTGGGTTTAAATTTCCTGGCTTGTCATGTGCTCTTGGCTAAAAAGCCAGGGATGACTGAAGATGTCAAAACTGACACAAGCCACCGGGCAGCAGTGGCTGTAATCTCCCCCTTCCCCTCAATTCAATGCCATCCTGCATTCCATTCATCCTCTTCACACACCCCCCCTTCACCCCTTGTTGCCCCAACAACTCCTCATCCTCCAAACTGCGTCTCCAAGACCTGTTCACCACCTTGCACACAGGTGACAAAATCACTTTGTAGCCATGCTGATAACTCTTGGTGGTAATTAATAAAAACAAACCGTGGCAATGTGAATAGGTCTTGCCTATGCAAAATCTGTTGACTTTGACAATGTTTTTTAGCCATGTTGTACAGCAGCATGGCTAAAAGTAAGGAGCATAGAGGAGAGTGGTGTGAAGTGTCAAAGAGTGGAATGGCGAAGAGTGGCATAGAGTGGAGTCATGGAGAGTGGCATACAGTGAAGTGGCGTAGAGTGGACTTGTATTTAGTGTATAGATGTAGAGTGTTGCAGCCTAAAATAAATAAGGCTAGCAAATAGAACACAGATCAATGTGAGTTACCAACCACAAAGCCAGTGCTAAGCAGTGGGCAGAATGCATTCCCAGGAATGCTTTCAGAACATCCCCAAGATGTCTTTAGCAACCCAGACCGCTGCATTGTGTGGCAGGCTTTGACCTAATCCCCCTACAACACTGACAAGAAAACATGGAGTTAAGAAAATTGATATTTTAATGTTTTGATCCGACTGCAAAAACGATTTGTCCTGTTGCTGTAAAACTACAAAATATCGATTTTATTTTCCCCCTGCTAATATTTAATACAACCAGGCTGGGGCTGAGAAATGGACCATAAGTGAAGCAAATCACAACGTAAAGAAACCGGTCAAGCTGGATTGGCTAATAGCACAACACTGATATAAAAATAACGAGAATAAAAAAAGGAGTGTTCTGGGTTAAAAAACGATACCCGCATCTCCCAATACCCCCCAAAAATCAACATTTGTAAATTGATGCAGAACCATTGGTATATTGTTCTTCGATATTTTTGCCTGCGGTAATTGCATCTACTTGAATAACCGGATCAGCTTCTGAAATCTTGACATCATAAAGATGTGCTAATCCCACCAGAAAGCACTTGACTCCAAAATGATTAATACTAGTTGGAATACTAAATTAGCCCATTGAATCTAAAATCAGCCGTGCTTTTCTGACAGATAGACAAAAATGCAATGAAGAAATTCTGCTTGGTCGAGATTAGGTGCATTCTTTTTTTTCTTTTTAGGAGATACTATGACCCAGAATTCTTGCTCTTAACTTTCATTTGTAATCTTCATTCATCCTTTTGCTTTGCCCCCTAAATACTTTGTTTTTCAGTTCTGCTTGGATACTTAAAATGATCAAGTTATTGTTTGCTTAAATCCGGACCTTGAATTAGTCGTTATTACTTTTGTGGAGTCGCAGGTGCCTCTTTGTACCTGGGTGAGCAACCACAGGCTCATATGTAGATGTGGATAAAGCTTGGTGCTGGAGACGGCCCCTACAACTACTGCTGGCCAGTGGAATTGGTGCTTCATCCCTATGTCCTTTCTCTAGAAGATATCATAGGGACGGGCGTCATCTCGCCCCAAACCAATTGCACAACTCAGTGGGCGCCTTGTTGGCATTCATCATTGCTCAACATTCATCACTCTTCCATCTATTCCATCTCATTTGCTCTTTTCCACATCCTTTTGATCTTGGAATGATGGAAGAGATTGATGAATGTTAAGCAATTATGAATGCCAACAAGGCGCCCACTGAGTTGTGCAATTGGTTTGGGACGAGATGACGCCCCTCCCTAAGATATTGTTTAAAACAGGTGCCAACATGGGCTGGCACCACACCAGTTTGCACGATATCGAAGGAAAATACAGAGGACAAGTTTAAAAAACCATTGAATTAAGGTGTGCATCCCATTCCTACTATATGATCTTTCTCTAGAAGACACAAGGATTTTGCCTAGATTCTGATTGGTCATTTTTACCCAAACGAGAAGACGGTAAAAAGTTCTTCATTTTATTTTTTGCTAACAAATCGGACTATTCTCTGTTTTGAAACTTACTACTCTCAGAATGGTAACAAACGGTTCACACCCATTTTACGTCATGTGTTATACCTTTTTATGTAACTTCCAAACGGATACTTTTTTTCTCAGGAGAGGACGCTACTTTTCGATTGGCACAGCAGCCGTTTACTTTTGATTTGGACGCAGAATACAGTGAAAACAAGATGTGATGTCTGTGCACATTGGACACAGCCAGCACGCCCTGATGAAGTTCTTATGAACGAAACGCGTTGGCTGCCTCAAGAATATTGAATAAAGAAGAAACAAAAAATGATATAACAATTTATGGACATTCTTTATTGAAACTTGTATTATTTGGTCTCTGGTGGTGCAATCCACAGTGGGTGGAATTTTCATTGTTTTCTTTAACAATTGCCTCTTGGGAGCAACAGGGGTGGTGGTTGTGCACACCACAAGAGCTAATAGCTCTACATCAATCATATAATTGAGACGGGTGGGCCTAGGGCCAATAGTGAGGCGCGGCACACTCAAAATCTCTCTTTTTTGCGTGTAGAGTTGAGTTGTTCAAGAATCGGGTCACTGTTATACCTTTTTATGCTATTAAAAGTTCTAAAACATGCTTACAGCACTGGACAAAAGCGTGCCGTGTAGTCTACAATGAGGTTCCTACTTACGAGACTGGCATGTCTTCAGATGTTTACGAAATCTAAGATGACCTTGAACTTGACTTAGCAATTTTGAGAGTTCATTCCAGAGTGTGGGAGTTGAGTCTAACACCATTCCATGTCTTGGGATAAGGGGGCTCCTGTTCAGTTAGGTTCTGGGATTCGCGAGCAGGCAGACTGGATGTTTCTGATGTTTGCCAATTGGAGAGAGACCTTTCCAAGACAACAAACTACCTGAGAAATAAGAGTTTAGATATAATTTTTGCTCCCAAGACTGTATAATCTAGGGCGATATGGCCATAATTAGGTATGATAATGAGCAGTCGAGTGACTGGAGTCTAAATTGTCTGCACCTTCTCAGCAAACATTTAGTCAATCTCAAGCGGCGAGAGTTGTAGTAAACCAGCCTTGACTGTGCCAATGCTATGCGGTCTGAATCCTGGGGGAATGTGCTCAGAACCGAAAAATCCTGTTAAAAGTCTGAGGGTTGGAAAAACGCCAGGATTCCCCAAATGAGCAATCTGGGCGATAAATAACCATTCTTGGTCCAGGGAAACTCCAATTTATCTGCAGGTTCCAGGGAAACTGAATAGGCCAGACTAGCTGATTAGCCTCAGATCCTTAAAAATGCTGCCGCTGGTCTCCAGACGCAGTTAAGAGATATGGTCCTGTTCTGTTGAGTCTCCACAGATTTCATTGATTTTGGGGCAGCAAATAATTTTCATTGCCGCCCAACCGCTCAAATCAAAATCTTTGTACTGACATTTAGAGGGGAAGGTGCTGGACATTTTTCCTGGTTTCACATCCATCGCTGCGGAAGTGCTTTCCACTGGCCTTTGGGTTGTCTTTGAAGCCCTGGTGGTGTCTAACTAAACCCACACCCATTGCAGGAGTTCTGCAACCGCATGCTTGTGGTGGGCATGCTGCTTTACAAATCCTTGTGAGTGAAATTGTCACAACGGCATCAGCGATTTATTTCCTGATTTGCTATGTTATCTTATTTTTTTTTCTTGCTATTATCAATATTTTCTAGATTTATTAAATAAAATATGAAATCCTTGTTCTCGATGGGAAGACAACCGTGTCCTATTACACGTTTAATGCAACCTTTAACACGTTTATTTAATGTTGGGACTTTTAATGAGAGAGACCCTTTGTATTGTTTTTGCTGAACTCTGCCTGTGCAGTGGCACGTGCTGGCATCTGTGGTTAGCAACAGAATTGCAGATGAACGGCCTGCTTGCTCCTGTTCGGATATGAGGTGTCCACGTGACCATCTCCTCACTCATCCCGTCTAAGAACATGGTCACCCTCCTTCTCTTAGTTGAAGATCTCCATAAACAGCGACCCCACCCATCGTTGGCTGCTCTATGCCCTCTAAAGTTCGGTTATCCCACGCATTTGTCTAGGTTTTGTCACTGGCTTTTTTTAGATCTGACTTGACAGTTCAGCAGTCTGCATGACTAACTGTTGTTGCCAATTATTAAAAGGCATACCCAGGCCTCGACAATGACTTGTGTGGAACTATATATCCCATGTTGGATTCCGCTCCACCCAATCTTAAGGATTCCGGTGTTCCGGCACACGGGTTTACCAGATCCAGGAATAATGTACTGGGAGTTACCGGCGGGAGTTTCCTTGGCAATGACTTGCATTGCTGCCCAGATCCTTTTCCTGACCTGCCCAACCCTCACACAAGACATTGGGGATTCATTTATTGTTCCCCCTCATACTTCTTGTGCAAGTCAAAATACCACCCTCTTCCCTTGTTCAACAGCCCTCCTCATTTCTATCTCCCCTCGCCTTTACTAGCCCTACCAACCCCTGGGTTAAACTCCATGGAAAAGTAAATGCTGTGCGGAGGATCACGTGTAAATCTGAGTCTGCACAGTAGTTACCCCATTTTGTGGCGTTTAACTCCTAATAAGTACTAGCGGGTCTTACTGCTCAATACCAGTAATTTTGCGTGTGGAGTTTGCACCCTGCTATTACCATGTAACTTGTAATCGGGGCCCTTGATTGGACGTTGGATCCACTAAATGGAGCATTTCCCTTGCCCCTCATTCTATTGACTTTTGGTGCATCATTCAACCCTCCTATGGAGTGCTTGCATTCCAATGCATGGGGACTATTTTACATTGCAAAAATACACATAAAATTCTCAAAAGCAATTTTATTTCTGTTTTGGTTTTCTTTTTAGTTAGGATTAAAATGCATGCCAGACCTATCTGCATTGCCAGTTTGATCTGTTGACTAATCCATATAGAGAGGTGTGTGTGTGTGTGTGTGTGTGTGTCGGATTGTACATGTATTCATCTTAAATGTTTTCATGGCATGGCCCTAGGTTCTATTAAATCAAATGTTAAGGATTCACCCCAGGTAACATTTCTTACAATAAAATTGTCAATTGTTACATGCACATGGTTACTGAGTAGAGACTTCTAGACCTGGTTAAAAAAAGATCAGATTTAGAAAGTAGTAAATGTCAGAGGATAAGGATCTCCAAACTGTATATGTGTGCTATTGAGGTGCAAAGAACAGAAGAAAGGAGGGCCACAGGGTAGCTGGAGGAGGGGCAGCAAAGATTGAGTTTGCATTGATAATGCGGGTGGGTTCACCATTATTCTCAATGTATCCAGCAAGCTTGGAGAAGAAAGTAAAGATTCAACCCTCATCTAACAGGCCTTCAACAAACACATCTGTCCCATGTTCCACGATGTCCTCGTTCTTTACAAAAGTGCACTAGTATCCACTTACACTCCATTTGACCCCACCACAAGGGATTCATTTTGTGTGTAACCATACAATACATTAATATATACTTGTTTTTTATAGTTATATAGCGCTTCCTGCTGCATTCTTCCGTTTTGTAAAAGGTTAACAATACTCTATTTAATGGTATTCCCATTTACCGACCTCGGTAGGACAGCAGGGTGAATAGGCCTTCCAAAATGAACTTCTAACCCACAGATCGCAGCATAGAACGCGTCTGCGCTCTGTGGTTATGAAAAATACACTTTGTGGTTAATGATGGCAATAAACTTTGTTTCAGGAGTGCGCTCATTGAGGCTTGGAGTTTAATTTAATTTTCAGGAGCACTTCCCATTACTAAATGAGCAATCATGTACTGTAAATACTAAGAAACCTTTTAAAAACTGGTTTAGCAGGAACTGGGCCTTGAGCCAGAGTAGAAAGCTTGTCTACTAATAAGAGTTTCCAGAAATATGAATGAGGTACGGGCTGGGTATTACTAAGGGTCTCTAATAATAGGACTCTGTATGTAATCCTTCCAAATCTTTCACATTCATGGTTTAATTTGACGGTGATAATAATAACAACAAGCATTGGCATAGCCAATAGGTCTCGCCTTTGGGACCTTGTAAGTGTTTAGCCACGCAACAGTTTTTGTTGTTGCACCAAGGATATTGTGCTGCATAGCTAAATACTTATAAGGTCCCAAAAGCGAGACCTATTGGCTATGCCAATGCTAGTTATATTCATTATCACTTGAGTGCACTTTAAAAAACAAAAGTTCAGGTTGGGTACTGTACAAAAACTTCTCTCAGGCCTGCCAAGTGCCACGCATCGTGGGTTTGGCTAACTCATTGTAATGCCTTCTCCTGCATCGGCACTAAATGCAACACATTAGTGCCCTTAATTGTAGTGTCTGAGAGTGCAGCTTTAACACTGAATAGCTCGTCTGTGAGTGCTTCGGTAGCCAGAGCGTGAGCCGGGCCCAATGTTGAAGCGGGGGCTGTGGTTGTCATGGATACACAGTAATGTCTGATTGGGCCAGTCCTCACATCACGTGCTGACACCTCTTTGCTTGAAATAGACTGCATGGCACGTTGTTGTTAAAGCACGGGTTCCTGTGGTGCTCAGAAAACGAGGTCCGCCATCCGTTCCAATACTGGCACCGCCTGTCAGTGCCACACAAACCGGACCAGGGCCGACAGTCCAGAGGCTCACGGGGATCAGCCGCTGCCTCGGTAAATGAGCTCTCTACGGGTGGGTGAGACGTAATAAAATAAACATGTAATGCAGTCTGCACTTTTTTGTACCCAGGCAAGGTTCGAGCTTTTTAAATTGCTGAAAAACGGTTGAAAAAATAAACGTGTTCATGATTAAAGTTATTTTTTTTACCAAGTTAACTAATGCAAATTTTGCATAGTGAATAGGGAAAATAAAGAGTGCTTAACATCTCTCAAAGACTGTTACTAAGTAGTCTGTATTAATTATGAAGAGCTCTTTTTTGCCTATGAAAAGTTAACTGTATTCATACTGCTGAAAAACTAATTGTGTAATGTTTATTTAACCTGCTGAAAAAATAAGTGTGTAATGTATTCTGCGGCAATTATTATACTGTCTTTTGACCCTGGGCAAGTTTCACACTATACAAACTGCCAAAAAAGTGGATTTTGCTTGTTGTTCATGCGCTGATTTCAAACACAACATCAAAGAGGTCGAAACGGGAGAAAGGAAGGGTGAGTGCACGCCGAGGTGACAAGAAGGACTGGGCGAAAAGGGAGGTGGGAATGCCAGCCGCAGAGGAGCCTGATTAAAGCTGATGAAAAGGGAGGGGGCGGAGGGAGTAGGGGGCGGAGGGAGTAGGGGGCGGAGGGAGTAGGGAGCGGAGCAGAGAGGAGGCTCTGACGGAGAGCGTCGTAAAGCCATATGGCTGCTTTCCGTGCGTGCATGCCTCCTGCACTGTAGCTCTGTCAGCAGTAGCACTTTGAAAACCCCCTTACTAAATGTCTCGCTTGCAGCGCATGTGTGCTGGATCAGCCAGACCTGAAAAAGGAGCAGATGCCCAACGTTTTTCTTAAGAGCCCCTTACAGATGCCGTTGAATGCCGGGGTTGCCAAATACATAGGCAGACTTATTGTCAACAGCCATTGATTAGGAGAGCAATCATTCCCTATGGGCCAGAGTCCATCTGCTGCCACCTAACCAAACCACTAATGCTTTTGTTAGTTACCTCCTGTTTGCCTGGAGTTTTATGGAGTATAATTGACTCTTAGAGGGGATGAATGGTTTCTCCTTGCACCATCTTTGATTGGCTCCCTAATTGATAAAGTCTTACATTTAGATCTATTCTTAGGCACCTCATGGATTTAATTGGTGAGGGCTACAATCTTCCCATCTCCCTTCTGGTCCATTTCGAATGCAGGTGTTCAACTCTTTCTCCACAGCCATATAACCTGCTCCTAAAGTTGGCTCTAAAGGCTCTTTACTAGCCGTCTGCTTGGGTGATCGTTCCCCTGTTGTGTCTATTCCTAACCCATGATTGTTGACAACAATTAGTAACACTTGCTCAGGAACAAGTGGGACCAATCTCGTGTGTGCTTTCAAACTGAACATCAGTCCTGATGATGACTTCCGAATTCACATAGAGGTCGAAACGTCATCAACAAAAATACAATTTGGCTCAAATGGCAAACATCTGCCCATGAATCCTTTTGAGTCTAGAGTTATGTGTTTTATTTGCATACCGACACATTATTTTATCACATTTGTTGCACTTTGTGATCACGCTTTCTTGAGCTCTGTTTTTGCTAATGAATGAAAAAACATGTCCAGCAGAATTATTGTAGCAAATATATTGATTACATAAAAGTTGTCCAGGCTTGCTTTTGTAAGTGAGAATTAGCACGTTCATGGGTGACTCGGACAGATACCACATCCCTTATAGTTTCTTCAGAATAAGTCACAACGAGCCACTGTTTTCTGCACCTCAGTCAATTTCTCTTCCTCCAAAATGACTGACTGTGACTTCTTTCGCGATAATTGAACAGCTTCACACTTGTATCCCTTGTTTTTTTATGCTGACTTTGTGTTTCCTTAATGTGGAAGTGAATACGTGTCTGTGTGTACTTGGAACTTTTTGTAAATGCTTTAAACCGCTCAGATGTCCTTGTGTGAATGAATACATTAATAATTAACCACTCTCTTTAAGTCTTGGTGTCATGTATTTACATTAAATATTAAAGTCTCATTCTGTAGAACGACCTTGTTGTACCTAGATAAACTAATTGGAATATTACATCTCTGAGAGTTAAGTGGGTTTCCTACATTTAAGCCTGGTGCTTTACATAACTTTTTGAAGTTGTGTAGTGCACCAGGCCCACAAAGCATCCAAGCACTTTACAATAGGAGCAATGGTTACACCAGATAATTTGACAGTTATATATGTACAAGCTCTACTTACGCAGCAGACCACATCAGTAGGACGTAAACACGGGTATCTTGGGAGCAAACCCTATAAATTATAAACAAGTGTTAAAAAGTCAGCCAAGGAAACGACCAGAATGACTGGGGTAGGGCCACAGCAGTTTGAATTGTGGCAGTGGAGGACTAAATTATATGGCAAAGGGGACTATATTATGTGGCAAGAAAATGCAAATAAATCCGCATTTTGCAGCACATTTCTATTACAATATTATCTTGTTATTTTGTAGTTTTATAATACATTGACAATAACGGGTTCCAATACTTTGCAAAATACTAAGGTTTCTTAAGAAAGAAAAGTATTTGTGCGTACCTGGTCTATTGAAAATATTGTTCATCAACAAAATCATTGCATGGAAGCGAAGGCGAACCATGTCATTAATTAACCAAGGCACTTTCTAACTCCTGGAAAAACAGATTGTGTAAAACAGCCAATGTTGCACTTAGCAGAAACAGGCCTGCATGTACACAATTTGTGCAGTAAGAGATGCACCTTTTATTCTGCGTATCCAATTTCTGTTGCAGAATCGTCTCGTCTTCAATTTTGATTTTCCTTTGAATCTGCTCTCCTAGAAATACTTATTTATATATTTTTTAAAAAACCTTACTGAACATAATTTTATATTGCATGGGTATAAAGTAAATGTTTGATAGGAGGCACTGTAATATTTAAAAATCGAACCTTAAAGGGGAGTAAAATGATTGGGATTTTTCTGTACTCTTGAAATAATTGCTCTTCTGTGAACAGTGTATGTGGGGTAGCATCCATTTTCATAAATAAGGAAGCAAGATATTTTCATGACAAAGAAATCCCTGTTTGCCTTACATTAAAATATATCTTAATTTATTTCATGCCACAGGCAAAAGCCTTTCCCTATTCCATCAAATGGGGGCGTTAATACTGTCTGGGTTAACGTTTTATATATTGCTAACAATTTAATTCCTGATTTACAGCAATCAACAACTAGAAGGTGACCAGTTAGCCTTTGCAAATGGCCAGTCCCTTCAATGCAGCACACCTTTTCCGTTGCTTATTGGGTCTCGCCTAGCATTGCACGGCATGCACTGCTCGCTCGGCGAGTCAAAGTTAGAGGGGAGTTTTGAGAAGGGGGCTCGAAGCCCCGCCCCTCATTTTCATTGGCTGGCATCACCGTTTATGCTAAACGGTGGCCTGCCATTGGAAATGGAGTTTTGTAGTGGCTGCCGTCTCTCCTTTTAAGACGGCCCATCCAGACACTATTGCCTGCTTCACGGCTGTTGTGAAGCAATTTCTTATCTTTATGAGGCGTGTTATATAAACAAGCCGTGAGATCCAGTCCGGAAGGGCCTTCCCAAAAGGAGGCAGGGCAAAAACAAACAAACAAGCACTGTTTGGAGAGCTTGTTTTTGGTAGGGACAGGGAGGTTTGGGTTATCTGCGTTGCGTGTGTTTTTAAAACATATTCTCTTTCCTTGAATCAGTCCGGATTCTCCTGGCCAGTGCTGTCACGAGAAGCCTTTAATATAAACCCATATTCCCTGTTCCTTTGCCTAAGAGCGCCTGGCAACTTTTAATCCTCTGATTCTTAAATGTGTTTGGTGGCTGCTTTTAAGTCGCCCAGCATCCACTCCACCCGCCAAACCCTCGCCCCCTCCCTGCTCGATGCACGTCGCGTCATGTTTGTACAATGTAATAAATATTGACGGGTACAGGATGTTATTCAATTTGTCCTGATCACTGGGCTGCAGTGAGTTCTGACAGGGCAGAGTGTAAAACATGAACTCTTGATGTAATTTCTACTGTCAACGTGATGTACAGCCAAAGCAGACACACCGCACCAGCGAGGGGCCGCTGAAGGGATGGGCTGGGAAGGAGGGGGGTAGGCGTGTGCTTCTTCCTGTCTAGAAACATGCAGTGAGATGGTAACACCAGATGCCAGCCGGGTACCAATGGCCAGTGGCACCAACCACCCCGCGAATACCAGTGGCGGGTGTGAGGGGCCATGTATCTGTGTGCGATTGTCAGCATAAGTGCCTGTTTGAGTGTTTTGTTGTATGTGTGTGTCAGTTTACGTGAGTATGTGTCACTTAAAATATGTTTATCTCTACATTTGTGCTTACCAATATATATGAGAGGATGCAGTTTGATGGCCAGAGCTGCCGACTTTGCATCTGGGTTACCAGGTTCGATCCTCTGCATTAACTGTGCATCCTCTGATTTTGGGCAAATCTCCCTGTGCCTTCGGAAATACAAGTTTGCCCTTCTGTAACGTAACTGGTGCTCATGTAAAGCGCTCCAATACCTTTAGGGCGAGTGCGCGCTATATAAATATGCAAAAACATAAAATAATATCAGTGTCAGCTGGTGTGCGTGTACCCCAGTGGGCAAGTTTCTTTTAGTGTATATGTATGTTTATTAACCCTTTCCGTGCTGATGACGGAACCGCTCCGTCATCAGCCGCGGTGGCGCTGTGCTGATGACGGAGCGGTTCCGTCATGGCCCGCCCGACGCGCCTGCGTGGCGCTGATTTCGCGCCTGCGCGGCGTGTTCTATTAAGCGGGCGGGGCCATGACGGAACCGCTCCGTCATGAGCACAGCGCAACTGCGGCTGGTGACGGAGCGGTTCCGTCACCAGCATGGGCGCGCCGCGCGGCCCCCCGGCCCCCTTAGCACTGCGGCGGAATAGCCGCCGCAGCGATGAGGTTAATAAATATGTGAGTGTCAGCAGATGTGTGTGTTATTTTCATTATGAGTGCCAGTGTACATGAATTTAAGCATGCACACATGCAGAACTCTGTCATTTTATGTATTAATATTAATACATGTCTGAGAATCGGTTTGTGGAGGAAGGAGTGAGGACATTTTTTGTCCATATTTAATGCTGTGATGTTAGTTGGTGTTGGTGTAGGTGTTGTAAAGATTTGCAGACTTAAGGGTTAGTGAGCGTTTCCACTAAATTCTATTACCACACAACAGTTTCAGTGAAGTTGTCCCTTCAGCTCTGACTTTACAAGGCAGTTTACACCAGAATACTCAGTTAACACTGGCTCTGACTTTTACATTTAAAAAAAAAAAAGTATTTCTTGGTTCAAAAATCCTAGACTAAGTGACGTTTGTCTCTGGAGCAAGAGTAAAGAACTCCGAGAAACAAGCATTTGCAATGCAATAGTTCCCGCATTAACGTGAGCTTGAGCTATTGGCATTGCAAATAAAAATGCCTTTTATTTTTGTTTTCGTTTTTAAAACATAAATAAAAGGCATTGTCAATCAATAAAAACTTTATTTCGGTTTGATTTGCAAACCATATAAGTACAATATACAGCAATACAAAAATTCATTGTTCAGAATAAACCGTCATCAAGATACAGAAATACAAAATTAGCAGCAATTTATGGCATTACATATTTTACTAAGAAGTTTTTAAATAGAAGTGTAATAAGGTTTCAGTAATAACTCATTACAAATCCAAACATTTTCTATACTTTACAGTTGATTTTAAAAAATCTAATACAAAAAGGACACTGTCACTATGTAATAATTGAAAGTACATCATAGCTGGTCTGATCTGGCTTGTCATTTACAGTGCCATTACTTGATTGATGCTTCACGAAGGAAAAAAAAACCCCAACATTTTCAATGCCAATAGCTCAAAACAATGTCGTTGCGAGACCTATTGCATTATAAATTCTTGTTTGTGCTAGAGAAATTAGTTTTTTTAGGTCGACCCCGGGCAACACATACGCTGCTCTGGGAGGCATGCTGTATTGGAGTATGTACTTCAAGCTCCACCCACTCTTCGCTCATATTTTTCATTGGCTTGTGGCATTGTCCTTTTGTAAATTCTGGCTTCTGATTAGTTAATAGGCTTGTTAGTCCCTCCCTAGTTCCGCCTTGTCTTCATTTGCAACCTCCCATGAGGACGGGCCCTTTACTTCTGTTGTTACACTGTATGTTTTATTTAGTCTGTAAGCATTATTTTCTTTAATGAGTTTCTCCTACTGCAGGCACAACATGCTTTCCTGCAACATTCAGCACGCCAATGCGCGCTTTCACTTTCCAAGCAGCCCGGGACAGTGGCTGCTGCTTCTTTGAAATGAAGTAGATCTCACATTTACAAGAGTTTGAGCTATAGGCATTGTAAATGACAATGCCTTTTATTTATGTTAATTATCAAAACCTATAAATAAAAGGCATTGTCATTTACAATGCCAATAGCTTAAACTCTCTCAAATGAGACCTTTTGCATTGCAAAGGCTTGTTTTGTTGGAATTTGCACATTATGCACAGAAGGTGGAATATTTGGCAAGTTCTGTGGATTAATAACTGCAGAAAACGCTACACCTGTGCAATCAAGTTTGACCACAACACTGTGAGTGGCTAAGAATGAGAATTCGAATCGGAGATCTCATTGGCGGAAATGACTTTGGAGGAGAAGAAATGTGAGGTCTTTTCTGAAAGCAGAGGAAGATGGTGGATAGAAGGCACACACACTCACATTTTTGGAGAGTTACCTGAAAAGGAATAGGTTCATATATATATATTTTTTTCTTTTGAAAGCTAGAAGTTCCAGGAGACAAGGTCCATAACACTGGAAAGAACATAGATCCATGAAAAAGTTTGTAAGTCCGATAATTAGAGTGATAGCAGAGCGTTTTGTGTCCGTTTCTAAATGTGTTTGGCTTCTCATTGGCTTCTCATGGAGGCCGATGGAGTGCGAGGAGAACAAGAGTGATCTGTTGAAAACATTTAGCTCCTGCTACTAAACTTGCTGCAGTTTCCGGGCTGCCTTTGGGGGATGCAGCAGAATCTCAGGGAATACTGTCAGGAAAGAAGCTCCCATGATCAAGCCTGGAGTGGCCTAAGTTCTGTACCACATCCTTGAAGTCACTATCAGGGAAAATAGATTTTATCCAGTGACGGAATCTTAATTGCTATTTGGCCTTTCTGGCTAAATAATTCATTTTACCATGAACTTTAGCCCCTTATACATAATGAACCTTCTACTTTAATGCTTTGAAGAACAATGTTTACTTGTTTTAGATTTTGATCCTCTTCATCTCTAAAGAGACAAAAATATTTAGGGACTTGGGGTCATGTGGGAGGGGAGTCTCTGGTTTTCCCCTCTCTGCCACTATTCCCTGGGTTGCCATACTAATAGTTTACGGAATTGCCACATGGACCTGTCCTCATTTGAATCTTGTGAAATCTACATCCTTCCAGCACAAGAAACAAACAAGGACAATGTATACAGTTAAATGTATCCTGGATAACCCATTGTGCACTTTTACCTATGGTGGATATGGTCATGAAGTAAACTGTGTGAACCCCTATACCCCCAACATCTGATCATTAATGCTGTTACTGAATCTCTGCGTGAGATGCCAAGCTTGTACCATTTAATACTCTCCTCCAGACGCTACCCAAATTGGTCATGGTAACAGCCACATATAACCTGTGCCCATTCCAAGGGGCATTGGCATATTAAGTGTCCACTGTGGAGTTTGTGCAGGCAAGTCAGAAGACGAGGATGATTTAAAATATAGACGGGTCATTATCTCCCTCATAATGCCCACTAGAATGTGCATCAGTGCTGCTGGGACATGCTGCCTGGGCACAGTAGTGGCCTGGAATGCTCCTTCTAAAGTTTTGGTTAGAACAAACTTCCATGCACTCTGTGTTTTTGCCTAATTTAAATGCTAATTGGCCTTGTGGGCTACCATAAGCCTTTACCACAAGGAGAAGATATGAGACAGGAAAAAAAACAGTAAGTTGCATCCTGATTTTTCTTGTGATTGTGGGCCACTAGTTACATTATACAGTTCAGTTCAGATCTGTTGAACACGGGCCTACGTTACCAGTTACAGACCACCTCGTGCATACTGATCTGTAAAGGCAGGGATGAACAGAAAAAGAAACGAAAACGGAGAAAGAAGGTGAAAATGTGAGATAAAGAAACAGTAAGTGTAGGATCTGGAAAGAAAATGCATGGTTTTGGAGTAAATGCTAAGCAGCCTGGTGGCTTCTTAACAGTGCTGGTAGTGTGTTGCTTAGGAAAGCGCAGGGCCCTTGATCTTATTTGGGTTTCGCCTGCCGAAGGCTGCGCTCTGCGCAGCTTTTCGGCGCAGGTGAAATCCTTTAACAATAAGGACTTCGGGAACGTCCCCCGGCTCTCATTGGCTAGCTCCATAAATGGAGGCTAGCCATTGGGTGCCGGATCTGTCCGTCAAGGCCGGACCAGATTCGGGGGCGTTCCCGAGATTTTTTCCCTGGGCGGAGTTTCGTTTTTTCCCCTTCCCTCCCCTCACTGAAAGTGATTTCAGATGCGCTGTCCATTCCCGCCCCCCTCCGTGTGCGCCCCCGCCCCTCGCTGTCCTGTGCACGTCTCCCGCCTCCCTCCCGCCGTCCGTGTCCTCTCCCGCCCCCCTCCCGCCGTCCGTGTCCTCTCCCGCCCCCCTCCCGCCGTCCGTGTCCTCTCCCGCCCCCCTCCCGCCGTCCGTGTCCTCTCCCGCCCCCTGTGTCCTCGTAGGTGCTTGTTCTTGTCTTATTTCCTATGTGGATAGAGTGTTAGCGTTTGCGGCAGCCGCTCCATGGCCGCCATTGGTTGGACGGAGTCTGGGAGGCAGTCTAGGAAGCGGAACATGTCCGAGAGCGGGGCGGCTCTGGCGGGAAACAGCGAGATGCCGGGTAAGAAGCAGAAGCTAAGCAGCGATGAAAATAGCAACCCCGACCTCTCCGGGGACGACAATGTGAGTAACTCCGGCAAGGGCTGCACCTTTAACACATAAAGAACGGAGAATGCACCCGGATTACTTTAACTAACGTACACATTTTGCATAGTTTGGCAGAGAGGAAGGAGATTTCCAACCTGTGACTTCTTTGGAGTTTCTTTTTAACAAAACATACATGCTCTGTGCTTTAAGGATCAATTGCCTGACCTGAAATAAGATAAAGGGCGTTTCATAGACTATATACATACATGCCAGAAAAACCTGCAAATTTACGTCTCGTGGTTTTATTTTCTATCAGATGTCGCCCGAGGTCCACACTTTAGAGTGAGATTTCTAGTCGGTGTAATTTACGCACCTGCGTTAGTTCTCTTGAGGTTCTTAGTTGTAGTTAGTTGGTCTATAAACGTTATTTTTCTGAGAAATCATGCAGCTTTTACGTGGTTCGTGCTATCCTTTTGTACACACTTTATAAGCTAAGTACGACACTAATTACCGGGGTACGGTTTAGCGGAGCTCGTGGTTGGGATGTGTAGGAATTAGTTAAGTGGTCGACTTTACAGTTGACTTTTTGGAAGACCGTTTATACAGGCCTACAAATTCCTTCGCGCTATTGTTGTACTATGATGCTTGATTCAGAGAAAATAAGAAAGAACTTTGTTGTTCTCCCGTCCACACCACCCCTGTGACCGACGCAAACTTTGAGAGGAAAAGTAATCAACTGTTTAGGGTTGCAGAGTTGGTGTGTGGCTTTTTAGGTCTCGCCTGTCGATGCGCATGCGCATCGAGCAAGCGAGACTATAGGGGCTCATCCAGACTTTATCTAACTTGCAAGGAATCGTGGCGATTCCTTGCAGTGCCCGTGACTTTTAAGCTCAATGCGCATGTGCATTGAGCTTAAAAGCGCGTGCACATGCACCCAGCCGCCTACTCTCTCTCTCAGCCTTCCCACAACTCCGCCCCCTCACTACTTGATTGCACGGCCGCTAGGCCGTGCCTCCCCTACTCTCCTCCCCCCTCCTCCTCTCCTCCCATGCCTGCCTGCCTCAACTCTCCGCCTCCCGCCCCCTCCCCCTAGTTTATTTACAACGGATGCATGCAAACATGTTTTTTCAGATTGCAACGTTATTTTCTGCATTTGAACTGCTGAATGCTAAAGCTGACATGGATTGCAAGGAGTGGCGGTTTGCTCGGAGCCGAGTTCAGTCCTACACTGACTGCTTGGCTTCTTTGTTTCACACACTACAGAAAACATGGTGAAGGGAGGGGGTGGGCTTGGAGCTGCGAGGTTTGTCCCCTTCCGGTCTGACAGCCGAGAACCGGATTCCTGGGTTGCTGTTCGGTTCATTCACTCCAGGATCAACCGCCTCCTGTCCCGCCCCCTCCCCTGAGTCATCCTGCCTGCCCCTTCCCGCCGTGTCGCATTTCTCCTCCCCCCCTCCCCTCTCTTCCCTCCGTCTTGTTCTTCTTGCTCACTTGTCACTCTTTGCCCCTTACTTCTATCCCTTCCTTTCTATTCCCTCTCTGAACCTCCTTCTATGCCCATCTCCTGTTCCTTTCTTTTCTCCAACATTTGCCACGTCTGCTTTCCTCGTCTCCCCACACGTTTGCCTCCCTTTACCTCTGTTTCCTTAGCTCCTCGTTTCTCCCGCCTACTCTCACATCTTTCTCTTTTCTTTCTACCCTCTCGCCCCCACTTCTCTTCGTGCTCATCTGTTCTCCACACATTTCTCTCACTTAATTCATCAGTCATTCTCTCTTTGTTTCTGCTTACTGCCTCAATCCAATCGCTTTACTTTTTCTTCTCAATTCCGCCCACACCTCTTTGCATACACATTTTCCTAGTACTTTCCTCGTTACTTCAACCCCGTTCTGCGCGCACTTTCGCTCTGTCCATTTCTCTACTATTCCTTATCTCCGAACTCCGCTTCAGGGTCCTGCTCCGCCATCTCACCTGCTCTTACCCTTGCATTTTTTCTGCGATTCATCGTCTCTTCTCTCTCTTTTAGTTTTATTCCTGTACACTTTGTATATTCTCCCTTCTTGGTGCTCGGCTCAGGTTTTACCAGACTCTCCCGCGTCACCCCCTGTCCTCCTGTTTTCCTACGGCCTCTTTCATTCCCCATTCTCCCCGATTTTCTTCTCGTAGACAACTGTCTGCCTTTCTCCGCGTGCGCTCCTTTCTTCCCTCCCACGTCCCCAGAGGAGCTCCCAAGGTGAAGCCCGGCCACGCTCACCTCACTGCGGCCCATTAAGTGCTGTATTTGTTCTGGTCACTGGTCAAGGGCTGGGCCGTGCCGCTACCCCTGGCAGCTCCCGCTGGGGCCGCATTATCACGCACTGACGCCCAGCCATTTGTCACCACTTCCTTAGCGGATGAAGAGGGGCTTCTGGGTTTAGGCGGGGATGGGGGGAGGACGCCAGTCAGCTATTATTATGAAGACCACCTATAGAAACCAATTCAGCATGCCGCAGGCTCTTTTATTGAAACACACTGCTAGTCTGGGCGCCCGCACGTGACGTGACTTCATAAATCCTTTAATATTTATATATTTATTTTTTTAGCATCAGAGCCCTAAAGTCCCCAAGCATGATGTCCAGGGGAGACAGCATGGGTTGAAGACCCTTCTGGCCCTGGGGACACTACCAGACTGAGAGAGGCTCTGTTTGGGTGTGGTGCTATTGTATATGTGTATGGTGTTTACTTATGAATCACCTGTCCATCTCGTGCTGCGTCACAAGAGGCACAGGGATGACGGTTGAGAATGTTATTACTTATTACAGCATGGCGTTCTGACGTTTGGCCGGTTGGGGTGGCTGTTGGAATGCCTGTGTTCTGACGATGACTTTGACGAGAAAGGATTCGGTCTTGGGTTACTCCTGTATGAGACCTAATACATTCTCCAACTTTGACTGCTTCCGCTTTTTGTCTTTTAACTCCACCCAACAGGTGCACTCAAGTCCGACAGTGCCCTCCACAGTAGCCAGTAGATGGCCTTAGTGACGTCAGATGCACTGCCTTCTGTGAGTGATGCTTGGTTAGGGCAGAGTCTGTAAGACAGGTATGCTGCCCGAGGAATATGGTTATGACTCACTCGCTGACGCGCACAGCAACTCTGCTGACGCGTTTAGCTGGATTTTAAATTGCGTGCCTACAGTACAATCGCACAACACTTTAGTACAAGTATTGCGTGTCTACTCTGCAATCTTTTCGCTGATGCGCACAGCAACTCTGAGTGCAGTCTCTTTCAATCGCTGACACACACAGCACGTTCCCATCTAATTGTGTGTATACAGTACAACATATTATATCCTATGTCTTCATTAACAATATAGTGTATCTGTACTGAATATATATCCAGCATTTCAGACTGCATTTCAGAGCTTTTAAAAATGTTTATGGCTTTTTTTTTTTTTGAAATTCTTTAGCATTGGCTACAGGAAACAAAAATGCTAAAGATTTACAAAAAAAACCCATAAACAATTCTAAAAGCACTAACTCTAATGCTGCGAGACCTATTGCATTTTCAATGCTTGTTTTGTACTGCATCCTGATGTTCCCTATAGCAGCACATTTGGGAGGTTTTAGGGGACGACAGAGTACCAAAAATCTAATTATGTAGCGCTTTGTATTAATCAGCAATGTAGATATTTAAACTCACTGATGTACAATTCAAGCATTATAAAAAAGTATTAAGTGATTTACGCTTTGCAGAAGGCTTTTACTAGTTAACATTGATTTTTATCTGTTAGAAATGGGGGTCTCTAGTTGGCAATGGTTTGCACCTTTGTCCAAGTAGGGACCCTTCCTTCTAGTCCGAATAAGGGGGATTCTCTACTGAAATAACCACTGCTCACCCCTTTTGTAGCTTGGCACGAGCTGTGAGGCTTAGCTCGGAAGTAGTGTGTAAATCAGTCGCACATAACCAACAGTAATAAAATAAAAAACACTACAAAAGGACACCACACCAGTTTTAGAATAAGCAATATTTATCTGTGCAAACAAGACCGAAACAATAGAAAACCAACATACAGTAATCAACAAGCATTTACAATGCAACGGTTTCGCCTTTGGAAAAGTTTGAGCTATTGGCATTGTAAATGACAACATTTGTATTTATGTGTTGGTTTTGAAAACAGATAAATAAATGGCATTGTCATTTACATTGCCAATAGCTCTAACTTTTCCAAAGGCGAAACCGTTGCATTGTAAATGCTTGTTTTTTTAATGTATGTATGCATTTATTTACAAATAAGCCATGGGAACGGGTCTGTCTGTTCATTCTCTAAACCCTTTCTCTGATTTCACAAAAAAAAAAAAAGTTCTTCACCTAATACTGCGGTCCTGAGTCGAGCACTTTAAACATTGTTTCATTTCACTTCACTCTCGAGTGTTTTACGGAAGCGCATGAGTAGATATGCTCAGGGCACAAGTCGGGGGTACACGCGGGTGTCCACCCACTATTTTCACAGGGTGGATGCTGTCCACCCTGCCAAGAAGTTGGGCCCCACTGAAAAATATGTTGAATTCATCCTGGTGTAATTTGCAAACACCGGGACACATTCAGCAGCGCCTGCACCTTGTTGTCTGCTTTCAATCCGCACGTGCAGGCGGGGAGGGGGCTGTCTTAGTTCAGACTCCTGCTGGGCCCATAACAAAGGTCGAATCGGAGGGGTCATCGGGCCTCCTTTTGTTCGAGTCTCCTGGCTGGCAGCAGTCAGGAGCCTCACACCTAGAAGCATAGGACCCGTACCCTCCAGCATGCCCCGCCCTCCACAAGATTACCAAAGCAATATTCCCCACACTTGCAATAACCAAGGATTCTGGTGTGGTAGAAAAAGGCCATGTTTAATCTTAACATTGGATAAACATGACGAGCATAAAAACGCATGCATAATTGGTAATCATAATCACATTATATTAATCAGATATTCCAACACATTTCCAGCCCTAAGGGAGGAGCCCCATCTGGCTCGCATCTCGCACTGGGTATCCTATGCCAGGTGCCGTGCACCTGCCCCTTAGAGTGGTGGGCCCGTACCCCTGTTCCTTGTCCGGCATTACCAGGGCCCACCCCCCTACCACCAGGCTGCCCTGGGACACCCGGGAGGCACGAATTCTGTCGCCCTAGCCTCCCCAGCCGGTGTTGACTTCCTCCCAGTGGAGAGCTCACCATATCCCCCCTCAGAGCTGGCCTATGGAGTCCGTCAACCGGCCTCCCATCAACCACTGTCTATTGATCGCAGGTCCTATTTCCGCCCCCACGACAACAAGCTCCCCCTCCAATCGTTATTCTTAAGGGACGGGTGGGTGGGAGTTGCGAAGATGGCTGCTCCTGTTCGCGGTGGCGGCAACGACGGGGCACCAAGCAGTCCTGGAGTGGTGGGGGGGAAACAGAGACCCTGGTCACTGGGCCTTGACCCTAAATAGGCCAAAGGTCTCCGCCCCCGCCATCCAGGACGTGTGTCACTGACCCCCCCTGACCCGGATGTACTAGGGGTCGGCTGGTCGCCGATTGGCTGACCGGCCGCCCAACCACCATGACTGCTGGGCGGGGCCCGGAGGTGCCGGGTCCTAAGGGCGTGCCTCGCGGTACTCGCCCTTGGCATAGGACCTGTACCCTCCAGCATGCCCCCACCCTCCACAAGATTACCAAAGCAATATTCCCCACACTTGCAATAACCAAGGATTCTGGTGTGGTAGAAAAAGGCCATGTTTAATCTTAACATTGGATAAACATGACGAGCATAAAAACACATGCATAATTGGTAATCATAATCACATTATATTAATCAGATATTCCAACACATTTCCAGCCCTAAGGGAGGAGCCCCATCTGGCTCGCATCTCGCACTGGGTATCCTATGCCAGGTGCCATGCACCTGCCCCTTAGAGTGGTGGGCCCGTACCCCTGTTCCTTGTCCGGCATTACCAGGGCCCACCCCCCTACCACCAGGCTTCCCTGGGACACCCGGGAGGCACGAATTCTGTCGCCCTAGCCTCCCCAGCCGGTGTTGACTTCCTCCCAGTGGAGAGCTCACCATATCCCCCCTCAGAGCTGGCCTATGGAGTCCGTCAAGCGGCCTCCCATCAACCACTGTCTATTGATCGCAGGTCCTATTTCCGCCACGAGGGTGGCCAAGGCCCACAGGTCTGACGCCCTCCCCACCTGCGTTCAAAATGAAGGACCAAAGTTCTCTTATGAAAGTGTCTGTTCCCAAATCCGATAGGTGTACTCCATCCTGGTGATACATCGCTTCACCAGAAATCATCCGGTGCTGTAAGTAACGCAAGCGGCCCTTCGCTGAGCACAACCTTGCCAGTTCACCGTTCAATCTTCTCAGAGACATTCAAAGCACTCACCCGGACTCCTGTGCCCCATGTCCTGCGTGTCAGCATGCCTGACCAAACAATCCTCGCTGCTGGGAATTTGTGCCCCAACCAAGCAAACTCTGCAAGCAATGCCTCCTTAACTGCCAAGCGGCCTCTGTCGACCATGTCGTTGCCCCCCAGATGCAGGATAATCCAATCTGGGTGTCTGTTAGCTTCCTGTGCCAGGAGCTCCTCAATGAGCCGCCTCAACTGTCGAATACGCAGCCCCCCGACGCCACACCACAGGAATTCAGTCTCGCACAAGTCCGCCGGTTTCACGACCCTCCGTTGCTGCAAGCGCACCGTCGCGCGGCGCACAAACGAGTGCCCAAGTACCCACACCACCGCCGTGGGCATGCTAATCAGAAGGAGAAAAATGACACGTTAAAAACCATCCGCCAAAATAGTGCCACATCTGGTCATAACCATTCAGGCCTGACATATCGTTTATAGCACCCTGACGTCCAGCGCCCAACTCCTTTTACTACGTCGGGGGGGAGGCCAGCCCCGGCCGCCAAGGTGGCTGCGCCTATCCTAAAGGAGTGTGAAGAGAAACCTGCTGAGACCAGGCCCAGTTTTTCTAAGGCTATTCTGAAGATCGCCCTGAACTGGAACTGAGACAAGCAATGTCCATTCGTGTGAATGAACAGGGCCGAAACCCCCCCGGCAGGGCGTACGGACAAGTACGCCTGCATACGGGTTACAGGGCAGGCCGCCATGCCCGGGGCGGGCCGTAGCTGAATGGAGGCCCCTCTACCCAACTGATCAGTCTTGGAACGTCTTAAAGTTACCACTAACCCACCCGGGGAAAGGACAGTATCCCTGAACTGCAAGCCCCCCCCCCCATGTCGAATCTGGAGGACCCGACCAATTCCCCTATGCGGAACGCCCCGTAGAATGCCAAGCAGAAGGCTGCCCCCATCAGGCCTTCCTCGAATGCTGACTCGCATATGGATGGTAAGACCCCCAAAATCTTGAGCAGGGTGTGGAGGTCCAGGGCCGGCGGCCGTCCTGCCTCGGGCCTTCTAACTTGGCCCAGCCTGTCAGGGCCTTCCTCACCAGGAAAGAGGCTCCCGGGT
Organism: Lissotriton helveticus; assembly: GCF_964261635.1. Classification (NCBI taxonomy): domain Eukaryota; kingdom Metazoa; phylum Chordata; class Amphibia; order Caudata; family Salamandridae; genus Lissotriton; species Lissotriton helveticus. The sequence continues at coordinate 1,455,507,692 of NC_136063.1, read as the reverse complement.
CCCGCTCCCCTGCTATTTTTGCAAAGAAACCGATGGCCGACATATGAGCCCTGGCATAAGCCACGGCCCTGCCCTGATCCCGTAAGGCCTGTAAAAAACATATATCGATTCAGGAGAGAAAATCTTGGCATTCCCTGCCCGCTGCAAAAAAGATTTGTAAACATTGAAATGTTGTTGATAAGCCCGCTTTGTGCGGTCGCTCAGTGTGGCACCTACCAGCCCCGCTAAAGCGGGGCTCCAATTTTCCACAGTGCTGTAGGGAACATAGTCATGCGATCCTCCGCCTGCGGGTGGAACCTCCGGAACTCCTGTAACTTGGAACGAGACAAAGCATCAGCAGCGTGATTATCAATCCCGGGTATATGCGCAGCTTCAAAAGTTAAGTTCAATCTCAAGCAAGCCAGCACCAACAGTTTCAATAACCTTAACACATGTGGGCATGTAGCCCCCTGCCTATTGATGACTTGCACCACTGCCATGTTGTCCGACCAAAAAGTAACTGCCCTGTCCCTAAATCGATCGGCCCAGATATAGACCGCCACCCAAATGGGAAAGAGTTCCAGGAAGGCGATGTTCTTTGTCAGTCTGGCCCTGTGCCAACCCGCCGGCCACTCTGCCCCACACCAGGCAGAGCCCAAGATAGCGCCAAAACCAATGCTGCCCGCTGAGTCGGTAAAGAGGCCTAATTCCAAGCTGGACACCGGAGGGGTGGGCCACACCACACGACCGTTGAACTCTTTCAGGAAAGTGCGCCACACTTTGAGATCCTCTTTCACTCCCGCCCTCAGACGGACACGGTGGTGTTTCTGAGTGAGGCCAACCATGGCCCTGGCAATTGACCTGGAAAAGGGGCGTCCCATGGGGCTAATGCGTAGCGCAAAATTCAGCTGTCCTACCAAGCTCTGTAACTGATGTAAAGATACTTTAGGACCAGCTAAGGCAGCCTCGATAGCCTGCGAGAAGGCAACCACCTTGTCCCTAGGCAACCTACATTCGCCAGCGATCGTGTCAATCTCTATACCCAAAAAAGACATACAAGTGCCAGGGCCGACTGTTTTGTTTGGGGGCCAGGGGGACACCAAATTCGTTAAACATTGCAACCAAGTCGCCCAGGGCCCGGGCACAGGTATCCGACGACGCAGGGCCCATCACCATGAAATCATCCAAATAATGTATGACATCTGTGCACCCGGTTTTGAAGGAAAAGACCCACTGCAGCATAGAACTAAAAGTCTCAAAGTATTTACACGAGACAGCGCATCCCATGGGCATGCACATGTCGAAATAATACTGGTGCAAAACCTGGAAGCCTAAGAGGTGATAATCGTCCGGGTGGACGGGCAGCAGGCGAAATGCTGCTTCAATGTCCGTTTTTGCTAACAAGGCGCCCTGCCCTAAGTCCCTGATCTTCTGAACCGCTGCGTCAAATGATGAGTATGTCACTGAACACAGTGCAGGGGTCAATGGCATCATTGACAGAGGATCCCTTGGGGGCAGAGAGATTATGAATCATTCTAAACTGACCTGGCTCCTTTTTGGGTACCACCCCCAGCGGGGAACACACAAAATCTTCCAAAGGCGGAGCCGCGAAAGGCCCAGCAACTCGACCCAAGTCCCTTTCCTTCTTTACTTTAGCGATCACCACTGCTGCATGAGTTCTGGCTGACAACTGGTTGTTGCATTGGCTAATGGGGGGCACATGCACCGCCGGGATGCGGAAACCTACAGAAAAACCGTCAAACAAAACCTTGGCTGCCACCCTATTTGGGTAAAGATCCAGCCAATAAATCAGTCTCCCAATGTCTACCGGGGTAGGAAGTCTAAACTTGGGGTGGTTTGGAGTCCCTAGGGGCTGCCCCCCCCCGCGCTCCTTAGCTTTTTTGTTACATCTGGACTCTGGGTGGGAGGGATGTCCACAGAAGGCGCATGCGTGTTTAAACTTGCATTGCCCCGGGGGCCAAGTGCACCCCTTGCCATTAAAGGCCCAGCATGCTCCCCTCTTTTCTCCAGGCCCACCCTGGGACGCCCGAAAGGGCTGCCTAGCGGGGTGCTCCCTACCATTCATGCTCTCCAACCACGCATTCACCTCAACTTGGGCCCAGCCAATGCCTGGGTTCTCCTCCTTAGCCCACCGAAACTCCCTATCGTAATTCAACCACACCTGGCCACCATGGGTGGCGTGTGCCTTCACAATCTTGTTAGTGTAGTACACCAGTGGAATTGCCAACTCTGGGCGCTTCTCTAACAGGACCGTGACGAAAACATGAAAACCGAAGAGCCAATTCGTCAAGGTTTCTTCTATCCTTGGCCTCCTATCCCTAGAGGAGCTCTCCTTACCATCCCTTTCCTTGTAATCTATGTCACACCTCTTGGGCCTGATCAGTGCAAAGATATCAACATACGCGCCTTTCCAGATTTTTTCGCGCACCTCCTGGCTCACATGTGTCCCCAGCATCCCTGACTGGGACAACACGTTACCCTGGAACCCCCCCAGGATCCCCGCAGCCCCACTGGCCCTGGCGTCATCTAGCTTACCTCCTGCGGGACACGCCAATGCGGAAGTGGAGGGTTGGCCCCCAATCGCCCCTTCGGGTTTGGTTCTACGCGCTTCTACTACCTGCGCGATCTGTCTCTGTATGTCCTGCAGCGCCCCCTGGTTTGTCGCTTGCTGTGGAACCCAAGGCGCTGTTGCCCCTGCATTCGGCCGTTCCAGTACCCCAGCCGGCCCTGACAATTGACCCACCAGTGTTGACATCAACGCCAACAAACTATCCAGAGGATCCTGCGCGACTGCCACTGCGGCCACCGGCGGTGGAGCGAGCGGGGAGGGGACATTGGTGCCTGGGCCTGGTGCTAGCGCTTTCAAGGCCTCCCTAATCTCCGTTAACAATGACCCAACTGGGTCTACTGCTACCCCTGCGCCTGCCGGGGGATCATCCCCCAGCGGCGCTGCTACTATCGTTCCTGCGCTGGGTGTTGGGACAATAACCTCCTCCGGCTCCGTCGGGAAGGGGGGGACGGAACCTACTGATCCCACGTCTCCGCCCCCAGTCCCAGAGGAAGGTCTACGTTTCTTGCTCTTGCCCCCCCACAGGCTTTTTTGCTTTGTTCTTTGGTTTTAAGGGCGGGAAAGCTGACCTTGGAGGTACCCCCTCCCTCCGTGGTCTTTCAACCACCTCGGGTTGTTCCCCCTCACTCTCGTCCTCGCTTTCGGATACTTACAAAGATGGCTGCTCCTGTTCGCGGTGGCGGCAACGACGGGGCACCAAGCAGTCCTGGAGTGGTGGGGGGGAAACAGAGACCCTGGTCACTGGGCCTTGACCCTAAATAGGCCAAAGGTCTCTGCCCCCGCCATCCAGGACGTGCGTCACTGACCCCCCTGACCCGGATGTACTAGGGGTCGGCTGGTCGCCGATTGGCTGACCGGCCGCCCAACCACCATGACTGCTGGGCGGGACCCGGAGGTGCCGGGTCCTAAGGGCGTGCCTCGCGGTACTCGGCCCTTGGCAAATGCAGCACAGGGGACACAAAGTCTCACACCTTGTCAGCACTTCACACATACTAAGAGGCAGCTTTCCACTTTGTTCAGTCCCTGTTTAGGAGATATGTATGCACTGTAAGAAGTCAGATGTGTTGGTCTTCAGTATTTACCCAACATAAATAGCATTTATATAGTGCTTCCCACTACTGAGGAGGCGTTGTAATAATTTTAATATATCTATTTTTTCTTGCAAAACACCATGGATAGAGGAAGTTTACACTAACAAAAGGCAACATTGCTTTGTGTAGCTTTAATAAAGTGTGAACCTTCTGCCTAAATCAGGAGGGTTTCCCTGTATACTCAAAATGTGCTTGAATGTACTCAGACATGTTAAACATATATGTGATGCCACTTCTTATGATGCCACTTCTTATGATGCCACTTCTTATGATGCCACTTCTTATGATGCCACTTCTTATGATGCCACTTCTTATGATGCCACTTCTTATGATGCCACTTCTTATGATGCCACTTCTTATGATGCCACTTCTTATGATGCCACTTCTTATGATGCCACTTCTTATGATGCCACTTCTTATGATGCCACTTCCTGTGATGTCATGTGCCCACGATGTCACTTGCATACTGATTAACTAGGTAAGTCTCCCCCCCCCACACTTATTTTCTCAGGACTTGTGCACTAGATATAATTCGAAAAAACAAAAATGTATAACGTGAGGAGAGAAGTCGCTACCGGAGAGGGTCACTAGCGGGTGAAAAGTTGAGAGGCATAGGGCAGTTTCAGCAGTCTACGGGGGTCCGTGTTCTAGGTAGGCCCAAATGAAGAGAAAGGTAAACAGGTGGTTGGAGCGGGCACCAGTCCTCAAGGTGGTAAATACGATTCTGAATGCAATGTATAACGCACAATGTGAGGGAGGGGCGTATTTGGACGAAGTTACAGATCTGGAAAGATAAATTCTGGATACTGACAGAGCAAACAGTGGAGAAGTAAAACGATGGAGTGGAAAACTAACAAACATATACATTTCCCTGCACTTTTCTACTGAAGGCTTTCTGTGACCCTGCTACGACTTCTCTGCGCCTTCTTCGGTGTCCTGTGATGTCATACACCCGAGGGCACCCGAATATGTGTTGCGTGCCCTCGGGTGGATGACCTCCACGTGCTGCTGCTGGTATGATCTTGTCGGAGCGGCTCTATGCTCTTCTGGGTGTACTTGTCTTCGTAACATGTCCAGACATGACTTCGAGTCAAACGCTGTACAGACTGATCAGGGGATCTTACCTTGTTTTACAAAGAAAACAATCGCGATAGCCAGAGCCATTGGAATTGTGCGATTCTGCGACCTCTGCATTTCCAGCATAATTATTCATTTGCTGCAAATGTAGCACAACCAATCATCTGCAGATTTCTACGAAAAAAAGTTACTTTTTTGCTGAAACTGGTCAAACGTTACTTAAAACGCATCAATACCTGTTGCCTGGCATTGGAAGGCCCTTCACAAAGATTGCTTGGTCAGCAATCTGTTGCTTTTTGCTGTATTCCTGTATATGGGCGTTACATTTGTACTAGTGGAGTGAAACCTTTGTCCAGACAATGTTAACGTGTTAAAAATGTCAAAAAATTGAATAGTGCAATCACAAAATGTGCCACGTTACACCTTATAATTTGCCTTTTTGCCACATAATTTAGTTTCACTCTCCCGCATAATTTGGTGTTCCCCTTCAGCATAATTTCAGTGTCCCTGCGATAGACTATTTCCAGACATTGTTAGAAGAGCGAGGAGGACTGCTACCTGATAAACGTGGTGCCCGGACCAGCACCATCCTAGCCATTCAGGTCTCACAACCAGTGCCCCGGGCTAGAGCTGTCTATTTACAATTAGTAATACACAAGCAGGTGTTGGCTATAGGAACATGTCACCAAAGAACTGATGAAGTATTCCTAGAAATGTGACGTGCGCACTGGTGTATTACTTTCCAGTACACTCCATTTGCTAAAGTTTTTTCCCAGTGACTTTGTATAAAGAGGCACTTTGCTTCCCATAGGGTAGGTGTTGAGCCAGGGTCTTAAACATGGACCTCATTTAGGGGTCACCTGGCTTGCACCTTGCCACCCCTTGCACTGCCTTTGCGACCCCTGGCCTCAGGTGTTGTGAAATCCATGCCAAGAACACACTGGGGCGGTCCACATTCCGTATTGTCTCGCTGTTTTCTTATTAATAGCGAATGCTATTGCATTATTGACTATAAGGACAATTGGAAAAAAAAGGAGCGCACTCTGAACCTTTGGTGGCAGCTGCGGTAAGTATAACAAGCATTTGCAATGCTATCGGTCTCGCGTTTACACGAGTTTAAGCTTTTGGCATTGTAAATGACCATGCCTTTTATTTAAATTTTAAAAACTAAAATAAAAGACATTGGTATTTGCAATGTCAATAGCTCAAACTCGCCTAAATGCGAGGCCTATTGCATTGCAAATGCTTGTTTTTTTTGGAAGTGGAGATTTGTGGGGCAGGGCGAACAAAGCGCCACTCGGGTAGATCTCAGCATGAGGCCACACCCCTCACAAGCCACTCCCCTTACACGGTGAATTTTTTTTGTAAGTTGGCAGGTCTGAGTAAGTAGCACTAGAGAATATTGATTTACTAATGACAAAGTAATCGAGATGACCTAAGTTCTCACCGTCTCTCTTGGCCTTTCGTGTAGTGGGTGACTCATATTAGAAGCCTGTAGGGCTGTCTGACACAGAACGCAAGAAAGACAAAAGAATCACAGATAGTGACACCTCTAACCTTTGATTAATTAACATATAATGCGCCTTTACCAGAGCTGCAGTCACGGTGAGACCAACTACTTCCTTGCATTCGCCAGATTTACAACTGCAAGCTTTAATAACTATTTATTAAATGCGTGCGTGTGATGTGCTAAATGCTTAGATATAGCAGCCATCAATAGCGGACTTTAGGTGTTAATTTGCTTACACCAAAAATCAAAGATATACTTTCAGAAAGAAATATTTAGCAAATCTTGAAAAAAAGAAACCAACAGCCAAGGCTGCCAGCCATTTAATTCCGATCAAAGATGTGAAGACACACGTGTTTCAATATGGGCGAGAACAAGCCTTGAAAAGGACGGGTAATATCCTGCAGCCTTCGTGTAACATACTGCGAAGGGAACCTAAGTCATGCACTTGTAACACTAATTTTCTTACATCACTTATATAGCGGGGCTAAAGTGTCTTCTTTGTTATTGCTTAGTGCTATAACTTGGGTATGTAACCTAAAGGCAAGATATAATATTCCAGCAAACTGTCTTTAATTTGACATGTTACACGGCATAGAGCAAAGGAAGAGCTGCACAATGCAAGTGATTCTTATTTATTAAGGTTGAATAATATCAGCGCGAGTTTAGGAAACAGACAAGATATTATGATGATTCTAGATACCCAAAATCAAGGGAAACAAGTGCTGAAAGACGAGCGTGGCCCAGTGGCCAGCCTTTACCTTACGGGAGCGAGCAGCGGCGGGCTCGATTAATTGCAAACAGATGGTGCAGCTGCTCGCTCCCGCAGGCCAAATTCCGCACATGCACGAGGGCCCATTGGAAACAGTGACTCCTTCTGCTGCTTTGTGACCAAGCTCTTGTTGCTCCCATTCCTTTGCCAAGCTTTAACAGTGCATCCGTGATGGATCTGTTGGCGCACCACACATGTACTGTTTACTTTCCCTGCTGCCTGTTACTTGCAGGGAATGGAGCTATGAGGTGTTACCGCCTGCATTGTACAGAAGGTGGCACCGCATGTTGTCCATCAGTCTGATGTGCACTCCTGGTGAAGTAGTTCACACCCAACGAGACCAGCCCCCATTCCTTCCACAAAGCTATGGGCATATTTACAAAAAAAATCACATTGTGTGAACCTCAGCGTTTGCGGCAACAAAATCACATGGTTTGCAAGTATAAAATGATATTTTCATGTGTGCGGAACCACTTTTGTCACACTTTTCTATATGTTTAAGAATATAAAATGGAGGAACCATCTATGTGAGCAGTTAAAATACTAAACCATAGGAGGGCAAACCCGCTAGACCATTCTAACCCCTATGGCAGTCAATCAGTGTGTAATTGCCCAGCAACAGAAAATGAATGTACTTCCTCTCCAAAGACAATATAATGTGTATATATATCTGTATGGAGTATTTCTTTAGTGAAACCTAGCCAGAAGGCAGTGGAGCGATATACATGGTCACAGAAAGCTTAAATATGTGAGGAAACAAGGACCCCCTGATAAAGTAATGAGCTTCTAGGACCGGGTTGAGCACTATGTGGGTATCTTCCTAGACAGTCAAAAATTTGCTATACATCAATAATTGTTTAGTCATTCAAGTATTTAGAAGTATATAATGTCAAGCAAGCAATCCTCCCTCATTTTAAATTGTGATTTTGATGTATTGCACACTGGTTGCTTAATTATTTGTTTTCAATTTACTGTGTTTTTTATTTCTTAATCTTTTAATAAAATCGATTTTTTAGATAACTTTAGCTTCCTTGACATTATATACTTATAAATACTTGAATGACTAAACAATTATTGATGTATAGAAAATTTTTGACTGTCTAGGAAGATACCCACATAGCACAGAAAGCTTAAAGTCAGCGAGTAATAGAAGAAGAAGCTGAGTTGTGGACGGTTAATGCAGTGTGATGTAGGAGGGGCATTATGATGCTTTGCAATCTGTGCCTCGACATGGATGCTTCAGACCTGCAGCCGGTGAATGGCTCAGGTGCCGCCAGCATTAATTACTTCCAGCCCTGATGACAACTGAGCCACTAAGGAGAGGCACTTTTGACTTACCTAAGCAATGAGGCAGTCAGTCACCATAAACCTAGAACCAGCTTAGTAAGCCATACTGGTACCTTTATGTTTAATACATGGCTGCCTCCTTCACTGAAAGGGATCAAGAATAATTTCTAAAGAATATGCCTCCTATGGTTATTCATCATACTATAACCTAATTATGTCTACTCCGCAATCAGACTTGATTTACACCCCATGAATGTTATGATGCACTGTCTGTAACTATATCTGGTTAAGAATAACACACCATGTGGAAAAAAGAGAACCCTCCAATAGCAATGTGGTTCAGCAGAGTGTGGCATGTGCTAGCGATGAAACGCATCTCCCACTCACAGGCACTCACTGAGCAGTTTAACATTACCTTGCCCCCTTTCATCGACTACATATCCAGACTTGAACTCCATTGATTCTCGCCACCTCGTCTACATGTCCTTAAGCTCTTCGATTAATGAATGGACACTTTGCGGTGAGAACTCTCTCTTGAAGGCTCAGCCGCTTCATGAAAGCAGGTCTGTGGGCTGCCTTGATAACACCTGCTGATTGCCCCTCCCCCCGCCCCCAGGGTACCTCTTCACCTTTATCTTTGTTTCTCTTGTTGAGGGGCTAACGCAGAGAGCAGATGGGCGAGAGCTTTCCCCTGCACCCTCTATGGCAGGGGTCTTCAAACTGTGGGGCGCGACCCCCAGGGGGGCCGTGGAGCGACTCAAAGGGGGTCGGGCCTTCACAGTGTCACTTCTGCCCTGGCCTCCAGGGCTTCAGCCCCCCTCCTCCCCCATCCTGTGTCTCAGCCCGGGCTGCTGCAGTGTAGCTCGCGCTCCTGGGGCCTCGGCTGGGCAGTGTCTGGAGTGTATCTCCGCCCGAGTTTTTCACAGGTCTTTAAAGACCATTAGCATATTTACATGTCTTTGTTAACTGATTACCAAAGCTTAGTTTTTTTATGGTTCCAGTACCCCCTGGGCCCCCACTCTGCCTATTCCTTACATTTGTATTTTTACACTTACTGCTGTAGCGTGAGAATGCATTTAATGAAAAGAAATATAAAGTTGGGTTTCCAAAAGGAACATGCCTGCAGAGACCTGCTCTTGACACTAAATTGAGTTATAAATAAAGTATGTATTAATTAGTTATGTGACTTTTCTGTCTTTATTCTCTTTAATTATTAGTCATGGATCATTGAGGCATCCCTAGAACACAATTAAAAGTGCTTTCTATTTCTATTTGCTGTTCTAAGTATTCACAGATAAGTGCAAAAAATACAGCAGTAGGTGATTGCTTATTTCTGGGCCATCAAAATAATGAGCTGGTAACCCTAATCATTAGACTGGAAGTTTGTTGCAGGATCAGCACATTATTTATTTCCTCCACCCTCGAACCCTGATTAATGCCATTATAGCAATATTTTAACTTGTATCTGAAACCCTACGTTTCAAGTTTCTGGGAATGCACCCTGCTTTCAGACTACTCACTGCTCATTCTCGCCTTCACTTTCACGTTCACCCTGCACTCCCAGCGATCACAATGCACTCCCAGCGATCACCATGCACTCACACCATTCACCCGCTCACCCTGCACTCACTGATCACCACGCACTCACACTGATCACCACGCACTCACACTGATCACCACGCACTCACACTGATCACCGCGCACTCACACTGATCACCGCACACTCACACTGATCACCGCGCACTCACACTGATCACCGCGCACTCACACTGATCACCGCGCACTCACACTGATCACCGCGCACTCACACTGATCACCGCGCACTCACACTGATCACCGCGCACTCACACTGATCACCGCGCACTCACACTGATCACCGCGCACTCACACTGATCACCGCGCACTCACACTGATCACCGCGCACTCACACTGATCACCGCGCACTCACACTGATCACCGCGCACTCACACTGATCACAGCGCACTCACACTGATCACAGTGCACTCACACTGATCACCATGCACTCACAACATTCACCCACTCACCCTGCACTCACACTGATCGCCATGCACTCACAACATTCACCCACTCACCCTGCACTCACACTGATCGCCATGCACTCACAACATTCACCCACTCACCCTGCACTCACACCAATCACCATGCACTCACACCATTCACCCGCTCACCCTGCACTCACTGATCACAATGCACTCACACTGATCACAATGCACTCACACTGATCACAATGCACTCACACTGATCACCATGCACTCACACTGATCACCATGCACTCACAACATTCACCTACTCACCCTGCACTCACAGTGATCATAATGTACTCCCAGTGATCACAATGCACTCACACTGATCACCATCCACTCACAACATTCACCCGCTCACCCTGCTCTCTCAGTGATCACTCTGCACTAAAAATTTGCTTGCATTGTTCACTCTGTACCTCACCCTGCAGTCACACGAGCACACTTCTCACTCTGCACTCATGTGACACTTGACTCACCTGTCCCCCCCCCTACTGCTCAATCTGTAGCTCACTCAAACAAGGCCATCACTAACCATGCACTAATTTGTCCCACTCTGCACTTACAGCCGAACCCAAATTCATATGGTCCCCTCACTCACCCTGCAGTCACTCCTTTTACCCTACTCTCACACTGTTGCATTGCTCACCGTGCAGTCACATGGGCACTCTTGTCACCCACTCACACAGTGCAGAAGGTTAAAGTGCTTGGTACAAAGAAGATGTACCATGCACATCACAGAACTGAGTGTGAGTAAACTATGAGTAGCGCTATAAAAAAATGAAATGTTTGTCAGAAAGGTGCTATAGAGAGATGAGGTGTATTGTTGGAGTGGTAGTGAGGGAATTCATGGAGAAGGTGGAAAGACCGTTGCACCGTGTGCGACCAGTGCTTGGACAAGCCCTGGCTGGGAGTGTTAACCCCTCCCGAAGTTTGGGTCTAGTGGATCCCCTGCTTCTGCCTATTATTTACATTTGTAGTGCGCTACTGTTACCAAAAGGTGTCCTGGGGCTAATAACCATCTTCCTGCAATGTGAGAGAGGGATCCGGAGTTGGGAGAGGAGAGAAGAGCGGGATGGAAGGAAGGGGGTGAGAGGAAAGGGGATGGGTAAACTGCTTAACTCTGCACAAGACCGCCACAGTTTGAATGCACCCTTGCTGCTCCCGGCCATGGCCAGGTGAGCTTCTAATGTGGCAGCGCGTATTCCTGCGGATTGGGAGGCCTTTCACAGAGGTTGACAAGACATCTTTCTGATGTTAATTACTGTATTTTGGTTATAAACTGGTACTGATGGGGTGAAATCTTTCCTCAGTATTACTGTGTTTAAAAAAATTCTAAATATTAAAGTAATGCTATCCCAAAATACGCAGCATCACAGAACATTATTTACATTTTCTACTCACACAATTTAGTCAAGCCTGTCTCATAATTTGGTCCTCACCTTCCTCATAACCTAGAGGTTTAGAAATTTTTGTCAGGAGGGGGGTCCTTACGCTTGAAAATGTTGACAGGGGGGTCTCGGCATCCAAAAGTTTGAAGACCTCTGCTCTATGGTTTTCTAAAATGTTTCTACTCTCGATCTGGGGGAATGTTGAATGTCAGCACTATGCATGGGCAATTATGTATACAATGTGCTACTAATTTCATATTTGTTTATTCAAGTATGTTAAATATTGAGCATCACTACCCATCCCCATGTACTTCTAAATTCTCAGATGATACGTCCTGTGTCATTCTTATATCTCTTGGAAAATTTCATAAAGAATTGAGTGGAGAAAAACCTGAATAATCTCGTTAATGTTTAGAACATAGTTCGTCATTTCTCCAACCTCCACCGCAGAGTTTGGCGTTGTTTACAGCTCCGGTTCATTATATTTGTATTGCATTATCAAATATGCACCCAATAGAATTCCGTTTCACTCCTTGTAGGTCTTTGTAACCACATTATGCTTGGCAGAGGGCCATGATCACTCCATTAATCTTAAACCACTGAACTCCCATGATACTAGGTGGGAGAATGAGCCAGATTTCCTACTCTTGCAAAGTGTGATGGGTGACTCCTCAGAGAGGCATGGAAAGATGGTGGCGCTCAATTTCATCAGCAAGACCGTGTGGTTTTGGCTCAGTAGATTTATGCTCTATCAAGTGGTAAATGTGGACTGTTTAACACAACTAGGTGGAGTTAAACTATATGATCAATAAACAAGCAAGGGAGGATGCAAGCATTCCTTTCTCCTATTGCCTTAGCTTAAGAGTTGTGTATAGCACCACGACTCATATGAACTTTGACTTCCACGTTCTACTAATGTCATGAGAATCAATGGTTTTCAATCTTGGCATAATGTGAAATTACTACACTATATGCATTCTATCCTTTCTGTGGATTGCTTTTTGTTCAACAAAGCCACGATTTAGCATTTTTAACAGCAAGAAAGAAATGCAAATCTTTACAAGATCATCAAATCTGTAAACATTAAAAAGGACACAAAGCAAACAGTTGGATGACACCACTCGACATATGTAGTTCCATATGCGTACAGGAAGAGCGTATGGCAGCGGGGAGACAAGTGGGTGGGGATTAAAGATAGGATGTCTCATGGTTAAACAGGAGTGTATGATCAACCGGGCACCTGGGGAGAATGTCCTTTCTCCAGTGCTGGTCCACTTTCTTTTCTGCCACCGCACATTGTTTCATCACTGTGTCGGCGCCCACTATTGACTCGGGTTATAAGGACCATGGTGTTCCATTGAAAATATAACACTGCTGTAAAGTATACCACCCAGTGGAGTACAGTGAGTAACTGTGGCAGCACCAGGAGTGTATGTGATTGCTTTCATGTTTTGGCCTGTTCGTTTTAGACAGTGTGTCCCTTTTAATCTTCATTCCGGTCTCCCCTTTCGAGGTCCCATCTATGTTCCATCGCTTTTTTGTCACTGACCCAGTTTTGTCTCACAAGTTTATCAGTCCTGTAGAAAGGGCCCACAACAAACTCAACCCTGCCATGCAATGACATAGCATACTGAGCATCATTTAGAGATAGTCAAGGCTGCAGCTACGCCCGCCTTTCCCTTTTCTACTTCTTGGCTCTGGGGTCATAAAGGCAGCAGGAGGACGAGGGAAATAAGTATAGCCCCTAGAACTAATTTCGTTTTCTGTATTGTCTACTTCTTGTCTTTCACTTAGCAGCAAATATTAGCTTGTTGAGGAGATGAGGGTAGGACAAGGGGTCAAAACTCTTATGTCTACTAAATTCAAATAATCTGATGTCACACCTGCCACCCCTGGCATTTTGGCAAATTGACGTCCAAGCGTAACTTATTTACTAGTACTCATTGTGAATTAAAACACCCTCGATACACCACATCACCCTTGAAGAGTGAAGGTTTAAATTCGTAGGTGTCAGCAGGTCCTAAAATTACCTAAGAGATCTCGTGGCATTACTGCATTTAATATAGATAGTTTCTTAAACTAGAGGTGCTCTGTAGTCACAGGTTCACATCCTGGCATGTTACATATGATGCAATCATGCCTCTTAACAATGGCAGCAAGCCCAGTGCATGGACACAATGCAACTTTCCCATTTGGCTCAATGCAACCATTCATTCAGGTGGCTGTCCTGCTGGTGTTAATGGGTTCTTAGTGCTTTGACGACTACATCTTTGTGACCTTCTTAGGTTTCTAATTGGAGAAGTACATGTTACTACATGTAGAAGGAGATCAGGTGGGTACATTCTGTTCACAGATATGCACAGTGCAATGCAAAAGCTGTGTGAGTTGTAGTCCGACTGCTTGAATCCATTATTCTTGCACCTCTTTCGACTTGTTTGAAGTCTACTCCTTTTGTGTGAGGTTTACTGAATGCAATTTCTACATTTACTTCTGAAATAGCTTTTAATTTTGCTGTTATTTTTATGTGTGGCATTAGCCAAGACATTTTAATTATAATAAGTATTGCACTATCTGAACATTAAGCTGGTAACGTTTCTTTACAAATTTAAAGAAAGGCTTCTATCTATCCATCTATCTCTCTATCTCTCTATCTATAGAATGCACTTTTTGCCTGAAATATGTTCTAATGGTCAAAATGTATTTTTACTACAATTTGAATGGTATATATTTTTATAGCACTTTATCATGTGCCCTTTGTGACTCACTGTGGTTTTATGACAACATGCGTTTTTAGTGAACTTTATCTTTGTGTTGCTAATTATATTTTGCAAAGATCTTACTTAATCATGCAAATAGTTAATTCTCTCATAACATGTGTGTGTATATATATGTATATGTGTGTATGTATATATATGTATATGTGGATGTGTGTATGTATATATATATATATATATGTGTGTGTATATATATATATATATATATATATATATATATATGTATATATACATATATATATATATATGTATATATACATATATATATATATATGTATATATACATATATATATATATATGTGTATATATATATATGTGTATATATATATATGTGTATATATATATATGTGTATATATATATATGTGTATATATATATGTGTGTATATATATGTGTGTATATATATATATGTGTGTATATATATATATGTGTGTATATATATATATATGTGTATATATATATATTTACTTCCATACAGTGAATTTCAGTCAGCTGTCTTCATCCATTGGTCCACTGTAGTGTCAATCACATTTTTTTCTTCCACGCACCTCAGCACACATCGTATGTAAGTGAGTGAGCCCACTTCAACCTTTGGTTCCCTTCTATGTGAGAGACCGCATTCAGCCATGGCACAATGTTTTTTTCTATACAAATAGTCCCCTTTCTGCCAGGAACTTGTGAGCCAATGTCCTTTTTAGGTCGAGCCTGGCGCAGCGAACTTGTGCTGCTCTAGGAGAGGGCCTCTTGGAATCACTCCAGACTTCCAAGTGACTTCTCTGTGTGGGTCGAACTTCTCCCACACATTCCATTGGCCTCTGCGTGTGGTTTTCAATAATGAAAGCACACAAATGGCCAAAGGCGGGTGCATGTCTCGCCTTTTCTCTAAACTATCACTCCCATGGCCTAGGGGTCTCGGGAGCGAGCAGCAGCCCACAGTGTCCCTGATGCATTGCTTAAATTCCTTGCAGCATGCGCGCACATGCACACCACTCACAGGCTTGTTTCAAACATGGAGCGGTCATTTGACACTGCGCTACCGAAGAGGCATTTCCTCTCTTCAGCTCTCAAAACAACCGCCAGGAAATGACTCGGGTAGACTTTTGGCTCCCAATTCGGGTTCTAACCGGGACAGCGCAGATTTACAGAAAAAGCAGCAGAAAAGTGCCCTGATGCCAGTCACTACAATAGGAATAAGTGAACATAACCTTTCTTCCAAATGGAACTTTACAAGAACGCATTGTTTGCAGTTTTGCATTCACTGAATTACATATGAATTAGTTAATGTTCTTGCACAGTCCGCACAGTAGACAAAATCATCTCTGAGTGCCCAGTTATTGGCAGACTAGTGAACGGAGGTACAGGGAAATAATGATTTGTCCAGGATCACGCAATGTGACCAGGTGAGGAATCTGGGGATGCAAAACTACGTGGAAAGCTTCTTCTTCCCTTCCTGTATGCTGGATTGCTGCAAAAATCCTCATAAAAAACTCACTTAAGCGTAAATTAAAACACCAAGACCTACTTCATGTAAAAGTTCTGGCAACAGCTTTCACTCTGACAAAATGCAGCCTTAAAATGTGTTTTCCAAAAAAAGGAAAAGAAAAAAAATGCATGTAACATTGTTGATTGCAATCAAAAAGAGTTTTGTTTGGTAGAGAAGCACTGGTTCTGCTCTGCTGGGGATTTTGGAGAGAAGCTTGTCTGTTCTCCTCACGGAGTGTAGCATAATAAAAGGTAACACCTCTTCACCACCTCCAGTTAATATATTGCACTTCCCATTGGGCTGAACGGGCTTCAGCCCACCCGTCGTGTGTGCCCGGGCTGAGACAGTTCAAGGGCACACACAGACAGTTTTTGGGCTGCCCGCCACACCCGAGTACTTCACAGGTCTTCAAAAGACCATTCACTTGCTAACAAGGCTTTCTTGTGTTTTCACCCCTTCTTAGAGACCCTGCATCTCCACTCTGCCTATTGCTGGAGGAATTATCCCCCACGAAGGAAGCCCCCCTCCCTCCCTCCTCTTAACAGGACTCTGGCCACACTTAGCACTGTGATCGAGGCATACCTTGGTGGTGTAGCGCCATGACGGGCGGTGGGGGTCCAGCTATAGGGCTGGAAAGTTACAGCCATCTCATCCAGCTGCCAGCCTCCATGTTTATGGGTTTCGAGAAAACGAGTCGAAAGCTTGAAGCTTGTTGTAGCCCCCCCCCTGTGTAGATGATGTCCACTCGAAGTGGAGCTAACGAGCTCCACGAACGTAGCCATGTAAAAAAATGTGCAAGAGTCACAGGAAGGAAATTATTAACAAGTTGTTTGTTTTTTATTTTTAAAACTTCCTAGTTTTTTGTAGCTTTATAAAGCACGAACTTGATCCGAATGTTTTGGAGCACTTTGCATGAGTACCAACTACATTACACAAGGCCACATTCACTTTTTATTTGTAGGCATTGGGAGATTGAGGGATAAGCCCAGAATCACAGGCTTTTGAGGTGACACAGAGATTCGATCCTGGTTCCCCAGTACCGAAGTCAGCAGCTCTGATATAACCCCACATCGATCCTCTCCCTTACCTTTCCCTCACCTATGAAGGGGTTTGCGACCACTAACATTTTTTTCTATATTTTCCAAACCCATTTTATATTTATCCCCCTACTCGCTTCTTCTCGCCACCTGCTTTTTCTTGGTCTCTCCCTCTCATTCCTTTGCTTCTCCCTCCCACCATCACACTTTCCTGGTTTCCTGTTTCATATCCCTGTATGTTAAATTGCATCTTTTACCAAACTTCCAAACACCTCTGGAAAAACACTTATAAGGTCCCAGAGACGAGACCTATTGCTATGCCAGTGCTTGTTAAAATATACTACTGTTGCTAGCTGCCTTGCATTTAGACATGCTCCTGTGATTGGCTAGATTCTTGCTTCGCCAGGTGCTTTTGGCTAGATTGTTGCTCTGCTTCCAACAGCTGCTGTCACAGAGGCAGATAGCAATTAGGATTTCAAAGACCCTGAGAAGAAGACACCTTTTGGGCTGGAGAAGACTAGATATAATCAGCGAGAGACTAAGGGCAAATTATGAGCAACATTGTGAAGATTAATTCTCAGTGGTGCATAAAAAAAGCGTTCACTTGTCAAGTGTGCCCTTACTGAATTTGCTAGCTAGAACAGTGATTCTTAACCTTTTGACTTCTGAAGACCCTCATTTAATCATTACTGGAACCACTGAATAATTATTGAAACCTGGAGATCCCCAATGAATCATTACCGGCTTAACCATTTTCAATAACTAAAACCACAAAACAATACTCAAAAAATACAGAAACAAGCATTCATCAAATACAAAAATGCTGAAATATTGTATTTAATTCACAAATACATATAAAAAAATCTAAATATTAATTTCAATAGGAAGGTTGGAGCGTTTCTAAGATCTATGGAGGTCACTCATCACCTCATCAACTCATTTTCTATTGATGCACTTGCACTGCTCTCATCTGAATCTGTCTGAGCATACTAACCAGATGTTTGGCCTTAAATTTCCTTCACATTTACAGAACACTTTAAATTGTTCATTTTACATTTTGCTTCCTTATTTACATATTTTATTAGTCTGTTAATATTTAATTTTCTAAGCAGTCACGGACCCCTTGACTAGCCTTGACGGACCCCCAGTGGTGCTAGGGACCACAGGTAAAGAGCCACTGTACTAGAGCATATGTGCCATTCAGTTGTAAAAAAATATTTTCCCATAAATATTCTGGAACTGCAGCTGAAATTGTAGTTCGCTCAATCCTAGAATGTGATCTGTAAACCTCGTTTTAGCTGCCTGTCTCCCTCTGGGAAGAGCGGGCAAGAATGTTTCGGCCACACTGGACATGCCTTTTTTTGGGTCTGCCTTGATGAGAGCAGGACGTTTGATTCACTATATGTACAGGCAACACATGCAAAAGCAGATCACAATAACTATTTTTTCCATATCCTTTGTAACAAAGTTGTTGGCTGTTTGGCAAGCAGTCGCATGTTAGGTTGGCGCGTTCATACTTGTTCCTGAGTACTGTGCATGTGAATACTGATACATGGTGTTCATATTCCTTCTGAAAAGTCGGCACGCAGTCGCCAGATGTTGTCCTTCCTGTAATGTGTTTTATATTATTTTAATGTTTTCCTCCGGTTGAATTTCAGGGTGAACCTTCAACTTTTGTTATGTTTACTTTTATTAATCGTTTCCATCTGTGCATAATACTGATTATTCTTAGGACGCTCAGTTTCCCTCGCCACCCTCCCCCCCTGTGTTCTTAAGTATTTTTGTATGGGCCTGGGGCGCTCGGCAGCAAATCAACCAAGCGTTTTGAAAGAACACAATGTACACGCTCCGTTGTCTGTATGATATTTGATGTCTTATATTAAAGTGGTAAGTTCTGAGTCAGTATTAACTTTTTCGATTATTAATCACACAGTTTAGTTGGAACACCAAGAGAGAGCATGTACATACTATATTTGTGGTAAACGCGGGCTTCTTGTGAAGGCGAAAAACGTATCCAAGATTCCTGACTTCGGGAAATCTAGTGCCACAAGCATTATATAGAAGGCCAATAAAATTATGCGGTAAGGGAGGACCAAATTACTTGGCAGGGTTGACTAAATTATACGGCAAGTAATGCTGCATAATGTGGCACATTGTGTGGACGTATTGTTTAAATTTGTCATTTTTATTCTTGTTAACCCTCCTTGGGCAATTGTCTTACTGCCTTAGTATCCGTTTAATACTTCAGCACAAGAATCCGCAACATAAAGGTGATCAGTTAACCTTTGCTAAGGGTCTTTCACTGTACTGTTACA
Source organism: Lissotriton helveticus (assembly GCF_964261635.1). Classification (NCBI taxonomy): domain Eukaryota; kingdom Metazoa; phylum Chordata; class Amphibia; order Caudata; family Salamandridae; genus Lissotriton; species Lissotriton helveticus. Next base: position 1,455,488,347 of record NC_136063.1, on the reverse strand, counting down.
TGTGCAGCAGTATTTTAGTAACTTTTGATCCGTTTGAGAATCAAACTTTTTTTTGTTATTAAAATTTGCGAATTATGCAGCTGATAATGGATTATGCGGCCAGTACGGCAAATATTTGGTTATGCAGGAAACGATGCAGCTGCAGAGACACGTAATTCCAGAGCCCTAACTGGTGATGGTTCCAGTGTGAGGTGGGAAGGGAGACCTCTTGAATATTGTTATTTGGGTAAGGGTTTAACTATTCTGGTTTGAGATTTGAATCAGTGCTGATCTTGGGTGGAAAACACACATAGGATTGCAACCGTCATCACGGATTAGCTCCTATAAAAAAATAAACCCTTTGGTTATAAAGCAGTGCTAACAATGTTTGCTCCACAATTGTTCTTCACTCGGACCTGGCATGCATCACAAAATAAAACTTTCCAAAGTCATTTGCCGTCGGTCAGTGCCATAATACACAGATGGCTGGCCGTGGAGTTGTTCCAGGACCTTTAAACTATGCAGTCATCACGCCATTCCTTGCAAAGACAAACACCTGGCACAGCAACCTTCCGCTCATCAAAACACAATGAAGGGGATTGCGTCACTGGACTCAAGATCCGGGTTTAATTTCAAAATCTACTTGACTGAAATACATGTGGTTTCTATACAGACATTCAATAACCATAGCACAGTTAGATATTCAGGAGACCGCCCCCCCCCCCCCCCCCCGCATTTGGATGAAGTCTGCCTGGCAGTATTGATACTGCATGCCCCTTTAGCAACCTTTGGCTCCGTCCACCACCAAATACTCCTTGAGAGAGGTTGCAAGAGTTTCGTGGAGAGGTTTTGGCTGACTGGTGTGCTTGCTTCCTCTCAAATCAGTCAAAAGTAAAATTAAATTTGAGCAAATACATTTCAGCATTCATCTAGGATCCGGTCTTTTTAACATCTACTACATTCTGAGATCTTTGGGGACAACATTAAGCCGACTGTGAAGTTGGACAAAGACTTAGACCAACCTAATTGCTGATCCTCTGTCATTTCAAAATTGAAAGCGAAAGTTTGATTAGCTTTAGAAGGAGACCAGACAAACATTTAAGTGGTGAGTGGTGAGCGGTTCCCCGTTCGCTGATACCAATCTCTGGTGCTGAAACTCTTTGAGAACCTGCGGGTATCTAAAACACTCTGAAACCTTTGGATTGGTCTATAACCCAATAGTATCCTGCAAACGGCAAAACATTAAATTCATAAAGACCTGCTGCCACCACCTTTGACCAGCCAAGAATAGTGGCCATTTTCTACATAGAAAGCATAAGGAGTCACTCTCCTCCATCATCTAGAATACTGCATATCTCTGGATACTAATTCACCACTAATCCTTTTTGGGTTTCGGAGTAGCGTGCTAGGACCGGAAAGCACTTTGACACCTCGTTTAGGGTATTTAGCGCTATATAAATGCAATTACAATGACCTCTACTCTGGTATCCTAGCATTGGCCTTAAGAGGGCTACAGATTGTCCAGAAACACCACTGCTGTCTCCCAGTACGTGCACACACACACTTAAAGCTGATCAGCACCATCCTATCATGCAGCCAGTGTTCTCTCCTATACCTCATTTAGGTTTCTCTGTGTCTTTTCCCATCATTCTGTCATTGCCTACTAATAAAGCTCTGAAGCAGCTAGCCTGCATACAGCATACCTGACATACATGTGGAGAAGTGTGGCTCACTGGTTAGAGCAGGCAGACCCTGAAGCAGAGGTCAGACCCGGGACCAGGGTTCGATTCCCGACGCGGCAGGGTGTTGAGCTCAAATGTCCACGGACTCGATAATTCTCGCTTCGGTGCCTGACCTAATCATGGGTTCACACTCTGCAACTCTGGGCATTAAGCTTGCTTAATCTCCACAACGGCCCCCCTGCGGCGGGATGCCTGGCTTTCACCTTGGGGATGCCCTGCAGGGGCTATCTCACAGGGAAAAACCAGGACGGGTTCCCAAGGCAAGCGCAGAGATACCCCTTCGGGGGTCGATTCTGGCGCTATATAAGAAATGTAATAATACTTGTTGTAAGGTCTCTTGGTGCTGGATAACTGTGGGCATCCATTGTGGCAAATATTGCCAGTTACCTCTTGAAGCCTAAGAATGAGGTACATACTGCAAGCTCTTTAACTGGGCATCCTTTTTGGGCTTTGGCTGTCAGGAAGAAGGCGGGGGAGATTAAGGGGACCACTCAAAGCTGACTGTTGGAGAAAGATATAGATACACAGACCACTTCATACAAAAACACTATAAATGGATTATCCAATGAGTGCTATATCCTTTTGAGAAATGAGGCACTGTAATTTGCTAAAAGAGTCTGTAGCTTATACATGCATGTATACGCAGGAGAGGGCTACTCTTGCCTTTGCTTCTGAATACAGATGTTTTATTTGACACAAGGAATGAATTGTAGGTTCATAATAGCAAGCGCACAATAGGTGTTCTTTGCATATCTGGCTTGTTTTCAGTTGGGCGTCAGTGGCACCAACAGGTAGATGCCTTACAGAGGCTGCAAAAGCTACGAATACCAGGGGGAGAGGAGAAGTGTTGCTTGTGAACCTACAGATGTGTCCAGACTAAAGCTGGGTTGGCTGCGGCAAAGCCCCAGGCTTTGAGCAGTGATATCATTTTCTTGGGACTTGGTTGACTCTGCCTGCTTGTGTATAATGAGGGAACACAGTCTTGGAGTGGTGCAACAGGAGTGGTGCACTATCACAGTTGGGTTTCCCGTTGTCAATCGACAACATGAGAAACGCGGGGAGGAATGCACACACAGTGGCCACATGAATAAGAACTCTAGGGACATCCTTATTGGATAGGCTCCTCCTGCAACCCTTAGACCAGATGTAACACCCTTTGCTGGGAAGGCTCTTGAGATCTGCCTTGTCATATTTTAGTCCATAGCACAATTGCAGAAGCCTTCTCCACAGGGTAAATGTGCAGAGTATCAGGCATTGTTACAAGTGGAGACTGCTGCTGCAGCTGTCCAATTTTGTACAGTCTTCTCAACCCAGGCAGCAGATCCGATGGGACTAGAGCAGCGGAGTCTCTGCAAATCATCGAAATTTGCTTGGGCTGGCTCGCAGCATGCAAGGCAGAGTTTCTCTTGAATTTTTCTTTGACAGCAGGCTTTTATCCCGCATCCTAAACTTCATCCCAAACTCTTTAAAGGAAGGCAATAATAGAGCCTGGCTCCTGGTTCATTCGTTTCCACAGTACTGGTGCACGTAGCTTAGCTGAAGTAAGAAGACAAATTGTTATTCTGGTCTCCATGGCTAGGTTTTCTGCACAACTGGTACTAGTTGCAATTTAGCTTGTCGTGGTGGCTCAGTTTTGGACGATAAAGTATATGGCTTATGGTGCAAGAATTATTTTACCCTAATGCCTTTTTTCCCCCAATACTGCAAGAAGGGAACATATATTTAGGTGTTCAAATGGACTACAGGTAGAAGAAGAGCATTTAGGAGGGATGGAATGTATGGGGAGGGAAGTGAAGCTAATTATTGCTCTGAGTATGAAGCTATATTGTACAGATGCCAGTGGGAGATGTCCTTGTATAGTTTAGATTCACATCTGCTCCAAAGGTATAGGCTTTCCTTCCCAGATTCCAAATGACTGGGCTGGGCAAGAAACCAAATCCGACCCTGACACAAATGTGCAAACCAGACACACACTGCAGACGTCCCTGACTAAAATGGGGCTCTGGTAGCATAGTTCAGGCACACTAGCTCATCTGGCTCTGAAAACAACCTCCTAGTCTACAGGTTCCCAGCCGTGGACATACCAGAGTTGTAGAATGGCCGGCGCCAGCCGACCTGACTCTAATAAGATCGCGATTGTGTTGAGGACAGAACTGTGGGTGAATTGTATGGTCGCACTGGCCTACAGGGCAATCTGGCAATACTTGATGAGCTAGTCTGATGGATCGGTGTGTCAGCAGGCTTTTTGGTTGTTTGTGGGCCTGTTATATGGTTTGGTGGGCCAGGTTACACTGTTGATGTCTTTGCTATTAATATAAACATTGACTGCAGGAAGTACAAATGCATGCTGGCTCCCATACCTTTCAAATCACCTATCAGCATTTCTTTACAAGTTCAAACCTGTCCCAGTTTCCAAACTTGGACCTCATATTTAGCTGTCTGATTTGTTATCGGGGCCACTTTTATTTTGGTACCCCTGTGACGGGGCATGCAAATAGATCCTGCTTTGCTTCTAAAAATTAATACTGTGAGGCCCACTCGAGGATAAATACATCCGGATTGCAGAAACTCCTTTACAGTGTTCACACTGTCTACTCATATTCTTCTTACATTGCGATGTTCATGAGGTAACTGTTTCCGTCAAGCACAGCCTACAGCTCTTGATACTTCCTATTATATGGGTGCAACTATTAATTTAAGCTTTTGTGGACTTCCTGGAATGGTGGTCTAGTCATAGCGTAGCAGTGGATTCTGATTCTATTGTCCATCAAAAGAACCTCATATATCACTGTCATCCTTTAGAAATTATGCTGTTTCTTTCTACAATATTTCATCCTCAAATTGCATGCCATTTCAAAATTCATTGTCTATATTTCTAAATCCAGCATGAAAACGGACCTAACTTCTGACCGGGTTCTCTTCTTTTTTCCTTCAAGTGGCCCACTCCTTACTTTCCATCTTTGCATGCCTCCTTCCTTTTATATCGCTGAAAACTGCCCACAACTCTTATCCAAGATCACAATTTTGTTCAAAGTGTTGTAGCATAACTGGACCCTTTTTCATCACAAATTTCTTTGTTTTATCACTCGCCTTAGTTCTCATTCACTTGTTCCTCTGATGGATCTTGCTTTGTGCCAAGGGGATCCAACTCCAGTTATCTAGTGAGGATCAGGAATTAGGTAACTGACCAACAAACTCATAATTGGATTCATGTATATAACTCTCAGAAGTAAGCTATACAAGTAAAGTATTTTCACTGGTAGACCAAATCTCATAAAGAAATTAAGTCTAACCAAGATCATACAAACCAATAATTTAGTTAGAGCTATGCAGACTAATAACATTAGTATCTGCTGTCCAGAGATCTCTCTATTATAATTCACCCCAACTATCAATAACTCCATGGGAATGCATAATTATTGGAGACAAACCATGGAGTGACACACAGGATTTTGTTAAAGTAAGATTTATCATAATTATTAAAAGAGTAACTACATGAATATCAGCCATTTAAGACCTAAGAGTGCAGGATAGTCAAATCAGAAATTTGAGTTTGCCATTAATTACCAAAGACCTGGGAAAGTTCAGGAAGGGACATGAGCCATGACGGCTCAAAATTACTCTCCCATGAGAGGAGAAAGAAGTCCAAGAATAGCGCTCACAGCTTATGCCTCAGTCGAAAGGAAAGCCAGAAGAGTCTGCAAGGAAGTTCCAAAAGCTCTGCCCAAAAGGTAAAGAGTAAGTCCAAAGAATATGCATTCTCTTTCCATCACACCAACACACAATATAATCCTCAAGTTCCGGGTGGACACCTCCTGGGTCACCTCATCTGGTCAGACCACTCAGTCCATTGGTCAGTTCATGTAGGGTGATTGTCATGCAGCACAAAGAAGACACATATAGCAAAACTGTGGTGATCACCACTTAAGTTGTCAACCCATCCAGTGTGTATAACATTCAAACAGTCCTTTTGTAAAAACACAAGTGATTTCAAGAGGACAGTTTCTCATGGGAGATGTTCCCAACGTAACGAAATTGTTGCAAGCAGCCCTCTTATGGGAACTCTCCGTATGAGACCTAGTTTCTCTTCACATTGCAAGTTTACGAAGCCTTTCCATGAGAACAGAATCAAGCAAACTAAGGAAAATGCAGGTCTAAATTGAATTCGGTTCATGCAATACAGAATATCAAATAATGGAAATATACATTTCATTCATAACCTTTAGGACCTTGTATATTTCTTTCAGCTTATTTGCACTCTCTTTGTAAATAGCACATGTAACTATGACATATTACTGCATTTTCAAAGCACTAACGTGTAATATTATTTAAAAACATAAATTATTAATATTGTTTCTGGTGATTAATATTAGTACATGTATAAAGACCATTCTCTAAAAGTTTCAGAGCATTTGGATTAAGTATAAACATCCAGCACCCTTTTTTCTTTTTACTTGGTGCACAATTTCTCATATGCAAAATATGGCGTTCAATGGGACTCCTAAATATACACGTCATCTAGATTACATTCGTTTTCATTAATACATCACATCTTATTTCATAAATGTAAGTAAGGAAAAAGTTCTAACCATCAGAATTTATCACTAAACATCTTGTTTTAAGTTTTGAAGAGATACACCAATACTAGTAAATGGAGTACAATCTGTTATTCTAATGACAAATTGTTATCTAATTTCTTCAAATTTTTTCTCATCTGCATGCTTTTATGATGCAGAAACTAAGTCTTCTCATGATTTTTTTCTCATGATTCTTCAACATATAGTTAGCACAGTTGGTGCACATTTTTCATTTTTCTCTCAAATGTGTCCTAATCAGTTTTGAGTCAATTAAAGGGCTCAGCAGTTTGTCGGCTTCATCAAAAGTCAGATCCCTACAAATTAACAATACCTGGGAGCTTGGCGGGCATCCGAGATGGCCGCTTGAGCACAGCGCTCTCCGGACCCTCGCCGCTCCCGACATTTTATCCTGGCTGAATCCTGATTTCTTGCAAGAATTCGTGTAGGGGACGTTTGGCTGATTACCCTGGCACTTTTCAGGAATCGATTTGGATCTCGTATTCCTGAGTTATGGTGCTCTGAACTTTTGGGCTCCGCCCTTGAGGTGCGCCCGGGACGGGGTGCGGTACTGTAGCCGTCCTGCAATTGAACAACAACGGCAGGAGATCTGGCCTTGTGGGTCCCCCCTTCCTAGGTTTCGGTTTCGATTCCGTTCCGACTTGGGCCACGGCTGTGGATGTCGTGTTGCGACTGAGACTTGGAGGCAGATCGGCTGTTGGGCTTTCATGTGACCTATTTGCTGGTTTGGCGACCTCTACCCGAGTTGTGCCCCCCTTTTTATGTACTTTTGATCCTGTACTTTGGGTGTCGGGCCCGTCGAACCTGGTGGCTTGTCCTGTGACGCATCTTCAAAATGGCGGGCAGAGGGGACAGAGAGACGCGCAAGACGAAAACACCTCTGCGCGGAGCTCCAGTTCAATCGAATGTCATGGACCGTTATACCCATTCTAAGGGGTCCCCCGGAGCTGCCCTGCCTGGTTCTAGTATTGCGTCCGAACGAATTTTGGAAGAATCGGCGGAGCCCTCCTTACAGGATATCATGGGCGCCATCTCGGGTGTGAGGGAATCCATCGGCCTACAGTACGAGGCCTTGGCCCACAAACTTGACACCGTGGCTATTGAGGTGAATCTGATTCGTGCTGATCTCGGCAAGACGAATGAGAGGGTACAATCACTGGATATTAAATCCTCTAGCCTTACGAATGACGTCTCGGAGCTCCAAACAGAGCTTGGAAATCTCCGTCGGGGGAACGACTTCATGACCCGTCGCCTGGAGGACTTTGAAAATAGGGCGCGTCGCTGCAATGTTCGCCTGGTTGGTGTACCGGAAAACCCTGAACCCCACTCGGTGGATCTCCTGGTTGAAGATCTGGTCTTGAACCATTTGGCCCCTTCTGGTCTCACAAAATTTTTCACGGTGGAACGTGCACATCGTGTTCCAGGGGGCAAAGTCAAGCCGGGAGCCCCGCCGAGACCCATTGTAGCGAAGCTTTTTCATTATAGAGACCGGGACGCTATCCTGCAGGCCTCGCGGGTGAAGGGCCCGGTGGCCTTTGAGAACGCTACGGTGAACTTTTACCCGGACTTTTCCCAACAGGTTCAGAGACAACGTATGGAGTTTCGTGGTGCCAAGAAACGTCTCCGGGATCGGGGCCTACGTTACGCCATGCTCTTTCCCACTAGACTCCGGGTTGAATACAATGAACGTACCCTTTTCTTTGATCGGCCAGATGCTGTTAATGACTGGCTGGACTCTTTGCCTGACCGTCCTCCTGAGACAGACTCCGCCGCTCACCCTGGCGGTGCCGAAGGTGGTGTGGAGATCTAACTGTTCGGCTCTTATGTCTTATTTTGAATACATTCTCAGGAGTGTTGGCCGGCGTCCCTCTACGTTGTGATCATTCTGTCTTTTCGTTTGTTCTTTTTGTTCTTGCTGAGGTCGGGGGGTGGATGGAACGGAGACCTTTCCTCCTCCGGGGTCTTTGTGTAGAATAGGGGTTCTTGGGCGACAGGCACACTGCAGGTTGGGGTGGCTCTTTAGCTTTTTGCAGGGGTGCAGGGTGGGGGGTGTTTCTCTTCAGTTTGGGGGAGGGGGGTTGGGAAGTTTTTTCTTTTCTGTGTGTTGTTTTCAAGGCGATTTGCTCCTGTGTTTGCTGCGGTTTCTGATGTCTAGCTCATGGACGAGGGGTCTTGGCTCGGGTGGTTGGGATGGGGGGTAGAGGGTTGAAATTTCTTTCCTGGAACGTTAATGGCCTGGGAGATCGTATTAAGCGCAGTGTGGTCTTAAAATGTATTCGACGTTTGTCACCGGACATTGTTTTCATGCAAGAAACCCATTTGATTGGTAATGTTTGTTATGCAATGAATAGATGGGGCTACCGCCTTGTGGCGCACTCAGGGTTTACCTCCGGATCTAGGGGTGTGGGTATTCTTGTTCGAACCTCCCTCCCCCTGGCTATTGATGAGGTGATTCATGATGACCGTGGGAGATATACTGTCCTGGTGGGTAGATATGAAGGCCGCACCATATCTCTCTTCAATGTTTATGTTCCCCCGGGTTTGCAGGCCTCTACTTTTACTGACTTGGGCCGTGTTCTGTTGGATCTCCCTGATTGCACTCTCTTTCTTGCCGGTGATTTTAATTCGGTGCTTTCCGGCCTTCACGATCGCCATCCCCCTAGAGATACCCCGCAGGCTCAGCAGTGGTTGGGTGGGTTTTTAGATACCTTTGGCCTTGTGGACTGCTGGCGACTGTTGCATCCTACTCAACTCCAATACACCTTCCATTCTGGGGCCCATGGCAGTCTGTCCCGGCTGGATTATTTCCTGATGCCCGCAGCCCAATCTTCGGCGGTTCGTGAGATTTTACACTTGCCGAGGGGTATTTCTGATCACTCGCCGCTCTGGCTTCGTTTCGAGGTTGGAGTAGAGGCGGCGGGCCGAGTGGCTCCCATTAACCCTTGGTATCTTTCCTCCCCTGAGACTCGTACCCTCTTGCTCAAGTCCATGGATTCATATTTCCTGGAAAATGAGGGGTCGGTCTCTTCGGCTGTGTCCCTGTGGGAGGCTTTTAAAACTGTGATTCGTGGACGGGCCCTTTCCTTGATTGTTGAAGCTAAGAGGGCAGGGAGGAAGGAGGTGGTGGAACTTGAGGGGGAGATCTCTGCTTTGGAGGGCGAGTTGGAATCTGGTGTCACGCCTGACAAACTCCACGCCCTGGGTCTAAAACAGTTTGCATATAAATCTCTGGTCACTGACGCTGCAAAGGTGATGTTTCGTGAGCAGCAGGGCAGATTGTACGATGTGGGTGACAAAGCGGGCAAACTCCTAGCGTGGTTGGACAAGAAAGAAAGGGTTAATCGTGTGGTGCCCGTGATTCAGTCTGCGAGTGGTGAGAATGTGATAGATCCGACCGCCATTGTTGATCGTTTTGCGGAATATTTCCGTGTGGTATATGCTCCCGTGTCTGTGAGGGATGTTGCCGACTCCCGCCTTCTTCTGCGTGATATCGCTTTGCCCTGTGTCGCCGACTTGGACCGTATTGCTTTGGACTCCCCTTTTACGAATGATGAGATAGCCAATGCAGTTCGGTCGCTCCGTTCGGGCAAAGCATTGGGCCCGAACGGTTTGCCTATTGAGTTGTACAAATTATGCCCCGATAAGGTGGCGCCGTATCTCCGCGCCATGTTTCTAGAATCTCGTGAGCGGAACATGCTTCCCTATGATCAGCGTCTGGCGACAATCGTCGTCATTCCCAAAGAGGGTAAACCGCGTGACCTCTGTTCCTCGTATAGGCCCATATCCCTATTAAATGTTGAACCTAAGGTGTTGGCTAAACTTTTGGCGACCCGTCTCCTTTCGGTTCTTGGGGAGTTGGTCCATCCGGATCAGTCTGGCTTTATCCCGCATCGCAACACTGCTCTGAATTTACGTCGCCTCCACGGCGCGCTGGCGAGGGCGGGGCTTTTGACTGAACCGGCCATTTTGGCGTCCCTGGATGCCTCCATGGCCTTTGATACTGTGGAGTGGCCCTATTTATGGGCGACACTTGAGAAATTCGGATTCGGGTGCGAGTTTATTAGCTGGATTAGGCTGTTGTACGCGGAACCTCTGGCGCAAGTTGTAGTGAACGGTAGAGTGTCGGCCCCCTTTTCCTTGGGCAGGGGTACCCGTCAGGGCTGCCCCTTGTCCCCTCTGTTGTTCGCGCTCGCTCTTGAACCGTTGGCGGCCTGGCTCCGTTGGGAACCGTCCCTTAAAGGTATTCGTTGGGCCCCGGACTTCGAAGACCGCGTCTCGCTTTATGCGGACGACATCCTCTTGTATCTTACTTCCCCTCGCAAGTCTTTATCTGTTTTATTTGACGTTCTTGCGTCCTTTGGCGCTAACTCAGGCCTCGTCATCAACTGGTCTAAATCCTGTGTATACGTTTTGTCTGGTATCTTGCCTCCGTTGCCGAGTAGACTTCCTCTTCGGGTGGTCCGGGATGGTTTCAAATACTTGGGGGTGTTCGTTACCTTGGATCCGTCCCTTCGTTTTGATCGTAATCTCCTTCCCCCGTTGCTTAGGCTCCGTTTGGACGTTGCCCGCTGGCGCAAACTTCCCCTGTCTCCACTGGGTCGGGCGGCCCTGTTTAAGATGATGTCACTACCGCGGTTTCTCTACGCTCTCCAGAATTATTATGATCCTATCCCCAAGACCTATTTTCGGGAGATTGAGAGCCTTCAGAGGCAACTTATTTGGGATGGGCGACCGCGCATTGCTCTCGCGAAACTTTCCATCCCGTGGTTTTATGGGGGCATGGCGCTCCCCGATATTAAGAGATACTACTGGGCTTCCCATCTGTCCGCTATTAATCACGCTATGTTCTCTCCGGGTCGTAATCCGGCGTTTGAGATGGATAAACTTCAGCTTCCGGGAGGTGACTTTAATAGAGTCCTCTATTCTCGCTCCGCTGGGCGCCATCTTGTGGGACCTACTTTGACTGCTTTGACTGTGTGGCGTGCTGCGAATGTGAGCCTGGGCTGGGAGGATCGCTTGACGTTGGCGACGCCGCTTTATGCTTCAGAACGTCTGGGCGGTCTTTGGTCTTCCAAGGGTTTTGACCGTTGGGACTTGATTGGGATCTCTAAAGTGGGGGATGTATATTCTAAGGGTTCGGTGCGCCCGTTTCAGGCCCTCCAGGCTGACTACGGCCTGAGTAGTCGGGAATTCTTTCGTTATTTACAGATCAGGCACGCTTTGGTTTCGGTGTTTGCTCCTGGTGAGATTCCGCCTGACTCTTCCCCACTTGAAGACCGTATCCTTGACGAACATCTTCCTGATAGCACTATCTCCCTGATTTATAAAAAGTTGATTAACAATCGGACTGATTTATTGGCCCGGCTTCGGGAACAGTGGATGGGAGATGGGTTGGAACTTGATGATGAGGATTGGCAATCGGCCCTCTCCTCTCCGAAGGAGGTGGCTATACCGGCTCGACTCCGTCTGGTCCAATTGAAGATCCTTCATCGGGTGTACGTGACGGGACCGCGACTGATGGTGATGGGCTTTTCCTCCGATGGACTGTGTAAGCGTGGATGTGGTTTGCGTGCTACTTTCCTGCATATTCTTTGGGAGTGCCCGATGGTGGCTGCTTATTGGGTGGCCGTGCTTGATCTGATGACTGTGGTGACGGGGATATCCTTGCGACCGGAACCTCGTCGCTGTCTTTTGAATGTTTGGGAGCCCACGGACTATTCGGTGGCACAGACTAGATGGGCCACCCTGGGCTATATGATCGCGAAGCGAGATATTGCGCAACTCTGGGGGGCCTCCAGGCCCCCTGCCCTCTCGCAATGGGAGGATAATATGGATTGGTCCATGTTACGTGAGAAAACTGTTTATGTGGCCAGGGGTAGACCCAGGGCATGGGTGAAGGTATGGGGTCAATGGAACGAATACCGTGGCGACATTTGTACTCCTCCCCTTGTGGACACTGTCGAGATTACCCTATCTCCCTAGGCTGGCGTTCCCGGAATCTTCATATAGGGACTGAGCTGGTGTCACCGGCTCTTCCCCCCCCTTCTTCTTCCTGGTCTCTGCCCCCCTCCCCCCCCCCCCCCCCGCTCCATACTCCTTAGTGCTTAGGATATTATTACTGCACCTCCGCTGCTGTCCCCCCCTTGCGTCCCGTGGGCTGACCTTCAGTGATACACTCTCGCCTTTTTGTATGTTTGTTCTTTCATATATATAAAACCTGTTTTGGTCCTGTATATGATGTGGAGTATTGCATTGTTGATTGACGGTTACCTCTGCGGGCTTATGTGATATGTCTCTCCTCCTTTTTAGCGGCTGGCCCGTGTGGTTGTAGGCCCATCCTTGTACATTTCTGCTTGCTCAAATAAAGGTTTTTAAAAAAAAAAAAAAAAAAAAAAATACCTTAAATCCTCAAACATCTACTAACCCGACTATCTGCATGAACTTGCATGCCACCACACCACTAATGATCCCTCCTAACTCATGTTAATGTAACCAGAGAAATTGGAATAAATGCATGTAATGATTTACTCGGCACACAATACTATTCACAGTAACTATCAACCAATGAATTATTCACTAACCTCAGGTCCTGGAGCAGTGTGCTGCCCAGCATGAAGCTCTTCAGCGCCTCATCAGGGATAGTAGGCGCTATATAAATGAAATTTCAATTTTCCCAGTCCAAACTTAGTGAATTGCAAGTGGGTTTGATAAGGTTGGGGTAAAATAAATATAAATTTCTTGAATCCGTATGGCGAATTAGAAAATAAATTAAGGATCATTTGGGAAAAAATAAACGTTTTCTAGTAATATTTTAATGTGCAGTTGCTGAAATAAAAGTATATTAATTGCTAGTAGCATTGTCCATAGAGTATGTTGTGTTGCAGGAACAATGCTGCAAATGGGGCATTTCTGTGAAAATGTTACTGTGCACCACCTCTCTGTTAAACAAATAACTTTGACTCTTTCTAAACTAAGAACAATGCATTTGAAGAGTCTGCGCATCTTTAGGATGCCATTCTCGTTTTGATTGTTGAGGGCTCATGAGTTTGACTGGAGATGACCTGCTCCTCTTTCCTCACACCGGAATGTGTCACGTCTGCCACGTGTTGGAATATCAGGTGTCAACAGATGTGCCTGGGTAGGGTTGTCACAACCAGTGGCGACTGTTTCTGAACGTTTGTGGGAGGGTGGGGCTTGCTTAGGAAAGAAAAGAGAAGAAAACATACCTGGGGTCACCATCAGCAGCCACTACCTGTCCTCCAGCAAAATCCAGGAAGCACATAACCTCCCGAAATCCCCTGTCCAATCACAATGCTGCCTTACAGCAGAGTTCTGATTGGTCTGAAGGCCGGGGTTCAGCGCTCAGAGAAAGACTGGGAGGCTGTGCAATGTTCTCCACCCAGGAGGTACAATACAGGCTGTGGAGAACAGTTTGGTCGGTCGGTCGGTCGGCCGGCCAAACCATCATGTGAACTTAAGGTGCAACCACCACTCCTCCTCCCTCAATGGTCAGGGGAGCGCGTTCCCGCCCTAATAACGTTGTTGGCTGCAGTGCAACTGCAATACTAAAAGTAAAATGGTAATAACATTCCGTTATTACCATTTTATTTTTAGTTTGCACTGCTTCAAAGCAGGGGACGATGCTCCTCTGTCTTAGCATATGAATATCGTGCTTTCTAATCCATTTATTGCGAGTTTTAGTAGTCCTTACTATTAAAATTGTTGTTTTTAAAAGATAGCTTTGTAGAAAGTATGCTTCTATCTCCACCTGGGAGGAGGTTAAGGGTATTTTGGGGTTATCACGGTGATTGGAATATAGATCGTGGTGGCATCCTCAATATTTTTAAGCTTTGGATTGTTTTTCAAGATTGACTTTTAAATGGTTGGCCAGTTTTTGCTTCTCGATGCGCAAACCGGGATGGTAGATTATGTATCTCTAATTACTTGGCTTCTATGTTCGCCATATGCCTTTCATCGGTTTTACCTGTTCCTGTTGATATGCACTACTTGTAATAACTCTTGAGTGTGTTGGCACTGAGGGCGGTTATTGTAGGTTTATTTACCCAGCGGTACACGTTCCTCCGGGAATGCATTGTCCTGCGTGGCATTATTTTGTGGCACGCAGTGCTTTAAGTCACAAGGGCCTTTGTCCGCCTCCTGTCTTCAGGCTTATCTCCGAATCTGATGTGATATTTATTCAGCTTGTACTGTATAATCTATAAGATAAACTTGACTTTTACTGAGTGTTGTGTTTGTGCATTCACAGTCAACAATTCTTCCTCAGTCGTCTTATCGCCCTACATGAGCCGCGCTGGCACACCATAAAGACACCATTCTGATTTGTGTAAGGTCCAGTGGGGAGCTATAGGGGTTCGGAGGTTGGGGGAATCGGGTGTACATTCACTTGATGCTGTATATGGTCAATGGGATGGGAGTGCCTCCAAATATAAACACTTGAAGGCTGTTGATGTGATGAGTGAATGTTACTGTATATGATTAATTAAAATCTTGCCAAATGTGCACTGTAATATTTAAACCCCATGTACAAGATGCAGAGGACACTTCTTACAATTATTTTTTAAATTAAAAATCCAACTATTCACAGAATTTCAGCGTTTGCGATCACAATTAAGCAGTGTGCAATGTATCACACAAAAACCCACTTGAAAAATAAGGAATTGCAAAATTTGCAATAACCTATTTTGTGAATGCATTTGAGGAATCGCAAACTGCGATTCCTTAAATGCAATGTAGGAAGCACCCAAGATGTGTGATTTTAGCTTAAGGAATCGAAAATTACCACCAACTTCAGGTTGGTGGTAATTTGCAATTTCTTTGAAAAATGCACTTTTTGGCATTTTTCGAAGTGCCATGAGGCGCACATACATGCCCTTAGGGCATGTATGTGCGCCACATCTGCTCCCATGCTTATTTCAGGGGTGCAACAGGGTGTCCTTTTGACACCCTTGCATCCTTGAAATTGCATTCGCAATTTGTGAGTACCTGATGGGTACTCGAAAATTGCAAATGTCTCCCCATTCATTCCTATGGGCCTATAGGCCCATTGGAATGAATGAGGAGGTATCCCTTAATTGCGATTTGCGATTTACAATTAAGGAATATGTAGGATTTGCAAAAGTTTTAGCAAATCATACCTACATGGCATTTTGCGATTCTGAAATAGCGATTCGCAAATAATCGCTATTTGAGAAACGCAAAACAACATTTTGATACATATGGCCCTAGATCTTGTTTTAGTAATCCCAATTGCAATTTAATCTGGACCAATTGGGTGTAGTATGGAAGCTGACCTATATGTCTATAGGAACGCATTGCAGCTTGTCTAAAATGGGGTTCAAATTTGACAGAAAATCTTGTTGACCATGCAAGATTGTTGGATCTAGTTTTGCCTTTATTACCCTAATGGCAGCTTTTGCTGATTGACTAAAAAACTTTTCTTTCAGCCTGCATAGTGCAAATGGTAGGCTTTGTGCTTTTTTCTCCATAAATGGGGTTGTGCTTTACTCTTATCGGATAGATAGATCCGCAGATAGTTATATGCTGTGGAGTAGTCAATCATGGTTAAACGCAGCTTCCAGACTTTCTTTGATTTCCCCTTAAGTTTCCAAAAAACATACATTTTGTTTAGTTGGCATTTGTCACACATTTGTTGCTCGGGTTATATTTATAATCTTATGCAGCAACCCCTGTAGTCCCATTTTTGTTTGATTCAAGATGACTAAATCATCTACGTATTGTATAATCTGGATTTTATGTGATGATATCCTTGGAAGAAATAGTTTTACCTTTGTTATTATGATCCCCACGTGAGTGGTGGACAGGTTGAACAACAACTGAGCCAAAACACAAACTTGTTAATGCCTCTTTGGAAAGATTTTTTGTGACACCATATTTCCGTAGCCCAGTTAAACTCGTACTCGTGTGTCAAAGTAGAGTGCAATTATTGCATTGAGTAGTATTTGGGGAATATCCCAGTCCGAAAGTAATCTATGAATGAGGCCAAACCGGTGGCTGCAATGATCCATCAGACCGATGGGCCACATATAAAAAAGCGCACCACTATAATCTTTGGTTGAAGCTTTTAGCCCAAACCCAATCTGGTAATAGGGTATCAGCTTCCCCTTCTCAGGCAAGTCTACTTGTTCCCTTAGGAGAATTCTTGCATATGCTTTTACCTCGATAGTTAATAAGGCTAGCAATGATAGTTTTCTGGGTCCTTTGTATTTCCCTTTTTGTGTATTAGATGCAGTTTGCTCTCCTTAGAGCTGCTCTTCATTTTTTTAAGCGTGCAATTATACCAGGGTTTTAAATTCTTAAGGCCTGGGGCAACTATTTTGTTTGTTCATTGAAGTATGTATAGTTCCAACAAGTGAATTCTACACAGAAGTGATTATTTCTGGCCATCTTGTTATGAAGTCCAATGCTTTTTCAGGGTTTGGTGGAGAATGTATGTATGTATGTATCGCCTATTTATATAGCGCTAACTGTCACCCAAAGGGTATCCTGGCGCTTTGACCTTCCTGAGCATGCGCGATGTTACACTATAACGATGTTACACTGTCCTAGGAAAAAGGTAATATTTTAATCCCTTTTTAAAAGAGGTAAGTTCCCCCGCACTCCTTAGGGACAGGGGTAAGGAGTTCCAAAGCTTGGCCGCAGTAAATCCAAAGGAGCGGCTGCCCATCCGACTCCTATGAATTCTAGGAACTGCCACCAAGCATGCCGATGAAGATCGCAGAGGTCTGGCTGCCGTGTACCAGAGGAACAGTTCCTGCAGCCTAACAGGCCCCAGACCATGAAGGGCCCTAAAGACTATACAGGATGCTTTAAAATGGATGTGCTGGTGGATTGGCAGCCAGTGGAGATCAGTGAGGGCTAAAGAAGAGGAGTCAGAGCGCATCTGAGACAAAGCCAGCTTGGCTGCCATGTTCTGTATTCGCTGCAGCTTACCAATCAAGGTGCTGGGTGCGTCCAGAAGTAGTGCGTTGCAGTAATCAAGCCTGCTTAAAATGATACTGCGCACTACCTCTGGTCTGGCTTGGACTGGAAGCATGGGAAGGATCTTAGGCAGCGTGCGTAGCAGCATCATGCATGTGGCGACTGTTTTATTCACAAATACATCCAGCTGTAAATTTGGTCCGAACATGACACCCAGGTTGCGGGCAGAATCTGCTGCTACAACTACACCCTGGGACGGTATGGGCCAAAAGTCCGCCGGCAAAGGGTACGGTCTGTGGAGCAATGCAGTACCTCGGTTTTAGAGCTGTTAAATTGGAGAGAGTTGCAACGCAGCCATTCCGCAGTGGCTGTCATTCAACGGTGAAAAGTCTCCTGAGACACGGCATTACTTCTTTCAAAAGAGAAGATGAGCTGCGTGTCATCAGCATAGTTGATGACCGAGATACCAAAGGACTTAATCAGCATGACCAGAGGGCGGAGATAGAGTTTAAATAAAATAGGGCTGATTGCCGACCCCTGAGGCACACCTTGCCCTACTCTTTTGATCTCCGATCTATAAGGCGGCAAAGCTACCTGACGTCTATCGTGAAGATAGGAAACCAGCCTGTCCTGGGCCAGACCGGCTACCCCAATTTCCTCCAGTCTGCTGATTAGGATAGCGTGACTGACCGTATCAAACGCGGCCGACATATCGAGCAGAATGTGCTTCTATTGACTCAATTTGCCAACGTTTAAACCGCTGTTTTGCAATGTTATACCATTTTATCCTCCTAATCACTCTGCAGAGCTTAGAGCCAACTGAGGTGCTGACTGTTGGTAAGTTAGATCCATTCTTGTATATATTATGAGAACTGGCAAGAGGTTAACAGTTACTTTCTCTTCCTTGCAGGATTACCATTTGCCTGCTGAGCTCACAGAGTTGTAGTTGCAAAAATATAATCCAGTCTTGACCCACTTCTGGTGGTACTGTAACTGCTTGTTCTTAAGTTATGTCCAGCGTCCTGAAGTGAAAGAAGTTTATATGCATGTAAAATCTGCTGTAATATGCGTTCGTTTTTGGATGGACCTTTGCGATTGGGAGACATTTTCATGTTAGTCATCTCCTACAAGCAGAATCTCAGGTCAGAGAGCCGCAAAGTAGGTCTTCCAATAAGTTGCAGAAGATTCCTAGTGTTACCTCTTGAGTCCATTTGAATAAATTCAAATAGGTATTTATTATAAGTGTTTATAGTGTGCCTAGGTTGTCTTCTAAAAGCTGCAGCTTGAAATGTTGGATTTTGTTGCAGTTCTTTATATTAGCATTTATAGCTGTGGAGAGGTAAATTGCCAATCCACCCTATGGTTTCCTGTACTTGTTAAGTTTTTTTCCCGCTTGATAATGATTCCCGGTAACTGTCTATTGTTAGTGAGCACTTGACATTCTTTCACACAGACGATACTTCTGTCTTAAGGTATTCTAAGGAATCTATTTCTGAATGATTTGTTTGAGCCCCGCCAGGTTTCATAATGTTAATGTAATATGTTTCCTGTGTTTTATCTTCCCTGTTTATATAGCCCTTGTTAGGTATGCAGCTAATTCTTTGAGGAGAGTGTGGACGCCCGCCAGCTCCAATCTTCCTTCTGTCTTTCTTTGAGTGGCAACTCAGACACAATTTATTTAGCTCTTTGTATTAAGGTTAATTTGTAGTTTGGGAATCCCGGTTTGCACTAAAGAGGAAGAGCATTTTGTCCCTTTCAGAATGCTGTTCTCCCTGTGTTTCTATCGCCTGTCCATCATGGGCTGAGTTGTACTGAAGGATATCTCTCTGGTTCCATGACCTTGATATCTATTCCCCCTATGAGCAAATTCCTGTTTTTCTACAAGTACCTGTTACGTTTGCTTCTCAAATCCAGGGTACAATTGTAGATTCTGACCCACGTGCGTTTCAAGGGCAACAAAGAGTATTCTCATTGTGTTGTTTGACTTTATATGTCTTCATCATGGTACAAGCTGTAGTAGTCACATTATGTTCAGCCTACATAGTGTGTCTTGCCTTCGTCTCAAGATATAGGCGGGGGAAAAATTTAATTTGTGGGGGTAGTTTTATGGCTAATTTCTGGTACTACCTCTACTTGTTTTTACCTCTTTTTCCCTTATTCATTCTTGAAGTTTGCTTTGAGGTGGACTTCCCTCTGAGTTGTTGCTTTCACCAACATTTTTAGTCCAGAGTTGTTGTATTTTGTTCATGCATGTTTGCTTAGTTTAAATATATCTGGTAAGAAACGAGGGAGTGGTGATGTGGTGTAATCAATGAGGCACTATCAGTAGGTACAACATAAATTAGTTCCTACTCACAAGTACAAAATCCCAAATATTACTTAAGCTTAGTATTTGATTACATACCACCTCCTAATCCAATTGAAACAAGTTTCCATATCTTTTAAATATATGGTGGGTGCAGGTCATGGACATTGCTTAACCAAGGATTTATAAAGGGTTGACTTGGTGCTCTATGTATGCAAGGACTTGCATCGTTGGTGTCTGCTGAAAGGCCCTGTTCGCCAGTATCACTCTTATCCTTATGTCTGGCTTAGACTTGTTCTATATCTTCTTCCAGTGTCTTTTTTTTTTAAAGTGAGTGTTAGTCACTGGCTTGTTAGTCTGTCCTGTTTTGATTCTCCTTCTAGGTACTGCCTTGTTACTTTGGTTTTTGTTGCAATTTCTTCAGCACTTTCCTGTGTATCTGCAATGTACGAAACTGTTCTAGTGTTTGATTTTGTTTTGATTTGTGGTCGAGGCCAGTTCTTCTGCAGCTAGTATGTCCTTGTTTGTGCTACCACTTGTTTTCCCCCTGTGTTAATAGTACCTTCAGTGCCTTCCATTCTTCATAGATTGAATAGTATAGTTTCCTTACTTGAAATGTATTTCCATTTGTGTTTTTCGTCTTTGGATCGTTTTCTAATTTATCTTTTGTCTTTTTTTTTTTTATCCCTCCTTGTTAGGATTCAGATTTTGTGCATTTGTTAGTGTTGTTTATTTTGCATAATTATTCTCTGCGTGAATGAATTCCAACGCTGCTTCTGTTACTGAAAGAACCTCCACTTCTACTGACAATTTCAGGTTGTTTAATATTTGTGGCATTATGAGATTGAGCTGTGCAGTTATCTGCCATTTGTCTTCAACTACCATCTTTGTGTTGGAACTTGTAGGAGACTTGTAAGTAGGTATGAGCAGGGTCTCCGTTGATGTTAGTATTGTGGTGTCCGCCAAGGTGTTGCTGGTGAAGGTCCATTGCCAGGGGTGTTGGCGTCTCACCTACTTCTGGTTTTTATGCTTTGGTTTCATCTAGTAGTCCAACATCTGCATCACTTAGGGCAAAACTTGCTCTCAGTCTGTTCTGTCATCCTCTAAGTTGCCAACGTGAGTAGTGCCGTCAGGAGTCGAAGTTGAGGATATTTCTATTGTTGATATATTTGGAAATCTCCCAAATTCATCACTGATGTAGAGCACCCTTTGACATGTATAAGATTGATATAACTTGTGTTTACCTATTTAAAAAACAACACACATTTCTGGGATCATGTGGGTTGGGGTGTGTCGTTATTGCCATGTGATTTCTCCTGGAACATTTTGCCTTGGGTCAATGTTAACTATTCCGAGGAGCAAGCGTTGGCAAAACAAATAGGTCAGGCTTTGGAAAGCTGGTGCGATAGTTACATATTTTTTGCATAGTTGATTGCAAGCATGAAACAAAAGTAAACGAAAGGTAATAAATGCTACCACCTGATTATAGTTAAAAATGCTAAATATTGAAAAAATAATCACTTTCTAGCAGGCAGGTGTACTTGTAACTCTTTTTTTAGTGTTAGTGTGTATAACTTGGAAAATATGGTTCTTATTGGCACAAAGAAAATCTGTCAAAGTGGCCAATGAGGGATACAACGTCCATGCTATGTAGGAAGAAACTGCGTCTATAGCACAATTGTTTTTACATACTAGGTCTTCCCTCTCTTACGAGCCCCAGGGCCGTCTCCTCTTAGTAGAGCACAATCATGTATTTGGGCCACCTAAATGCTCTTCAATTACATTGTTTGAAATCCTTCCCTTGTCCCTTTTTTATTTTTTTTTAAATTTGTTATGTCTTTTTCTCAGTATTGTATGGAGATCCTGTGTATCTCCTGGTGTTCCCAGAAGGCTGATTCCTGCTGCCTTTTTAGCTTACTGTAACTGGAAGCTTTTCTGTTTTCAACAACATCGGCACTCCAATGGAACTATTACAACTTGAACCTCTTCTCTGCCTGACCCCCATGTTTGTCTGTGCCCGAATCTTTCTCCTAATCTGCCTCTGCAAGTCAGTGTTTTGTGTTAACCTTCCATTTCTCAATAAATATCAGTCTTCACTCAATGCCAATTCGAACTCTATGGGGGTTCAGGTTGCAAAATGCCTTTGTCCAGTTATTGTCCCTGGACCGCAGCTATGAAGGAAGTGGAGTTATTTGGCTTGGTGTGTATCCAACTGCGATAGGTCTCCAAACCACATGCACCTCACTCGAGAATTTTAAGATTGCAAGATAAAGGGCTTCTTTCAAGCCCTGCTGATGTAAGATTATAACTTAACTATTTCTGAGGGTTCTCCATCTTCATGCTCGGATTGAAGTCGCATTGAAAAGCTCGTTGCTTCATGTGCTGTTATTTTGCGAACCTGGCACCTTTGTTCCCCTGTAAACTTCCTCTTCCGCTCACTTCTACTTGTGAGAGCGAAATGGATGTGTGTTGAACAGATTGAGTTCAAAGATGCAGTCGCCCCACTGTACTGAAACCAAGATAACCCCAGCTGCAAGCAGCAAAACATAAGCTTGCGAATTAACAGTAATTTGTGCTGTACTGATTCCACTTTCAGAAACTAAGGTTGTGCCCCTAGTTTTACCCAATACGTCAAATGAAAATCGGTGGAAACCCGAACACGTTTTAGCATAGGATAAAAATCAATTAGAAACCTGGCCTAGGACCTCTGCCTTTAACTACTTGGAGGGAAAATGGATTATGGAGCTGGTAATCGCCATCTGTTAAATGCGCAAAGGGTCCAAATCACACCACCCTGCACGAAAAAATTGCAAATCTACATGTTTATATTTTTTTCCTTTGTTTGGAGCTGGTTTCTGACTTTGTGTTTCTACTCCCCGGAAACAACTAGAAAGCCTCCACTTAAGGCTTGGACGACAGCAGATCTCACAGGCCATGTCGCCTGCTGGGGCACGAAGAACCCCAGGGAGCTAGTCCCATAAGGACCTATTGTCCTTAAGGGGAATCCATTCAGATGCAGTGCATTGGATTGTTTGACAAGTTTTAGTTAAGTTATAGTTTTGAAATGTATAATGCGCAACAGCTGCCCAACAAGGGTTTCCCGGCGAAGAAGCAGGTCAAGGCTTGACAGACAGAGGACGTTCTATTTATCAAACAACCAGGTTTTTAGCGACTTGCGGAAATTGATATAGTTTGTCTAATTACGGAGAACGATGGGAAGAGAATTCCAAAGTGAGGGCCCAAGGTGTGAGAAGGATTTGCCGCCCATCCGGGCTAATTTAAATTTCGAGATGACAAACCTTCCTTGAGTGGCTGATCGAAGGTTGCGAGAAGGAATGTATGGCTTAGCCAGGGCAAGCAGGTAGCTGGGAGCACTGCTAATTTAATTTTTTGCATATAGGTAAGCGCCTTGAATTTTATTCGACTCGATTTTCAGCCAATGAAATTTGCGTCGATAAGTTGAGATAGGAATGGTCTTGGGGACTCCACATAGGAGCCTAACTGCGGCATTCTGAGCCATCTGCAGTCTGTGAATTACCGATTTGTTTGATCCCACATAGAGCACATTTCTGTAGTCCAGCCTTGATGTAATTAAGGCATTGACAACGGTTTAATGATGGTGAAGCAGGTGGCTGCGACTTTGACTGATTGGGGGTGCTTACTAAGGCAAGCCTCTTAGAGCTAAGGGTGGAAAAGTGGCATTAGTGATTGCTTCATGCATATCTATGGTATGTAGCTTTTGTATAGCAGTGAATCGAGGGAGGGGCTAGGAGCTGATTATTCGGTCCAGCACCCACGCTCCTAAATAATGGCAGCGACATGAAAGGGGGATGCTGTTCCTCCAGGAGAAAGAAATTCTGTAAAGCTATCAGTCGGGACTAGGGACCTGATCTGATCACTCAGATCCCCCCTGGATCCCTCTGAAGTGAATGCCCTCACACACCCAGATGGGTGTCATGCTTCATCAGGCAGTTCCTCATTGGGCTGGCGCTGCAATGTCCAAAGGCCTCTAGAGGGGGCTCTTCATCAGAGATCTTCTGATATTAGCCGTAATGATGATTGCAAGTGCAGATGTAAATGTAGGGCGGTGTACTATGTGATTTAAAATAGCCTAAGGGGTAGTGAGGACTCAAGAGTCAATGTGATCAACATGTTTCATGCCTTATGGCCCGGCAGGATCTTAGGCATTATGAATTTCATTTAATAAAAAAAAACCCTGTTCTAGGAAGACGTCTCTATTACTTCCATCCCCCAAGAGAACCAAGCATTTTTCAGGGCTAGAAGGAAACAGCACTTCAGAGATGGGCTGTAAGGAAAAGTGGCAACTTCTCACATATTCAATAAAGTGAGCAACAGTGGGCAGTGCCAACATGAACTCCCAGATTACTTCAGGGAACTTGGCTGTTAACATATCTTAGCTTTCAATCCATTAATTGCAAGTTTTAGTAGTCCCTACTATTACAAATTGTATTTTTTAAAAGATAGCAGTGTAGAAAGTATACTTATATCTCCACCTGGGAAGGGGTTAAAGTTATTTTAGGGGTTATCTCAGTGATTGAAATATAGATCATAGTGACATCCTCGATATTTTTAAGCTCAGGATTGTTTTTAAATATTGTCTTTTAAATGGCTGGCCTTTTAATTTTTTTTATCTCTTGTGCAAACCGGATGTGTATTTACCCAGAGGTACACGTTCGTCCAAGAATGCTTGGACAGCGTCGATGTGGCATTATTTTGTGCCACGCAGTGCTTTTGTCCGCCTCCTATCTTCAGGCTTATCTTCAAATCTGATGTGATATTTATTCAGCTTGCACTGTGTAATCCATAAGTAAACTTGACTTTTACTGAGTGTTGTGTTTTGTGCGTTCGCAGTCAACAATTCTTCCTTAATTGTCTTCCCGCCCTACATGAGCCACGCTGGCATACATTAAAGACTCCATTCTGATTTGTGTAAGATCCAGTGGGGAGCAATTGGGGTTCGAAGGTTGGGGGAATCAGACTTGATGCTCTATACGGTACATGGGAGTACCTACAAATATAGACACTTGAAGGCTGTTGACATGCTGCGTAAATATTTTATTGTATATGATTAATTAAAATCTTTCCAAATGAGCACTGTAATATTAAAACCCTTCGTACAAGATTCAGAGTACACTTCTCCCAATTATTTGTAAATTTAAAATACAACTATTGTGGTTCCTGTCATGTTAATTGGTAAAACCGGATGAGTACTTCCATAAGCGGTCCAAGACCATCCGGGCTGTGCTCGATGTCTGGATAATAAAACCTTTTTGTAAATTTGTGGTCTTCCTAAGTAACTTTATTATGAAGTAACATTAAAAAATGTTGATTTAAGTTAGTTTCAAGGTTTGAATGTGTCCAGGTTGATTTTGAACATTTTCCCATATGGAGCCAAAACTGTAATATCAGCCAAGTTAAAACCGAGTAATAAGGCCTCCTTACCCATACATGTTCCATGCAATAAGAACATGGGTTTCAAAAGGCTGCAACGAGCAGCCCCAAATTCTGGACAGCAAAGAAGTCTGAGTATAAAGGATTCTTTTTTATAATTACAGAATCAGCATTTTGGAATAGTGTTGGACCTGTTCCTGCAGTTTGGTCGAAGATCATTAATTGGAAGAGACAGGAACATCAAAAACATAATTGTAATTGCATTAATATAGCGCTTACTACTCCTGACGAGGTGTTGAAACGCTTTTCGTGAGTAGCACGCTACTCCAGAACCCGAAATGGTGAATTAGTATAGGGAAATATGAAATTAATTTGAGTGGTGGACTTGTGAGTTTGTTAGTTGGATTGAAAAGGATAGTGGAGGGAGAGGGAAGGGAAGGGTCTACTAAGTATTTATTTGGAGATGATAGCAGTAGGTGGAAGTTTGGGTTGAGTAAAGGAGAGATGGAGGGGAGGGGAATCTCTACAAGTGAATTAGGGAGAAAGATGAGGTATTGGATGAGTCTAGGAGGGATACATGAGGAAAGGGTTTAGAAAGGCTTGTTTGAGAGATCGAAATAGTAAGAGGTTTGAGATGATGGGAGGAGGGGCAGAGGATCAGGTTTGGGATGAGTGAGTGGAGGTAGAGTATACTTTTAGAGAGGAATAGGTTGAAATATAGGGTAGTGCATTGGAGATGCTGAATTAGGAGTAATGTAATAAATATTCGGAGATACACAAGTACATGGAAGGTAATGTGTCTAGATTTAAGTTGTATTGAATAAACTAATACTTTCAAGTGTTGCATACTTTCAAGTGTTGCTTTACTTTAAGATAATTTGGTTTTATAATTAGTTTTTTTCCTTTTAATTATTTAGTAGTGAAGAAATTGTACATACATAATCATGATAAAAATGTGCTTACTTATGCAGTGACCTATATACAAGTTAAAAATAGAATAATGTAACCATAGGTAGTATGTACATTTGTTAAGCAAACCTAATGCATATCTACATATTCATAAACATAATTATTATACACATTTATACAAAGGGATACACATATCTAGATGCATACAAATAATTAAAAAAAAGCTTATATACACAGGGCTATTCTGTACATTGGTGTTTGACTTTGGTGGTTATGTACATTTGGGGGGTAAAGAGTTGCATAGTTTGGTTGCTTGAACGGAGGAGGATGTGCCACCTATGGTTTGTTTTTTTATAGTGGGATTTTGAGGCGAGGTGCTAATCTAGAGCAATGGTTCCTTTGTTGAATGCGTTTGGTGATTTTATTCCTGATGAAGAGCAGCCCTGTTCCATGTAT
The DNA here is from genome assembly GCF_964261635.1 of Lissotriton helveticus. Taxonomy (NCBI): domain Eukaryota; kingdom Metazoa; phylum Chordata; class Amphibia; order Caudata; family Salamandridae; genus Lissotriton; species Lissotriton helveticus. The sequence continues at coordinate 1,455,461,990 of NC_136063.1, read as the reverse complement.
AGCTTTTTGGGTGATACAAAGCAGCTGGAATGTGGATCTTCTGGCAACCAGTAGGGCCTTCAAGGCAGGGGACATGTGGTTTCGTGGCTTCACCTGTTTCTCCTGCATGCCCAACTTAATGATTCTTTCGGATCATATTGTGACAGTGGTGTTTCATATGATGGCAGGATAGGTTTATAATGTTCAGGTAAATCTTCGATTTTTAAGTCTGTTTCTTTTATTTTGCCACAATGTGTTTTTTTTTCATAATTTATTTCAGGGCTGAGTAGGAAAAGACTGCTTAATCTTAATATGTCTAAATTAGAGCTCGCCATGTTTAGATATCTGGCCCTTTAATGGCTGGACCATTAAACATTTCTTGCAGCGTTGTTTTTAATGTCCCCACCTTGGCATGGATTATCTGGTGGAAATATTTGACTGAAACTGATTTACATACCAGGTCTTGTTTTAGTAATCCAAATTCCAATAAAATCTGAATCAATCATGTGTAGTGTGGAAGCTGGAATATGTCCATAGGTAACACATTGCAGCTGGTCTAAAATGGGGTGCAAGTTTGACAGAAAAGCTTGTTGACCTTGCAAGATTATTGAAACTAGTTTGGCCTTTAATACCCTTATGACTGCTTCTGCTGATTAACAATATAACTAACTTTGCTTTTAGTCTGCTTAGTGCAAATCTTAGGCTTTGTACTTTTTTCTCCATTGATCTTAAATGGGTTTGTGCTTTACTCGTATCCGATAACCAGATCCCCAGTTAGTTATATGCTGCGGAGTAGACAATTGTGGTTAAACCCAGCTTCCAAACTTTCTTTGATTTCCTCTTAAATTTCCCCAAAAAACTATTTTTGTTTAGTTAGCTTTGCCACCAATTTGTTGCTCATATTATATTTATAAAGCTCATACAGCAACTTCTGAAGTCCAATTTTTGTTTGATCTAAGATGACTAAATCATCTACGTATTGTAGATCCAGATTTTATGTGACTATATCCTTGGAAGAAATCATTTTGCCTTTGTTATTCCGATCCCCACATCTGCAGTGTACAGGTTGAACAGCTGGGCCAATACACTGACTTGTTAATGCCTCTCTTTGCAAAATAAATTTGTGACACCATGTTTCTATGGCCTAGTTTAACTCGTGGTCATGTATCCAAGTAGAGTGCAATTATTGCAATGAGTAGTATTTGGGGAATATCCCAGTCTGATAGTTTCTGCCATAGTATTTGCCGATCCACTCTGTCAGAGGGCGTAGAGTAGCCTATGATTAACCGCATGCGCGCTAGCGGTTTTCCCGCTGTGCGCGGCACTTTTAAAAAACCTGCGTTACATGACGAGCTGAGCTCGTCATGAGCGTACGAGAGGCGTAACTCATGACGAGCTCAGCTCGTCATGAGCGTCGAAGGGGTTAAGTAAAAACTGGTGGCTGAAATGAGCTATCCGACTGGTGGGCCAGATATGAAAGTGCAACACTACCATCTAAGGTTGAAGCTTTTTGCCTGAAACCAATAGGGTATCAGTTTTCCCTTTCCAGCCCAGTCTTCTTGGTCCTTTAGAAAGAATTATTGAATATTCTTTTACCTCCATAGATAATAAAGCTATCAATGATAGTTTGCTGGGTCCCTTGTATTTCCCTTTTTATGTATCGGATGCAGTACATTTTGTTGGCTTTCCTTAGATCTGCTCTTCATTTTTTAAGCGTGCAATTATACCAGGGTTTTAAATGCTTAAGGCTGGGGCTAGTATTTTGTTTGTTAATTCAAGTACGTCTATTTCCCGCAAGTGAATTGTACACAAAGTGATTATTTATGGCCATCGTCCTATGAAGTCCAATCCCTTTTCAGGTTTTGGTGGAGAATGTGCTTGTATTGACTCAATTTGCCAACGTTTATACCGCTCTTTGGCAATTTTATACAATTTTATCCTCTTGATCACACTGCAGAGCTAGAGCCATCTGAGGTGCCAACTGTTGGTAAGTTAGTTCCTTTCTCATACATAATATGAAAACTAGCCAGATGGTAATGGTTGCTTTCTCTTCCCTGTGGGATTACCATTTGCCTGCAGAGTTCACTGAGAGTTGTAGTTACAAAAATACAATCTACTGCTGACCAACTACTGTGCGTATTGTAACTACTTGGTCTTAAGTTATATCCAGCATGTATGTTCTGAAGTGAAAGAAGTTTATATGCATGTAAAATATGCTGTAGTTTGTGTTAGTTTTTGGGTGGACCTTATGATTTGGAGCGGTTTGCGACATGTTAAAGTCAGTACCTACAAGCAGAATCTCAGGACAAAGAGCTGCAAAGTAGATCTTACAGTAAGTTGCAGAAGTTTCATAGTGTTACTTCATGAGTCCTTTTGAACAAACTGAAGTAGGTATTTATTAGAAGTGTTTTTTAGTGTGCCTATGTTGTCTTCTAAAAGTTATGGCTTGGAATGTTGGATTTTGTTAAAGTATCTTTATATTAGCATTTATAGCTGTGGAGACATGACTCGCCAATCCACTCGATGGTCTCCCGTACGTGCTGTTTGTTTTCTGCTGGATCATATGATTCCGGGTAACTGTTTATCGATAGTGAGCTTGTACTCAAAGTCTCTTACACAAAGAAGATACTATTGTCTTACATATTCTAAGGAATCTTTTTACTGAACAATTTTTTTTAAATGGTTTAAATCTTTTTTTATTGAATGTTGCAATCTGTGACATTACACCCACCTACAACCACTGGCCGGCGGGGAAAGGCTTATTCAAATTCCAACTTTATTAAAGAGAGAGGAGAAAGCAAAGAGGAAATGAAGGAAAGCAGAGGGTAAACTGAGAGAAACAGAGAAGATAGAGGCCAGATATCCACCCACAGCATACGGATTTCCAGGGGGTGGTGGGTCCTTTGGGGGGTCCGTGGGGAATCGTAGGACTCTGAGATTACAAGGGCAGGTAAGCTCTATAAACTCTGAAGATAAGTATGCCACCGTAGACCTCCAGGTCTTATCAAATTGGGGTAAAGTGTGATTGACCCCCGCCGTAATCCTTTCCATCCCTACAACCTCCCACAGTTTGTGAAGCCAATCTAATTCAGTCGGGATGTCGGTCATGCCCCACTTCGCCAGGAGCTGCCCCTAGTGCTAAAGTGATCACCCTGCCCCTACAGGACCGGAGAGGATATGTGAGAATTGGTGAGCTAGTATATAGCTAGGAAGTCTGGGGAGTTCTGTCTGATATATCTGATCAATCAATGGCAGTATAATTTACCAAAATACCTGAATCTTAGGGAAGTGCCAGAGGATATGGGACAGCGTACCCGCCTGTCCACAGTGGCGCCAACAGAGATCGCTGCTGCAGGGCTTCCATTGAGCAACCCTCACCGGGGTGTAGTACCAATAGTGTGCAATTTTTAGGAGCATCTCTTTCCCCGAGGTACTGCACGATGATGCCCGGGCCCTGTGGACGATATCCGCCCACTCTTTGGGTGAGAACTCTCGACTCGGCTCCGCCTCCCATCGACGCTGGGGATTTGGTCTGGGTTTTTCCCTTGTTGAGAAAGCCACAATTATCTGACGGACGCTTGTTGGAGGTGCAAGTAATGTACCAGATCTCAAATTTTGTGACATCCTCAATATTGCGGATGGATCTGAGGCTGTGTGACGCAATGCCAAGTACTTCCAATACGCCTCCCTGGGGATCCCATAATGAGCCACCAACCTGGGGAAATCCAGGACACCCCGCTCATCAAATACAGTTTGCTTTTTGCCATTTCAAGTAGGCGTTCCCCATGAGAGCTGGGGGAAAATCTGGTTCCCAATAAAAGGAGTCAAGGGTGAGGTCAGTCAGTCAAACAAAACTTTATTTGGTTTGTTAAACCCTTAAAAGTAAATTTTCCACATTCCGTGAAGAGAGAAAGAACAGCAGCATAACATGACAATATTCAGCAAGGTGAAAAAACAGCAGCATAACATGACGATATTAAAAGCACAATTACACCTCAAGATACGTGTGGTTTAACTTCTCTTGTTCCTTTTAAAACAGAGTATTATAAAATTTATTTGTTAAAAACGCTAAAATCTTACCTATGCGTAACTTCCTCAGAATGCAGTTTTTACTACTATTATAACTTAATATCTCTACCTTTATTCGGAGGTAAGGGCTGCACTATACATATTCTTCTGCGCATTTGAGGAACAACTTAACTTTATTCATATATTTCCCCAACGCACAGGCTATATCTAAATTCTCCATTTCCACCAGAAGAGTTGCAGCTTGCATTCTGTGTGTAATCTTATATTTTTTAAAAATCGGACATAAAAACTCCTTTCGAAGATCTAAAAATCTCGTGCAATCTAATAAAATATGTTAAATATCACAGGTGGTTCCTAAAGTGCAAGTGCATTTCCCATTACATCCTATCATTAGGTTTCGAACCCCGTTATTCGCATAACCTGGGTTTATACCAATTCGCATTTTTAAGACTTCTCGCCTCAGGTTATGGCTGGGTAGCCGATCCACGTAGGGGAAGTGTTGGCTGCTCTCCCAAGCCACTTTCATGTGTGCTACCGAGGACGTTTGAGCAAGGTAGTCCCGATCATAACTACGGGACATATTGACCCCTTGAAACTTTAATTCTTTTTTCCCAAATATTATGGGGGCATGCGGCAAGCATACCTTCAATTCTAACACCCCATAAGCCTTACTTATTGAAGCTCTCACCTCTTTTGCCCAGGGAAGCTCACTAATCGTAATTTCCTCCTTAGCCCACTGGGAGATTTTAGTAAGTTCCCCTACACCCAACCGCTGCCAGAAGCGTACAAGGCTCATACAAGCTGTTCTAGCCCAGGAGGTTATTCCCAGCTCCAGTCGTGCTGCCTGCACCATAGAGGATTTAGGCAGCGCGAATAAGCTTTTTAATATATTTCCCTCCTCTCTATCCCAGGAGGTCTTGCCACTAAGATAAAGGACCTCGGCTCCATACAAAAATTGTGGGGGGACCATTGCTTGATAGGCTTTTAAGACCGGCCTATCTGACCTTTCACCATAGGTATTATTAAATCTTTTTAGGCCTTTGACCGACGCCAATGCCCTTATTTTTAATGCTTGCAGGTGTGTGTGCCATTTCAAGTTACCTGAGAACCACATTCCCAAATATCTGTAATCGGTCACCCTCTCAAGCAAAACTGTGCCAAGATACCACGAGAACTTCGCTTTCCTTCTCCCAAAACATACAACTTTACTTTTATCCATATTTACCACTAATTTTTTACTCGTGCAATATTCTTTAAACCTATTTAATTTTCTCTGGAGGCCTATCTCCGTTTGGTCCATAATTACTAGGTCATCGGCATAAAGGAGGCACGATATGTGCTTTCCTCCCAATTTCGGGTTTGCCCCTCTAACATCTCTTAATACTTGGGGTAAGTCAGCTAGAAACAGGGCGAACAGCAGGGGGGCTAGGACGCACCCCTGCCTTAAGCTGTTCCCAATAGGGATTCTCCCAGTCAGTCCTCCGTCCGTGTCCAAAATTATCTGTGCCCAATTTTCTGTATGTAATGCTTGGATAAGGGCCAGCAGGTCATCCTGTAGTTCATACCCTACTAGTGTTGACCACAGCTGCTCCCTGTCCACAAGATCAAAGGCTGCACTGAAGTCAACGAAACAGCAGAATAAATTACCCCTCTGATCAATTGACTTCCGTGCAATGGACCACAGAGCAAAACAATGGTCAATCGTTGAGTGGCCTTCTTTGAACCCCCCCCTGATCTGGGGGTATTATCTGTTTGTCTTCCATCCACTCCTTTAGTAGCCCTAGAATTACCTTGGAAAAGACCTTTTCCCCTATATCCAAAAGGTTTATTAAGCGGTAATTTTTAGGGGAGTTTGCATCTCCTTTTTTATGGATTGGCCTAACAATAGCACCTTTCCAATTTGCAGGGAATTCAACTGTATTTAGGATCCCTAGAAACCTATTTGAAAAGAACTCTGCCCACCATTCTATGTTTGTTTTTATTATGACAGCAGGCAGGTTGTCAGGGCCAGCTGCCCGTGTTAGGTTTAGCCTAGTTATTATGGTTCTAATTCGGTCTGGGGAAAAGTGGGTTTTTAATTCTTCACTTATTCCTGGCCAAACATTTGCCGTTATTTCCTCTCTCATTGGCCATTTCCCATAAATTTCGTCTAGGTAGGTCAGCCACTTATCCTCTGGCACTGAGCACTGCATGGTCCCTTGTGCTTTTCCCGTGCAGTCCTGTATTAACCTCCAAAAGCCTTTCACATTTTTATCTTCAATTACCTCGAGCAAGTTATCCCAACATTTGTCCTTAAAACTCCTTTTTTTATCCCTGATAACTGTCTTATATTTTAACTTCAATTTTCTGAGTTCTAATACCACTTCCTCACTGTAGTTACCTCTAAGGCGTCTTTCTTGTTTCTTAATACCGGCCTTTAATTTCCGGCATTCAGCATCAAACCAGTGTTTGGTATTGTTAGGGTGTAATGTCGCATTGTTTACTGATTTATGATTATTACACTTTAACTTAATATGGAGGCATTCCACCAATTGCCTTATTATACTCTCGTATCAGACTATGCTCTCTTCTGGTACAAGGGTACCCAAATTCACAGTAAGCTGATATGCGCTTAGTTTCTGTGTATATTCATCGGTGATTTGTGTTGTTAACCGTTTGGGGTATTCTACCTCTACTGATAGCACTTTTTGTCTTTGCGGGGGGCTATTTACCTGAAGTTCAACCTGCAATGGATAGTGGTCACTACCCTCCACCCCCAGAATTTCAAACTGTTTGATGAGATGGAAATGCCAGGCCTGTATGAATACGTAATCTATGGGGCACAATTGTAGCCCTACCTTAAAGGTACGCTTCGCAGGCCTGTCCGCTTTCTTTCTACCGTTGGAGCATACAAATCCCATAACCCCCAGCAGTTGCCCAAGCTCATCATCTTTAGTTGAAGTACCGCAGCAGGGAAATTGTGCCCGCTCTATTTTATATGCATCCAACAAGTCCTTCAACCAAGAGTCCATTATTTTAGGGTTCAATTTATGGTTGAAATCTCCCAATATTACGAGGACATCCCTTGGAAAACGGTTACACACCTCTTCCAGGTCAGTTTTTAAGCGTTCCAAGTCTGCCTTATACTCATTTACTTTCCCTTTCTGAATATATACATTTATAATGCATAGGCTTTCACCCCCCAACATATTATTTATTGCTCGCACTCTATTGCCCAGTGCCCAATTGCACTTTAATTCCAGGGGTTCAATGTCCTTGGCAATCCTTGTAGAAATCAACGTCATCAGCCCCCCTGAAGGTCTACCCACCATGTTCCTTTTTGCTGCTTTTACATAATGAGTAAAGCCTACGGTAGCTGGGATTTCGCCGCACAGCCAAGTTTCCTGGAGGCAAACAATGTCATTTTTCCTCAGGATATTTTTAAAATCCTCCTGTGCCACTATTCTATTGTACCCTGTTAGACAGCAACCCGGAGGGTCGGCCGAATACTGGGGGAGAGGCCTCCGATGAGGGCCGTCTCCGGCGATCGTACAGACAAGTCACTTCCCTCCCCACAGATAGACACCACACAAGGATGAGATCAACACTCTTTATATATAGGGTTCTTGCGGCCAGGTTATCAGCGGTACAGGAGATTCAGGACTCAAGGGTCCTCTCAATTCTAGTCTCTGTAGGGAGAGGGGGTAGCGGGACAGTCTTGGTACCGGATCGGTACAGGGGGTGGCAGGAGGGGAGCTCACAATCCTCGAGCTTAGGAGTCTACAAGGTCGGGCCGCGGCAGCGCCAGCAGACCAAGATGATGGTTCCCGTTGCAGAGGGCCGCGGCAGCGCCAGCAGGCCAAGATGATGGTTCACGTTGCAGAGGGCCGCGGCAGCGCCAGCAGGCCAAGATGATGGTTTCACGAGGCAGAGGGCCGCGGCAGCGCCAGCAGGCCAAGATGATGGTTTCACGAGGCAGAGAGCCGCGGCAGCGCCAGCAGGCTAAGACGAAGGGTTCACAGGGCAGGGCTGGGGCAGCGCCAGCAGTCCGTCAAGGATGAGTTCTTTTCGGTGTCTCTCGACTCCAGGATACAACTGCCTTCCTGGTCTGGGGCTGCCCCAGTTATAGGTCTAGTCCCCTTTGATGTCCGGACCCTTGTGCCTGGGGGTCGGGAGGTCCGGAATCAGGGAGTCCCGACACCCAGCAGGGGGGTGGAGCCAGCCCCCAGGGAGGCCGGGGGTGATCGACACCTGGCGGAGGAGAGCCGTTGACGCCTCCTTCTTCCATCGACCTGCCAAGTGGTCTCTTTACCTCCTGTGTGGAGGTTGGTGCCTCGATGTCGGGGCCTGGCCAGGCCCAGGGTCGGGGTCGAGTCGAGGCCACGTGGCCTCATGCTGTAGTGCCCAAAGATGGCTGCCGGGCCGGGGCCATGGTGCTGACGGGGATCAGGGCCAGCCGGTACGGGAGGGTTCAGGAGCTGGAGTCCCGTTGTGGACGGGTGGTGTGTTACCTCGGGGGGTTGCCGGGGTGGCTCTTGCTGGTGATTCAGGGAGAGCCGGGGTCCGGGGCCCTGTTGTGCGGGGGCGGAACGGCCCGGCTACGAGGCCTGTCCAACATACCCGTTTATATTCCAGGTCATTATAGATAGGCTGTGCGGCGACCCTACTTCCTAATCGATCTCACTCGTAGAACCATCTTCCTCACCACTCATGTATGCCAGCTCTCTGTATCTATTCCCAGCAAGTACATCTTCCATATCCCACCTTTGGTCATTGGATCTTATCGTGATTTCTAGGGCGTCTTTAATACCTCTTCCCAGGTTAATCATTTTTATTTGTCTCTCGCCTAATGCTGCGTGATTTCTGAGGAATGAATTCCCTAACTTATCCGATAATACTTCTTTCCTTTTTAGTATTCTAATGCCTTCCCGTAACATCTCGGTCTCTGCCTTTTCTATAGCATCCTTTATTAGGGCTGAGTGGAGTAAAACTTTGGTTATTTCCTCCCCCTTACTGTTTACCGTGAACCCCACTTCTTTTAGATCACCAGTACTAACATATCTTAGGCTAGGGCACTTTCCAAATGAGAATAATAGCTGGGAACGATTCAAGGGGTTTAATTTCTTAATTCTTTTCCCCCCTTTCACCTGTCCTATTGACTCTACAAATATCCAAGTGGGTGGTTCTATCTGCTGGTGTTGGCGATTCCCTTCTAACATTACTCCCCTTGTGTGCCTGCTAACTTCTTCTCCTCCTCCTGTTTTGGCCCCCTTCCAATAACTTGGGTGGGGTCCCTCCGCACCCACCTGGGGACATCTCCCTCTCCACTCCTACACTCTTCTTTACCCCTGGGGGATTTCCCCTGGAAGCCTTTTTGTTCTCTCCCATATCCTTCCTCGTTATCCCCCTGAGTTGTTCTTCGGGTCTACTGCTACTTACACATTTATCTACTAAATTTAACTTTTTAGTTCCTTGCCTTGCTACCTTATCTGTTGTCTTATATACCGGCGTTACCCCCCCCCCCCTATGGTCCTGATGCTTTAAGGGGTCGAAATTGGGTCGGGCCTTAATCCCTTTCCTTCGCCTTAGTATATTTTGCCTTCTATACCTCTTTTCCCCATACCTCTTTAATAGCATGGGGCGGTAGGATACATATTCTGTGGGTGCATTCTCTGGGGGGCCAGTCTCCTCTTCCACTTCTTCCCCCCTGGCCACTTTATTTTCCTCCTGGGTTTCTACCGGTCTTACAACTGAGGGCATCAAGTTTTTAATCGGTGCTAATTCCCCGTTTATGCCCTTAAATTTATCACCATGTCTTTTTAGAATGTCATTATTTAGAACTGTGACCTCTAAAATGCCCTGCAGTGTCTTCTGGAGCATTAGCATAACCTCGAGCATGGATAGGCCGGTAGAACCCGTCACCACCAGGCTGCGTAAAGATATGCCTGATACATCTGATCCAGCTATATTTGGGATCCCTAGACTTTCATGACCCTTAAGGCTTGGGGCCTCCCCAGTAATGTTCCCTTCTCCCATGGAGTCACTACAGTCTACTCGTTCTTCGTTCACCATATCTGCTCCTATGTCCTGGGTGAAAATCGACTGAAACATTCTTGGCGAGGATGATAAACGAGGTTCCGTTGGTATCTCAGCGACGTTAAAGTCAGTCTGATTCAAGGCCTCAGTGCTTGATGCAGCCGGGTCCTCGATATTTTGCGTGATCTCGATTATACTTGTCTCCTTTTCTGCTCTCTCTTTTCCTTTAAAATGTTTGCCAATAAAATCCTAAATGGTTTTTGATACCACCGACCCCCCTTTTGCGCCTGTTGACCTGGCTGATGCCGGTGCTGGCTGCGGGGTTGTGCTCGGGGGGGGGGGGGGGGTGTATTTGCTCTAATGGATATTGTTCTGCCAGCGGTTGGTGTTACCATCTCATTGTTTACGTCAACCAGGCCTTTAGGTGAGCCGGTCACGTCCGCTGTTCCCGATTTATTTGCTGTTTTTTTACTATTTCTTAACACTCTGCGTGGTTTAGTTTTCCCTAGGGCCATTGCTTATACTGTATCCTTTCTTTGCGTTCTTCTCAGCTTCCACGGGTTGCGAAAGGATTTTCCTTCACCTTGGGGCCTTCACCACTTGTTTGATGCACAGCAATCCCCACTCCAGGTATGCTTCCCCTAGTTTTATTTATTTATTTATTTATTTATATATGTAGGGAGGGGAAGAAGAATTGTAACTCACTTACCTCTGTTTCTTCGAGCCTGCACTCGTTCCTCCTCCTCCCCACTTAAGTTCCTATTGGTTACTCCATAGCTTGTAGCCAATTTACAGCAGCAGCCTTGATATCATATGTTCTTCTCACCTCCCCTTTCTTTACAGGTCCAGAAGTTGCCCTTCTTGATGGAAGCACCGACCGCCAGATTCCAATGTCCTGGGTACAGTTCTGGACGCTACCCTGGGCACACCGCATCTGTCACCGCTATTTCTTCGGCTCACGCTGATCTGGAGCTCGATTCTTAGGCTAGGTCCGGCTTCAGGTCAGCCGCAAGGGGTGCATGCGCCGCGCTCCCTCAGACCCTCGGCAAATAACTTTTCGCGTTCTTCTCACCTCCCCTTTCTTTACAGGTCCAGAAGTTGCCCTTCTTGATGGAAGCACCGACCGCCAGATTCCAATGTCCTGGGTACAGTTCTGGACGCTACCCTGGGCACACCGCATCTGTCACCGCTATTTCTTCGGCTCACGCTGATCTGGAGCTCGATTCTTAGGCTAGGTCCGGCTTCAGGTCAGCCGCAAGGGGTGCATGCGCCGCGCTCCCTCAGACCCTCGGCAAATAACTTTTCGCGGCTCCAATACTTGCCGCTTTTTCAGAGAGCCGATAGTCCGAGGATTCTCCCGCTGGATTCCAGGTAAACTTAGTAGTCCTCCGGTACTAGCAGCGGCGGCAAAAGCAAAAATCGGCTGTGAATCGGCCGGCAGACGCGGTCGCAACAACCCGGAACCGGAAGTTGGGGGCGTTTCCTGGAGGCAATCGCGTGGGAGGATGGGAGGATCTGTGAGTACGAGTGCATCTGCTCAGAAACAGAGAGGTTTGTCCTTGACAGGTAGTCGAGGACAGCTGACACTTCTCCTGGACCCTGTCCCACACCTGCATAGTGGTGCGCAGGACCGGGGAGAGATACGCACCCAGCGGCCGATTGCATCTAGGGAGCCAGGGAACCTTCCAGATGTGAACCCCTGCCACACCCCTATTCATAAACTATTTTTTTTTTAGCCCCTCCACGTTCCATTAAGTGAATGTCATTCGTTTTCTGGGTTTTTTGTCTTACCTGTTTATGTAAGGACCTTTGTTAGGTATGCAACTAAATCTCAGAGGAAAGTGTAGATGCCAGCCAGCTCCAATCTTCTTCCTGTCTTACTTTGAGTGTCAAGTAACACACAATTTGTTTAGTTCTTTGCACGAAGTTGAATTTGTAGTTCGAGAATCCCGGTTTGCACTAAAGAGGAAGATCATTTTGTGCCTTTAAAAATGCTTTGACCACTGTGTTTCTATTGCCTGTCCATCACGGGCTAGGTAGTACTGAAGGAGATATCTCTGGTTCCACAACCTTGATATCTCTTCCCCTTTGGGCAGATGCTCGTGTTTCTACCAGTACCTGATTTACCTTTGCTTCTCAAATCCAGGGTACGATTGTAGATTCTGACCCACATTTGTTTAAAGAGTAACAAAGCATATTCTGATTATGCCATTTGATTTTGTGTGTTAATCATGGTACATGCTGTATTAGTCGCAATATGTCACACCTATCTAATGTGGCTTGCCTTCCTCTCAAGATGAAGGTGGGGAAAACATTTAATTTTTGGGGGTAGTTTTGTGGCTCCTTTTTGGTACTACCTCTAAATGGTTATATCTCTTTCTTGCGCAATCCTTCTTGAAGTGTGATTTGAGGTGGACTTCCCTCCGAGTTGATGCTTTCACCAGCATTTTCAGTACAGAGAGTTGTTACAATACTTTCATGTTAGTTTGCTTGATTTAAATATATGTCGGCGCAGGTCATGGACATTGCTTATGCAAGCATTTATTAAGGGTGGACTTAGTGCTCTATGTATGCAAGGACTTGCTTTGTTGGTGTCCGGTGAAGGGCCCCGTCCACCAGTTTGAGTCTTATCCTTATGTCTGGTTTAGAATTGTTCTATATCTTCCTTCAGTGTCTTAAACAAAAAACAAACAAAAAAGGTGAGTGTTAGTCACTGGCTTGTTTGTCTGTCCTGTAAGTGTGTCCGGTTTCGTTTCTCCTACCGATTGCCTTGTTACTTTTGTTTTTGTTGCAATTTCCTCGGCGCTTTCCTGAGTGTCTGCAATGTCCAAAACGGTTCTAGTGTTTGATTTTGTTTTCCCCCTGTGTTGATAGTTCCTTTTGCGCCTTCCATTCTTTAAAGATTGGATAGTATCCTTACTTCATTTATTTCCATCTGTGTTTTCTGTCTTTGGATAGTTTTCTAATTTTCTTTAGTATTTTTTCTCGCTCCTTGTTAGGATTCAGATTTTTTGTTCGTTTTGTAAAATTGATTTATTCTCTGTGTAAATAAATTAGAACCCTTCTTCTGTTACTGGAAGAGCCTTCACTTGTACTGGTAATTGTGGGTTGTTTAATATTTATGGCACTATCAGATTCAGCTGTGCAGTTATCTACCATTTGTCTTCCACTGCCATCTTTGTGTTGGGACTTGTAGGAGAATTGTAAGTGACTACGAGCAGGGTCTCCATTTAGGTTACTTGATCAGTTACAGTCCTGTCTATATTTGTCGAGTTGATTTCTTTAGATTCTCTACCAAGTGCTATAACATGTTTGGAAGTGTGCAAAGTGTGTCCACTGTTGGGGGATATTTACAGTGCCCTTTGCGCAGTTATGCTCCAAAAGTTAGATTCCAGAATGCTAATTTTGTGTCCAGTTTAGATCTGCTGTTGGCCAGAGATTGCATCAGGTTGACCTGCAATTTAAGATTGTGTGACTGCCTGGTCAGGGCGTTAATTGCAGCGAGCAGAGCCAGATTGATTGATGTTCATATTGTGGTGTCCGCCAAGGTGTTGCGGGTGAAGGTCCAGTGCCAGGGGCGTTGGTGCCTCACCTACGTCCGGTTTTTATGCTCTTTTCATCTAGTAGTCGGACATCTGCATCACTTAGTGGAAAACTTGCTATTGGTCCATTCTATCATCCTCTAAGTTGCCAACGTGAGTATTGCAGTCTTGAGTGGAAGTTGAGGATATTTCTATCTTTGATATATTTGGAAATCTACCAAGTTCATTACTGCTATAGTGCACCTGTTGACTTGTATACAACTGATAAAACTTGTATTTAATTATTTAAAAAACAGTTAACATTTCTGGAATCATGTGGGTTGGGGTGTGCTTTCATCTTCGTGATTTCTACTGAAACATGTTAACCATTCTAAGGAGCAAGCGTTAGCATAGCCAATAGGTCAGGCTTTGCAAGGCTTGTGTGATAGTTATATATTTTTGCATAGTTGATTGCAAGCATAATACAAAAGTAAACGAAAGAAAAAAATGCTGCCACCTGATTGTCTTACCTTATACTTTCATTAAAAAATTTAAATAATGAAAAAATAATCACTGCATATCATTTTATTAGCACATGTGCTTTCTAGCAGGCATGTGTTCTTGAAATTCTTTTTAGTGTTAGTGTACCTAACTGGAAAATATGATTCTTTTGGCACAAAGAAAATCGGCCAAAGTGGCCAATGAGGGATACAATGTCCATGTTGTGTAGGAAGGAACTGAGTCTATAACACAATTGTTTTTACATATTAGGTCTTCCCTTTCTTACGAGTCCCGGGGCAGTCTCCTCTTAGTAGTGCACAATCATGTATTTGGCCCTAATAAATGCTCTCTGCTTTCATTGTTTGAAATCCTTTCCTTGTCCCTTTTCTCCTATCTTTTCCTCAATATTTTCTGGAGATCCTGTATGTTCCCAGTAGGCTGATTCCTGCTGCCTTTTTCGCTTACTCGTACTGGAAGCTTTTCTCTTTTCTCTACCACATTGGGACTTCAATGGACTTTATTACAACGTGATCCTCCTCCCTGCCTACGTCCCCCTTTTTGTCCGCTCCTGAATCTTTCTCGTATTCAGCCTTTGCAAGCCAGTGTTATTTAGTGTCAACCTTCCATTTCTCAAATATCTTCCTGTACTGCCATTTCCAACTCTATGGGGGTTCACATTGCGAAATACCTTTGTCCGGTTATTGTTCCTGGACTGCAGCTATGGAGGAAGTGGAGTTATTTTGCTTGGTGTGTATCCAACAGCGATAGATTTCCAAACCACATGTACCTCATTCAACACCTCCATGTAGCGCCAGCTAACCTCAACATCCGTTTAAACCATGCTCTTCATAAAGGCCACCTGATTCAAGTCACACCACTTTGTGACCCCCGTCAGTGTAATGAAGCACGGTGCAGCTGCTACAAAACAATATTTCCTTTAAAACAATCCATTCGATTTTAAGACCGAATAGTGCTAAATTGGTGTATGTCAATAAGGGTACCTTCACAGAAATGTCCGTTGTTTCCCTTATCAATATTTATCCTTTTCCAACTTGCTCAAATTAAAAATTAATGCTGTTCGACAGATTTGCTACTTAACCACATCTGCACAGTGTTACTGTACACAGGAGATATTGTTAAAGTGTTAAACTGTTATTTTTACCAAGCACTTTTTGAAAGAACAGCAAGTTATCCATCAACTAAAGAGTAAGTGAGCACAAGAGACTCAAAATCGTTGTGTGGATCACTATGGTGCCCAAACGAGTCAACAAATGCTTAAAGGTAAAAAGAGTAAATGTAATACAGAATCGACAAAAATGAAGGGAAAGGTCCTAGCTGTGTTGCAGTGGTAGACAATGTATTCCAATGCCTGTAGAGAGTTCTACCCACATAACTAAAGATACTACTTTTATCTGCCCTAAATTGAAAATGTAACCAGAGTAATATAAATGTGTTTAACATAAATACATTTTAAAAAAACGTGTAAAATGTAGCATTTGCTTACCAAAGCCTCACTTACATGTTCATAACCCTTGTCTCTACAGTGCCCATCATCTCTACTTTCCATAAGATAGTTTTAACTACACACAATACTATTCCAAGCAGGCCTGTTAGTGATCCAGCTGCCCATTTTTCAATGAAACTAACTGTGAGCTGCGCCCCTGTTTCTTGGAGTAAGGTCTACAGTAAATTAAATGTGAAAACCAAAATTAATGGCATATATTACTCATTGGGAACCACTGTGAAATCCGCATGTATTTGCCAGTGAATTTCAGCTTTCCTGCATCGGGATTTAAAGACTATAAGATAAAAGGCTGCTTTCAAACCGTGCTGATGTAAGTTTATAACTATTTGAGGGTTCTTCATCTTCATGCTCGGGTGGAAGTCGCATTGAAAAACTTGTTTCTTCATGTGCTGTTTATTTTGTGAATCTGGCACTTTTGTTCCCCTGTAACCTTCCTCTTCCCCTCACTTCTACTTGTGAGAGCGAGATGATGTGTGTTGAACAGATTGAGTTCAAAGATGCAGTCGCCCCACTGTACTGAAACCAAGATAACCCCAGCTGCAAGCACCAAAACATAAGCTTGCGAATTAACAGTAATTTGTGGTTTATTGATTCCACATTTAGAAACTAAGGTTGTGCCACTAGTTTTACCCAATATGTCAAATGAAACCCAGTTAACCACAGGCAGATGATTACATGTGAAGATTACACAACATTAAACCCCAAACATCTTGCTAAGGCGTCATATTGTATAATGCTGTTGAAAACAGAGATCTTACCCAATATGAGTAGTAACAATGCCCCATAGGTAGGGCAGGGGACTGCTCTTTTGGGAGTCAAGTAGTCTTTTTTAGAGACCGAAAATAACTCCTCAGAGCAACCCTTCCTCCATTTTTCAAAATGGCGGCTGTATGATGTGTTTTAACCATAACATTGATAGTTTATTTTAGTATTATATTCAGGTTTTTTGTTGATTCAAATTCATAAACATGAGTAAAGCAGCTGGTAGCAGAGGATCTTTACCTCCTGACCGAGTGTCGCTAACTATAAAATGTGCCATATGCCAAACTAATCCAAACTAAAACATCAACTATGCCTGGACAGAAGAGTTGGTTTGAAATTCTGGGGAAAACGGCAAGACTAAGTTCACAAAAGATTGAAACTGATGGCTGAAGAGGATCGAAGATGTTCTCATTGTAACAAGTACTACAAGTCCTATACAAGGGAAAACAAATTGTCCAAAAATAGCAGAAAACAGTGAATGGCAACAAGAATCCGAGTTTTCTGAGAAAGCGACACAACCAAACCCAATGCCCATCCACTTACAAGATCGATTGTTTTCCCTCGTCCACCTCCAACAACTGATCAGAAAGCAGAGGATCTTCTGTGGTTTAATCAGAACATGGACAAAAGGAATTGATGAAAGAACAAAGTACAGAGTATGTGAGTCTCAAAAGGCAAAACTGTTTTTATCTGCAGCTTGTTTCTTCCAAGAAGAAGTTTTCAGCGGAGTAGCTGATCTAAATAGCGAGGTGAATGTCTTTGCACTGGATTTGTATGCCCACCGGAATTGCATGGATGCATACATCTGAAAATATGAATGTATAATGAGCTCCCTGCAGCAACGTAACTCCCAGCCTTCAGTTAAGTTTGCACTCTTTG
Organism: Lissotriton helveticus; assembly: GCF_964261635.1. Classification (NCBI taxonomy): domain Eukaryota; kingdom Metazoa; phylum Chordata; class Amphibia; order Caudata; family Salamandridae; genus Lissotriton; species Lissotriton helveticus. Next base: position 1,455,444,779 of record NC_136063.1, on the reverse strand, counting down.
AAAAAGCAAATTAAGTTTTAAAGCCACTCTTGAGTACTGGCTACAGGTTCACACTTGCTGAGAACAGAGAAATAATGGTAACATTGATGAAACGGTATAGTTCCATAATAATAAAATGAAGATTTTTCTAGTGAGAATGTACAATGACAGAATTTGTTTTGTTAGTCATACAAACAAAATTAGCCACATTTGGTGTTCACAGCTTTTTTGACTCCTGAAGTTCTTGCTGCCTAAAGAAGATCACAGGATGTAGTAAAATAATCAGGAACCATTTTAAGAAACTTTCTGAAAGATTTAGATTTTGGACTTGATGACAAATTTTGTGATGCCCCAAACCTTTGTAAATCATGGGAGTCAACAAGAAGGCCTGATGTTGTCTTAACATTTTTAACATCATTATTCAATATCAACAAAGCAAAACTGTTACAAACTAAAGTTCTTGAGTTCTGAACAGAAGCTGACCACATTGATGATGGCTTTGAAGATATAAGCGAAGAAGTGAAAGACAATCCCATGAACCAACAGGCTTATGCTGTGCAAATATACAGTCTTTTCCAAATTATATTTTATGAACTACATCATGGCAAAAAGAAAACTCCACTACACATGATGACTGCCCACACAATCTGACAAGTGCAAAAGTAGAGAGCTATTCACTTCAATGAATAGGATTGGTGTATCAACAAGCTATAATGACATAGTACAGAGAAGGAACTTGTTAGCAGCTCGTGCTGTAAAATCTTGTGATTCAGACAGAGCACCACTTTAAAATCACTTTACCAGGGAAGGTTTTGCAGATGCTGCTCCTAATGATTTTGATTTTGGTTTTGAAGACCGCTTTTCTCTTTCCGGAACATCCAGCACACATGATACTGCCATGGTGCTTTTTCCAAACTGTACCAAGGAAGTAGCTGTTGGAAAACAAGCTGTGTACACTGTAGGAATAAACAAACCAAGCTGCAAACTTATAACCCAACTGCCTTGCCAATTTATGCAAAATCACTACAAGCCTTCAACACGTCCCAGTCTACCAGAAAGTTTCAAAGTGGCTGAAGACATGGATCTTCTACCTGATGCTGTTTTCTGCAAAGCCGACTTAACTTAATAAAATATCGCTTATTCGTTGAGGACTGAAGGATGAAGAAAAGCCAGTTCCTCCGTGGGCTGGAATTCATGATCGGATCATCCAGAATACTGTCCCACTGAAAAAGGTTGTAGTTTTACCAGTAAAACCATCTCCAGTCACAAACTACACAACAGTATACACAGCTGTATTAAAAAATCCAAGATGTGTGCTCAGCTTGAAGACTGGCCTATCCTGCCAATTTTCTATGATGGTGTTTTCCACATTGTAGGTGACATTTTTATGAGCAATCCAGTAGACTTTGATGATCTTTATCCAATGATGGGCATTTTCCACATGACAAATGTTGCGTTGCGGCATCTCCGTGGCTGTGGCATTGATGATGCACTTATTGTGGCCGAAATCTTTGGAAGGAAAACTGTCCAGTCAGTATCGAGCGGAAATCATTATGTATATTTGTTACAAGGTATGCTTATCATATCTGAGGCTACAGAAACATTGCGTTGGAATGCTTTCTGGAACAAGAATGACAGGTTAGGCTTTGCATATCCTATTTTAGAAGTGAACAAGGCACATGGTGCACTTCATTCAAAATACATAATGCAAACCCAGGCAATGTTCAACACAGTCAGTTCAAAATCAGAAAAACTGAGTTTGTCAAAGAATGTGAAGAAAAATCGGAGCTTTGCAAGTACTGAGTAAACATGAAGGCTCTAGTGAAAAACATGGTACAAGCTAATCGGGAAGGTGATTGGGAACTGTATGTGAAGGCTGTGGAGTCACTAATTACTGTGTTTCGCAAATTTGAATGCATAAACTACTTGAGATACAGGTCCTGGTATTTGGAAAGAGTAAAGAAGCTAGAGGTGGAAAAATCCTAGCTCTACAGAAAATTCATCCAAAGACATTTTGTAGTGAAAGGCAGAAGGGAAGAGGGAATGGAATGTTCAATGATGTGGCTCCAGATATTAAACTGAAACAGAGGATCCAGAGATCACTGAAGAGCTCCATGGAAATTGTTGGTCCGACGTGTAAAAGTGAATTTGTTGCTCAGTGGCAGCTCGTTTACCATGAAGTCCTTTCTATTTTCAGTGGTTTCAGAGAGGTGACAAATATAAAAATGAATGTACCATCATGAAACTGTTCCTCACCATGAGCTTGTGGGAAAGAGAGGGACATATCAATAAATATGTTGACAGCCTTCGTCATTTCATGCAGCTGCAAGAAAGCCCCTTTGAAATGATTGAGCCTGTGCAGCTATAAATCTTCATGACAAACAATATGTGGATAACAAAAAGACATGTCTAACAGATGTCCTGGAACATGGATCATAACTATGCGCAGAACTGAAGCAGGAGAGATTTGTATTGAATGAGAAAAAGTTGTTAACCACTAAAGCTAAACTTCCACTCTTTAATTACCATAGTAAGAGTATCATCCAAATAGCCACAAAAAACAGATTTAAAAAAACAACCTTTGCAAGCACATAGAGATGGATGTAGCAAAAGAAAGGGGTGAATTATCAAGGATGTTTTGTTGCATGATCTTCTTCCAACAAACTCATTATTTGATGGAGATGCGGCAACCAAACCAGTGAAGCACAGTGTCATACAGGAGCTCAAAAAACAAATCTTTCACCTGTGGAATTTCAACTTGAAGAAGTGTCCTCATTGAAAACTGCTGTTGTTGTGGACTGTCACAATTGCGAATGGTCAAGATTTCATCCATGCAAAACTTTAGAGAGGTAGTTCAGAATGTTCAACAGATATCAAAGTCACTGTGCACCTTGCAAGAACTGCACATTGAAATATCTGTCAAAGAATGTGAGAGAATAAGACACATTTCTACAACTGGAACAATTGACCTTGTCTGTATCAAAAATTCAACACCTATACCTATGCAACTTGATAAATTCTGGTCATCAACATCGGACAAGATGAACTTGGAGATGTTAACTCACAAAACATTGCTGATGCTTCAGTGAACACCGGTATTTCCAATTATTGCAAGTGGAATGATTGTCAGTGAGGAGTTGGTGCCGGCAAAGATATTTTCAAAAGGTACGGGCCATATTGTTGAAGAACTTATCAGCAAATTAGAGGAAGCTGACCTTCATGTTGAGTTGGCTGTTTGAAATAGTTCCAATCGAGTCATTGTAGTGTCAAATGACACAGATGTTATTATTGTGCTTTTTAGATTTAGGAAATCATTATGTATATTTGTTACAAGGTATGCTTATCATATCTGAGGCTACAGAAACATTGCGTTGGAATGCTTTCTGGAACAAGAATGACAGGTGAAATGTTCATAAGGCAAGGATTGTCAGAGTTCTGGATACGTTATAGAACAGGCAAGAAAAGACACTTAATCCGGCGTCATGTTCTGTACAAGAATCTTGACCCAGAGATGCCTAGTGTTCTTATCAAGGCACATGTTCTTACAGGTATTAGCAAAATTGGAACAAAGCCTAGAGCCTGTGAAGTTTCTAAAAGGATTTGCTGGGACAGAAGAAGAATGTGACTTTAAGGACATGGAAAAATACCTTGTGAGTGTGTGGAAAACCAGTTCTCACTGTTAAACATTTGACGATCTTCGGTACAGTGAGTTCAAGAAATCAGTCCCACTAAGTGACCATCCACCGATGCCATATTCTGTGTGCGGACATATTAAGAGTGTTCTACTTGGTCAGAAGATCTGTAAATATTTGGGATCACGCATATGTATAGAAAGATCTGTGTGAATTTGGTTGGGAAGATATTGATGAGGTGCTAAAACCCATGACATTTCCAAAGCCTCTACCTACAGAACTTATATGCACATGTACTTGCAAAACCTGTGTTACAAAAAGATGTCCCTTTCGATATGCTCTTCTCAGATGCATTTGCCGAAACAAATAAATAAATTGAACTATCAAAATGTGTCTATTTTTGGCCCAGATCAGCAATGTCTACCCAAGCTAAATAACTTATCTAATGATTAGAAAAAAAACACAAATCAAAAATGAAAATCTATGGCCATCACTTTTTTTTACGGAGGTCTATCCGGGGCCGGTATTATCTGTCGGCATCAGTATCATTCCTAAAGAGAATTGCAATCCTCAGGGTCATCAAGCCACAGGACTCTATCTTTCCAATATCCTCATTTCTGATTATAACATGAGTGTTGAAGTTCATCTACACACCGGAGATCACTGATCAGGACTCCACAAGCATGGGTCATGGCTTACCTATAAGACCTTTTAATTAAGGCATCAAATATTCAAATGAAGTATCTAGAACTAAGCACAATTTATAGATGTGTCAGTATTGTTGTCATGGCATATAGAAACGTATTCTGGCATAATTTGTGTTCATTCAGACTATTAAAATCCCTGACAGTGATGCAAGGCAAATTTAAATTGCTGGATCATAAATTGGCCTTTCGAATTTTGTTATTTCTTTATTATCCAGTGCTTCATAAGTTTCCTGCTGAAGCACAGCAGCTCCCTTGTGTTGGGAGCCCTTGGCTACAGCTCTTAATGAAACACTAGAGGGGTTATGTGTTTACTCCTTTTAGAAGCCCTAATCAAAAAGATAGCGTTGCTGCAAAGAGAGCTGACTTAAGGAAATCCCTCCTGGAGTAGAAGCAGCTTCTAAATTTGGTCCAGCCTCCCTGGTGAGAACAGTAGAAGATGGTCTCTGTTTTTCCTAACAATGTGCAGTGTTGTAGGCTAAAACATATTTTTTTTTTAATCAACTTCTGTTATTTTGATTTTCATATGATGAAATATTTTTTTTAAACACAGTTATGCACTACTAACACTGTATTAAAACTTTAGCGATAAAATCCTTTGTTTGAAATGTCTTTATTGTGGAAATAAGATAACTTATTTGTGAGTTTAAATGGATCTATTGCTGTAGGAATAAGAGTCCCCTCTACTCCATATTAAATGTGTGTACCTGTACGTTTTCCTATGGACTTAGGGGAAATGTTATAAGTTAACTAGTGGAAGTAACCTGTTCTTATTACACTAAATTGGTTCCTTTCCTGTAATAAGCAAGAAACATTCAAATATTTGTATTAATATTTCTTATAAATATAGTTTTATAAATTGCTATGTTAAACTTAACGCAAAGGTATGCTCTGTCCATTGCCACTCCACCAGAGCGAGGGGTGTCACTAATTTTCAGAATTTAGCACTCTCTCCACAATCAAGGTGAGTGGGACCCAACTTTAAAGAGACTTATTCTGTGCATGCCTCTCCAGTGTCATGACAATGTATTATGCCTCAATATAGGAAACAATTGCCCTCTTTCCTTGGTTGAGGAGGAAATTGCAGCCATGAATGGCATGCAGTGGGGCTCTGACATGAATGGTCTCCGGTGCTACTGCAAATGCTGCACCATTGATAGCTGCTCGTTTGAGGAAGGGCAGTGGGCAGAGCAGCAAGCACAGCCGCACTTTGAATGGAGATGGGAGCCGAAAGGCCTGTTCAAAGTCGAGGCACATCTTTACTCCATACCATTTACTAAGCATGGGCGTATTTTGCGGATTCGCAATCCGCGAATTTGCGTATTTGCGGATTGCGACAATCCGCAAAATCCGCGAATCCTCGCGGATTTGCGGATTTTTTGGGGGGGGTGTGTGTTTGCACGGGTTTCTGCAAGTTCGCGAGTGCGAGATTGTTGCTTCACGGCGCGAACGTGGCAAAAAACCAGCAAAATCCGCGAACAGACCGATTCTGGGCCCCCTGGGCATAATGGATGACATCAGAGCACACTGGGTGCAGGCCTATGGCACAAAACACACAAACTGGCTTAAAAATGGCCCCTAGACCCCCACCCACACGGGACCAGGCAATAGAATGGCCCCCACCCACATAGCAAGCCCCCAACACCACCCCAAAAAGTCGTAAAACACACAAAAATCACCACAATCCAATGCCAACCATGCCCTGGCCAGAATCATGTTAAAAAAAAAAAAATCAACAAAACAGTTGTATCATGCATGCACCCATAACTAAGCCTGGTGGTTTTCAATTCATGTGCAGAATTGTAATTTTTACAATTTCGCGAGTGCGAGATTGTTGCTGCGTGGGACACGAGCAGTGCGAACACAAGCAAAAACATCCTCAGCTCGCGAACTTGCAGATTTTTCCCCCCAAAAAAGTCGAAAAAAAAGCAACACACACAAAAATCACCACAAACAAACAACATCAACTTACTTCTTTGTGAAATCAAATTTCGAATCCAAAAGTAATCCAAAAGGCCTCAAATCCAAATATCCAGCAGCAACCACAAAAAGTAATCCTTCCCAGTCAAGATCGAAATCAAAGTGGCCAGGAACAGGAAGTTGGAGACTGGGTCACTTCCTTCACCCCACCCCTATGGGAGGAGCTTGCTGGACAGGAACAGGAAGTTGGAGACTGGGCCACTTCCTTTACCCCTCCCCTTGTAATTTTTGTACTTTCGCGAGTGCGAGATTGTTGCTGCCCGCGCCGCGGACCGCAAGCAGTGCGAACACAAGCAAAAAATCCGCTTCGCGCGGATTTGCGTATTCTCGCCACATCCGCGAGAGTTCGCGGATTGCGGATTTTCCGAAAAATCCGCGAGCGTAACGGATTTTACGCCCATGCTTACCATTTACCTGAGTTTGTTTTCTGTGTTTGATATGATTTCTTACATGCCAACATTTTTTAAGTGGATAGTGGGAGATTAAAAAAAATAATTGGGAGAATGTATTTTCTCCATTGACTCCTATTGAGGCCTGAATCTGATCTATTGACACGTATGGGGATTTGTACTTTGCTGCTGCAGAATCTGATATCAGAAATGTAAATAAATGTTTTTTCCTTACCTGTGAGAAGCACAGAGAAATTGCTATGGCATGACAAACATGTTATGCACTGACATGCAGGAACAGGTTACTAGCAGTGCTCAAGTCACACAAGACTTGCCTCTGCCATCTGAAGCCTGCCAAGAAATCTGGTTTCTGCATTCAGGAATCGGGATTCTGAAGACTAGACGTGGAAGCGGTAGTCTCCCGCCTGAATTGGGAGGGTTGACAAGCATGTATGTCATTTCTAGAATTGGCATTGCCTTTTCTACCCTTAGTTGCCTAATGTTGTCCATCAAGGAAACACAGTAGTAGGATCACAAGACATCGGATTGTAAGAAAGAGTGGCGGGTAATCTGTTTCCTCATTTTCCCTTGCATGCAGAGTTACCAGTTTCTTTCCATGGACGTCATTTAGGGGTTACCACAGGTCGCAGCTGCAACCCCAGGCATGTCCCTTGCCACCTCTGGCATTGCTTTTGCGACCCCTGACCTCGGAGGTGGCAACATTAATACCAAGAACACAAGGGCAGACCCTCATTCCTTATTTTCTGCCTATTTTTCATTATACAAATAGTAAATAATGTTCTATTATTCACTATTAGTATATTAATAAATGGAGAACGCTTAAACGGAACAGGATCTTTTGGAGGCAGCTTTGGTAAGTTAAAATGGTTTTAATTGCATATTGTTTGGTTGCTTGTGGGAGCGAGTGTGTTTAAGTGTGAGAGAGAGTGCACGTGTATGTGTGAGCAATTGTGCCTGTATGGGTAAGCCTGTGTGTGATAATGAGTGAGTGTCCATGACGGTGAGTGAGATTGTGTGAAATTGAGGCCCAGATGTTCTACTCTTTTGTGCAAGGCAACACTGCACCATTTTTGCTGGGCTTCCTTACGTCAAAGAGAGAAAAAAAATGACCACACCTACTAGGATATAGCTAATTTTTTCTCTCCCTGTGCGCTGACACACTTTTGGGAGCCATGTGCCAAACTACACAGCCTTAGGCCATAGAGCAAGGGGGTGAAGTCTCAGAAGCTTAGGTTTTGTACTGGAAGGAGTTTGTTCCAGTACAAAAACTCAACTTTAAGGCTTCTGCCACTAGGTGTGTGTGTGTTGTGCAATGCAGCACAGATGCAAAGTGGGGGAGAACAGAGCAGAAATGAAAACATTTTTCCTCGTTACTCTAGCCTCGAGTAAGCATAAGATTGTGGTTGCAAATTCCTGTCTTCCAGTGTTTGTAAATAGGGATTCCCATCAAAATAAACGGGTGGTTGCATGGGAATGACCATGCACCACCCACGAAATGTCTCCTTGACGCAAAGTAGCACAACTTTGTGTTACTTTGAGATACTATCTAATGCAAAGTGACACAAACCCAGCACAAAGCATTAGCAAACCTTGGCCTGAGTGTCAGTAAGTATGAGTAAGTGAGAATGAGTGACATTAAGAGTAAAAGCAAGTGAGGGAGAACTTATAGTAATAAGTGTAAGGGGTGTAAGAGTGAAAGTAAGAATGAATGAGTGAGAGGGAATGTGAGCGAGAATGTAATTTGATGCCTGCAAGTTTGTCGTTGACCCTGACATACTGAGGGTAATCATTGTCTCATAGAGCTACCCAGGGCAAAATACTGGCAATCTGGCAGCAATTCTTAGCATGACGAACACCTGTGGCAAAATAATGGCACTGGCACCAAGGGGATTCCAGCCAAAAAATGCACCAATGGTAAAATCCTGTTACTAGCCTACTAGAGGTTAGTCATGGCATGTAGGGAACCCTTGGAAAAATTCTGGCATATTTGAGGGAATTCTTGGCATGTGGACATCTGAGGCAGAACGTTGGTCCTAGCGGTAATTCTTGGCATAAAGGTGGACACCCTGGCATATGAGAGGGTGGTAAACATGATACAATGCTGACCCTGACATACTGAGGTAATTCTTTTACATAAGGATCACCTGTGGTATATGGACAACATAAATTCCAAAATTCTGACACTGGAATATTTTATATTTTTTTTATGAGGGGCACCCATAGGAAATTAGGTCACCCATGACAAAGTGCTGACACTGGCACAACAGAGGTAATTGTTGACCTAACGCAGCACCCAAACCACATTTTGAAAAAAGTGAGGTCAACTCCTGGGGAACGTCAGATTTAATTAGCTTGTTACTGTCGCACTATGAAACAATTTTAATATTTAATGAGTGCCCTTTCAGTGCCTATGGCATTTTATCAAATTTATTAAAAATGTATGCGTTAAAATGCACATTTTCACCCCATTCTTTAAAAAAAAAAATCTTTTTAGGAGAGAATCACCATAAAAGAGGTCTTGCTGAATATAATTCGGGGCAAGTATTATTCCCTAGAACTTTCAAAGACCAAGTCAGCACCATAATACAGGTGGTTTCTAAAATGGACATTCGTCTGTGTTGTACTTTTCTGTTATACTATCATGCAGTTACTAAGCAGTACTAAGCATCATCAATGATGTCAATTGTTGTGATGCTAGGGTCATGTGACAATCCTTCTTTAAAAAAAATTGGGGTCAAGGATCAAATTATGTCACTTCCTGTTATATCATTAAGGTCAAGGTGTATGAGCTGTTACTTCCGCTACCCCTGGGATTTTAGTGAGTAGATGCCCATGGTTCTTTCAATTCCCAGATCTGCCATCTTGACCACCTGGCATATGGCTTCTTGTTGATTAGCAAAAACCACATTTATGTATATTTCCTTGCTTTGTAATGGAGAGACAGTACTATGAGGTAAGACAGGTCTGCACCTCAGCTCACTAACCTACTCGCTCGCTGTCTGGCTGGATTGTTTAGCAAATTAATATATTTTTATTTTGACGCCTCACCCAGCGCGCATGCCATTGGTTGCTACTGCCTGTGTAAACCCGTCCTTGACCCACGCTTCCGTCAGTGCTTTTTATTCCCTCGTGAGTGTTTAATTTCCAGCATTTCATCTGCCTTCAGCCTTTTTGCCCTCTGGTGATCTTTAAGTGTTTTTCCGAGTGGATTAGCTGCGGCAACAATCAATGCTGGCTGTTACAGCTGTGGGAGAGTGTGCTACTGTACACCCAAGCGGTGCTTTCCCCGCACTGGCTGTCTGTCTGAGGAAGAAAACCCTTCAGACATTGACTGCTTATTTGGACTATGCTCGTAGTGTAAAAATTGATGCAAACACATTTTGTCTGTGATTCTGCACAGCTTCCTAGAGATGAGCACAAAAAGTGTTCGCTTGGAATTTGTTTTAAATGCGCACGCGCTCTGTTAGCTCCTGGTTTCCACGTGAATGAAAGGGAAAAAAGACGATCCAAGTATTGTTTCTATGCAGTATTCCCAGAGTCGGACTGGAACCGAAACTAGGCCTGGACACCAAAATAAATTGGCCCCCATTAGTGACTAAGATAACTGAAAAAGTGGTCTGAGTTTGCACATTATATCACATTTAAACTTGTCAAGACACGCGGTAGATGTGTTTTGCAAGATATGGTAGTCTGCATGCATGCCAGCTTTTTGCAGGCAATGTTTGTTTTAATATTGGACAGTGCTTGAAATGGAAATATAAATGTGTGGGTAGTCCATTCAGCATACCTCCTTGCTACTGAGAAGTGCTGGTACCCCCATTAAAAGTATTGCACCAGTGCGGAGAAGTGCAGGTACTCTCTGTTGGAAAGTCTCAATTGAAGGAAGACACGAAGGAAGCATGTTGAAAGGAGACGAGGTTTATTAAGCATCCAGTCATCACGAAGTCCAGTGTCATAATAATGCCAGCTCCCCTAACAACATTACTCCCCAACATTCCACATATTTGAACCACAACAAGGTCCCCAAAATTCCCCTGATAACACAAGCTGGTCACGAGCTAAGAAACAACAAGCATGCTTGTGACAGCTCGCATAGCATTACATAAAAAGTACCCAACACACCTTCCCCCCCCTTTAAACAAAAACAAAAAAACCAAGAGAACAGAATAAGAGTGATAACCTTACAAGTCTAGTCCATTACAAAATCGTTGTACCTAACCGGCATACGGTGAGAACGCACAATTCTGGTGTTACCAGGATTACACTCAGTGTATGTACAATTCCTTTTATCATTTTGTTCCCCAACGTCCAAAAATACATTGCTGTCATAATCCTCCTCAACTGGACTAACCCCAGTGAACACGGAAATTCTACTCAAATTCCAAACTGAACCACCATCAACCCTGACTGCATTCCTAAAAACCTCAATCACCTTTTTTGGGCTTGACCACACAGGAAAACCTTTGCTCACACCTTCCTTTTTTTTTAATACAAACAAAATCACCCACTTTTATTGAACGAATAGACGTAGAACCAACCTTCTTTACCATAGCATGTTTCATTTTATTTTTATATGATTCAACTCTGTGCTGAACTGCCTCAAAGTCCACTTTCAAAAAATTGTCGGATCCACATATATTCTTCTTCAACCACCAAGGTGCCAACCTTGTACTAGGTTTACGGCCTCTAAAGAGTTCAAAAGGAGTAACCAAAGTTACAGAATTAGGTGAAGTTCTGTAAGCCAACAGCATAGATTGTAATGCATTTCTCCAATTCAAATTACCCTTAATTGAAAGTTGAATAGCCTCTTTGATCACACGGTTGAACCGTTCAACCTGGCCATTGGCCTCAGGGTGGAAAACTGCAATTCTTCTATGAACAATACCACATTTAGCCATAAATTGTTCTATTTCCTTGCTAACAAACTGTGGGCCATTATCAGTTACGACCTCTTGAGGAATCTCCTCTCTACAAAAAATCTCATCCAGAAACTCTATTACATGGTGAGAAGTAACATCCTTGACCATCTTGACCTCTGGACATTTAGAATAATAATCAATAAGGACAATTCCAAAAGCTTTTTGTTTAGGTAAACAACTAAACGGACCAATGATATCTAAAACAAGTTTACGCCAAGGGGTAAATCAATTGGATGAGGTTCCGGACGCAAGGCAACAGCTGTTTTATCACTGTTCGAGCAATGAACACACGAACGCACAAAATGGTCCACACAAGAATCAATCCCTGGCCACCAAAAGGACTCCTTTAAACGTCTTCTGGTGAAAGATATTCCTAAATGCCCCTCATGAGCAATCTCAAGAACAACATTCCTGATAGAAAAAGGTGGGACAATTTTGTCTCCTCTTAGAACTAAACCATTCTCCACAGCAAGTTCTTCCTGAACCTTAAAAAAACCCATCATATCCCCAGATAATTTCCTCTGTTCCGGCCAACCATGTACAAGATAATTCTTGTCATTGCACAATTCCAAGTCTTTACCCATTTCGTTTAACCAAACATCTTCCTGCAAAGATGACCGTTCACCACAAACTAGATTAACATCACGCATAGTGAAAGCAACCTCACACTCATCCTCTAGAACCACCTCAGGACCGTCCATTTCAGAAACAAGTCTTTACATGCAATCTGCATGTACATTCGCCTTACCCTGAACATACTCAATTTTACACTGAAAAGACTGCAATCTTGAAGCTAATCTTGCCAGACGCGCTGACATGGTCCTACCACCACCAGGAGCCATGAGAAAAACAAGGGGCTTATGATCAGTTTTTATTATAAATCTCGTACCCCACAAAAAAGGTCTAAAGTGTCCAGGTCCCCAAACACATGCCAACAATTCCCTTTCTATGACGGAATAATTCTTTTCAGCATCTCTCAAAGCTCTTGAGGCGTACGCAACTACCCATTCCTTCTCATTGTCTCTCTGCAAAAGGACACCACCAGAACAACTAGCATCCACCATAACCACACATTTCACACCAACTACAAAAGGTTTAAGGCAAGGCGCATTCACAACAAACATCTTCAATTTCTTAAAAGCCTGCTTTATGTCATCAGTCCAAACAAATTTTGCATTCCTCTTTAACAAACATCTAAAAGGATCAACCTTTGCACAAACATTTGGTATAAATTTAGCGTAGAATTCAATAAGCCCCAAAAATGCCACCAATTGTTCTTTTGAAACAGGTAAAGGAGCATTTACAATACTTTCAACATGATTTCTCTTTGGTTTAATTCCCATTCCACTAATGGTATGCCCTAGATATTCAACCTCTTTTCGTCTAAACTTGCATTTGTCGAGACGGAGGGTAAGCCCTTTCTCTGACAAGGCAGCAATCACACACTTTAAATTATCATGCTCCACATCATTCTTCCCGTACACCAGAATGTCATCCTGAAACGCCACAGCGCCATTTAACCCCTCCAAAGTGTCTCTCATGAGTCTCTGAAACACTGAGGCAGCACTCGCCAACCCAAATGGCATACGACAAAACCTATAAAGGCCCTCTGGAGTAATAAATGCGGTGATGTTCTTAGATTCTTCAGCAAGTACCACCTGATGGTAGGCGCTGGCCGAGTCAACACAAGAAAAAACTTGTGCACCAGCTAAGGTCGAAACGATTTCATGAAGATTAGGTAAAGGGTGTGAATCCACCCTAATGGCACTATTAACACTACGAAGATCTACACACAACCTAAGCTCCCCAGAAGACTTAATCGAAATCACAATGGGAGAAACCCAGGGGGAAGATTTTATTGGTTCTAGAATATTCTTTTGACATAAGTCCTTCAGCATATCTTTTAATTTGCTCCTATATGTCAATGGAACATTCCTCACTCTGTGTCGAACAGGGATAACATTCTCATGCAGCTTGATGACATGTTCAAAACCTTGATACCGTCCCAGAGTACCACTAAAAACACTTGGAAATGATTTCCTCAAACTGTCTACTAACTGTGAATCATCATCACGAGCACTTGACAAACACTGTGGTTGCACAACAAAAACAGGAGGATTGGCTCTTGAATCAATTTTCATTTCCAACTGGTGCTGTTGCTGCCAACCTAAAAGTGACAATCCTGATCTTGATACATACATTTTCCCAAAAGTGTGCCGGTCAGAAAATTGTAAATTGGCATTAAAAAATCCCAGAAGATCAATTTTGTGGCAAGTGTAACCACCAGGAAATACATCAGGTTGGAACAACGTTCTATTAGGCCACTTCTCACGAAAAACATTCAATGAAATAATGGTATACCATGCACATGAATCTACGAAAAATTCCAAGTTAATATCATCAACAGTTATCACACAGGACGGGAATTTTTTACAATCCCCATCCTCATACATTAATGACAGTGTTTACTTGGAATTCGCTCTCATCATCTAAGGCTTAACTTTCACAACAATCATGTATGCAATTCACTTTCCCTGGTAATGATCTACAGAATCTTGTAAAATGGCCTTTTTTGTTGCATTTTGAACATGTTTTCCCTAAGGTTGTACAATTTTACACAATCTTCTAAATGCCCATCGCTTCCACATGTGAAGCACTCTAATTTTGATGGGTTTTTTTCTCATATTTTTGACTTCTGAACTTGTTATCCATTCTAGATGAAAAATCACTTCTTGGCGAGTAGTTTTTCTTCGACCTATCTGAATCCTTAGATACGCTGAAAACATCACTTTCATCATCATCATCATCAAGAAGTCTTTATTCGATTAGTGCATCATAAAAGACATAAAATACAATATATACATAATAAAAATACTCTAAGACCATATTAAATCACATATACAGACTTCAGGAAAATAAAAACAAGAAGCATTAACACAAAGCATAACCAACGGGTACAATATAATAAGCTATTCGTAAGCAGATAAGCAAGACATTGATAAAAACCCCGGCTAAATATTTTTAATAAACCTGCTTCTAAGTAGCCAAGCCCAGCCTAAATATTTTGCTACCCCCACAACAATTAATGGGGTCAGGTTGGTTTTTAGTATTCGACTCGCTTCAACAGCTGAGCGGGTACCTAGGCTTCTACAAACCGGGCTTAACCATTTGGCTCTAGGGGCGGAATACAAAGGACACACAAACAAGAAGTGGTCCAAACTTTCTCCCTGGCCTAGACATTTTAGACAATGTCTAGACCCACCAGAACCCCATTTTTTGGTGAAATCCCTTAGGGTCAATGAGCCACATCTGAACTGGTGGAACAGTTTGCGATCCAGGGGCTTTGTAATCATGTCCCAATATTTTTCAAGCTTGGGAGTGTCTTTATGGTCAATGAATAGACCTGTAAGATTACTTGGGCACGGTCTCAAGTGTCTCTTATGAACCGCCCAGTCCCAATATCGCAGTTTTAGGTCTTTTTTTGAGGGGAAGATAGCAGATTCAGGGACTGTCCAAAGGTCACCATACCCCAGGGCTAGAAGGGAAGAACTTAAATCTTTAAACCAGCCTATGTTGGAGGAGCCATGAAGATCTTTGACCTCCAAACAAGCCCTTGCATAAAAATAAAGTTCCGGCGTTGTCCATAGGCGTCGCCAATATGCCAATGGGCGGAACCTCGCTTGATCCTCCACGGGTTGGCACCCAAGGTCGTACAGAAGCGGGATCCGTGGAGTTGACTGAGGGAGACCCGTTACCACCCTAAGAAATTTGTTTTGGGCTGTTCTCAGGGGATCCAATTTGCTAAAACCCCATAATTCCGCCCCATATAAGACTGAGGGTAAAACCTTAGACCCGTAAATCTTGAGTAGCGGTGAGATTGGCCGAGTAAAAGAACCTTTGTGCTCCTTTTATCAAGGCGCCACCTATCTGCAGGTGTTTTAAAGCCATAAGCTCAACCTGGTGAGACCAACTAAGGGTCTCACTAAATGTAACACCCAAGTAAGTGAAGTACTTAGTTTGTTCCAATGGTATCCCCCCCCCGTAGTAACCCTTGCGGTGATTTGGTTGTGTCCTCTTAAGACCATAAATTTGGTCTTTGACACATTCACCTCGAGCTCATGTTCGCTGCAAAAATACTCAAACCTCGTCAAGGCTTGTTGTAGACCCTGTCTGGTTTTTTAAATCAGAAGAGTATCGTCAGCGAACATGAGCAACGGAATTTTCATTCCAGCTAGGGTTGGAGCATCCGTGGGATGGTTTTCAAAGTACTTGGTGACCCTGTTAATATATAAGGAAAAGAGGGTGGGGGCCAGCACACACCCTTGCCTGACACCTTTGGCCACAGGAAACCTATCCGTCACCTCCCCTGGTTTACCCCAACGAACCTGGGCGTAGGTGTGTGCATGTAGATTCACCAACAGGCGAACAAGGGGAGTTGGCATACCCAGTTCTAATAAGCACTTCCACAACCCAGCCCTCGGAACGAGATCAAAAGCAGACCGCAAGTCCACGAAGGCTGCGTATAGGTTGCCTTTGCCCAGGAAAACTGTCTTCCAATAAAGAAGCATGAAACGGAAGGCCTGGTCCAAGGTGTTCACATGGGATCTGAAACCAGCTTGGAGAGGGGTTAGGATATTATAATCCTGGATCCATTCCTGGATCCTGGCAAGAACCAGGCGGGCTATAATTTTTTGCACCGCATCGATAAGACTGATCGGCCGGTAATTAGATGGAACCGACCGATCACCTTTTTTGTAGATGGGCAAGATTTCTGCACCTGCCCAGGATTCAGGAATTCTGGCACCTGTGGCCAGAGCATTTACCAGATGGACTAAATATGGTACCCAGAGGTCATGATCATGTTGGAATAAATCAGCTGGTATGCAATCGGGTCCTGGTGCCTTACCCCTTGGAATAGATTGCAAGGCTAATTCGACATCTCTAGCCGTAAACTCTAGGGGCTCAACCAGCAGTGGCCAACAGATGTTTTCATGTGCATCATTAAGGCACCTAAATTGATTCTCAAAGTATAATACCCATTGTTGTTGGTCCACCGAGGCTGGGCTCGGGCGGTCATCTTGAGACAAACCCCATTTAAGTAGGTGCCAAAACCGTTGCAAGTTCCTAGAGCCACATGCTTCGGTTAGAGTTGACCACCATTCTTCGTCCCAGGTGGCCTTAGCAGAACGTTTAGCAGCATTGAAGGCCTTCCGGCACGACCTAATAAGAGCAGGGTTCTTGAGTTTAAGGGCTTTAAACAGTTCTACGTGGGTCCGACGGCACTCTTTATTGAACCAATTAGAAGATTTCTTAATCCCCCTATTACCCTTTTTAGAAACAGACTTTACAAATAGTTCTTTTAAAGACATAAACAAACTAGTATGCGTGTCTGTAATCATTGTGTTGATCACCTCCTGTGAGTCACATTTGGAAATCTCAACCAGAGAGTTAGAGACCAAGGATCTAATCGTTTTGCGCGCGTCAATGTCTACAGAGATCTTTGGCCAACGTACCCTCATATCATTGGTGAGAACTGCCTCCTGAACTATATTAGGCAAGCATTTAGCCGGCCTCAAAAAGCTACAATCCCTTAGTTCCGCCACCAAAGGATCATGATCGCTTTCCGGACGTGGCTTTATTTCCATGTCCACTACCCTTGGCCATAGTTTCACATCCAATAATACATAGTCGATGCGGCTACTGTAGCTACCATTACTAAAGGTGTGTTTGCCCATCCTATCGGAGCGCACTCTACCGTTTAGGGCACGTAATCCCAGATCCAGACATAACCCTTTAATAAAAGTAGCCGATTGAGACCATTTTTTGATCGGGGTTAAATCAAGTTGAGGTATCCCCCATACCAAATCCTCAGTCTGTTAGGAGGCCATCATCTAGACTCAGTGGTTCGAAGCAGGTATTCAAATCGCCCATTATAATCAAATGACCAACTGTAGGGGCATCACTTAAGTATGCATCCAGACAGAGGAGGGTAGGTGAAACCCTACCACCCTGGATGCCCCTAGCATATACATTAATCAACAGAGTATTTAACCCACTGGTAGATTTAATACTAACCATTAATATATCTGGGCTGTCAATATAAACTTCCTCAGCAGACACACCCTCATATTGACGAACCCAAACTGACAAGCCACCCATAGCTCGACCTCTGTTTCCTCTAGTTGCAGGTTTACTGAAATTCAGATAGCCCGAAAGGAACAGTGGGAGGAGCGCCCAAGTTTTCTGGAAGGACCAAACGTCGCCTTGGCGAATAAAGTTGATCCAGTCAGGAATACACATGCGCGACTCCAGACCAGCTATATTCCAACAACCCAGGATGGTACCATTTCTAACATCAGGGACGCTGGCATTATCTATAGCAGGGAAGTGAGCTTCGTCATTCGTAGGAGCAAACCTATCATCAATAAGGACTGCTCCATTTATATCCTCAGTATAAATGCCAGGGGACCCACCCTGAGTACCTAGACCCGATTTAGCACTCTCAGCAGTTGGAGCAGCAAAAAACACTGTTTCAGGTACCACCTCCGTATCACTGGACGAACACAAGTGTGCAGTGCCCCCCATGTCGCTTGGGGCTACTTGGTCAGTTGAAATTTCCATATGGCACAGCGGGTTGGCTAGGGCGACTACTAAGCCCGTACAGTCTGTGTTACCCTCCGTGGACCCAGATAGAATCGCTGGTCAATCATTAAATGCCTGCCCTGATAAGGGTTCATAGAGATTAATCAGCGGGATACTCCAATACTCATTGGGCTGGGTATGTTTACTTTGATTGTTACGGACAGGGTAAAAACCTTGGGGCTGGTTACAGTGTGGAAAGGCTGGCGTAGGGGGTAAACCTAAGAACTGAGGCTTGGGATTAACCCAATTCGTGGTATGTGAGGAGCTATTATAACTTGATTGTGCATAGGAACGAAACAGGGCCTCTGGATTGATTGGTGGGCCATAGAAGCTGGGTGTAAAATTAGTCCACTTAAGGGACTGGTGCTCTCTTTTGGAACGATGATGACCGGGTGGTTTAAGAAGAGTCTCAGGATAAAAGTAGCTGAGATTCCGCGTAGAGATCCCTCCCTCATTATTTCCCACATACCAATCAGACAGGTGGGGAGCGACTCTGTGGTCCCTAAAGTTGATAATCACGGTATCACCCTCTATATCCTTAGGGCGTAGACCCACCCACTTGCATCTTCTGACTGAAATAATGTCCCCATTAAGATGGGCAGGAAGGGGTCTATTAGTTTTCAGCCAGAAAATGACTTTATTTTTTAAATTTTCGTTATTTTCCCGATTCCCATTGGAAATTGGGGGTACTCCCGTCAGTATAATCACAAAATTGGCTGAGTCAGGGGGGAGATCCACAATATTCCTACAATTTGTAGATTGTCTCTGGTTTGGGTTGACAGATTTGACAGCCCCATGTTTAGCAGGTGGAAATAATCCCTCTAAGGATGGTTTGTTAGAAACTCCCAGAGGCTTAGCTTTAACAAGATTGGTAACACAAGGGGGTTTGGATACCAGATCCAAGGCTTTGGATTTTGTAGAACCTACCGTTTTATTATTTTTAAGTTGATTACTAGAAGCATTATTTGTGACACTAGGCAAAAGAGGAGGGTTAGGCTGCCCATCATGATTAATGGGATGGAAAGTAGCAGCAGGAGCCAATAAACGATCCATTTTTTCACCCAGTAGCCTGACTCGTTCCATCAGGGGTAACATATATGATTTAATGAGTTTCTCAAAAATATCGCAACTCTCCTTATTATTAAGCCCAGATGCAGCAACCTCGGGTGGGGTTGGATGGAACGGTAATGCTATAGGGGCCTCAACCACCGGCAGGGCCATAAAATTGGTAATAGGGTTAGCTAAAGAAGGAGTGGGAGTTTGTTGACAAGAACCTTTTCTTTTGACACCACCCTTTTTCTTTTTTTTCCTAGGGGGAGAAGACACAACCTTTTTTGACTTGGTAGGCTCAGAACCGCTAGCACTATTATTATGTAACAACAAGTTCTCGCAAGGACCAACACAGCCCAGTGACCGATTAGTAAGTGTTGAGTGCAGGTTGGGTGCCATGCTCTGAGTGATTGGAGTGTTGAGATCAATTAGACTAATGGAGGAAGAGGAGTGCCTATTTATATGATCCTCACTATGAGTGCTGGAGCGTGCTGGGGAAACGTTAGGAACCCTGAATATACTAGGGATTTGATCCGTACCAGACATATCTGCCTCATTGGCCGACTTCCCTTGAGCAGCCATAACCTGGGTGTTGTTTGGGTGTGGTAGAATAGTCAGTGGTAATTGCTTAAGATGTTCAATGGAGCGACGACGCTCAGCACGTCTCTCACTTAAAAGGAGTTCCTTATCAATCTCCTTGTGTGCCCTCTCGAAATATTTATCGAGAGGCCCAAGGAAAGAAACACCCACACAAGACGGGAGTGAGCTAGACATTTCGACTGCTATACAATAAATAAATGGTAAACCGATCACAAACCCGAACTACTACTCCAAAGGTGCACAGCATTAACATAAAATACAAAGACAGTAAATGACAGTGACCTGGCCCAGCCCAGCCTCCTTCGGCCCCTGACGGCCACAGACGGTCCCGCCCTTGTCCCGGGCTTTTCCCGCGCGCTCCGAGACCAGGCCGATGTATATGTGCAGTCAGGGTGAGACGGGAATAGCCTGCAGGGAGAGCGTCCAGGTGGTCACAATGGAAGCGGGCGGGCGCTCCTGGGACTTGTAGTCCTGCGCCCACCCTCGCTCGCAGCCCTGCTCCAGCAAACGCCCCAGAAGGTGAATTCCAGCACACACAGAGTGCTTCCTCGGCCAGACGTCGCTGTCAATCAGGTAATGAAAGCCCCACAACGAAGCGGGACCCGCGCAGCGGGTTCCGCGAGGAGTGAGATGAGAAATGAGCTGCTCGCTGTCCCAGAGCGTAGGAGCCAGGAAAGAGTGTTCCAAGGATTGTCCGGGTTCGCCGGTATTTGCAGCAGTTACTGGTGGGGAGGAGCCTGCAGGGAGAGCGTCCAGGTGGTCACAATGGAAGCGGGCGGGCGCTCCTGGGACTTGTAGTCCTGCGCCCACCCTCGCTCGCAGCCCTGCTCCAGCAAACGCCCCAGAAGGTGAATTCCAGCACACACAGAGTGCTTCCTCGGCCAGACGTCGCTGTCAATCAGGTAATGAAAGCCCCACAACGAAGCGGGACCCGCGCAGCGGGTTCCGCGAGGAGTGAGATGAGAAATGAGCTGCTCGCTGTCCCAGAGCGTAGGAGCCAGGAAAGAGTGTTCAATTTTCTCTAATATCCTTCACAAATTTTTCTGAATGTTCTATAGACTTTGCAATATCTATGGCATTGTTTAAGGACATATCAGATGTTGTCCAAAGTCGTTCTTGCAGTTTTTTGTTATTAGTTCTCATCAAAATGTGGTCCCTTAAGACCTGCTCATAAGAAATATGTTCAAAATCACACGTGACAGCTAACGATCTTAAAGCTGACACAGTCTTCCGCAGGTTCATCTGCACGTTGCTTCCGTGAGTAAAAAATAAACCTTTCCATAACAACATTTTTCTTTTTACCATATCTTAAACTTAACTGCAAGGAAGCATACTCCTATACATTAATATTCCCTGGATTCACTAAAGCTGGTAATGTTTTGAACTCTTTCGAAGCAATTCCACCTAAACAATGTTTTAACAACGACAATTTCCTTTCTGACTCACATTCCCCCTCCTCCAACATGTCTACATAAGACAGAAAAACAGGTTCCCATATTTCCCAAGCCATGGGAGGTTCGCCTGGAGAAGATAGAAAAGATGGAGGAGGAACAATGCCTGACATTATAAATCAAATAGTATACAGACACAGATTGTATAATAAATATTAAAAAACTAATCTTGAAAATAAAATAAATAAATAAATATATTTTAGTAATAAGTACAGTATATTCAATATGATAACTGAAATAAATGGTGTGCGTGTCACCAACGCTACGATTGTACTACTATAAAGAATTGTTTCAAGACTATAAGGTGATACACGCGGTGTGCGTGTCACCGATGTAAGTAAATAAGCAAGTTTTTCCACCTTTAATCCAAAAATGCGATAAATCCTCCGCAAATGCTTCTTTTCCCGATGGTGTTGCTAAGGAACACATAAAATGGCGTTCACGCCGCGTAATGACGCTACGCGTAACACGTAACGTGATGACAAACTCAACGTAAAGATTCTGTGCCTCGTCAGTCTCTTCACTAGAGAACGCCGGCTCCTTTGAATTCGAAGATCAGACGGCAACTCACGTGCACTCGTGGCTCATTTAAAAGATGCCATCAGTAGTAAGATTACTTCTCTTGTATTTTTAAATCTCTATTCTTTCTCCTTTGATCACAGGAAGAAATATAATTCAGCTCAATCCATAACCATGTCTCCGCAATCCTCGTGAGGCTCTCAATTCCCGATCCGATTTGATTTAAAAAAAGAAAATAATAATAATAATTCTTCCTTTAAAGTCAATAAATCCTGTTCTTCAAGGAATAGCAGGTAACAAATCCCATCCTCGTCGCCAGTGTTGGAAACTCTCAATTGAAGGAAGACACGAAGGAAGCATGTTGAAAGGAGACGAGGTTTATTAAGCATCCAGTCATCACGAAGTCCAGTGTCATAAAAATGCCAGCTCCCCTAACAACATTACTACCCAAAATTCCACATATTTGAACCACAACAAGGTCCCCAAGATTCCCCTGATACACGAGCTGGTCACGAGCTAAGAAACAACAAGCATGCTCGTGACAGCTCGCATAGCATTACATAAATAGTACCCAACACTCTCCCTTTCAAATTAAAGTGCAGATACTCCCTACCGGACAATACCTGCCTATTTAAAGCATTAACATTAGGGGAATCTACAGTAAAACCCAGCCCAGCAGACCACAAAACCAGTCCAGCACCAAAAAAACGACCCACACACTGACCCGTCAAACTAGCTCTGTGGCACTACCAGATTGTCCTATAGGCCAGTCCCCGTATTCCCTATGTTCAACAACACATTCTAAATAAGGCACAAAAACTTGGTGGGAAGATGACTCTGTCAATAGCTACATGGCAAAGTTGTTGGACCTGCATTTAATACCTAGGTCCCAACGGAGGGGCTGGACAGGTCGTTCTGCACTCTGTCATTTGCCCTTTGGGCGGCGTACTAGGGAGCTGCTTTCAGAGCTTGATTGGCTGCCATGGTGCCAGCATGTCTTTGTGGTACCATTCTAATAGAGGCCCTCTAAAGTGTGGGGCATTATTTATTTTATTTTATTTTATTTTGAAAGTTTTATATAGCGCGGACAAGATCTTTGCAGATATCAGAGCGCTTTACACAGAAAGGGTACATGAGGGAACATAGTCAAAACAATTAAGTCAGGGGAGCATACAGTACAAATAAATGAGGGCACAGCCAAACATGTAAATCAGTGAATCACTAATACAAATAATGCAAATGTGCAACGGGGTCAAACAAATAATACAGATCGGTGCCTATTCTTAAGGTGACCTACTTAACAGTTCAGGTGTATTTTGCCATGAGGATAGCTTTTACTTCTTTCTTAAGCAGTGTAGTGGACGAGATGAGCCTAGTTTCGGGGGGGGGGGGGGGGGGAGTGCCTTCCAGATTCTGGGTGCCATTCCTGAGAAGGAGCGTTTATATGTTTTTTCCTTCCGGAATCTACGAGGTTTCAGCAGAAGATTGTTTGTGCCTCTAGTTTTTCTAGCGCCGCCAGAAATTGTCAACTTCTGAGTGAGGTAGCCCGGAGAGTTCAGGTGTATCGCCTTGTGTGTCATGCAGGCGATTTGGGCATAATTGAACAGTCTTGCTAGGGTTGAATTTGGTGTCCAATGGCCCTGTAAAATTGGATACTCCAGGAACTTTTATTTTGTCAGCAGTTCTTGATGCGAGTTACTCCGCAGAGCGCGTTTTTGAGTACAGTGACCAACATCACATATTTCCTGCGACAGTCCCAGTTTTTCAATGTCTGTCGCTACCAAGGTTTTTCAAAGAAGGTAAGCTATCAAACGGGGAGGCGAGGCTTCGCCTTTTCTAACGTACACCGCTATATTTTCCTCTCTACCTTTCTTTACGTTTCTCCATCTCATCTTTCTCTATCCATGCCTACCTCACTTATCTCGCAATACAGCTTTTAATACCACACAAATCCCAACCCTCCACTTGTGTGTACCACTCTGTTTATCCCTACCTCCTTTCATCACATCAATTCTCTTCCTCAGCCCTCGCTCTGCACATCACTGCTGTTTAAATCTCACTTCCCAGTATCTCTCCTTCACTTCTTTCAGCCTCATCTTTTTACCCCACCTCTTTCTCGATCTATTACTTGAGAACTCACCTCTTCCTAGCCTTCTCTGTGCTTTCTTTCTACCTCTCCATCTTATGTTGCTTTTCACTACCTCACTTCTAAATTTACCTTGTTCGCCACTTCACCTCTCCAGCCTTCCCTCTCTTTCTACTTCACGACTCTCACTACCAATACTCGTTTCTTGCTGCCTCTCTTTCTGTACCTCTACCTCCACTTTGACTGCTCAGAATGCCTGTACATAATGTCCTCCTGGAAATTCCAGTGTATGGTCAAACTTGCTCTGTGCTGCGTAGGACGGAGTGACTGAGACTCTGTATGTGAAGCCTGACTGACGTCAGACATGCGTGACACCGGTGCTTTCAAACCGACATTCAACGGTGAGAAGCCGACTTCAAGATGGTGGTGAAGCTTGGCCTTTTTCCAAAGGCGGCTATCAGCAAGCTAGCTTCTATTCAAAAGCTCCTCTTTTTTTCATGAGTTCACAGACCATGATAGCAGCAAATGTATTTGCTCGGCCCCGCCCTTCACCCCTCTAGGCCTTTAAGCGCTAAGCTAGGCATAGACTGTAAGAAAGCCGAGCCTGTCCGGCTCTGTGCCGTAACGTCAATTGATGGGTTCCCCCCGGGGTACTGGAGAACAGAGTATGCAAATTAAACCTCAGTGCGGGAGTGACGCTCTTTCAGAATGTGCCCTGAGAAACCCTTTTCCCATGTACGTATTTGAGTACAAATGCACCATATGTAGAGACAAAGAGCTGATCTCATTTGAATGAGGCCACACCCCGTGTATCTAAGGAACGCCCTGTCTTCAATGAGTACTTGCAGCAGCATTGAGTGAGTATCCTGTTTTACAGAATGGTCCATTTGACCACTCCTGTAATAATATATGTGCTCCGTGAAGGTCGTGTGAACAGCAGGCAAACATTCTGCAGTACAGGTCCAGCTGTCAGGGTTTTATAGCCAACAAGTTCATGTTTCTATTTATTTTATTGGAAAACCTGCCTTTCTAGTTAAATGAGGTTGATGTGGCGCCATAATTTACAGAGAAAGGTAGGACAAAATAGGCGTACCTCAAGCATACAGCTGTTCAGGTTTTGAAATCTGAAGGTCACATAGTTGGACTCTAGTCTCGAGATTTGCAAACACAATCGTCTCTTGTGTGACTAAACAATACTTGAGTTGGGAATGTGGTAAAACAACTTCTCCTGCTCTTATTTTGACAGCAGTGAGACCTAAATGCAACAGATATGGCTAACCTGTGTTTTACAGTGATTTAGCCATGATCTCTGCAGTCAAAACTTTTTTTAAAGTAATTCTTAGGCTCTTCTGGTGCCTCGGAGAAAAATACTAGTGGAGTAAAAATAGTCAGCATACATTACGCGGAGAACCACAAACCAATCTCTAAATCTGCCACTCACTCTCATGTTATGAGTTAACATTCCAACTCTGTCCAATACTTGAGTACTTTTCCACAATGGGTATTTTATGAGCGCTCACACTTTCGTTACAGATTATTTTTGTTTTCTTCAAAAGTATTGTTTCTTCACGTGCACTGCCATTCCATAACCATATTTGATGCAAATTGATTCCACGAGCATTTGCATACAAATTGCCTCTTCATATGTTGTACATTTTCAAGGTTCAAACATAAGTCCTATCTCCAAAAGTTACTACCTATTTTTTTAAATTAATTCATCTGTTCTCGTGCTTGATCCAAATTCAACCCATTGGTTGATCTTGTAGCCTAATTTGTTTCCCTATTTCTGTTTAGTTTCTGTTCATTCAAACTGACCAATCACCTTCTCAAACATCATTTGACAACAAATCTCGCACTGCATCACATGAAGTGTAAGAATCTGAGGGCTATGGGCACACACTATTCCTTTTATTAATCCAATATTCCTCCCATTTTCTCAAAATAAATCCTTTATCCACTCTTTGCATGTTTGGCATCTACCTCAAACCCTAAAGATATGTCTGTTACGTTGTGTTTGTGGATTAAAATGCGTACTATTAAAAAGAACTAGAGTGATGGAATAGATCTTAAGTGTTAACTCATAATACCCAATACAAAGATGTAACCAGTATACCGTTGTCACAATATGATTTTTTCTGAACTGTTTTGGCATGGTATTTTTTTTCTTTTAATATCTGGGTACTACACTTGCGACCCAGCTGGTAAGCCTAGGATGCTGAAAGCATTGATTGTAAAAGATTACAGTGGTGTGCACTTGAAAGGTTAGGACCACTTTCATGTACTCAGCCATTAACTGATGTGAAAAGATAACCCCTTTTTCCCTAAAATTAAATCAAGCTCTATGAAAGTTAGCAGCCACTACTGCCACATCACAGCAAACTCAAAATGCGTGCATCGATTATTAACTCCTCCGCATGTAGTGCGAATTAATACTTGAGAAGCTATTTATCAGGTTTGCCATCTGGTTTCAAAATAATGAACTCCAGGAACAGAGCCAAGATGACGGGCAAGCAGGAGCTCCTTCTGTGAGCTTCGAGTTGACTGTAGTACGTATGTCCTGTAACGGGATGCCAAAAAGCACCAAACTGATGCAGAGTTAAGTGGATGGGCTGGCAAGGTGGGAGTGGAGACCAAGGAGGTGGAGGTGCTGGAGCCTGAGAGTCTTGGGGTGATCTTGGCCTGGAGGGCGGCACACGGATGCTTTTCGAAGAGCAGCGTCCACAGAGGATTCCACCTACACGGAGGCCAATATTCCTGCAGACACTGATGCGTCGGAAAACAAGACAAGGTGGCTGCTGTATCCGGCTGGAGAGTGTTGAGTGAGTATCAGCAGACCAAGACAGTGGCCGCAGACCTAGGACAGAGGAAGAAGGGCCTTTACAGAGGAGGAGCCTTCCATTACAACAGATAGTGAAAAGACCGGGAATCCCTTAGTGACCCATGGGAAATAGGAACTACAGCCGTTGAAAATTATGAGAATGCGTGGTGTACTTTAGCGTGCCTGATTTAATATGATAGTTCTGTACTCCCAAGCATAGACACTCTTCAATCCAAGTATGCTTATAGTGGAGAGATAACAACTCCCTCCCTATGATGACAGGTGGAATTGGTGACACACAAACACTGCACATCTTTGCAGTGAGCTCATGGATGGGAAACAGATTTGTTGATTACTATGCAGTTGGGATATTCATGAGGGACATTTAACATGGGGGCTGTGCAGATAGGGTAGCCTAGCTCTATAACATTATTTGATGGCACACCTCTTGGACATTTAGAACAATAAACATCTATGCACATGCATCATACAGTGGCATTGCCTAAAGAAATGCAACTTTATTACTTTGTGCTACATAGAGATTTGTAATCCCGGCAACACCCCGAAGCTCAGCATTTCCAACTATTAGAAAGACTTTGAGAAATCAATGCTGGACGGCCTTTTAAAGTTGCAAACAAAACTAGAGGGTGATTTTTTAGACCTCAAAAAAGATATGTACTGGTTGGGATGGAGAATGAAAGCTGCAGAACAAATGCTTGTCTGTCAGATACCACAAAGGTGGTTACGACTCCCATCGCAACGCTGGAGTTACAGGTGCTGGCTCTCACCGATAAATGTAAGGGCCTAAAGAACTAGTCCCATATAGTAACCATCAGGTTTAAAAACTTGAGAGAGAACTGGAGTAAAGTGATATTGAAAGGTGCGTCCACCTTTCTGGGCAGAAGAAAGAAGACTTCTACACCATCTTTGTAGAAAAAGCGGACATTGTGTGCACCAAGTTTAATAAAGCAAATGTATGGCTATGGGGTGTCATTGTGATGGAGCGTCTGCTGAAGCAAGCCAGAAGGCTGCCATTGTTACTGTTCATGGGCAATCAGGTGTTGGTGGTGAAGGACCTTGCAGGAACCATGCTGGCAAAGAGACCTCTGTCGCCAGGTGGTGCAGGAACTCGAGTCAAAGCAGATCAATAAGGGATCTTCTTGGAAGGCCTAATGCTTCGCTAGATGTGCAAGGAAGATATAGGGATCGTAGGAGGCATGGCACTAAACAACTTGGTGTAAGGAGACCAAGGGAGACCCTGACTGAGTGACATTATCTTGAAATGGACAGGGCAATAAATGACATGGAGATAGAACTTTAAATTGTCCTTGTGTTAAACTATATATTCTGGCGAAATTGAGCATTTCCCTTGCTTTGCCTTATCAAAGATAGCTGAGGCCAGGGCCTGAAGGAGAATAACACTGAGGGCATGATTTAGGAACACAAACTGAAATCTCACTATGAGCACTGCTTTGTTTCTCTGGAAAGTGGGGGTCCCTCTATCCTTGGACCCTCTACCATGTTGGCTTTTTAATGCGGTACCAGGGAAAGGAAAGTCAGAAATCTCCCTTATGCCTGGTAACAAGGATAGGGCACCAGAGACAGCCAAGGTATTTTGAAGTGACCGATTGTTGAATCTTTTCCGCTTTGAAAATAGAAACTGAAATGTAAGAGTAAACAATGTGTATGGATCTGTTGTTTGATGGGAGTCATGGGGGAAACAATGCACACACTGCACTAGTGCATGAGAAATGGTTTGACCAAATGAGAGATTTTCAGGCTGCTCTTGCTTAATATGACAGAGTGTGGCCTATTTGAAAGATCTATCAGTAAAAACAGTCCTCCTACAGGAAACCCATCTGTGACAAATAAACTAGCAGGGTACCTGACACAGGCCGCATCCATTTGACTTTCATCCTTGGATGACTCCAACAGGGGAGCAGCGGGCATCTTGGTAGGGCAAGGCACCCATATGCAAAATATATTGACTAAAAAATCTAAGCAGCAGATTTGTGTTGTCGCAATTCGATTATGAAGGGGGTTGAATTACAATTGTTAATATATATGCCCCTAATGTAGGCTAGGAAAATGTATTGTTGACACTGTGTGCTGTTCGAGACGGAAGTTTTAGTTGGTGTGGGATGCTAACCAAGATTAAATAATTTACCCAGACTGCAACAAGGGCAGAAAGCAAATGGTAGATGTTACTTTTCTCTTGAGCTGGGGATCATGGACTAATGAGCCACTTCACCCCCATGATAGAGTACATTAACTTTCTGCAGTGCACCACACATACAACAGATGTATTTGTTTGTATGTAGACAGTTGTTTGCGAAAGTGCTTCAAATGGATATTGTGCTCATAATTTAGTGGGATACAGCCACATTTTGGAGGCATCCCTAGGGAAGAGGAGTCCTGCAGTGGCACTACAATGAGTATTTGATACATTACTTATTACACGCTAAGGAGATAAGGCAGCATATCTGAATATTGTTCCGTAGGCACTGGACAGCCCTACTTCTTCTACCACAAATTGGGAGGTCATCAAAGCAACGCTTAGGGGTGAGCAGAGAGCCTACACTGTCAGAGGAGAAAAACGAAAATGATCAATTGCAGAAAGTAGTGAGGAAATTAGAGAGGGAAAATAAGGAGCAAGTGACAGTGCAGGGGCTTAACAGATTAATAGGGTAAAGGGGCAGGTCACTCTGTTCTGCAGCCATACGAAGCGAGCACACCTTATAGTGACTCTGAAAGGTTATAAATGATTGGCAGCCCGTGTTTGGGTGCAGCATGCCAAGTGACACATGCTTGAAATTGCAGATGAGAGGTCAGCCATGTAGGAATTTGAAAGGTAAATTTAACATGTTTGGACACTCCTAATAATGGCTTTATGAGGCAGGTGATGAATCGATAGAAGAGGGGTCCAAAATGTAGACTCCTGCTTTCTGCAACGTTCAGCTGAGGTCCAGTGACGAGATCTATACTCCCCAACATCTGCGGAGGTGGAGAAGGCAGACATCAGAATTGTGAACTGTTTTTATAGATGTATTTTTAAATGGTGGTTGGGGAATCCCCTTAAACCAGAGCTTAAACCAAATGATATCTCAAAGTACATTTAGGCCTAAGTACCAACAGTTAGTTTTTTGTTTTCTTTTATCTCGAAGACCATGCCATAACTCATTAAAAAGTAGAATAAGAAATACAAAGAAAGAGTGTGTTTGGGTCCAGCCCATTAATCCATTGCTTTTAATCTATTTTTCATGGTTTTTCATTGTTTTGATGGCCTTCCCACGAAAGTTGTGTGATTTCATGGATGGGTACATTGTCTCGTAATTTTCATAAGGTTTTGGTGATAGGGTATCTTTTTTTTTTTCTTTGCAGTATTATACAGCGCAAACTTGACCCGAATCCGAATCGGGCATCAGAGCGCTTCACATAGCACCAGTTACATGAGGACACACATTAATTTTTGTTAGGCACGGGGAGATTAAGTGATTTGCCCAAAATCACAGGATGTTTAGCGTCATTATCGAGACTCGAACCCCATTCCCCAGGTCCGAGGTCGAGCGCCTTAGCCCTAATATGTAATCCATTTGTTAGACTGCAGATGCAACATGACCTGTAACTTGTAATTGTTAGTGTGTGCTCTTTGATGTATATTCTGACAAATTACATTTTAATTGCTGGTTTATAGCTTTTTATGTTTAGGAGGTGCTTGTTGTTTTCAGGCCTTGGCCTGTCCTAATGAGACCGTGTTATTCACTAATCTCTCTTGCACGTTAACTAGCTCTACTTTGCTCACATACTAACATGTTGTTGAATTTACAGCTCTTTTGTTTAGACCAGCTGAAGGTTATTTTTGTTAATTTACCTAACTAGTACCAAACAATTCCCCTAGCAAAAATCCATATTGTCTTTGCTCATGCTTTATTTGTGTATATTATATTTTACTTGTGGAGACACCTGTTAATCAATGTAATTGTGCCTGTAGTATATATGTTCCCACTTTGATCCTTGACCTGGGCACGTCTTTATTAATCTTTCTGGTTAGCATTTCCTTTTTATTATTTATATCTTTGGCCTGATCTTTCCTGTCAGTCATAGTATTTAATTGTCTGTAACTTCTAAGCATAGAGAGCAACTATTGTGGTGTTTTATGTTCTCTTCTGATTTACTTTGTTCGCTTTGTTGTAGCTGCTCTGTCTCAAATTTGCTCCCTCACTCATGACTCATACAGACGTATGCAGGTACTTTGTTCCTGCTTGAGCGCAGTCTTGCGGGGACACTTTGTTTTTAAAATAATCAGATTTGCTCTGGGTGTTTTTAACTATCATTCTTTCCGCACTTGCTGCAACTTGGTTACCTGATTAGCGGGGGCTTCTGTTTACGCCGCGCACCCCGGCCCACCGCAGTCTCTACCGTTTGTGTGGAGGGTGTAGGTGGCTCCATTGCTCCTCTGGGGGGGGGGGGGGGGGGGGGGGGGGGTTAGCGCTCTAGTGCGTCAAACCTTCATTCCTATATAAACAGCATGCCAGGGGCCAGGGTTGCTGTCTCTCCGCTGCAAGGCCCCAATCCTGAGTTCAGGTATTCAAGGGGGGATCTTTTAGAACTGAGCAAGACAAACCTGCCGCTCTGTGACCTTATTTCAAACTCTGAAATCCTTTTTCGAAATGGGCCCTCCTCTGTCGTGTGGCTTAGGTTGTTTGGGCGGGGAGGTAAAGTTTTTCTACTATTAAAACTAGAGCTATCCCCACAAGAAGGGGGAAGACTCTTCGGGGATTTCCTAATAACTCCAGGTCCCTGATTAAAAATAATGTCGCTTTTAAAGATTTTGTTCTACAACGTACACCGGATTAGTTATTTTTAACTGAAACTTGGGCTAATGATTTCTCTGGTCCTGAGCTTGTAGAGGCTATTCCATCTGGCTATTGCCTCACCAGACTGGACAGGGTGGGGCGGCGTGGGGGGATGGGGGTGGTCTAAGCATCCTGGTCAGGGACATTTTCACCTGTCGGTCAGAACCTCTTACCTCAACGACCGCTCTATACTAGGCCCTATATTTTTCCATAAATTCGGCCCCCTCGGAAAGTTTCTCTGGGGTCCTTTGTTATAGGCAACCAGGCCCTAGGGCCGCTTTTAGCCAGGACCTGTGCAATCGGTTGGAGCCCTATTTAGAAAGAATGAATTTTACTCTTCGCGGGATTTTAATTTTAATTTCGAAAATAATACAAGACCTGATACACAAACATTCTTGGAATGCATGAATGGTTGTGGCTTTCCACAATTAGTTAAATCTCCCACACATATGGCGGGCCACACCCTAGATGGGATTTTTTCTAATGATCATCGGATCATGGTGGGAGAGCTCCTTCTGTTAGCTTGGTCAGACCACTATGCTATTCCTTTTGAAATAAGGGTTTCAATATCTGGTAACTCTCAATCTGTAAACCTGAAAGCTGCTGACTCCGTGAAGCTGTCTCAGGAGCTTTGCAACAGTCTTTCTTCCTTTTTCTGCTCCAAGATATCTGATATATATGCTCAGTTGGAGATTTTAAATCTGAATCAGACATCTGATGCCCTGCCTGAAATCAATCCTATGTACAGCCCCAGCAACATGTCATCTCCTAGTCTTTGGGCTTTTCCAAAGCTTACTCTTGAAACAGTTGAGCACCTACTTGAAGGAGTTAAATCTGGATCGCCCATGGATCCCTGTCCTTTAAAGGTTCTTAAAATGGCTAAAGTGGCACTTATTCTGCATTTCACCATGGTTTTAAATGTAGCCATCTCACTGGGCCACTATCCTCTGACCTGAAAGGCGGCAGTAGTTAGGCCACTGTTAAAAAAGCCCTCATTAGATCCGTCAAATCTAAAAAAAAAAATCCGCCCCATCTCCCTGCTGCCGGTCCCAGCGAAGATTTTAGAATCCCATTTGAACTTTCACCTGAGTGCCTAACTGAGGGAGCATCATATTTTGGATGGCTCTCAACGTGGCCAAGCCTCCATACTTTTTAAAAAGCAGCTGAAGACCTTCCTCTTTAAGCAGTTATATTATCCGGCTCTATTCCATCAGGTATCTGTTATACGCCGCGCCAGGACACTCTGGAGTATTAGTGCGCGCTATAAATTCATTATAACATAACATGGATTCAGAAGGTCGCATAGCACGGAGACTGCCCTCACTGCGGTTTTTGATAACATACGATTTCAGGTGGATGCAGGACATACCACCCTTTTGATTTTACTTGATCTTACTGCAGCATTCGATACCCTGTCTCCCATGAGATTGGTGGAGCGTCTCAGGGAGATAGGTGTTGGGGGCTCGGCCATGGACCTGCTCGTCTTTTTTGGGTGAGCGGTCTCAAACAGTCAAACTGGGAAGTTTTTATTCGGATTCTACCCCCCTTGTTTGTGGAGTGCCTCAGGGCTCCTCCCTGAGCCCCACTTTGTTTAATATCTATGTGGCTCCACTTGCAAGGGTGGTGAAATCGTTTGGGGTGGAGGTGTTGTCTTATGCGGACGACACCCAAATAATGGTGTCGATCACGCAAAATGTCAGTGACTCCGCGCAGAATTTTAAAAATTACATGTAAGCAGTCTCACCATGGATGGTACAAAACTGTCTAAAATTGAATGACGAGAAGACGGAGGTCCTGATTTATGGGGACAGGACAGACGTCTGGTCTAGGGAGTGATGTCCTGACACCTTGGGTACCTGTCCAACTCCTATTTCCCATGGTAAAATCTTGGGATGTTGTGGTGGATGATTCCCTATCTTTGAACTTGCAGGTCTCTAGGACAGTGGCCACCTGCTTTGGGCCCATCCGGCTCATAAGGAACATTTCTCAGTTCCTCTCATTTGATGCCCGTAAAAAAAGTGGTGGTTGTATTAATATTGTCCAGATTGGATTACTGCAACACCCTTTATTTAGGCAGCAATAAAGGGCAGCTGCGTCGCTTGCAGCTGGTACGGAATGCCGCTGCAAGGCTGGTGTTGGATCTACCCAAACATCACTCAGTCTCGTCTTCTCTTCTTTCGCTGCACTGGCTCCCGGTGGATAGCAGAATTATGTTTAAGACCCTCTGCCTCACTCACAACGTCTACTACGGCCTGGGCCCATCGGGCATCAAGACCTTATACCAACAGTATACGCCCTCGAGGAACCTTAGGTCAGCAAAAAAGAATCTCCTTATGGTTCCTAGGTTCAAAAGGATGAAATGGGGCGGGAGAGCTTTTTCATTTGCTGCTGCCAGCGTTTGGAACTCTCTCCCGGGTGATCTTTCGGGGCAACGATCACACACAATCTTTTGAAAGACGTTAACCCCTTCTATGCTCATGACGAGCTCAGCTCGTCATG
The DNA here is from genome assembly GCF_964261635.1 of Lissotriton helveticus. Lineage (NCBI taxonomy): Eukaryota > Metazoa > Chordata > Amphibia > Caudata > Salamandridae > Lissotriton > Lissotriton helveticus. The sequence continues at coordinate 1,455,410,634 of NC_136063.1, read as the reverse complement.
CAGTACACTGGTCGTGTGCTGATGACGAGCTGAGCTAGTCATGAAACAATGGAAATCTGGGTCCTGCAGCACAGCAGAATAATCTCCCTAGCAGCCAAGGTGTTAAAGACCTGGCTATTCCCTGTGTGGCGGGATCGAGGGGGCATCTGGCTGCTTGCATTTTGGTCTGTATTCAGCGCCTTGATGCCCTTGGGCCAAGTCTGCGCTTTAAACATTTTCTATTCATTCATGGAATACACTATAACATTCCTCGAATTTGTCTTCTACCCTTGCAGGGAAGCCCACCACTGTAATAATGAATGCTCGCCTGTGGGCCTTAATACTTTGCATTTTTTCCACAGCATCATTTTGTCACTCCGATTTCCTTTATGTCTAGATCTTTCTGACCGATGTGTGTTCTGTGTTTGTAGTATGGCTCATTGGATGGCCACATCTGTTCTTGGCTATGACAGATGCATCACTCGGTTATTTTTGTTTAAGAAATTCGTCACTTCCAATGCTCTGTAGGATTTCCAGAATTGTGGGTTTTATGATGGTGATGCTGAGGAGTTGCCTCTTGTAAGATGTCAAAACTAAATCAAGATGTTTTTGAGTATCACTATGGAACCTTCAGTCTTGACATCCAAAGGTTATTAAATAGTGCCAAGACAAGGCAGTCACAAGTGTTTTCCAGCTTTGCTTTGTGTAGTACCACATTTATTAAAAATCACTTGACTTTACCAAGCATGTCTGTTTATAATCCGCCCTCTGAGGGATTCTGTTATTCTACTTTTTCACCTTGTCTTGGTGCTACACCCATTTTTTTAGGTCTCGCCTAGGCAGCACTTGCGCTGTCTCTTCGAGACTTGAAAAAACACCAATCTTTTTTTATTGGTTCCTGTTGCTGTCCTTTTAGAAATGCTTGCTTTTCATTGATGAACACACTTTGTAGTGCCTCGTTTTCAAATTTTATATCCTCCTATGAGGACTGCCCCTCTTACATGTGTTCTTACTGTTCAGGTTATTTATACTTCGAGAGAACTCTTTTTTATTTGTCCTGCCTCTTTGCTTGTTAACTGTTCTGTTTACTTGTTTGTTCTTTCCAACAGAAAAGACTGTCTTGTCTGTTTTTAATTGGTCTGGGGATTTTAGGTGTTTCTATCCAATTAAAGAATATTGACTGCTTGGTCTTTATAGCTGTGTATTTACCTGCAATGTTGCTTGTTAGTTTCCTTTGTCTCCGCTCCCTCGCCTGGTGTTAAGACTTGCTCCCAAACACATGTAGCCTGTCACAGTTGCAGCACCAGCAGTGCTGCTGAAGACAGTTTTGCTTTTCCCTACCATCACTGTCTGTGTACTCTTTCTTTGGCAGATCTGAATCAGCCTGGTCCTTAATTTGAGCCAGATGTTTCTGGTGTTCTGCACCAGCACCTAATTGTCATCCCTGGCACTTTATGCCAGTTTGTCACATGGTGACGCTGTTTATCTAATTTAGAGATGTGCACATCAACAGGTGTTTATTAATTCAATATACCTGAAAAAATACTAATACCTGCTGCCCAATCAATTCTCATAACTTGGGATGCCTAGAATAGTCTGAATTGTCGCACTTGTAGGAGTGTGATGGTTAGTAGTTAAGTTGGTAGTGTCTTTGGAAGCGCTGGCGGGGGCAGTGGGTGGTGCAATCTACAGTGGCCTCCTGGCAAGGGCCCTGCCACTTATTGTTTTTCTTTTTCAAATTAAGCACTAAACCAGCTGCTAGAGCAGGCAGTGAGGTGAAGATCAACTACACACACCACAATCACTCAAGTGATGCATGTGCCACTAGGGGTTATAGGAGAACCCAGTTATTGCAGCAGAGTGACTTCATGGGTAAAATATCTCCAGTGACATAAGGACTTGACACGTACTTGTACAAAGAGAGACAGTTTTAAGGCAATGAGAGTGTGTTAGCTTCTCGTTCTTTACATCCTCGGGCTGCTGCTGCGGTGACCATTAAGCCCCTGTCGCAGAGTGCAGAAGTGACAGTATAAAGTAAGAGTAAATAAAGATGGTTTTTGGGTTTGTCAGAAATTATGGTAAGGTTCATACTAAATAAAACAATACAAAGTACAGGCTCAAGGTGATTATTATATATTTTAAACTGAGGAATGGGATTAGAACACAAGCCTGTCTTACCCCAGTGCACTTGGGTGTGCTTCTAACTCTGGCCTGAAATGGACACAACTGATAAATAATGCTGATAAAGTCAAGTCATGTCTTGTCAAGTGCCTTGGGTATATTGCACTGTGTCATATGTATTTCTTATTTATTCATATAATGTGGCTGTGAAAAGTAAGAACTAGAGAAGTAGCTAAGTATGGTTTACCTATTGAGTGATGGCATTACAAACAGGAAAGGGGAAAAAGAGCAGTACTTAATGTGAGCAGTTTTTTGCGTTCAACCCCAAAATTCAATTTAGAGAGTCAAGACATAACTGAGGTGCTTGCATTTATGGTTAAACTGACCACACAGTAGCCAGATAGTTGTGTGTTTTGCATAAGTGTACCGCTGCTGCTGGGCAGCCATTTTTATTTCGAGAATGACCGTGCAATCCGAGTAAAAGGGGCAAGCTCTAGTGATGCACTCGCTTTGTCCTAGACTCAGTGGCGGCTCCTCCCTTAAGGCAGAGGAGCGTCACCCCGCTGCTTTGCAGCAGTGTAAATAAAATAAAAATAAAATGATAATAACTTGTTATCGTTTTATTTTTTCCTGCTGTAGCAGCTTTGCGGGGCATGGCGGGGCTTGGCTGTTGTCACACCCAGCAGGGGGAGGAGTGGTATGTACACTTATGTGCACATGAATGTTTGTCAGGCCATCTTGTGCCGGCCAAACAGTCATGCACAATTTGTATTTTCTCCACACAGGCGGCATTTGCATGTTCAGCCTGAGTGGAGAACATGCCCAGACCCCCAGTACCCGTCTGAGCGCCGAACCACGGCACTCAGACCAATCTCAATGCTGCATTGCATGGTTGTGATTGGCTTAGGGGAGCCTGGGTACTTCCTGTTCTGGCCGGGAAAGACTACATCGGAGAGACATGGCGAGGAGGTACTTTAAAAAAAAATGTATTTCCCCCCTCATCGCCCTCCCTCCCCTGATCCACGCCAGCCACCACAGCCTAGATAGACCTCTTTCTCACCAAGCCAGAAGCTCACTACCTCACTTTTCCTTGGCTAATTTGAGTCAGGATGGTTCATGCCGATGTTATTCTTCTAGTGCGAATCCTGATGAGCAATTGAGCGACACGTAACTGCCTAGATAGACTGCGATTAGTCTTATTTAGTCATATTTAAATGTATTACGTAAGCCAAGACAAATAGTTCTTATGTTGATGACCCGTAATAGACAAGTGACATATCCATTTATGTTTCAACCAATTCTGCAACTTGTTGATTGCTTTCCTATACGTACTGTAGTACAAGACCCAGAGTGCAAAGGAAAAATAGCACTGGGCATGTTACTCATCCCAGTCATGGAACAACAATCCATCTCTGTATAAATGTGGAATTTTGCTTGACTGAGGCAAATGTCATAATACAATATATGTAACGGTATTTCAATAGTGTTGAACAAATGAAGTTGGGCTAGACATAACCTTGCATAATTTCGGCAATTGTGAGTTTTGTTTGTTATGCACAATTCCCGAAATTACGCTACTACACCGTGTTAAATGATTATGCACAATTCCCAGCAAAAATGAAGCACACGTGAACTATAACAACACGAACGACAAGAACGTAAGGGGCCATTTCCTAGTGTAGAATGAGTCCTCTCACCCAGAAGGGATTCAAGGGCGCATGTTGTGCTAAAATATAGCGCATAATGGCATTTTTGCTTTTTGCGTAATTATGCATAATTATTCTGACATTTTAAATAATTAGGAAAATGGGAATTCCGGACACCCTTAAAATCTAGTAGGGTGTCAATGGAGTACTGCAAAGAGCAATAGAGCAGACCCAGGAATACTGCTGAGAAAAGCACAGACTAGACATTCACCTGTGCGTGAAGTAGGCTGTGGAACTGGAATAACTGCGATAATGTTGCCTGTATTTCAGCTGCCCTGTTCATGGCAGGCAGGGTATGTTGGATAGAAGCCGAGGCAGGGGTAATTAAATGGCGTGCGTGGTCTACTTCAGCTGGGACGATTTGGAAGGCATGTGTCCTGTGTCTATGGAGTACCTTCACAAATCTCTTAAAAGATGCTGTACGACCTTGCACCCTGTTAGCTGCAGTTCAGTACTTTGAGACTTGAAACAAGCCCAGTCAGCAGATGTCTGGAAAATGATTTAAGGCTGTTCTCTTTTTTCGACCAGAGGTCATTGTTGTGTCCCACAGAACTCAATTACCTGAAATAAGTGGCTGCATAACTCTGCTGTAAAGGTTACCACTGAGGCGAAATGTAAGAGCTCATAAAAAATTGATGGGTGTCCCACAGTGAACTGCTTTCTAATCATGTTCTACTTCTTCCAATATTCGTAAAAGATTTAGACGACTTTTAGGTTAGCCAAGACTTTTTAGTTGCTAAGATTATACGTGAAATATTCTTCGTTGTAGTGGCTTACAGCCAGTACTCTTTATCGTTTGTCTGTCGTTTTATTCACATTTTAATTGTCACCATTAGAGTGTACTTCTTGAGGCAGTGGGTCAGTCCACATCGGCCATTGGCTAACCTCACTGTGAGTGAGGGCTCTCTGTATGAGGAGTATGTGCTCCTTCTGAAAGGGCAAAGTAGACTCTTAAAGCACACAGCACCACTTTGGCAATGTGTTTTTTTTGAGACCCCCGAAAAAGTAATTTTGCTTTTGACGAAATTTTTTTTCTTGTTTTTGTGGGCCCGGCAGCTTCACCAGCAATATATTTTGCAAAACCCATGTACCAACAAGCATTGACAAATTCAAAATGATGGTGGCCAATGCGAAGACTATGGGATTTGCTAACTCTTGTTTTGTTTTTGTAATGTGGTATGCTGGAACCAGGATGGTGCCTGGATGCATACTGACCCACTGTTTATGTTGCTTACAATTCGAAAAAATGCAGGCCAGCTAATTCCTCTGATTTCCTTCCTCCGAGTCGTGACTCCCTGAGGAATGTCCACACTGTTCAAAGATCTGTGAAATGGCTTCCACCAGACCTTTTGATATACTTTAAAAAAACACCCCATCTGTCTACAAACTACCTGGTGACCTTTGGGGATTCTGTTTGTCTGCACAGACTAACTGCTTGCTGTGGTTTCTCTGTATATCAAGTAGAGGGGTTTTCGTCTATAGCAAACCAGGTATAGTCGAAACTTCAATAATATATCAAAATGTAAGAAAGTACCTCGTTTATATGATTCACCGTTTATAGCGGTGAATCATATAAACCAGGTACTTTCTTTTGTTTTGTTATATTATTGCTGTGGTTTCTGAGAAGTATACTTTTTTTTTCTTATTTCACAAATGTGTTTTTCCTGATCCAAAATCAGTTGAGTATCTTGGTGTGCTTGAACTGGAACTACTGGTATTAGTAGAATCGTAAAGGACCTTGCTGTAGTAGATCACTTCTCAAACGTCTTTGGCCAGCTTCAGTATTACTGTGGTGTCTTAGGCTGTGTTCACCAGCGCTGACCTCTTTCTTTGGTGATAAGAACACCAGCCATCTTGTTTTGCTCAAACCGTTGTTCCCTATGGTAGTGGTAGACCTAATGCGGATGTTGTCATGCAGTGCACTTGTAGTGGGGCGTTATCTTATGTGAGTGGGTTAGGCCCATGTAGCGAAGCAGCTAATTTTCTTACATTCTCCTCTTTTGCACAATAACATTACTGCTGTGACCTTTTGCACATATTTGCATGCGTGACAACATTGGATTTGTTTCTCTGAAACTACTTCTGTTTACATATCTGTCGTCGAATAACATTTTCACAGTGCCTTGAACACCAAGTACAAGGCCTTTACGCAATGAGTGTACAAATGTCGTTCTATCTTCGTTCACAGAGCGACATGGCTATCTACATATCCATAACCTTGCTACTGTATACGTACTTCGCAAAGATGCTTTTTATTATAAATAACAGCATCTCATAGTATTAGCAAAGGAGGTTCGTCAGCTGACACAGAGGGTCCTGGCATGCTGAGACTTCACCACGCGCAGTCTGACATCTCCATGAGGGGTGTCCAATTTGTGACAAATGTGTGGTCCTACTTTCTCTCCCGCCAGGTAATGGGGTTGGTTCTTCCCTTGGAGAGATTCTTGGCTTTACACCTACACACACTCTAGACATACACAGAATAGGGATTGCCTAGTAGGAGTATGCCTGATTATTACCTTGTTTTAAATGCCTGCATATATGCACTGTTTTAGCACCATGGTAGAACTGTAGCTACTGTTTACTCTTTTGGTGTTTGTAATCACTTTCATCTGCTTCTGTCTACTTATTATTGCAGCACATGTATTTTATACAAGAATAACTTTGGTTCAATAAATATATTGAAAATGCCCCAGTGTGTATGCACCGTTTATTACTCTGAAAACAAAAGAGCATGAGTGACTGAGTGAAAGGTTCTGATCTGTTTCCACGAACCCTGAGGGGTCAGGGTTGTCATGTTAAGTGATTGCCAGAAACCATTTACTCCCCGGCAGGGTTAGGGGGGATTATGGTGACACTGTGATCTAGCTCGTCTTTACACCAACATATCCTGTGGGGTCCCTGGAAACAGACTAGGCACCTCACCCACAGTTTGTTGTCCAACAAACGTGCAGATCCTACGGATTAGTTGGAACTACATGCCAATCTCACTATTGTATCCTACTTCAGTAAAGGTATGTGGTTACTAAAAGGTAGCATGTAGTATTATACAAAAAATCCTATTTAGTTAATACCTTTCCTGTGCCATTTTGCACCAAGTTATTGGTTGTCATTTGTTTTAGTATCCATTTCAATGCTGTCAATGTTGTTAAATTCCTGTCAAAAGTAATAGCAATCGGTATCATCCATATACATGTACCTCTCTTCTTTATTCGCTATGGCTTCAGCTGTGGCACGGTCTTTTAAAATGTAGCTAGCACTGATCCACTTCCTGCTGGAACAGGCCTACCGTCAGGCACTCATTGAAAGATAAGCTAAATCAACTAATGCAGAGTCCCTTAACTTATACTACAAATGTTTTTGCAATTGCTCACTTTTGAAGGAAACTAAATTGTTTTTAAAGGGAAAGGCTGGATTTAGGGAATCTGGGAAAAAGAGGCCATAGTCTTGATGTGCCTATGACTGAGCTGCCACAAGGTCCAAACAACATAACCCACAAAGTTAACCTTGTTACTGTATGGATTCCCTAGTTCACCCTTGGTAGCTTACATTGGTAAGTATCTCAAATTCTCGTTGATGAAAAATTGTGGTATGTGCACACCAAATGGTCAAACCGCAATCTTGTTGAGGTCTAACTAACATAAAGCTCCATACCAAGTTAGATTGAAAGATGCATTTAGTACAAGTCCAATCAAACTCAAAATAAAAGATGGATAATCATGCTGTCAATGGGATATCAAATATTTAAAATAATCGAAAATGCAAATAGGCTAAAGCAGATTTGTTTCTAATTCGGTTCATGGGTACATTTGAAATGGTTCAGCAGATAAAACCACACTGCCGCACATGTTGAAGCAGTGGTACGTTCACAACAAAGTGACTCAAAGAGGTAAAATGCTTGGTTGTAGTTCTGGTTTTAGGAAGTTGAATGGCTGATTCAAAGGTGTTCACTCACTTGGCTGGAAACATAAGCCCAAAGGTAATGTTGTGGGTCCAGGGTTCCTGGATCAAAGGCTCTGAAAGGCCATTTTGTCTCTATATAAAAAATGGTGCACAGCAATGTGGATTCTGGTAAAATAATTGCGTTTTTCGTCCTAAAACGATTTAGTTTTGATATGGAAGTAGTGTTTTACATAATGAGGCAGTGGTGACCCTCCTGTGATGGTTTCCTGTGAGATACTTTATAGTTTTCATACGAACAATAGAGGCCGGTGTTGTGTAGGAGTGGTGGGCAGGTAGGAAGGGACGAGGAGGACAAAATAAAACATTAATGAATTAAAAAATAACTTACCTGCCACCCCACATTGTCGCACTCTTCTGGCTCCACTGCAGGCAGGCACAGGTTCCCAGCCTCCTCTGCGGCTAATCTTGATTCTGCTCTCATGCATGCAGCATCCGAATTGGCCTGAGTGCCCTGCATTTGTACTCCCAGGGAGACTGGGAGCCTGTGTCTGCTCTGGTTGAAGAGCCCTTCAGTGCACATGACCGTTTGGCCAGCCTGAGACGGCCGGCCAAACAGTCATGCGCACTGACAAAAGTGCTCTGCCACTCCCCCTGTGCATGGTATTCCCTGGCCCTGCCCCCAAGACTTCGCAGGAAAGGAAAACTAAAATGATAATAAACGATGTTTATTATTTATTTTACCTTGCCCTTTGTTTTGAGGCGGGGAGGCGACCCTCCACCACCATAGCGGAGGAGCTGCCGCTGCATACTGATGCTGTGTACACACTGGCATCATCACAGCAATAACAACTCTAAAGTCACTTCTAATATCTGAGACCTAACCTTCTATCTTATGTTTTTCTAACAGTCATCACCCTGAAAAGCACCATAGACATGCCCAGCAGCCGTGGTCGGTGAGCTGCCTCCGGTCACAAATAACAGCACCAACATTGCTGTGTATCGGTCATTACCTCTGAGCAGCAGGAATTCTGAGATGCACATCCCACAGTTTAAAGCACAGAACATTGATGGACTTGATATTCAGACCTGGCATTTAAACTTAGTGTTTTTCTCAGCTCAGCAGGAGATTTTGCATCTGCATTTATTCAGCCCGCCACACAGATCAGACGTATACTGCATCTCCTGTGGCATGAAGATTTGCAGGCAGTGCATCCACATTTTGTACCAGGCGTATGTTTTTGTAGGCACATTAATAGTACTTTGTATGTTTATGCATGGTATCTGTTATCCAGCATTTTATTCCACTCTGCCTTGTTTTAGGGGTCAAGTATGCGAGAGAGTGAGCTCTCACTTGGGAGACACTATTGTTTACAAAAAAAGGCTTACAGGTCACCCATAGCATACCACTTCTTGCTCCATGTCACTCTTCTTTGCAGCCTCCTTAATTAGCCGGTGCAGGCCAAACATCACGATCCTTTCTGTGGCGCATGGACCAAGTACAGCCTGATTCAACTTAATCAGTGCCTGTCCCCTGTTCTCGACGTGATTGAGGTACTATCTCTTCCTCCCTGCACCTCCCAATGCTTGCTGCTCCCTCCTTAGGGATTTTTTTCTGTGTGTTGTGCCAATTTGCAGGTTTCCTGCTTCGTACAATGTTACATCTTTGAATTTACAGATTGTTAATAAATGTATGCACTGATGTGCATCATGCCCACTTTTTGCTTTTCCACGATTTTTAAACATTTCACAATACACAAATGCCCAGTGTGCCTCCACTTCTGCACTTCTTGTTTTTCTTTTGTCTCTCAGCTGCTTGTTTCCACCCATCAATGCTACCACACACTCACCCTCTGTCTTGCATAACCCCTCAAAGTGCACCCTCACCCGCTGGCATTTTAATTTTCATAATTCACAGCCTGCTTTGATTGCAGTACTTTTGCATTTATATAGGCTCAATTTACATTTTTATGTACTGAAACATTTGTTACAAAAGTTAGCTGTACACACAGGTTATCCTGATTTTGAACCATCTTAATATCCTTTTTATATTGTTATTCCTTTCACATGCAGCCTTTCATGAAAGCCTGGGATATTACTGACGTTAACCATTATTTTCTGTCATTCTGGTCGTTGTTCACGTTTCATCTTAACGATTTGTCGACTTACAATCAGCATTTGCATTTCTTACTATCAATTCTCCTGTTTTCTTCACCCACGTTACACAGAAATCATTTGATGTGCAGAATTCTCCTCTTGTACCACAAAGATGTGAACTTGTATAGCTGCTCAACTGTGCATCCGGAGGGTCACTGTGCCTTCACATTAGCTCTTTGTTGATTTGCTAAATGTAAGAAATTGGGTTGTGGGTTGATTGGGCTGTGAGCCCTGATCAATCTAGAACCACAATCCTTGCCAGGATAAGGCACAAACAAACCCCAAATTCACCTGGGGCCTACCCCCTGGTAGCTTGGCACAGAGCAGTCAGGCTTAATGTGTAAAGTATTTGTGCAACACTTCAAACAGTGAAAACACCACACAAAAATATCCCACACTAGGTTAGAAAAATACAGCAAAACGACAAAAATTCAATCAGTAGAACCGGAGTTGCTGTTATTTATTTTTCAAAGAAGGAACTGTTAAATAGCGCTTAAAAGCAGAAAGCACCAACTGCCGCTATCTGGTGGTGCTTAAGCGTGTCAAATTAAAAAATTCAAGCTGACTGCGATGGAGCACAGGTCGTAAACAGACTCAGATTAGTCCCGCTGAAGTTTTACCCTCTTAAGTTTTAAGCCAAAAGTCCCGTTCACATTGGAGAGGGTCGCAGGGAACAAGGAGATTGTTGTGGGCAGTGGAAGGTATGGAGTGAAGAGTAGACTGGGTGTTGCAGGCAGTCTGGAGCTACGCTGTAGTGGTCCTCCGTGGGCAATCAATGCTTGCTGTGTGAAGAGATGGTCTGGTGGCAACTCTCACTGAATTTCGGTGTGAGCAGCATGGTTGCTGTGCAAACGGAGCAAGCACTAGGAGATGATGGACGGAGCACTGAAACTTTTCAGACATTGACCCCCAGTCACAGATCTGGCTTGAATCCATCATCTTTCTTTAGCTCACTGCGCCATCCCAGTTCAGACACAGCTATATGCAAATCAGTCTTGGCCCTCTGCTCATGGGAACAGTCCAGCCCGAACTGCCAAGCAATGTCTTCCCTGGACCCAGTGCTTGAAATGGAAAAATAGAAGTGCAGGTACTCTGTAGCAGAGTACCTGCTTGTTTCTGAGAAGTGCCGGTACTCTCCAATTAAAAGAATAGCATTTCTCTTGAGAAGTGCCGGTACTCAACCTCCCAAAATAAAAATGTGCCGGTACTCAGTACCGGACAGTACCGGCCCATTTAAAGCACTGCCTGGACCAGAAAGAAGCATCCTGGTATCGGTTTCTGGGTAACAGCCCTCATCAGCCAGGCTAGCTTGACTCCAGTGGCAAAGTGAGCAAGGGTCCCACATCTGGGCATACCCTGTCAACCTAGGGCAAACACAAGGAGATGATGGATGGAGTGCTGAAACTTTCCAGACACTCACCCCCCCCCCCCCCAAATCACTGATCTGGGTTGAATCCGTCTTTCTTTAACTCACTTCGCCACCCCAGTTCAGACACAGCTATATGCAAATCAGTCTTTACCATGTGCCTCATGGAAACAGTATAGCCCGGACTGCCAAGCCATGTCTTCCCTGGACTGGAAACAAGCCTCCTGGGACCATTTTTGGACTAACAGCCCTAATCAGCCAGGCTAGCTTGAATCCAGTGGCAAAGTGAGGAAGGGACCCACATCTGGGCATACCGTGCCAACTTAGGGCGAACAAAACAAACACAACAAGATGGTGGGAAGAGCGCTGAAACTTTTCAGAAACTCTCCCCCCAGTCACAGATCTGGGTTGAATCCATCATCGTTCTTTAGCTCACTTCGCCACGCCTGTTCAAACACAGCTATATGCAAAATAGTCTTGACCGTGTGCCTCATGGGAACAGTCCAGCCCGAACTGCCAAGCCATGTCTTCCCTGGACTGGAAACTAGCATCCTGGGATCGGCCCTCCTCAGCCAGGCTAGCTTGAATGCAGTGGCAAAGTGAGCAAGGGACCCACGTCTGGGCATACCCTGCCAACTTAGGGCGAAGCGTGAAGAGATGGGCTGGTGGCAACTCGCACTGAATTTCGGTGTGAGCGGCGTGGTTTTGATGCAAACGGACCCATTTTTGGTCGCAAAGATCCCAAAAACTTGGTTTCAAGAGCTCTTGAGACAAGGATCCAGGACCAGAGAGGCACCACTTGGGGATCAGGAACACGCTGCCGCTGGGTCCAGAAGTTGGTTTGGGAGCCTCTTATGTCTATGATTCACTCTGCGGGTCCTGGGTTCAACATGTAATTGCAGGTCTAGTTCTTCTTCCCCAGGCAATAGGGCAGCAGGTCTGCACAACAGGGCAGCGGTTCCTTTAGAGCAGAAGAGTGGCAGTCATTTATGGGGCCTCAAGTGAACAATAGATTTATTGAGGCAGACGCACAGCTATTTGGTGACGTTTGATGAAGTTCGATGGTTTTGGGGTGCTTCACAGGTGGCGTCCGGCGTCCCTAGACATCAAGCTTAAACTGAAATTCGTGTTCCTAGTGGTTCACTAGACTCATCCCTTTGAGCACACCTTCTGTTTCCCCCAGTGCGAAATGAGGGTTCCCACACAGTTTTATGTTCCAATTTTTCTTCAGTATTTATTTTTATTCATACTTATAATTTTTTTGTGATCATTTAGATTTCATCTTGACGGTTTTGTTCATATATATACATTATTCGACATGGTTATATGGTAAATCCAATGCATTTCGGGCCTTTAGTTAAGCCCTTCATCAGGGAATAACGCTGTGAAAAAATTAAAAATAATAAAACATACCATGAATAAACTAAACAGATACATCATGTGATCGATGTTTTTCAATGCAATGATCATAAATAATAACATTAGGTCAATGATTACATCATCAGCAATGAGATATAACTAGCGTTTAGACAGTTCTGACATTCGTAAATAACGTAAATGACTACTGGCGTCTGAACTTACATGTCTGTGTTTGTCTGGGTAGAGATCGTATCCTGTGAATGAGCTAAAACAGAAAGGCATGTGGGGGTCATTATCAGGTTCTATCGTGTTATATGGCTGTTTTCGCACTTTGTACTGAATCTCTCTGAAGCTACAAACTGACCTTAGTCGAAAGATATTTTGGTCCGTCTCCGTCCGTCAATGTGGTGGCGCCGTGGGCGTCTACCGGATCTATTTGTTGTTCCGCCTACGCGGGTCATTTAAGTAGTCCCACTCACGTGATTGTGGTGTTGGGGTGCTCCTTTTCCTTTTCTTTTGTCCCCTCCTGGGTCTCCTTTTTGGGCTTGACCTTGACTACCTCCATTAGATTTTTGTTCACACAAATACTTTGTAACACATAATACCACGGTTTATATTACTTTTCTCATAATATTTGTTTTGAACTCCCCTTTACGGTATTTTAGTAGACTGTCCACACACGTTCGAATTATACGATCTCTATCCACCTCACAATCACGTGAGTGGGACTACTTAAATGACCCGCGTAGGCGGAACAACAAATAGATCCGGTAGACGCCCACGGCGCCACCACATTGACGGACGGAGACGGACCAAAAAATCTTTCGACTAAGGTCAGTTTGTAGCTTCAGAGAGATTCCTTACAAAGTGCGAAAACAGCCATATAACACGATAGAACCTGATAATGACCCCCACATGCTTTTCTGTTTTAGCTCATTCACAGGATACGATCTCTACCCAGACAAACAGACACGTAAGTTCAGACGCCAGTCGTCATTTACGTTATTTACGAATGTCAGAACTGTCTAAACGCTAGTTATATCTCATTGCTGATGATGTAATCATTGACCAAATGTTATTATTTATGATCATTGCATTGAAAAACATCGATCACATGATGTATGTTTAGTTCATTCATGGTATGTATTATTATTTTTTATTTTTTCATAGCGTTATTCCCTGATGAAGGGCTTAACTAAAGGCCTGAAATGCATTGGATTTACCATATAACCATGTCGAATAATGTGTATATATATGAAAAAAACGTCAAGATGAAATCTAAATGATCACAAAAAAATTATAAGTATGAATAAAAATAAATACTGAAGAAAAATTGGAACATAAAACTGTGTGGGAACCCTCATTTCGCACTGGGGGAAACAGAAGGTGTGCTCAAAGGGATGAGTCTAGTGAACCACTAGGAACACGAATCTCATTTGAACAATAACATTTCTGCTGTGACCTTTTGCACATAGTCGCGTGCGTCTCAATGTTAGATTAGCTTCTCTGAAACTACTTCTGTTTACACATCTAGCTTCGCATAACATTACCACGATGCCTCGAACACCATGTACGAGGTCTCTTTTTCGCACAATGTACAAATGTTGTTCTATCTTCATCCACGGGGTGACAGGGCTATCTACATATCCATAACATTTTTAACCTATGCGTACATCACAAGGATGCTTTCTATTATAAATAATGAAGATCTCAAAAGATTAGCAGAGGAGGCACTTTAGCTGACACCGAGGGTCCCTGCATGCTGAGACTTCACCACACAGCGGTCTTACATATCGTGAGTGGTGTCCAGTGTATGACCAAGACGGGGTCCTACATTATCTCCCACCATGCAATGGAGTTGGATTGTCCCGGGGAGGAGGGATTCTTGGCTTTACACCTGCACACACAATGTACACGCAGAGTAGGGTTTACATAGTAGGAGAGCACCCAATTACTGCCTTGCCTCATATGCCTGCATATATAAATACTGTTTTAGCACCACAGTAGAGCTGTATCTACTATTTACTCTTTTGGTGCTTGTAATCACCTTCATCTGCTTCTGTCTACTGATTATCACTGCGCATGCATTTTATACAAGAACAATGTTGGTTCATATAAAGAATTCCCAAATACCTAGAAACCAAACTATCGAGAGCAGGAAGAAGCTGAGCACTGAGAATCTCTAACTAGCTTCTTCTTATACCTCCAAAGCTAAAGAAGAAATCACCCCAGGCATGCTCTTTCTCAGGAAATGCTCCATGGAGCTGGAACCCACTAAGGATCTCCACTGTAGCCCTCCTTTTCTTGCTTGGGATAAACCCCAGCGACTAGATCCTTCATTGTGATCACCTGACTCTGTCTCTAACCTGGCGCCAACGCGGCTTACCGTAATGCTGTATTCTTATGTACTCTTAGGATCGTTTCTTTAACTACCTTAATTGCTGTATTGTTCTGTACTCTTTTGTAGACTGTTTATGACCCACACAAATCCTTGCATGCACCTCGAGTAAACTTATGCACATAACATGTAAAGCACTCCGATGCCTTTGGGTTTAGCTAGCGCTATTTAAAACTCTAAATAAATATGTTCACTTTGTCTGCAAAACGGTGCCATGACTCGTCCTTTCACTAAGGCATAACTTTTAATGCAATACATCCAACATTTCTTTCAAACTCACTTTGCAGTTCCAACAACTTCACATTAAGATGTTTTGTTCCCTATGTATAATGGCACTTTTGAGTTATTTGGGACAAGATGTGCTATTTTCTCTCTATTTTCTCTTCTGATAAAATATCAAATTGGCCAACCGTCCTTGTGTACTCCCTCCTGAGGGCACCTCCAGATCCTTAATATTCGTACACATTCGCTGTGCCTTATGCACTCTGTTTGCTCCTGTGCTGCTTATCTGACATTCCACAGTGCAAGGATGCACAAAGTAGACACCCGCTGAGCCATATGGAGACTGTGCTCTTGCTCAAATTTCACATCGCACATTACAATTATGCATTTGTGGTTAATTTGTTTATTAACACCTACAATTATTAACTTCTACAATTCACATTACATCATAATTTATTTAAATTACAAATGCACTTCAGTACATAAAAACCAGTTATGCATCAATTTTTTATATTTTCACAACGCTCATTATATACATAGTGATCCTAAAGCATTAATTGATGGGTACATACATTTACCTAAACACTCCTTTAAACATACATTTTTCCATACAAATCAAAATAACTACTATTCACATTTGTAGCCTCTAAACATTTACATAAAAACTATGACTTATACAAACAAAATAATAAATGGGCATATGTAAGGCAATACCTGTTGGCTTTGCCAATGCCTGTTTTACATTTGCCCTTAGAAAGGTACACCTGCTGGCACGTCTCAGATTGGAGCTCAGCCGCGGTAACCTTGGCGCCATGTGACCTCCATCAGCGCAAGGCACGCGCCCGAAGTCACGTTAATGCCGCAAAACGGGCCTAAGGAATTTCTGGCACTCGAAAATGACCTAATTAATGAAACCTTTAGTTTAATAGCGGGGATTGCTGTGCTTTTGAAAGAGCAGCTTTCAGCGGTGTTAGAAGTTGGTCGTGAGGTTTAATGAGCCCTGGACTTGTGTTGCCCTGAAGTAAACTTACGTGCGTAAGTGTAGAAATTCATGTAGTCGCTGTGTAAAGGGTAATTATGGCTCACCGATCAACGTGAGATGTTGAAATAACTTTTCTAAAGTGCATTTAACCCTTCGGTGCCTTGTATGGGATTCATGCTGCTTTTCTGTGTCCAAGGAAATGGTCTTTTGACTTTGTCTCGTGTCTCCTGCATCTGTAACGACTGACTCCCTCCGCCCTACGGATGGAACAAGCAGTCTACTCCTTCCTTAGCATAATTTACACCCCCTTTAACCTTCCACACACCTCTCTGCAGCCCTTATACTTACTCCAGCATCTTACTGCTCTCCACACAGTGTCTCCGTCTCCTGGTGGCAGTGGAGTTTGCCTCTGCTTCCTCCTTGTTTTGGTGATTTCCTCAACCCACCTCACTCTGGTGAACCCTGGTGGGATGCTAGAAGTTTGTAACTAGGCCTCTATGTTGTGAAAGTCATATGTAGTTACCATGGGCATTAATCGAGCGGAGCAGCTGTTACCACCGCGTGGCACTTCTGTGCCTTCATGTCTTGCTCGACCTGGTCTCTAGTCACAAAGGCAGAGGCAGGAACTGAAGGTAAGCAGGGCCCTGAGAGCCATGTTCACTTTATGGAATGTCCATTAATTGCCCTTCCTCACAGCAGCTCTTTGGATTGGAAGGGAAAGCGGTCAACCATGTGATGTCATTAGAGGCGGATGGGACCAAAGTCCTGCTATTTTTGGTGAGTTGACGTTCATGGCAGTGGATCCTGTTTGGGGAAGGGACTTTGGGGGTTAAGTGAGTTCTAGAAGCATGTACGCTGAAGAACCCCATTCTCATGAGATAGGACCCCAGGGACAATTGCCCTGGGGCTCCTGGCAGTGTTGGTCAATGTTAGCCACGCATTAAAGGGCATTGTAAAGCTGTTGAATGAAGGAGCAGTGCCTGACACTCAGGGCATATGTCGCCTCAGCCCCCGAGTGCGTTCAAGACGCCAATGCAAAGGTACCTGACACTGTTGGACACAGGTCTACTTGCCACACTTTGGTACTGACTCCGGGCATTTTGTCTGACATTCTTCTCATTAGAACTAGGTCCTGCAGTGTAGGTGATCTCATGCCTCTGATGTCACACTCAAATACCTTAATACCCCTTTGGTCCATGTTGCACCTTGGTGCTTTTATGGTTAGCAAGGGCACTGGAAGTGGTGAATTTGGCCAAATCCCTGCACAGCATATGGTCTGATAAAAACACTCGCAAATGGCAAATGCAACATTTAGCTTCCATATTTAATTAAGGACACTTCAGCATTAGTCTATCGAGTGGCAATAGGGGCTAAGAAGGAGTATTGATGTGTGTCATGCTGCTTCTTGCCAGATTTATTGTTCCAATATCGCTTTTTATGTTAGCCTACCAGACTAGGCAGCTGTGTGATTTGCTAAAGACATATTGGAGACATTCAGAAAATTGACCTAGGAATGTATTCCGCTATTTGCTTACCATTGGCTTTGTAACTCACATATTTTTTACTTTCTATGGGCTGGCTTTTTTTGCTTTAGGCTGTCCAGCTCGAGTTCTTCCCTCCGTTTGCCCAAACCTTGTTTACCGTATTCCTCCAAAAACTTGCTTTCTCTAAACAGACCTTTAAATATTTTTCTGATCTTGTCACGTCTGCTGTGCATTCAAAGACAGAGGTCAAATGTCAGGCTGTCTTCAAGGGAGCTTGGTGTTTTTTTTTCTTTCTCTGACTGCAAACAGAGGATTTATGTGACAATACTGATGGCTAGTGGGGACCTGCTTGAGGAAGGCTGTGCAGATGGTTTTTTTTCTACAGCACAATAAAATTTAAATGGCTATCAATTAACTGTGCTGACGATCAGATTAATACATAGGGTGAATACATTTCCACACTTTATCGTTTGTGCGCTGTATACTTTTATCAGTAAAACTGTATGTGAGTACAAATGTTATGGTCATTTCGATTGTTTTCTGTAATGGCAGTATGCTACCATACTAGACATACTCCACGTTACCCTACTCCATTCTGTACCACGCCACTGCACTCTACTGTACACCACTTTGCACAAAATCGCTCCACTCAACACTAAATATCTACACTCTTCTCTAAACCACTCCACTCCTCTCTATTCTACATCACTCCACTCTATTCAAAGTGGGTGCACTCTACCCCCACACTACTATGCACCACTGCACTCTACACCACTTTGTACTACTCCACACGACCCTACTCTGCCACTGCCCTCTATGCCACTG
This sequence comes from Lissotriton helveticus, assembly GCF_964261635.1. Taxonomy (NCBI): domain Eukaryota; kingdom Metazoa; phylum Chordata; class Amphibia; order Caudata; family Salamandridae; genus Lissotriton; species Lissotriton helveticus. The sequence goes on along the minus strand of NC_136063.1, from coordinate 1,455,392,135 downwards.
CCCTCTATGCCAATGCACTATGTGCCAATCTATTCTATACCAATGCAGTCTATGCCACAATGTTCTTCTCTGCGCCAATGCACTCTGTGCCATTGCATTCTACACCAGTGCACTCCACACCATTCTACTATACACCACTGCACTCTATGACCGTATATACCTCTTCACTCTACTCTGAAACAATCTACTCTGCCACTGCAGTCTACGCCACTTTACACCACTGACCTCTACGCCACTGCACTCTATGCCAATCTACTCTGCATCACTTCACTGTACGTCAGTATACTCTATGCCGCTGCACTCCGCCACTCTGCTCTAAACCATTTCGCTCTGTCACTTTATTCTGCACCACTGCATATCACTGCACTCCACACCAATGCACTCTATGCCACTGTACTCAACAACACTCTACTCAGCAGCACTGCACTTTATGCCACTGCATATTGCGCCATTCTACTCTGTGCCACTGCACTCTACTCTGCCCCACTCTATGCCAATCATCTGCACTCTACACCACTTTAACCTACTGTGCACCACTGCACTATTCCAACTCCATTCTGTTCAACAGTAGGAAAAGTGTTGGACTTGAAGGCGAACATCGATCCAACAACGCTTTTGTTGCGGCAAGTTGTTGTAACGACTTGCATAGTAAATGAATGCATTGTAAAGACACATTTGTGGTTCGGACTGCGCTAAGTGGTTCAAGCCATGGTGTAAATACGGTTTCCCCTCCATAACACTCCACTGTACTCTACTTTGACACTCTAAGCCACTCTTCTTTACCCTACTAATGTTTAGCCATGCTGAACAGAAGCCACTCTGGTATACAACATTGCTAAACCAGATTGGGGAAGCCAATAGCTCTTTCATAGTAGACATATTGCCTTTGTCAATGCTAGTTATGTTGTTTATCCACTTTCTTTAAGTTACCATGACCCTTTGAGAAGTCACTGCAATGAAGTAAGGGGGTGAAGACCGTTATACGGGACCAAAAAACACGTTTACATTGACTTCCATTGCCTTTTTTGCCAATATGTATCCTACAACTGCTAAGCCAATCTACACCACTAGGGTCAGGGCACTTCGCCCCTTTTGGGGTGATGTGGCCTTTGGTGCTCAGTTATATGGGTCCAATAATGCATTTTGCACCCATTTTCCCCTATGTGGTCTTTTTTCACAAGGACTGGAACATATCAGTCTGTCTGAAAGTAACTCATAACATAATTGTTGTTTTGCCCTTGAATAAAATCTCTTTTGAACATTGTTTTTTTAATTAAAAACAAAATTGTATCTATTGTAATCTCATGATCAAATAAAAAAATAATTTTGGGTCCAATTTGTCCTTTTTCGGTGGATTTAGATGGAAAATGTGGATGGTCCCATAAAATCGAGGCTTGGGGATGCTTGTAGCGAAGTCAGTTGGCCACACGTGGCCCATGTATATAATGAAAAGAAAGGAGAAGAGAAGGTGTGGCCTAGCGTCTAGAGCTGTCGACCATTCAACTGGGGAACCAGGTTTGGTTCCTGTCCTAGGCTCAACCTCCTGGGCAAAATCATGTAATTTCCCTGTGCCTAAAAGAAGAAAAAGTGCAGCTCTGTTTATCATGTGAAACGCTCTAAAGCCAATCGTGCCAGGCTCGTGCTGTAAAAAAAAAAAACGGAAAGGAAAAAATCTGAACATTTTGATGTAATGTTGCGTTTCTTTTGTTTAAAACATAAAACATAAGGAACAGAATGTTCTGGCTCCCAAAGGCTTTTGCATCTATCCCAGGTGAAGAAATACCGCATTACTCACAAGTAGCATATTTGCTGACTTTGTCCACTAATTAGTGATGGCATGTACAAAGTCTCTTGTGATGTTGTGTGATCACTGCTGGGCATGGGAAGATGAGTTTCTAGATACCTCATGATCCTATTGACTATTTTTTTTGGTTTTGATCTTGAGGGCCAATCTGATATTGGGTATGGAAGATACATGGGGGAGGTATTTCAGAGTTGTTTTTTTTCGAAGTCTGAACTCTGCTGTCTTCATTCTTACCAGACCTACCCATCCTAACGTTATTCTATGTGTTTATTTTTCTTCTAGTGGGATCTTGTTTGCGATAATGCTTGGAAAGTTCATATAGCTAAATTCTCTCTTCTTGTTGGATTAATATTTGGTTACCTGATAACCGGATGTGTAGCCGACTGGTAAGTCCATCTTTATGCTTAGAACTTTACTTTTAAATTTGAATGCATTGTGGTCACTCTTTTGTCCCTTTTCTCCGTTACTTTCTTGCATGAGTCAAGGGCTACTGTAGCTGTGCATGCTGATACTTTGCAACGACACAGTATGTTTTTTGTTGAAAGTCAATACTTTTAGCCACACAGGTCTTTGTGAAATATCACCTTTCCCAATTTGCTATCTTTTAGTGGAACCTCTCAAATACCAATGGTCAGTTCCCTAGCCCCATGGTCATTGTAGTTTTCACTGGGACTCTCTGGACCTCTTACTCTTCCACCAGGCTTTCTTCTCGATTGAGCACATAGGGTTTAATTCTCTGTTGAGAGCTGAGATGAGCCCAGCCTAAGCATGTGGGCTTTGGAAGATTTGGTCTGGTAAACTGCTAGGCTAGATTCACACAGGTGAGAGACAGGCGTAATGAAAAAGAAAAGTGATTTTCTGACCCTCCCATTCTACATGCAGAGAGGATGAAAAAATATCATATAAAGCAATATAACCGATTGTAGTCAGCAGGAGGCATGGTTAAAAATAACCCTCTCCGTACGTCACAAATTCTCAAGCGCAAGGTGGTGTTTTGATGCAGTCGAAAGAAATGAAGAATAAGACTCGCAAAAAGCACCCCAACTCAGTAAATATTTTAACTTACCTTTTTGTTGCTGCTCTGCTGATCAGTGGACGCCAGATACAAGTGAAGGCAAAGTCCATACAAGAATTGGTAATGCTAATAAGTCTGGCGTTAATGGAATGTTGGATGGTAACGTGAACCAATTCAGGTAAATAACATGGGAATAGATGTGTATTTGTGTGGAAGCAAAGAACTGTAGAATAATATTGCGGTTGGTTAAAAGGAAAGGTGACAATTGCGCTGTGAAGCCAGACCTTAAAATTCACGTTGGCTTAATGACTACCCTCCTACCATCTCTGCTGCTGCTGGAGAAAAACAAAATAAATTATCTAGATATCTAGACACTTTAATAGCATTCCAATTAGCGTTGGGTGGTAAACTCTGCTCTGCCGGCAGAGTTCACTGAGTTTTGCCACTCTGTGCTTTGCCTGGTGGAGCACGGAGTACCCGAAAAACTACACCAACCGTAGGTGGCGGGGTTTTTCTCACGCAACTCACCAATCTTAAGTTGGAGAACGTGAGTGAGAAAATAGAGCACTAGGACGAGTCTCCGTGCAATTTCTCAACATGGGCGGTTGCAGCAAGTCGCTACTGCTCACGATGAGAAAGCTGCCGCTCGCGTTGAGAAAGCTGTTGCTCGAGTAGAAAATCTACTAAAGCAGCAGGAAGAAGCAGTGCCCTCTGGCGTATCACATGGTGCTGTTCGAGCTTTTACAGCATGGGACAAGCTCCTGGTACTAAAAAATCAGCGCGGAGTACCGAAATACCACCACTCGTGGAACTCTCCAGAATTTTGCAGAGTTTTTAGGTAACTACACAATGAAACCCCACAAGTACCACCCACTCCTAATTCCAATAACATGTGTGTGTGTGCCCCTGAAAGTTCAAGTTTAGGCAGCTGGATCAATAAATAAAACGATTACAGCTAGTGGAGGGCAAGCCCTTTTTTGTGGAAGCAACACAACTAATGCCCACCCACAATATGTACTCCTGGCTCCAAGCATGTGGGCGGAGCCAAAGTCCTTCTCTAGTGATCCTCACTTAATTGTTGGCTAAAACTGTGCTGTCAAGCCAGACCATAAAGAGAGGATCAATACTTTTGCTATTAGCTGCCTCTTCAAAAGAGCTGGGCCTTGTGCCTGCCATCTCTTCACAAATGCTACTTTCTCCAATATACGTGCTTCTGAAATTAGATAACCCTCACTTCCTCATAAACAGAATCGCCTTATTTCCCCTCTTCAGCTTAAACCAATATCCTTATGCTTAATACAAGCACCAGTACTAGTTCCTAGGTGATGTGTGCTTTTCTAAGCACAACCTGCCTACTGTCTGAGAAGTGTTAATACAACCCTTCTTCTATTGGTTAAAAGGTGTTACATTGACATTTCACTTTACAAAGAATTCCGTTTTACTAATTGTTAGTGGTACCATGTGTGCATGTATTATATAAATGGGAAGAACTCCAAAGCAACATGTAACAATAAGCCAGGACTAAAATGGATGTCAATTAACTGTATCAGTCCCCGTTAAAATCAAGAGTTAATTGCCAGAAAAATTATTTTACTACCAAAATGTAAGTTACTCCGAAATCAAAAGCATTTTCAGCTGGAAGCACATGATGCATGGGTGTATCATCGCGTTATGAATTTATTCCATTTTATAACTTGGATGACTTTTTTATTTGATTTTTTTGAATGTTGCAACTGTAAACAACGTTTGGTACAGAAACAGGATTCATTTTGTTCTGGAAGTAGGTTGGGTTATTGGGGCGAAAAATACTGTGGCAATTGGTAAAAGCTAAATCTACGAAATGAGCCTCCAAGTTAATTATCTGTGCTTATTGTCGCCGGGCCAGTTCCGGTGTGGAAACAAGCTATCTTTGCACCAAACGAGAAATGCTAAGTTAATATTGTACGACTGCTCTTTGAACATTAAGGAAATGACTTTCAATAACGCTGCATGTGACTTAAGAAAGAATGATGCACACTATTTACTTCCAATGTATAGGGAACACATAGGAAGTGAATTGAATGTTTAAATAATGTATATAAAGTGAGAGCACTTGCAGCGTTGCACTGTTCCAGCTTGGCAATAACCATTTGTTTACTGACACACAGATGTCACTATCAATCAATCAATCAGTGGATCTTGTAGAGCGCAGCTTGTTACCCCGGGGGTCTCCAGGCTCTGGGGGGAGCAGCCATATTCAAGTTAGTATGTCCCACACCAGGTGGAATTATCTGCACTGAATTACTATACCATTGTATCTTTACAGAGAAGTGCAGCTTAAGCTTCTAAGCAGCACAAGCACAGGGGCAGCTAAGAGGGAGAACTGGAATAGAAACTAGCCCGGGCACCAAAATGAATGTGGCCCACAGTAGCGAATCAGAGAGCCAAAAAGAAGTGACCCACATTCGGAGATCACGAGATACAATAAAGGTGTTGTGCATGGCATGGGAGAACTCGTTACTTTGTTAGCTGCAGGCAATGTTTGTGGAAATAAAGCAAACACAAAGTCCACCCGCACCGACCCCATTAGGGCAGCATTCCTCACTACCTTGCCTCGCCTCCCCCCTAAAGGCCAACCCTTACAACCCTGTTTAACGGCCCCCCTTTAAGGGCACATCCCGCTTAAACTGCTTCACATCGGTCCATCCTCCACCTATTCAGTAACACCTACACTATGGAGCGCACAGGCAAATGCACCTACTCTAACACATACCCCCACTCCATCACATACCCCAGCACCTCTCAAAAAAGGCAGCCGAAGGCTTCAAACACAACCTATTAAAATCTCATCCGGAAACCCCCATCTCTGACCCTTACTTCTCAATGAACAACGGGCTCATTAAGAACGACATCATGTTCTACACTAAAAGAAGAGCTCAATGGAGAAAAGCCTTTCTCGCTCTCTTTAAGTTTTCTAACCTGAAGAAAACAGCGCACGGTTTCGCCTTATCTATCCTCCCCTCCCTATTCTGCCACTGTCAATATCGATCATAATGGTATCATCCTAATCCAATTGAATAACCACAACCTCAACTTGATCTACCACATTTTTCCGCTCATTATAGAGAGTCACTCTTGCACATCCCTCCTCTCCATCCACTCAACAATGCACTCCACCTTACAACCACCTCACGTAGTTACACCACCAATTCACTCAACTTCCCTCCTCATCCTGCACTTTCGCCCCCACCATCCCCCCTCACCTCTACTCCCAGCACCCTCCTTCTGCTTAACAGTTCCCCAATTCCCCTTTGGATCCCACCTTCCCCCCTCACCCTGCCCTTTTGGACCCCCTTCACCTCAAATCCCAGCACCTCCCCTCAGCCTAACAGCCCCTCCAATTCCCCTTTGGATCCCAGCTTAGATACCCCCTAACCGCTCATCCTGATCTCCATATCTCACCCTCCCCCCCTACTCTACTCACAGATCCCACCCTTACCCCCACTGCTCTGGACACTCTCGTATCTTCAGAAACCACTGCACAGTCTACGCCCTTTGTCCACCCATCCAGTAATGAAACTATCAAGCCTGACACCAGACTTGACCTAATATTATCAGCCCTTCAACAGGTCAAATCGGACATCCGAACCCTTCACGACATTATTTTACTACAATCCAAGTCCTTCTGCTTCAAACAGGCACACAATCTGTCTCCATCCCCCAAGATCAATAATCGCATCCAACGCCTTCCTGCAAACTGCCAAGCTCAAGGTTCCCCATGTAGGAGCACAGTCCTACTCCCTAATGCCATTTTCCGCCCTATCAGGGGGCGAAACTTGCTATCTGATTCAGATCTAGGGACCCTTCTACAATCGTACGATCAGCCTCACCCCCCTCTGAGCATGGGACTTCCAGTTAACCTGCTTACAGACTCCAGGATACAATCCATCCCAACAACACTCATAGAGCCTCCAGATTCAATTCCAGAGGCATTGTTGAAAATAACCTCACCAGAATCCCCATCACAGCCGAACCCACCTCAGTACTCTCCGAGCCACGGCTAAGCTGTATCCTCCTAAACTGCAGGTCCGCCTCTAGACCTGCAGCAGATATAGCTAACTTACTTCTCACGAACAAACCTGACATTATGATCCTAACAGAAACCTGGCTAAATGAAACCTCTACTCCCATCATGGACATTTTGCTACCCCCTAACTATGACATAACCAGACTAGACCGAACAGACAGGCCAGGCGGTGGGCTAGCCTACATACACCAGATCTGCCCAACAGTGACCAACTCAAATGCCCCTGCTTTAACCCCTTCGACCCTCATGACGAGCCCAGCTCGTCATGGAGTTTCCATTGGTTTCAATGGAAAGTCAATGGACCTACTCGCACACCCCTTAGCATCCAAGTGGTTAACATCGTGCGAATACCTATGCTTAAACATCGCCCGCAACAACAACAAACAAATATGCTCTTTAGACGCCTTTTACCATCCTCCGGGAGATAACCTCACTTTCATAGAACAATTCATGGACATTCTAGCTTCAAACGACAACCAACATTTTCAGCAAATTTTCTTAGGGGACTTCAACCTTCACTGGAACGACCATAACGACCCGGGTGTAAACAGCCTCAAAGCCTTCCTCATGGACCTCAATTTCAACCAAATTTGTAACAGCCCGACACACGACAAGGGCGCAACTCTCGATCTAATAATCTCCAAAAAGGACTCCACTCAGCTCGATACTCCCTTGCGACTGGTTTGACCATAATGTCATTACATTCCAAGTCTTGGAAACCATTAAACGACTCCCTACACAACCCCTGAGAACTAAGATCTGGAAGAGAAACCTGAAAAACGTCGGATCTGATCTTGCAGCCTTAGCTAACTCAAACCCTCTCAGTCCCCTGGAAGACCTAACTGATGTACAGGGGCTGACAAATCACTACTTTCACTCCATAAACAACCTCCTAGACAAAATTGCCCCACTGCAACTGAAAAGAACCTCCTCAAAAGACTCTAAACCATCGTACGATGGGAGGCTAAACAATGACTGACGCTCTCTTAGAGTAATTGAACGTCGCTGGCGAGCTACACCCTCTACTGACCTCCTCAAACTTCTAAGAAAATGTAGGAACGCTTACTTTAGAAAAATCAGAAAATCCAAGATCGATTTCTTCAGGTCTCAACTAGACCTAGCCAAGTACCGCCCCCAAAAACTATTCGATCTTATCAAAGACAAACCAAGAGCCTACCTAATGTGCTCATTGACAACCCTCTTTCTCCTCCCAACTGTGATGAATTTGCCTCCTACTTTGCCTCGAAGACAGAATCCATTAAATCAGATTTACTCATGGACCTAATATCCATTTCAAACTTAAGAGAGCTCATCACTGCCCCTAGCTGGTGCCCCAGCTAATGACCTCCCGTTATTTAAGCTAAAAAAGAATGCATCTTGGTCCCACGTCAACATTTACGGTGAAGATACCATATTAAAGACGCTAAACGCGCTGAAACCCTCCAATCGCTTCACGGACACGCTCCCTGCAAACTACATAAATGACTTCATTCCTCTCTTACTACCCCTCTGGACCAAGATCATTAACACATCCCTTTTTCAAGGATCCATTCCAGACATCCTGAAAACGGGTCAGGTCTCGCCTACCCTAAAGAAAACCACAGCGGACCCCTCGGACCCTAATAACTATTGTCCGAACTCTAACATCCTTATGTTAGCCAAACTCTTGGAAAAATGAGTTAACATACAACTGAACAGTCACATTGATCGAGTCATGGCACCAAATCAGCCAGGACACCTGTATTAGATGACGCTCTAAAAATCTTAGCCCAAAATGAAGCCTGTCTTCTAATCCTACTCGACCTGTCATCTGCGTTTGACACAGTCAAACACGAAAACTTGCTGGATCTCCTGAAACACAGAATGGGTTTGTCTGGAGATGTTTTCAACTGGTTCACCTTTCCTTCAAAATAGATCCCAAAGATTCAAGGTCAACCAATCCCTGTTTCTCCCCTCGCCTGTCGCACTGGGAGTTCCACAAGGCTCTAACCTCTCTCCAACTCTGTTCAACCTTTTCATGGAACCTCTTACTGATTTTCTCAGGCTCTCCAAGATACACTTCCACATGTATGCGGACGACACCCAAATTTACATCAAGATCCACTCTCTGGAGGGCATCAAATCACTCAACACCACACTTCTAAAAACCCAAACTTGGCTGGCTGAAAACCATTTGTTACGTAACTCCCTCAAAACGGAATTCCTTTTAATCGCTCCCCCCAAAAAAACTCACTCTATCCTGGACTGGATGAAGCACCTAACAGCTCTCAATGGACAACCACTCATAGTCGACTCAGCAAAATCTCTTGGGGTAACGCTGGACAATCAACTCAAGATGCAGAATTACATCAGTGCCTCAATAAAAGGAGCCAACATCCACCTAAAAACCCTGCGAAAACTGAAACCCTATCTTCCCGCCCACGATTTCAAACAAGCTGTTCAAGCACTAGTTATCCCCCGCCTGGAATATGGAGCAGTAACCTTATGTGGCCTCCCAAGATCATCGACAGCCCCGCTAACAGCCATGATCAACTCAGCGGCGAGACTCATCACCGGCTCTAAGAGAAACGCCCATATATCCCCAGACCTGAGAGCCCTCAACTGGCTTTCGTTTGAAGCCAGAATTTTTTTGAAAATCGCATGTATGACGCACAAGGCCCTCCACCACAACGCCCCACAATACCTAGCTCAAAAACTGGTGCTCTCAGCGGGCAGCAGAACTTCCAGGAGTGCCAAGACTCTTCTCCTACAACCTCAACGATTTACCAAGAAAAAAAAGTATAACCGGTCCTTTTCTGGTATGGCTCCTAGGATATGGAACGCTTTGCCTAGTGAAACACGAATGCACCCTTCCTCCGCCTCCTTCAAAAGAGAAGTGAAAGCTATCCTCATGGCTAAATTCAAGTGATCTATATGTCTATTCACTGTATTGTATTACTTGCTGTTTCTTGCGCTCCTATTCATCCTTCTGTTTATTTTCTTTGCACTAGCTTAGCACTATCTTCTCTCGATTTAGTACTAGTATAACCTACTCACATTGTTCGTGGTAGACTATATCCCACCTTCTGCTTAGACTTGTAAAGCGCTCTGATACTCACAAGAGTCTTGTTCGATAGATGGAGCTCTGAAACTTTTCAGACACTCACCCCCAGTCACAGATCTGGGTTGAATCCATCATCGTTCTTTAGTTCACTTCGCCACCTCCGTTCAGACCCAGCATATGCAAATCAGTCCTGATCCTGTGCCTCATCGGAGCAGTCCAACCCGAACTGCCAAGCCAGGTCTTCCTTGAACCGGAAACAAGCATATAATAAAGTGGGCTACTGATTAAATAGCCAAGTTTCCAGGCTTTTCCTAAAGCTTAGCAAATTTGATTTTTTTCTTCAGAGTTCCACAGCTAAACTGTACTTGTAACAAACCTCTTCCTGCCCCATCTAACCCTTTTGAATTTGGGGATGACAAGGTTTCTGCTAGTAGCAGACTGGAGCTCTCTTGAAGGAGTGTAGTGTGTGGTATTTGGGGTCTCTGCACTGATTGAGAAAAACCCAAATATGCAAATTTCCATTTCCACATCATGAACTCGTATAGCTTTTCACATGTCAAATGTACATGAGGAGTTATGCAGATTGCACATTGGAGTTTTGCAGAAATTTTGCAACTTTTGTACATTTTGTGCATTGATCTTGAGATTCTATGTGGAGCATAGAAGGATTGCACATCTTCTCCATATGTTGAAGTACGCAATCAGGAGTACATTTCTGAATTTTAAAACCTGTGCTTTGTGAGTAGGGCCCATTGGCAATGTGACAGCACTTTTTGTATTTATGTATTAGTATTTATAGAGCACAGACCTAGCTAGAGTGCATGTGGAGTGTTGAGCAAGAACCAGGATCACATACACCAAGTGGAGTTGCAGCAATAAATTTCACACACGTACATTTCATATTAGAGGTAGGCGAGCCACTGAAAGCTTGAGCCTTGAGTTTAACTTAGCTTGAGGTCCTGTTGGAACCTCAAGCTCATAACGAGCTGAACTTTCATGAGGCTTTTGTTTGCCTCCCGCTACCCAGGAAGTGGCGTTACGGTCAAAGCTGCCGACTGTAGAACTAGGGAACCTTATGTTTTGGTGTCTCATAAGCATCCTGTGGTTCTGGGCAAATTATTTAATCTCCCAGTGCCTATAAACAATTCATGTGACCGTGTTTAATGTAAATGGTGCTCATGTAAAGCACTCCAAAACCCATGGGTCGAGTTTGATCTATATTTTAAAAACTGCACTGAGAGTTCAAAGGAAAGCCTTAATATAAGGAAAGACAAATAGATGCCCATTGGCCGATTTGTGCAAAGTGAAACCAGAAACCTTGAACAAATCACAGCTGCCCCACGTAAATGTTGTTCTCTTAGGCAAATGTTGTATTACACCTGCACTCTTTTTTTTTCTTCATTATCATGTATTAAAGCACTTTCAAATACGTGTGTTCAGGCTTCCAGTTGTACAAAAATATCACATTTAATAAGTACTTCTCAGTGCAGTGCTATAATGTGCCCTATGAGTGTCGAAGCTTCCACATAGTAAAAAAAAAGATATTTTTTTATTTTTGTAGAGACTTTATCATATCAGGGCTCGGCTCGTGCACGGCTCTACGATCCGAGCCAGACCCTTGGTTCGGCCCTCCCTATTAATTTGCGACCCATTAACCTTAAATTTCACATTTCCTATGCTCAGTGAGATGAAGTGACTGCCCAGAATAACACACTGTTGAGACTTAGTCAAGTGCGTAGGCCGAGATTCGAACCTGGGAACTCGGGTTCCAAATGCCCTGCTCTAACCATTAGGTCAGGTTTCATCATAAATATGGCTCACGTGTTATTAGAAACATTTAGCAACATCGGTATTACTTTCTAGTGGTTTGTTGCACAATGTATATATCAATATACATGTCGGAGTTGAACTTAGATGATCACTAAAACACACAAAAAATGCAAACCTGCTATGTTCATGGCAATCAATGCAAACATGAGCTCTGGAATACTCCTTTCTAATTCAGGCAGTTTCTAGCTCCATTCAGTCTGTAACTTGTGCAGATTAATCCTTACTTGGGCTTTTTGTAAAACCTAGGAGCCTTTTTCTATTGGATATATTTTAAAACGAATTACGGTGCTGTCTATTTCCTATCGCAGTTAGGTAGACTCCTCTCATGGTGTACACCTCAAATAAACCAGGTCTTAATTGTAGTTATTAAAAGTAGATTTAGTCAATTGTATCAAATGCATGATAAACACTCGTCGTTTTCAAAATTAGTAGCCCCTGTGATCTGCGATTTTGCAGGGCACGTGACGCAAGCAATGATACGTCACACACTGTTTCATTTCAGTGGCACCCACTTATTTAAGTCTGGATGACTGCCTGTAATACATTTAGCGACCCCTGGCTCTTAGCTATAAACCGGGAAAGGGTGACACTGTGGGTAATACAGTGTTGCAGAGTGTCTTAAATAAACTGCCTTTCCAAAGTCACTAACTTCCTTTTTGTAAAGACTCTTTTCTAAAAGGAAATGTACTTAATATTTGTGTTTTTTCAGCTGCGTTACAGCTGTAACTTGGAAAGGGCAGGTGCATTGACAGGCTCGCTCTGTAATGGTTACAGAGCTGAAGCAGTGTTACAGCAGCTGACAGCGTGCCTTGTCTAGTCAGAGAATTCAGTCTACAAAAATTGCTGATTTTGTCATAGCACTTATTGATGCTGTGGTGGGAATATACACTGTCATCGAGAGGCCATGTTGCTCCGTTCCTGGGAAAATACAAAGTTAATCCCCTGTCCCTGCTGCTGTCAGATTATACACAGGCCAGTTCATGCTCTTGGCGGAGGAGGGGTCATGCTCCCTCAGTGAGGGCCATGTTCCTTCTTTGGTGGGCATATGCTCTGTGAAAGAGAGGCCCTGTTCTCCATGTCACACGGGAATGGGAGTTTTCAGGGAATGAGAGGTCGTGCTAACGGGGTCGTGGAATTTTACGGTTTGAATGAGAGGGCCCCCCCCCCACAGTGTGTGATTGTATGCTATGAATGAGAAGACACGCCCACAGTGTGTGGGATTATATGCTGTGAATGAGTAAACACGCCCACAGTGTGTGGGATTACATACTGTATGAGAAGACACGCCCACAGTGTGTGGGATTACACACTGTATGAGAAGACACGCCCAGTGTGTGGAATACACACTGTATGAGAAGACACGCCCACAGTGTGTGGGATTTCACACTGTATGAGAAGACACGCCCACAGTGTGTGGGATTTCACACTGTATGAGAAGACACGCCCACAGTGTGTGGGATTACACACTGTGAATGAGAAGACACGCCCACAGTGTGTGGGATTACACACTGAATGAGAGGACACGCCCACAGTGTGTGGGATTATACACTGTGAATGAGAAGACATGCCCACAGTGTGTGTGAGTATACACTGTGAATGAGAAGGCCGGCCCACAGTGTGTGGGATTATATGCTATGAATGAGAAGACACAGCCACAGTGTATGGGATTACACACTGTGAAAGACCGGGCCAGCCCACAGTGTGTGTGATTATATGCTATGACTGAGAAGACCCGCCCACAGTGTGTGGGATTATACACTGTGAATGAGAGGGCCGGCCCATGCTGCTTCTGGATTTAAAAGCTGTATTTTGCACTGACCACCACCCGCTAGTACAAAGACTCCTTCATCTCAGATAGTGCTCTAAAATGTATTGCTTCTTACTTCAGAGACCAAGTGTAATTTACCTGCTACCTTTCACATTTGTTCCTCAGACAGTAGAATCACCCAGGGGTCTAACACATCCCCTCTAATATTCAACATCTACCTAATGCCCCTACCAAACCCGATTAAAACACTGAACCTCGCCTTTTTGGGTTTCGCCTGCCGAAGGCTGCGCTCTGCGCAGCTCTTCAGCGCAGGTGAAATCCTATGTCGACACTAAGCACTTCGGGAACGTCCCCCGGCTCTCATTGGCTAGCTCCATAAATGGAGGCTAGCCATTGAGTGCCGGATCTGTCCGTCAAGGCCGGACCAGATTCGGGGGCGTTCCCGAGATTTTTTCCCAGGGCGGAGTTACGTTTTTTCCCGTTCCCTCCCCTTTCACTGAAAGTGAATTCAGATGCGCTGTCCATTCCCGCCCCCTCCGTGTGCCTCCCCGCCCCTCCCTCGCTGTCCTGTGCACGTTTCCCGCCGTTCGTGTCCTCTCCCGCCCCCCTCCCGCCGTTCGTGTCCTCTCCCGCCCCCCTCCCGCCGTTCGTGTCCTCTCCCGCCCCCCTCCCGCCCCCTCGTCTTCTCCCGCCCCCCTCCCGCCGTTCGTGTCCTCTCCCGCCCCCCTCGTCCTCTCCCGCCCCCCTCCCGCCGTTCGTGTACTCTCCCGCCCCCCTCGTCTTCTCCCGCCCCCCTCCCGCCGTTCGTGTACTCTCCCGCCCCCCCTCGTCCTCTCCCGTCCCCTCCCGTCTTGGCCTTCCGCTGGTTGTCTCTCCTCCGTCTTTGGTGGGAGATCTCGCCTGCAAAGTGGGACTGGTTACTCAGTAGGAAGAAGGTATTTTGGTTTGTCGCTTTGAGAAACATCAGGCTTATTTTTACAAGCATCCAGGCAGAGGACTTTTTTTTTCCACAGATGAGGCCACCTGGGACTCTCCCAGGCAGGCAGCACTCCCACCAGTTGCTATTATCTTTAGGTTTGTCATGACAGCAGCTATCTGAAGACCGATGTTTACCAATTCTTTAATACATACATACACACATAGTGCCGGTGTTTGCTCTGCCCTGAACAGTATTTCTCTCACCCCATGTTATTTTCTTATTTGTATAGTATTCAGCCTGCTATGGAATGATTGCATTGCAGCGCATGAAGGAATATTTTATATCTCAAAAGAACTCTGAAATCATGGGACATTAAAGTACATATTCCGTAGATGCATCGTATATAAAAATCAGTTAGTTCGTTTTTTCCTGTGCATCAGGCGCTCTTAATGTTTTAGCCGGCACTCAAAATGCAAACCAAACATTCTGGCTTTGCCAAGGCTTCTTTTGTCTTTGTCAACATGTGCGCCGCCCTCTTGCCCGATAGTTCGTGACCGCTCGGGGGTCCTCTCCCTGTGAATCCGTCACTGCTGTGTCAGCGCCCAGGCGTGGGGTGATGCTGTTGCCAGGATACCTTTAAATCCAGGGCTGGTAAATCTGTGCAGCCTTCTCGACAGTGGTATTGATTAGAGGGTTTGAACTGTGACCTTTCTCCTCATTGACTGCACCATGACCACCTCTGCACAAGTCATTCAGCAGGAACTTGAGGCGCAAGAATGAGCATGGTTAAACCTGAATATGGGATAAATGTCATTATGGGTGCATGGTGTACAATTAAAAATATGGAATATGGTCTCTTTTTTAAAACCGCTCATTTGTGGTATGATAACTGAGGTGAAATAGTCTTGCAAAACAGGGTTCCCTTGATGCTTTGTTGAGATGCTTGATAAACGTACGTTGTCGTCTTAGACACACCGGGGCTCCAGGGTGTGTGTGTATGTGACTGCTCCAGAGTGTGTGTATGTGACTGCTCCAGTGTGTGTGTGTGTGTATGTGACTGCTCCAGTGTGTGTGTGTGTGTGTGTGTGTGTGTGTGTGTGTGTGACTGCTCCAGTATGTGTATGTCACTGCTCCAGTGTGTGTGTGTGACTGCTCCAGGGTGTGTGTGTGCGTGTGTGACTGCTCCAGGGTGTGTGTGTGCGCGCGTGTGTGACTGCTCCAGGGTGTGTGTGTGTGTGTGACTGCTCCAGGGTGTGTGTGTGTGTGTGTGTGTGTGACTGCTCCAGGGTGTGTGTGTGTGTGTGTGTGTGTGTGACTGCCCCAGGGTGTGTGTGTATGTGACTGCCTCAGAGTGTGTGTATGTGACTGCCCCAGAGTGTGTGTGTGTGTGTGTGTGACTGCTCAAGTGTGTGACTGCTCCAGTGTGTGTGTGTGACTGCTCCAGTGTGTGTGTGTGACTGCTCCAGAGTGTGTGTGTATGTGACTGCTCTGGGTGTGTGTGTGTGTGTGTGGGGGGGGGGCTCTGGGTGTGTGTGTGTGTGGGTAGCTCTCTTCTGCCCTCACTCTCCCCTATGCCCCAGCCGTCCCCTCTCGCGTTTCCCCTCTATTTCCTCGTTGGTTCCTCGCTCTGCCTTTCCCTCTCGTTCTTCTCCTCGCACCCTGACCAGCTCAACCTCCTCCATTCGCCGTCCCTCCTGCCCGCTCACCGTTGTCTTCACACACCCCTCTCCACTTAGTATGCCCCCTCCTTTCCTTTCTCCCTCCCATCCTCTCACATCCTCCATTGATACATTGTACTCGCCCTATCTTTCTTTTGCTTTCCTCTTCCAAATCTACCGCTTGTTTTTAAAATGTATATTGCCTGTCCACCTCCTGCCCCTTTCCTGTACCCCCCGAACTATCGCCTTCTCTCCCTTTCGTTTCACCCTTCCAGACTCTTCCCCCGTTCTCTCTCTGTCCCCCATTTCTCTCTCTGTCCCCCATTTCTCTCTCTGTCCCCCATTTCTCTCTCTGTCCCCCATTTCTCTCTCTGTCCCCCATTTCTCTCTCTGTCCCCCATTTCTCTCTCTGTCCCCCATTTCTCTCTCTGTCCCCCATTTCTCTCTCTGTCCCCCATTTCTCTCTCTGTCCCCCATTTCTCTCTCTGTCACCCATTTATCTCTGTCACCCATTTATCTCTCCTATTTCCCATTTCTCTCTCCATGTACCCCCCTTCTCTCTCTCTCCCCCTTCTCTCTCTCTCGCCCCCTTCTCTCTCTCTCTCCCCCTTCTCTCTCTCTCTCCCCCCTTCTCTCTCTCATCCCCCCTTCTCTCTCTCATCCCCCCTTCTCTCTCTCATCCCCCCTTCTCTCTCTCATCCCCCCTTCTCTCTCTCATCCCCCTTCTCTCTCTCATCCCCCCTTCTCTCTCTCATCCCCCCCCTCTCTCTCTCCCCCCCTCTCTCTATCTCCTCCCCTTCTCTCTATCTCCTCCCCTTCTCTCTATCTCCTCCCCTTCTCTCTATCTCATGTTCCTGTGACCCATGGCGTTGGCTGCAGGTGGGTTGGCACAACTCCTGTCAGAAGTGTCTCAATCCTGCTGTGGATTAGGGGCACGTGCCCCTGCTTGGTCCATGGTGAGGTGCTTTTTACACAGAAAAAGGTGTCTCTGTTAAACCGTAGTTTGAGAGTATTTTTAGTTAGTGTTTTTCTTATTGTACAAAACGAATCATGGTGGAACCGGGAATCTTATGCCAGAGCATCCCGGAAAACCCAAAAAGTGAAAGTGAAAAAAACATTTTGGAGAAAAATCACGTGATGTCACAGAAATCGCTTCATCTCTTAGTGGTGTTTAATGTAGGTGCATTTACAAACCCCAGCCCTCACATAAGGTGTCTGAAATGACTCAGACCTGGCAGATTCTCTTGATGCCCATGAGCAACAGTAAAGAGCATGTTCACAGCTGAAGAGTGACCACTTCACCATTCATCCCTTTGTGCCTGCAGACAGAGCTGAATACTTCACCTTTCACCACTTTGCATCTGCAAACAGAGCTGACCACTTCACCAGCTGAGCATCATTTGCATAAGCGTCATTGACACCCCATACTACCGATTTTTTTATTACATATGGTTTCCACAATTACTTAAAGTACGTATGTTGTGATCGGTAGTCTGTCACCTGCTATACATTCCACCATACAGTTTAAGATTCTTTTTGGTATTTGTATTCATCCATTTACACCCTTTTACATTAAAATAGCTATAGCTTTACTGTATAGTTGCTATAAAAGCTTATAATATGGTATAGTGGGCACTTAAAAAAAAATATCACTCCACTGCTAACAAAGCATGAATAAAAAACATTGCCATTTACAATGCCAGTAGCTCCAACTCCAACAAATGTGAGACCTATTGCAATGTAAACAACAATGCCATTTATTTAGAAGTAAAAAAAAAAAAGAAATGTCATGAGCAATGCCAATAGCTCTAACTTTTCCAAAGGCGAAACCATTGCATTGTAAATGCTTGTTCAAATATGCGAATCATTCTAAAAATGGATGTCCCGGAAGGCATCTAAAACTCAAAATATAATAACTGGCTTCATGCCATAAACACGTGGATGGTGAGTGACCACCTAAAATCAACTCCTCAGACAGAAATCATGACCTGCGGACAATAGCAAAAATGCCAGCCTACTGACTGCGGACAATAGCAAAAATACCAACCTACCTCCATATGGCGCAAGGAACTCCAGGCCTTTCCAACAACATGAAGTGACGTCTGAACCATGGGGGTAACCATTGACTCAGACCTATAATTGATTCTACATATCAACAATGTCAAAATTGTGCACCGTCTACACGATAAACACTGCGTTGCATCATCCCTTATTTGGATACCAACAAAAAACTACAAGCCAACCTCCCACTCAAAATCTATAAGGCTACACCACAGCCTATACCTCAGGGCACCCCGATTCATATTATGCAAAATAACAGCTAATCCAAAATACTGCCCAAAGACCCCACCTTCGCCCACGAAAATGCATGACTCCAGTCCTGCAATCACTCCACTGGCTCCCTATAGCTAGAAGGACAATTTTCAAGGCATTCTGTATTGTCCACAGAGAATGCCAAAGGAAATAGACCACTATGCTTACAAGTTAAATTAAAGCAATACAAGGAGAACATGGCACTGCGTTCCAGGCTTGCACCACCTTACCATAAGAAATATGTAAGAGGAATTGCTTTCCCACTACATTGTTCCAAATTGTAGAACTCACTACCAGGCATGAATCTAAGCATTCAGGAACATATACACTCCAGAGGACAGTTGAAAATATGGTCATTTGCAAGTTAACTACATCGTCCCACACCATGCAGTTAAACCAAGAAAGATTATAGCAGCGTCAAGGTAAATATGCAGTTTATAACCCAACCAGCACACTACTTTCTAAATCCAGGTAAGCTAAGAAGGGCTGACCTTTTGTGCATTCTACAGGAATGTCATTTCATATGTAACCCTTCTGGCTTCACTGATGCCATAACACTCGGCAGTCAGCTATAATTTAATCCGCTTACTCTCACATAAGGCATATATGATACAGGTCTTGTCCATCACCCAGTACGATACCAGCCAATACACCAACTGAACATACATGGAATAACTGAAGAGATCGGTCACATACTGCTAGCCAACCAGAGTGCTCTAATCTAGTCCACCACTGCAGATGCCAACTAGCTCCTCACTGACTGCTTCTTCTTTTCATCTCACAAATACCATTCAGACATGAGGAGATGGAAATAAAGATCCCCTTCACTATTTTTCTCTCCAGCCATTTCTGTTGAGGATCAAAAACTTTACTCAAAATCAATAGAGAATGGATCACTTGACCTGAGTAACCAGGGTTTGCAATGTGTTAAAATAAAAAAACCTCTTTCATGTATACAGGTCAGCAGCGGTATATCTTGGTTCTCCGCCAAGTTTAAAAAAAGTGACAGCATAATCATTGGGCTTATTTTTCGTATGCTTAACTCCGTCCGGAGGATGAACCACTGGTTATTGCAGTAGTGATCAGAAACAAGTGAATTTCTAGTGCTCTGATGAACTGGATTAAAAGGCCTCATATATCCTAGACAGTATTTTTAATTAGTCCGGAAGAGAGGAGAGTAAAAATAGTGTGGTGCGTGAGAAGATGGATTAGCAGTCTAATGCACTCTTAGTGTCCAAAATAGGTCGACATGTTTTAACCCTTTCAGTCGCCAATGCGGGTCGGTGGGGGCTATCTTCAGGACCTCAAAAGTGTGAAGGTAGCTATGTGAATTGGTATAGCTACCTAAGTAAACAGCTTGTAGTTCACTCTTCATTAGGAAGGTCATGTAGTGCCTTTAAGCCCAGGATTATGGGTTTCAACAGGGTTACTGGCGTGCACAATAGACCTGCTGAGGCTGTCGTTCTGAGCAACTGTGCTCGCTCTTTCTACGGTGTCCTTGATGAAGCACCGTAGGAAGAGCGAGCACAAGTTGCACATGGCCTTCCTAATGAAGTGTGAACTACAAGATGTTTACTTGGGTAGATTTACCAATTGACATAGCTACCATCATACTTTTGAGGTCCTGAAGAAAGCCCCCACCGACCCGCATGGGCGACTGCAAGAGCTGAGGCATGTCGACCTATTTTTTTGGACACTCTGAGTGCATTAGACTGCTAATCCATCTTCTCAGTCACCACACAGTTTTTACTCGCCTCTATTCAGGACTAATTAAAAATACTGTCTAGGACATATGAGGCCTTTTAATCCACTTCACCAGAGCACTAGAAATTTACTTGTTTCTGATCACTACTACAATAACCAGTGGTTCATCCTTCGGACGGAGGTAAGCATACGAAAAATAAGCCCAATGATGATGCTTACGTTTTTAAACTTGGCGGAGAACAAGGTATACCGCAGCTCACGTATATACATGAATGAGGGTTTTTTATTTGAACACATTGCAAACCATGGTTACTCGGGTCAAGTGATCCATTCCCTATTGATTTTGAGCATTTCTTCAAGGAAGCTGAATGGGTGCTTGCCTCTTCCTTCTCCCCGCACTTGATTAATTGTGATCAAAAACTTTAAACAAAATATCAGGTTGGACAATCCAGTGCTGTAACCAGCTATGAAGGGAATGATCATACGAAATACCATACCTCGGCCTGCAGAGTTGCTCAAAGCTGCCCGCCTACTGAAAAGCCCATCTCTTTTGCATACTTGTTTATCCACCACACTGCTAAGAGCTACGTCTCAGAACATGATAACCGCACCTCAGTGGTCATGTTGCATGCCATGGAAACTCTTCCCACATAGGATCAAAAAACAAAGACCGCACCCTTCCAATCACAACCCCTTCACAGCATAACTTGCTGCCCATGTAGGCAAGTGCTTCATTGTCACTGCCTCAGGGGTAGTACGTGCAATATAAATGCTGCAATACAATACACTGTGAATGAGAGTGCCTTCCCAGAGTGTTGTGACCCTGTGAAAGAGAGGGCCTCCCAATAGAGTAGTGGGATTATACGATTTGAATCAGAGGGCCTCCACAGTAGTGTTGTGGTATAATACTTTGTGAAAAAGAGGGCCTCCCCCTAGTTTAGTGGGAT
The DNA here is from genome assembly GCF_964261635.1 of Lissotriton helveticus. Lineage (NCBI taxonomy): Eukaryota > Metazoa > Chordata > Amphibia > Caudata > Salamandridae > Lissotriton > Lissotriton helveticus. Next base: position 1,455,371,068 of record NC_136063.1, on the reverse strand, counting down.
TATATCCTGAGAATGAGAAGGCCTCCCCGTAGCTTAGTGTGATTATATACTTTGAATGAGAGGGCCTCCAAGTAGTGTTGTGGTATTATACTGTGTGAAAGAGAGGGATCTTCCCGTAGTGTAGTGGGATTATACACTGTGAAAGAGAGGGCCTCCCCGTAGAGTAGTGGGATTATAGGCTGTAAATGAGAGATCCTCCCTGTATTGTAGTGGGATGATATGCTTTGACTCAGAGGGCCTCCCTGTAGTGTTGTGGTATTATACTTTGTGAAAGAGAGGACCTCCCCCTAATTTAGTGGGATTCGATGCTGCGAATGAGAAGGCCTCCCCGTAGTGTAGTGGGATTATACATTGTGAATGGAAGAGCCTCCCTGTAGTGTAGTGGGATTATACGCCTGAATGAGGGGGCTTCCCCGTAGTGTAGTGGGATACTCTGTGAATGAAAGGACATCCCCGTAGTTTAGTGGAATTATACAATTTTTAATGAGGGCCACTTCCTAGTGTGGTGAGATTATACACTGTGAATGAGAGGGCCTCACCATAGTGTAGTGGGATTATACGCTGTGAATGAGAGGGCCTCTCCGTAGTGTAGGGGGATTATACGTTGTGAATGAAAGGGCCTCCCCTTAACGCTAGTAGCAGCCCATAGTGGTGTGGGATTATATGGCGCACACGAGACGGCCAGTCCATGGTGTTGTGGGATTATACACTGTGCACGAGCGGGCCTGCCCATGAAACTGTGGGATTATACATTGTGAATAAGAATGTCTGCCCATGGTGACCCTGGATTACACATTGTCGGTGAGACGCTCTAGTTATTCTTTTGTAGGAGTATGCATTGCCAATGTCAGTGTAGTGTAATTATTTGCGTTAAAATCATATCCGGTTCCTTTCTTGCCTATGAATTTTATAGTCTGGCGCAACCTGTACAGCAGTCTATTTTTACATCGGCAGTGCTTTCATGCTCACAGTTTGAGACTGCTACATAATTCCTCGTAACAGCATAGTCTGTTGCTCGTGCCCAGTGAAACCTTTTTAACCATAAGGGGTCGCCATCTAATAAATGTGATTAGATGGAAAAGAAATGTTAATCTCAAAATGATGCTTATTTCTAGAAACTGTTGCGCACAGTCTAATACTGTAATGTAATGTTGCGTTTATTCATTGGTTTATTCAGCTCAGTTCCTGGAAGGTGAAGGCGTTTGTTTTAGATTAGTGTCCATGTATAAATATTGATTCCACGTTCACCCTTTTTGTGAGCCTGTGCAGCTGAATTAATCTTGAGTACTTCCACTAAAGATGAACTTTTAGACCTTTCTTTTGGATTTTGTGATTTATTCTTCGTCATCCTTTTGTTTTAACCCTGTTGTGGAAGCAGTTATATAAATATTATGCATCCTGGACAATGATCAGCTACACAAGGTCCAATTCACAAAAAGTTTACTATGGGTTGGAGTGACTTGCTCTTCGAGTGCTCCTGACTTTTTCAGAGTATGTCAGGGATACTACAAGTGTAAGTCACTGCAGATTCTTGGTGAACAGACATAATTGTTTTTATTAGTAACCTGATTGTTCTACTTACCTGTCAGCTCGCTCACATTTGGCGGGTGCCACACACTTTTACTTCTATTCACTTGCCAGACAAAGAGAATTCCTCCATAGACTTTAATAAAGTCACCCACTTTCAGAAGAGTATATCCAGTCAACAGAGCATTTATTCCCCATTGACATTACTGGGACCACCCTTTTAAACTCCTGACTTTACCCACAATGTTGTGGCAAGATGTCGACCGATATGGTTCTGTCATTGAACAAATAAACTGCAGTGCATAGCTTAGCCCATAAGCAGCCAGGATCCCTCGACACAGTATTTCACGCTAAGTGTGTTGCTACTTAAAGTACGCATGCATTCTCGTGGAATCTTATCTCATTAGAAAGTGAACACCAATGAGTTCCTTCATGGTTAATGATTCTCGCGGGGATATTGCTCACATCCTTGGAGAAAACTGTTTTTGGACTGTGTACATCCACAGTGGATATAGTTTCCTCATTTTCTTAGAAGTTTATAATTGTCATGCTGCATTAAGATCAGTACTTCTGGTTCCTAAGGGAGAGCCGTTTTAAGGCATGGACAGTGTGGGCAATTACCCAGAGCCCCAGTCTCCCAAAAGGACACCCGAGAAAGCGATTTAGACAATCAGAAGTTGCACTGTAAATTTGGTGTGCTTAAAGAATATATATTTTTAATTGGGCTGCTTGGCACATGCGTCATCGAAGTTTAATATGCAAGATTGACAAGCCCAGCCACAGCCATCCCACTCTCCGTCAGGTGGTGACAATTAATTTGAAGAAGAATTCTGCCTCTTGTCTCTCTTCCTACTTCACCTTACCATTGTTGGACAGGCCTCGTGGCTGGGCCGTCCCCCCTCCGCACAACGGGGCCCGGACCCCGGCTCTCCCTGAATCCCCAGCAAGAGCCACCCCGGCAACCCCCCCGAGGCAACCCACAACCCGTCCACAACGGGACGCCAGCTCCTGAACTCTCCCGCACCGGCTGGCCCTGGTCCCCGTCAGCACCATGGCCCCGGCCCAGCCGCCATCTTTGGACCCTACAGCACGAGGCCGCATGGCCTCGACTCGACCCCAACCCTGGGCCTGGCCCGGCCCCGACATCGAGGCACCAACCTCCACCCAGGAGGTAAAGAGACCACTTGGCAGGTCGATGAAAGAAGGCGTCAACGGCTCTCCTCCGCCGGGTGTCGATCACCCCCGGCCTCCCTGGGCGCTGGCTCCAACCCCCTGCTGGGTGTCGGGACCCCCCTCACTCCGGACCTCCAGACCTCAAGGCGCGAGGGTCCGGACATCAAAGGGATCCAGACCTATAACTGGGGAAGCCCCAGACCAGGAGGGCAGTTGTATCCTGGAGTCGAGAGACACCGAGAAGAACTCATCCTTGACGGACTGCTGGCGCTGCCGCAGCCCTGCCCTGTGAACCCGTCGTCGTGGCCTGCTGGCGCTGCCGCGGCCCACCCTCGTGAAACCATCATCGTGGCCTGCTGGCGCTGCCGCGGCTCTCTGCAACGTGAACTATCGCCTTAGCCTGCTGGCGCTGCCGCGGCCCTCTGTACTTGAACCATCGCCTTGGCCTGCTGGCGCTGCCGCGGCCCTCTGTACTTGAACCATCGCCTTGGCCTGCTGGCGCTGCCGCGGCCCTCTGTACTTGAACCATCGCCTTGGCCTGCTGGCGCTGCCGCGGCCCTCTGTACTTGAACCATCGCCTTGGCCTGCTGGCGCTGCCGCGGCCCTCTGTACTTGAACCATCGCCTTGGCCTGCTGGCGCTGCCGCGGCCCGACCTTGCAGACTCCTAAGCTCGAGGATTGTGAGCTTCTCTCTTACCACCCCCCGGTACCGACCCGGTACCAAGACTGTCCCGCTACCCCTTTCCCTACAGAGACTAGAATTGAGAGGACCCTCGAGTCCTGAATCCTGTACCGCTGATAACCTTGCCGCAAGAACCATATATAAAGAGTGTCGATCTCATCCTGGTGTGGTGTCTATCTGTGGGGAGGGTGGTGACCTGTCTGTACGATCGCCGGAGACGGCCCTCATCGGAGGCCTCTCCCCCAGTATTCGGCCGACCCTCGGGGTCCCCGTCTAACATTGGTGGCCAGCGGCGCGATCCGAACCTACGCATAATCGTACAGAGGGTCACTCGCCCCACGACACACAACCACCATGACAACAAAAGAGAGCGGAGCAACAGAAAAATTCTAGATGGAAAAGCTGGAAGAATACAACCACAGAGAACTGAAACAATTCTGCATGGAATTAGGCATTTCAACCACAGGACTGAGCACAAAAGAGGACTTCAAACGAGCCCTGGAATATTGGGCGGAGACGGGTACGACCGTACCCCAAACACAAAGCCACGAGACACCCGAAACAAGCCCCGCGCCGACGGAAGAAAGAAGATCGGGTCTCTCCCCAGAAGAGGTCCGGGAACGGGGAAAAAAGCAGGCTTCATGAATTAGAACTGGCACGACTTCGCTTAGATGGAGAGCTCAAATTGGCGGAACAAAAAATAACGTTGGAACACTTACGACTCCGAGAGGAGCGAGAAGAGAAACAAAGGAAGAGAGAGCTAGAAGAGAAGAAGCTAACCTACGAACATGAGCGCAACCTCAGAGAACTAGAGATTCGGAAGCAGAACAAGGAACTCGGGGTCCCCGAGCGCACGAACACTCCTGCCCCTACAGACCCCAAGGTCCACATACCCAAAGATGTCGTCAGAGAGTACTACAAGAACGATGACATCCAGCAATGGTTCAAAGCGTACGAAGTAGCCATGACCTCCCACCGGATTCCCCGAAGCGACTGGGGAGCCGGGTTATGAGGGAGGTTTGTCAACGAAGGGCGAGACGCCCTGCTGCAACTCCCGGACCATCTGATGACATCCTACGACCACATGAAGGCCGCCCTCCTCACTCGATACGGACTCACACCCGAGATGTACCGCCAGCGGTTCCGCGACTGCAAACGGATCCCGGGTACAACTTGGGTGGAATACGTGAACTTCTTTAGCCGGGCCTTCGAGGGGTGGATCAAGGGCAGCAACGTGACCACCTACGAACAGCTCTTTGACCTTGTTGTGTGGGAGCACCTTTCTAACAACTGCTTCATCGAACTCAGACAGCACCTCCTGGACAGTAAACTAACGGAACCTCGGCAGCTCGCCGCCGAAGCTGACCGTTGGGAAAGCACCCGAGTTGGCCGAAACGGACCCAGCGAAGCGCACAGAACTGCCCAAGGGCCCCATCGCCCCCGTGGAGGAGGAGGCCAGGGCTGGGGTAGGGACACCGGCCCGGTGACTCCCGCCAGCAACACCCCGCCCCCGGCCGGCAGGGGAAACGCCCCGATGCGACCCGGCTTCCGAGCCAACATCACTTGCCACCGATGCCAGCGACCCGGCCACTACGCAAATGATCCCAATTGCCCAAAGAACCCGAACCCTTTACCCCGCCAGGTCGCTGCTGCAGCCCTGGGGGAAGAGCAGCACCCAGAAGACCAAGAAGAGTACGAAAACGACCAGCCTGAGTGGGAACCGGCCGCCATGTCCCTGGTTTGCTTAGGGGAACGAGACCTGATCCCTCGGGCCCCCCTTCCCGCCAACACGCAGAAGTACAGCCAGTGGGTCAACATTAATGGCCGCCGGGCGGAAGCCCTCCGCGACACCGGGGCCAGTGTGACCGCGGTCCGCTGTCATCTGGTGGCCCCGGACCAGTTCTTGCCGAACATTCTTTGCCCTGTCCGGTCGGCCGACAACTCAAAGTCTATGTCAAATGGCCTACGTCCCCTTCGAATGGGGAGGAGTATCAGGAATGCTGAAAGTAACTGTCCGCGATGATGCCCCCGTGGATTGCCTCCTGGGGAACGATCTCGAAAGTTCTCCCTGGGCAGCAGTCTAACGGAGAGAGCACCTGGGGATGCTGGGCCTCCCCGAATGGGTCTGTGCTACGACCCGGTCCATGACCGCCCGTGCCGTCCCCAGTCCAGAAGAACCCGAGTGGCCGGAGCCTCCTCCCGCGATTGTCCCGGAGGAGGCCACCCCAGAAGCAAATCTCCCGGCCCAAACCGAAGAAGGACCCGGTCGGCTCCCGGACCTCCCCGACCTGGCCCAGTGGCGTCAAGAGGGGGGCCCCACCCAGGAACAATTCCAACAAGAACAAAGAACCTGTCCCTCCCTCGAGGGACTCCGGCAGCAAGCCCTTGCCCAGAACGCAGGGGACACCTCGGGGGCCCACTGGATCTACTGGGACAATGACCTGCTCTACAGTGAGCAAAGGATTGCAGAACTGGGGGCCAGTCGGGTGCTGGTGGTGCCCCTCCGCTTCAGAGATTTCCTCTTGAACTTAGCCCACGATATACCCCTGGCCGGACACCTGGGACAGGACAAAACATACGACCGCCTGGTGACCCACTTTTACTGGCCCCGAATGCGAAAAGATGTCACCAACCACTGCAGGGCCTGCCCCACCTGCCAGGCCAGCGGAAAAAGTGGCCGAAAAACCAAAGCACCCTTGCAGCCTTTTCCCGTCGTCACCACCCCGTTCGAACGGGTGGGAATAGACATTGTGGGGCCCCTGGACCCCCGAACCGCCCAAGGGCACCGGTTCATCCTGGTCCTGGTGGACCACGCCACCCGCTATCCCGAGGCTATCCCTCTTCGAACCGTGACGGCGCCTGTGGTAGGCCGAGCCCTGATGGGGATCATCTCCCGGGTGGGCTTTCCCCGGGAGGTCGTCAGCGACAGGGGCACGAACTTCATCTCGAAATATATGAAGTCTCTCTGGCAACAGTGCGGGGTCACCTACAAATTCACGACCCCCTATCACCCACAAGGAAATGGACTGGTCGAGCGGTTTAACCGCACTCTCAAAGGAATGATCATGGGCCTAGAAGAGCCCCTCCGTCGCCAGTGGGACGTGCTACTCCCGTGCCTCCTGTTCGCCTACCGAGAGGTCCCTCAAAAATCCCTAGGCTTCAGCCCATTTGAACTCCTGTACGGGCACCCCGTCCGGGGTCCCCTCAGCCTAGTCAAGGAAGGTTGGGAGAGGCCCCCCCAGAAAACTCCCCCGGATGTGTACAAATACCTCTTGGCCCTTCGCAACCAGACCCGGCGATTCAGGGAGATCGCCAAAGCCAACCTTGAAGCCAGTCAGGAAGACATGAAGAAATGGTATGACCAGCACGCCTCCTCCCTCGAGTTCGAGCCGGGACAGCAGGTCTGGGTGATGTCCCCGGTTGAACCCTGTGCTCTACAGGACAAATGGTCCGGGCCCTTCAAGGTGATCGAACGCAAGGGGCCCGTCACCTACTTAATCAACATGGAAACTTCCCTGAACCCCCTACGGGTCCTCCACGCCAACAGACTCAAGCCCCATTTTGTACGTTCAGAACTCAGTCTCCTGATGGCTACCGATAATGGGACGGAAGAAGACTCCGAGCCCCTTCCGGACCTGCTGAGGACCCTCGAGCAGGATGGCTCCGTGGAAGGGGTCAGACTCTGAGGCCTTGGCCCCGGAGCAATGTCAAGACTGTCTAGCTCTCCTGACACGATTCGCATCCTTGTTCTCTCTCACCCCTGGGGTCACCCCCTGGTGCCTTCACGATGTGGACACCGGGGACAGCCCCCCTATTCGCCACAGGGCGTACCGCGTACCAGATCGGGTGCGCGCCTGCATCCAGACCGAGGTGTCCAAGATGCTAACACTGGAAGTGATCGAACCCTCGGACAGCCCCTGGGCCAGCCCCGTCGTCCTGGTCCCCAAGGCCGCCGCCCCGGGCGTTGCCCCTGAGCTCCGGTTCTGTGTGGACTACCGGGGACTGAATGCCGTTACCAGGACTGATGCTCACCCTATCCCCCGGGCAGATGAGCTAATTGACCGTATGGGGCCCGCCCGCTACCTGAGCATCTTCGATTTAACAGCAGGCTACTGGCAAATCGGCCTCACCCCCAGGGCCCAAGAACGATCCGCCTTCTCTACCCCGGACGGTCACTACCACTTCAGGGTGATGCCATTCGGCATGAAAAACGCTCCGGCAACATTTCAACGACTCGTGAACCAGGTACTGGCGGGCCTCGAAGGATTCAGCGCCGCCTACCTGGACGACATCGCTGTGTACAATCACCACTGGACCGACCACCTCCGCCACCTGCGGGAAGTTCTACACGCCCTCCAGCAGGCCGGGCTCACCCTCAAGGCCAGCAAATGTCAGGTGGGCCAAGGGTCCGTGACCTACCTAGGACACCAGGTGGGAAGCGGTCTGGTGGCCCCCCTCCAGCTCAAGATCGCTGCCATCCAGGCCTGGCAACCCCCTACGACCCAAACCGAGGTCCGGGCCTTCCTGGGGCTCACCGGGTACTACCGGCGGTTTGTGAAGGACTATGGCAGCATCGTGGGGCCCCTCACGGAGCTCACATCCAAGAAGAGCCCCAAAACGATCAACTGGACTCCGGACTGCCAATCGGCCTTCGAGAAGCTGAAGGCCGCCATGTGCACTGCCCCCGTGCTCCAGGCTCCCAACTACGGCCGGGAATTCATCGTGCAGACGGACGCCTCCGATCATGGCGTGGGGGCCGTCCTCTCCCAACTCAACACCGAGGGAGTCGATCAGCCAGTGGCATTCATCAGCCGACGCCTGCTGGCCCGGGAACAGCGCTGGAGCACTATCGAGAGGGAGGCCTTCGCCGTAGTATGGGCCCTCAAGAAGCTCCGGCCCTACCTCTTCGGCACCCCCTTTCGGGTGCAGACAGACCACCGACCCCTGCAATGGCTGATGCAGATGCGGGGGGAGAACCCGAAACTGTTGCGCTGGTCCATCTCCTTACAGGGGATGGACTTCACTGTGGAGCATCGTCCAGGCCAGGACCACGCCAACGCAGACGGCCTGTCACGCTTTTTCCGCCTCGGCGAGGAGAGTCCCCAAGAGGATGGCTGACTCTCCCTGCCTTCAGCTGGGGGGACGCATGTTGGACAGGCCTCGTGGCTGGGCCGTCCCCCCTCCGCACAACGGGGCCCGGACCCCGGCTCTCCCTGAATCCCCAGCAAGAGCCACCCCGGCAACCCCCCCGAGGCAACCCACAACCCGTCCACAACGGGACGCCAGCTCCTGAACTCTCCCGCACCGGCTGGCCCTGGTCCCCGTCAGCACCATGGCCCCGGCCCAGCCGCCATCTTTGGACCCTACAGCACGAGGCCGCATGGCCTCGACTCGACCCCAACCCTGGGCCTGGCCCGGCCCCGACATCGAGGCACCAACCTCCACCCAGGAGGTAAAGAGACCACTTGGCAGGTCGATGAAAGAAGAAGGCGTCAACAGCTCTCCTCCGCCGGGTGTCGATCACCCCCGGCCTCCCTGGGCGCTGGCTCCAACCCCCTGCTGGGTGTCGGGACCCCCTCACTCCGGACCTCCAGACCTCAAGGCGCGAGGGTCCGGACATCAAAGGGATCCAGACCTATAACTGGGGAAGCCCCAGACCAGGAGGGCAGTTGTATCCTGGAGTCGAGACACCGAGAAGAACTCATCCTTGACGGACTGCTGGCGCTGCCGCAGCCCTGCCCTGTGAACCCGTCGTCGTGGCCTGCTGGCGCTGCCGCGGCCCACCCTCGTGAAACCATCACCGTGGCCTGCTGGCGCTGCCGCGGCTCTCTGCAACGTGAACTATCGCCTTAGCCTGCTGGCGCTGCCGCGGCCCTCTGTACTTGAACCATCGCCTTGGCCTGCTGGCGCTGCCGCGGCCCTCTGTACTTGAACCATCGCCTTGGCCTGCTGGCGCTGCCGCGGCCCTCTGTACTTGAACCATCGCCTTGGCCTGCTGGCGCTGCCGCGGCCCGACCTTGCAGACTCCTAAGCTCGAGGATTGTGAGCTTCTCTCTTACCACCCCCTGGTACCGACCCGGTACCAAGACTGTCCCGCTACCCCTTTCCCTACAGAGACTAGAATTGAGAGGACCCTCGAGTCCTGAATCCTGTACCGCTGATAACCTTGCCGCAAGAACCATATATAAAGAGTGTCGATCTCATCCTGGTGTAGTGTCTATCTGTGGGGAGGGTGGTGACCTGTCTGTACGATCGCCGGAGACGGCCCTCATCGTAGGCCTCTCACCCAGTATTCGGCCGACCCTCGGGGTCCCCGTCTAACAACCATCTTCTAACCAGTGGTTAAATTACAAAACAATAAGTACCGGGCTCTTGTCAGGATGCAGCTTGCACCAGCGCATTTCTCCTGTTAGCGCTGTCTAAAAAAGAACTAACTACTTACCATGAAAGTGGGGATAGGATGTGGTATAATGGCCAGAGCTGCTGACTTCAGAGCTAGGGTACCAGATTAGAGTCTCTGCGTTGTCTCCGCATCCTGTGATTCTGGGCAAATCACTTAATCACCCCTTAAATTAATGTATACTTAACTGGTGCTCATAAAAAGCTCTGGTGTTGTTGATCAAGTGCCGGTGCTGAGCACCGGAAACCACAGGCTCAAATTAAGCACTGCTTCTTCCTCCCCCTTCTCTGTCTCCTTCTACTCGTCTCCACATCTCTATGTACTTACCTCCTTCTTTTTCTACTTTAGCTCTCTCTACATCATCTATCTTCCTCACCCTTTTCAACACACCTCTCACTACCCTACCTCTCTCGCAATTTCACCTCGTTCTGTCATCCTTTGTACCAACCTCTACATCCCAATCCTGTCTTTCTATCTCAAACCTCTCCTCTCACTTCCCTGCATTTCTTCTCCAGATATTTTACCTCTTTCAGCCTCATGTCTCTCTTTACTTAACCTCTCTCTCTCCATTTCTCTATATATCGTTCCTTTCTACCTCTGTCAAGGTACTCTCTACCTCACCAATCCACCTCATGGTTATCTTGCTCCCTCTTCTCTCTTCCCCACCTCTCTCTCCTCCTTGCTCTCATCGTTCATGTTACCTTCCCTTTCACCACCACTCTTTCAACGTCGCCCTTCTCACAACTATACTCTTTTCTCTTACCTCTTTCTCTATCTCCATGTCTTTTCTTCATCATTACCTCCACTGGTCCTCCCTGAACTGGAACACAGGCAACCCAGTTTTGCCCTAGTTATGGGCGCATCAGCCGGGTATAGCTTGCTTCCTGTGACAGTGTGCATGAGTTGCACGTCTGTGCATATCCGTCCTAGTTTTTCATGTAGTGCCCAAATTGGTATGGCCAAATGTGGATCCCGTGCTCACCTTAACTGGAACCAAGCTGTACCTGGCTGATGCGCCCATAACTAGGGTAAAACTGGGTTGCTTGTGTTCTGGTTCAGGGCTGGCCTGGCAGCTGTATGTCTCATTTGTCTCAGGAAGCCCTGAAGTGCTTCTTCTTTCATAACCCGCTTTCCTTATCCAGCTACGGGATAACTTTCTGATTGGTGGCAGTCGAGGGTACAACCTATTGTTAATGTACCTCTATGGGTGAGCTCAAAAATACCATCCTCTTGGTGCACAGAACCATGTAGGTGGTCCCCCATGATCAGACCCTTATTTTCAGCCATGTGGCCCTACCAGTTCCCACGCGGCGCGTCTTCACCAGTCTTGGCATATCAAGCAGCTACAAAGCAGGCTCTACAGGTCTGACAGTCGACTCGAGTGCCAAAACATCCAACTGCTCAGGTGTACCGGTACCCCCCTTTCGGTACCCAGATGCCTCGTTTATCTAACTCTAAGAGCTGTTTGCCAAATAATGTTCCACCGGTCATCATTTAGAGGAAATTGACTTCTCAGCATCTTGCTTTAAACATGGAACAAAATAACGTTGCTCCACTTTTTCAAAGTGAAAGATGGGGGAACATGCATTTGCTATGTTACTTTTTAGGTCGAAGCCTGCGTTTCAGCGCATGCGCTGCTGCAGGAGAGAGTTTTGTAAACAAGAAGGGGCATGAAACCACGCCCCTTCTGCCATTGGCCGGCCTCGCGAAACGGAGGCCTGCCATTGGACAATGCCTCTGTTTTGATGATTTGTCCGTGACCTGACTTCTGGTGTCGCAAGCCGATTTCCAGAAACGTTGCTATGGCAACCAGGAGGCAGGTCACGGAGTCCTGGAGGGGAGGGATTCGGTAGTTGTTTCCGCCCCCTTTTTTTTTTCTTTTTTGGTCCGTGCGGTTTTTCTCTCATTGTTGCCTCGTTCTCCTTGCTAGAAGGAGGCATTTGATGGACCCTCCTTGTTTTTTCAACGCTATCTTACGAGCCTTGTGAGGTCGATGCTGCCTAATGGGCCTTTCCTGCAGGGACGGCTTTGATTGTCCCGCTGCTGTAGAGTTTTGCGGTGGAGACTTTCTCGAGCAGGCGAGGGACCCTAAACCGGCAGAGGAGATTCCACCTGCCTACCGGCAGGTAGGGGCACTAATACCAGGCGGGTCAGGCCAGATTCAGTGTGGCGTTGTGAACGCTTAAGTATTGGTGATTCTTTCCCACCGGCTCATTCTCTCCGCTGACTGCTTGGCCTGCGTGTGGTGTCTAACACTCTGATGCGCTACCACACCTTCCCCGCCACAGCAGCTTCCCTCGTTCCTCAGGGGATTCCGAACCTGGTGCGGCGTTACTCTCCTCTTCTCCGAGGGCTCAGCATACACGACGGGCACCCTCTTTACTGCCACGCGGGGGCTACCGGAGGCCTCGCAGGGTCACACCGCGGGTCGCTGCAAACGAGGCAGAGGGAGCGGTGCTTGAGTACCTGTTGCTGCCTGTCTTTTCAATGTGCAGGTAGGGTGTCAGCAGGCGGGGGCGGCCGGCCAGAGCGCTCCTGGCCGGGTCTTGCTAGGAGACTGTGGGAGCGCAGGGGATGCCGGTGCTCCACGAATGTGCTTCATGATTTTTCGCGTGCCTCGTGGTGTGCAGGGTCCTGGCTTTCCGTGTTGGCGGTAAGTTTCCCTTAGCACCGGATAGCAGGGTGATGCAGGCGGTGTCTGTCTGGGCTTGCCGGGCTGGTGCTGGCTCAGTCTTCCCGCTGGCAGAGAGCTTTGCTCACAGTGTATGCGGGCTGAAAAGCACCACTCACCAGGCCATTCACCATTGTCCGTCAGGCAGGTGAACAGCATGCCTCATCTCTGGGAGCCAGCCTTCGGTGATCATCAGCTCCCACCGATAGCCCTCCTGCCCTTGCAGACTCCCCCTCCTATATCCCCCGACTGGTGGCTGTCGATAGCACAGCGTGTGGGGGAAATGATAGAAACGGACTAGTCCTTCACGTTAAGGAATTTTGGCGGCTCATTCCATCAGGCTCGCGAGGCAGACCCGCCTCGTCGCCATTGTGGTGTCTTGGGCCGCTAGGCCCACATGCTGAGCAAGTAACCACTCAGACACGGTAGTAGGTACTAGAACTGTGCCCCTTTTACTAACAGGGTCACCTGACTGGTGACGCCTGTGGTGATTGAATGTTCAGTGGGAGTGAAACACTAGAATGTATCCATCCGGATACTACAGTTTTCACCTTCCGAAAGGACACATTTTTTTCGTGGCTAGGTCTGATCTAACCAGCTTGGAGTCCACCAGCAGATATTTGAAAGCTCTAGATTTTTATGAGAATAATGGCACACAACCTTATGGATTTTTCAGAAAATCCTCCCTGGATACATTTCTTGCGATAAACAAAAGGTCACTGGGTTTGACATTGGACTCGCCCTCGCCTTCCTCATTGGTCCGAGAGATGAATGTGCAGGCGAGTTGCGCCTGATGCGGGGACTCAACCTTTTACTGTGATGAAAGGCGTCAACGTGCCCCGCAGCCTTCCACGGTAAAGCTGCCAATTTACGGAAAGGCTTTGGGTGCCTCTGTGGGTGAGAGTGCGAGCTGAGGGGTTATTGAAACGCTACACAACACATTCCTTTCACATCCTATGGTGACCCGCCTGGCTTACCGCTAAAGCCACAGTGTAAACCCTGTGAAGAGTGAACATGCTATCCCCGCGTCCGGGGAATTAAAGGCAAAGCACAACAAGCAGTGGCAAAACCAATAGGTCTCACCTACGTGAGGATTTGGCTTTTTCGATGCTTGTGGCTAGGTTATGCAGCAGCAGAGCTGCTGTGCAGCACCAGCATGGCTAAAAATTAAAAAGAACTATGGCACGAACAATGATCGCTGCATCATAGCGCTTTTAAGGTTGAAATCTACCATACAGTGCAGCTGTCTGGTTTGGTAACGACATCTTGCACACACACACAACCCCCCCACACACACACACACAACCCACACCACACAACCCACACACACACATAACCCCCCACACACATAACCCCCCACACACACAACCCCCCACACACACAACCCCCCCACCCCCCCCACCCCACACACACACACCCCCACACACACCCCCACACACACCCCCACACACACAACCCCCACACACACACAACCCCCACACACACACAACCCCCCACACACACAACCCCCCACACACACAACCCCCCACACACACAACCCCCCACACACAACCCCCCACACACAACCCCCCACACACAACCCCCCCACACACAACCCCCCACACACACAACCCCTCACACACACAACCCCCCACACACACAACCCCCCCACACACACAACCCCCCCCACACACACAACCCCCCCCACACACAACCCCCCCACACACACACCCCCCCACACACAACCCCCCCACACACACACCCCCCCACACACAACCCCCCCACACACAACCCCCCCACACACAACCCCCACACACACAACCCCCCCACACACAACCCCCCCACACACAACCCCCCACACACACAACCCCCCACACACACAACCCCCCACACACACAACCCCCCCACACACACAACCCCCCACACACACAACCCCCCACACACACAACCCCCCACACACACAACCCCCCCCACACACAACCCCACACACACAACCCCCCCCACAACCCCCACACACAACCCCCACACACAACCCCCACACACAACCCCACACACACACACAACCCCACACACACACACAACCCCACACTTACACACAACCCCACACTTACACACAACCCCACACTTACACACAACCCCACACTTACACACAACCCCACACTTACACACAACCCCACACTTACACACAACCCCACACTTACACACACAACCCCACACTTACACACACAACCCCACACTTACACACACAACCCCACACTTACACACACAACCCCACACTTACACACACAACCCCACACTTACACACACAACCCCACACTTACACACACAACCCCACACTTACACACACAACCCCACACTTACACACACAACCCCACACTTACACACACAACCCCACACTTACACACACAACCCCACACTTACACACACAACCCCACACTTACACACACAACCCCACACTTACACACACAACCCCCCCACACACACAACCCCCCACACACACAACCCCCCACACACACAACCCCCCACACACACAACCCCCCACACACACAACCCCCCACACACACAACCCCCCACACACAACCCCCCCATACACACAACCCCCCCACATACAACCCCCCCACACAACCCCACACACACACACAACCCCACACACACACACAACCCCACACACACACACACAACCCCACACACACACACACAACCCCACACACACACACACAACCCCACACACACACACACAACCCCACACACACACACAACCCCACACAACCCCACAACCCCACACAACCCACAACCCCACAACCCCCCACACACACACAACCCCACAACCCCACAACCCCACACACACAACCCCCCACACTTACACACACAACCCCACACTTACACACACAACCCCACACTTACACACACAACCCCACACTTACACACACAACCCCACACTTACACACACAACCCCACACTTACACACACAACCCCACACTTACACACACAACCCCACACTTACACACACAACCCCACACTTACACACACAACCCCACACTTACACACACAACCCCACACTTACACACACAACCCCACACAAACACAACCCCCCACACACACAACCCCCCACACACACAACCCCCCCATACACACACACAACCCCCCCACATACAACCCCCCACACACACACAACCCCCCACACACACACAACCCCCCACACACACACAACCCGACACACACACACAACCCCACACACACACACAACCCCACACACACACAACCCCACACACAACCCCACACACACACAACCCCACACACACGCACAACCCCACACACACGCACAACCCCCCACACACACAACCCCCCACACACACAACCCCCCACACACACAACCCCCCACACACACAACCCCCCACACACACAACCCCCCACACACACAACCCCCCACACACACAACCCCCCACACACACAACCCCCACACACACAACCCCCACACACACAACCCCCACACACACAACCCCACACACACAACCCCACACACACACAACACACACACACAACCCCCCACACACACAACCCCCCACACACACAACCCCCCACACACACAACCCCCCACACACACAACCCCCCACACACAACCCCCCACACACAACCCCCCACACACAACCCCCCACACACAACCCCCCACACACAACCCCCCACACACAACCCCCCACACACACAACCCCCCACACACACAACCCCCCACACACAACCCCCCACACACAACCCCCCACACACAACCCCCCACACACAACCCCCCACACACAACCCCCCACACACAACCCCCCACACACAACCCCCCCCCACACACAACCCCCCCCCACACACAACCCCCCCACACACAACCCCCCACACACAACCCCCCACACACAACCCCCCCCCCACACACAACCCCCCACACACAACCCCCCCCCCCACACACAACCCCCCCACACACACAACCCCCCACACACACACACCCCACACACACACAACCCCCCACACACAACCCCCCCACACACAACCCCCCACACACAACCCCCCCACACACAACCCCCCCCCACACACAACCCCCCCACACACACAACCCCCACACACACACAACCCCCCCACACACACAACCCCCCACACACACAACCCCACACACACACAACTCCACACACACACAACTCCACACACAACCACACACCAGGATAGCATAGCAAAACAAAACAAAACATAGCAAAACAAAACATAGCATAGCATAACAAAACATAGTATAGCATAACAAAACAGCATCACAAAACATAGCACAGCATAACAAAGCACAGCAAAACAAAACATAGCATAGCATAACAAAACATAGTATAGCATAACAAAACACAACAAAAACATGGCATAACAAAAAATAGCTAGGCATAACAAAACATAGCATAACAAAACAAAGCACAGCATAACAAAACATAGCAAAACATAGCATAACAAAATACAACAAAGCATAGCATAGCATAACAAAACCTAGCATAGCAAAGTATAGTATAACAAAACAAAACATATAGCATAGTAAAACATAGCATAGTATAACAAAACATAGCATTGCATAACTAAACATAGCATAACAAAACATAGCATAGAAAAACAAAGCACAGCATAATAAAACACAACAAAACAGCACAGCATAACAAAACATAGCATAACAAAGCATAGCATAGCAAAACACAACGAAGCATAGCATAACAAAGCATAGGATAGCAAAACAAAACATAGCATAGCATACAGCATCACTCAAGGGCACCACAGCATCACTCGGGGGCACCACGGCCTCACTCGGGGGCACCACGGCCTCACTCGGGGGCACCACGGCCTCACTCGGGGGCACCACGGCCTCACTCGGGGGCACCACGGCCTCACTCGGGGGCACCACGGCCTCACTCGGGGGCACCACGGCCTCACTCGGGGGCACCACAGCCTCACTATGCGCTACCACAGCCTCACTATGCGCTACCACAGCATCACTATGCGCTACCACAGCATCACTATGCGCTACCACAGCATCACTCTGCGCCACCACAGCATCAATCTGTGCAACCATTCAACAACTGGTTCAAATATGTTCTCTCAATGTTTCAAGCTTTATTACAAATGTCACAAAAAGTTGTTAATATTTCACTTCTGTTCTTGGATTTTCGTCACAATAAAATACACTGAACATAATCTTCACAAGTTATCTACAAAAGTTCAAGCTATTGCCATTATAAATTACAATAACTTTTATTTAAGTATTAATTATTTAAAAAAATAAAAGCCATTGTTATTTGTAATATCAATACATGTAAGTCACGTAAGTACAACACATATTGCATTACAAATGCTATAGGTGTCACATTTGCGAAAGTTATAACTATTGGCATTGTAAATGACAAAGCTATTTCGCTAATTTCAAAACCAACACATAAATAAAACATTTGTCATTTACAACACCAATAGCTCAAACTTTCCTAATGCGAGACCTATTGCATTGCAAATGCTTGTTTATTTATGTAGACCAAATGTGGCCCCATTGGTGCAAATCGTTGCTGAATATGGCCCTTAGTTTCATGTCACTGCCTGCACCACACTAGAAGGGTGCCCATTTAGAGGGTTTCCTCAACGACCTATGTCATACGTGGGTAATCCTTTGTCAAACCATTCTGATCCTCCCTAATCCTGCCTTTAACAGACTTGTTGCCAGATGAGCGCTAGGAGACATTGCATGATCCAGTTAATACAGAATATGTGGAAACTGTGGCCGAAAGTGAAATAAACATGCTGTCCAGGATGTACTCCTTCCAACTCAAACTGTTAGCTGTGTCTGTGGAGAATCCTGACCTTCGATCTTTTGTAATGAACACATCTTCATCTGAGGTGATGTGTACCCGGAAGCGTTATCTGATGTAATCGCCACCAGGAAATGGCTCATTTTCCCAGCTTCAGCGACAGGAAAATCAAGTTTGTATTGAAGACGCGGGGGTGTGCTTTCTTTTCTAAATAAAAGGCAATCCCGATGGGAAACGGTCTGTCTGTACTTCAAAGAAATGTAGCCAAAGGAATGAAACGAGTACGGAGAATCCAAACAAATTGCTGATCTTTCAACCCAACCAGAGCTGCCGACTTTGGAGCTGGGGAACAAGGTTTCAGCCTTGGCGTCGGCTCAACATTCTGGGCAAATCGCTTAACCTCACCGTTGAGTGGTATGTCCTTGTGTAACATAACTGGTGCTCATGTAGAGCACTCCTTTGGGTCGAGTTCGCGCCATATAAAACTGCTGAAAAATAAGCAAAAAGACCTGAAGGCCTTCTAGATCATCCAAACGTCAGAAAAGAAATGGGCGGTACCAGTGCAAAAAAATTAACCTTTTCCCAGAGAAAACATCTGACTCTTCAAGATGAAAAATACAGAAAAAGTAGCTGCAATTAAATAAAATAATACTAAAAGTGGGTGAAATGATGACCTTTTTCACGCATAGTACATGGAAATGTGTACTGCGATTGCGCTAGGCCGTGGTCTGTGTGAAAATTGCACGCAAGTCATGCCCCATGTACAAAAGTCAAGCGAGATGCCTGCTCAATGCATTTTCCATACAGTTTCTAAAGTCACAGGGGGAATATGGTTGGCTCAGTGCGGGCTGCTGTGGCATAAATCCGAAGTGGTACAAAAGAGGGTGGTGGTGATGGACGGAGCATCTGAACCAATCAAACACTCACACCAAGTCAACAGATCTGGGTTTAATCCATCACCGTTCTTTAGCCCACTCTGCCACCCCAGTTCAGACATGGCCCTATGCAAATCAGTCTGACCCTGTGCCTCATGGGAACAGTCCAGCCCAAACTGCCAAGCCATGCCTTCCCTGGACCGGAAACAAGCTTCCGAGGACCGGTTTCTGGCATTTCAGCCGTCTTCAGCCCGGCTTGCTTGAATCCAGTGGCAAAGTGAGCAAGGGACTCACGTCTGAGCATACCCTGCCAACTTATGGCGAACAAAGTGGTACAAAAGGGGGTGGTGATGGACGGAGCATCATATGGCCATGTCTGAACTGGGGTGGCAGAGTGGGCTAAAGAACGGTGATGGATTAAACCCAGATCTGTTGACTGGGTGTGAGTGTTTGATTGGTTCAGATGCTCCGTCCTTTTTCACGAATAAAATGCAACCACCTTGTTCGATCCACATTTCCTTCATGGTATCTTCACAAAGGAGTCTTCACTTCCTCTGTTTCCCATCCCGGGCAGGTGCTGAAGTCATCATCCAAACTAACTGCTACTCTACGACCTTCAAACCATAAGCTAGCAAATTATATTTTTTTCTAAATGAGCACACACTGACTCTGGTGCCTGAAGCAGAAAAGGTGTTGTGCACAAAAAGTAGAAATGAAATATGTATTTCAAGTATGGAGTTAGGCACCTACGCCTACTCACTGCAATGTTACATTTCTCATATGCTAACTAAAGTCCATCAAAAGCACGTGGTTCATTCAGTTTAATAAAGATAACACAAAGAATCATGTGTAAATCATGTATAAATCAAGTGAACCGAGGTTATGTGGATTACAGGTTAGCTTTTCATTAAGCACAAATAAATGATGGTGACACTGCTTCCTCAACATGCCTTGAAACCTGATTGACTGACTTAGAATGAAAAGTAATAGAAGTCGTAGCAAGGTTCAATGTCCTTGAGGCATAATGCTTCTCATATTTCTCTCTGCCATTAAAGCATTCAAGGTCATTCTCACAGGTTAAATGGTCCCAAAAATGGAACACTCATTTCTTTCTCCTGCATTGCTACTCTTATCCTTCTAGCTGTGGTGAAAGTGATAAAGATCAATTCAAAATGGTCAGGCGATTTCAGTAGATGTTTCCCAAGTTAAATTTGCCCGGCGTAAAACGCCTCTAATACCATACGAAGTTATTCAATAAAGAGGCAGGCGCTGGAGACGGGAAGACAGGAAACAAGTTTTATTCCGACGGAGTAGAACACATCAGATCGGACAACAAGGTATCGTCTCGAGGTGCTCTCTCAACCTCTCTGAGACCTGGTCTTTTATACACTGGTTTAAGACATGTGAACGTCCTTTATTACAACAGGGACATTGTGAAGTATGAGAACGACATCACCGGCACCCCCCCAGTTCCGGCCCCTTCCAACACATGACAACAGTAGGGGCCCTTTCCCCTCATATGATTGGGAGGGGCTATCACGCAGCTGAGTGTTCTGCCGATTCCTTTGGAATGTGTGCGCCTGATCGAATCTCAGGGGATGGGGAGGTCGTGATCAATAGTGGCTCCTTTCAGGAAAGGTGAGTGCATACAGTAATGGGCAATAAACTGTATCCTCGGGCTAAGGGATGACCAGCGGTTCGTACAGGCAGTCGGGCTCAGAGGAAGGGGTCATCAAAGGAGGGGTATTCATGGATGGAAAGGAGGTGTGTTGGTCAGGCGCGGGGTGTGATTCCCTGAGACAGAGTCATGGGAGGGGAGGGTTCATGACTTGTGCATGTGAGTGTGGGGGCAGCCAGGGTGCGCGGGGAAGGCTTGCAAGGTCAGGGATGTGTGCTGACGGGGCGATCGTGAACAGGGAGACCATGGTACCTAAAATGGCTGTCGTGTATGCTCATACGTGAGTCTGCAAGATGGCGTAGATAATGTTTAGTACACAAACTAAAATTCCACAGTCCTCCCTTTAACATGTCTCGCCAGCTTGTCAGTTCGGATCGATCCCCATGAGACCACGCACCTCTATCTCGTATAGGGGACTCATGTGCTCAGGTTTAAAGTTCAAAGTCTTTGGGCACATACAGTTGGAAATGAGTGGTAAACATTGAATACCTAGGCAGCACCCACACAGTATCATGATTGGTATCAATAAAAACGTGAACAATCTCCATCCCCAGTTCTTCAAAGTGTCCCAGAACCAGCCTCCAAGCGACCATCCTTCCTGCTCCTGGTGAACCTCTGAGGACAGTCTGTGGAGGTGTTCGATTGCTTTGTAGACTGAAGGTGAGTTATCTGGCACGTAGGTGCAACAGCTGGAGCCGATGATGCGGCATGCACCTCCGCGGTCGGCCAGAACCACATCTAGAACAAGACGGTTTTGAAGAGCCACCAGGCGGACGGCCTGAAGCTCAGCCGTGTTGTTGGCGAGGATGCCAGCGGTGATGTTAATTGTTGTTTCTACTGCCTGAGTCAGGTGTCGGATAGCGCGGCTATTTGCCATTGGTCCCCACAGAGGAACAAGTCCCTTTGCTGCATCCAGGAACTGTGCTCCGGTGGAGTCGGCTTGTTCAACATCTCCGGCGCGCTTTTGCCGGTGGTGGTTGGCTGGAGCCACATACGTGGGAGGAAGAATGAAGGCGATGTAGCACGTACCCCTCCGGCCTTTTGGGAGCCAGGTGTAAGCTTTGGTGCCACAAACAAAGTACATATTCGGGGAAGCAACAAAGGAGGGGGGGTCAGCTGAGACCAATGTTTTGGTGATGCGACAAGAACTGTGACCCACCAGCTGCGTTCCTTGTCCTTCGAGGCATACGAGTCCTGTGACATTGATGACAGACAGGGCCACGGTCAGGGTGGCAGCCGTTTGTTTCCGCAGGTGGGAGAAGGTGGGTCGGGCTGGATTGTGGAGCACTTGCATTTCGACCCTTTCTTTGGCAGGGATGTTCGTAAGGAAGGTTGAACCTGAAATTGCAGGACAAAAGGGTTTTCCTGTTTTGTTCAGCCAGAACCCATAGTAGAAGTGTGACACTGTCTGACCAGAAGTGGCGTTGTCCTTGTGGCTTTCCTGCATGAGGATCAACCAGGCGAGGCAGGAGCCGTGAACTGAGAAAGGAGAAGGGATGAAGGGGATGGAGTGTCCGGTAGCATGTGGGAGCAACCCACAAATCCAGCAGTTCGTGGCATTTGCAGCAAGGTTGTGCTGGTGCAACAGTTGTACGAAGGAATTGTTCCAGAACTCCCTACGCCTTTCTCGGAGCTGAGGTGAAAGGGTGATCAGGTGGTGCTCTTTCATGGTGGTTGGCTGGACAGTGGTTGGCAACATCTGGTGAGCGGGTGTGCTTTCCTCCAAGATCCAGAAGGAAGTCATGAGGAGGAGGCAAAAGAGGAAGACAATGAAGAAAGCGATTGTCTTTGATTTGTGCAACTTGTCAGTCTTTGAATTCCTGTAGTGGGTATTTCCTGTTGCTTCCGACGTCTTCTTATCTGGCGCTTCCATCATCTTCTTATCTGGCGCTTCCATCATCTTCATCTTCAAGGTGCTCGGTAGTGGGCAGAACCACAGACTTCGTTTAGCTTCTCTCCGGGTAACCCTTGGTTGCTTTGGGTCACCGTTCTGAGATTTTTAACTTAGTCAGTGGCCTACTTAGCCGAAGCTCCCTCCTTTCGACGCAGGAAATACCCTTCTCGAGATGGCACAGTGGGATCAGAGTGTTTTGCAAGTTCAAGTGCCTCGGTATCAGGATAGCAGTTCAGTGATGGTCGGTCTTTGTTCAGGAGCTCTTCTTGGGTGCTGACGTTGTCTGTCGTGGCCAGGGTCGAGGAAACCTTCTTGCAGTGGTGCGCATGTAGCCAGTTCTTTTTCCCCTCCACTCGAAGAGCCGTCCGAGTGGTGATCAGTACTTGCCAGGGGCCCGTCCACCGGGGTTCCAGACTCTTCGCTTGTTGAAAGTTCCGGATTAGGATGTAGTCCCCCGGTTGGATATCGTGACCGGGACCCCTGGAAGCATCGGGGATGGCCTGCTGCACCTGTTGATGAATGACAGACAATGTTTTAGTTAACTTGTATAAATAATCTGACAGCAGGACGTCAGGGACGTCGTGAATGGAGGTCGGTTTGGGGGCAGTCCAGAGGTTCATAGGCCGCCCAAACACAACTTCGTAGGGGGTCAAGTGGTGCTTAGTGGGAGTGGAGCGCATCGATAGTAATGCCAGTGGAAGGGCATCTGGCCACTTAAGTCCTGTGGTGGCCACTATTTTTGACAGTTTCAGTTTCAGTGTAGCGTTGTGTCGTTCAACCAGGCCAGCGGATTGGGGGTGGAAGACTGCGTGGAATCTTTGTTTTACCCCCAACCCCTTCAGGATTAGTTGGATAACTTCAGCTATGAAGTGGGGGCCATTGTCGCTCCATATAATTCGACAAAGGCCGTAGCGGGGGAAAAACTCTTTCAGTAGTACCTTGGCAGTAGTCATGGCAGTGTTATCACGGGTCGGATAGGCTTCCACCCATTTGCTGAAGGCACATACAATGACCAATACGTACTTCAAGCCTTGGCACCTCTCTAATTGGATGTAATCCATCTGGAGGACCTCAAAGGGGTGGTCGGGGATCCCAAACCCTCCCCGGGGTACCACAGTTCCTTTCCCGGGGTTGTGTTGTAGGCAGATAAGGCACTGCTGGACTAGGCGTTTGGCCGAGTCGGGGATCTTGTTGTTGTGCCAGACTTTGGAAATGAGTTCAATCATGGGGGCAGAGCCTATGTGTGCAGGGGAGTGTACCATTGTCAGTATGGGGATCAAATATGCATCAGGCAGCA
Source organism: Lissotriton helveticus (assembly GCF_964261635.1). Lineage (NCBI taxonomy): Eukaryota > Metazoa > Chordata > Amphibia > Caudata > Salamandridae > Lissotriton > Lissotriton helveticus. Next base: position 1,455,347,094 of record NC_136063.1, on the reverse strand, counting down.
ACCATTTGTTCGTGTCTTTTGTCCGCCAGCAGCCTTCATCGTCCCTTAGACCCACCCGTGCCCACTCAGTCAATTCGTGTGGTGTGCTGGCCGATTGGATGTCCCTGATCGTTTCCCTAGCGTCGGTCCATTTTTCTGCTTGTGACCTGGTCACATACATGTGTGTCGTTGTCCTATTCTCAGCTGTGGTTCGGGCAGTGATGTCGGCTAGTGCGTTTCCCTGTCCAACTAAATCTGTCACCTTCTTGTGTGCCTGGCATTTGATCACTGCTAATCATTTGGGGAGAAGAACTGCTTCAATCAGGGCGGAGACTAAATCTCCGTGAAGGATGGGCGTACCGTGGGACGTCAGGAATCCCCTTTCCCTCCACAGGAGCCCAAAATGATGAACCACCCCGAAGGCGTACTGGCTGTCCGTGTAAATGTTTGCCGTGGTTCCTGCTGCTATGATACATGCTCGTGTGAGGGCAATTAGTTCTGCTGCCTGTGCGGATCATTGTGTGATGCGAGCTGTTTCAACTACTGTTCGAGCTGTCGTCACCGCATAGGCAGCAGAAGTGGTGCCGTCTGGGAGTTTGATACAAGAGCCATCTACCCATAGTTCTCCTTCCGGATCTGTAAAAGCAATGTCTCGGAGGTCAATTCTACTCCTAGTCTGTTCGTCCGTGAGGGTCATACAGTCGTGTATAGGGGGCACATCGGGGTCATTTTCGGGCAAGGGTAACAGTGTAGCAGGATTCAATGTCGTGCATCTCTTCAGGGTGATGTGGGGTGCAAGTAGAGTCAATTCGTACCCTGTCAGTCGTGCACTAGTCAGGTGTTGAGTCTTGGTCTGGTTCAAAAGGGTGTCAACTGCATGGGGCACTAATACCGTGAGAGAGTTCGAAAGCACAATTCCCTCACTCTGGCGGATAGAGACAGCAGCAGCGGCTACTGCTCGAAGGCAGGCAGGTAGAGCTCTGGCGACTGGATCAAGAGTGGCAGAGAAGTAGGCACAAGGGCGTTGTTTGGCGCCGATGGGCTGAGTTAGAACCGACAATGCGCATCCCTCCCTTTCGTGAGTGAAGAGGGAGAAGGGCTTGGAGTAATCTGGTGTTCCTAGAACGGGTGCCGAGCAAAGGGCATCATGCAACTCCTTAAAGGATGCTTGGCATTCGGGAGTCCACGGGAGTGGGAACGGAACATCTTTGGCCAACAGGGAAAGTAGGGGTTTTATAATGAGACTGAAATTTGGTAACCATTGTCGACAGAAAGAAGTAAGGCCCACTAATGAACGGACTTGCTTCTGCGTTTTTGGAATGGGGGTGTCTAGGATGGTTTGGATTCGGTCAGGCGTAAGTTTCCTCCCTTCTTTGGACAGGAGGTGGCCTAGGTATGTTACTTGGGGCTGACAGAACTGCAGTTTCTTTTTGGAGACTTTGTGGCCATTCTCCGCAAGAAAGTGCAAGAGTTGGATAGTGGCTGTGATTGCAAGTGGAGTGGTGTCGGCCGCCAAAAGGATATCGTCAACATATTGGATCAACACCACTCCATCTGGTAGCTGGATGGCGTCCAGCTGTCTTTTGAGGGCCTGGCTGTAAATGCTGGGACTTTCAGTGTAGCCCTGGGGAGCTCTACAAAATCGGTATGAACGTTTTTTTAAAGTGAAGCCGAAGAGATAACGGCTGTCTGGATGGATGGGGATAGAGAAAAATGCATTTTTAAGATCAATAACGGTGAAGGTGGTGGCAGTGGACGGGATGAGAGTCAGGATGGTGGCGATGTCTGAGACCACGGGGTACTGTGGCACCACCACTTTGTTGACTTCTCGCAGGTCGATGATGAAGCGGTACGCTTTCTCATCTCCCTCACCTTGCTTCTTAACAATGGGTAGGATAGGGCTATTGCAGACATTACTAACCACTTCCTCTACCACTCCTGCATCCACCAAGGACTGAATAATCGCTACCAATGCCTTCTCGCCTTCTGGCGATATCCGGTACTGTGGGAGTTTCGGGAGTATTGCATCTGGTCGAACAATTGTGTACAGGATCGATCATCATTCGTCCTACATCCGAGTCGTTTCTGGCCCATAGGTACAGGGGTAGGGTATCGAGCAAGGATAGGTCAGCATCTGTTATGGCGTACATATGTCGTGCAGGGTAGGGTCTGGACATGCTCGGGTTGTCGTACAGGATGACTCGGACTCCATCCGGGGAACACCTAATAGTAGCTCGGAAATGTTTCAGTAAATCAATACCCATAATGGCGTCAGGGGAGTTGGAGGAGAGCAGAAATGTTGTGTCAGTGGGATTGTTTCCTAGGTCAAAGGAGATAGGTACAGACAGGGGATTAGTGGAGGGCGTTCCATCGAAACCTATCGAGGTAATGTGTGAGCCAGACAAGGGTGCCCTTGGAATCAGTCGTTTTGATAATACACTACGTGTCGCTCCAGTGTCTACCAAAAATGGAGACTTTGTACCCAGGACCTTAGCAGTGACGTAAGGACCTTGCTGGTCAACACAGAGCTCGACTGGATCCCTCCCTTGCCCCTGGCAGTCCTATGCAGAGTCGTGAGCATTGTCGCAGTCGGATTGTTGGCACTGATTCTGTCGGGGGCGGTCAAATGTGTTTGGTCTGCCAGATCGGTCATTGGTAGTGTCGCGGGTCTGCCCTCGTCCCTGCCCTCCAGTTTTGGAACCATTTGTCATGTCCCTTGTCTCTTTGTTTTTAATCATTTCCCGAAGGGCCAGGCATTGAGACTTCCAATGCCCAAATTCTTTGCAAAATGCACACTGGTTCTCATCGAGGTCGGTTCGTGGAGCGCCAGGTGTGGAGTTGCGGTCTCTAGGGGCCGAATTCCTAGGGGCATTCGACTGGTAGTTTCCCCTATATCGTTCCCTTCCTGTAGTCACTTCATGCAATTGGGCAATCATCACTCGTTCCTTTAAGTCCTTTTTCTTTTTCTCATTCGCCCTCTCGTTCTCGTTCTTTTGGTGTTCATAATACTGAGCCATCTGAAGGATAGCTGCAGGTTTGGAGGCTCCCCAACTACTCTCACTCGTCTGTAACTTTTGGGAGACCTCTTGCGATAGCCCTTTTACGTAGTTTTGCACGAATAGGTGTTGTCCGGTTGCGGTGGTCATATCTTGGCCACTGTAGTCGGAGAACACTGTTTCAAATCGGGAGAAATATTCCGATACATCTTCCTGAGGTTTCTGACGACAAGCCGTGACTACCGACCAGTCTACCTTCTTTTCTGGGATCAACGTCTTTAGCTTCTGTACTATTTTGTCGGGGAGTTCCAGTATGTCTTTTACAGGTTTCTTTCCGGGCTCTCGCTGCCTATCTAGTTCATCGAGTTTTGTCCAGGTGTGTCCGAACAGATCCGTGTGGTCGGCTTTCCGGATTTGCTTCCACGCATCAGCCGGCAGACACAACCCGAAAAACAAATCCATGTCCGATAGTCATTATGGTTGAGCCCAAGGCTGTGCCTAGTTCTGTATAAAATGCTGTAGGGTTCTTTCGTAAATCGGGCAGGGTTTGTCTAAAAGTTAAAATATCTTGCCGATCCCATGGTTGGTAAACCCAGTTGTACACAACCCTCCCTTTTGCATCTGCGTGGTTGATATCATCGTTTGTTCCCTGACCTCTTGGGGGAACCCAATAGGGGGCGGCTTCTCTGATAGGCATCATAGTGTTGGCTGCTTCTAATGAGGGCTCAATCGTCTCAGGGACTGTGATCTTGACCTCTGGTTTCTGTTCCGCGAGGTGGCGGAAGACCTCAAGCGTTTGCATGAAGAGGTCCGTCACATCGCTCTCAGTCCCATCTCCAACATCGACCCTTCTATATAGAGTCGTCAGTTTTGCAGGACCCTTATTCTGGTACCTATCCTCTGTTGCAGGGTTTCTGTACTCACACAGAACTGTGCACAGAGGAGTGGAACCTCGGCAAATTAGGGTGTCCCAAAACTTACCTTAGCAACCAACTCACCCCTTACCGAGCTAGCTACAGTGTCTCATTGGACATATCAAACTCCCAATGTTTAGACAAACCAGAACATGAACTTACAGTACCTCAGGGTACGTGGGACTCATGAACACTCTTTCGTTATATTATCATTACAAACCAGAACATGGAGTAAAGAAGACACGTGCATTTGAAATGTTTATTTACTAATGCCGTCTTCTCAGGCGCAGTATCTTAGATAATACAAGTATACTTATTATCAGTAGCAAAATTATCAGCATAGTTACTAAGACATAAAAAGCGAATGGTGACAGCATGTTAACATGCTGTAATGAATAAGAGTTAACAACACTTATTTCTCACCCTCCCTAACACATATATTATATTATTAGCTAAGAAGGTCTCTTTGGGTTGTTTTAGGGCGGGCCCATACCTTAGTGTCCTAGCATGAAGGAATCACATCAGCATACACCAGCTCTCTCTGCATGTGCACCGCATCAAGTGTGTTAACAATTCTCGTGCAAAGCAATATCAATCCCGCCTCAAGCCCAAGTTGGCAAAGGCTGCACTTGTGTTATGACTATGAAGGCGTGGAGATCAGACCTCATAACAATACCATATCGTGTTGCTCCTGAAACTTCAGCACTCTCCGTGCAGACATGGTTTATTAAACAAAACTGATATCAGAGCAATAACATATTATTCTCACATACACCACGGCAAACCACTAGGTTGAAAGTTAAGTCAACAATTAAGGGTCGTGTGCAGAAGTTGCAAGAAAGGAAAAATGGCGTTTAAATCTCAAATGTTCCTATGCTAACTTAACACGATATAAGGATATATAGGAGCTATACAACACCCCCCCATGATCCGAGAACGGACTAAATAAGATAACAGAAGTGCCATCACATGAGAGCAGAATCCAACAATAAACGAGCATGAATAAAAATTCAATTATAAAAATTAATGCTAAAAAATAGCCCACAAGTATAATGTGGCTCAAGCCAATAGGCAAGCAAAAATAAAATTTCTTGACCAAAAGTCAATAAAATCAAGAAAATGCTAACAATCAGCATGTCCATTTGAGGCAGTGTCTATGATAAGACTGTATATGAAAAGTAAGCTGCAACAGCCTCCAGGAGGAAGTCACTGTCCTCATCCGAAAACAGTTCAGCCATCCAATTTAAAAGATGAAAGGAACATACGTGATCTTCCAGCACCGGATCCTCTATAACCATCAGAGGACAGCTCGGTGGGTTTTCAAGAAAACTTTGTTCCAAGAAATTTTGCGCTGCCGACAACACATCCCAGGGACCCATTAGTCCATGTGCCACCGCCAAGGCCATAATCCTTTCGTCAGAACAAACCAACTCGTGAGCAATGATAGGACTCATCAGTTGATCAAAATCGACGTCAGAAGATATTGGTCCGCAGAGACACAAATCAATGGCCCAAAGGAAATCACAGGTCAGGCAGCGAAATACAGGCTGGACACAGGTGAAATAGGAGAACCGAAAAGATAATCCAAACGCCGTGCTTAGAGTCGCCAACGGCAGTGTGCCATAATAATCAAGCATGCGGTTGCGAAACCGCGTCAGTAGCAGCTGAGCGTGGTCTTGCACAGGAAGGGCATCCATATTTAAAAAGGCAGAAAACCACCAATGCGCCAGCCGCTAATGCAAGTAAAAACGGGAACCCTTCAAATAAGGATGAAAAAATAGAATGGAAGAAGGCAGGGATGACTCCAAAAATCTTCTCAAAGGAAGTCACGAGACCACCGCTAACAACTTTAAAAAAAATGCGCTAGGCCCGTTGTGGAGGATGCGTTAAAGATAGAACGGACCATGGCTCCGAAATGCAAAGGCAAATCAGTGTTTAAAAGAGCCTGAACCTCCGTACGGGTGTTAGCAATGTGAAGCACGAAAGTTTCACGGGCCGAGCTCAAGGCCACCTCTTTCTGGGACAATAGAGCTCTTATTCTAGCCATGCCGCTGAATTCTGCTCCCAAGGTCGGTATCTGTGGCCAAATGGAAGACTCCCTATGTTCACGTGTGGGAGGATAAAGAACATTTCTGCAGCAAATAACTCGCTCACTAACTGTTACTATGAAAGCTATACCTTTAATTAAACCACAACAGTTTTCATTATTGAGCATTAAATAACTACCATTCTCTAACAATTTAAACGTGGGGATGATAGCAGGAACTGGCGTGCCCTGTAAAACGCAAGCCATATTCGGTCGGTCCTTGTTACATGAACCGTGTAACTGTATGTGTCTGCACATTAAAGAATGATCTGGCGTCTCAGTACACTCATCCCCTGTTAGATAAACTTCTTGTTCATCCTTGAAACATCTGTATGTGTATGGGAGTGACCAGACCTCATGAAGAAAACCGCTACCTAAGGGTTCAAAACGACCTATTGGCACATATTTCATACAATTTGAAAACTTATATAAAGCAAAAGGCAGTGTTATTAAACCGTGGATAAGCCACGTAGCAGTAGTGGCTTCTGCCACAGAAAAAGGTAAAGATTCCAACCTTTCAATATGGAGCATAGAAAAGGAAGCATCACGCATTGAAAGCAAGCGTTGTTTGTCTGTCAAATTAAACGGTGAAAATAAAGAGGAAACGTTCATGTATCCCCAGGGAACTTTACCCATTTTCAGAGTCTGAAGTGTCCATGCAAACTGCATGATTGACCGTAATTGATTTTGACCATGGTATAATACTGACACTTCATCATGCACAATATCAACAACAGACGACACAATATTATCTAATGTGTAAATTCTAGAGGAAAGCACGTTAATGCTATTGTCAACAACTGCAAGCACTTTCTCAAGATTCGCCTGATCAATAGCCCTAAGGCGTGAAGCAGCCTCAATCTGTGAGAGTTTCCAAATTTCATTGTAAACCCCATATAACCACCTTTTCGACCTGCCACTAGCGGGGCCTTTAATGAAATCATTCAAATCCACGTCTGCATTCAGTTTGGAAAGGTGATACTTAACCGCAGGTAAAGTTGAATGTTTCAGCCAAGCTTGACACAACTTGCCCACAGAGTAAGAGGTGACAGTATGACTCAAATCAAACCGGGGATCAGATCTAACAGTCTTAAAACCGTCAGTTATATTTAAAAACCTTTTTTGGCAAGAATCAGCACTACGGTGCCAAAGCAGCCAACCCTTGGGATTCATACTGGAAATGTTAAAGGAGGAATTAAGAAGCAGAGCCTGTATATCTTTAATAGACAATTGAGTAAAATTACTCAATCCTCATATTCCTCCAACTCCGGGAAAGACGGGGTGTTTAACCTTTTAGATGTAGCCAATCCAAAGCATGTGGTCTGGGAAATGGTTTCATTTAAAAACAACATATGATTCGGGATCAGACATGCACGGTGCAAAGCCTCAGTGCCTTGTACCTGCCAGGCCCTTGAACCCCAAACCGATTTAAGGTCTATGGTTTCCTTCCATAACTCATAGCCCCCAGTAACTAATTGATCTAGGAAGGCCTTCGAGTACAACAATTTTGTATCGGTAAGTCTAACCTTGGACATTGGCTGTTTGTGAAATTTAAAATAAAAGGAATCGGGATTGGACTGGTTAAAGTCAGTGAAATAAGTATACTTTTTAAGAAACGTTTCTGAACTCCCTTGTGTAGGTGCCGGGCAATGTTCCCACTGTGTAAAATTAACAGCATCCCTTCGGGAAGATGTCTTGTGTAAGAAGTGATTGCCATAATGTTGGTAACAGAACAATTCACCATAATTAGCAGATTCTAAATATAAATCCTCAGCATCAAAAGCAGCATAGTACTTCAAATCAGAAAACAAACTTTCCACAGCATTAACATCCCAATCATCAGAACGAATGTTTTGTTTCACCACATCCCCCATATTCACTCTAAGCACATTAGGAACATTAACGACTTCCGTTGGGCCATGAATCTGAAAACGAACTGCATCCCACGCGATTCCATCCAGAACAGGCCATGCTGTGATGTTAACCAAAGTCAAGTCTCTTTTTAATCTGTGTGTAGAATGTGAAGAGGAAAGTGGGGCCAAAGTTCCATTTAAATGAGTAATGCAAGTTCTCTCCTCGACATAGTGTCCATTCATAATCCGAAAAAAATAAAACACAAAACCAATTGACATAAAAAGGTAAACCGAAAAAAGGACCAGCCAAATGTATATCCAAGGAGGTATCAAAAAATGTTTTTTAAACAGGCTAGCATATACTGCAATTTGAGAGTGTTTTTTCGAGGCAAGGGAAGCAGAGTCAAATGAAAATCTGGATTCCGTGGCTAAACGAGCTTGCAGGTCAGGCATGGACAAATCAGTGGGGTATGTATAGTCCAATTCATCAACGTTAGTTCCGGGCAAATTATTTAATAATGGACTGGAAACAGCAGGTAATTCGATGGCCACTTCAGGTTCAATATTCGAAGCAGTGGGCATAATTGAATTTCTCACAATGGAAGGACAGGAAACAGCTGGTGTCATACTAAGAAGAATCGGCCACTCTGTGTATCTTGACATTGTCAATAGAAATAAACCTGTTTTCCTTACGACCTGGAAGTGGTGGTAAAATGACTGTTCTCGTGCCCTTCACTCCAAGCACTGGGACCGGAGCTCGATAGGAGGGACCAAACTCTTTCTTGTTGTCGATCTTCTCTCGAACCAGTTCTCCAACTTGGGGTAGCCAGCCAACTACCGGGATCTGCAACGCATCATCCGATGTGGAGGGCAAATGTTCCTTTGCAAGACTGTCTCTGGTCTTTTGTAGATTCTGTAAAACATTGCAATGCTCATCTGCGTCAAAGGAAGTGGCGCGAACCACAGAGTCTAGACCGTCAAGGTCAGGGACGTACATCTTGATGCCAAAGAGCATTTCGTATGGGGTCCGCCCACCCAGAGACCTTCTAGGGAGATTATTAAGAGCACGCTGCACGCCATAGAGGTGAGCCAGCCAGTTTCTGCCAGTGCCTATAACTCGGGCTGTCAAAGATTGCTTTAAATCACGGTTCATTCGTTCAACTACACTATTACCCTCAGGTCTGTAGGGAGACGAAAACTTGACTTGGACCCCCATCGAAGTCATGGCATCCTTATACGCCTTAGAGGCGAAAGCCGGACCCTGATCCGAATGGAAGGTACCACAGGCAAAAATCCCTATAAAGATACGCAAATCTCTAATGACAGTCCGTGAATCAGCGCTGCGATGTGGCCATACCCACACAAAGCGTGTGCATGAGTCAACTGCTACTAAGATGTACTTATACGCAGTATCAGATGAAAAAGGACCGCAGTGATCTAAATAAACACAGCCTAGTGGTTTATTAGAAATGTACAACTGAGTCTGTGGCGGACGCGTAGCAGTTGAAGGTTTAATCTGCTGGCATATGTCACAAAGAAGGACATATTCACGCGTCTGTTTGTACAGTCCCCGCCACCAGAAACGTTGTTGTAGTTGCGTTACAGTGGCTGAGACGCCCGCATGCGCAGACGCCACACCTTCATGAGCCGCTGTAATCAAGTCTGTTCTGCGATCCGAGTTGGGAATCAGCCGTTCCCCAACATCAGGAATTGTCACAAAAGGAACCTTTTCGGGACTTAAGTGGTATTTATACTTCGAAGGGAATCCCGCAGGATGTTTACTTCCCTTCTCAGAGGCAGCAATCGCTGCCAAGATGTCGCTATCAATCTTGGTTTTAGACCTAGTAACTGCTGCAACTAAGTATGTAGATACTGCTGATTTCGCTGCTTCATCAGCAAGCGAGTTGCCAACAGCGTGAACTCCTACGCGCTGATGACCGAGAGTATGAATCACATAAACGAGTGGCAACATAGCCTTAAGCTCTGCCACTCGAACCCAGATCATTTTATGTTTTATTGTGCTACCCTTGGAATCATGAAAATCATTTTGAATCCAAAAGAACAAGTTTTCATTGTAAGACTGGACACAGTAGTAAGAATCACTTACAATTAGAGTAGTAACACTTGGATCTGCGTACTCCAAAGCTAGTAAGAGAGCACGAAGCTCTGCCAATTGTGCGGTGCAATCGCCCAGGGGCAACGTGTGCACTTCCCTGGAAACGAACTCATCATTCAACATAGCACCGACCACAATGGCGCATGCGGAAACGTAGGCATGTTTAGAGCCATGCGCAACCTGCGCCGACCCATCAGTGTAAATGATGCAATGGAAGTCCTCCAAAGGTCGCATAGCCAGAGGAGCCGGATGAACGAATTCATACTGCAAGTACTCCTGCGACCGTAAGGAAGCGTCAAAAATAAACATGACATCCGTGGATGACAATGACGCTGCCCACTGAATCCACCGAGGGTGCAAAGCCTTTGAATTCGGTACACTGGCTTTCGTGACTGCCTCCAAGTGAGGACAGGGTGTTACCACTAGCATGCGTTTCCCCTGAGACAGTGCTCGTTCCTTTAGAATAGCCATCTGTACAGCAGTTAAAACCTTTTCCACTGTGGGAAACCGCATCTCAGCCGAAGTGTACAAGTGTGACTTGTAAGCAATAGGTACTGTGTCACCTTCATTAAAAGTGAGGTATGTGAAACCCACCGTCCCAGGAATTATTCTTATTACCAGGTTGGTGTGGTTATCACGAGTCAGTAAATATTCAGAAGCGAGCAGATCAGCCTGCAAGGATTGCAAAATGGCTGAATGCTCAGGCAGCCAGCATGATTTTGAGAAAGTTGGTTGTATCAAAGCATACAAAGGCTTGATACGCTGGGCATAATCCGGAATGTAAGTTCTGCCGAAATTCAAAAAGCCCAGTAAAGATTGTAATTTTTTCAGTGTTGTTGGAGCGCGCAATTGTGCGCACTTCTCTAAGAAGTGAGGAGCCAAACCTCTACCTTCATTGTTGAGCTCATAGCCCAAAAACAACACTGTGTGTTCTGCAATGTGCGATTTTGCAAAATTAAATTTGTAACCCATGTCTGCAAAGGTACAAATTATGGAATTCACTCGACACAGATGCATCCAAATTTCGTCGTCTGTGAGATATATATCATCCACATAAGAACATGCATCCGGATCGATTCCCTCCAATAGTGTGACTATTCTGGAGGTGAAGACCCCAGGACTATTTTTGTAGCCCATTGGAAATGTCAAGCGTTGTCTTGAAACGCTTACGCACTAGACTATCCACTAGGGCAGAGCCGTGAGTATTCTGTACTGCACAGTTACGGCAATGCGAGTTCAAATGCCGGTAATCCAATACCAAACGATATGATCCGTCAGGTTTGGTCACAGTAAAAAGGGGATTATTCATTGGTGACACACACGTTTCAATAACTCCCTGATATTCCAATTGTTCAAGGATTTCTGCGACGGCCGCTTTAGCTTCACGCCGTATGGGATATTGAGGCTGAGGCTGCGGCTCAGACCGCAAAGGAATTTCGTGGCATGGGGACAATTTGTCCCAACCACATTGGTTGCGGTAGAGAGCCGGTGCAAGAGCACGAGCCCACTCTTCTGCAAAATGCTGCGCATGCTCAGTTGAGACAGTGTGCGCGAAACTGGGAAGGATTACCTCCTCCCCTCGCGGCGCTGCGAGCACAAAAGGTGGGGGCCAGTCAGCCTCGGAAAGCAAAATGTCGTACGTAGACGAAAGGTTCTCCCAAAATACCCCTCTGACAGTACGCTGTATGTCACCTTCAATTAACAGGACAATTTCAAAAAGTCTTTCAGGGGGAGCCAATCTCGTATCGGCTGTTTCTATAACAACAAAAACTTCAGTCGCTGTCACCCTCAGTAGTGGACGGAGCGCCTCTCTGACTATGGTAATCTCCGCCGCGCTGTCCAGCAAGGTCAGAGCCCACGTCAGATTCCGAAGCCGCGTTCTCACTATCTGTGGCATATCTATGCGCTGTTAAGGCCGCGACCTTCTTCTTCGCAAACTGCGGACGCTTAGGCGTAGAATCCTCCTGCTTCACTGCGCCGTCTGTCTGGCGGGACTGACCACGTCCTTGCTGGCCACCACGTCCACGTCCACCCCCTCCTCCACCACCGGTCTTCTGGGCCGATGTTTCCTGAAAGGAACGAGGAGAGCGTTGATCAGAACCCTGAAAACGATCAGGTGATTTAATCATCGCGCGATCGCGCAAATCATAAACTCTGTCTGCCGGCGCAGGAGCTTGTATTGCAGGAACAGAATCCTGAGTTTGCCTAGTCTGCTTCCCCTGTGTCTGTTTCTTAGGCCAATTCTGTTTTTTGGACTTGGGCTGGACATCTGTCACTGCAGATTGTCCCTGAGGTTGTTTTTTATCCTTCACTGGAAAATATTTCAGACCTCTACTTGTGCGGCCAATTGTCTTATAAGCGGCCACCACAATCTTTGCTAACTGGCGGGGTTTGTCGGCATCGGGCAGAGCAGCCAAAGCATTCGACACCTGAAAGTTAACTGCATCTCCTTTAATATTGGAGAGAATGAGATCACTTACAATCTCAAATGAACCACACAGGCGCATACCCAATTCAACCGCTGCCTCTGGACCGTGATCATTCTGAACACGTCTAATGATTTCAGGCAGGGCATTCATAGACGGGGTGCCGAAGCACCTCGTATAAACTGCCGCAAAAGTTTTTCCCCAGCTTTCACAATCAGCAAGTTCAGGAGTAATATCCTTTGGTAGAGTAATCGTTAACATTCTATGTTTATCAGCAGGAGTAGAATTCGGAAAAACCGCCTCCAGTTGATCAAACTTCTCTGCTAGCCAGAATGGGAAGTCATCGCTGTCAACAGGACGCGCACCAAAAACCGAATTAACCATCACTGGATTGAGACGCATTCCGCCTCGTTCCATGGGAGCGGCCGCACCCCCCTGGGGACCACCAGGAAGATGTCGACCGATGTATTGCACTAAAGCACGAATCACGGAAATGGAAACAACATGTAGCCTGCGAATTTCTGCCAGGGTACAAGCCCCGTGATTCGGGTGCGGGGTAAAGCCACCCAACGCAGGCCAATTTGTACCTGGAATTGAGAGTGGACCTAACCTCGCAGCGGACAAAGAGTGGGGAAGGGCGCCATCAAACCAAACTCGATGCTGCCAATGATCAATAGGTATTTCCAATGCCCTGTACGGCGTATATTTAGCCGGGACATCCGAGGCGGTGTAGGAGTGGAACAAACCAGAATTAGCGTCCACAGCCGGAAACGTAACCCAAGAGTAAAACAACTCGTAAGGAAACGCCGGATCTGCACATACCACGAAAATCACAGCCATCCCATCTACTGGGACTTGGTACGTCTGAAGATGGTTGCGTACCGCTACGCGACTATGCTGCGCAATAGCCACCGCCGCCATGTCAACACTGGAAACAAGAACACACAAAGAATACTTTGTAGCACAACTGGGTAGTAATTCAAAGAAACCGTTTGAGAAAGAATCAAGCTTGAATAAAGACCTATTTCAAAAAATAGGTAGGTTTCACCGACACCCCGTTTTCCGGAAACGGATGTGAAGGGGTTAAGGCATGAACGATAAACTACTCGAGTGTCATGATATAAGACCACCGAAACCGTTGGGCGCCATGTTGCAGGGTTTCTGTACTCACACAGAACTGTGCACAGAGGAGTGGAACCTCGGCAAATTAGGGTGTCCCAAAACTTACCTTAGCAACCAACTCACCCCTTACCGAGCTAGCTACAGTGTCTCATTGGACATATCAAACTCCCAATGTTTAGACAAACCAGAACATGAACTTACAGTACCTCAGGGTACGTGGGACTCATGAACACTCTTTCGTTATATTATCATTACAAACCAGAACATGGAGTAAAGAAGACACATGTGCATTTGAAATGTTTATTTACTAATGCCGTCTTCTCAGGCGCAGTATCTTAGATAATACAAGTATACTTATTATCAGTAGCAAAATTATCAGCATAGTTACTAAGACATAAAAAGCGAATGGTGACAGCATGTTAACATGCTGTAATGAATAAGAGTTAACAACACTTATTTCTCACCCTCCCTAACACATATATTATATTATTAGCTAAGAAGGTCTCTTTGGGTTGTTTTAGGGCGGGCCCATACCTTAGTGTCCTAGCATGAAGGAATCACATCAGCATACACCAGCTCTCTCTGCATGTGCACCGCATCAAGTGTGTTAACAATTCTCGTGCAAAGCAATATCAATCCCGCCTCAAGCCCAAGTTGGCAAAGGCTGCACTTGTGTTATGACTATGAAGGCGTGGAGATCAGACCTCATAACAATACCATATCGTGTTGCTCCTGAAACTTCAGCACTCTCCGTGCAGACATGGTTTATTAAACAAAACTGATATCAGAGCAATAACATATTATTCTCACATACACCACGGCAAACCACTAGGTTGAAAGTTAAGTCAACAATTAAGGGTCGTGTGCAGAAGTTGCAAGAAAGGAAAAATGGCGTTTAAATCTCAAATGTACCTATGCTAACTTAACACGATATAAGGATATATAGGAGCTATACAACACCTCATATGCGTTCAGGGTGTGGTAGCTGAACCGTAAAATGAAATGCCGTCTGTGACTACCGGCATGTGAATTGTGCATATTCATCGTATATTCTTCGCTCTCCTTCCGTTCTACCAATGTTTTTGCTATCTTGTCGATTCCATCCCGCTCATCTTTGCTCAGCCTATTTGGTCTGGCTGTTAGGTGCCTGCTAGTCTCATGTTCATCTGCTGTTGTTACCAATGCAGCTGGTGCGAAGGCCGTAAGAGCCGGGGCACTAGCGCTAGGGTCACCCACACCTGCACTTTGAACTGGTGAGTGTTGTGCTAGAGGCTGGCTGGGAGCATAAGGAGGAGGCATGTAGATAATTGGAGGACCGAGCAGTAACTCGTCATTTGCCCGCTGTTTGGAGGGTATCTCCGGGTAGAGCGCAGAGGCGGTCCTGACAGGGCATTGGCCTGCCAGTCCTGATTCTTGCGTTTGTTTAACTTCCTCTCTTCTTCTTATTTCTTCATCTAGTTCTTTTGCGGCCAGATGGGCGGCTTTTCGTAACTCTTTCACTATTTTCGCTTCCTCTCTTTTCCTGCGATGTTCTGCTTCTTTGCGCCACATGCCAATACTATCAAGCATAGTGGGCGTTACCTTATTTATTTTGACAGCTGCTTCTAGTGTTTTTATTTTATTTTCATCAAAAGAACCTATCAGTGGCCACTGACTTTTAGGATCCTTTTTTGTATATTTATGCCATAACTTACTATAAGCTATAGCGACTAGTCCTTGCTTAGTAAACATGTCCTTATTAGAGGTGCCTTCCAGTGGAGCTGGATGGTTCATCTCTAATAAGCGGTCCGGGTTGACCCAACTATGAACCAATGGGGAGAAGATAGGCATGACGGATTACAATGGGGGGCAAAAGCCTGCACTACCTATCTTTTCACTATTTGCAAAGACTGGACAGAATATTCTATTCTACGCTATTTGCAAACAGAGAATACCTCCAGAAAGAACCAATTCCAAACAGTCAATGTTTGGACAAACAATCAATCAATGAGGAATGAAATAGGCACGACGTGTTAAAGGCTTGCGTTGCCTACCCTTCACTATCTGCAAAGGGAGAGAGAATATTCCTATTCTTCCCCGTTTGCAGGCAGAGAAAATCCTTAAGAGAACCAACTTCGAACAATTCAATGCTCGATTCAATCAATCAATCAATGAGGAGAAAAGGTGGCACGACGTGTTAAAGGTTTGCGTTGCCTACCCTTCACTATCTGCAAAGACTAAACAGAGTATGGCGATTCTGTGCTTGTTTGCAAATAGAGAATTTCTCAGAAACAGTCAATAAGTAATACTAGTATTTTCAAACAATCAATCAATCAATTTCGCAATTTGTCGTATGTCACGACCTTACCCGGACCGTATGGACAGTTTCTCGTCTTCCGCTTCCAGCGCCCGATTGTCCTCTATTTTCTTGTTGCTATCGCGGCACTCCTGGTGGTTCCCAGTCAGGACCGTAGATCACTCTGGAGAGGTCTGCTCGGAATCGGTGAAGTTCAGATGATCGGCTGTCAGACGAGGGTCTATCGGACAGGAGCTCTTCCGATCGTTGCAGTTGTTCACTCTGTCGTCGGGACCTCTCCCACTGGATCCACGTGTCGCTGATGGGCCCCGCGTTTGGGACGCCAATTGATAAAGATCAATTCAAAATGGTCAGGCGATTTCAGTAGATGTTTCCCAAGTTAAATTTGCCCGGCGTAAAACGCCTCTAATACCATACGAAGTTATTCAATAAAGAGGCAGGCGCTGGAGACAGGAAGACAGGAAACAAGTTTTATTCCGACGGAGTAGAACACATCAGATCGGACAACAAGGTATCGTCTCGAGGTGCTCTCTCAACCTCTCTGAGACCTGGTCTTTTATACACTGGTTTAAGACATGTGAACGTCCTTTATTACAACAGGGACATTGTGAAGTATGAGAACGACATCACCGGCACCCCCCCAGTTCCGGCCCCTTCCAACACATGACAACAGTAGGGGCCCTTTCCCCTCATATGATTGGGAGGGGCTATCACGCAGCTGAGTGTTCTGCCGATTCCTTTGGAATGTGTGCGCCTGATTGAATCTCAGGGGATGGGGAGGTCGTGATCAATAGTGGCTCCTTTCAGGAAAGGCGAGTGCATACAGTAATGGGCAATAAACTGTATCCTCGGGCTAAGGGATGACCAGCGGTTCGTACAGGCAGTCGGGCTCAGAGGAAGGGGTCATCAAAGGAGGGGTATTCATGGACGGAAAGGAGGTGTTGGTCAGGCGCGGGGTGTGATTCCCTGAGACAGAGTCATGGGAGGGGAGGGTTCATGACTTGTGCATGTGAGTGCGGGGGCAGCCAGGGTGCGCGGGGAAGGCTTGCAAGGTCAGGGAAGTGTGCTGACGGGGCGATCGTGAACAGGGAGACCATGGTACCTAAAATGGCTGTCGTGTATGCTCATACGTGAGTCTGCAAGATGGCATAGATAATGTTTAGTACACGAACTAAAATTCCACCAAAGCTAAAACCAGATGAAAAGGATAACTATGCGGTCCGCCCATTCTTCTTAACAATCATTGTTTTTTTCCCCCAATTCACGTAAACATCTCATCATACAAATTTGACTCCTCTCTAAAATAAAAACTATTCTATGGCTTTATGAGGTTTTATTCTCCTTAAAATGTGAACACAGTCAAGATCAACCCGCCCATAATGTACAATGTGTATTCTGTGTGGTATTTTCACTGTTTGCACCTACATAGTGCTTTACCTATTGTCACCGTATCCTACACTGCATACAATTGAACTGTGTTCTGCGTAGTGTCATGCATTTTGCACACATTTGCAAAATGGCCCCATTTGTAGGGTTTGGGTATATGTGTTTTTGCTCATTGCACACTTTTTCTTAAATTTATGTATCATAAGTGTTGCATAATTCGTTCTGGTTTTAGGAGTGGCTTCAAGATACATCTCTGCCAATGTGCTCCTTACAGGCCTGATAATTTCTACTCAAAAGGCATTTTTTTCTTAACCTGCATTTCCTCTGGATACAGGTACACTTGTGCAATGGTTGAAGCAGCCCGGCAACGTCTCAAGCCTCCACTTCATTCATTTGTGTTTTCCAGTATAAAGGCCACTGGTCTCTTCATTTTATTATTTTACACATACCTGCAAAGAAGTGACACCTGCCTCACTCAGTCTCCTCCTTTAAATATGTGACCCACAGCAGTTGGCCTTTGTGTATAGTATATATACATCAGTCTGTAACAATTTTCATCATTAATCATCATGGTCAAAAATGTCACACCACTTGGTAAATGTCCTTCTGTTGGACTCCTGCCTTAATCTATGAATCAGCACACCCAAAAAATCCAAGCTGGTTGTCGTTCCTAGTTCCTGGTCCCCAAGTCGCACCAATGAGTTAGAAACGTAAAAGCAAAGTCTCTGGAACTGTTCAGATCCAACCAAATATTCTAGGTTAAAAAGGTATAAATGACCGATAGAATCGTCCTAATGAAAGATGGCACTTGTTGCAATGGTTGTTGTTTCATGAGGAGTCGTTTCATCCATATTAATAATAATTGCCGTTATCAAGAGCGCTCCAGTTGAAGATCAAAGCTTGTATAATTGGTGTCACCTTAGGGAGGTGTCTGCTGTCAGATCCTGCCAGCACCATGTATTATGAGCAGTAGCTTTAGTGTCTGAGCCTATAAGATCTGTCTTCCCCAAGGAATTGTCCAACAGGCTACTGAGTGTGCGTATTAGATACTTGCAACTTGACTGTAACTGTTTGGTATTTCTTTATGACATTGTTTATTGGCTCTGTATTCTCCCTCGCTTCTCGCGGTGTATCATTAGTATGTGATTTTTGTGACTACAACTGTTTGGCATCCTTTACTGGAGTAGTACTCTCCCGTTCATCCTTTTGTAAAGCGCTCTGATATCCCTCGGGATCTGGTTTGCGCTGTGTAAAACTTTATAAAATAAATTATGATTTAAAAGCACAGTTTCATCCCTTGTTTTAAAACGTTTCATGGGGGAGCAACACTATTGGCGAAGGTTTGAATATGAGGAAATAGTTGATTTTTGTTTTTATTAAAACTTCACAATTGCCCTATCAGAACTGCCTGATCCAGTGTTTTTTCAAAAATGCCCTTTAATCTCCTAAGGAAGGTTGCAGTCTGGTTCAGAGTGGTGTTATTTCATTTTTGCGGGTGCTACTTTCCTCCTAGCAGGGCCGTCTTTTAGAAGAGCTAAACCAGAGAATAGAATTTCATCTTCCCTGCTGCAAAGCCCTGGACCAGGCTTCCAGATGGAGTCAGGCAAGCAGAGGTCTGTCTCTCCTGTCTCACACAGCCCATTATCTTATTTCAGATGCTTCTGTTTATCTCTGAATCCTAAAACCAGTCCCTTGGCCCCCCACTGCTCTCAGTTATTAAAAAAAAAAAACTCTCCCCTGCCGTGAGAGCACTAGAAGCCCCCCCCCTCCTGGCCTCCAGCCCTTCTAAAAAATTCCCCTCCCCTGAGCCCTAAATGCGGACCCCTGTGCGACCCCTACCCCCTACCCCCTGGACCCCAGTCCTTCTAAAAACTACCCCTCCCCTGAACCCAAAATGCAGACTCCTGCGCGATTCCCCCGGCCCCCAGACCTTCTAAAACCCACCTCTCCCCTGCTCTAAGCCCTAAAGGCAGTCCCCTGGGCGACTCCCCCGCCACACCCCCACACCCAAAAATACATTTGTAACCCCCAGGCCCAATCCCCCTTACCTCTCTGACATCACCTCCTCTCCAGCCCATTTGAGACATGGCGCACGTCGTAAAGAGGAATCAGACGGGGATTTCCGTTTCCTCCAACGACACCAATAGCCTCCACCACCCTTACAACACATATACTTTTACCATACTTATTTATTTATATAAAGTTTTGTATAGCACAAACAAGACCCCGAGGGGTATCAGAGCGCTTCACAGTAGAGGAGGAGGAAACAAATTAAGGGGACGTTGAAGAGAGGGTAAGGGAGACTAGCATGCTGAGCTAAACAAAATTGTACATAGATGCGAGCAAAATGTTACATTTACAATTGTAAATCATTTTAAAGGCATGAATGATAAAGGCTATGCATGGTAACGGAGCATGCATTGTAACGCCTGTATGGCAAAGGCAATGCATGGAATCGGCTGCATTGTAATGGCTGTTTCCCCGACTTAAACTACACCTTACTGACGAGCCCCAAGTAGAGCGAAACATTGTGGAGATTGCTTGTGGTCCCTTTTCAAAAGGGATTACGGCTGACAGTTGAGGGCAGACTGTAGTACTGTTTGCACAAGGCAGGCCTTTGTCTTGAGTGACATGGTAAGTGAACAACAATGGACTGCAATGATGCTAGTGCTATTGCCAGTGGCTGAGATTATTTCAAGCATTCCAGCCATCACCTTGTTGTTGTTACTCTTTAAACCATAGCAAAAAAAGAACTGTAACAATTATATCTTTATAAAACATCCTCTTTGATTGATGCTCCATTGATAAATACCTTGTTTTAGATGCTTATCTGGACATTTCAATTGACGGAGACGATCAGCACACCATGTTTTCATCTTCTAGGGGCACTGCTACCAGGTGGAAATGGAGTAAGAGTATCCAGAGCCTTAGTCAGCTTGTGTTCTTGGTGGACCAGAGAGCTAGCAGGAGTTTCTAGTAGAGGGTACCGAGTTTGTAATAAAGGGTACTGAGTTTCAAAGAGCCAGTGGGCAAAGGCCCCCTTTTGCTTAGGTTTTGTGATGAAGAGAGTTGGTGGAATTTCTAGATCTAATCTCCAGCTCAGTACCGATCATTATTCACGAGAGTCCACCAAACAGTAACATACACGTCTCAGGTCCACCTTAAGGTAGGATCGAGAGGATACTGATAATTATCTAGGCTCTAAATACCCCTGTTAATCCTACCTGGTCACTGTTGTGCAGTACACAAGCTAGGGAAGGGTAACGCACGGTACAGCTGCAATGGTGCAATTAAACCCAATCAAGGCCAAATACCTCCATTATAGTCTGTATTCATCCAATGGCAGTGGATGCCTGAATTAGAAACCATGAGAGAAATGAAAGTGCAAGGCAGATGTGAGGATCTCAGCCAATTAGAGTCCCAGAGGAGAACGTCCAATGAAATCCTGTAGCTACAGGTTGGTGGATATTACAGAGTAGATATAATAAAAGAAAGACATGAACACATACATGAAATGGCGCAAACACTTGCAAAAACCTTGCTTGAGCAAAGCTGTACTAAAAACTGTACTGAACCGGATGTAAAAAAAAAAAGTAAATGGATGCAGCTCCCAGCCCAACATTAAAGCAGAACAAGGTCTGCTGCTCACAGTTGAATAAAGCTTGTTTAACATGTACTAGAGTATGTGAGAATGTAGATTTGCAAACCTTTAGATAGATAAGTGCTTCTAATGGCGTATAATCACTTCAACCTTTTGAAAATGTCTGAAATCTAGGTGTGGATAAAAAATAGAACTTGTCTTTGGATGATATTGGACAAACACCTTCATCCAACCCCCAAAACCATGTAGCAAGCACTAGAGACATCTAGGCATGCAACCAACTAATGAATAGGGCAGGGGTCGCCTTTACCACAAATATGTGTTTAACAGTCCTGCTTTTGCAATGACATTAGTTGTATCGGTATGCGTGGTAAAGGCAAATTCATGGTAAAGGTTATGCGTGGTAAAGGCATTTGCTTTCTAACATATGCGTGGTAAAGGCATGGTTTGCAACAGAATGCGTTTTAACATCATCAAACCGTTTAAGACATATGGGACAGTGAGCACGGGACCCATGTTTGCGCAAACCTGTCACACTTATGGGGTTAACTGCAGAAAAAGCAAGGTGATGGTTGGAGTACTCACCGTGCTACTGGAACCAAGCTACACCGGACTGAAGAGCCCCAACTGGGGGTGAAACCAGGCTTGGTTGCTTGTGTTGCAGTTGAAGAAAGACCTTGCCTGGCAGTTTGAGCTAATCTTTTCCTACTTGAGCAAGGTCAAGACTAGTTTGCCCATGGCTATGTCCGAACTGAGATTGCATAGTGTGCAAAAATAACGACAGTAGAGGTCGTGGCCCAGAGTAATTACCAGTGGATCAGATTCAAGCATTCCACCAATCACTTTTTATATACTTCAGTGGTTTGAAGAGTAGCATTACGGACGAAAATGATATAGCAAGCCACTAGCCTTGACTTGTATCCATTGTGTGATGTAAACAGCACATTGTAAAATATTGTACTTTGATGCATTATACATGCTAAAGGTATCACCGGCCACAGGAAAGTATGCTGGAGAAATGGTCATTTGCTATGTCCTATACACAGGGAAACATTATACTCTGCAATTTGCAAATGGATCATCTTCCTCTGTAATAATTAACCGTACAGTGAAAATTAATGTCTGCTGTAATTTCTACAGAGGAAATAACCTACTGTAATATAATATTTACAATCAATATTATGGAGTGTTCTGAATAGGAAAATTGTTATCCACTGTCGAAAATACAGGGGTGACCACCAAGGCATCACATCTGTACAGCAAGTACATGTTGTAATGTGTACAGAAACCATTAGTATCTACCTGAAATCCATACAGGCCAAATCATTGGTTTTAATGGTCTTTACAGGGACAGTCATACTCTACTCTAATCTGTGGAGGGAATAAGCCTCTGTACTGCATTTTGAAATGGGAAATCATTGTCTGCCAGTTGGTTTTCTGTGTAATATTTACCAGAGAAATGACCTGCTATAATTTGTAAAGGATAAACTGTTGCATTTTTTATTTGTAGGGAGAATTCATTATCTGCTGCAATATCTACTGGAGAAGTCCTATGCAGTTGTATTTAAGAAGCTAATAAATGCTAATATCTATCCTCTAGACTGCCGCCACAGTGCCAGGGATCTCTGATCGTAATAGGGCGGTCGTTAGAACGCCCGCATCGCCGCCGCGAGTCTGGCGATCCGTGGACCGCCAGACTCATAATAAGGCACTCAATTTCGATTGGAGCCTGTGTCCTTTACTGTGTTTTTTTAACTCTACCCCCAATGTCAAGCTTCAGTGTTTATGTAATAATGTAGCTACTCTGTCTGTTGACAATTTATGAAGCTTCTTTTAAAGCTTACTAACATCAGTGGGACAGGTCTACGACTCAAGATTATGTACACATGTTTGTTAAATTTCCTGACTTGTTTCTATCATTATTATTAGATGATTTATAAAGCGCCTGAATCGCCCCACATGGGGTATCTCCGCGCTGTGGACATAGAAATATAAGCTCATGGTATTTAAAACAGAAATGTCTTCAATTTCTTCTTAAAACTGAGGTAGTCGTGGGTAAGGCGTAGTGCCTCAGGTAGCTGATTCCACAATTTGGGCGCCAGGTGAGAGAAAGCTTTCCCTCCCCACTTGGTTTTCTTAAAGCGGGGGATGACCAAGAGGCCTTTGCCTTCCGAGCGGAGCCTGCGCGAGGGAATATATGTGGTCAGTTTGTTGGATAAATATGTGGGTCCAAGCTGATGGAGGCCTTTAAAAACTATACAACAAATTTTGAAATAAATACATTTACGAATGGGAAGCCAGTGAAGTTTGTGTAGGAGAGGGAGGGAGTGGGTGCGACGAGGGGCGTTGGTAACCAGGCGGGCTGCAGTGTTTTGAACCACCTGTAGGGTTATATGACCAGGGTCACTGATTTATGTTATTCTGCAGCTGTTACATTTTTCGCAAAGTTATGGATTTGCTGCATTTATCACATAATCCACCATCTGCTACGTAATTTGCTGATTTTAAGAAAAAAAGTAGTTTCTATCTCAAATGGATCACAATTAATAAAAATGCGTCAACAATGCATTGCTGTGCAGCGGAAGCCACTTCGTGAGTGTTGACTATCCACCTTTCAGTTGCATATTGCTGCATTTCGGTGTTGAACTAGGAATAATAAGGTGAAATCTTTGTTCAGACTGTCAGCATGTGTAATAAGCATTTGCAATCGGTCTCTCGTTTTTGAAAGTTAGAGCTATTGGCATTGTAACAGAAATGATAAGAGTGTGTCAGCAAAGTTAGTAGCCTGGAGTTCTCTGCGGTCCCAGAGGCAGTGGCCAAGAACGCGGCATTTGTGTGGTGGACATGCTGAAAGTGCTCGTACGACCCGGAAGTGAAGTGATGTTAAAGTGGTTCATTCTGGCTATGTGAGATTGGGCAACATATTGGAACAGGAAGGAGAAGTACAGATAATTAGCCTCAGTGGTATTGAGGTGAGAAATAGACATCAAGCATGTCTCTGGCAATAATGGTCCCGGAGAGACGCTTTGAACAAAACATGCGCAAACCCCCACAAAACAACAGAGCCCAAAGCACCGCCAATCCTGAGAAAAATGCGATGTCTAGGGAAGTGTGCGAATTAAAACAAGCATGCCTAATTCTAGTTTCCTAGAGAAACACAGCCTCCAAAAAAATGTAAAATTAATAAGAAGGGGTAATATGTAACCCAGAAAAATATTAACAGACTTGTGTAGAGTTATATACCGTGGGCGAAGTGCATCAGAGCTGCCGACTCGGGACCTGAGAATCAGTGTTCGAGACTCGGCATCAGCTTAACTTCCTGTGAATCCGGGCAAATCACTAAATCTCCCCCATGCTCAAGCTATATAATTCTACAAATTTAAATTAAAAAAGCAGCGATCTCGGAGGGGTTTTGGGGGCCAACAAGCAGCGATCTCAGAGGGGTGAGGGGTGGATAGAGACAGCACAGGGAGACAGGCGGGCAACTAGAGCCAAATTCGGGGGGGTGGCTGAAAAATATTTCGGGGGGGGCTAAACCTTCCAACCATAGACAAACTGACTGAAAGAAGAGGCGAAAACACACCAAACGCTTAATTTCTACGTAAATGGTCTTTTAAAAACCTGTTAGTAATTGGGTGCGGCAGCAATTAGATAGCCGCCAGCCTGCAAAGCTGTGTCAGCCCGGGCTGACACACACGACGGGGGTGGGGCTGAAGCCCCGTGAGCCCAATGGGTGTTGCGCGCCTGCAGGGAGATTACTTGTGAGGCATGGTATTGTAAATTAAAGGTAAATTAAGTAAAAGAAAAAGGAGCAGCGACCTCCGATGGGTGGTGGGGGCCTGCGAGCAGTATTGTGGGAGAGGTGAGGGTGAGGCAGGGGTGTTCATGTCCCTACGAAGCAGTGTTGTGGGACGGGTGAGGGGGAGATAAAGAGACGGCAAGCAAATGAAGCGACCGAAATTTCATTGCACTAGTAAGCAGAATAGTTAATGAGCAAAGAGGCAGGTCAACTAACGAGTTATTTTTAGTATAATTAACCTGAACAGTAAGAACACATGTAAGAGGCGCAGTCCTCATAGGAGATACACAATGCCACAAGGAGGGACTACTAAGAGCCAGCATTTCTAAAGCACAGTAAAAAGCACATATCCTAGATACTGCAAGTATCCAAAAGACAGCGCAAGCGCTGCCTAAGTGAGACCTATAAATCACAAAATAATGAAACAGTTCTATCAGAAAATGTGGCGCATTATCCTGCGTACTTTGCATTTAATAAACGATGCAGCATTTTGTACTCCTTTGCCGCATAATTCCAGTGCCCCTGCTAATAACTGATGTTCACATATTTGTTAGAAATATTTACATACTTTGAAACCAATGCTTACATGCAAATTTCATTAAATACTTTCCTCCCCAATCTTTTTTTTCAGGTTCGGCCGAAGGCTGGTGCTTCTCTTCTCCATTATATTTAATCTAATCTTTGGACTTTCCGTGGCTCTGTCTGTTAACGTGACCATGTTCAGCACTCTGAGGTTCTTCGAGGGCTTTTGTCTGGCTGGAATAATTATTTCGCTTTACGCACTGAGTGAGTATGCATTTCCTAAGTAGCTGCTCCAGGAGCTTGTATTTGAGAATGTTTTGGACCTGAGTAATTACCAGTCAGTCAGATTTAGTCACGAAATCCACCCTTCACTTTTTCACTTGTTGGTTTTTTTGTGTGATATTTTTCTAGGTTTTAAATGTATATGTATGTAAAAACCAAGGTCAACTCAACGTACACTGCGGGGTTGAAAGTTATGGCCCCGCTAACTAGAACTAATGAATTTCTGAGTTTTTTTGGTCAAAAAGTAAATGTTGTTACTGACAAACCTAACTATGATGTTACTTTACATTTTGGTATTTTCATTATCTATATATGTGTGTGTGTCTATACATATATAAACACACATAAATATAAATATATATATATATATATATAGACACACATAAATATATATATATATATTATATGTGTGTATATATATATATATATATATATGTGTGTGTGTGTATATATATATATATATATATATATATATATATATATATATATATATATATATATATATATATATATATATATATATATATATATATATATATATATATATATATATATATTATTTGTTTTAATATTCAGCTAGTGACTTTTACAATGCAGAGGCTGGTCTGAAATTTCTTTGATCCAAGCCGACCAAATTCACCTCTTGTTCACCATCCATTAAACGAGTGTAGATTGCAAGCCTGAGCGCTGTGTAAGACCGCAGGCGAGCGGCCTCTTTTATTCGGCAACACTGTCGTGATTTATGAGCAGGACTTTCATATTGACCTCTGTCACTGCCTCGTCTTCCAGCTATGTATTCCTAATGAGATACAGATATGTTCTTGTAATAGTCAATTTTTGGAACGATTAAGTCTTTATCTGCTGTCATATTTCCTGCAGATCATGTTTAACCTGTGAAAAATGTGCACGTGCCTGTTAGCGATGCGCATAAAATATGAATCTCATATTTTGATCATTCTATCAACAGCCTCTTTATGTGAAAAAATATTGGTTGAAACCTTGGCTGCTTGAGGTATTGAGGGGACGCTGGATTGGTTGATGTAGTGTGCAGGATGCTCTTAGGTTCTGAATGTGGGTTTCCGTATGCAGCTGTTTCGAAAATGATGGGTGCGGGTGGGGGGA
The DNA here is from genome assembly GCF_964261635.1 of Lissotriton helveticus. NCBI lineage: Eukaryota > Metazoa > Chordata > Amphibia > Caudata > Salamandridae > Lissotriton > Lissotriton helveticus. The sequence continues at coordinate 1,455,320,594 of NC_136063.1, read as the reverse complement.
CGATACCTTGATATCAGGCTGATATTTAGTAGATTGTCTGCGATAACCATAAAACCCTAATTGCATATTTGGTCTAAACTGAGCAGTAAAGGCCCCATATTGGGTTCATTGTTTCACACAACCAAACTGTGGGCCTCTTGTCGAGCGTGTTCTATTTATGAGAATTGTGTGGCTTTGTTACTTTGTTTTTTATTTATGATATATGTGAGTGACTGGTGTCCATCGCCTGGAGGCATGTAACCTAGTCAGGGCCATTAGAAATGTACAATTTTTGCAGCCTTGCCGTTTTCTGTATTATGGATTTGATGCATGTATCACATACTTCATCACCTGCTTAATAATTGAATAATTTGCAGATTGTGACAAATAATTGTTTCTTGCTGAGTTACTAAAGATGTAGTAACGTGTGTTGCATGGATGAAAGGCCAATTACGAAGGTTGGCTGATCGCCTTTCAGTTCCTTTTTCTGTATTTGAGTTTCAGTTGGTACTAATTTGGTGACACATTTGCCCAGATCTTTTGTGTGAAAATGTCAAAATAATCAGAACTACCGCAAAATGTGGTGCATTACGCCGCATAATTTGCTTTTTATTGCCAAATAATGTATTCAACACTGCTGCATAGTTTTGCCCTGCCCTGTTCCAGAATTTCAGTGGCCCTGAACATAGCAAACAATTCCTAGTAGGTGTTTTGTGTCCGTGTAAGATTGGTTCAGAGAGGAAGGAGAACTGCTACATGTTATCTTCCCATTTGTGACAATTCTATACAGTAATTTAACATTTTTTGATATTTTGTTGGCTTTTGTGTTGCATTTCTTGCTGGATGGCACTCAGAGGTTCGATTTTCGCCCGTTTTCTGGATTTGCTTTATTTGCCTGTGGGACTAGTGCAGAGCTGTGCACACGGTAGACTGTTGGAATGGCTTCGTTTGGAGAATATGTAGAACTTCGTCAGCCATTATTTATTATTTACTATTTGGGTTTGAGAAAGTAGAAAACTGTTCTACCGTCTATAATTACATCTTATTATACAGTACTGCGCAGTTCGGATTAAAGCCTAAGACCCTAAACAACCATGCCGTGGCTGCTGCTCCCCTAAGGCGTAGGAGCGTCTCGCCACTGCTCAAAAGGAAAAATGAAATTACAATAACGCATCGTTATTATCATTTTATTTTTCATATTGCAGTCAGTGGCTCTGTTTCATGCAGGGCGGGGCTGGCCAGAGCAGGGGAGGAGTGGTTTGCACTGCCTAAGTGCGCGTGACTGTTTGGCCGGCCCTCTTGGCCCGGCCAAACAGTTCATGCGCCCTTTGCATGTTCTCCACCAGGCTGTAATGCACAGCCTGGTGGGTAACATTATTAGGCTCTCTGTTCTCGTCTGAGCGCCGAACCATGGTGTTCAGACCAATCACAACGCTGCATTCCAGCGTTGTGATTGGCTTAGGAAAGCCTGGAAGCCCGGTGCTTCCTGCTGCTTCCTTCTGCCAGGACTGGAAACAGGAAGAAGACAGGGAGAGGCAGCCATTCCCAAGTAAGTGTTTTTTTTCTTAATCTCCCGCCTTACCCCACCACCCTGTCCAGTAGCAGCTGCTACTGCAACCATGAACGCAAATAGACATTCAAAATATTCTGTTTAAGTTCAGCCATTCTGCAAATAACTCCTTGATTATCAAACGCTTGTACCTGCCATTACCTCACTTGGAATTATAGATTGCATTTTACGTTTTTTATGTAGTGCACACCAGTGAGCACCAGTATTCCAAGCAAGGGGGTTCTGGATCGTTCCAGTGTTTTGAAGTTCACAACGAGTTATAATAGTGGCAATAAAACCTTGCTTAAAGTAATGGGAATCTGCTTGAAGATCCCGTGGATAGCTGAAAGCACAGTAGGAATTACAGAAGAGATGCCTTCTGCAGAGACATTGGTCTCTGAGATTAAGTACGAGTAATTGTTCAATTTATCATTCCACGAGAGAGTTTGGTTTCATTGGATTCAGATTCTAAGTTCTTGTTGTCACTTGGCTCTCATTGGACATTGACAGCTGGAGCTATGTATTTCTGCTTGAGCCACTTTGTCCTCTTGGTTCCCCCTCCAGTTAGTGTCCAGTTGTACGAGAGATTGAAGGGAGTTCTTGAGCGGATTTCCTGGTACTAGTAAAACTTGTTTGGATTTCTTCTTATGTTCTAGCACAGCCTTGTTTTTTACAATTTCACTGGAGAGACACACACACACACACACACACACAGCAAGAGGTAGGTCTGCATCATGTGAAATATTTGTATTATTTGTAGTTCTTTTGCTTCCATGCTCTTACCGCATGTCAATTTATGTTCTGTTTCTAAGTGGTAAAATGGTAGGAGAGGGGACTATGGCGATGAGTGGATCAGAGTATGTCAAAACCCAGTCTTGATCCTGACTTGCCATTGTTTCTGCAGATTCTGTAACTTCTTAGTTTTTAGTCGCATCCTCATTCAGATTGTCTGAAGACCTCTCATCTCTTACTTGCCGAATTGTGATATGTCTATTCTAGTTATGTGCACAGAGGGATACGTTGATAGCATGCATCTTTGGTCAGCCATTCTCTGTACTCTCCTCGTGTTTCCCTCTAAATAGTGAATCAAGAGATTGTGTTTGGAACAGGAGGACTCGCACATTTTCACAGTTTGTTCACAGCAATGCAACAATTTGGTGTAGGTTGCTTTAAAGTTCCGCAGTGGGTTGCAACACCTCAGCCCCTCATGCATTGAACAGCTACCTCAAAGAAAGGGAGTCTTATTTTTATTACTTACCCTTGGGATCTCTCCATCTTGCAACCCACTCTTTATCCATTTCAGTATCTTGTTCATTTTCTGTGACCAATTGCCTTTTACCGTCATTTTTACCCTTGTTGTGCACACACTCGTTCTACTTAAGCATCCCCTTCAGTAACAATAAGACCTGGAGCCAAACCAGCCTAACATGCTTGCAGCGCTGCTCACCGCCTAGTAGATCTCCGCACAGGCTCATTAGTACCTGTAGCTTCTTTGCTCATCTCTTTGCTGATCATCGTCAAACATCTGCCGGTGCCAGTCCTGACACTGCTAGTTGTTTGTTTCACAGGCTGGGGATTAGGCTGTGCTGCTTGTTTCAATTTCTCTTCTACTTCTTCTCTGGCAGAATCTGATGTCCCCAGCAGGCTGCCTGCATGAGACTTTATTGTCTGTACAGTCAGTGTCTGGGGCTTTTCCCAACCCTCGGGGAATGCAGCAAAATCTCCTGCCATCCCGCGTTTCTTTCGGTTCCTCGGCTCCATAACAAGGTTTAAGCGTCACTGGCATCGCTTTGGGATTCTGCCCCTCTCCCATGTCATCTTTCTCAGCCTGCTCCGGAAGGCATCCATCGTACTCCCACTTGTACACCTCCTTTTCCGGTAAGCAATCCCAGAAACAATAGATGACAGTAACAGGTAGCAGCCTGGGGTACCACCTTGATCCAACCTCATCACTGCAAAGGTAGCAGATTGCTCATTCACGCCACTGTGGCAGTCCGTGTTCTTGGTATTGCTTCGCGACCAGTCTCCCACCTGTCAGATAATCCCTGCTCCGCTCCATCTGTAGTCACAGTGCTTGGGCAGTGCGCTGGCTTCCTCTCAGCTCCCTAGCTCCCCTACCTTCTCATAACATTTCTACAACAACTTAGACCGAATAATATTGAAGCGTAAATCGTGCTCCTCTTTGGATCCAACCCCTATTGAGATTCTTTGCAAAAAGAGACCAAAATGCTATCTGGGCTCATCATTCTTTACCTATCATCCTGATTTGTGAAAGTTGAACTGAAACCGGACATGGTAAGGCTTCTATAACGCCCTAAACTGGACCTCCAAGTTCTATCTTATTGCCGATCTACCACACATCCCAAAGTTCTATCTGATGGCAGACCCATCACCCTTCCCCCGGTTGTCACCAAGCTATTAAACGTTTTGTGACCTCTCAACTGTATGCTTACTTAAAAGAAAAACCAATATTTGAAGATGACCATGCAATATTCTGCCCCAAAAAATCAGCCAAAATTGCAGACGTTTACTACCTGTTACCTCTGCATTGTAGCTGATAGAGACTGTGGCAGTGTGGTGATTTTGCTCGACCTCTTGGCTGCCTTTGACAGTGTTGAGTATAATATTCTTACCTCTTATCACTCGTTTTCTGTGTATTGTTTGGTAAAGTCACAGAATGGTTCCCCTCCTTAATGAAATATAGACCCAAGAAAACTGCTCAGGCCAATGCCTAGCATCCCTCCAACATGTGGTCACTGGTGTCACCCCCACGCGAGGTTCTGTACTTTCACCCCAATTTTAACATTTATTTTCAACCTTTAACTGCACTGATAAAGAGCTTTGGAATTCAATTCTAAAATTCTGCACCTATGTAGATGACACTACGCTGATATTTTTGGTTTAACATTGCTCTGTCAATCCCTGTGACCGTGAAAGACTGTCCCGGTAAAACAGAGGAGTGGATGGACGAAAAATGTCTGAAGTTAGGATTGTTGGAGGTTATCCACCTTATGATCACTGCCAGATCTGGCCCACTTTAGTATTCCCAGCTAAAAGCTGCAGTGTTAACAGTGTGGGAGTCAAGGTAGACTCCATTATAAGAATGAATTCTCAAGTCTCTGCATTCATTCCCTCATGTTCTTTTCATAAATGTAACAGTGTCCTACTCCTGAAGCTAGAAGAGAGGCCATTTCTGCACTGGTCAATTCCATATTAAACTGCTGTAATGCCTTCTACTAAAGCATAAATGAATCTCTGCTGCAGTGACTTCAATTAGTTAAAAACCAAGCTGGTAAGTTCATAGCCCCAGAACCTCAGTTCGTTAAATATGCCCCATTCCTTTGCCTACACTTATCTCATGTACCTGTACTGGGAGTACCCAGTTTTCTCAAGGCCTCTTATGGTGGTTGAGCTTTCTCGAGTCTTCAACCCTAACTATGAAATGCTTTGCCTTTAAATTTTAAGACCATTACTTTGTTTCTCCTCTTTTGGGACATTGTTATTCTTTCAATAATGACACTTCTCCGTCTGAATCCGTATGTCAGTACAAGAGACCCAAGGTGAAAATTCAGCTAAATAACATAACTACTATGAGGATTCACAGACAACCACTGGAAAGTTTCCTGCTGAGTTGTTCTTTAGAAGGAAGGTGTAAACTCTTATACCTCAGGCAAACTCTATAACTGCAAGGGACTGTGCTTAAGTTCTCCGGAGAGATCTACGAAAGAAGAAAGGGATGAAGGAATATGCAGAGCGGAAAAGAGGTAGACGTTGTCATTGAGGTCAAGGAGATGCAATTTAGGAAATATCAAGCCTCACACCATCTGGCCTTCAGGCATATGATGTCGCCATATTGAAAGTGTCAGTACTCCTCCTTTGGAAGGATGGGCACACAGTGATGAGGAACTCCTCATACTTCTGCATGCTCAATTGAGCCTGATGTGATGGGTTATCAGAGGAGGACACTGGCATGGAGTACATGTAGAAAGAGAATACTCGGATCTCGCCCTTGGGTTCCATATCCAGTGATTCCATCTCTACCCATCCCAGCTCGTCTGAGCTTCCCTGCCACCCTCCAGGTATAGTTCCTCCACCCTCCTGTATTCCGTCTACTGAGTCACTGCCATTTTACCCCTGGAGTTACATCAGACTGCCTGGGAGACTCAACACAGCCATGGACTGAATGTCATCATTTGGTCACACAAAGGAGGCATGTGGTGTCATCACATTCCAGTGTGTTCCTGATGCGCTTCCACATGCTTCCTAAGGTGTGCTCACATCTTAACATGTGCTTTTGTCAGTAATGTTGGACACCTTGAAGCAGAACAGGTGTGTTACAGGTCGTTCCCTTTCTACACCGCTCTAACTGATGTTTGTTTAAAGTCCTGTATCCTGCTGTATGTCAGTATTACTAGCACAGTACAACTCACCCAATGGCAAATGGCATGTCTCCTGATTAGGAAAGGGACATGATTTTGACGCAAAATTTTTAATTTGTTGGGAGGCATGCTTAAGTAAAGTAAGCTAGGATAGAGCCCAGCTTTCTCAGTTGTCTTAAACGGACTCTGGGATCGCAGCTTTTTCCTTTTAAAGCGAGGTTGGGGTTTTTTGGGTCTTGACTGGACGGCACATGTGGCATAAATATCAGCCTTATTTACTGGCTCATGTTTGGTCAGAGCATTCTCGCTTCGCTTTTACTTCAGTTTCTATCTGTGTGCTTTCTCCATCCCTGGAGCATTAATCAAGTGTGGCTTCCTTTTGGGGGGAGGGGGTTGGGGATTTACTCCTGCTGCTTACAGTGTCTCATCCTATTTTTAATTCTACTTGAAGCACTTCGCAAGAGTGTATATGTGTTTAGCTTGTCTTGCTCCTGTTTTTGCTTCACATGTTGTGTTACTGGTCATTTTCCTTCTTCATATTTGTTCCATTTTACTTATCTTCTTCCCTTCGACTCTTTAGTGTGGCATAACAACACCAGCAAGCCACAGGTTGTTAGTGTAACTTATAACTATGATTTCCAAATAATTTATTTAATAGCAATGGTGTAAAGCCATAAATCTCTTGTTTCGTTTGTAACAAAGGTCTTTTTTGATACGGGTTTCATGATTTGTTGGCTGTCATGGACATGATTAAAAGGGTTTAATCAAAAAACAGGGTGTGTTATAAATTGGTTTGTTTGCACAACTAGCTTACCCGTCGCGCGTTGCTGCGATCTCAGAAGAAAGGAAATTTAAGGAAACTTGTTATAACATTCAATTTACATTGTCATTTTTATTGAAACTTATTCATTTTAATATGGAAATCATTTTAAAGTGTTTTAATTCTGTTTATTTATTAGTGCTTGTGAATACACTGTATTTTTTGTTTTTCCGTCTGGTGCGTACACGAATAAATCAGAAGGTTTTCCGACGCGTGAGCTGGCCACATACAGTTGTCCATGTGAGAAGCACAGATTCTCCAAATCTAGTCCACACACTTGCAGCGATTGTCCTTGTGCTTTGTTGATGGTCATTGCAAAAGCGAGTTGCACCGTAAACTGTAAATGTTCAGTATTGGAAAGATTGAGGGCCCTGGGGGGCCGATATTTAACAAATGTTTTTTTTGTTTTTTTTGCCAGAAACATTCGCGGGAGTGTAATCAACAACTTTTAACAATGTTTTTTTTTTTTTGTATTTACATTTATTTATTTTTTTTAATCCAGAAACTTTCGCGGGCGTGTACTCAACAACTTCCCAAAGTTTCATGCCGATCGGATGAATGGTGTAGTATTTTTAACTTTTATATAAACGAGCTGGATGGCGTTTTACAGGAGGTGAAAGCAGATAGCCCAAGAGTGGGGAAAAGAAGCATCCCTGTACTGTTATACGCAGATGATGCTGTGTTGTTGGCAAGAACTGAAAAAGGCCTTCAATTATTACTGAACGCATTTAAAAAGTTCATGGAAGATAGAGATCTGTTAGTGAATAATTCAAAATCTTACATTATGCAAGTTGGGAAACAGCCAAAGAGACAATATACTTTTAAACTAGATAAGGCAGTAATACCGTTTTCTAACACATTTTCCTATCTAGGAGTTCTCTTTGATTCTAAATTATCCTGGGGCCCACAACTTGCAAAGAAAAGTTGTGACGTGACTAGGGTTAATGCCTCCATTTTCAATTTTGCTTCAAAACTTGGTAAAAAGCCAACGGCTACTATGATAAAATTATATGACGCAAAATCTGTAGCAACCGCAGCCTATGGGAGTGAGCTTTGGGGTTACATGGCTGGGGATCAACTTCAGATCCCAGAAAATTCTTTCTACAAACGGCTTCTGTGCGTGCCGGCCTCCACCTCCAACTTTGCAGTTCATGAGGAATTAGGAGTGGGGTATTTGAGCGATATCCTGTCCCTACGACCTCTGATATGCTGGTTGAAAATGTGGTTATGCGAAGACATTCCACTAACACATTTAATTGTTAATGATTTTATGGCTCATGATAATGCGTTGGGCACCCCCTGGTTGAAGTATTTAAAAACTTGTTTCTCTGAGATGGGTTGTCCTGATCTGTTTGAACATCCGTCAGGAATTGGAAAGGCGGATATTGATCTAGTCAAGCAGGCCTTTCTTCTGCGTAAGAAGGCTGCGAGGGAGGGTGTTGAGTTACAAAAAGTAAGTGTAAGGAAATTTATTATGGTTAAAACCTGTCTGACAACAGAGCCTTACCTACTCTGCACTCTTAGCACTCACGACAAGTTCTTATTAACAAGATTCAGATTTAACCTGTTTCAACATCTGCTTATCAGGCCGAAAAAGGAGAGTTTCTGTAAAAATCCATTACCCTGTGGCTGCGACGAAAAGTCTCCACAGGATATGTTGCATTTTATGTTTTTATGCAGATTTTATGAATTCCCACGTAAACGCTTTTTAATTGCTCTTTTAAAAAAAATGAATTTTAATCCGATACGACCAGCCTTTTTATATTTACAATTGCTGCATAGTGATAGTGTTCTTCAAGTTCTTGAATTTTTAAAACTGTCTCTTAAACTGCGAATTTGCTTGGACCAATGAATGAATTGACGGATTTAATGTACTCCGTCCTTTTATTACCTGCAATCAAATTTTACTGAATGTAATTGTATGTACGTACTGTTTGTTTTATGCACTTTTATGGTTGAAATATACCGAATAAAGTCCCTTTTGATTTGAATGGTGTAGTAATGCATAAAGTACAAACGGACATACTTTGGTTTTTATATATATATATAGATTATGAGCTGGGTTGAACATTATAGAATGGGAATGACCTATTGTAAAGTAGATTTTTGCTAGTTTGGCTGCTCCAATTGTGCTTCCTCCCTTTGCTTAATGTGTACATTGTACCAAAGGCTACCATACTATACAATGACAGGTCATACCACACAATGACGAGACCAATCACACTATTCTATATTTTACCATGACAGGACAAACCATACCATACCATACCATACCAAACCACAGCACACAATGACATGCCATTCCATACTGTACAATAACAGACCATACTTTACTATACAGTAAAAGACCATAACTATAGAACAATAGACCATATGATACAATCACAGGCCACACCATACCATACAATGACAGGCCCCACCATACAATCACAGGCCACACCATACCATACCGTAATATACAATTATAGGCCATAACATACCATATACAATGACAGGCTATAGCCATAAAGTACCAATGACCAGCCATATCATACTCAACCCTACCATCTCATAGAGTATGCAATGATAAATCCAAGCCATACTATACATTGAGGATCCAAACCATACTTCACAAGTTAATATATAATCATAATACGGTATTATTATCAGGGCGGGACTGGGATCCAAAACCGGCCCTGGCAAAGTGCTCGGCCGGTCCCCCTCCCCACTAGGGGGGGTTGGAGGTGCCGCCGAGCTCTTTGTCGGGGCCGGTTTTCGGCTTGTTTTGTTACAGGGCCGATTTTGCAGCTACGCTACCAAAACGGCCCTGCAACAAAATCAGCCCAGGGGGCCCAAAACCGGCCCCCACCCGTGCGGCGCACCAGGGGATTGCCTGGTGCCCGTTACGGCCAGTCCGGCCCAGATTATTATATATTATAATAAAAAATGCTTTTGTACAAAAGGTGTACACAATGGCTAAAAAAAGGCAGACAAAGCCAATAGATCTCGGATAGGCAAAATCTATAGGTTTTGCCAATGCCTGTTTTTATTTCAAAGAAAGTCCACGTCCTGTTTATTTAGCAATTCTGCTCGTGGCAGCTGGGATGTGAAGCTACAGGCGGTCCGTTTTATTCCCGGTCTGCTGTCCTCATTTGCTGGCTTTGGTTTGGAGTATTTTAAGGCTCCTAACAGTTGTTTTGGCTGCAAAGAGAATCCGGTCTCGTGTTCAGCCAACACGAAAAAAAACAAATAAAAAGAATTCAAACGCTTTGGTGAGATGGGATGTTTCCTGCCAGGCGAGGGTGTGACATCATCACGAACAGACCGTGTTCTAAAGTATGTGTTCGCAGACCGGTCTTTTGAAGGCTTGGCTGTTTGTTTGCCTTTTGGGCACAATCTTTATGATGTTCTGTCCGGGCAATCAGTGTCGTTTGATGAGAAGCCAGTTAGCAAAGCCGACGGGGCGCCTGCATCTGCCTGCTCCACCCTCTTATGTGAAAAGCCTCATCCGTCTGTGACTGAAACTGATAAAACCCAGTGGTCCGCTCTGCGCGCAGTTAAGGAAACATCGGCCCTGTGGTGACGTTTTTGAGAAAGCACCAGTGGATTACTTTATGAAAGTGAGCTGGTTCACTCGTGTAGTGGTAAACCTGTTCCGGAAGTGCAGGAACGCAGATTCCAATCTCGGCCAAACTGGAGCAGCCTTTCATCCTACCGGAATAAAATGAGTACCTGTCTGGTGAGCAACGTTGAGCACACACAAGCATCCGAAGGTTTGGGCCTTTGGGTGTGCACTTTCGAAAGTAGCACTTCTGAATACTGATACAATCAAAATAACAAATTGAACAAATTGTTTTAAACTTTTTTATTTAGTTTTATTTTTCAACTGAAAACAGGGCAGACACTGCGCAATGTACGCATGTGCTACTTGAATAGAGCTGAGCGCTGTGGGCAAAGCAAGAGGCAACCAAGAAGAGCCTAACTGGCCATTCTGGCACTCTGGGTTTTCTCCGGTGGCAGTGGGCTGCAGGGGAGTAGGGTGGACTGACATCCACAAACCATGCTCCTGTAAGTCTCATTCTAAGAGTCATCCCACAGTGTATGGCTGGTTTGCTGTTTTTGGTTTCCAGGCCGGACCCGCTCTCAACCTGTGAACGGAGAGGTTTCTAGGAGTGAGAGTGGGCTGTTACTGCACTGTGATGTGGTGTTCTTTTAAAAAGTGTCTCTTCAGCTACTTCCTAAAATACAGCAAGGTTGGGGCGAAACTTATGGGTCTGAGGAAATCTTTCCAATTCTTAAGTGCATAGATGAAGAATGCCTTTGTGTTTACCTTTTGTACTTGTTTATCTCCAGAGCAATGCATCTAAATGGCACAACGCACTGAGAACACAATAGTAACGCATAGTCACCTGGACAATGTAATGCACACTTTGAGTTTCAACTGACCTGAATAGGTCTACCTGTACATTTTTGACAGCAGCTTGAAGATAGTTCTCAGTATCGCACAAAAGCATAGCCGGCCCTACAGCTGGGTTGTGTAAGACCATCAGTTCTTCTCACAGCGACTTATGATCAGCAGCCTACAGTACAGCATGTTCAATAACCCCGGCCCGTAAGGTCTAGATCCGTCTTTTTCTTTCTGGTTCAGCTCATAAGGGTTCATCAACATCTTTTATCCAACTTCTAGCTACTTGATTACGATGCATTGTTCAGCCAGAACCAAGGGTAGCATTGCCGCTTTACCAAAGGATGGAGGCAAGTGCACCCGTGTCCTGAATCACAAAGTCCCGTTTCTACACCTCAGAAAAATGGGGGTGGGGCAGTTTCTGATTTGTTTGTTCATTCATTATACATCATTGCCAATTTCAAAGCATGGACAATAATATTGACCAAAAAGTGAATGAGGAATTGTATTAAAGCCTTGAACGTCATGTATAATACATATCTAAAACGTAATAAACCAAGCTTAAAAACAAAACCAAGTTAAAAACGAACCCTGTAGGTTTCCTTCTACAGTTGGACTAGATTCCTGACATTTTGAAGATTCTAAGGCATATTCGAGAAGCCTTCAGCTGTCCTTGATGTATAGGAGTGCTTCTGCTTCTAAATGTGCTCGCATGAATTTCTGGCATATTGCGTGATGTAGGACCTACAAGGAAGGGCATTTCAATGGAGCATCCTAGCATGCGTGTCCTCCATCTATGAGAAGAACCAGAGGACCAACAATCCCCAATGAGAAACTTGTGCAGGTGGTGGGGGCGGGCACTCATTTTTGGAGACCACAACTTCTTTACCCATCTTCAGACTTTGACCGAGAGCAAGAAAGATAAAGGCAGAAAAGGGAGAATGGAGGAAGAGGAGAAATATAGGCAAAGGGTGAAGGCAGGAGTGAAAAGAACCATGTGTGATGGTGGAAGAAAGAGGCATGTGGCAGAATCAAACCAGGCAGGCTTTTATGTGGAAATCTTTGTGGGCAGCCTTGGTGGTGGGTTCCTAAGAAGAGTGCTAGGTCTCAGCCCTTCAGTTTTAAATCGAGCACTCCCGATTACACTCTGGGGGATGCTTCAACAGCTTCTCATAGCTCACTGCGGAGAATTAAACTTTCCATCTCATCTGAAATAGTCACGTACCACAACCAAGCTGTTCTCTGCCTCCCACTGTATTCCATGTTATGGTTTCCTAAAATATCTGTCAAATCTGTTTTTAATGCTCATAAAAGGTGTCAGACAAAGCTTCACACTGATGCGTGTTCCTTCTTGCTGGTTAAAATGATTTTTTTTTTAAAGCTGTTACTAAAACAGTTTTTCTTTCAGTAATCTCTGAGAATTGAAGACATTGGTACAGAGAATGTAGGTGTATGTCGGATTTGAAGACATAACCGGAAGGGGGCTCGCATGCGCATATGGAAGGTCAGATTCGTGGTCCAATATAGGCCAGAATCGGCCTGATTCATGCCAGATTTTCAAGATTTCCACAGATTATATAAATTGCCACCAGTTGCCTTCATTGTATGTAAATGTATCATACGTGTACATATTGAAAAATCTGTTATCCACCCAATGTTAAACTGTGTTGGACACCCTAAACTGCCTTACCACATCCAGGACTTTGCAGAAATGCACTACACTTTACAGGTAGTTACGCTGCGCATAGTGGTTACATTTTCATCAGCTTCTCCAAGTGACCAGGGTTTTGGCACTGTACATTGTAACAGGTGGCTAGTATCCATAGTAATAGAAACAATGACCGTTGCATAAAAAGAGTTGATAGCTCCCAGGTATTGTTTAAAACATGTATACTGATGGCCAGCTTGTCACTGTGGATCTCTTGGACCACCCTTGCTCGTGTAAGGACTATAAGGAAACTCTGTTTCAGAAGATCCACCCGGCAGTGCTCAACCTTCACATCCACACGGCACGCGCTTTTCCTCAGCAGCAGGTGGCCTGTTCTAGCCGAGAGATTGTCCATGTAAATCACAATGGGATTTCTGACGCATCCATTTTTTTGTTTTAACAATTGCATAAACTAAGCTTCCCCTTTTCAGTTTCTTTAGGCCAATAGAACAGCAGTGGTTTGCATCCTATGTAGTTTTGCAGTAGAATGCTTGGGACTTTTAGGTACCAGTCATTTACGTAATCTAGCCACAATATTACAAAGTTGAGACTGGATTGTAGTTTCTGATGGGACCCAGGTAAAGCATGATATGTGTCTGCATTATGTAGAGAACGTACTTCTAGTGATTTCATTAACATGGGGCATCTAGCATACGTTTGACTGTATGATCACTGCAGGTTTTGTTTTTTTACCTCAACAAAACCAAAAAAGTATGCTCAGAACATTCTCCCCTTGAGAGTCCATGAGTGACAGGTACACCATACTCGATACTGTCAATGCCGATTTTAACCAGTGCGGCGTAGATTAATATGGGGCTGAAATTCCACAAGAATTGCCAGTCAACTCTGATCAGGGCAGGCTGGATGGATGCTATAGCATCTCGATGAGCCTCATGAAACGCGTCTGGACTGGCTAACTAGCACCAGAATAAACGGGAACGGCCATATGATTCAGCTACACACAGACAGTTGCCATCAAAATCCTCCTAACCAAACAGCACACGACAATACAAAGAGGATATGCACCTCAAGGTTGATGAGATCTGCCACATGTGACTGGCATCTTGGAGGATTCTCCAACTCTGTTAAAGTCCTTCCCATCCTGGTAGGTTCCTCTCCTCGCCTAATTCTATATTGGACAACAATAATGTGCTTTGGCTCTTCAAAATAGGGTGTGAAGTGCTATGCAGTTCAGTACAATACAATGCTTACAGGTACTATACTTCAGTTTGATTGGGTTTAGCTAGCATTTGTGCAATATGTGCAGTGGCATTGGGTTGTATGAGATTAAGGGACGACATCTCTCCCGAATTACATCTGCTTTTTACTACAAAATTAAGGGGTTACTCAGACTCTTTTCCTTGGCCTATGTTAGGGTGCATTGCACCTTTGTTACTCCAAGTCGCCAATCCCACAGGCATTGTATTTATTCATTTTTATATAACCAAGACCAGAACTTTCCAAATATCGGAGCAGTGTAAAAGACATAATAAAGGGATATGGGCGAGAGGGGAAGGTAAGCGGGTGCTTGATGTTGAACATGGTTATCGAGGAAAGATACTGTTCTGATCTTGAATAGATTGCTTTGAAAGATGAGTGCAGGTGGGAACCAGGGTTTGGTCTGTGGTAATGTCTCCTGATCTGTCTGGTGGCTCTACAGGAGACAGGTGGAAACCTGACCTGGCAGAGGCTCCTAAACACCATGGTAGTCACAAGGATTACCTTCCCAAGAATGCACAGCCACTACCAAGAAAAGGGTACTTCATTCACAATAGCATTCATGCTCCTGGTATCAGAAAAAGTATTTCTGGGATATCCCCTTTTTTCGAGTAGTGCGCAACTAAGGGAAGTTAGTCCGCTGGATTATCTTTGGATGCAGGGGTGATGGGAGCCATCTCATCCGTTCTTTGGGTTCAAGGAATCTCCAGGGATTGCTCTGGCCTCCTGCGTCTGGCTGAGATGATCCAGAAGATCCCATAAGCTCCCAGGAGGTTCAGCCTGGAGCCTCCACCAGCTCTGAGCCGGCAGATCCCAACCTCCATCCTCTTGCCTCAGGATGGCCACCTAAAAAGGCTGCCGTCTAACACGGCCAACATGGCATGCGGTTGGAAACCAGCTGCCATTGGGAAGAAATGCGAATACTTGCATCTGATTGGCGGCATCCTTGCCACTTAGTGGACAGCTGGTGGTGGTACCTTTGTGGAGAGAGGCTACCACCTTCCCCAGTCAAGTTCAATGTCTGGGCCATAGTTTGTCGCACATTTTTCTAAATTTTCAAGCTCTTTTTGTAAAATACAGATGGTGTACTACTTGGATACTTGGATAGATTTCAGAGGTTTCAACGTTTTTGTTTACTTTAGAAATATCATTTTTCCTCCTACTGACATCACTCGATCCTCTACCCTGCTCATGCCTATTAAGCCGTCGCCCTCTGTGGGTGTCTTGTGTGTTGTTTCTAGTTGAATATTCCACAGTGATTGTGAGGAGGGAATATCAAACTCACACCCCTGCCAGTCTCACTGACCCTCAGCCCTGCCAGCTTTGTGCAAGAGGAGACTCAGCTGCAGTGGGTTCAGGGGAGAGCCTGGGCTTTCAGCCTGACCTGTTGATGGCTGTGCCATTGGTATATTCATAACTTATCCATAAAAATATGTTTAAGTCGCGTATCTCCTCTTCACCATCAAAATCAGCCGGGTTCTCTTTTATTATCTTGTGATGCAGAAGTTGAAACTGACCCTAGAGATTATTTTAGTGGGTTTTTTTCTTAGCCTGGACTGAGCCCAAGCCAGTGTGCAAGATATTTACAGCGTTGCTGAATGCATTACATTAACTGCCACGTGGCTTCATGTCAGGTGTGACACCCTCTCGCTCCCGGCTTATGCCAACAGCACTTGGAATGCTGGTTTCTGCGGATGGAACTAATGTTGAGGGCCGACCTTTATCATGAGCAAGCTGGGCCCAAGCCCGGGCACTGCAGCTCAGAGGGTCGCACAGATCATGCCAGTGAAGCCTGCTCTTAATTCATGTTATGTTCCAGCAGCCTGTGCCTCTCATGAATCCCTCATCTCCTCTCCCTCCTCTTTACTCCTCCATTCTTCCCCTGCCCTCCCACCAGACCTTTCTTCCCCCATTTGATGATATTGAGTATGAATGAGCCAGATGAGGATATTCCGGGGACGTGGGGGTGGAGCGGGGAGATGTGTGCTCATGGCAAGGCCCAGGCATTGCTTTGAGTCCATCAGCCTTGGACTGGCCTGGGCCCACCAATGAGCCAACCAGAAACTTCCTACCTGAGCCCATATCTGAGTACCTGTATTAAACATAACAGTTTTATGCATAAACTATGCTTGGTCAGCTAACCTCAGCTAACCCAGTGCTTTGATTCTCCTTATCTTATTCTGCCACACACCCCACCAGTGCTTAATTTGAGCAGGTGGTTTCCTGTGCTTGGCACCAGCATTTAATTGTGGGCACTGGCTCTAGTGACAGTCCACCACATGGCAGTGCTCTCTGTCTAATTTTGAAATGAACGCAACAACCGTATTTATTAAGTTAATATATAGAAAAATGAATAATACTGCAGCTCGCGCTATTATTATAGATTAAGGTGGCCTGGAAGAGCCTGAAATGTCCCACTTGTAGGGTGTAAGGCAGAGGTCTTCAAACTGGGGGGCGCCCCCCCCCCAGGGGGACCTCGAGTGATCTAAGGGGGGGGCACCAGGCTCTGGCCAAAAGAAACATTATGCTTAGTTTTCAGCCTAAAAAAATGAGCCGCAGTAAGCACGTCTGTAATGGGCCATCATTCACATCCTTTGTCATTTAAATCCTGGCTGGAAAAAGGTGTCAAAAGGGAAGGGACTTCAAATTTTCTCCAAGACCCACACTGCCATTTTGAATAACCACACTGGATCCTTTGCACATTACTAAGGCCTGCCTCACGGGAATAGTATGTTTGGAAATCATGTATTTGTTTGCATTTCTAAAACAGTGACAGAACTTAGCTGCAATGTTTAAATGAGTCTAGACATATTTAAACATTGCCAGTTAAATAAACTAATCGTGAAATATTTTTAGCGGGGGCCCTGCGAATTGTTTTTCTACACTGGGGGGGGGCACGGAATAAAAAAGTTTGAAGACCACTGGTGTAAGGGTTAGTAGTTTTCTTGGTACTGTCATTGGCAGAGCTAGCAGGGGCAATGTGTGGGGCAAGCTACAGTGGCTTTCAAAGAAGAGCCCTGGCACTTAGTTTTTACAAATTAAGCACTAACTACAACCACATGCTCAGCCATCCAGCTTCAAGAAGAGCAATAGCCCCACCATGCAACATGAGCTCTGACAAGAGCTTGGCTCCAAGATATCTCCACCGCTGACACAAACCCAGCAGCGACAACCTAAAACACCTACATACCACACTCAGATCTAACTGCGAGCTGGCAAAGCTCCCTCTCTACCATGAACACTACGGGGAAAATCAGTGCTGCGCACCAATCCGCTGGTCTCTGGGCACCCACTGAATATCCACTTGTGTTACTGGCCTCAAATCGGTACTCCTTCGGAAGCTTGATACGCTTGTCTTACTTTATTGTTGCGTAACAGGCAATATAGACCACAGAGGCCGGATAGATCTGGGTTTGTCAAGATGGCACAAAGTGTTGTGCAGGTGTTTGTCGAGTATTTTTACAGCATAGTGTAGGGGACACAAAAACTGGGTTTGCCCAGGGGTCTAAGTAGGGGAAGGTCTGGCCCAATGACATCAGCTAGTAGGACAACCCTAGATGAAGTTGTCACACATGGCATACAGCCTCTTGACAGCTGTAATAATCTCTGTCCCTTCATTCAGAACGCTCTGCTCTCAACCTTCTTATTTAGGAGAAGACCGAGTCCTTTTATAAAGAAGTAAACAAGTGAAGCCCCTTGCGCCTGCGCATGGCTGTGCCTTTCTTCTTATGTACGGGTTTTATAAAGTGACAAAATGCCCCCGTCTCATTTAGGGTATTTTCAAACAAATGCACAGCACAGAAGCCCAGAAGTGTAATGTGACGTCAGTGATCGGATGTTCTGCCTCCTTCGCGCTATGCTTGGATGCCTTGTAAATTCACACAGTTTCCAATAAAGTGAAGGTTCCAGTTCTCGGGGCCTATGCTATATGCCAGTGGTTCCCAAACTTTTTTGACCCGTGGCTCCCTTGACCTAATTGGCAGTTGACCGTGGCTCCCCACCAATTTTTTTTACCCACGGACCGGGTACCGCGGCGCTCCCTTAAGGGAACCACTGGTCTACATGAAGAATCAAGCCTAGACCTGATGAAGGATTCAGAGAGTAGCCATCACTACAGAGCATAAGGTGCCCACCCAACGCTCTTCACCAGACCCCTGACCCTGCACCCACCCAACGCTCTCCACCAGGCCCCTGACCCCGCACCCACCCACCCAACGCTCTCCACCAGGCCCCTGACCCTGCACCCACCCACCGCTCTCCACCAGGCCCCTGACCCTGCACCCACCCACCCAACACTCTCCACCAGGGCCCCCACCCTGCACCCACCCACCCAACGCTCTCCACCAGGCCCCCCACCCTGCACCCACCCACCCAACGCTCTCCACCAGGCCCCTGACCCTGCACCCACCCAACGCTCTCCACCAGGCCCCTGACCCCGCACCCACCCACCCAACGCTCTCCACCAGGCCCCTGACCCACCACCCACCCACTCAACGCGCTCCACCAGGCCCCTGACCCTGCACCCACCCAACGCTCTCCACCAGGCCCCTGACCCCGCACCCACCCACCCAACGCGCTCCACCAGGCCCCTGACCCCACACCCACCCACCCAACGCTCTCCACCAGGCCCCTGACCCCGCACCCACCCACCCAACGCTCTCCACCAGGCCCCCCACCCTGCACCCACCCACCCAACGCTCTCCACCAGGCCCCCCACCCTGCACCCACCCACCCAACGCTCTCCACCAGGCCCCTGACCCACCACTCACCCACCCAACGCTCTCCACCAGGCCCCTGACCCACCACTCACCCACCCAAAGCTCTCCACCAGGCCCCTGACCCACCACTCACCCACCCAACGCTCTCCACCAGGCCCCTGACCCCGCACCCACCCACCCAACACTCTCCACCAGGCCCCTGACCCTGCACCCACCCAACACTCTTCACCAGGCCCCTGACCCACCACTCACCCACCCAACGCTCTCCACCAGGCCCCTGACCCTGCACCCACCCACCCAACGCTCTCCACCAGGCCCCTGACCCTGCACCCACCCACCCAACGCGCTCCACCAGGCCCCTGACCCACCACTCACCCACCCAACGCTCTCCACCAGGCCCCTGACCCACCACTCACCCACCCAACGCTCTCCACCAGGCCCCTGACCCACCACTCACCCACCCAACGCTCTCCACCAGGCCCCTGACCCACCACTCACCCACCCAACGCTCTCCACCAGGCCCCTGACCCACCACTCACCCACCCAACGCTCTCCACCAGGCCCCTGACCCACCACTCACCCACCCAACGCTCTCCACCAGGCCCCTGACCCTAAACCCACCCACCCAACGCTCTCCACCAGGCCCCTGACCCACCACTCACCCACCCAACGCTCTCCACCAGGCCCCTGACCCACCACCCACCCACCCAACGCTCTCCACCAGGCCCCTGACCCACCACCCACCCACCCAACGCTCTCCACCAGGCCCCTGACCCACCACCCACCCACCCAACGCTCTCCACCAGGCCCCTGACCCTGCACCCACCCACCCAACGCGCTCCACCAGGCCCCTGACCCACCACTCACCCACCCAACGCTCTCCACCAGGCCCCTGACCCACCACTCACCCACCCAACGCTCTCCACCAGGCCCCTGACCCACCACCCACCCACCCAACGCTCTCCACCAGGCCCCTGACCCTAAACCCACCCACCCAACGCTCTCCACCAGGCCCCTGACCCACCACTCACCCACCCAACGCTCTCCACCAGGCCCCTGACCCACCACCCACCCACCCAACGCTCTCCACCAGGCCCCTGACCCACCACCCACCCACCCAACGCTCTCCACCAGGCCCCTGACCCACCACCCACCCACCCAACGCTCTCCACCAGGCCCCTGACCCACCACCCACCCACCCAACGCGCTCCACCAGGCCCCTGACCCACCACTCACCCACCCAACGCTCTCCACCAGGCCCCGGACCCTGCACCCACCCAACGCTCTCCACCAGGCCCCTGACCCTGCACCCACTCAACGCTCTCCACCATGCCCCTGACCCTGCATCCACCCAACGCTCTCCACCAGGCCTCTGACCCGGCCCCCTCCTTCGCAACGCTCTCCACCATGCCCCTGACCCTGCATCCACCCAACGCTCTCCACCAGGCCTCTGACCCTGTACCCACCCAACAAGAAGCACTTACTTATGCAGTCGTTCATATGAAACATCCTCCACATGGGCCAGTGCCAATGAACAAAGTGCCAAAACTCAGGCCACTTGAAAGCATTTCACCTATCCCTGCACAGGAGCAGTACTCGCATACAAAGTGCCAAAGTCCAGGTCACGACTTGGCACTCCAACCATTCATTCACAAGTGCTAGTGCCCCTGTAGTGTACAATATGCCAAAACCCAGGCCATTAGTAGGCTCCCTACCCATTCCTCCACACGTGCAGTGTCCGGTACCATGTGCCACAACACGTGCCACTTGTAGCGCTCCACCCATTCATCAGTGTGTCAGTGTCTTGGTACAATATGCCAAATCTCATGTCACTAGTAGGCTCTCCACCCGCTCCTCCACCTGTGCCAGTGCCCCTGTACAACGAGTCAAAACTCAGGACACTTGTAAAAACATACACAAAATAATGTGCCCTTGTGTACTGAAATTGGTGCTGACGTAAAGTGCTCCAATACCTTGGGTCGAGGTTGCGCTATATGATACGAGAAAGGAATCCTACATTAAATGTCCTATTTTCCTAAACTTGGGCTCGCAAAAATCAAAGGCTCCAGAGATCTAAAAATGAATACGAGGAGACGAATTAGTAATAACCCCCACCACTGTGAAATAGACTTAAACAGGTCTCTTAGACATAGGTCCCTCGGGATGGGGGACAATAGACATACCTTTCTTACTGATGCGGTTCCGTTTCACAGGATTGTGATCGGAATTCTGCTTAAATATCGGCTCAGTCAGCCAGAAAGCGTGCACGCCCATGCTTGGTTGAGCTGCAGCTGAGTGCTGTTCCCTCAGTAACAGAGCGGTGGAAGCCCTGCGTGTCATATGCGAGGGCCGTCAGCTGGTCAAGCAAACACTTCAAGAGGATCACCTGACCTGGCAGCACAAAGGAGGGGGAGGAATTTCGGCTGCAATGTCAATGACCCACATCCTGTGCCGCGCCGCGGCGCCCCTATCACGGCGCACCAGGGCGCCGCGGCGCACACTTCGGCGCACCACAGCTATATGCCCTTGTACTATTTTCTGTTGTTGTGTCTTGAGACTCTGCATATATTCTGCGGCGCTAGCCTGTCTTCCAACTCTTACTGCCATCTGGGAAGCCTAACCTCTTTGAATGTATGATTTTGCTGCCCGCCCTCTGCTTAGATGTAATGTTCGGCATTGCTGTTCTTAATTATATTACTCAAGATATGTTTTATCTCACCTGAGTACCCACACAGGCCAAGTTCGTCAATTTCTGTGTTAGTTGTGTGGCCTAAAATACACATCGAAAATGCCTGAATGGAGGTGCCAAAGTAGTTATTTATTCTGACATAATTAACAATTGAGAGAGCGCAAACTGACCTAAATGTATGAGTGCATCACACTTACCCGTAGTAAGCACAAATCATGAGGAGAAATGCCATGAGTGCTAGTAGTATCTGCAATTATATTCTGAATGTATAGCTAATGTAGAGGTTTAAGTAGAAGTGGAACTAATATAGAAATGTGTGACACTATATGATTTTATTAGATGTGATTATTCCTGAATCTATGTCGTGTAGCTGCTAAAATGTAAGATGGCATGTGGTTAAACGCAGAATGTGGTAGGCCTCAGGGCCAGAGCTAGAAGGGAAGGGGAAGGTGTTTCTTTTCACGACATAGATTGAACTAATGTTTTGGTCATTGCATTAATGGGCCATGATTTATAGATGTGTTTACTGAATAATAGAATAAGAGTATTAACATGCTTTAATTAATGAAGAAGTTGAATGCTATAATCATTATGAGAAATGTTGTAGGCCTGAAATGTTTTAACATTGATTTACACGTACATGTCTGGGCCGAGAAATGTTGCGAACCTTGTTGGAAGTCTATGAGAGTTGGGATCTTGGCTGCAGATGTCTGTCTGCAAGAGAAAAGGGAGGATCCGATTATTAATAAAATGAATAGAGGTCTGTTCAGTAGACGGCCCAGACATGGAGGAGGGTTCCGGAATGTTTAAGGGGTATCAGCGGGCCGGAGAAGAGTCTGAGAAGCAAGGTCAACTCCAACGTATGAGGCCCAATACAAAGCAGCATGGAAAAAGCCAGAAGCTACACCACGTGAGGGGCGTCTCACGAGGGGCGTCTCAAATGTTGTTGACTGTTTTGTATTAGGGACAGCACCCCTGGGTGGAGTTAGAGCAGATGCCTGAGGACCCTTTAGAGAGCGGATGGGTAGGCAGAGAGGGGTCATGACTGGAGAACTATAGGTTTTCACCAAGAGACTAAGAGTGAGTGACTTCCCTTGGGGGTCATTCACTGCTGACACTTTTGTTAGGTTGAGACTTGGTTAAGTAGGGATACCATCTAGAGCAGGGTAGGGACAGCCTAACCTGTGTGTTTTCCTCCAACTTAAATGAAGGAGAGATCTCAATATGCGTCAATGCTGATAGCTTTATTATTCTTAGAACTTGTGCTGGTAATTTCCGTTGCTCGTCTGAGGGCTTTCAGAGAGCACATGTATGTAGTTGGACCTGTGTATCTCGTGAATCTCATTCTGAGATGCCTGTATTTGCAGCTTATCCTAACCTTACAATAAACTTTTGAAAGCTAGAAGTTGTTTGTGATCTTTTGGAGCGGAGTCCTTTATTGGGTGAACTAACTTGGTAAGAGAGGCACTTTCTTCCTTCAATGACAGGCAACAAAGGTTCAGTCGACCAGATCGGGGTTTAGATCAATAGTGATAAGGTATCGATCCAAATCTCGCCCTTCCAGTTGGTAGCTATAGAGGATGGTTGCCTTCTTGAGGACGGTGACCTAGGCCAGGTTAGCTTACCCCAAGGCCCCTAGAGATCGATGATCGGAAGAACCGCCCGCCGAAGAAGATCCGGATGACGTGAGACAGAAAAAGCAGCAGTATCGGTCGAGAGTGAGTATAAAGGGTCATGCGTGTTAGATTGCGGTGTTTTTGTATTGTATCTATGTTGTAATGTCTGGCGGAGTTGAATGTCTGTAGAGTGACTGTGGAACAGGTTGTGAGCGCGCGCAACCGGTGGAAATCTTAAGTGCAAGGAGAGCTTAAGTGGTTCGGGTGTATCGGACACCCAGAGTAATTGTCAAATAGTGTGAAGGGGGTCATGAGGTACCATTGATCACCCGAAAGACCGAGATAGGGGGAACGTAAGAGTGAGTGCGTGAGTAACGGACGCTGGTCGGAGGTTACTGTGTGTGTAAGCAACCTATCAGAGAGACGATAGACATTTCGTCAGTTGTGTTGACAATTACATATAGACTGTGGACGTACAGTCGAGGGAAGTGACCGCTTGGTCGGAAGTAGTCATTTTTCGGTGTATGAATGGGACGCATGCATGACCGGGAGACGAGTTGAGAAAGGAGGGGTGCTGCTGCGAAGCGGAGAAAAGTGACGTCAGGAAGTGTCGCGCAGTGATTGGCTGACCGGGGAAAGACCGCGCTGTGATAGGCCAGCTAGCAAAGACGTCAGAAAGTGTCGAGCTGGGATTGGCCGACCGGAGAAAGACCGCGCTGCGATAGGCCAAGTTAGCAAAGCCGCGTTAGGATTGGTGGATTGTCATCAGGAAGTAAACAGAGTAGCGAGGCTGGATATTGTGCGCATAATTATGAAGTGTTTTAAATGGCTGAGAGCGGCGTTTAAAAAAGAGAAGCGGGGATCGGATGAAGGGGAAGAAGCCCCGCCGGAGGGTACGCCGGCTCGTTACATGGCAGTGAATGTTGGGCTGCATACGATCCTTTGGATATCAGAGTGGAGTAAGATTACGGAAGGAAATGAGGAACTGACGTTCCCGAAGTACGGGACGTTCAGATTAGAGGTGTTACATCGATTAAAATCAGTCATGACCTCAATGAGACCCTTGCCTAGACCGACCCAGTTTGAAGCCCTTGATGCATGGATTAGGGCAGCGCATGAAAAAAATATGAACAGACGACAGGAAAGGGTGAAACGATCGGTAAGGGCAGTGCAGGATGCCAGGTGGGATGCGGATGCTAAAAGATGGAGAGTGCATAACATGGAAGTAAATAAACTGTACCCAGTGTTAGAGGTGCCCGGAAATAAAAGCCCCCTAGAAGAAGATGATGAGAGCGAAACAGAGGACAACCTGATAAACAGATTATTGACAGACAGGCCACCCCCGTATAATAGAGCAGGGGGAGAGGTCGAGCATAGTGAAAGAGAAAAGGGGGGCAATGCAGGGGAGCATGGACCGCTTCCCAGTTCAGAGTGGGATCCTGAGGCAAAGAAAGAGCTGTCCCAGCCTAGTCAGGTGCAACAGGTAGTCGGGAGGTTTGTGGTACAAAGAGCGCCGGAAACTGAGTGCGCCACATCCTACGGATTACCAGCTGCACTACAGGTACCTGTTACCATAGGTCCTATAGTATCGATATATGACCCAGAGAGAGCAAGAGGGGAAGAACGGGTACGGAAGGACAGAGAAAGAGCAGAGACGGCAAGGAGGAACGATACGATCAATTCCCCAAGTCAGATGCCGATACCCAGAGAGTGGAGCACCCCGATGCACACAGCAGGGGACCCGGGAGGGGATCCCGGGGGCCCTAGATGGCCAGTGGATCTGAGGGGATCTGGACGAAAATCCTTTCAAGAGCTAAATGAGTACATGAAGAAGTGGGATGAGGCAGTGGAGGCTCACAAGAGCATCATAGCTGCAGAAGCTGAAAGGGAAAGTCAGGACAGCAGAGCTCGGACTCACTACGGGGCTGGGGAGAGCAGCCCGGAGTGGGACTGGAGAGAGAGAGATAGTAGGGGAGTCACCCATTGGGCCCGGAGTGGAGATAGAACGGACCTGGAAAACGGGGGCCCCGGGAGTGGAGGGGTGGCGCGCCCAATACTCAGTGAAGGGGAGAGGAGAACGCAAGAGTACAGAAACAGCTTTAAGTGTACCCACTGTGTGCCCGGCACCAGAGAACTGAATGGGAGTTGTGAGAGGTCGCACCATAGTCCCTGTGATGACGGAAACGAGCGCAGCCCAGGGAATATGGGGAACCAGGAAGGATCGTATCGGATACTGAGTGATACTAGGCAAAGGGAGAGTAGCGACCAGAGGGAAAATAACAGAGAGGCGTACGGTGAAAGGAGAGAAGCAGGAGAGAGTGGGGGTAACAGGCCCGTGTTCCATCACCTTCCAAGATCGGATGGCCGAGCATGGGACCTGGAGAGATGGGAGCAAGGGAGAGCATTCATTAACTCTCCCGAGCCCAAACGTAGAGCTCGGAGTTGGGATGGTAGGGAGACCAGTGAGCCCCCTTCGAAAGACATATTGCGAGCTGAGATAAAAGCTAAGAGACTCGATGTCGCCAGCTTAAGGTCAGACCTGGATGACATGATAGATGGTACCCTGCCTTTAGAAAGAATGGAAATGTATGAGCAGGATGAAATACTGTATATGGCAAAGGACATCACTCGAAAAGCGAGAGCAATCCATGAGAAGTTAGTCGAACTAGCAGGCAAATATATGGTGGACCTGTCAAGAACCAAAGCATTACAGGGTAACCACAGGCTACATTATACAGATCGAGACCTAGATGAGAGGAGAACGATCGGGCTGAAAACGCACATAAGGGAACTGATCACTGGAATAAGGACATGGAGGGCACTAGATAAGTGGGAAGAGAGGTGGTCCAAGAAAGGGACCGTCAGGAGAAGCACGCTTGGTACGACACCAGGAAGGCTGCAGGGAATAGAAGCATACCCTTTGCGTGAAGTCGCAAATGGGAATTATGTACATGTCCCTTGGAGTAGGGGAGATTTAGCTGCTTTTACCACCTCCTTCCCCAAATTGCGGGAAAGCCCAGTGGAGTGGTACAAGCAAGTTGAGAGATTTGTAAAAATCTCAAAGGTCCTATGGATAGATCTGAACACGCTGTTTGACATTGTAGTACCAGGAGATCTGTGGACAGCATGCAAGGTTAGCGCTGAGTGGCCCACAACGGAGCCGGAGAGAGATGCTAAGACTAATGGGCCGTCCGAGATTGTGATGGCAAAATTCGAGAGAGTGATGACTTGGCTGAAAGAGAAAGTGCCAATGCAAGACATAGATTGGGTCAAAATAGACCGAACCAGACAGGAACCCAAAGAGACAGTCCACGAATATTATGAGAGATTGCTGAAGGCGTTTAAACAGTATAGCGGCTTGGATGTAATGGATCCAAAAGACATAGGGCAATTTGTGTCCAAGTTCGTCCTGGGACTGAGACCGGATATTAGTTTAATGATTCAGCAACACTTGATTTGTTGGCAAAATAGACCCCTAGACGAAATACTGAGATATGCTAGGTACTGCTGTGATGAGATAGACTCCAAGGCTAAGAAACTAAAAGAAAAATTGATGGTGGTACAGATGCAGGCAGCAGGGAAGGGGGGACAGCAGCAACAGCAGCAAGGAACAGGTACAGGAGGAAAGAAGCAGTACAGTCAGAACAAGGGCAATGAGGAGAGTTCCACCTTTAGACCCAGAATAGACATAGCTGCCTTGAAGAAAACGACTAGGTGCCACCAGTGTAACGAGGTGGGGCATTGGAAACGCGAGTGTCCCTACAATGTAGAGATAGGAGAACAAGAGGAAGAGGAGGAAGAGGTCCAGAGCGCGCCTACGAGAGGGGTGACGCCATACCAGGGAAAGGTGCTCAAAGGGGGGGGGGCTCCTCCCCGAGCCCAGTTCCCGCAACCTCCCCGAGTAGGGAATATGGGTAAGACCTATAGACAGATGCCCCTGTTTGTAGAAGGAGAAGAGTGCTATTATGTGGACCCATTAACCGGACAGAGAGTGGAAAGAGAAGACTGCACCCTCGGGGCAGCCTTGGAGGTGGACCAGAGGGGACCCTATGTCGAAGCAGAAGTAGCAGGGTGCCCCACGACATTTCTGGTGGACACAGGAGCCACTAGATCCACGATCAGATCAGCTGCAGTTCCAGACCTGCCCATGTCTGGAGAGACCATACAAGTGGTGGGGGTCGCAAACAGGAGAATAACCAGCCAATTGACAGAACCGGTACAGGTGAAAATAGGGAAGTACAGCGATGAGCACCAGTTTGTGGTTTGCGATTCAAGTCCTGTGTGTCTGCTAGGCAGAGACCTGTTGTGTAAATTGAATTGTACAATATACTGTACACCTCAGGGAGTGGAGGTATTGACCAATGATGATGACGCAGACTTCAAAGTTGCAAACTCAAGAATATGCGTGGAGCTGTACCCTACTTTGACAGTAGATGAGCTCCCCTGGGACTTGAGAGAGACAGTGGCACCAGAAGTATGGGACTTCACTGGGGAAGAGATTGGATTGGTCAAAGGGGTGGACCCAGTGAAAATTGTAGTGAAACCGCATGCTGAGTTCCCAAGAACACCCCAATATAAATTGACTCCAGAAACGATTGCAGGCATAAAACCCGTGATCGAGTCCATGATTAAACAGGGAATACTGAAAGAAATCGTGGGTAGTCCATGCAACTCCCCGATTATGGGTCTGCAGAAACCAAATGGGAAATTCCGGATAGTACAGGACCTTCGAAAGATTAATAACATAGTCGTTTCGTGTTGTCCAGTGGTACCGAATCCATCAGTGATACTGTTTCAGATTCCATTCCAAGCTGAGTGGTTCACTGTGATTGATCTTTGTCAGGCTTTCTTTTCGATCCCTCTGGACGAAGAAAGCCATTTTCTTTTCGCATTTAAGCTGGAAGGTCGCGTCCTAACATGGTGTCGTATTCCTCAGGGGTATACAGAGAGCCCATCGATCTTTAACCAGCTTTTGAAGAAAAATCTTGAAAGTCTAGTGCTGCCCCAGAAGTCAGTTCTGGTCCAGTACATAGACGACCTCCTCGTGGCGTCAGAAACAGAAGAAGCTTGCAGGGAGGACTCCATTGCTTTGTTAAATCACCTAGCTGCCAATGGGCACAAGGTGTCCCCGGGAAAGTTGCAGTACTGCCTGACAGAGGTGCAGTACTTGGGACACAGAATAGAGAAAGGCAAACGAAAGGTGTCACCAGACAGGATAGAGGCGATCATGAAAATGAATGCGCCTAAGACACAGAGAGAGGTCAGGATGTTCTTAGGGATGGTGGGTTATTGCCGACAGTGGATCGCGAACTTTTCACTGAAAGCAAAGCCCTTGCAAAAACTGACGCATAAGGAGGTGAGCGATCCGGTACCATGGGACAAAGACTGTTTGATGGCATTCCTACAGCTGCGAGAGGACCTGTGTCGTGCTCCGGCATTGGGAATGCCTGATTACAATAAACCATTTTTGCTTTACTGTTGTGAGAGAGAAGGTTGCGCGTTGTCTGTGTTAGTCCAAATCCATGGGAATGCCCGTAGACCAGTTGCTTATTTCTCGGCTACTTTAGACCCAGTAGCCGCAGCGTTGCCCGGATGTCTCAAATCCGTTGCTGCAACGGGTGTCAGCATTGAGAGATGTGAAAATATCGTCATGGGGCACCCGTTAGAGGTGTGCGTGCCCCATTCTGTTGAACTGTTGATGACCAGGACCAAAACACAGCATCTGACCAACAGCAGGCTCACGCGCTATGAGCAAGTTATTCTTGCTGCAGAGAATGTGACCCTCAGGAGATGCTCTGTTTTGAACCCTGCCACCTTGATGCCACTCCCAAATGATATCGAGGATGATGATGAATGTACAGACCATGACTGCCTCGATGTGACTGAACTATGCACCAAACCCAGACCCGACATCGTAGATGAGCCACTGACCGACCCAGACGAAATTTTCTTTGTCGATGGCTCATGTGTAAGAGACGAAGTTGGGCAGTTGAGAGCAGCTTACGCTGTTTGTACAATTACTGGAGTTGTGGAAGCTGGGTGCCTGGAAGGAGTACACTCCGCTCAGGTAGCCGAGATTATTGCCTTGACACGTGCTTGCTTGGCAAGCAATCAAATTCGAGTCACCATATACACCGACAGCCAATATGGTTATGGGGTGGTTCATGATTACGGGCAGTTATGGTCTCAAAGAGGGTTCATGACCTCTTCAGGCTCTCCCATTCGCAATGGAGAGTTTGTGCGCCTGTTGTTAGAGGCGTTGCAATGTCCAGCAGGTATCGCAGTTGTAAAGTGCACCGCACATACCAGAAATGAGGACGTCGTCTCGAAAGGCAATAGATATGCCGACGAAGTCGCGCGGTATTGCGCGGAACAAGGGTACTCTTTCACAGAGGTGGAAGTGGGTGGAATAAATGTAAGGACTGAATTAGCCATGATATTGGAAACTGTTGATACTTGGGACGAACTGGCAAACATGCAAGAAAATGCTCCTGATTTTGAAAAAGAAACATGGGAAAAGGCAGGATGTGTAGTGGGTGAGTCCCATTTTTGGGTCTCAGCAGACGGCAGAGCAGTGTTGCCCAATGAGATGGTGAGCCCAATGGCCAGACACATACATGGTCCCGTACACCTAGGGAGAGACGCTATGCTGAGAGTGTTTAGACAGACCTGGTACAATCCTAAGTTTAGAATAGCAGCAGAAGCAGTGTGCCAGCGTTGTGTGACCTGTCAGCAGCTGAACGTAGGGAAAAGAACACCAGTTGCACTGAGTCACATAGGAAGGTCTGGAGGTCCATTCAATCGAATGCAGATAGATTTCATTGAAATGCCGAGGTGCAACCGCCTTCGCTATGTCTTGGTGGTTGTTTGTGTATTCTCCAGATGGGTTGAGGCATACCCTACACGTAGGTGCGACACCCTCACAGTGGCCAAGTTACTGCTTAGGGAACTCATTCCGCGCTTCGGGGTGCCGGCCTCTTTGGAATCAGATAGGGGAACGCATTTCAACAGCGAGCTTGTGAAGATGATTTGTGCGGCTCTGAACATAGATCAGAAATTGCATTGCAGTTACCGACCAGAAGCCTCAGGAATTGTGGAGCAGATCAATGGCACGATCAAAGCCAGAATTGCAAAAGTGTGTTCCTCAACGACCCTGAGTTGGCCTGACGCCCTGCCATTGGTCCTCATGAGCCTTCGTAGTACCCCAGACAGAAGAACGGGGTTGTCACCACATGAGGTGTTAATGGGGAGAGCAATGAGGCTGCCATCTGTCCCAACTACTGCACTGTTAAATATCACAGATGATATGATCCTGGACTATTGTAAGGGGCTGTCTGACGCCATTCATTCTGTGTCCCTTCAGGTGCAGGCTGCCGAGGTTCCATCGTGCCAGGGCCCGTGCCATGACCTGTACCCTGGGGACTGGGTCCTGGTGAAAAAACATGTGAGAAGAAGCTGCTTGGATGTTCGTTGGCGTGGGCCCTTCCAGATCATCCTGATCGCGAATACGGCTGTAAAGGTGGGAGGCCTGCCCAATTGGATCCACGCGTCACATACGCGAAGGGTTCCAGCACCTCGGGAAGAAACAGCTCCTCTCTCGGATAGACGTCCAGCAGAGGACCGAGAAGCCATAGAGGGGGCTAGCCAAGCTGTAGAGGTGCCAGCGGAAGCAGGGAACGAGTCTGACCAAGCTGAGGACGGTCAGTACAACAGCGAAACAGACGACGCTACAGAAGGAGAAAGTAGCTGGGAGTACGAGTCAGACACTGACAGGTCTGACAGAGAGCGAGAACAGACAAGAAGGAGAAGGAGTAGAAGGGCACGTGGAGAAGCTAATTGGCCGCAAAGAAGGAGCTCTAGCCTGAGGTCAACTCCAGAGATAACCCTCCCTCCGATATCAGAAGACTCAGACCCGGAAGAAGGTGCTCAGGGCGCTGAAGCACCGGACCGAAGAAGGTCAAGAAGAGTGCGTGTGCCTAGCAGAAGATACTCCACACCTGAGTGGACATATCTGGCGACAAATGTCTTTGAAACAGGAGACAGGGAGGATTCGAGCGGTGGTGGTGTCCAGTTCTGAGCCCATCGTCACCGTGGAAATACGACTGTTGGTACCCGGAGTCGAACAAGAAGGGTCACTAACATTCATGCTCCCCAGACCTCCCCGCCTCAGCAAGTTAAAACACATGTTTCTCTCAGAATTGCAATTCCCCGACTTTGGTACAACGATAACAGCCCATGAAGAGCACAATCTTCGTTTGGAAATACTGAACTTTGCTATCGAAGCTGCAGGCACAAACTTGATAGTAGATGCTTAAAGGACTTTGTAAATAAAGCGAGCAGAAAAAAAAAGAAGATTACCTAGCGCCCAGGAAGCAGAGAATATTAGGGAACTTCCCTTGAGTTGATGGAGAAGGGCTAGGGTTGTCTTTATTGAACTGTTAAAGGACTTTTGCGCAGAAGGTTGTCAGCTTCCAGTTGTGTGGATTCTAAAGACAAAAGGAGTAAAAAGAGACTGTAAAGGAACGAGAAGAAAGGAACTTTGTGCCAAGATAAGAGAGAGCTATATTGTCTGACGAAATGGAAGCCGGCACCCAGAACCGCAGAGCTAAATGTATAATAGGTACACTAATAGTAGGAGTGATAATATTAATAGCTTTAGTGGTAACAATTTCTTATGTAAAGGGACATGAGGAAGAGGCGAAGGTAACTGATGTGAAATCTGTAGAAACGCTTACACCCACTGTTGCTGGTGAGAAAAGGGAAAACACTCAAGAGAAAGCGTTATTAGCTGCAGAAGCCCGCAGGTTACACGTAGATGAGTCCCAAGGAGACTTTAGGTCAAATGCTTATGCTAAACTCTTATATGAATACGTGGATGCCATGGAGGTTAAGGACTGTTACGTCTGCATGCAGTTGCCGGCGTCTGTAGATGAAGGCATTAGATATCATCACCTCCCGCTGACATATGGCATTACATGTAGCTTATTGCTTAGTATATTTTATGGGAGAGATAGTTTTGAATACTATTTCTCCAACTATGATTCAGTGTTGCCAGAAGTCCCAAATTATAAGCAGATGAACAAATGGGACTACTGGAAGAGTGAAGACAGACTGGCCAAGTTCTTCATTCCTTGGATTACCTTAGATACTTCACATGCCCGTAGAAATAACCTGACATGCAAAGTGTCAGAAGTCGAGAAGAAGTTCATAGGGCAGGTGGATGATCGTTACAGGAGACAAAAGATTTTGAAAAAATCAGGACAATGGAAAACAGATTGGACCGAGGAAGAGAAGGCACACAAGAGAAAGGGTAGTAGTGGTCCAATAGCTTTAGATAAGACGCAGAAAGGAAAGCTATGTCTTCACCGAGCCAAAACGTATTACGAAAATGTATACGTGGGAGAAGTCAGCTGTGAACATGCTTTCAATATAGAGTACTATACTAAAGATTTCCTGAAAGGAATGCAAGTGATTCCAAATGTGTATTTTGTATGTGGAAGAAATGCCTACGTGAGACTACCTGACAACTGGTATGGATCATGTTACCTAGCAATTGTCTTCCCCAAAATATATCATGCACAAGACTTAGAGATCATCGAGGGCAAGACATCATCGAGGGGAAGGAGAGATATAGGAGATGCAGAAATGGTTGGAGATGTCTTTGGAGCTATGTTCCCTCTTTTGGGACTAATCCTTAATGATGTTAAAATTAGACGACTGGCAACAGTCGTCGACAGGTTGTCTGCCAGCACTGCTCAGTCCTTAATGCTGGTAGAGGGAGAGATGCAATCGATAAGGGCTATGGTTCTTCAGAACCGTCTTGCGTTAGACGTCCTACTAGCAAAAGAGGGCGGAGTCTGTAAGGCTTTGAAGGTCCAGGAATGTTGTACCTACATTCCAGACAATTCAAAGCCCCTTGAGAAAGTTATTAGGAACATAACTGATATTCACAAGGAGATCGAAGACTTGAGTAGAGAAAATGTCTGGGAAAAGGTGGGCCACGGAATGAGTGAAGTTGGAGGGTGGATCTCCACCTTAGGCAAAAGCTTTGTGTGGTATATGCTAAAACCTATCATCATAATATTGATCTGTGGGATCATACTGTGGGGATTGGTGAGGGTATTCAAATGGTACAGAGCAAGAAGGTCAGAAAGGGCCCAAAGAGAGCAGCTGCAGAGATTGGCTGCCATACAAGATAATCAGTACAGGAGTCTGAGGGCTCTGGAAACGCAGAGACAAGTTATGCTAGCAATAACTGCAGTTTAAATGTTAGTGATGACCCCGAGAGGTCATCAAAGGGGGGAACTGAGAGAGCGCAAACTGACCTAAATGTATGAGTGCATCACACTTACCCGTAGTAAGCACAAATCATGAGGAGAAATGCCATGAGTGCTAGTAGTATCTGCAATTATATTCTGAATGTATAGCTAATGTAGAGGTTTAAGTAGAAGTGGAACTAATATAGAAATGTGTGACACTATATGATTTTATTAGATGTGATTATTCCTGAATCTATGTCGTGTAGCTGCTAAAATGTAAGATGGCATGTGGTTAAACGCAGAATGTGGTAGGCCTCAGGGCCAGAGCTAGAAGGGAAGGGGAAGGTGTTTCTTTTCACAACATAGATTGAACTAATGTTTTGGTCATTGCATTAATGGGCCATGATTTATAGATGTGTTTACTGAATAATAGAATAAGAGTATTAACATGCTTTAATTAATGAAGAAGTTGAATGCTATAATCATTATGAGAAATGTTGTAGGCCTGAAATGTTTTAACATTGATTTACACGTACATGTCTGGGCCGAGAAATGTTGCGAACCTTGTTGGAAGTCTATGAGAGTTGGGATCTTGGCTGCAGATGTCTGTCTGCAAGAGAAAAGGGAGGATCCGATTATTAATAAAATGAATAGAGGTCTGTTCAGTAGACGGCCCAGACATGGAGGAGGGTTCCGGAATGTTTAAGGGGTATCAGCGGGCCGGAGAAGAGTCTGAGAAGCAAGGTCAACTCCAACGTATGAGGCCCAATACAAAGCAGCATGGAAAAAGCCAGAAGCTACACCACGTGAGGGGCGTCTCACGAGGGGCGTCTCAAATGTTGTTGACTGTTTTGTATTAGGGACAGCACCCCTGGGTGGAGTTAGAGCAGATGCCTGAGGACCCTTTAGAGAGCGGATGGGTAGGCAGAGAGGGGTCATGACTGGAGAACTATAGGTTTTCACCAAGAGACTAAGAGTGAGTGACTTCCCTTGGGGGTCATTCACTGCTGACACTTTTGTTAGGTTGAGACTTGGTTAAGTAGGGATACCATCTAGAGCAGGGTAGGGACAGCCTAACCTGTGTGTTTTCCTCCAACTTAAATGAAGGAGAGATCTCAATATGCGTCAATGCTGATAGCTTTATTATTCTTAGAACTTGTGCTGGTAATTTCCGTTGCTCGTCTGAGGGCTTTCAGAGAGCACATGTATGTAGTTGGACCTGTGTATCTCGTGAATCTCATTCTGAGATGCCTGTATTTGCAGCTTATCCTAACCTTACAATAAACTTTTGAAAGCTAGAAGTTGTTTGTGATCTTTTGGAGCGGAGTCCTTTATTGGGTGAACTAACTTGGTAAGAGAGGCACTTTCTTCCTTCAATGACAGGCAACAAAGGTTCAGTCGACCAGATCGGGGTTTAGATCAATAGTGATAAGGTATCGATCCAAATCTCGCCCTTCCACAATCTGCTGCACCTTGTCCGGTTAATGGCCCGTGGCTGTGCAAGCTCATTTGTATAAAAGGGGGTGTAGACCAAGAAAGCATGTGTTCATGGGTATTCTAAATAGTGCAAACCTAGCTCTGAAGCAATGGAGCGCTAAATGTTGCACGAGGGATTAGCAGACGATCTACAAGGTGGTGAATATCATTGGGGACTACAAATACATTTTATACACATTGAATTTAACATTTTGTAAAGCACTGGGAGGCTAAGCCAGAATCACACAATGTTGAGTAAAGTGCCGAGGCGAGGCCAGGATTGGAACCTGGGCCTTCAGGTTCTAATGTCAGCAGCGGCTAGCCCAGAATCACACAATGTTGAGTAAAGTGCCGAGGCCGGGATTGGGGTCTGGGGGGCTTATAGACTGATTTTGAGTAGGGTTGGGTGGGATTATATTTAAGGCTCCCGGTTTTAAGGTATTTATTTTTTGACAATTCCATCGGTATTTGTCCTTTATTTTTTGCTTATTTTACATGCTTTTATTTTGTGTATGAAGCAGCAATGGATATATTTCCAGTACAATGCAATCATCGGAAAACATTTATTTTGCAGAACACCTCAAAATGTGCATCTACATTTATTTAAACATTATTAGGAAATCTTTTTTTCTTCTTTTTTTTTTTTTTGCTATAACTCCTCTACCTGTCAATCAGTACAGCTAAAGTACTGCCACCTATGAATTAATTCTCCAAAAGAAGACTTATTTTCCGTATTTTTCTATATTTACAATTTAATAAAAACTGAAAACTAAGGAGGCCATAATTATATTGAAGCATTTATTTAGCATTCTCCTAGTCCCAGTGGAGCCTAAAAGTGCTTCCTGAAGGTTGAGTAAGTAGGTACTCACAGAATTGTCCTTTATTAGCAAAATGCTTTACGTGGGAAGCGTTCTGATTTTGTGTGAGGTCTGGAGGTGCGCTCCAAACATACCGTGGTGGTAAACTTGTTGCCACATTTAAGCATGTCTTGAAGCACACTTACCTGCAGTATACCTACCATCATTATTTAATATGTTGACTTTGCTTCTACCTGGAGGTGGAATGTGCAAAAGTATGCATTAGATGTGCTTATGGTATTGCATACAGGCTAGTCTGGAAGCGGCAATTTTGTTGTAACTAAAGTATGCATGAGTTTACCTGTATCTTAAACTTGGTTTAAAACATGATCTGAAATATGGTCATGCTGAACTTTATTTTATACCTTACCTGCTTCCTACTACATTGCGCGTTCTGAGCTTCCCAGTCCTTCACGGCTCGACGATTGTCCGGAGGGAGCTGAAGGCTTTAGTTTGTTTAGCTAGACCGCGGTGATACCAATTTTAGGATGGTTGTGGTCTAGGTGTTTTTCCCTCAAATTGACATGAATTGGCAACCTGGTCCCGATGCGTGGTGGACAAGCTAGTCCTGAAGCAGCAATTTTATTGTAACTAATGTGTGCACGATTTTTCTTGTATCTTAAACTTGTTTTGATCTGAAATACGCAGACACTGAACTTTATTTTATACCATACCTACTTCCTACTAAATTGCTTGTTCTGAGCTCCTGGGTCCGCCATGTCTTGCAATTCTGCAGAGGGAGCTGGGGGCTTTAGTTTGCTCAGCTAGTCCGCAGAGACCTCCATTTAGGGCGGTTGTGGTCTAGTTGTTTTTCCCTCAAATGGACATAAATTGGCAGCCTGGTGCCAACACGAGGGGTCGCACCACAGGCATGCCAAAGGCAATCCAGTATGCGCCTGTCCGTGCCTGAAAATTGTCATGCGCCAGGAACCCTGCATCTGCCCCCACTGAGGTCTGCTTCTCCTCTATAAGGCGCTAAAATAGTGAGGACCTTATGAAACTCAGGACTAACTGCCTACATTGACGTTCCACAACTCCCATGGTGCTTGAAAGGGCCGTTTTCGTGTTATAAATGTAGATTCTTCTGCTATGTTGCATAAGCAACGTTGCCATTCCGCTATAGTGAGAGCTCCATCTCCGATTGTATCAAGCCATGAAGCTTAAAAACACCTTCCTCTAGAGTCAATGACATTATAAATGACCCACCTGTGGAACCCCAACCCAGACTAAAAGGACTCTACTGTAATGAAAGGTCTATCCCCAAACATGCAGCGGAAATATGGGATAAATTACATCTGTGCAACCAGATCTCCGCTTTATTACTGAAACCTGGCTGTATTCATTACCCCTCCCTTGTATTCCTGTAGCATTTCTCGACCACTACAAGTTGGTTCGTCTCAACAGGGAATCGAAGACGGGAGGAGTAGTAGCCATTCCTTTCCTGGACCTCTTTAAATTTGAGATCATTGACTCTTTGATAGCTATATTGAAGATGTAAACTTCCCACAGTGACATATGGAAAGGTGCACTAGTCTAACGCTCGCCCCCCTGGCTCCAAGAAAGACTTCAGCCATAAACTGGCAGAACATCTAGCACCTAATGTGCTATCCACTGAGAATTTTCTCCTGGTAGGGGATTTCTACTATCACACAATAATTGCTACAGACCTAGATGTATTGCTCCTGCTATCAGATCCTAAAATGCTAGGCTTTCACCTTAGTTACTGGGCCTACTCATTTGGCCGGTCATTCAGTGGGCCTCATTTTTTCTAATTCAAGACTTTTTCTCACAGACACTCCAGAACCTTTAACTTTGACTGAACATTTTCTCATTAGTTTCCGGATCTCTACTACTGTCCTCCTTTCAAAGCCCTAAACTAAATATCGCTCGAGGTCAAAACTGTGGAGGAAGGTCACCCTTGAGTCCTTCAATTCTGCTTTCTGTGCACCTAATTTAGATAATGGGCAAGATATAAATTCTGCATAGCTTCGTTCCAAGAGTCCCTCTCCCAAGCTCTAGACAAAGTCCCTCCATATAAACAACATATCACCAAATCCAGCAGGCATCATGCCCCCTGGGAAACGCCGCTGAATTCAGGGCTTGTCTAATCAAACTGCAGAAATCTGGTACGAAAAAGGAGGGTGTCAAAACCAGCTACCGACAAAACAAATTACAAACTAGCAATAGGTGCTTAGCACTACAAAATCAGGACAGCATGCAGAGAATATCCCATCAATAGGATTGATCTAGCGGGAAACTCCACAAAATAATTATTCAAGGTCCTAAATGAATTCACTAAACATCCTGCATGTTCAACAATTCCTGTGTCTCAGACACTGTGTGATACCTTGGTAATTGACTTTGAAACAAAAATTGAAAACATCTATAAGAATTTTCCTATCAGTGCTACACTTCCTACCAGTGCAAGCCCTATAAATCTTCCCCAAGTGGCCCTTCGGCAGTGCTTGAAAGATTTGAGCCATTC
Organism: Lissotriton helveticus; assembly: GCF_964261635.1. Classification (NCBI taxonomy): domain Eukaryota; kingdom Metazoa; phylum Chordata; class Amphibia; order Caudata; family Salamandridae; genus Lissotriton; species Lissotriton helveticus. Next base: position 1,455,282,457 of record NC_136063.1, on the reverse strand, counting down.
TCTCGAACTAGATTTCTTAGTTAAAGTCAAACTGCCTCTCCCTCCAATCTCTGCCCTCCACATGCAATATCCACTCTAACCACTCTTCTTGCTCCCATTGTCACATCATTATGTAATCAATCTTTAACCCTAGATGCTGTGCCCGGCGAATGGAAATCTGCCCATGTCACTCCCCTCCTTAAACACTCCACTGCAGACCCAAAGGAGTCAGCCAACTATCGCCCTATATTGCTTCTTCCTCTGATGGGCAAAGTACTTGAGTCGTAGGTTAATAGACATCTTACGTGGCGATCCGCCATCTCTTCGATGCCTCTCAATCATAACTGCCTTGTTAGCAGCAGTAGATTCAATTAGGCAATCACTGGATGCCGAAACTCCAGCAATGCTGGTTCTTCTTGACCTGTCTGCGGCATTTTATACTGTCTCACATTCCATCCTGATTTAACGTCTCCACAAGTTGGTATCCAGGGTGCTGCCCCTGACTGGCTCAAAGACAGGGAATTTGTAGAGTTAACACAGGAGCTACCGATGGGACTAAGACAGCTGATTTCTGGAGCAACCAGACATAATAGTATAGTTATGAGGATCTAAGAGGTTGCCCATGGCAGTGAATGAGCAGATCTAGACCTGGCTCTCAGTGGACACCACCCAGGGGCAGTGATCGTGTTATTTGTAGTTGTGAATATTACTGGCTGCTGGAATGAATGGGCTTTCATACCTAATCCTGTTGGAAGAAAGCCAATCTGTTTAGGAAGATTTTACAGAGGACAGTGAGATGTTAAAGATGAGTATGGTCTGGTGATCAGGCAGGAGTTCTTGCTCAAAGGCTTTTGGGATCAATAAATCTCAATCTGAAGAAGGAACGTGTTCAGACTTCAGGAATGTGATTGTCGCTCTGCACGTAAGGTGGAACAAGCCCTACATCACTAACCCTATTTGCTTAAATCAAAATTGCACGTCCTGGTTGAAAATACAAACAAACCCTATGCAAGCAACATCCAGCTACTCACCTTTCTGATGCTATTGGTAAAAGCACTTCTCAATATTCACTAAATAAAATGGCCACCGGCTAAGACCAGAATTACCTGCATTAAAAGCATGCTTCAAAGCAGTATGAAGGAGCATTCCAAAATATTTCTTTTAAACCACAGGCAATTTCAAACCTAGCAACGGCATGTTAGAACCATAGGCAGGGCTGGACCTACCTGGCTGGTTTAGTTGTTTTTAGAAAATGGGCGGGCTGCTCCAATTTGGGTTACAACACCCCTCAAGTCTGCCGGGACTGTCTGTGGCAACTGTCATGAATTCTTTACCCTTTTTTATTATTAAACTTTGCCAATTTCCATATATTCTCGAATCAATTATCCTACATTTCTAGGTGTTTTTTAGCTCGTTCTCTAGGAAACTAAGCTCTAATTCTTCAACCAGTTAATGTTTTGTGCTTTTCTGGTTTCGGCCTCGCTCTTTCGTTCTTTTAAACTGTCTTATATCCCTTCCTTTTGTGTAATCTTTCTTCTTATCTCGTAAAATGTGTAAAATGCTTAAAATGTCCGAATTCAGCAAAATGTGGCCGTGTTTGTGAATTTCGGAAAATGTGCACATTTGACTCATCATAGGTGCATTTTTTAAAAACATTTTTGCACACACACATTTACTATGCCTTTGTGTTCATACCTACCCACCCTGATGTTGATAACCAGTCATCATCCTTGCCCTTTACTCTGGGAGTTTTACTTACAAAGATGTGAAGTTCACAAATTCCAGTATGGTGGGGAAAAAAAGGTCAAGCTCTTCATCAGTCAATCACATCTCAAGAAATATTGTAGTATGATTGATAGAATACATGGATTCATTATTTGCAAATTCATCTGGCAATATTAAATACATAGCATTCACCTTTTCAACACTGCCTAACACATTTTTCAACCTCTAATATAAAAAAAACTATTGGACGGATCCGTCACTATTGCTGTCGCGTTTAGAACCCCTATATCAGCCCCGTTCGTGTGCACAATGCCATCCTTCGGAATAGTTAATACATTTTGCAGATTTTCTCCTTGTTATCATTTAATCTCTTTCCTGGACTGAACCAATCAAAAGGCATGTACTGGTGCTCTGTAAGTTGTTACAAGAAAGCAACCTCCTATTGTGCAGTTTTAAGTGCAGCCATAGCAGTATTGGGGACATCCATACGGTCAGCTCACTAGCCTCGCCCATGGATGTAATTTGGGCGTCATCAGGGATGCAGCTGCGACCCCTGGCTTGCCGCTTGCTACCCATGGTACTGCTTTTGTGACCCCTGGCCTCCGAGGTGACAAAATCAGTCCCTTGAACACAGGGGCAGCTCTTCCTAATGGACACTGGTTGTAGCTCCACTTGCTTGGTTTCTATCATTTTTTTAAGTATACAAATAGTGAATAACATTAGTATAATAAAAAGTGGAGTACATTAGCTGGAATATGACCCTATCTGGAAGCTAAGGTAAGTAAAAAACGCTGTTAAATGTATGTTGTATGCATGGTTGCTGGTGAGTGTGTTTATATGCACATGACTGTGTGAATGTGTTAGCATGTGTGTGTGAGTCAAAGTAAAGGTCAATTGGTGTGTGATGTCACTTCCACTACCCCAGGCATTGTGGTGAATTGACGTCCATGACCTCTCCTTCTGCAGAATGTTTCACAGGAGGTTGGTATCCTTTGTGTCCACATTCCCTGTATGTATGTATGAGCTGATGCCTGGAATACTGACTGTGAACAGGGCCGGCCTAAGGCATGTGCAAGCTGTGCACCTGCACAGGGCCGCCAAACCCCAGGGGCCGCCACGCCAATATATATCCTTAGATACATATTTGCGTGGCAGCCCCTGGCAGGGATTTGGCGGCCTCGGGCCCCCTACCTACACTCCCTGCTCAGGGCCTCCGTGAGCCTAGAGCCGGCCCTGCTGTGAATAATGTACTATAGCCTTAGAGCCCAAAGACAAGGGACTTTAACAAGGTAGTGGGCCTTTAATGGCCGGTAGATCGCGCTACACAGGGCTCTAAGGCTATTGCAACATTCTGCCCTTAGAGGGCAGAATGTTCAAATTTGTAAAACAAAGGCCTCACAGTGCCCATGGGGGTTGAAATCCTCTCAGGCCCCTGAGGCCTTTGTTCACAGCTGTTGCTTTGAACAAACATTGGAATGTTACTGCTCCGGGCTTCTACCGGCCATTAGAAGCTCAGAGCACTCCATTGTTTTCAATGAAGCGCTGAACATTCCAATATTCTAATAGAATGTTGGTGTGTGGTGTGGATTGAACCTGGGAGATGGGGACAATTTGAGAAAGAATTGAAGCCTGACAGGACCCACCGGCTGTTGCTGCAACTTAATGGCCTAACACGAAACAAAGAACTTATCTCCTCCCTTAGTGGCTCCAGGCTCCTGTGTGAAGACCCTTCCTTTTTACTCCAACATTTGGGTTACCTATCTGTAGGGACAAATGGTTCTTTCTCTCCTTGCATGTTAATGCAGGCCACGTGACACACTGCCTTCCCGCTGCCAGACACAATTATTCTATAGCTTGTAATTAAACATTCATAATTTTAACTGTAGTAAGGCAGTTTTTCAGGAAATGAACCACAACAACGAAAGCGTGGGCCCAGTCCAAATGCTCGCATGACGCAGTTGCACCCTCGCCTGTCTGCTTTTCTATGTAAGTGAACAAAGCTATGAAATGCGCAGCTACGTGCGTGGGCTTGTGTTTTGGCCCAAAGTGCCACGCCATCTGCTGCTGTGCGTTATTTTTCAATGACATGAGGGACTTGATCTAAAGGGGCATCTGGTCGGAAGTGCGTGCTGGAGTCTGCTGGTTGAGTTACATAATTCAGTAGTTCTTTGCATAGTCAGGCACGCCTCCAGCCTAGAGTATTCTTTCCAGTCCCTGTGTTGGATTTAAAACTCAATCCATCTTCCAGAGCCCCAAATAATCGGCATAGGCTGCTAGAAAAGATTGCAAAGCTATGTTTTCTTGTACGATTGGCATTTTTGAGCTCTGCTTTATTAGTTGACCATGTTAAGAAACGCACTTGTTCTTTGGTTCACAAGGCAGTGCAAATCTACCCTAGTGCCCCCATTTGTGGTTGAAAGGGCGCACCAACTTTATACCTGGGAACAGAAACAACCGACCACAGAGAAATGGATGCCAGGATCAAACGCTAGATTCTGTACACTAGCAAGTGGATGCCAGGATCAAATGCTGGAATCTGCACCCTAGCAAGTGAGTGCCAGGATCAAACTCTAGATTCTGTACACAAGCAAGTGGATGCCAGGATTAAATGCCGGATTCTGTGCACTATTGGATGCCAGGATCAAATGCTGGATTCTGTACACTATCTAGTGGATACCAGGATCAAATGCCGGATTCTGTACCCTAGCAAGTGGATGCCAGGATCAAATGCTGGAATCTGCACCCTAGCAAGTGAGTGCCAGGATCAAACTCTAGATTCTGTACACAAGCAAGTGGATGCCAGGATTAAATGCCGGATTCTGTGCACTATTGGATGCCAGGATCAAATGCTGGATTCTGTACACTATCTAGTGGATACCAGGATCAAATGCCGGATTCTGTACCCTAGCAAGTGGATGCCAGGATCAAATACTGGATTCTGTACCCTAGCAAGTGGGTGCCAGGATCAAATGCCGGATTCTGTACACTATCTAATGGGTGCCAGGATCAAACGCAAGATTCTGGGCACTGTACGCAAAGCCTAATGGTGATTGGTTTTTAAATAACTGCGGAAACTTACCCCACTTAGTACTCTTGCTAGAAACCTCCACTGCCAACTTAATCCAACAGCATTGGTTCAAAGGAACGAAACCCTGAAAATGAACGGTGCAAGACTCTAGACTGGGTAGCAGCGTCCTCTTAAAGAGTTTGAGGCCCCATGTTCGTAGCAAATATGGGTTTTATTTCCCACTTTTATACTAATTATAGTCTGCATGATACCAAACGTATGGAAATGGGTTTCAGGTAACAGCTGAAATATGCCTTTCCGAGGGCCCCAAAAATCCTTAAGAGGACACTACACAAAGAGAGACTGAGGTAGAGGCAGGCAGAAAGAAGAGAAGAGAGATTCAGCCATAGAAATTGATAAAGGTAGGCTACAGAGAGATCAAATGTATTCTTCTTTGGGGGGTGAGTCTCCCTGGGCAATTGCCCACTTTGCCCATGCCTTAAAAGGCCTTTGATGGGCAGTGTCCTCGACTTCGTCTTGATCCTAAATGAATCACCTGTGCTTCACGAAACTCCAGTAAACTATACTGTTAAGGCTCTTGTTCTAAGAGAAGGGCCATGCCTGCTGGGGTGGTTATCACAGAATATCAGCTGGGGGAACCTACCTTACCTGATTTGAGGGCTTCGCCCCACTACCTCCTTTCCGTCTGATCTAACTTGGTTGTTATGCACAACAAACTTGAAAACTCCAAATAAATTAATAATGATGTGTTACCCATCTTCAGTTTACTATTGTCAACTGGATCTCTGCACATCAGGGCAGCTTCTGAAGGCTGTCCTTATGAAGGGGAGCTTTGCCCTGAACCCCATTTATAGCAAGATAGATTGGCTCGCACCTGCCACCCATAACATATTAATTGATACTTGTTTCAATCAATCAATCAAGACATTTGTAAAGTGCACTACTCACCTGGGAGGGTCTCAAGGCGCTAATGGGGAGGGGGAAAGCAGCTACTGGTCGAACAGCCAGTTCTTGAGAAGTCTCCTAAAGGTCAGCAGGTCCTGGGTCTGACGCAGGTGGGCGGGGAGGGTGTTCCATGTCTTGGCGGCGAGTTGGGAGAATGATCTTCCGCTGGTGGTCATTCGGCGGATGCGTGGGACGGTGGCGAGGGCGAGGTCAGCGGAGCTAAGCTCGTGGTTCGGGGTGTAGGACAGTCGTTTGTTGAGACATGCTGGTCCGGCATTGTGGAGTGCTTTGTGAGCGTGGGTGAGAAGCTTGAAGGTGATCCTCTTGTTGACCGGGAGCCAAGGCAGATCTCTCAGGTGGGTGGTGATGTGGCTGTGGCGAGGGAGTCCGAGGATGAGGCGTGCGGAGGCGTTGGAGTCTCTTCTGGAGTGTAGCCTTCAACCCTCAACCTCTGCCTACAGTTTGTTTGGTTTTCCCCTAGAGCATCGTTAAAGTTTGCCTAACTCCTAACAAGACTATTTTTCAATTTAATTTTTGTGCAAAACCTTTTGTGCTTAATTTGGTAAAGTGACTTTGGCGAACAGCTTTTGTGGTGAATTAATTTGTCATAGTTGAAAGATATTTTGCAGTGACACGCCATTTCCTGGTAATATGTTATGGACTTAGTCCTACTGCCGAATCCCTCGTAGGGCCCTTCACCAATGATTACTCTTGATAGTGTGCAACCAATGCATTCAAAATATTTATTGAGGTATTTCGATGTTTTGTGGTGTGTCACAATGTCGTCTTTGCGGCAACGAGCTCTGGCCTGCTAAGTGAATGGTGAAAACATAGGTGTTCTGGTCATACCTCTTGTGCTCGCCAGTTGTTTGTCTCCAGTCTCTCTGTGCAGGGTTGGCTTGTCCAGTCCGGCTGATCGGAGGGTATGTGTCAACTGTGTCCAGAATCCCCCATCGGCAGAATGAGAATTGCTTTGAAGTAGTATAAGCTGCCACAAAAGTAAAATACTTTTCTCTTAAGTTTTTTTTTTTCTAAAGTGCTTACTTGGTCAAGTACATTGGAGCGCTTTACATGTGCACCAAATTACATTACACAAGGTCACATTCATGTTCTGTAGGCACCAGAGATTAAGTAATTTTCCCATACTCACAGGATGATGAGCTGATACCGGACCGCGAACTTGGTTCTCCAGTTTCTAAGTTACCAGCTCTGTCCCTTAGGCCACGTATTCTCCCCTTTTAGGGATACTTTTATGGACACTGTGCATTTTTGTACTTTTGAGATACGGAAAGTAGTAGTATTGGGCATCTCTAATCACATCCTGTTAGCAATCCTTATGGTCTGGCTTCATGCCCACGCCACTTCAGTTATCAGTGCCAGTTCTGATGGGTACATGTATTATAAATTGCCCAATATATCTTTATTAGCTATTGCTTACAGTCTTCCAGTGACATTTTTTCAACTGAAGCTTGAAGTATTCATCCTTAGTCCAGTGATCAGAACCTTGTACTGAAAATGTCTGCAGGAGGCAATCTCCCCAAAGCTGTCTTGCCTGGCGGCATCCTGACAAACCTTGCGCTCCACCCCATTCCTAAATGTGCATAGCTTCAGAGGCTACCACACACCTATCTGGGCAGTTTGGGTAGCTTGAGGCCATTTATGACACTACCCACCCCTATTATTACACATGTGCTAAATGGGAAAAGAAACACCTGTTGAAACTGACTCGTTAAGGTTCACCAAATTGAGGCACGTGGAGGACATTTTCTGTGTCAATGCTGTTATTTCGAAAATTGGTTTGACCGGAGTAAGGCTTTACTGAATCTTTGAAACCATCAGATGAAGCTTACTAGGTTTTCTTTTTAGTGTGCTAACCAGTTTAGTAGGCCTCTAGATGAGCAAGACTTTTTAGGTTTCGCCTGTAGAAAGCTGCTCAAGCAGTGTTTCGCGCAGGCGAAAGCTTTTCTTAGAGGGTGTGAGTGTAGTACCGCCCCTCTGTTCCATTGGCTAGCTCCATAAATGGAGGCTAGCCATTGGAACAGAGATCTGTCCGTCAAAGCCGGAGCAGATTCGTGGGCGTTCCCGAGACTTTTAGGCTTTTGCCTACGTCATGCGGCTGTGGGCGGTGCTTTTTTTTGGGGGGGGAGGTTTGTTTTGCTCATTGCAGGCCGACCGCCACCGGAAGAAGTCCAGGTGAGTGCTTGAGTCCGCTGTCCGTGCCGTTCCCGCCCCCCTCCCGCTGTCCGTGCCGTTCCCGCCCCCCCTCCCGCTGTCCGTGCCGTTCCCGCCCCCCTCCCGCTGTCTGTGCCGTTCCCGCTTTTATTTACACATGCTTCTTCCCCATTAATTAGCACACGGGGAAGCAACACGCTCCCTTAAGGTACGAGTTAGTAAAGCAAATATTGACCTTGTTCTGTTGTAGACTGGTGTTTGTTTTGACCTGTGACCGACTGATTCCCTCATGCCCTGTGCATTGAGCGGTTTTTAATTGCTCCTCCTGAATTACCGCCAGCTCCGACAGCTCCGAGCCCCCTCCCTCCCCACTTCAGCTGATTGCAATCACACAACAGAGCCGCTGCCAGCCCCAGCAAGCTGCCTGCCTCCCCAGCCCAGGGAGGGGCGTCACTGAGCCTCCTGCAGCCCCTTCGGTCCTCCGCCTCGAAGCCCCTGTGGCCCCCCAGTGTGTCTCCTCACCCTGCTCCAGAGCTCTCTTCTGCACAAAGTATCTCGATGCCAGCCAGCCGGGAGGAGGGGGAGGCTGGATCCGGGTCCACGCGGACGGCGAGGGATCTCCGTGCACCATGTTTGCTGCCTGCCTGCGGCTCGCCGCTCTTCTGCTGCACGCCTGGACGGAAGGTAGGCACGGGGTGCCTTGCTTTTCAAAGACGCCGCCTGTAAAAGTAACCTTTCACGTTCACCTAGCGTCGCCCTAGTCACTCCTTGACCCCGCCAGCCCCCGCCCCGGGTGGGGAGTCTCCGACTGCCCTCAGAAGAGGTCACTCCTGGGCCCTAGGGCGCCCCTCTCGTACTTCACTTGTCCTTTGGCGAGTCAATCCTCAGCTCCTGACTTGCCCTTTGCGGTCCTTCATACCTTATTGCTGCCCTGCAGCCCTTCTCCTGCCCTCTCATTAAGTCCCTCATTCGGCCCATTCAAGGGGCTCCTCCAGGTCCTTTCCACGCCCTCTGAGGTCCCTCATACTAGCCCCACTGTCCTCTGATAGGATCCTTTGCGTGTTCACGCCCTGCGTTGAGGTCCCTCTTGTCCTATGAGTTGAGGGCCATGCCTTACGTCTCTTGTCCTCAGGTGAGGGGACTTCTGCTCCGTCCCTGCCCTCTGAAGTCACAGGCGGGCCTCCTTCGCCCCCCGGAGTCTCATGCCCTGTAATTCTGAGGGTCCTCTCGCTTTCAGGTCACTAGTGATCTCTCTACTTTATCACTCTGACCAGGTACAAGGTCCTCTCGGGTTCCCACCTGTCCTCTCTCGAGGCCCCTCATGAATCATTCATGTGAGTTCTGAGGTCCCTCCTGGCCACTCTCGTGTACTCTGAGGAAGTTCCTGGTGGGCCTCCTGCAGCTCATTGGTGGCGTCCCTCCAGTTTGTTTTCCTGCCTCTTAGAGTGGTACCGCTCGTGCCGCCCCCTGGCGGGGCCCCAGCCTCCGGTATTCGCGCTCTCTCGGATAAGAACTTCATTGCCCGGTGTTTGAATTTCTCCTGCCTCTCACGTGCATCTCCCTAGGGTGTCCTTTCGGGGGTCTGCCCCTACCCTCTGAGGGATAGTTAGATCACTCACAGACCGCCTGCTCTTATCACAGTCCCTTGCTCTCTGTTTACCTTCTCGGCCCCTTGGGGCCCCTCAGCTAATTCACCCATTCAGTGATGCTCTCCCTCTATTCCTCTTTCTGCTTTTCCTTGTAATGGTTCTCGGTGCTGAGTTCCAGACATTTCAAAAGAAGAACTAGGGGCAGGCAAAGAAAACAAAACATCATGAGGGGTGGAGAGAGATTGGCAGACGTTCACCTGGTGCAGTTGAACACTGTATTTTTTTTTAATTTACAGAAGAAAACTGATCTGGCTGTATAACAGTGGCTCCCAGGGGCCGCTGATGTGTAAATCCTAAAACTCCCGCTGGTTCCAAGAGGATCTATCTTTCCCATTTAGGGTCTCATGACGTCAGCTTTAAACGCTGCGTTAACACTATAATTGCCGACAATGTCAAGTGTTGTAATTACCAGTTGCAGCAGTTCTGTGCTAATATAAGGTTTGAATATCGAAATGGGGGAATAACTGCGGGGGATCTGAGGTCGCAGATTATTCCCCATTCTGAACAGTTTGCTCTAGATAAATGCTGCTTGCTTTTTATTGCTGAAATGCTCCCTGGGGAAAAGCCGGTGGTGCAAGCTGCTAATCCTAGTTAGTGGCTAGGCCTGCATTTCCCCAAAAGCTGTGACCTTGTTAGTACAGCGAACACTGCCCGAGAATCGGAGTTGGGAGGAAGGCTACAAGAAAGACTAGAACATATTTAATATCAGCCATTTTTCCTGGCCCAGCAGCAATGGTCATCTCCCCGACCGTCTTTTGGGAAGGGCAACGGGCCTACTCTAGGGTCAGAAACAGACTAAGGAACTTTGGAAGTGTGTGTGTGGCTCTGGGTGTGTGTGTGTGTGTGTGTGTGTGTGTGGCTCTGGGTGGGTGTGTGTGTGTTTCTCTAGATGGGTGGGTGTGTGTGTGTGGCTGTGGATGTGTGTGTGTGTGTGTGTGTGGCTCGGTGTGTGTGTGGCTCTCTGTGTGTGGCTCTGTGTGTGGCTCTGTGTGTGGCTCTGTGTGTGTGGCTCTGTGTGTGTGTGTGTGTGGCTCTGTGTGGGTGTTTGTGTGGCTCTGTGTGTGTGTGGCTCTGTGTGTGTGTGTGTGTGGCTCTGTGTGTGTGTGTGTGTGGCTCTGTGTGTGTGTGTGTGGCTCTGTGTGTGTGTGTGGCTCTGTGTGTGTGTGTGGCTCTGTGTGTGTGTGTGTGTGTGTGGCTCTGTCTGTGTGTGTGGCTCTGTGTGTGTGTGTGTGTGTGGCTCTGTCTGTGTGTGTGTGTGTGGCTCTGTGTGTGTGTGTGTGGCTCTGTGTGTGTGTGGCTCTGTGTGTGTGTGGCTCTGTGTGTGTGTGTGTGGCTCTGTGTGTGTGTGTGTGTGGCTCTGTGTGTGTGTGTGTGTGGCTCTGGGTGTGTGTGTGTGTGTGGCTCTGGGTGTGTGTGTGTGGCTCTGTGTGTGTGTGGCTCTGGGTGTGTGTGTGTGGCTCTGGGTGTGTGTGTGTGGCTCTGGGTGTGTGTGTGTGTGTGGCTCTGGGTGTGTGTGTGTGTGTGGCTCTGGGTGTGTGTGTGTGTGTGGCTCTGGGTGTGTGTGTGTGGCTCTGGGTGTGTGTGTGTGTGTGTGGCTCTGGGTGTGTGTGTGTGTGTGGCTCTGGGTGTGTGTGTGTGTGTGGCTCTGGGTGTGTGTGTGTGTGTGGCTCTGGGTGGGTGTGTGTGTGTGGCTCTGGGTGGGTGTGTGTGTGTGGCTCTGGGTGGGTGGGTGTGTGTGTGTGGCTCTGGGTGGGTGGGTGTGTGTGTGTGGCTCTGGGTGGGTGTGTGTGTGTGGCTCTGGGTGGGTGTGTGTGTGTGTGTGGCTCTGGGTGGGTGTGTGTGTGTGTGTGTGTGGCTCTGGGTGGGTGTGTGTGTGTGTGTGGCTCTGGGTGGGTGTGTGTGTGTGTGTGTGGCTCTGGGTGGGTGTGTGTGTGTGTGTGTGTGTGGCTCTGGGTGGGTGTGTGTGTGTGTGTGTGGCTGGCTCTGGTTGTGTGTGTGGCTCTGGGTGGGTGTGTGTGTGTGTGTGTGGTAGTAACTGCTGTCTGCTGAGCTCGTCCGTAGGGTACAATAGGTCTCACATTTGCGAGAGATTAAGCTAATGGCAATGTAAATGACAATGCCATTTATTTATCTGTTTTCAAAACCAACATATAGATACAAATTTTGTCATTTACAATGCCAATAGCTCTAACTTTTCCAAAGGCGAAACCATTGCATTGTAAATGCTTGTTTGTTTTTTAAATCAGTTGCTTAGTTTGACCTCGGTTGCAGATGCTAGACAATGCCACTGTTCGTTCCCCTTCTTCTGAGCCGTATCCTGCTACTGATGACAGATTGGCATCTCTCTATGCTTTTATACAAATATAGATTCACCACATGACGCGGTAGTCGGGCCCGATTTAACCCAAACAACCGTATAGAATTTACCACGTTGGCCCCTGAGCAGCCTCTGAATTGCTGCTAAAGAGCGAAGGGAAGACGCGCTTAAAACTCTCAAAAAGCGAAGATGGTTGATAGATATTTATCAACTGTGCTTGCCCCTGTTCATGAACTCTGAGACCAGGTGTAGCATGGGTGGCGTCTGAGGAAGGAAAGGACAGGAATAGACGAGCCAGAGAACTGGTCATGCCAGGAACTGGCAAAATCCCACCGAAGTTCAAACGAATGAGTGGCTTAATGGTGAATCAAAACTGGCCTGCTTAAAAAAAAAGTGCATTATACGTGCTCCATAGCTTTCCTCAGTGAACCTGTTTTTTAAAATAAATATTGCTATTACATTTTCCAACGTAGTACTCAACAGTCAGTGGGGAACCTGCACCAAATCTGTACTATAATACAGCAGCTTTGCAATGTTAGGGTGTCACTATGTAAGCAAGTAATAAGAAACCCCTCTCAATTATTAAAGATCGTCTATACTGGATAGACAAGGACACAAAATGCTCTCAGGTTTGTGCTCCACGAGTCCTCCATTTATGCCCCATTTATTCTACCGATGTGCGGTAGGACGTTCCTCTTTTTCACTTAATCATCAACAGTTGTGGGGGTTTCCTTCCGCCACCAGCAGGTAAGGTCTCTTAGCAGACCAGAATTAAAGCCAGAAAGTGTTCTCTGGCGTCTCAAGGTCTCCTACCCTCCAATAGCCCCAGTAGTGCCACTTGGGGACCTGGCTCGGATGGGGTACCCAAGATCCTCATTACTGTGTCCTGTATCATCTGCCAGTGTCCATTAATGAGTGAACACCTACATATGATCCGAAAAAATGTAAACACCTCCTCCACACAGCCTGGTCACCCCAGTGTATTTACTCTGCTCATTTTCCTCAGTCTAACAGGGCTGCAGTAAATTATGTGGAAGTAAATGAATTGGATCAAGTTGTGATTGGAGGGCATAGCAATACGCATCACCTATCTAACCCATGTCTTGCTCCCATGCAGCACGGACCTCTGTGAATGGGTCTGGCAAATTTACAATCAAGAATCGATAAAGCCTGGAGATCCCTTTATGGCCCAGTGGCTCTGTAGTCCGTTTCGCTTCAAGGGGTTTAGAGTCTGGGCTTGCTACCAGCTAATCTTTATATGACATTAGGGTGTTGAGGTACCCAAAGTGGGTGTTGCAATTACCCTAAAAAAAACGGAACTTGTGTAACTAACTCCTCCGCCCGTGGTGAATGTTTTTAGTAATGTGATTCCGATTAGCCCATAACACAACCTTATGTGATTGTGTTTTTAACATGTTTGCTACTAGAAGTTTAGGACTGTTTTTTCCGAATTGTTAGTACTTATTTAATAAACAATAGACACCTGTGAATGAAGAAAATGGTTGGCAGAGTATCTTTCTCTTACACACGTCTACCTGCCACCTGCTTTTTTAATAGGAGTACCTGTTGCTGTTAGAGTTGAGTGCTTTTTTGAAAAAATAAAAATTATTAAAGGTCTGGTTTTAGCCAAGAGCTTTGAAGGACATAGCCTATAATGTCCATGTACCTTTGGGTTTTTATTGAATGTCTAAGTTTTTCTCATTCTATTTCCTAACAATAACATCCCTGTAACTGTTGTTTTTTTCAGTGAATTTCTACTTTTTTAATGGTATTTCTTAACTATAACATCCCTCTAACCTGGATGTGTGAGTGGTTGTGTGGGTATGTAATTAGGCGCTTGAGTGTGTGGTGGGTGTGTCAGTGCATGTGTGACTGGCTGAGTGGGTGTGTGAGAGGCTTGTAGTGTAGCTCCTATTTTCCCAATAGGCTCTGCGCATTGGAATAGTGCCTACAGCAGTAAAGGCCTAGGCCAGACGTTAACTAGGTCTACTACTGTCGATACTAGACTTAATTTTTGGGTTTGCCAGCTAAGCTCAGAGTTCGCTAGAAACTTTCTCGAATGTTCAAGGAAGGATTAACTCCCCTGATTAGACAAGAAGGGATTTAGTTTCTGACAACCATAGAACATGACAACTTTGCTCTCCCCTAATCAAGAGTCAATCTCGAGAGTCGTGTGAGCACAAGGCAATTATTTTACTCAGTCAGTACGTGCATTCTTAGTCTCATCAGAATGTAGAGAAAAGGAAGAGACGGGCGTGTTCAATAAAAGATGTTATTTATTGATCAGTCTCTTTTCTCGTACAAGAGAAATGGATCGATATTATTGCAATACTTATAGTTAAGTAAAGTGCATACATTAGAAGCAATAGTATAAAATAATACTGTAAAAACATTGATATGGTTTCTGAGCCATATGATGTTTAAAATGATTAAAATATATTTACATACACATATACATTTGACTAAACGTACTCAACTGGTGTTTCTAAATACGCCTACCCCGTGTACCTGACCTAAGTCTAATGCGTGGGCGGGAATAGAAAGTTACAGTTTAGTTTAAGTTTGTTTTTGCCAAGTGAATAACTAAAGAATTCTCTAGGAGGGGTTATTCAGTTCTGTACCTGGAATTTAGGATGAATGAGGAATGGTATCTCTTTCTCTGCTCTCGATATTCCAGGCTGCCTGCGAGGGCTGCCCAGAAGCGCCGGTGCTGGGTCTCTCGGCTTGAGATAGCAGCGCGTCTCTCAGCGCGTCAGGAAGGCGGGGCTGCTGCCTGCGGGGTCTGCTTCTGCTCTCGGCTTCGGCAAGTATGGCTGCTCCGTCTTGTCACCACGCGTGTGTTTGCATAGGGCAAGGTCGGCAATATTTATACCTTAAAGGTGCCGAGATTGACGTAAGGATGGACATAGGTACGTCAATAAAGATGTCATACGACTTGCTCGTTAGCACATTCTTTACTAAAGTTCTCTGTGAAATCAAAACAATGGCCGCACGGATTATCCAGGTTGTCATAGGTTTGATTTGTTATGAGAACGTCGTATGCCTTATCAGGGGCTGGAGGAATGTCGCTTGTCTAATTAGATCTCAAGCGTTATGACCTAATCAGATAACACGTTCCTGTGCCGTAGTGTGACTGCGTCAGATAACGGTATCTGCATCATGGGGGATTTCTTGCCTCATGGGCTGACTGTTAGTTAACTAGCTAGTAAGTTTAACCAGAATAGGGTCAGGAATAGGGGGATCGAATCAGAACCTATAGAAATACACGACACCCACTCCACGCTAACTATGGTCATATCTACTAATCTATGCATAGTATAACATAGTACAACATACTATAGAGTATAGTGTATACCTTACCACCCCAAAATACATAAATGCATTCCGAAATTTTCAAATATACTGAAAAATTGCAGTCATATATATTGTATGCACTTAAGCTATGAATTAGATGCAAAAGTGAACACGCATTGTTATGCATTATTGATTGTTGGTATATGAGAAATACACATGAAATGGCTCTTAATATGGCTATACAGAAAAAAAGTCGAAACCATTTCATCACATAAAATCTATTGCGAACATACCAGCGGGCAGCTAAAGTCTATAAAGTCTATAAAGTATCTAAAATAGAAATCTTAGTTCTCTAGGAATAGTCTCTTACTTTAAGCAGAAAATCAGTGTCCCGGGAAAAAATATATAGAAAAATATTTTAGGGGCTTGCTGAAAAAAGTTGCTGTCCGTGAACTGGATTGTAATTGTTCATGTGACTTTATTTTAAGTTGAAGGCCGAATTCAGGGAACGCCGTGTGCGAGTTTACTCAAAAGTCTCTATTTCTGTTCCGGAGAGAACATCATATCATTCAGGCTTTCGAAAAAACTGTCAACAGCTTCATGGGAAAGTTCCTCTAAGTCGGAAATAGGGGTAACCATGCATTCATGCGCATGATTGTCTCCATTGACATTCTGATTTGCATTGCTGACAGAAGGTCGTACCTGTTTGATGCTGCTTTCATCTTGAACTTCACTACTCTTCAATCGCAGTGGTGAAGATTCCAGGAATGCCGTCATCAGAATTGGCAGCCTTTGAGGGCAGCACAGTGCGTGAACCTTGGTAGGAACCAACAGTGTATCTGCATCCACCGGCGCATCCGATTGTAGCGTCAGACAGGTGTCTAACACGCATTCTTCTCCGCATAGCAGACACCTTAGTACAGGTAAAACACACCTTTGCCACATTGGTCGAAATGATAGAAACCAAGTCATGTTTAGGTCTCTAAGCCGGGATAGTCCCAGGATTTTTGATATCCGGTCCCGGTATCCAATGGCTAGGATCGTATCTTCCATTGTCGCGAGAGTTTGATCTGTGACATGGGTTGCCATAACGAAAAATAAGGACTAGGAATAGGATTCCTGCAATTAGTCCTAGGATCAGGGGAAGTCAGCCAAAAATCGAATGGACGAAGTCTGGAAAAATACCCAGTATGGCTTTGAATGGTGTTAATGCCATCGAAAATACTGTCTTAAATACCTTTGAGACCCCAGTGGTATCAGAAATATTTAAGATTTCGCTCAGGATTTCCGCGAAATGTACGGGGGAATTAGTTGATAATAATGTATGTATCTCTGCAGTCGTCCTTGCGACTTGTAGATCATACGTTTCTTTAGATGACGTGAGCCTTGTAGGCGTCTGAAGAAGCACTGTTTTCATTCTGCTTAAAGTGTCTATTCGAATAGAAGTAATTTTCAAACTGGGCCATGCCCTTGCCTCCCTGTCTGGAAAGGAGCTGGGAAACAAAGAACGTCCACAGCACTTGACCTTCGCCGTCGTAGTGACGAGATAAGGAGTCCCGGGCATAAGACTACAGCATCTGCGGTCTACAATAAGAATGTAACTCCCATTATAGAGTCTTTGAAAGAATGGTTCTATTTCAGTTGCAGGTGCGCCTTGCTGGTGACATGAAAGGTTGTATGAATTCCCTTCACAGGCTCCGTGCAAACTAATACCGTTACACAGAAGCGTGCCGCTTAGTGACATAGCACAATTGTTGCCACTAAGAAACACTTTCTGTCCTTTGTTACTGACACATGCATGTGAATAGGGCAGGTTCCATGTTGTTTTAAGGTACCCCTTTCCCAATTTCTCGTACATGCCAGCCTGTATATATTTTTGGCAGTATTGAAACCTGAAGGTTGAGATTGGAATATTTATGATTCCGTGGATTATCCATTCACTGACAGGTCGTTCTGACATTGTCAACGGTAATCTTTCTAGTTTTTCAATGCTCAAGATTGTATAATCAGCACCCTTCTGAGCCGTACCGATTTGTCTATCAGTAAGGTTAAAGATTTGGAATAGTGACGTTGTGTTGATTAAACGCCAAGGCACATAGCCTGAACGCAGATTTTGTAACGTCCAGCCAAGCTGTACAATAGAACGCAATTGTGACTGACCATGTTGTAATAACAGTAAGTCTTGCGATAATATATCGATTGCTGAAGACACAATGCTGTCCAATGAAAAAATTCTGGAGGACAGAGTCATTAACCCATTGTCCACTACAGAAAGTGATTTTTCCAAATTAATACGGTCAATTTCCCGTATTCTCTCTGCTGTCTCAATTTGAGTAACCTTCCAGGCCTCATTGTATGCTGCATATACAGAGGCTGCTATGAAACGCTTTTGACGCTGTTTGCGTGGTCCAATTATGAAATCACGCAAGTCAGCACCATCAGTAAGTAAAGTTAGGTGTTGCTTAATTTCAGGCAGTGTGGAAGTTTGTAGCCATTGAAGGCATAATTTGCCCACACTGTAGGTTGTTATTATCCCTGGGTGATGTCTTTGGGGATATCTAGGGTCTGGCCTGGTCATTTTGAAACCCTGTGTTTTATTCAGGAATCTATCTTGACAGTTATTTGTATCTGTGGGCCAGATCAACCATTGTTTCCAATCAGGATGTGTTCTGTTTTGGTTAAGTATATGGTTTATGTCTATTTCTTCATCTGTTTCAGAGTTATTGCTAAACATTGTTGGCTTTGGAATAGACAGGTTATTTAAATCTTTGATTTTGGCTAAGCCAAGACAGGTGGTTTGTTGAACGGTGTCATTTAAAAATATCATTTGTTCTGGGATCATGCAGGCTCTAAACAAAGCTTCTAAACCCTGTACTTGCCATTCTTTTGTGCCCCAAACACTTTTCAAATCAACATGTTTGTCCCAATAATCAAATCCAAAAGTATTCATTTTTTCAAAGAAAGAATCTGAATATATCAATTTTGTGTTGGTTATCATGGTTTTCATCCCTGTCTTGTTTGACAATTTGTAATAAAATGTTTCAGCATTAGTTATGTTAAAACCTGAAAAATATGAATATTTGCCATACATGGTTCTAGAGCTCCCTTTTGGAGGTGTAGCACAATGTTCCCATTGATTAAAATTTAAAACATTTCTAGGTTGTGCAGATTTATGCAAGAAATGGTTACCATAATGGTTATAGCAGTACATGCTGTCATAATTTGTAGAACCCTGCAAATAATCATGTTTTGTAAATTTAGCAGACATTACTAAGTCAGACATCATATTGTTTATACTTTCAAAGTCCCAATCATCAGCAAATGAGTTTGGTTTTGCAAAGTCACTCAAGGAGATCTTGATTTGGTGTGGATATTTCAGGATCTCGACCGGACCATAAATTTCATAGTCAGTGTTGTCCCAGGCTACCCCACCAGATATTGGAATTGCTGTGAAGTTGGCTGAAGAAAGTTCTGAAGAAAGTTCTCTTTTCTCGACGTGTGAAGATGTGTGTGGTTTGAGGACCAAGTTGATGTTCTGACTTGCTGTGTCCATTTTAGCATATTTTCCCTCAATGAAGCGTCCCAAGGTAAATACCATGATGAGCCAAAGTATGAGGATAAATGCACCAAAACCCACCCAAAATTCAATCCATGGAGAAACTAGATATGTTTCTTTCAGTTGTTTCAAAAGTTCCTTAGCTTTGTCTTTAAAGGATTTTGATGATGGCTGTGTCTTTTGTTCGCTGAAGCCGTCAGAGGAATCATCGAAGTTGATGAAGTAACCGGATGCAGTTCTGTCAATTGTTCCAATTGGTTCAGGATTTTTGTTTCTCGCATTTTCACTTGGTACTTCTGTATAGATTGGTGTGTCTCTGCTAAATGTCTTTATTTGGGTTTTCAGAGGTCTAAGTTCTATTGCATTGTTGCATAGTCCTTGTTGTTCTTCCGTAGGCGTTTCGAATGTGATGAGCCTCTTTGATAGGACCTCTGTACTGGTAGCAAACCTTGGTGTTCTGCTACTTATTGGGAGTCCACTTGGCCTACTGTTTGTTATCGGCCACATGTTGTGGTTTTACCAGGTCGATGGATACAACTCGGTTCTCCTTTTTTCCAGCAAGTGGCGGTAGTACAACTGATCTTGTCCCGTTGACAGACAATACAGGAACTGCTTTTCTGTAAGAAGGCCCAAATTCCTTCTTTACCGCGATCTTCTCCCTGACTAGATCCCCGACTTTTGGAATCCAGACAGGTCTTGCTGGGACAGGTGGTGATTCTTCAGTGGTCGTTGGCTGTTCTTTCAACTGTATGTTGCTCAGGTCTTTTCTTGTTTTGTTTAAGTCCTGCAAAATAGCCAAACGGTCTTTGACATCAAAGCTTTTTTCTGTTACCACTGAAGTCTGACTATCAAGGTCAGAGATCAACATCCTAGTTCCGAATAATAATTCGTACGGACTGAATCCCTTCAGAGAATTTCTTGGCAAGTTATTAAGACTACGTTGGACACTTATTTGATGTTTGACCCACCCAGCTCCCGAACCTAATACCTTTGCCGTTATAGATTGCTTTATGTCACGGTTTTTTCTTTCAACAATTCCGTTCCCCTCAGGGTGAAATGGACAAGAGTACCGCAATTGCACGCCCATGCTGACCATGGCCTCCTTATAAGCCCGAGAGCTAAAAGCAGGACCATTGTCCGAATGCAGAATGCCAATTGCGTATGTGCCGATAAAGACTCGCAAATCTTTTATAACAGTTCTGGCGTCAGCCGTTCGCTGGGGCCACATCCATATGAATCTCGTGCATGAGTCCACTGCGACCAAGATATATTTATAGTTACCATCCCTTTGTAAGGGACCGCAGTGGTCTAGATAAACACAGGCTAATGGTTTATCCGAGATTAGAAGGGGCGTCTGTGCTGGACGTCTCACAGTTGATACTTTCATTTTTTGACATATTTCACATGCTAGAACATAGTTCCTTGTTTGTCTTCTCATTTGTGGCCACCAGTATCTCTGTTTTAATAATGATACAGTGGCTGAGACGCCAGCATGGGTAGAAGCAAGCCCTTCGTGTGCCGCTATTATCAGTCCTAACCTATGTTCCATGTTTGGAATTGCCCTATCCCCCACTCCAGGGATTCGAGCAAAAGGAACATTGTTTGTATCAGTTATGTATGAGTATTTTACTGGAAAGCCTTTAGGGAGTGGTTCTATCGAATCCTTTTCTGAAGCGCTGACAGCTTGTAATATTTCGCTGTCTATTTTTGTTTTTGACCGGGTGACGGCAGCTACGGAAGCCGTTTGCACAGCTGCCTTCGCGGCCTCATCAGCCAATGAATTCCCTGCAACGTGAACGCCATCACGTTGATGACTCAGTGTATGTATCACGTGAGTCTTTGGTAGTTCTTTTTGTAAAAGAGCTACTTGTTCCCAGAGCATTTTATGCTTGATTGTGCCACCTTTCGCATCCTTGAAACCATTCTGAAGCCAGATCTGCAAGTATTCATTATAAGATTGAACGCAATAATACGAATCGCACACTATGAGCGTGGGGAATTCTCGATCGGTATTTTCAAGCGCCATCTTGAATGCTAGTAATTCAGCTCGCTGAGCTGTACAATCTCCTAGAGATTGTGTTTTAGTGAGGGTTGGTTTAAATTTCCCTTCGTGCCAACGA
Source organism: Lissotriton helveticus (assembly GCF_964261635.1). Taxonomy (NCBI): domain Eukaryota; kingdom Metazoa; phylum Chordata; class Amphibia; order Caudata; family Salamandridae; genus Lissotriton; species Lissotriton helveticus. The sequence continues at coordinate 1,455,261,672 of NC_136063.1, read as the reverse complement.
CCTTTAACAATCGCGCACGCAGCACTGTAAGCTTGTTTACCCCCTACTGCGGGTTGTGCTGATCCGTCTGTATATATTATACAGCCGTAATGTCGTAGAGGCAGAATGTCGATTGGCAGAGGATACGTTTTTTCATATTTTAGATTTTTTAATTCTTCTAGTTCTTAAAAGACTGTTAACCAGGCAATACTTGATAATTCATATCCTCCGTACTGGATTTTCAGATGGGCAATTCTGGACTTTTTGAAGTTGAATTTGTAACCCTCTGCAGCGAAACCAAGTATTATGGTGTTCACTCTTTTCAAGTGAGTTTCCAAGTCATCATCTGTTAAGTAAATGTCATCGACATAAGATAATGCTTCATCATCATATAGTTGTAGTAATTCTGTTACTCTCGCTGAGAATACCCCCGGGCTGTTCTTGTACCCCTGGGCTAACCGACAGAATTGTTTTTGAGTGCCATTTACTGAGAATGCAGTTAAATATCTGCTCTCTGGTGCTATGTTTTGACAAAAGAATCCGTTGGAGATGTCCAAGGTTGTTTTGTATTTTTTGCGCACTATGTTATTCATTAGTGCAGCACTGTGTGAGTTTTGTACTGCAAAAGTTTTGCAACATGTGTTAAGGTGTCGGTAATCCAAAACTAGACGGTACGAATTGTCTGGTTTGGAGACCGGAAATAAAGGATTGTTCATTTGTGAGGTGCAAGTTTCAATCACCCCTTGGTATTCTAGCTGATCTAGTATTTCATTTACTTGTTTTTTAGCTTCTTGCTTAATTGGGTACTGCCTTTGTGCAGTAGGTTGTGATTTTAACTGGACTTTGTGAGGAGGAGAATCCTCATCCCATCCTACATGATTTTTATATAAAGCAGGTGCTAAGGCCACTGCCCACTTTCTAGCAAGTGTATATTTTTTATGAATCGGTATTTGATTCGAGAAGGCAGGCATAATTACTTCTTCGCCATGAGGGCACTCCCTGACAAACTCTGGTGGCCAGTCTTTTTCAGCTAGAAGGATGTCATAGCCCTTGGATAGGTTATCCCAAAATAGTCCCCTTATTTTCCTAGTCTTATCTCCCTCTATACGTAATGTTATCTCGTATATTTTGTGGGGCTTGCTAACTCTGGTATCTGCAGTTTCCACTTGAAGGTATTCATTCGTGTCCACTGTCTCCAGATGATTCATAAGGACTTTGCGAGCTATGCTCACCTCTGCTGCGCTGTCTAGCATTGTCTGAGCCCATTCTCCGTTTTTCAGTTGTGTCCTCAGTATTCTCGGCATTGTTAACTACCTTGATACTGGCTACCTTCTTTTTTGGAAATTGTGATTTCTTTTTCAGTTGAGCAGGTTCCTTGTCTTTGGACTTGGCGTGCTCTTCTGATCGTCCTCTTCTTTCCGATTTCTGCGAGGAATTCTGAAAAGATTGAGAGGGACGTGTATCAATGTCTTGATATCTATCAGGTTTTTTAATATTATCCCTATTTCTAAGGTTATATCTATTCCCAGAGGGTTCACTCTGAGGTGACCTTTGTCTCGGGTTCGGAGATTTCTCTCTTCGCCTAGGAGACCTTCCTCTGGACTGGAATTTCTTTTCTTTAGGATTGGATTGTTTATTTCCATCCCAGTTCTTTTTTGGTGAATTATTATTAAAAAATATTTTTTCTGGACTTGTAGTCAGTTGCGGTTTTACTGGTATTCCACCTAGACTATCTCTGCCTAGTTCTTCATAGGATTTTTCTATGATTCTGGCAATTTCAGCTGGTTGGTCTGCTATATCTGTCTCTTTTAACCTCTGGCGGATCGCCACGTTTGCTGCTTCACCCTTTATGTTGGCTAGTAATATAGCCGAGACCTGCTTGAAGTCTTTCAGTAATTTCATACCAAGAGTTAAAGCAGGTTCTGGACCGTATTCATCTTGAATTTGTTTTAGCACATCTGGTATCACCGAAATGGATGGAACACCGTGCGTTTTTGTATAGATGGAAGCAAAGACTGTACCCCAAGTGTCACAGTCCTCAATGTGTGGTGCGATTCCCATTGGGAGACATATAGTCAGAATCCTGTTTTTCTAATGGGGTGGTGTCAGGAAACACCGCCTCTATTTGGGTAATTTTCTGTGCCAACCAGAATGGTATTTGTTCCCGTTTAGCTGGAACTTTACCTAGGCAGGATTGGATGTTCTGTGGTGTGATTTTATTTGTGTTCCCCTGGTGAGGGGTCAGCTGTGGAATTTTAATCGCTGGCTGAATTGTTGAAGTCCGCATTACATACTGAACTAATTGTCTATGAATTTTTAGTAGTTGTTTTAGCTGTATTAATAGCTCTGCTGCAGGCATTCTTTCGATGTCTGGATGTGGTGTGTATCCGGCTAGGACCGGCCACGTTGCTCCTGGTCTTCCTAAAGGACCGAGCCTTGTAATGTGATTGTTATGTATTAGGGCGCCATCAAATAAGAGCAAATGCTCTTGGAATTTGAGTGGTACTTCCACCTCCTCGAAAGGAGTGTACGTTTCAGGAGGTTCCTCTACTTTGTAATAGTGGAAGTACTTTGTTACAGCATTTGCTGCTGGAAAATGTATCCATGTATAGTATACCTCTGTCTGCCGATATTCGTGTGCCTCAATTACGAATATGACTGTGCCACCTCTAGGTGTCAGTCCATTTTCTATAAGTTTTAAGGTTATAGATCTCCTTTTAATGACCGGAATAAGTATTATATCCGCGTCTGCTGCTTGCATGGTAGCATCAGCATCTGCTATTTCAGTAGCTAATCTAATTGCCTCTCTTTCTCCATCGCTGTCTCCCATTTTACTGACAGGATGGTATTATTTTTGTTTGCAGATCAGGTTTCTTTATGGAAACAGAGATTAGATGCACAATATTTTGGAACTGTTTTATCCTTCAACGTTGACTAGACCAAGAACCATACATAGGAGTTCCCTCCTGCGAGGTTTTGGAGGATATTATAACCTTTCACCCACTCCAGACGTCTTTGGAGTATTTGGGAAAAGGGGTCTGAGTGAGAAAGCACGACTGAGTTACTCTAAATGTCTTACGTTAGTTTTATCGCCCTTTCCAAACGCGTTGGGCGCCATGTAGTGTAGCTCCTATTTTCCCAATAGGCTCTGCGCATTGGAATAGTGCCTACAGCAGTAAAGGCCTAGGCCAGACGTTAACTAGGTCTACTACTGTCGATACTAGACTTAATTTTTGGGTTTGCCAGCTAAGCTCAGAGTTCGCTAGAAACTTTCTCGAATGTTCAAGGAAGGATGAACTCCCCTGATTAGACAAGAAGGGATTTAGTTTCTGACAACCATAGAACATGACAACTTTGCTCTCCCCTAATCAAGAGTCAATCTCGAGAGTCGTGTGAGCACAAGGCAATTATTTTACTCAGTCAGTACGTGCATTCTTAGTCTCATCAGAATGTAGAGAAAAGGAAGAGACGGGCGTGTTCAATAAAAGATGTTATTTATTGATCAGTCTCTTTTCTCGTACAAGAGAAATGGATCGATATTATTGCAATACTTATAGTTAAGTAAAGTGCATACATTAGAAGCAATAGTATAAAATAATACTGTAAAAACATTGATATGGTTTCTGAGCCATATGATGTTTAAAATGATTAAAATATATTTACATACACATATACATTTGACTAAACGTACTCAACTGGTGTTTCTAAATACGCCTACCCCGTGTACCTGACCTAAGTCTAATGCGTGGGCGGGAATAGAAAGTTACAGTTTAGTTTAAGTTTGTTTTTGCCAAGTGAATAACTAAAGAATTCTCTAGGAGGGGTTATTCAGTTCTGTACCTGGAATTTAGGATGAATGAGGAATGGTATCTCTTTCTCTGCTCTCGATATTCCAGGCTGCCTGCGAGGGCTGCCCAGAAGCGCCGGTGCTGGGTCTCTCGGCTTGAGATAGCAGCGCGTCTCTCAGCGCGTCAGGAAGGCGGGGCTGCTGCCTGCGGGGTCTGCTTCTGCTCTCGGCTTCGGCAAGTATGGCTGCTCCGTCTTGTCACCACGCGTGTGTTTGCATAGGGCAAGGTCGGCAATATTTATACCTTAAAGGTGCCGAGATTGACGTAAGGATGGACATAGGTACGTCAATAAAGATGTCATACGACTTGCTCGTTAGCACATTCTTTACTAAAGTTCTCTGTGAAATCAAAACAATGGCCGCACGGATTATCCAGGTTGTCATAGGTTTGATTTGTTATGAGAACGTCGTATGCCTTATCAGGGGCTGGAGGAATGTCGCTTGTCTAATTAGATCTCAAGCGTTATGACCTAATCAGATAACACGTTCCTGTGCCGTAGTGTGACTGCGTCAGATAACGGTATCTGCATCATGGGGGATTTCTTGCCTCATGGGCTGACTGTTAGTTAACTAGCTAGTAAGTTTAACCAGAATAGGGTCAGGAATAGGGGGATCGAATCAGAACCTATAGAAATACACGACAGGCTGAGTGGGTGTGTGAGAGGCTGAGTGGGTGTGTAAGTGGCTGAGTGGGTGTGTGAGTGGCGGTCTTGGTGAGAGTGGTTGTATGAGTGCATGTATGGGTCTGTGAGGGGTTCTCTGGGTCTGAGTGGATTTGTGAGTGAGTGTATGGTGCGAGTGGGTGTATGGATGTGTAAGTGGGTGTGTCAGTGTTTTTGTGGATGTGAGAGTGTCGGGGTGGGTCTTTGAGTGGGTGTATGTGTTTTTTTTATTGAGATCTGTGTCCATGTATACATCGTGGATTCAAATGGGGAGGTGATTTTCTGGTTCTCTGATTGGATGCGTCAGTGACTATGAGTGTATGAATGGATGGATGTATGGGTGGGTTGGGTGAGTGATTGTGTGGGATATGAGAGTGGGTCTGTGGGTGGGTGTATTTCTTTTTGAAATTTGGTATCTGGTTCCCCGGATTCAGGGGTGGTGTGTTGGGTCTGTATTGAGTGTGTGTGAGTGAATGTGTGGGTCTGTGAGTAGTTATCTGGGTCTGTGAGCCAATGGCTCACTGAATGTATGGATGTGTGAGTGACTAAATAAGTGTATGAGTGGGTGTATGGATGTGTGAGGGGTGTGAGTGGGTGTATTTTTTAAAAAATTGGATCTGGATCTATGGATATGTTGCAGATTCACACAGGGATGATGTGTGAACGCCTGCATGGGTGTGTGAGTGCCTCTGTGAGTGGTTCGCTGGGTCTGTGAGTGGATGTATCGGTGACTGTATGGGTGTGTGAGATGGTGTGAGTGACTGTATGGGTATGTGAGTGGGTGTGTGATTGTATGGGTATCTGAGTGGGTGTGTATGAGTGGGTGTATTTTTTTTATATTGGGGTCTTGATCCGCTAATAAATATGGGGGCCACGCTGAGGGCCGCTGTGGATCCAGGGATCTTCGCGCACCCAAAAACAAAACATTTTTGGGCAATTTCTTGTCCATGAGGGTTTCTCACAGATACCTCCATCAGTCCCTTGGGGTCGGGATACCTCTATCCTGACCTCTTTTATCCTTTTAGATTTTATTTACCCCCAGGAACCATGTCCCAATTCAGATAATGGCATCCTTAACGTTTTTCTCTGGTTGCAGCCAGCTAACCATAACATTGCTGTTGGCGCATGGATCCACGGTGGATCCTCATCTCTAGCTATACATTAATATTTTTTCTTTAACCCCTTCGATGCGTCGGACGGCCGGGGGCCGTCCGACTTTACGGTGGGCGTGTGCGGACGACGGCCGGGGCCGTCCGAACCACGCCCACCTTTTTTTTCGCCCGCGGCGGAATTTCCACCGCGGTTAAAGGGTTAAAAACTCCATAACTAATCAACAGATTTACACCAGATTATAAAATCACTCTTTCTGGACCAAGGTCTAGCTTTCTACCAAATTTGGTGTAATTTCGCTCAGTGGTTTGGACTGTAGTCATGTCTAAAATCCCTGTGAGAAATTGCATGTAGAAAAGCGTTTGGGACCCCCTTTTTTCTCAGCCCTCACTTAACAAAGAATCACGCCGAAACTTCCAGACAGCAGCTGAAATGAGTGGCAAATTGCCTTTGAAAATGTTGTGAAGATTTGTCAAATGGCCAGTGGCAAAATATATATATTGCATAGTGGGGTAATTGGTCAGCACACTCAAGCCATTGGATTACTTCACTGTCAGGGTAACCATTCTTCGCTTTCACAAGTAGCACATCCACACACAAAGCAGTTCTGTTCATTGTAGGGACTACTGTGGTAATGTATGCTTACTGAGACCAGAAAGTATTTTTACTTTTAGCCAATTCTTTTTTATGTATTATTGGCAAGGGGTCTGGCAAGACCCCAAACAAATCAAATTTACAACACCCATGAAAAAAACAATCATTGACAAAGTCAAAATGCTGGCAGACATTACCACACCTATTGTCTTTGCCCATGCTTATTTGTGGTTAGAGTTGCAGGTTATTGCATGTAACAACACTTGGTTCTAATGAAGGGTGACCGTGCTTTGGAACACATACAGGGCACAGCGCAATGCCTCCTGGCTGAAAATTGAGGTTGTTTCAATGTCCCAATTCCGCTGCATCTCTTGCATCAGCTGAACTGCAGCAGGGAAGGATGATCATGAAGAAATCAGCAGAGGAAAAAGGTCAGGAGCCGTGAAACTGGAACGGCCGGCAGTGGTGTATGATTGGCTCTTTAATTCCGAAATGGCACCGCCTCACAGTTCACCTCATCCATCTAATGTGTGCAGGTCTTCCCAGATATCTTTTATCATGAGCATCGCAGTCGTTAAGCCTGCTAAGTGACCTTCACAGCTAGATGGTACGTTGGCTGCTTCCCACAGGCGGGGTGTGCGCGGCCATTCAAGTGCAATGACTTCTGCAAGGAACAGGAGTTTCATACGAAGCCTATTTTGAAGAATTACTTCTTAACTTTCTAACCCTGAGGCCAAAGAATGCAGTTGTACTTTTTGTCCAAGGAACATTCAAAGTTGAACTATGTCTTCTACCTCTAATAAAGATTTATCAAAAGGCTCTGCCTATAGGAGTGGAAACTCATTTATAAAGGTTCTATACAAAGCTCCTCACTAGCCTTATTACATTGTAAGCATTTTATATACTGCAATTCCCCACTTGTATGGTCTTTTGCCTGTGCTCCTTCACTGTCAGGTCATCTGTAATCATGTCCTCCTTGGATGGTGGTCATAGTGGCGAACAACGTAGCCTCATTGTGCAAACCGGACAAATTGGGCCCACTCAGCCCTCACCATGGCAATAAGAATAGACTTTAAAAAACAAGTTTTAATCTCCATTACAGTTCAAATTAATCTTAATCTAGTTAGGAAGGCGGGCTGCAGACACTAAAATATCTGATGACTTTGTATACAATAACATTATATGTTCAGGTTTTTAGGTCTCGCCTAGCGAACGCAGTGCATGCGCTGTTTCGCCGTGGCGAGACTATTGTCGTGGGTTTGGTGCGCGAAGGGAGACAAACCAGGTGCGCACACGGACAGGCGATGTGCATGCACATGGTGTCTCTGCCTCACACGCTCCCACCGCGCACTCACACAAGAAGGTAGACACGCTTGTTTCTAAATGCTGAAAACAAAGCGCCTTTCCCTGAAGCACTCTGTGGGGTCAAAGGAAAGACCGCTCAAGTCACGCCTCCTGAACTCACGACGTCCCCATCAATCTACATCCCCTTATGCAGAAACTGAAACAAATTAAGACTTTAAATCATTCTGTGGAACGAGCCTCCTCTGAAACCATACGTAAATTGAAAACATGCAATGTCTGGCTTCAAGCAGCAATTGAATACTTCTAAAGCTCGCATAATGGATCGGGGAACAAGTGTTTGAGACTGAAATATGAACTCTTCATGAAGCTGCTGATCTTGTTCATTTACGTTTTATCTTTTACTTGTAATGGGGTCATTATTAGTCGCAGACTATTGAAAAGTTAGGATGAAGTGTCACTTTTGGAACAATAGTTAAACCACACCACCACACAGCATCAGCAAGCATTCACACATAAACTGGAAACTGATTAACAGAGATCTCCTTCCCAAAATGTCAAATTGACAACTCATTTCGTTTCACACAGTATGCTGCTCAGTGAGCAAGGACACGCTGTACTCTGCAAACTGTAAGAGCGGATACATTTGTAGGGCTATGAGTGAATGTTTCTCTGACAGGGCGGGACTGACATGTGCCAGTTTGCTGAGGGCCAAGGGGGCAGGGGGGACAGTGGGAAAGTGGGCCATTTTATTTATGAAGCTTGCAGGCGCATTCATTTCACTGTCACTCAAATTCCGCTGGCGGAAAGCGGAAGTGGAGCAACTCCTCAGAAATGACAAACCAGGGTGCAAATGCCAAGGTATTTGTCGTGTCTCCTCTTTGACTGGCATCGAGCGGCAGATGTGAAAGCATATAACACTTTATCCGCAATTCGGCTGTAAATAATACGTTTTACCATTACCCAAATTAATGGGACTCAAATAACAGATGAATGAATCAGCCTGCAGGATTCAAGGTACGTATTATGGGTTGGTCAACAATTTTCTTGACGACATTTTAATTACACTGCGAGGTATCATTATTGCTTTTAAGCATTCAGATATCACTGTATTGTCCTTTTAAATATATTATGTGTAACATTCAGTCAGTCAAACCTTCGATATCTATTTGTACGTTGGTAAAACGTGTTTTTATTTTCCAAATACACCAATTAAAAAAAGAAACTCGTCCCTAGAGAATGGTTTTTGAGGAATTAATGTCACAGTTAACTTTATGTAGCCCAATACAAGAGGGAGGTGCAATTTGAACCCAAGTAAGTCTGGAAAACGGCCCCAGGGAGTGACCCACTTCAATGACCAACTGGGGAGCTTAGTACAGAGTGTGAAATACTTAAAAATGGATGGATTGATTATGAACAGATGCAACCTGCGTCGGACTGGCCTATAGGCAGGGCTTTAAGTGGGCTGGGTCTCACCGGTGCTTAGCACCAACAGTTTTTTCAAGGGGGCCTCGAAACGGGTCTCTATCGGGCTCTGTTTTGTGCCCTGGCACAGGTGCTACGTTTTTTTCCGGGCTGCAGTGAAAGCCGGCTCATCATGTGCGCGTGCTCACACTGCTCACTTCTCACTAGTGGAGAAGTTTAGGTTTGACCTCATGCCAGGTGAGCCTTGTAGGGGATGGGAAATCCTTCAAAGAGAGTCATTTTCTCTCTGGATTTCCCTTCTCTTTTTGAAACTCAGGAGCAGCAACATTGTCGTGGTGTCACAAGGGCTATAAGTGGAAGCTTTTTCAATATTATATACAAGCCATAGTTGCTGCTTATTTATCTTATACAACTAACAACCATTGACAAAGCCAATAGTCATGACTTGTTGGTATGTTGTTACTTGTCGAATAATATATCTGGATGCAATGACACAAACAGCAAAATACAACTCGGGTGGCACATTATGCTAAGCACAGATTTTTAGCTTATGTGTTTTTAAGCCACGCCCTTAATTACATTGGCCATGCTCCATTGAGAGACCACCCCCTCCCAGTTTTTACATACCACTTAAAGCCCTGCCTATAGGTCTGCTTTGATAGCTCATTGTCTAGGCCATTTTTGGTCTTGCCTAGGCAGAGCTTGCGCTGTCTCTCAGACATGCTGTATTCAGGAAATGGGCATCAAGCTTCGCCCATGATCCGCCCTCGCATTTTATTGGCTCCTTTCAGTGTCTTTTGGAATTATGCTTATTTAATTGGTTTATTTGTTTACTAGTCCCTTCCTGTACCTTTTTAGTACCTCCTTCTCTTCACTTGCAAACTCCCTGTTACTGAGCACTATTTAGATAATTTATGCTTTGTTTTTAGTTGCCGTAGGAGGCACAAAATGCTCTCCTGCTTAGGCCGCCCGCTCTCATGTCTAACTGCATTGTGACTTCCCCTTAGTGCGCTGCTTAGGAACAGTGCCTGGATTAAAATATATTATATTTTGTTTTTGCAGCGCAGCTCACAGCACTTCATCTTTAACATGGCTGCTGTGCTGTTATTTGCTTATGTATGGCTCCCCCAAATCAAATTGTCTAACATATTTTTTTTCATTTTTGCCAGCACATCATGCCACACTTTCATTTTCATAGTAGCGGCCACACCTTGCTTTTGTGCACACCGCACTTGATATCTAAAATGGTGGCTGCGCCTTTGTTTTCTTCTGCATGGGTCGCCAAAAACAACTTTGTAAACAATATCTTATTACTTTTTTACCAGCATGCCATGTCACGCTTTCACTTTTATAGTAGCAGCCACACCTTCCTTTTGTGCACACTGCGCTTGATATTTAAATTGGTAGCTGGGCTTTTGTTTTCTTTTGCGCGGCTCACCCCAAAGAAAATTCACACAGTATTTTTACAGCAGCATGTGAAGGCTGTCCTCTTGTACAGGTGTTCCCTCTGCCTTTTGATTTGGAGCAAGTAGTGCAAATGGTATAGACACAAATACCTTGAAATTGCAATATGTTATTGAGGAATATGCTGCTCAAAACCTCTATTTTATCTGGCGCACGTGTTGTTTGAGGTTTCCACTGGGGTGGATCTTTTGGCTACTCTCTAACTTGCCTAGGAACCTCCACACATTGGGGCCGATTCACAGAAATAACTTGAGACAAAATCCCAAATTTAATACTTATGGTATTCACAGAAGATAGGATTTTGTCTTAAATTTGACAGACGTAAGGCAGCCGTAAGGCAGCCGTAAGGCAGACGTAAGGCAGACGTAAGGCAGACGTCTGTCTCACGTCAAAATCCTAACTTCTGTGAATACATAAAGTGGTAAGTTTAGGATGTTGTCTTAAGTTAGTTCTGTGAATCGGGCACACTATGCCTTCCAGCACTGCTGCGTCCCCGGACTCACCCGAGAGATCTGTCTGTTGTGGATAGACCTATTCGGCTCAATACAAATACGAGTGTGTATTGGGTCATTCCACTGTTTATCATTGAATGGCTTTATTGCCATTCTCATTTCATTGATTTCAGATTCAAAGGTTTCAGAGTGCATCTTTTCTTGCCCACCCCCACCTCCGGAACCTGCAAGCTCTTCTACTTTCAATCCTTTTTATTTTTTGCATTGTTATGTAGCTTCTTGCAAGGTTACATTGGTCTGTTTTCCTTATCTTAGATATGCTTAGTGGCTAAATACCTTTCGACTCCTTCTTCATTTAGCATTTACTTTTTATTTCATGTATAATACGCTCAAGTTGACATATGTTATTTTTAAAAACACGTAATCAAACCAAACTTGACATTTTATGGATAGGTAAAGGACATCCTTGTTTACAATGCCAGTAGCTCTAACTCTTTCACATGCGAAACCTATTGCATTGCAAATGCTTGTTCTATGTGACGACACCCAACTTGTTGTATCCCTGTCCCACCTGGATAATCATCCGGACAGTTTGCTTCACTGTCTCCAGGACATTCATACCTGGATGTGTGACTCGGCCTTGAAGCTGAACGGCGCAAAGACCGAGATTATGCTCCTAGGCAATAAACGGACGACCTGGCCGCCTACGTCCTGGCCCGACACCTTCGGTGAAATCCCCTCTCCTAAAAATGAAATCAAGACTCTAGGAGTTTGGTTAGAACCGGACCTCACCATGAAAATACAGGCAACCAAGACAGCAGGCACCTGCTTCGGTCTACTACGGTCTGTTCGCAAGATCCTGCCTCTTCTCCCCCCCCCTTCCAGGAAACTACTTGTCCAGGGCCTTGTCTTGGCTCGGCTCGACTACAGCAATGCCATTTATCTGGGGGCCCCTGAGTACACCTTGGCCAAACTCCAACGTACCCAGAATGCGGCGGCCAGGCTCATTATGAACCTTTCCCCTAGATTGTCGGCTAAGCCCGCCCTGAAAGCCCTACACTGGCTCCCTGTTCGCCAGAGAGTAGAGTTTAAGGCCCTATGTACCACCCACAAGCTCATGAATGGAGCTGGCCCTGACGCGCTTAAACATATGGTTACCCCATACAAAGCCTCAAGATCCCTTCGCTCCGACGCCGAACATCTTGCTACGGTGCCTAAATTCAAGAAGGCTCGTTCCGGCGGTCGCCGCTTCTCGGTCAAAGCCTCCACAGCCTGGAACCTTCTTCCCCTCAGCCTACGTCTGGAACCCTCCCACATAGTGTTCCGTAGGAAACTTAAAACATTCCTGTTTCCCAATTAAATCACTCCCTCCCCCCTCCCCTCTGGATATCGTCAGGTTCATAGCGCGGGGATGCCTACGGGTCACCAGGCGCTCTAGAAATCGCGAAAATAAATAAAATAAATAAAAATATTAGTAAATGTTCTGCTACTCTAATGACGATATATGAGCGTATAGCATGCTTGTTAATGCAGTTTGTTGATGATGGGCATGATGTTTTGGTAGTAATTTAACGTAAAGTTTATTTGTGTTGAATTCATAAGCACGAAGTACATATTGTGCTGGGTTCTTGAGGCATGGCAGGTCCTGGACGATATAGGGCTGCTTCTCCCCTTGATCATGGAAACCAAAACAAAATTGCATGGCTCTTCTTTATTTTCTCGAAAAGGAATTTAAACAGATAGTGCACGGGCCACTTGCCCCTTTATTGCTCATACGCTGGCACAGGTGATAACATGTTGAAATATTGAAATTTAGAACCTTTTCACTCAACTCTTGTGCTGTGTGCTTGGGCCCCTTTATTGTCAGCCAGTCCCATTCTTGTCTGACGTCCATCCCAATTTACATCTTTCACCCCAAGGCCTTTCTTCACCACAGCAAGTGCCTAATTTAAGCCGATGGTTACCGGTGTGGGCTACCAGTACTTATTTTTGAGGACCAGCACTTATTTTTCCACATCCGACATTTACCAATAGTGAGAGGGGGTAAAAAACCCAGAGCAGAGATCTAGATGAAGAGAAAAAAGGAAAAAACTGTCACAAAGTAACCCTCACGGGTAACGAGAGGGCTCTACAAATCTATTGATTAATTCAATCCATCGGGTTACTTGTAAAGCGTGACTACTCACCCGCAAGGAGTGAGATTAAGGGTCTGCGATGTCTCGTAGCGAGTTAGAGGCATGAGATGGATTTAAGGTATTCGGCATCACATCACAACCTTTATTGGCACTGGCTGCAGGCTTTGGCCAGAGCTTTGGGCATCGGCACTCATTCTTTTGTAAATTCAGCATCGCCCACACCTTCCGACAGGACCTCTCTACTCTCTCACTGGCTGACTGCCACCTGATCTGTTCCATCGCCTGCCAATTTGACTTCTCAAGCAGACAAAAACAGGAAGACTGCAAACAATAATATTGATATCGTCACATGCATGGTGGAAGAATCCACAAAGATGAACTGTGCACACAGCTCCCTAGCGCTAATTACTACAATACAGACCCTCCGGCTACCCTGTTGACCTTGGCAGTCTCCCTAGCCTCTTCATCCGCTCTATATCCCATTAAAGATACCTAGAACCAAGAACAAGAAACAGTTGTATCCCTCTTGGCATGATGATCTGTGTGTCTTGAGAGCTCTTGTCAAAGGATCTGAAAGTGGACAGGGGGCGGGGCTGAAGAGTTGGCAGGGTGCCAGGTGTTTTATTTTGTTTTCTATTTTTCGGCTGGGGCGGAAGGGGTGAATGTTGAGTGAGGTGTTGGATTGTGGCAGGATGGCAAGTATATATTTTAGGTGATCGTGGGAGTGGCAAGATGGCCTGTGGGTGGTATGTGTGGGTGGCAAGACACCAGGTAGATGTTATTGTTAATGTACTTAGCTGGGGTTCAACGCTGAGGCACGTGAGGCTGTGTTGTGGATTTCCTCCTATTACTCCTCTAGCTCTGCATGGCTTATCTAAGTGGGGAAGAGGATTTTAAGAAGCTGTACATAACAAAATTCTAGATGGGTAACTGGAAAAAAAGGACTGAGAGACATCATAGACCGCTCAAGCTCCGCTTCACTCTGTTTCTCTGTTTGATTTTACTTAGAAGTACGTCTTGTTCCAGAAGATCCCTATTCTTCAGAGCGTCCCATCTGTTATGTTTTCTCCACAGTCACTTGGAAAAGTTGTGGAAAGCAGCCCTGTTATCAATTGTTACCCATCCCTTTTACGTTCAATACTCCCCGTATCTACCAAAGCTCAAATGATCGATGTTCCTTCTCACACATCACAGCAAAGAACTGGAACAGCCTCCCCTTGCACCTCCGGACCAATACCTCACTTTTTGCAGATTTATATAGAGGGAACTCGACCCGAAGGTATTGGAGCATTTTACATGAGCACCAGTTACGTTACACAAGGGCACATTCATTTTTGGTAGGTGCAGGGAGATTAAGTGATTTGCCCAGAATCACAGGATGCTGAGCCCACTCCGAGGCTCGAACCTGGTTCCCCAGCCCCAACCCGCCTCTAGCAGTATGGCTACATCCTCTCCCCAATACTTCCGGAATTCCGAATGACCCTCAAGACCTGGCTGTTCAAATAAGCCTTTGGGGCCTGCAAGCGCTTGGATAACCTATCGGGTGATTAGACATGCTTTATAAATCCTGATTGATTGATCTACAATTATATACTTTGTGTATAGTGTCCATGGAAAGCCTTTAGCATAAATACCAGATTTCAAATTTGGTGTTCGATGCTTTTAACAGTAGTGAAAAGCAGAACTAGTCTTTTTTTTACCGCTGTGGCCTCACAGGTGGAGTCGGTCACTGACCTGGACTTAACCTGCTTCCTGTCTCTCTAGAGACTTAAGCAAAGCTCTTTGGCATAGTATTGAGAGTGAGCAAAGACCTTCCGCGTCCAGGTGCGAGGCAGGAAATCCTAAAAGGCTGTGGAGAGGGTAGCAGGATGCCAGCCAGTGTTTGTCGGGTTGGTGTCAAGACTCCAGTTAGGGGTAAGGAATCGGACTCTTGAGGGAGGTAGAGAGAGAGTGCTTGAGAGAGGTAGGACTTCAGTGAGAAAGAGAATTTTAGTGCAACTTTTCCCTTGATGCCCTTTTCCTGCACAGCTTACTGTGGGAGGGTCGCGCTGGTTCGTGGGGGTGTTTAATTAAATAAAATGTAAAACTTATCTTACTGGGTCCCATGCCGCTTCAGCTCCTGGCCGGGTCCCGTGTCTTCCCAACTGAAAGCAGCCACAGGCAGCCTCCCTCCATAGCCAATCACAACGCTGCAATGGCATCATAGCGATTGCTGGGGACGGCGCCCAGCCGTGCGCCTATCGGGAGGCCATTTTTTCCATGTAGGCTGCTTGCAGCCTACATAAAAGTCAATGTGCATGACTGGTTTGGTCGGCCCCAGCGGGCCGCTTAACCGTCAGGGCCCACAGCATTGAGAAAGCCACTCCTCCCCGACCCGCCAGCCCCCCACCAACCATACTCTTCTGCTTTCTCGCAGTGCGAGAAGCAGAAACATAAAATGGTATTTAAAATACCATTTTATGTTTCTGCTTCTCGCACTGCGAGAATGCAGTGGGTCGATGCTCCTCCGCCCTAATGGAGGATCTGCCCCTGTTGCTGTGGTTGCTTATGGTTAGATCGGATCAACAGCAACATAAAATTGTGGTTGTGCAGATGCCAATTACAGGGAGCTTTGCATTGTGGGAGACAGGAGGCCAAAGTGACCAGGTAGAGAACTCAAGTTTGCACTCAATGTCCATGAAATCCAGTGGTTGTTGCACCACTGCACGAAAAGGAAAAACAAAATGACAATAACTTATCATTAGCATAATTTTATTTTTCCGATTGCATGCAGTTAGTGACCTTGTTCAATGTGGGGCGGGCGGTGCTGGCCAGAGTAGAGGAGGAGTGGTTTGCACTGCCGAAGTGCGCATGTACAGTTTGGCCACCCTCTTGAGCCGACCAAACAGTTCATGTGCACTTTGCATGACAGGCTCCCTGTTTCTGTTTGAGTGCTGAACCACGACGCTCAGACTAAGCACAACGCTGCATTGCAGCGTTGTGATTTGCTCAGGGGAGCCTGTGTGGCAGGTGCTTTCTGCTGCCGGCCGTACTGGAGAAAGGAAGAGTGTGCAGGGGAGGCGATAGCCAGCTGTTCCAGGGTAAGTACTTTTTTTTTGTTCATTATTTTTTATCTTCATTAACACCCCGCCCCGCCTCACCACACCACCCCAGTCCGGTAGCAGCTGCTACTGATGAAATCACTTGGAACCCTTTGGTGAAACTCGGGTATTGTTAACTACCCATCTGCAATTGTGGATTGCAGGGGCCTACGCTACACCCTGGCTGAAGGAGCCCAGTGAGAATGAAAGAGTGCTAGAGAAATACCTGGCTGTCTAACTTGTTGCTAAAGGGTGGAGATGAATATAAAAAAACCTAAGACTCCGATTCCAAGTACATGGGGTAAGAGTGAGGGAATTATCGCATCCAGTAAATTCCATTAACCCAAAGTTAGGTGTTTGTTTACTGGGCGAAATGGGATGAAGCACAATATGTGGAAACGGGGATTGCCACCCCAAATTCAACGGTATGCCTTTTCCTCCCAGTAAATGTAAGCAGATGTTAACCTTCCGAATATTTTCACGAGGAAACCGTTGAGGTGAGATGCACAATATAGATCCCTGAGGAACCCGTTGGAATGGAACTCTTTACTCTGAATCGGCTTTAATCTTAACATGTTGCCATCATATCAGTGAACTTGAGACATGCGCGCGTCTTTCAGGTGGGAGAACAAAACGAGGGGGCGCCAGAAACTGCGCCCCCAGTGTCCCGCACGACCTCATCCGTCTTCATGAGGGTGGAAACCAAAGGTTTAATTCGACCAAGCTAAATTATTCAGCCATTCATCAGGATATTTCAGAGCAGAAAGTAAACCACTCCGGGCTTGTGTGCAGGGGGCTAAAAATAGAACATCGTTTTGCAAGGAAGACCACAGCGCTTCAATCAGCTCCTACCTTCCTTCCGTGCGTCACAGCAACTGTGTGGAGCGAGAGCGACAGGGGCAACCGGTTCGGTGGAAGGCTTGCCTCCTAGGGCTGGCATCATTCTGGATGCCCGGCTTGTATGTGGGTTCCCTTTTCAATTTCATTTTATTTTAATTACATCTGAACATCCCGAAAAGCTGACATGGATGTGATAGTTCTGGACTAACGTGCCTCGCCTCCCTCCCCCTTCCAGATCGTAGGTTTGTTCAAGGTCACCTCACACTAGTGCCTCTCCTGGGTCTGCCCAACAGCTGCAGTGGCTTCCAGAAGCGACGGACTGGCATATAGGGCGAACTGACAGTGGCAGAAGGGCTGGTCTGGCAGGTCAGTGTGTCAGGCAGCTTGTTAGCTGTTGGTGGGCCTGGTTATTGGTGGATGAAGGTGGCAAAACTCAATTGGTTTTACTGGACCCTTCTGTCACTTTCGTTATAGTGTCTCAATGAGTTAGCCTGATTTGCCTCCTATTTTGCGAGTGGGTTGTAATTGCTCATCTCCCCCAATTAAGTCGTCATAGAAACCATTGTATCGTGTTTCTGCAGGGATCTTCACTGCGTCCCACTATTTATAATGTATATGCAGCACCACCGGCGCAATTATAAAGTTATTTGGTTTAGCACTGATTACATATGTGGGTGATATACAAATTATTGTTGAACTTGATGACACCTCAGGATACATCCAGGTTACCTTTCAATTGCTTCTCATTGCAGTGGGCAGTTGAATGAAGACTCGCGTGCTAAAGCTAAACACGGACAAGACGGAAGTGATGGTCTCCAAGGAAATTGTTTAAGGTTTCGAAGCTCCTCGACACCTACTTTCCTCTAAAACCAGTTAGGTCAGCCCTTAGGTCTTCAGCTTCAATCGTATCCGAAGCCCTCTGGGTAATCGAGCGCTATATAAATAACAAAACCATTCATTCATTGGGATAAAGACTGAGTGGGCTCCATAGGGACCGTCAATGTAATGACAATCTTCCAGCAAGGACGTTCCAAAATAAGGCGAATGGTAGAAAAAACTATTTAATTATGTTGTAAATGATATAGCACTGTATCCAAGGAAAACGCTTTTTAGTTAGCACCTTAAAGGCGCCCATTCTGTATTATTTTTTCATTATAGTAATGGGGGGAAATATTCTGTGCCTTCTTCTAAATTATGTCTTTTTACTATTGTATTTCTCAGTTTTGAGATGCAGTGGTTTTATTATGAACGTGACTGCACATCTGTTCGGATGGGTGTAGATTTGTACTGAATTGATACTAATTATGTACAAAAGGCAGGCAGCAGCATCTGGTTAGACATCTGGGATGAAATCAGTGGCATGACAATAATCCAGACAAAGATGTAAACCAATATTTGCAGTTCACCCGTGACGGTGCAGCATTCCACTCACAATTCGCGTTTTCTACTTCTGTTATTTTATTTTGTTCAGTTTACAGCAATGGCAACTCCTCCTTTGTAGCCAGAAGCGGCTGCTACTAAACAGGGGTGGTGGGGCAGGGAGGGGAGGACGATGATGGGAGCGTATTGGGGAAAATAAGATAGCACTTACCTTTATATCGCCGACCTCCGCCTCTTCTTCCTCCGTCCTCCTGCCTGCACTCTGCAGGAAGCACACAGCCTCCCAGAATCCCTTGAGCCATCACAAAGCTGCTTTTCAGCAGCGTTGTCATTGGTCTGAGTGCCGTGGTTCGGCGCTCAGGCAGAGCCTGGCAGGCTGTGTATGTTCTCCACTCAGGAGAATACCGCGGCAAGACTCATCTTGAATGCCCTGCCACGAACTCCCTCACGCCCTCTCCTCTCTTTTCTTCACTGGCTCCCGGTGAAACAGCGCATTGACTTCAAAGTATGTTGTATAATGCATAAATGTATTTACGGATCCGGCCCTCAATACCTAAAAGACATATTTGTCCCCTACTTACCAGGTCGTGTCCTACGCTCCAGCAGCACTATGCTGCTTCAGGTTCCTAGGGTGACGAGAGCAAGACAGGGAGGACGTGCTATCTCACTTAAAGGCCCGATGCTCTTGAATTCTTTGCCCCCATTGCTGAGACACACCCCTAACCATCTGTCCTTTAGAAGAAAGTTAAAAACATTCCTTTTCTCACAAGATTGATGCTCCCCTTTGCACTCATTATAGTCTTATGTCCCTGGTTGTTCTATGATACCTATTCAGAAGCTACGCGCGGAGATACCCCTTCGGGGCTGATTCAGGCGCGAAATAAGCATATAAATAAATAAGGCTGCATTACAGCCTGAGTGGAGAACATGCAGAGCGCACATGGCCGGCCAAACCATCATGCGCACTTTAACCCCTTGCATGCAGGGGTAATTCCCCCCGCTGTGCTACGTAACAGTTTTGTATCACTCTCCTAGAGAGCCTTTAGTGTGAATATCTGTTTCTAAGTCTGATTATTCATTGCTATGATGTAACCGTGTGTAACAAAAGTTATTTCCCAATCTTACTACATCATAAAGGGAAGCACTCACTTCCTCTGTGTTCTGCCGCCTCATCCAGGTTTCCAAAGTCCAAGTGAATTCCCTGAATGACAGATGCTGGTCTCACCATTATTGTTTAAACGTTCCTGTATCTCCACACATCTGAGGAAGGCTGGAGAACGTGGGAGGCTCTTTACCTCCACAAGTAGCCACATTTTCTGACAGGGACCCCATGCTGTGATAGAGCACTTGCTCTCTGCGGCTGAGTGCAGCTTTAGGAAGGGGATGCACTGGGGGTCGACACAGGAGGTTGGTAGGAGCTCTGGTATCGGGGCCGGCTTTAGAGCTGTTGCGCCATGTGCAACAATCATTTTTGTCCCTGCCCCCATGACCACCTCCTTCGATTCCCTCATGACTACCAGGCAAAAATGCCCCTCATCTCCCCATAGCCCCTCTCTCCAATACATTTCATTTCTTTTAAAGCACTGGTAAAGGCTGACTTTACTAATAAGAATGTATATCTACCCCAAAAAAAATTTGGGGCAACATCGTCAAAACTATTTTATGCAGTTTGCATGTATTTCTTTGATTGTATTGTAATTGCATTTATATATCGCTTACTACCCCTGACCAGGCGTTGAAGCGCTTTTTGGGCGAGTAGCACGCTACTCCAGAACCCAAGAAGGATTAGTGTTGAATTTGAGTGGTGGATAGGTCCGTTATTTGGATTCAGAAGGATAGCGGAGGGATAGAAGAGGGAAAAAGGTTTGCATTTATATAGCGCTTGTTACCCCTGATGGGGTGTTGAAGCGCTTTTTTTGTCGAGTAGCACGCTACTACAGAACCCAAGAATGACTAGTATTGAATTAGTATAGTGAAATATGAAAGTAATTTGAGTGGTGGATATTAGTCTGTTATTTGGATTGAGAAGGACAGCGGAGCGATAGAAGAGGTGAAAAAGGTTTGCATTTATATGGTGCTTGTTACCCCTAATTTCCAGTTTTTTCCACTTAGGCAAGGAAGACTCTCAAGGGAAAGGTTAGTCTCATTCTATTTTGTTTGGGGAGGGGTTGTGTAGGAAAGTGCTTCTTTTGCCCCCCCCCCCCCCACACAGACACACTTTTCAACAGACATCTGGGACAACCTGACTTGATGTGCTCTGGGTCCCGGCCATTCAGGTTCCCAGGACCTGTGTTCTTTCCCAAGACTGTACCTTTGTATCCACAATTCAATCAATCAATCATATAATTTGTAAAGCGCACTACTCACCTGTCAGGGTCTCAAGGCGCTGTGTGGGAAATGCTGCTACTGCTCGAAAAGCCAGGTCTTGAGGAGTTTTCTCTGGCACATCCCTGGTCACAGGTAAGCCCGTGTAAAAGGAACCATATGTACTAAGGGCACTGTGACCAGGTAAGGCCTGCACCTTACCCATACACACTGCCACTGCAGGGTGTGTTTTGGTGCAGAGAAAAATAAAGAGTTGCCATCTGTGCCTGTGGGTGGCCCACATGCGTCTGCATGATGCCTGGCGGCTCACACACCCAAAAGACCATGAGTATCCTTTCTACTCACCTGTCTACGCTGTTCACACCAGGATTGATCTTTTGTTATGTACGACCTAGCTCAGTGCCCATTTAGTTGGAGTGGAGTACCTGGCGAGCACTCTGTCAGACCACTCTCCCCTGCTGCTAAATGCTCGGTGGGGACAGCAGAGTCCGCTTCTACTCACATGCTACCTTCAGACAGAGGCCTTGTCCGAGCCACCCTTCCACGCGTAGCTCGCCCAATGTCAAGAATGTTATTTTACTGTTAATAATGGCACTGCATCATCCTGTGCTGTTGAACAGAACGCCCATATGAGCGTGGTGCAGGGCTATTGCCTCTAGTCTGCATGAGGGATATGCAAACGGCTAACTGGGGACCTCCTTGGTTCTTAAGTCACTGTTCTATATTGGGGTTGTATCTTACGAACTGTAGTAACAAAATGATCTCTGTGACAAAAGCAGTAATCCACTCAGCTATCCACATAAAATACAGATCTGATCTGCACGGTAAGCGTTCTTTGCAGTCGCTGCCAGCATGAATCGCAGGGGGAAGGGAGGAGGGGGGGTTAAGTTAAAAAAAAATGTAATTTATAAAAAATTACTTGCCTTCGCCTCCGGTCCCGGACTCCCGCGTCTCCTGCTCTCTGCTCACAGGAAGCAGAAGCAGGCAGCCTCCCTCTCTTCCCCTAAGCCAATCACAAAGCTGCAATGGCAGCATTGTGATTGGCTAGGACACGGTCCTTACAGGCTTCTATGGGGAGGCCGTTTTCTTCATGCAGGCTGCGCAGCCCGACAGGCCCACCCACCCGCTCCCAACCAGGCATACCCTTCTCCTGCTTTCTCGCAGTGCGAGAAGCAGAAACATAAAATGGTATTAATACCATTTTACGTTTCTGGTTCTCGCACTGCGAGAAAGCAGTGGGGCGATGCTCCGACGCCCAGATGGAGGAGCCGCCCCTGGTTGTTTGCAGCAGTCATATTAACCCTCTGTGCTACTTTATGGTGAGTCAAAACTGCCCCTAGACAAAACTGATTGATATATATATATATATATATATATCAATCAATCACGAGATATCTTGACATTTTTAATGCTGCTTGAAAACTGGACGCACAAGGAACTCTGCTGAACGGCTTTTTAAAACTTAAATTATTGCTTAACACAGCGCCCCATCCCCTGAGGTCAGTGCCCAGTGCGTCCGTACCAGTCGCACTGCCTTAAAGCCGCCCCTGTCTGGTAGCTTTTTTGTATATGGATGGGTGAATGTAGCTAATGCACAGACAATGGTGCGGGAGGCTGGCTAGATGCCAGGCAGTTGTGTTTTTTGTTGGAAGCGAAGTCTGAGGAGAATGAATGCACAGAGGATGTTGTGAAAGGATGGCAGATTGCCAGGTGTGCATGTTTGGTATTGACTGGGTGGAGCGAAGCAGGACACAAGATAATTTCTGAACATTTGAGTGGGGAAGGGGTTATGTATGGCTACCCCATGGCTCTTCCTTTTTCTGCACTCGTGCCCGCAGAGGTGTGGGTGTGGCCATGCATGTCATAACACTGTAAATGCGTATGTGAACAAGAGGGACTTCTTTCACCTCAGAGGGACATCATAGACAATGCAGGCGCCTCTCCATGTCAATTTGATGTCAGTGAGAACCCCTTGGTGAAAAATATCCATGTTATTCACAGCTACCCGTTTATAATTCTATGTTTTCTCCCTTGTGATTCTCACCCGTGTTCTAAATACAATTTGTATGGCAATTGAGTACTCCAAGAAATAGTGCTTTAATATAAATTGCAGTTTGCCTTTAACTGGTTGATTTCACACCAATAATGAAATCGATATAATTAGTGGTAGATTAAACTATCACTTAATTGGTTAATGAAAATATATAATGAGCATGGGAATTGCTCCATGTAGAGATATTGTTTCTTTCACATTTTTTTCCAAGGTCCGAAGACTTTATTAGGTGTGACAAAGACCAGCTGAGAACAGAAAGTCGAAAAATTAAAGCCTGGTAAACTGAAACTGCTTTAAAATGTGAATTTGTGACTCTGCCCTCACCCCTTCCCCTTGACAACTTTTTCTCCTAAAGACTCCTATATATAGAATGTAGGCACATAACATCTATGACAGCGGGTACAGAGGGGGAGTGAGTAACGCATTAGAAAACAGACTTCGATTGTGTTGGCCATTTTCTGTAGTTGGTACAAAGAGTCTCTTATGTTTAAAAATACACCGCTTGGAGTGAAAGGCTTACTAGCTCTCACACCTTTATGGCTTTCTTCAAGCATAGACGTAGTGTGGCCCCAGTCTAATGCGCGCCATTGTTTGTGGCATTAGAAGCGGTGCACTGCTGCCTAGGCTATCGGCAGACCTGTGCTGTCCATCACAGCTAGAGAAAAGCTGCGCCTTGCACTCTGTAACTCGCCAGATGCTGTCTTCAACAGGAGACAACAGCACGAACAGGTCCGAGGCTGGTCTGGTTAGGAGGTGAGAAGAGGGCATACAAATCAGCACTTTAAAGAGGTAGAATGATTGCTTCTGAACATGGACAGGCAGGGCTCGAGTGGGGGTACCAAGCGGGTGGACGGCGTCCCCCCACTTTTACCGGGAGCTCGATAACTATAAACTGCAACTTAGTGCAAGCCACCTTTCGTGACGTCGCTTCCTGTTGTGACATCAGCATCCCCCCCACTTCTTTTTTTAGGACTTGTGCCCTGTGGACAGGTCCTTTGTGCTGCACACACTGGTGCAAAGCAGCCAAATTAGATCCTGGGCATCGCTCTGATGGACTCTTCCGCCTTCCCTCCACCGCCTTCACCCGTCCTCATTGCGCCAGGCTGGCACTTTGCCACTTCGGATGACCATTGTGAGCCATGCTCATCAGATTTACTGGTGCAGCTAACAAAACTTTTAGGCTCTTATAGAAGGGTGCCACTCAGGGCTCACACACAACACTCATTGTGTGAGCCGGGCAGGAATGCCCTGGCACAGATCCCAGCGTAAAGCCTAGCTGAGACTAGCCAATGTACAATGGAGGACTTTAAAGTGTGGTACAGTAAGCACAGTGCATGGTACCAGCATGACTCATGGCTTGTTATATTTTGGTGAAAATTGGGCAGTTATTAATCTCTCCAACAGTTGGTTGAGCTCGTTTGTTTCAGTCTGTCTTGAAACTACTCTGGTTGAAAGCGCAGTCTGAAGCGTGTCTCCTCTGCACACTTGCTATGCCTCTCTGTAATAAGGTCCATAAGCAGTGCTCAATTTGTGCAGGTGCTTGCAGATGGTGGGACAAACATTACTGTTTAGAGACCTGTCATTTTTGTTATCAGGAGCAAGAGAGAAAGGCAGAAAAGGAAGAAACGAGGATGAAGAGAAAGGAAGGAAACATTTAAAAACAAACTTTAAAGTGAAATAAAAAGACAAGAAGGGTAGAGATGGGGGAGATAGTCATAAGGTGAAATTAAAACAATGATCCTTGGTATTAGGCAACCGTCCGCATTCAACAAAAGGCTCCTCAAAACAGTTTGGGAGCATGTACTTATTTACTTGGTTTAAAATCAATCGCAGTCCTAAGAGAACAAACCGGCTGGAGTGGCGAGTGAGATTAAGAGTACTCCGCTCAGATATCAGCCTCTTGGCCTCCTACACAATGTATTACAGTGTAAGGGAAGGCCTTTTGGAAAAAGTTAAAGTGAAAGGAGATTTTTCTAGGATTTATTCAAATTTGGGTCAAGCGGACACTCAGACAATCCTACAAAAGAGATACCAATGTGCAAGATGGCATGATACTGGTGATTAACCCTACACCGTTTCACATTACCTAAAATAAGGAGACACACCCTCCCAAATGTTAAGGAATGTAAATATTTTTAGAAACAAGAGATTGAAAGAGAACAAGTAAAGAGTAAGGCAAATGTAGCTCAATGAAAGGACTGGAACACTGGGACAGGGGACGAGGGATAGGTGGGAAAAGCAGTAACATTACAAAAAGCAGTAACATTACATAAAAAAATATCAAATACAGCTTTGTCAACATTTATATTGCTCATTACGTTCCATACCGTGCTTGAAATGGAAAAATAGAAGTGCAGGTACTCTGCACCAGAGTACCTGCTTGTTTCTGAGAAGTGCCGGTACTCTCCAATTAAAAGTATTACGTCACTCTTGAGAAGTGCCGATACTCTCCCTCTCAAAATAAAAAAGTGCCGGTGCACAGTACCGGACAGCGCTGGCCCATTTAAAGCACTGGGGTATCCCATTCATTTTGAAAGCATTTCACCCACAAACCCAAGTAATCAGGGTGGGGAAGAGTAGCGGGCAGGGGGATAAGAGCAAAATGAAAGGTATAGAATGTGGCCCTGATTGGGTGTGCCAAATGAAAGTTCAAACGGTGTGAGTGACGCCAAGATGGGTGCAACTCAACCTCGGAATATGAGGCTAGAATGAAGAGCAATAAACCTGGTGGTGTCACTGGGATCTCGTTTGCCATTTTTTCCCCAAGATAGTTGTCAAACTCCCTTTATAGTAGTTAGAAAAAATATCACAAGTTCCATAAAATTATAGGAATAATTCTTGTCAATAGCATCAACTCTTATTAAACGTGGTAGGCTTAGTCCTCATGAGTTGACTCATGAGTCGCAACGGGCAGTTATCAGTGAACCCCAATGTTACTTTGTGTTGTTGCAACAAAATGGAGGGGGGCAAGATTAATCCATGCATTACGAGTCCACACGTCTAATTTTTAAACCTTCAAATGGGAAAACAAGAATCCAAGGGTGTTAAAGCATATAGATTTCACTTTAGAAATGTAAGGTTTGTCTCCAACTGTCCGATAGCTCCACCTTGATGTAAAAGAGGCATTTATATCAGTTATATAATCCAAGAATGCAAAAACTATGTATGCAATTTTGAGCAGTCTTATGGTTTGGGTCTGAAGATGTCTTTGTTGCTGTTTAATGATCAACACAAATAAATTTTTCAGCTCAACACTGCATTCCATTTGAGAAGCCTTGAACTGTACCCCGGTAATTTATCGGGGCACGGAAAAGCTCAAAGTTACTCTGACAGGGCTGTGTTTTGAGCAATTGCAGGTGATTTGTTCTTAGCCCACAATGACAACAATAAATCTGTCACCCTGGGAAACCAGCTTGTGACCCAGAGGGAAGGAGCAAATTGTAGATTTAGGTAAAAAAAAAGTGACCTGTCGGAGAGGGTAATTTATCACTGAAATAAAATGGCTAGCTGACCAGCAAGAAGGGCTGCGGTAAGCACAAAATCAAGGGATGCAAGCTACCGAATATGTTTGACTGATCAATATTTTCAGAATTTGCAAAGCCACCCAAAAACTGTCAGCTGCTGTCAGAGTGACCAGGCACGAGTGTACAATATGGGAAAGTCAGCGAGATATATGATTTTCAATACAAATAAGGAGTCTGTAAAATGGCGTCAGGTTATTGGAGCTATCGGAAACGCTGCGATCAAGCTTCAAATGTATAAATGTTAAGGTTCTGCTCCTTAAGATCACGCATGCAGTACAGTGTTTTGTGATGAAATAGCGGAAGTTGAATTAAACCACTTTTAAAATTAATACGCATTATTGGTGCCATCAGCCATTTGTGACAAGCTAGTGCTATACCACTACCGACGTGATCTAAAGGATGTTAAAATATGTTAATGTCACATTTAGCATATTTCTATTAATGTAGTTGCCCGTACCCTTGTCCACATTCAAAAACAGCAGTATACCAAACAAAATAAATAGTAATCAGACTAAAATGAAAAATGTGCGGGAAAGTCCATTTGGTAGAAGTGACATTTTTAGAGCGTGCAAAAAACGTCTGTCATGGGTGAATGCTTGATTTTTTACATCATGTCAGTCGAATTCAATACACTTAGTGACATCATGCCTAGACATTACTGACGGGTAAAGGAATTGAGGCACAAGGAGATGAAGTGATTTACCCATAATGTTAATGTTGCGGGTGGGCAGGTGCATCACTGGAATGATGGTCCCATTACTTCTGGCCAGCAGATGCTTACCGAACAAGGGGATTGAAAGGCTTTGACACTCTTCCCTTTTACCTTCTCCCCACAAGATTTTATTTCCCATTTGATCACCACTGATTTTTCATGTCTACCATTAACATCAAGACCTGTCCTATTAGACTATGGGCCTGATTACGATCTTGGCAGATGGGTTACTCCATCCCAACGGTGACGAATATCTCATCCAGTGAAATACAAATCCCAGTATCTACTATGGGATTTATATTTCGGCGGACAGGATATCCATCACTGTTGTGATGAGTAACCCATCTGCCAAGATCTTGATCACGTTAAAACAAGAAGAGCCTATTCATAAATTGCTTTTTGTAGTAGGGTTAGTGGTACTACAATAGTACTACTAAAATACTATGAATATTTAAATGCATTTTTTACATAGGAATTTATATATGAATTGTTACCTATAGTTAACTCTTGAGTGGGAAAACTACGTCCTCTGTTGTTCTCAAGTACAACATGCGGACACCTCCTCGGTTGAGTTGTGCTTTATAAAAATGAGAAAATAATCATTTCAATGGTAACATGAAATCTACACCAACTCAAGGCCGGACTGGGAACCAAAACCGGCCCTGGCAAAGTGCTCGGCCGCCCCCCCGAACCGGGGGTTTTGGGTGCCGCTGAGCTCTTTGCAAGGGCCGGTTTTCGGCCGATTTTGTTACAGGGCCGATTTTGCAGCTATGCTGCAAAAAAGGCCCTTAACAAAAACGGCCCACAGGGGCCCAAAACCGTCCCCCCACCCGTGCGTCGCACCGGGAGATTGCCCGATGCCCGCTACGGCCAGTCCGGCCCTGCCAATGTTTTTTTATTAATTACTTGAGTAGAAAATTGATATTTAAGGCCTTGGTGGAGATGAACGCGGCAGCATTCGGGTGCCCTGTTTAAGAATTTGTGGGTAACATTGTACAGAGACAGGAAGGGGAGACTCTCCCAGAAAAATGTGGAAGAAAGTTTGAGGGTGGATTTGCTTTGTGGGCTGTGTAGATAAAGGTCAAGGGTTACATCCACTACTTCAAATGTGTCTTTAAATAATTGAATCATTGCACAGGTCCGGGTTCTTTTGTGGACTGTAATCGACACAAAAAGCCAGTTCGAAATTAACTTGTAGATGTCGCAGGCAGTCATTGTGCCTGGAAACCACAACACTGTCAAGGTTAGACCACTGAGGGAGGCTTCAGAAGGGAAGCGGCCTCACTCAAACCACTGTTCTCTGCAAACAAGGGGGCCGCAGTGCTTAATTTGGGAGGGTGGTTTCCAGTGCTTAGCACTGACACTTATTTAACAGGGCTGGGGCTATTGAATTTTTCTCCCCTGTACAATGGACCCAGTAATTATTAAAAAATAAATGTACCTACCTCTCCTGCTTCAGTTGTATGTCTGCCTGGTATGTCCAGAGGGTGCCCCAACCTGGTCCAGTCACAATCTAGGGTGTGAGACTAGATTGTGTCATGCGCAGTCGGTGTCATGCGCAGTCAGTGGAACTGCATGTGCGTTGTGCGGTAGGATAGGATCAATTTGCCAGCGCTGCCACATCGGTAACCCCCCAGAGGTTATTTTCGCCTGAGCGTAGCCATGCTTTGTAACGGGTCAGGACATCTAGTGGGCAAGATCGTTCATGCCTGCTGCAAAGTGGAATGTGGGAGAAGGAGAGGATCGCTCGTTGATGCCACGGTCCCTAGAAAGAAGTTCATGCAAAACTCGGAGCGGTCTTAACTTTCGCTCAATGAATCCACAAGTTTGCGTCTTTCTGAAGTCTTACAGCACAGCGTACTTCTGCACCAACACTGCAAACTGTGCAAGAACTGGTCATGCTTTTTGTTAAAATTTCCTTTTTTTCCTGCTGCAGGTTTGCCCAACGCCCTGCAGATGTCAATAGTACAGCTATAGGGTAAGAGAATGTAGTTATTTTGTTTAGCAGATTTATATAGCGCAAACTCGACCCAAAGGTATTGGAGCGCTTTTCATGAGCACCAGTTATTTTTACACAAGGACACATTAATTTTTTGGTAGGCTGGTGTAGATTATTTAAGGTATTGTGGCATGTGTTATGAAGACTTCAGGGTAGGTAGTAATTTGCAGCTTCAGCCAGTACTAGCTTTGCAATCAAACAACCTTTTTATGTTTTTTTTAGGTTGAACCTGGGTAGCACATGCGCTGCTCTGCGAGGCATGCTGTATTGTAGTATGAACTTGAAGCCCTGTCCACTCTCCGCCCATATTTGTCATTGGCTTGTGTTATTGAACGTTGTAAATGCTGGCTTCTGATTCGTTAATAGGCTTGTTCTTCTCTCCTTCCGTGAGGACTGGCCCTTTTACTTCGGTTGTTACACGGTACGTCTTATTTAGCCTGTCAGCACTATTTTCTTTAATGAGTTTCTCCTACTGCAGGCACGACATGCTTTCCTGCAACATTCAGTGCGCCATGCATGCTGTCACTTTCCAAGCAGCCCGGGACAATGTCGGCCGCTTCTTTGAAATACAATAGGTCTCACATTTACATGAGTTTGAGATATTGGCATTGTAAATGACAATGCCTTATATATATGTGTTAATTATCAAAACAGAAATAAAAGGTATTGTCGTTTACAATACATTAGTGTAAACTCTTGGAAATTCGAGGCCTATTGCAATGCAAATGCTTGTTTTTTAAAGCCCATGTGTATTGCACAAAACTACAAGCCCTGTGATGCAAAGTGATGTGTACAAAGTAAGAAGTGATTGAATGTGTCAGACAATATGCCGAGCCTCCCAGCTGCATTCAAATTACCGCTCACACTTAATACTTATACAAATGATGGGTGAAGGCTGAGTTTTAGGAAGGACAGATCAGTGACATTATAAGGATTTTGTGATCCCTGGGCCAAACGTATTTTGTGGGACCCTGTTCAGAACAGGTTTGAATTTATGTTCCAGTTTCAGCTCTTTCATGCCCTCCTCTGCCAAGTCACTGACAGTGCACAGACATACACTCCAAATTACAAATGTGTTTAATCTAATATTCAGGGATAGTAACGTGTTTCAATATTGTAATACAGTTGCTGACTAATATTATTGTAAATCATCCCGGTGACCCTCTTCATTTTCAAATATGTGAAGTCTTCTTTCGATCTTAAAGAAAATGTATTGATGTTACATGGTGTGAATGATCAAAGTCCCACAGGGCCAAGGACTGTGTGATTAATCCCACTGGTAAAGGTCTTGTGGTAGGACAAATGCTAGTGTGGTAAAGATCCCATTGGAAGGATTAAGTTCCGTCTGTGTGGTAAAGAGCCTGACATATGGCAAATGTCTTTGTGGTAAAGTAAGTCACTGGGTTAAGATGATCCTGCGTCGCGATGGTGTGTTAAACGGTCGAGTACCGTGTATTAAAAATGTCTTTTGTTGCATGGTTCCTTCCATGTGATAAATGTTTGTGTGGATAAAAGGTACCCCTTTTGCTGTAGGGTCTTTTTTTGGTAAAAGTGTGTTTCGAGTGTTGTGAAGTGTCCCTTACTGTTCATCAGACAGACTGGCGTAAAAACACTACATGCCCTTCGAGGTGCTGGGACCCACTGTATCCGTGGGGTGGCATTACACTGGCTTTTAGCAGTGCCAGTTGTGTGTGGAGGTAATAGAGTAAGTGGGTGGAGCCAGTGGAGGAAGTGGGTGGAGTCAGGGGGAGTGGGTGTGGCCTCCTTAAAAAATGTGAGCACATGGACTTAATATTTTACAAAATAAGCACTGAGGTCCACCCCACTCTCTTTATATGTCTGGTTCACAAGGTAACCTTGCTATGCTTATTGTATTGAGTATTCCTATTGTACCTGATCTGTACTTCTGGTTTAATATTAATTTTATATATTTTTTTCTGTGCCTCCTGACCAGAGGATTTTATTTTCTTTATTGGTCTGGAGAATCGTACTAAATTCTCCTCTCTGAGAGATGTTTCGGATGGCTTCTAAGCCAGGGCATGATTTTTAGAAATGGTAAAAGAATGAGGCAGGTGTGTCGGTGTATATATAAATGCTTCTAGGTGATTACACATATATTATGTTGAGTAGTGTTCCGAATGTGTAAATATGTGAAATTTGTTTAATTTTAATTTAGAAGTCATTATGATTATACATATAATGTTAAGAATTAGTGTTACTTATTTGTAACTATTTTAAATTAATTTAATTTTAATTTACATTTAATTAATTTAGAAGTCATTCATATTTCCTATTGTAAGCTAATAACATTTTAAAGGAGATGGAAATAAAAATAGATACAATTATTAATTGAAATTATCTTTACATTTGAATATTTGAAACCTATTCCATTTAATAAAAGGGTATATGATATGTTTTTAGTATTCAGAAATGGGTTTCATTTAGGGGTAGTAAGAATTAAACTGGTACAAAAAATAGGCCCGGGCACCAAATTAAATGTCACCCATTAGCAAACCAAATAGCTAAAAAAATTGCCCAAATTAGCAAAAAGACCAGTTTTAAACTTCAGAAGACAGTGTGTAGGTGTGGTGTGGGTGGGTGACTGCATGCATTTGTATTTGCTGCAGGAAATGATTTTTGTAATATCAGAAAAATCAACAGCGACAACCGGCCCACCTGACTATAAAACCAGCCCACAAACTGATAAAAAACGACCCACACACCCGTCTGACAGACCAGCCCATCAGACACTGCCTGATTGCCTTATAGGCCAGTCTTTCACTGGTAGGAACGGAATTTTATGGTTCACATGGATGGGTAGTGTTTAGAAATAGTAAGGGGTTTCAGTGTTAAAGGATGGGAGGTAGAGTTTGGAGGTAATAAGAATTTAAGATTTAGGAATCGGTAGTGTTTACGGGATAGTAGAGTGTTTGTTTCAGGGATGTAGACTAGGATAGGAAGGTTTTTTTTTAGGGTTCAGCATGGATCAAATTGATGGGTAGTGAGTAGTTAGGGCTCAAAGATGTGTAGAGTGTAGGGGTGCTAAGGTTTTTTCTTAGTATGGAAGAATGGTTAATTTTAGAGGTCGTAAGGAGTCGTTAGGATTCAGGGTTGGATAAAGTAAAATTTCATTTTTAATAAATAAATAAACTTAAATAAGAATTGAATTTAAATTAAATAAACTGCATTACACTTTAAATTGTTTTATCAGTTTAATGTAACTTATCAAATATAAAGACAATTAAAAAATAGATTACTTTTGGACTTAAAACTCCACAAATACTTACCAACTTTCTTGCAAAGTAAAGGCACTCAAGATGTAACATTCCGCGATGTAAAGGTACTCTAGATGTAACATTCCGCGATGTAAAGGTACTCTAATTATACTTACTGCAATGTAAAGATTCCTAATGTAAATGCCCGCGAAGTGATGACTGACATTCACTTGTGACATTTGGCTAGTGGGTAATCAGGAGCTCTGTTTATCGTCCTATATACAATGCTTTTTCTTGTAACCGCAGTACTAGCAATAGAAAGGTCTCGATGTTCTTTCCAAGCAGAGGATAATAAGCAGTCCTGACATCCAAAGGAATCTTGTAATATTTCCACTTCTCTGGCTTTTCCTCAAGAAGGACCACAGTGAAAGTGTACTCAGGATGCCGCCGTACTAATGTGTGAAGTAAGAAAAGATTAATGAACTGTAAAACTTTAAACACCCACAAGATGCAAGATCTTTCCCTCTGGCTCTAGTCCCGAGACGTCCGTCAATCCTTCTTCAGTGCAGCACGAAAGTCTAGTGCTCGCTACATTCAGATGCTTGCCTTAAAGTCTGTTTCCTACTCCTCTTTAGGGTGGCTCCTCCGTTGGAACAGAGGAGGGACGTCCCAATTGAATTATCCCCAAAGATGAAAAATAAAATGCTAGCTCGTTACTATTTTTTTTTTGGCATCCTCCTGTCCTGAGGGCTGGGGCTGCTGCTGAATGACAGCAGCAGAGCAGAGGGTGGGCTGTTTGTGCTCTTTTCAAAGTGCGCTTGTCCCTTTGGCCGGCCATTTTGTGATGGCCAGCCAGACATGTGCAATTTGAAACCTCTAACCCAGTGGTCTTAAGACAGCTGGTTTAGAGTTAGTGCAGGCCTCCAGGGCACTTGGGAGCGCTGAGTGAGGCCGCTCCCTCCAATCTGGATGCTGTTCTCACAGCATGAAAGCAGTGCCAGGATTGGTGCCCGCACTGCAGCATCTAGTTCCTCAGAAGATGTCCATAGCGAAGGGCGTCAGTTCAGGTAAATGTTATTTTTAATATTAACATTTGCTCGCAAACCCTCCACACACACCCATTCACACCCCCCCTCCCCCCGTAGATGACAGTCACCGCTGCCGCTGCTCCTCTCTCCTTCTAGAAGAAACTGAAATCTTCTTGTTCATATCCGTTTTCAACACCAAATGTTCTTCCATTGCTCTGTTGCTTTATCCTGTTTAACTGTAATATTTCTTATTGTGCATGGGGTTTGTTGCTCTATATAATTGTTTCAAGAACGGTCGCCACCAGGAAAGCAATATAATTAGAAAAGGGCTATAAAAATACTAAACTTTAATTTTACTCAGGTCTTTGAAAAGGCATATTCATTTAGTTGACTGTTATTTATTGTTGCTAGATTGCGTTGTGTATTTAGGGCTGTTAGAATAATGAGAATAAAGAAGTCGCCATGTCTGTTTTTTATTTTGTACAGTACACAGCAAAATAACCAATCCGTATTGAGGTGCTATACACGTGAAAATAAATAAATATACCCAATATCCAAAACGCAAACAGTTTAAAGAAGGACGATGAGGGGGAACTCAAAAGTCAAGCTGTCTTCAAATTCCAAATGGAAGAGTGATCATAAAATCAGCTTGACCGCAGATATAATCGTTTCAATTCGTGTGAAAACATGGTCTCTGGGTCAAGATGGTTCCATGGTCTTACTCCATGAAGGTGCAGAGAGCTAGCCTCATTCTTTTAAGCCTGTTGATCACTAATTATGGATCCACAGTAGGATAAAGTGACGTTCCAGCTGTCCAACCAAAGGTGGAAGATAGAGTGAAGTATGATGGGAACTGTCTTCCACATGTGATACAAAGCGCACACCAAAATTATTTCATACACCGAGAACCCTCTTAAGTTGTTCATATGGCGAAGCATAACACAAGGTCAGACTTCCTCAGGTCAACATTAGATGGTTTTGCCTTGCTTGATCATACACTAGGTATTTTTACATAAACCCAAGTCAATCAGGAGGCACCAGGGCACTTTGGGAAGGCCACCTCTTAATTAAAGATATTCTACGTAAGGATAGAAGTGGAAAAATATGGAGGGGCACTAAAGGTGCAGTGAGTGATAGATGCCACGTTTCGCAAATGTGAAGTGAAATAGTGGCTTGTTGAATAAGACCCAGTAATTTCTAGACCCATTTCCTGGATACAGGGAACAGTCCATGTCGATGGGTCCAGTAGAAGGGGTGTGAAGTGAATATCACTGAGGTGCAGCACATCAGGTACACCTCACTCAGTCATGATTGCATAAGGGACATTATTTCGACACAATGTAGGGAATGTCCCAATATCCACCTTATCAAAGAATATCCTTAGTCCCTCCTATATAACATGATTCCGGGTCACCTATGTTTGCTTTCCATATATTGTATATCTCTTTTGTACATAATGACACATTTCAAATGCTTGTATACTACCTCATCCGTTTGTTTTATACTGTGTACTGTAAAGTGCTTGATACCCTCGTGGGTCAGGTTTGTGCTATATAAAACTTTATAAATAAATACATCATCGCCATTCAAAGTACTGGAGAACAGTGGGGTGGGGGGGTAGCAAAAATGGAAAATAAGCGTGTTCCTTGTTTCATAGATTGAATCCGCTTAGAGTTCCTCTATGTGTATACCTATCCATCCTCTGTGCCCACTTATTTTACCTAAATTGTCTTAATCCTGCTTTTCCATTGGCATTTCTGCATGTTTTCTGTGCCCCCAGAGTGCACTGCAGCAGTAATAACATAGCATGCAAGTGCTGAACAATTTTTATATTTATGTTCTTGCGCTTGAACGCTTCCATTCTTGAATGCTCATCATCGATGATTGACAACTGTAAATTTTTACTGTAGCGATGAGGGGATTTTGTAGTTACACACACCTTTGGGCACATTTCTAATTACTATAAGAAAAAAATCTTGTTAGTCATCGTTTTGAGATGATAATACTTCTGACTCACACACTAAAAGCAACTCTGTTCACTAAACGGTTTAAATATCCATTAATTGTATTGTAAAGTGTGGTCTCTCTAACTTAAAGTCCAACAATGCTGTACCATAATAACTGCCATGTGCTTATGCCTCTCCATTCAAATATCTTTCACTTTGATACTTTGGGAGATATTTGATAGACCTGTATGGCCGCTTGTTAGTGGACCACTCAAAGAGAGCTAAATCCACTCAAAAGTGTCTCATAAACATGCTGATAGGCCCTCCAAATCACATTGGTTGAATCTATCTGTACAATAGCCTCTAATAAGTGTTGGAGAAACCAGTTTTATCAAAAAGAAAAAGGAAAGAAGCCAAATATAGACAATCTATTTGGCAGAATATAGCAAGCAAGCCTTACAGTTAAGAACTTTTGCGAAAATATTTAATGATTAAACACTAGAAGCGAAGGGTGCCAAGGACATTTGTCTTCTGCACATCAATGGACGAAGGTGTGACATGCTACGATGTTGCTCACCAGAAGCAGCGTCTCAAGCATCTATTAAAACATCAAATAAACGCTCAAGACTGAAAGTAAAAGCCAGTGGCACCAGTATGGACTCGAAGCCCATGGGTGCCTTAATATTTGGGTGCCAATTTGGAAATAGCTGTTTAAGTGTTTCAAGTTTAGATGCTGCGTTCATGGCGCTTAGGAAGCTTTAATTCATAACCACGTTTTTTTATTAAGAAAGAACTGAAAACATGTCTATCTGGATTACAGTTTACAGCTTTACAGAGGATTAGACTGTACATTTCTCCTGACTTTAAGACATGCTATGAATCGCGGATGCTGCGAGACCAGCTCTCAGCATGGCTACCTTGAGAGGAACATTTGAAATGATACCGGATCTTAGCCTGAACATCCCTAATGACTGTCATTTAATGTATGCAAATTTGTTAAGCCGTCCAGTTTATTAAATCCTCGTACATGATGCGTGATTCGTCATTGCTCTCTGCAGACACTGCTGAAATGCCTGTAAGTAGCTTGAAGACTATAAGATGCGAATAACCAGTGTATCAGTAGGGATTCTGACCGTATGAGGGCAGCTGGCACAGATACCCCAGTGGTTTCTCAGCAGTCACACATCTGTTAGGCATGGTCACTCTCAAGCATCATGGACGTAGTAAAACGTGCAGAAACTGCACGTTTATTCAGAGTGGAAGTGGAAATGAACACTTGCTGACCAATTTAAGCTATACATTATTCAAAACGTGTTTTCTTACAGCAACATCCTTCTCGTGCAATTGTGTTGTAATGCCATTCCTTTCCTTTGTTTCTGAGCTGTATCCTTCAGGCAGTGGTCCACTGTCAGCAGAGAGCAGCTTGAAATCTATTTAAAAATCCAGAGCAGAAGCCTTGCTTCCAGGCATTCTTTCCCAAAGTACCTTCCCTCTGCAAGTTGCCATTCACATGCAGTTTTTACTTCTGAGCATAAAATTGCAAAATTGTTAAGGGATCCAACCAAACTCCAATATGGGGCAGTCTAGCATATACCAGTCTTGGCATTGTAGATCTCTCCCAAACATACATGTGACATATATGCGGTCAATAAACAATTTACTCTAGTGCCCACACTCCATAGTGTTATGCTCCATTCAGAAGGTCCATCTATTCTCTGTTGCAGTGGACATAGAGGAGTGACATTTATGATGCTCACAAACTTTGATTTTGTTTGCAAAAGAAATTTATTATTATTCTTCAGAAGTACTTTGTCATAAATGTCATATTTTAATCTGAAATGGCATTCAAAATGGGTGACAGTGGCACTCTTTGATTCTGGAGAGGAGTCAGACTTATGTTTATTTCGGTGTTTGCTTGTATGGGCGAGGTTATTGTAACTTCTGTAACCTCAGTTTGATTCTTGCCAATGTCGTAGGCTGTCCTTGACCACGGGTGAATTATCCGGTATCTACTTTGTATCTAAAAACAATAAAAAAAAAATGCCCTGATGACTTGCATGGTTTTGGTTTTCACATAATTGTGGAAGGCAGGAGTTAATTTATTTCATTTTGCCTTACTTTGGCTGCTTGATCTAGAGATCATGTATAATGCCCTAGGGCTGCCCCATTACCCTTTGCAGAAATGCACCAGACCCCTGCGGTTTACCAAAGATACTGGTCAGGGTTTTGTTTTAGACCGTAACGTTCAGACAGATGTATGCAAGACAAGGCTTGCTCCAGAGGAAGCAGTCTTTTCATGTTGCTCCACAGAAAACTGGCATCCACCAGTACATCAAAGTCACAGAAAGAAAATATCTTCCAAGTGACCCAACTCCTTTGTGATATCTTCAGTCTCTTTTGGACGTCTAGCCAACGTGCTGTTGGCTAGACATTCATTTGCATGTTGTGCCCTATAGACCTCCATGCAAATTGGGTCAACATGTACCAATTACCCCCCACCCCCAGACCCCAGAATGTGAAGTTCCATTGGCACAAAGGATAAGAGCGGCTGAAGCTGGCAGACATGGCACAGAGACACTTGGTAGCCACGAGGAAGCTTAACCATTTGTAAAGTCAGAGTTGTGTCTGTTTAGCTTAACCTCCAAGGGGTTGGAGTGAAGATGGTTGGCAGGGTTTTGTGTGTCTATCTGTCCATCCTCCTGCTCTTAAGCTTCTGCATCAATTGGACAAATTGTAAATGTCCATCCTCATTAGCGTGCAATATCGAATTAGACTGTGCTCTTCTCCACTAATAGAATACCTCTTGCTTTGAGCCAGTTCATGGTCCTTGCTTTGTGTTGCTCCTCATTCTCATCTCCTGCTTTGTAGAGGGACCATTTCCAGTCTTTTGTTGCTATTGACGAGCCCAGCAGTTTGATTTGCAACCCTGAGGTTTAATCAATACGATACCTTTTGTTTATGCTAGCTTTAATAGTTGGTTATTTGGTCTTATTAATCACTAACCGCATGCTGCAATTTCAATGTTTCAATAAAAAGTGTTTAAAAGTGTGTGCGAAGGGCAGTCAACAGAGCCAGATGTTTAATATCACTTTATATGAAGTCATATAGGTTAACGGCCAAAGGAAATGATGGACGGAGCGTTGACAATACAAGCACTCACCGCCAGTCAACTGATCTGGGTTTAATCCATCACCGTTCTTTAGCCCACTCTGCCACCCCAGTTCAGACATGGCCATATGCAAATTAGTCTGACCCTGTGCCTCATGGGAACAGTCCAGCCCGAACTGCCAAGCCATGCCTTCCCTGGACCGGAAACAAGCTACCGAGGACCGGTATCTGATGTCACTTCTGCTGTTCCTCTGGTTTTGGTGGTTAATCACCACTTGGTAGGGTGTTGAATGTGAATCTACACAAGTAACATGGTTACAGAGGGAAACTTGAAGGGTATTTGCCTTCTAACTTTTCTGTTCAGGGGAGCTTCAGAAACAGAGAGCTTTAAGGCAACCTGATGGGTTTCTCTTGATTTTGTGAATAGTGATGAGATATTTACAGAAGGAGCAGTTTGCAAACATCGCATGATGACGAAATCTGAGCAAATAGGATTTAGGTTTGTTCTGTTTGCTAAAGGAGTATGTTTTTCACATTTCCTCATCACAATGAGAGTCCTGCGCATTTATTTTCAGTTCTCATAAATATCTAATGCAGGATCTAAGCCTACAACTGTTTTTTATTCATTGAGATAATAGTTTGACATTGCTCAGTTGTTCATTGTCTGAAGTTTTTACATTGTTCAGCATCTGGAAATGTCCTCTATCTTCCAGCTGCCAAACTAAAGACGTATCCAATGAAGGGCAGTAAAATGGCAATCTTTAGAAGCCCTGGCCAGTCCTTCAAAGCAGTTTTATAAATGTATGTTCATTTCTAAAATTGAAGAATACATATACATTAAAATGAATCCCAAATAACATGCATATTGAATGCATATAAAGTGCATTAAATTCATTATAGATGACATTATTGCCAGAAGGTATCCAAAATGTGGCAAGATGAAATGAACATTTAAAACTAATATCCAAATTTAGTAGACTCTCTTTCCTGGTCCATTATAAATACTACTCCAGTCGGGTCTGTCTCACAATCCGCTTTATAATGTGTTAATCTAATCTCCAAGGTTGGGTGGTGTTGGGTCCTTTTTTAGGTGTAATAAAGAGGTTATTATGGGAAAAAGATGTGCAGATATTCAGATCTAGCTTGAACATTTCCATTATTCTAAGTAGAAGTCAAAGAAGCAGAACAGTCTCCATTGCATCAGAGATTGGGCTGAATTAGATATTTGTTGAACTGCGTTGTTTTGGAATCCAGAGAACAATTCATTGATGTTACTGCAAGTGCCTGTACCATATAGGCAGGTTCCCTCTAGGCATTCTTCAGATTAGCTCAACTTTTTCTTACCCCATTGAAGCTAGGAAGAGCCTTAAAGCGCATACTTTGCCTGGCATTCCTTTGTTCTTTTTGAGCAGAGCCTGAAAGGTGGAGCAAGCCTTAAAATAACATTCTTTTAGTAAATAAGTCTCTGCAGCAACTATGTTTTGTTCAAAAAACGAAGGGGTATTCACTTTGTATAGGTTGCTTTCACCGTCCTTTGTCTGATGGCCAAAATATTTTATGTGGGTTTTTTTTGCTGTCCTAAAGCACTTTCTTTTTTATCCTTCACAGGCCTGCCTTGCCCCCCCCCCCTCCACATAGATTAACATTGATAATTTGCAATTTGTAACGTTTACCTTAAAGCCTAAAACCTATGAAACTCATGCATCTTATGCACGGAAAGGGATAGATTTAGACATTGAAATTGTCATGTCTTAACAAACATATTGTTATGCCCTCTCAAGTGTTGCACTCTTATATTCATTATGCTGCACCTTAGTTGCAAAGGATACATCTATATATAATCACTAATATCAGAGGAAAGAGCAAGCACCCCTGCTTAGTGCCTCTCTGTGAACACATCTCACTTGAGACATGCTCACATCCAATCTCTGTGAAGACTCTCAAAGCAAGGCCAACTTCCTCTTCGGAACGCCTGTCCAGCATCTAGCAACCAAACACCTGTAGATTAACTGTTCTTGTGTTTTTTTAATAAGACGAAATGTTAATCTGAAATGATAAAGCTTTGATTGCCATCGATAATTCCTGGTGAACTTGTGGGACAGATGTTTCCTAGATGTCTGTTTTTCACTTTTGAGAAGAGAGTAACGTCAAGGCCAAGTTCTGCTTGAGCATGGCGGCACACAATTGCTTCTCTTTACCTGGTTTGGGAATGACCAGCAGGTCTGCACAAAACATTCTGTATTTCAAGAGGTAGTTGAAGAGGTCCATTATGGGGACTGCCAGGGAAGAGGAAAAAGCTTTATACAAGTTTCCTGTTAGTTCATTAGGCCCAGGGATTTGTTTCTTTAAATATGTTTAATAGCCCTGAAGAAGTCCTCTTAATTTGTTCCAGTTTAGATGGCATTGCTTCTCTTACACTGGCTTTGACAAATCAGCCGTACTCGGGTATTAACAATGTCCACTTTGTAATTAATCGACCCTGCGGTACATTCCTGCTAAGATTCCTTAAAGGCTTCTTTTTAAGTTTATGTTGTTAATTCCATATTGTTTTTAATCAAAGCAACGTGCTCTCCATGAACATTTGCTTTGCTTATTTTTCCTGTGTACAGTCACTTTTACCATTTTTATCAAATTTTTGTTTCACAGCTCAGAGCATCCTTTCCTTATTAATCAACTGGGATTTGAGCTGCCATTCGGAACCATTGCTGCCTTGTTATGCAATCCTGACACCTCCTTTAATTAATCTTCTCCAGGTCCCCTTACTAATCTAAGCAGGAGCAAAGGCCTGAACCTCTTTGTGTTGGGAATAGCTAGTACCTTGGCTCACACCTCCATGTGTGCCCCAAGCTATGGTTCTACCTGATGCTACAGTATGGTTATGGAGTGGTACTGTGCTGCTGGCCGCAGAACGATCTCTTTGTTCCCTGAATCCTTATCACCTAGGCTTTACCTAAGAGGGAAAAGGAGGAATTTCCACCTCCATTGGTTTGTAATGGAACACTGTCATACTTGCAGTTCTGGGCCCGGAAGCGTTTTCAAAGCACTGCCAGTGAGAGAAACGTGCTGTATTCTGAGGTACGTTTCACAAACATGAGAAAAAAGTGTAAATGTACTCCTTTGGGTGTGGAGTTCTTCAGGTTTTACTAAGCTAGACCTAATCTATTGAGTTGCAAATGTGAGTGGATGTGACGCGCAGAACAGCAGCTTTGCCATCAGATCTGTCCCTGTCGGAAGTCTTTCCCTACTTGAACCCACCCACTAAATGCTGATGGTTGTCTTAACCAGTGGCATGTACCACGTTTTAGAAGGTATGTGCTACTTACGGGGCAGCATCCTAGAGACCACCATGGAGAAGTTTTATTTTCCTTTGATGATTGTTAATGAGGCTGAAACACATATATTTAGACTTTTGGACTTAGAAAGCAACCCTTTAGTCATCAGAAGCCCAATGATAACATTTACCTCTGAACTTCTCTGTTGAAACTTTGCATCATCAATCCAATATTCAGGGCTGTCTTCTTTGTGTGTGAATTACATTTTTTTTGTTGGTGAACAGATATAAAACATTTTTTGCAGCTAATGATTTGTGCCAAAACACCCCTTTCCTTTATTTTTCTACCACTCCTGTTTAATAGGTACTGGACAAGGAGACGCTGGAGATCCTGTGGTCCAGATAGAGGATTTCTTAAAAACACCTTTCCAATGTCTTCAATAGTTAGCTCTCCTAGTGTCAAGCCCAAAGTACTTGGTCCCTGTGGGCTGCGGGAAGGAGAGTGAGTAGATAGAACAGAGCTAAGTCCAGTGGCAGCTTCTCTGCTGAGGTGGAGGAGAGTCACCCCACTGCTTTTCGGCAGAGGAAGGAAAAATAAAATGATAGTAACTGTAAGTTATTAGCATTTTATACTTTCCTATTGCAGGCGCAACAGCATGCCAGGTGGGCGTAGTTGCTCTGCTGACAGAGCACAGGAGGGGAGGAGTGGTTTTCTCTTTCTAAGTGCGCATGAAGAATGTTTGGCCGGCCAAACATTCATGCGCACTTAGCATGTTCTCCACCCAGACTGCATTACAACCTGGGTGGAGAAGATGCCCAGGATCCCTGCTATCCCTATCTGAGTGCCGGACCATGGCACTCATACCGATCGCAACTCTACATTGCAGCGTTGTCATTGTGTCAGGGGAGCCTGAGACTGGGTGCTTCCTGTGCCTTGTTCTGGCCTAAGGAGAGACGGGACGAGGAGGTAAGTTGAATTTTATTTTCCCCATTCACTACTGAACAACCACCCCGCCTCTAAACCACCAACGATGTGTGCCGCCTGCCACTGGCTGTCAGTTCTAGATGCTGATGATCTTCCTAAAGAGAAGAATGACAAACCCGAAAATAGTTGGGTTAGTTTACTAACTGTAACTCGGGGCCTGCTCAAAGATATGAGAGTGGTTCATTCATGGTTTTGTAACAGCAACCTGCAAGAGTTCAGGGGCGTTTAAGGAGTACCTAGGACTGTACGCAGCTATCCTCAATGTGATGTAATTCCAATGTCCTTCCTAATGTTGGGTTGAAAACTCAAGTTACTTTGTGCATTTGTGTGAGTATGTGTACATGGATTTTTGTTGCACGTATTCAACAGTTCTCACATTGATCCCCGAGTACACCAGTGATCAGACACTACAAGTGATTGTTTTTGCCTGGTAATTAACCACCAATGCCCTGTGTACTGATGATCTTTATTTTGCTTTGTTTTTAATAGTGGTACATTACTTTTCATTTACTTGTTTACATTTCTCTTGCTTTCAAAACAAAGTTTTTTTCACAACATATTGACGCAATGTGTTCTTCCTCTTATACTGGTTTAATGTGTTGCCCTGGAGATTACCAGTATTTTATTTGTATAGAATGCCTTTAGTCATTCTCGTAGCCATTTGTGCTTGATTTGTTGGCCATTGCTACCCCTTCTGCTAGTCGTTTTTCATTTATAGAGCATTAATTAATTTAAATTCGTCTTTATTCTATCATAATCAATCATAAAAGACACATATAAACAATACAATCTAATATAAAAGACATAAAATCTTGTACAAGAGTATTTTTAAAAGAACATTTCATTTTAAAATCCCCAAACTGTTTAAAACAATGATTATGTGTAAAAAGGAGAATTCATAATCAAAGGGTGTTAGGGCAGAATTACACAGGACGTGATTATAGTCACCAATATTTAAATAAATATTTTGGGGGAGACTTGGGAACACCCACATATAGGCAAACAGGTTACATACT
The DNA here is from genome assembly GCF_964261635.1 of Lissotriton helveticus. NCBI lineage: Eukaryota > Metazoa > Chordata > Amphibia > Caudata > Salamandridae > Lissotriton > Lissotriton helveticus. The sequence continues at coordinate 1,455,218,220 of NC_136063.1, read as the reverse complement.
GCCTCGCAAATTCTTTCTTCTAAGGACCCAAGTCCAGCTCACAAACTTAGCCATGGCAATAACTATGACTTCAGTAGTTCCAGTTTGTAGAATACGCAGGGCTATTTAGCAAGATCTTGTACCAAGCATTCTACAAACTGGCTTGAGCCATTTCTGTTGAGGGCCCTTGTAAGCAGGGCACACAAACAACACATGCATTAAAGTCTCATTCTCTGTTAAACAACTATCACATTTTATATCCTGGTCATCCCCCCACTTATTAGTGAAGGATTTTAGGGGAAGTGTTCCCACTCTAAATTGGTTGAAGAGTTTTCTATCACCAGGACATGTGATAATGTTCCAATAGGCCTCAAACTTGTGCTCGCACTTATAATCTAGAAAGAGACATGTTCGGGAACCACTAACAACTGAGGACAGAGACTTTACATAAACCTTGTCCCTATATAAGGCTTTCAAGTCTTTTTTGGACGGGAGAGAATTCCCTTCCGGGTCCTCCGACGGGTGAATAAGGCCCATATCTAATAGCAATGCCTTAATCTTTATTAACCAAGAGATTTTATAACTGGTTATGGGAGAGCTGATTGAGATGAACATCAATGTACCATCAAAGACAGAGTAAAAATTAATAATAAGTAATACTGTCCACAACGTGGCAGTCTCATTAAAGCAGAGTGGTTTAAAAAAAGCTTTTCCAGCCCTTGCTTTTTTCCAACTCAATTAGCCTATCATTGGCAACATTTCCCAAGGTGACAAATTCCTATATTTTTATCATGGTATAGTGAACAATGTTTTGGTTGCTGCTCTCCTTCATCCGTTTGTCGGGGTGCCATATGGTCCACTTTAGTTCTCTGCACACCTATTCCTCCCCTTGCTTGTTAAAGTGCAACCCTCACTAGTCAATCATATATTATAAGGCATTCCATGCCAGGCTGGACTGAGAGCTAAAGTTACTCTAGAAAATATTTTCATATCATCTAACTATTCTACTGAGTAAGCGAGCCTGTTAATAGTGGGGAGCAAAGGGGATTACCTACCCCTACTGTTTTTAAATGGGGTCAAACAATTCATTTTAGAGCAAAAGTTTCAAAATAGGATGGAAAAAACATATGGCTCACAGGCAGTCCTGAAGAGAATATCACAAAATTTTCCGATTTCAATTGAGCTGATGCAGTATGCGTAGGCATTGTAACTTTTTTCCAGAAAATCATGAATTTGGTTAAAAAGAAACTTGCAGCAGCAACTCAGGGCTGCTTTACGGGTTGGTTGGAATGAGGATTCCTTCACCCATTTATGCCTCATAGTAGTCGACTGTCCTGCTGTCAAATGCTGGTTTTCCCAGTGTCTAACATGCACAATCCAGTTGTAATTTAATTAATGTTGAGGTAACATTCTTGAAACATTTTCCCATGATCTCCTTTTTTTGCAATATGACCTTTACATGTATGCTTAAGGAGCGCAGCCAAAGTGCATTAAAAGTTTATTGGTATAACGGAGAAGGCCTTTTTAGTAAATAAAAAAACTAATTGTAAATTGCCTTGTCCTGAACAAAGTGGTTTGGTATACAGGAATAACACTGAAAAACAGCAAGGATTTATGTGACCTTATTACGATAGACTTATTGTGATTAAGATTGATACAATTAATTTTGTCCAAGTTGCGTCTTATTTGTTTTGTGTTCTCGTTTGTTTTTTTAATATAAAAATATTGCGCTTTTAAAAAAATACTTTGCAATAGATTAAACTATGGTTTTGTAATGTTGTAGTAATGCGTTTTCACAATACACATCTTGCCCTACATTCTTCTTCATCAACAACTGAGTAAAGTTTTCATGGTTAGTATCAATTCAGCCCTGTGGCCCTTTAGTTTAGAAGTGTTGCAATCTTTTTGTTTGGAGCAAAGTCAAACAAAGTCATATATTTTCGATTAATGGTGTTTTTCCATTGATACTCTTACATTTGACTTCTCAGTTTCACTAGGTCCTTAGAGCTTATATATTTTGTATTAAACAATCTAAAGTTCAGGGAATTTTTCAGCATGAAAGGAATTTATTTATTCATGTGTGACAAATAAAAATTAATCCCAATGGACTATTACTCTGATTTTATCTAAACGTGCATGGACTGCTTGCCTTGTTGACGTGACAGGTAGGCTCGTCTGCAAAACTCTGTGATGCAAAATTAAAAATGTCTCAAAAGAGCCTGCCAACCTTTGATGCATAGATAACTATAGCCTGAATCACTCCTGTGCTCTGTGACGATCTAAGGAAATACTGAACTTGTTATAAGCTCTAAAAGAAGCCTTTCAAGCTGTTCAGAATATGAAAAAAACCCTTTCACCATCATATTCATTCAAATTTCCACTCTGCATGCCCTTCACCGTGTGCCCAGTGGTTTTCTTTTGAAGATTAAAAGTAGCCCTGGTTTCTGTTCTCTTCCTGCTAAAAATAAAAACGTTTGCACTACAACTAACCAAAAGCTTACATGATATGTTGTTTAAATAAGTATGTATGTACCGTGTACTATGTATTTGTATTAGTCTTAAAGAAAATGATTGTGTGCACAGAATGCATACACAGTCAATAAAGGTGCTCTATAGAAATAACATTGGACGATGTTCTACAGTATTTCCTTACTTTATTGAAATACTTCATGTATTCTCTTCGTATTTTAGTGCTTTTGTGTGTAAAGTTGAAAGGCTCCTTTTACCACGTGAGAAACTCTTCATATGCAGAGCCCTACATGTTTGCTGCTCCCGATAGGACAGGTACACACTCAACGGAAGGAGAAAATGGCAATTACTTGCAAGTTGTTTTAACCTACGGATGATCCTGTGTTAAGGCAGGTGCACTGGTTTAACATATACTGTGATCCAAGAATATCACACCACGGATAACGGGAGGAGTTCTTCCAGTTTAATAATGCCAGGCAGGACAAAAGACAGAAACCCCTGAAGTTTGGATATTCTGTTACTTGAGCTGAGATTCTTAGAATTCATGCCATAGATAGAAATCAGTACGATTTTGTACTTTACCTTTTCACAGTTACCAAGATGGGAATTATTTGCAATGTTTTGGACTTTCAGCCAAATTACCTGTTTCTCCCCCCTAAAGAGTCCTTGGCTAAAATCACTTTGGTTCTTCAACAAGATGGCTAACTCTGTGTCTTCCTTATTAAGGATGCCTGCTTTCGTATACCTCTCTAGCAATTACAAAGGCACCCTGGTGTGTTTTTTATGTGGATGCACACTCGAAGTACAAGGATATCCCTTTCTGCTTGCATTAGGCCCTCTTAATTTTAATCAAGATTGCAGGCAAGATTTTGCTCCGATTTCGGGGTATATATATACCTGTTGGATTATTTTTCTCGTGTAGTTCAAATGCTGCAGGTTTGTGATTTATATGTGATGTAACGAGTGTCATTGTTAACTGTACTTAATTTATGGATTAACATCCTGAGCCAGCTTTGCTGAGATTAAGACTGGGTATCTACAGGTTAAACTACATGTCAACAGTGAACTGGGTACATCATTTACAAACCTACCACACATGCAGTTGAATGCTAGGGTTGCCCATTACCAAAGCTAGATGATATTGATTCCACCTCACGCCCTTTCTTGTACTGTCCTGATCATTGTGTCTTTTTATCTAACTCTTGCATGTTATTTTCTTTCCCTGCTTTCTTCCTCTGTTACAGTTTTAGTATATGTATCCTCCTTTCTCTGGTTTCTCTTTCTTTCATTTGCTCTGGGTCAAAGTCTGATGATGAAGCGCCAATCCCGGCCCCAAAAAATCATTGCTCGTGCCCACCTCCTCCACTAACACAAATTACGCACTGAGCATGGGTCTGACCTACCTGACATTATGCTGGTCTGTCCCCTGGATGACCCAAGTTCAAAGTGGCCTCCTTACATCAGATCATTAAAACTTAATGGATGACATTTATTTTGAGACTTTCTGCACTTAATAGGATACTAGGCTTTCAAGTGACCTCTGAAACCCAATAACATAACAAAGTGTATTTGTAAAGCGCACGTTCACCCAGAGGGTATCTTGGCACTGAATAACAGATGTTTATTGTTACCCAACTCATTGGTACTAATTGTATCTACCTCAGAAGGATGAAAGGCTGAGTGGACCCACCGAGATTTGAACCTGTGACCCTGAGGTCAGACACAGGCCCCTACAGTTGAGCATTAATCCACTGAGCCACTAGACCCAATGAATACTTGACCTAGACAAAGGACCTTGGCCTCATGTCTCCCTGCTTCTCTTTAGTCCAGATTTAGCACCTCAGCATGATGCGAAGTCAAACTTTAGCTATTGTAATACTGGGACCAGGAGGCCTTGGTCTAATATAGAAGAGGGCCTGGGGCAATATTCATCCATGGACTAGGGGCAGGGATTTACCGGCTGCACCTCTGACTGGGATGGAGGCCGGACCCTCTGGTTGAACTTTCCCCCTGGTCGACCTCGTTGCTGGGTGCCCGAGTGATGTGGATGGCGCCGTGTTACTGGGGTGGGGGTCTGCTTAGATGTAGCCCTATTGGATTGTGAATGTCGCGAACTATCCAGCCCGATTCACTGCCCATGTACAACCTGGATTATATTCTATGCGATCAGGCTATGCATTTTCCTGGGCAGAGCTTAAAGTGAAGTTTCTTCTACTCTGTTATTTTTACTGTTGAAAATAATTCCTAAATCTTAAAAACAATAAAAGTATTTATCCACGGACAGCACTCTGGTCAATTTCTTTTCCTAGACCTGCTGATCACAGAAACCTCCGAGTAGTCTGGTGCTGCTGATCTTGGCCGTATTTTGTCCCTAAAGAAAGGACTCTACTTTCTGGGCTTGGATGGTTTTCTACCTTCAATGCAGAACAAAAAGAGCGGTTCTAGTTTACACTGGCAATATCTGATATACTGTATAAACGGGCAGTAAAACTGTGCAAGCTTTCTTTCCAAGAGCATCCAGTGGGTATGTAATGGATACTAAGCCTCCGCAAAATGACCCATACAGTGGGAACTACCCAACGCACTGACCATGTTACTCTAAATGTGGCTTGCTCGCAGGGTAAACCTACTTTCCAAATATAATGGCACCTAATTCGAGTATCTTCACCAGAGCCCCAACTGCTTCAGGTCTACAACATTAGGAAGTCGTCCAATATGATCTTTTTTCTAGCTTGCTCGCTGCCATGCTTCTTGTCTTGTTCTTCTACAGGGAGGATATTATCTCTCAACAGCAGGGTGTGGTGCTTCTCACTGGCTCTCAGTCCATCAGCGTGGCAGCCTGGCTCTGGAAGAGTTCGCTGTTGGACATACAGAGCTGATCCAGCATGATGTGAACACTTTACAGGCAATAGAAAGTTAGATAGAAAGATAGTAGTTGTTGTCATTTCTAAATATGCTTCAGTTGGTTTATTGAACGCTGTTCAGTTCTCCTAATGTAGGGCTCTCTGCTGATTGTGGCTAGGTCCTGCTCTGGCCGAATCCTAAAAGGACAGAGCATCTCAGCACAGACGTCACTGACAAGAGAAGCCAGATTCTAATGTACGGTCTGGAATCCAGAACCTAGAAGGTCTATGGGCCAAGCAACTAGCTGGCTGAACTGGCGAGTCTTAACTTTGTCAGTTGGTGCTACAGTCGCCATGTAACAATATATAGAGAAGAGAGAAACAAATGTGTGAGACACAAAAGAGTGGTGATATCATAGACTCAATTAGAAAAAACTGAAAAAAGCAACTTGCCAGTTCAGCCAGCTAGTTGCTTGGCCCATAGACCTCCTAGGTTCTTGATTGTTATTCATGTGATGTTACTGGGGAAGTGAACCAGTAGTAGGTCTTTAAAATTCTATTCCCTTTGACCCCATTCTCCCGGTTTGTTTTTTGATACGGTCTGGAATCCATCCCGCATGACGGTGTTAGCCCAAGTCTCAGGACTGCTGAGCAGCACGACTGCAAAATCCAGACCTGTAGCTCCTTCGCTTGCTCTTCACGTCTTGTTGCTCTCTTTCTTGTTCTGCCTCCTAGTCTCTTCTTTTTGATCTCTGTTTTTGCTTTGTCTTTCGCTGCCGACCTTTTATTGTCTTTCATCTCATTTGTAGCCTCTTTCGATTTTTGTCTCTGGCGTGTGCCTTTCAGATAGTGTTGCATTGCCTGGCATCTGCACAGAATGCAGTTTCATGTTTGCAGTGCATACGCCTATTTTGATAGTGGTAGGGCATGGTTTGTTGCTCCGGGCATTTAAGAAATTAATACATCAAGTGTATAACGATAGCACGATTACAACACGAAAGAACAGTGTGTTGTACTTGAATCCCATTATTTCAGTAGCCGAGGGCAGTAATTATGCTGCAAACAGAAAGCTTCACCGTAAGAACAAAATTTAAATTCTGTGAATACTATTGTAACTTGTCTGTACTCCCTAACAAATCTGTGTGGATTGATCTCTAAAGGTGATGTAATATGGCTTCTGGGTGCTATGGGTAAACACCCTCTTACATCGCAACCCACATAAACCAGCTACACCCACCTAAGTGTATGTACTCAGCATAAATTCCATGGAAGTCGAATCCTCTGTTGGGATTGGGTCTGGAGTTACAGGAGTTGTGGAGTTTCTTTGATATGGTGTGCAGCTGAGTAAAGGTTCCAGGTGGCCATTCTGACTGTTTAGACTTTAACCCCTTCACTGCCGGGCTGTTTCCCCCCGCTGTGCTGGGGAGGGGGGGGGGCGCGCACAGCGCTCAGGTGCTCATGACGAGGTTGGCTCGTCATGAGCCACGGCGCTCCGGTGCTCATGACGAGCTGAGCTCGTCATGACCACGCCCGTTCCAATGGAACGCTCAGCACAGCAGGGGAATCAGCCCAGCATGCGAGCGTTCCATTTAACGGGCGCGGTCACCGGAGTACCGTGGCTCATGACGAGTTGACCTCGTCATGAGCACAGGAGGGGTTAAGGGTCCTCTTAGAAGGATGCTGCTAACTTTAACATCCTTGCAGTTAAAAACATTACTGTGACATCTGAGGAGGTGTCTGCTGAACTGACTGCATATGGGCCTGGCTAGTTTCTTGGAGCCTGCAGCCCATCTCTGGAAGTTTAGTCCTAGATTTTCTACGCTCGTGACCTGGTGATAGAGGTGAAGAGCGCATAAATGATAAAGTTCGATCTTGTGTAGATAGAGTGCGCTTTCATATGTGTATGCTAGCATAGGGTGGACCGTATGGATGTCCACCCCAGCCAGGGAACCAGTAACTCTTGCTTATGTATAAATCTTTCTTAAACCAAGAAATAAAAGATTAAACAAAAAAATAAGAGGTCACTGATAACTGACAAATCCTCAGTTAATGATTGCTCAGTGAATTCACTAAAACTTCATTTTATGAGACACAACCAGATGAACCTTATTATTTGCCAAGCTCTAGTGGGGTCTATTTAAGAATCGGGAAGGCTTACCTCACCGTAGCCGGTCGTATGGCAATTTGTAAAGGGTCAGAAACTGTTGAGCATTATCTTCTAAAATGTAAAGCATGGAACAAAGAACAGGAGACAGTAGTGACCAGTAAAAATAATGAGCTGGATAGTATAAACACATATAACATTTATATTGTGCTACTGGAAGAGTTAACCATCTCCATTTGTTTTTTCTTAATTGTTTTTAAATGTTAGAAGGACCTTCTATATTTTATTGAGTAAATAAACTTGTTTCACAACATTTTTGAATCCATTGGTATTTAAGTTGTATTCAAATGTTCTGAACAGAATATTTTTAGACTAAAAAACATAAACTATGTGTTTTATGAAAAAGGATAGTGTATTCTCGTGAGTTGTAAATATGGCCACTGGTACCTCAGTCACCCCTGGGGCTCGGCCACACCTAACAAGGGTAGACACTGGTTACTCAAATTATAGTCGATCACTCCATCTGTCATTTCGTTGTTATTGCTGTGCTCAAACTCAGAAAAAGCATTAGATGAGGGAGGGGTAGAGCTGTAGAGTTGTGTTACACTCCGGAGGCATGTAATAGTCTCTTTTGGTCAGCAGGAGTAACCAGTTTGCTTTTTTAACTATTTCTGCAATGGAGAATTCCACTTAAAGAACACAAGTACTAGTAGTGAATATAACTCTACATATTGCAGGAGGGGCTCCGCTCCAATAGACTTACAGTAGCACCAACATTAGGACACAGAAGGAAAATGGTGGCACATGAATTAAATGATAGTAATTGATTTAGAATACTATCTTCCATCACCACAGCTGAGGTGTCACGGACCCACCACTTTGACCATAGCTGACCTACTTTTTTTGGTGCTGGGAAAGCCTGCTCTCAGGACAAAAAAAAGTATTTTTGAACAGTTCATTGGATTCATAATAAAGACTACAGGACGTTTGGGAAATTTCCCATCTGTCAAAGGGACAGTTGCTAAAAGTCACATTGGTTTGGAGAGGGCTGCAGAACAGGTCAGAATCCAGAAGCTAAGAGTCTGTGGCCCAACGACAAGGGTGCAAGGCTTCCTCGGGATACCAGGTTTCCAGTCCTGGGCTATGCTATCAGGTGTGTTGGAAAAGAAGCAACCCAAGATGAGAACACTCAAAACACATTATTTTGGCTAATTAAGTTCCTTTTATGATGGCCTGGGAATTTCAGGCATTTCTTGTACTCTCGCGACTATGATCTATTCTAGACTCTTCGTAATTTGGGTTTAAATGAACTACTTTAATATACTTGTATCTGAGGGATCCAGGACCTGATTTTCTGTGTAAGTGGAGTGATTTAGCTTAGAGCATTGAACATATATTTACCCTTTTGATCTATTTATAGCTGCTGCGTTTTCTGTGTTCATTCAGATGATTGAATGGAATAATTTGAAATTAGGTTGTCAAATGAAAACCCTGGGGCTGCCACCATGGTTTCCTGATATCATGGATATAAGTGGCAATCCTTGCTAGAGTAAGACTAATATTCATCTTAAGACCTGTAACAGTAGTATATCCGGCAGAAATATTTAAGCTGCATGAGTTTGTGAAATTGAGTTGCCAGTTGTGAAATATTGCAGGGGTGGATCACTGTAGCACTCGAAAAAAATGATATTTATAAATATTTGCAAGCACCTCTCAGTAGCTGTTCACAAACACCGACACAAAAATAATCCTTACTGCCCTGGCAGCTGTAGCTGCAGAAAGTGAGATGCACGTTTGTGGTGCAGCTTCCAGGAAAACTGGATATTGTAAGGTCTTGTTTTTTTCATTTGTTCTTCTCTAGAGGGGAGATTAATTCACGGAGACTGTGGGTTTTGTATGGAGTAGTAGTTGCTGTATAATTTTCAGACTAACCCAGAAACATTGAAGATGGTTTAGTCTTCTAGGCCCTTATTCTTTAAAAGAAGTAGAGGAGTAGGGCTACATAATAGGACTTTAAAGTTGACATTTTACACTGCGATTGTGTTTGCGCACCGGGTACTGGGCCCAATCCGATCGTAGCAATGATGGGAATTACATGAATTCCAACATATATTAAAATCTAAACTGGTAGTCCATGCTGTTTACTAAATTGTGCACTATTCTCCTTGGGTCTGCAGCACCGGAATGCCTTTATCATTCAGCAATTCACTGAGACTACACCCCGCCCATCTCTAAAAAGTAATTGCTCCTCGCTAAGAATATTTTGACACCGGACACCGTGAAGATTAATTGGTAAAAACGGGAATCTGTGGATCCTTTTACTATATATGACAGTGAAGCATCAAGAACTGGGATTGGATTTCCCTAGAATGCTTGACCTCGGTCGTCAGCACTGCAAGGTGTCCTTCTCGAACAATCCAGCACTTTACAAAACACCAATAGCATCTGTGATCTAATACCCCCAATGGACTTCCAGTACTCTGAAGCTGCTTCACAGCTGCAGGTGCCCTTTACAGTGTATCCCAAGCTACTCAATAAATAAAAATGTGCTGTGAACACGACGTTTGATGTGTGGTCAGCAAGGTATCATGTTCAATTAGAACTATACCTTTTGTAAATCTTTATTTTATTGTAAACATAGCTCACACGACCCAAAGTGGCCACAAGATGTCCCACAGTGAAAAATATACTTTAGATTATGTTGCTCTACTCATCTCAAAGTAAAGGCTGCATTGATGACAAAATGGCGAATTGCAATTGTATTGTGCGAAGGATTCGAAGCTCAACCAATTGTCCTACAGCAGAGCTCCCCAGCGGCAGCAAGTACGGAGGCAGATGCATTTTCCAGAGTAGAGATGGACAATGAACGAATTTTGTTGAGTGCACTGCATCCCCAAATGCGATGCAGTGCACGCAACTAAATTCATTTTATTTATTTAAATGTTTACTTACCTGTAAAACTCCGTAATCCATACATTACTACCCCCACCCTGCCCCCCCCCCCACGTCACCGCCCTGCAGGTACTCCCACTGCCAGCCGTGGCTGCCCCCCCTCCCCCTCCAGGAAAGGGAGTGGGACAGTTACATCCATGCCTGGTGCGCCATACTTTGTTAGAAGACGATAACGCATAAGGTCTGGGTTGGAGGAAGGGTAGCAGGAATGGCAGGCGAAAATAAATAGAGGAAGCAAGGTAAGTGGGTGAGGTGCTTTTGTAATGGTACCCAGCAGCAAGGAGGACGTGGTGGAGTCTGTGATATGTACCTATATAGATAGAGGCATGACCTTCGCACTGCTTTGGCCTTTAATGATGGCTAATGTGGGACCTCAGTCTCTGTCCCCAGGGAAACCTCTGTCTCAAGTATTTTCACCCCATCTGCCTAAATCATCTGATGGGTCACAAGGAATGCTCCCCCTCTGCACAGTGTTTGGGCATGAACATTATGACCATGTGCACCACCCGCTGCAAAGTAATGCAGAATGCCAAAAATAGTTGAATTGTTTGGAACAAGCGAGGGTTTTCAGTCTGTTTTTTGCAGCAGGTCCTGCTAGAATCTTCCATGAAGGATGACTCCGTAGTCATGCTTTCAAGTTGCTGTTTCTTCTCTCTTTGATAAGCGTGGTTGTGGTGAACGTTCAGATTGTGGGAATAGTGCAGATTGATTCTTGTGGCTAATTTCTCTGTGTTGCACTATTCAGCATTCAGCCCCTGTCTCGCTGCCTTCAGTCTGTAACTTTGTATAATTTCCAAGAGAGGTGAATGGGTGGTGTGTGTGAGGTCGCCACAGACCCAAACCAGGTCCCTTCTAAGAGCCAAGTACATGTGCTCCAACTGGGGCCCTTTGACCCGCCTCACTAAATATACACAATACAAATCCGTTCACCAGCGTAGCACTGGCTCCAGTGGCACCTATGGGTGGGTGTTGACGTTAGTACCAGTTCTATGAAAGAACAACGTAGGGAAATAACTTTGCATGCCTTTACAACGCACTTTTCACCCCACATTGTTTTAGAGCGCATATGCTTTCACAATGTATGTCATTACCATGCACCTCTCTCTCGGGAGACCGCCCACATCCCCAAACCTACCTTAAATGCGTGGCAAAGGCAAGTGTTGTAAAGGCATAAACGTGGTAAAGAGACAAAGTAGTAAAAACCTTGTTTTAAAGGCTGTTTTCTGTTAATACCTGGTTGTAAGTTTTTGCTGATACAACGCCCAAGGCTTCTAGGTAACAATTTCCGTCAAAAATAACAATTAAATGTTGCTTTTTGTGCTTTTCCTTGAATGTTTAAGCATAGATAGACTACTTTTCACTGATAAATATTTGGAAGGTACAAGTTTATGATGATTTTGCATAGAACTGTTGCTAAAAGCCCAAATATGGAAGCTTAACACACTGCATTAATTATACAAACTAGTGTAGAGGACTATGGATAATGTCCAGCCTTTCAGAGTAGAGAAGCTGCTTTTTAGGTCTCGTCTCTAGACCGCACGCATGCGCTGTCTCGAGCAGACACATTCTGTATCTACTTCTGGGCATTTAGCCCGCCCATAGGCTTACCATTTGCTGCCACCATCATCACTCCATTTTTCCTTATCCCCATTTGTCAAGGTTATGCATACGTCATGCCTGTTCTGTGTTTTGCCCTCACCAAGGGATCCGCCCAACTACTCCTGGAAATAGGCAGCTAACGTTTTAGTGCATTGTTTATGCACTACTAGATTATTGTTTCTTTAAGAGAGCTTTTCACGGGGCTCCTGGCGCTTTTTATACGCGCTTTTCACAACTGATCCGAGTGCTTTCCATGAGCGCTCTTCACTACCGATCCAAGTGTTTTTCACGAGCGCTCCTGTTTTTTTAATTTTACTCACACCGCATGAAGGTCCGGTAGAGAAGGGAGAAAAGAAACATGAGGACAGTGATCCAACCAAAGTCTTATTTCCCCCATAAATTGTAACACTAAAACAATCCTGGATGCTGCAGTCCTGCTTTCCCTGGTAGGTGCTGCAGTTCCTGGCATGGTTTCCTCCCCATCGCCTATGAAATCTGGCAGAGTTCAGTCACAACAGTGAGTTCAGAAAAAGACAACACTGCAAAGATCAGCTGGCTCGACCCACGAGTCTGGGTAGGAGGTGGGGGTGGAGTGGTGAGCTGGGGTTGATGTCTTTCACTTAAGCATGAAATGGCAAGGCCAACAGAGGGATAAGAAGAATTGACTTCGTAAGGGACAGCAACCTTCCCTTATTATCACTCTAAACATTGTTCATTTTCGCCTGCATTTTTTTTTTCACTGCCTTTCTCTATAGAATGGCTGAGTCCAAAGCTGTCCCGGTCTTGTATGAAGTGTTTTTGTTCTGCAATTGGGGCTCCCAGGCATAAGTTGCGTGTTGCAGCGCTAGTGGGGTCTGCTGTCTTTGTTTTAGCCAGATCTGGACGGCAGTTATTTAACCCCATCAGGGGCCTTCCTTGACAATTTTCCACCCCCACACACACACACATGCGTACCACCTATTTTTGCAAGCATCAACATAGTGGGAGACATTTTTACTCATAATCAAGAGTACCTTCTCACCATTATCCTTTCTGCTGCTTCCCGTATAAGTTTTACTTTTATATAACAATAGTTTGTTTCAGGGAAGCATTGATTTACATTTTGCCGGTGCTCGCATGTGGCATTTTTCCCTCTCATTTTGCTCTCTTGTTGGAATCCCAGTGATTAGGTCTCACCTCTAGGGGTTGTTTGCAGTTCATATGTTTTGAACTAACTCTCTCTGGTTTTGAAACGGTCTCTCACTGCACGTTTCTCTTAATGACTTGCGCAATGAGTGCTGTTTCTCTTATGGGCCGAGGGAGTGCTGATCCCGGCACAGAATGTGGAGACTCCCGTACCTTATAGGAAGATGTAATCCCCACTGTACTGCCAGACACTTTCTATTATTGCTTACTGCGGAATTGGGGCAGTTTTGCTACATGATCTTGTAACAGCCATGTACATGAAAGGGGTAACACTTTGTAAACAGTTACGGGTTGAGACAATGTACAAGCCGGCAGTGGTGGCTTTTGGCATGAACAGCGCCAAAAGCTCATCACTCATTGCTGATTGTTGTGGCAATCTGGCATATCCCCTATTCCCTGGAGTCACCTCAGGTGGGATTCATTTAGTAAGATGCCGGCAATATTATATGCTTGCTTTAGCTGGCAGGATAAATGTTTTTCTAAGCTCTCCCAGCTAGTCCAATTATAGTTTCAAAATCGTGATTAAAAAACATCACGTGAAGTTTGTTACTCGGTCCCTGTTGCCAACCATGGTGTGTACCCCTGTGCCGCTAAGCTGCAAAAACTCTGTAATTAAGTAAGGTGCCGGCATTTGCCTATGGCATTAAATTATCAGCTCCAGTCACCCCTACATAGAGTGCCAGCATCTTCAAATAGAACAGAGTCCTTTAGGTTTCCAGCCAGCACTTAAGCCCTTTCCTCCAGTGCATTAGGAGTCTCACATAGAAGCATGCGCCCTGTGTTTGCTCAGGAACCCTATGTGTTCCTAGTCTAAGAGGACATGTGCGCTCAGGTCTCCCTCGGCCTGGCAGCACCGATGAGGAACCAATAATACCCAGTGGGTTACCATCATATTCTGTCAGTTTCCCTAGCATGAGATATGTCACGAAAAACCTTGCCAAGGGAGATGAAGGCACAGTGAAACAATGACTTCAACTGCATAAGCTAAAATGTTGGAAAGTTTGCAAATAATGTGTCCCTCACCACATTTGCAACAAAAAAAATGCGTAAGAGTGAGTTAAACAAAGACATGTCAGTAACCAACGGTGGAAGGTGAAAGATGTGCATGCATTAGCTGATGATTCAAATGAAGACTCAAACAAGCATTGGCATAGTCAATAGGTCTCGCCTTTGGGACCTTATATGTGTTTAGTTATCCAGCACAATATCCTTGGTGCAACAACATCAACTGTTGCATGGCTAAACTCTTATAAGGTCCCAAAGGCAAGACCTATTGTCTATGCCAACGCTTGTTCCTGTGAGGAGCTGGAGAAATGTTATCTGGTAAACTCACAGGTTAGGTGGTGTGTGTTGCTTCCAGTAATGGAAGAACGTATCACTACTGATGGAAAAACAGAGGCAATGTCTGACCTTCAAGAGCTGAAAGGCACTGGGGCAGGAACCTGGCACATGTCCTGTGCCCACAATCAACTATAGCAAAGCTTTGTGGATGAATGTAGCGCTTACTGTCCCAGTAGAGGCATTGAAGCGCTTCACGGACCTATAGCACGCCAGCCTGTGTAGTCCACAGTTGAACTGTGGTGTTGCTTACAAGCATCTGAACTAATTAAATCTTATGCGTCATTATTAGAGTTGTTATACTAATTTGTTGCACGTAATTTTTAGTCTAGCAGAAAATGTATTGTAAGTAGATAAACAATTTACAAATACGACATAGCTCATGAATAATTTTAGAATATCAAAGTAGATAACAGGCATGAAATTGAAGTCTTCTTGGGGTGCAAAGCGGTCACATCTCCAAACCCTTGTTGTCCCTATTTGATGGTATGCCATCAGTTACTGTGCCAAAGAATGAATGGGCATATAAAGTAAAACAAGAGTAGAAGGAAGGAAGGAAACCCTCTGGGACGTTTGGATTTGGCCAACCTCAGCACATTAGTAGCACTTTTTTTGGCTTATTACCCTTCAGAACTACCTGGAAAACATTTTGGAAAATGTTTTACAAAATTCTGCTTTAAAATTTACAGTTTGGCCCTATAAAACCGTTCTTAGGAGCAGAGGGTTTCCTTCCTTACTTCTACTCTTGTTTTACTATTTTTTTCTTTCTACCCTGTTTTTCTTTTCCTCTCCTCTGTACAGGGTGCTTCCTTTCTGTCTCTCTCTGCCCCTTCTCTCTACTTTTCTCTTCCCTACTCCTCTGATTGATCATGTTTTTTTTAACCTGAATCCATCATTGTTGCACAATTGCCAGCCCTTGACCCAAAAGCTCTGCCATAGTTTTCTGCTGACATTATTCATCAGCTTCCTCATGTTCCTCATGACAAGGGTGTGGGGGGGATGGGAGGTGGGGGGCTTAAAGAAGTCATTCTGCTTTCACTGAGACTCAGCCTGCCAAACCATTGGGCTCAGTGACGGGCCCAGGCGTTGGCAATGCAAATGCATTTGTTTATATCAATAAAAACAGCCCAGAGTTTTACACAGATGCATTTACATTGGCAAGGACTAGCTCTCGGCTTGCCAAGACCAATTGGCTTTGCCACTGCTTGTTAATAAAGTGCATCTATAATACCAGCACCAGTTCAACTCTGTCCTATTCAAATGTCAGTTTTTCTTTCAAAATGTGTACTTTTAAAATTAGCTCAGTTGGCATTCATGATGAGCTAGACAAGCAATCTGTTTTTTTCAGTCTTTTAGCAAAGTTATCAAGTAATAGATTAGATCGAGTTGAAAAGGATGCTGAGCTGGGAAACACAAAGGCATTCACACCGTCCCAGGTACAATACGATTTGGATTGGATGAGTACAATCCGCACCAACCTTAAAAACAAATTCTGACACATGCTTCACTCTTATGGGAGCTCACCGGAAAAGCATAGCTTTGCTCAGTCACAGAACATTTGCTGTAATAAACTATGTTTGAAAGGGTCAGCTTTCGAGTGTCACTGGCATTGTCTAGGTGCTCCATCATATACATCTCTGCATAACGATCAGGAACTACAGGGTACCATGAACTGCAGGGCTTAACATATATAGCCCACTATGTTTCCAAGCTCGTGGTTATATTTTATACTGGTGGCCCCTTGTGCCTGAACACAGCTATATTTCTCTAACAGTTTTTTAATAATGGCGAAAGGCCGTCAATAAATCTTTATTCAGTTTAAGAGAAAACCATAAAAGAATAAGTAACATACTTTTAATCTGTATACTTTACAAGGACAGATATTTAGTTTTACCAGCCCTTAGAGGTCAGCTCATAAAGTGACATGTGCCTGAAAAATAGAATATATTATCCACAATCTACAAGTAAAACCAGGGGTGAATAAGCCCTGTTGTATTCACCAGCTCATCTATCTCACACACTCTAATTATACTTAAAAACACTTAGATAAAACACAAGATTAAAAGAGCAGCCTAAACAAAAGGATGAGTTACCATTAAAACATTCCGTACCTATATATTACTTGCCCACCATGTTTCTCTGACTTACTGCGGTCGAGGTACATTTATATACCATAATGCAGACCGATTCCGACTGTAGTCATTGTAAATGAAGTAGAGTCGGACTACATCGAGTTGTAGGAGACCTAGAATCTTACATTCCTAAAAATATGTCAATGCTGGAAGTTAATCTTAGATTAGTGATGGCTAGAGAAACAACCGCTCCGTCGTGAGTGGGTTAATGTATGCCATCCTTCAGAAATACGTTTTAATGGATTTATAAGGTAGCACTCCTGCACCTAACAAACGTTTTTCTACATCTAGGTGTAAAGTCGTTGTTGAGATATGGCATTAATAATTCTTGATTGGAAATCCTTATTTGGCTTCAGAAATGTGGCATTTTAGGCTCATGAAGCACACAGGTAGACACTCCTGGTGTCATGGGTTTAGGGTTAGATGTAAATTTAAGGCTAAGGGCAAGAAAATGGTTAGTATTAGTGGTCCTCCCCAAGCAAAACGTATGAATGATGTATAATCCCAGAGTTTTGCCAGTCATACGTTAAGGGTTCGGGACAGAGAAGAAACTGTGTTGAAGGGCCGCCAGTGCGGAATGAATGAAGGACCTAGAAACGTAGAGGTTTGTGTGTATTCACGAACAATCCTTCCGACTAAGTATAGAGGGCAATGTGTAGTGCTTGAAACCTATGACCATTCTAGGTGTGGAGGTGCGTTGTATGGGGCTTTTGAAAATCTGATAAAAATCAAAAAATCTGCTCCAAACAGAAGTTTTTTAGAAGGCTTTGTGAAACAGGCCTATGATGCCTGAACTGAAAAAGTCACCACAGGATAACATGTGGTGCAGTTATTGACATCTAACTGCACTTTAAAAATGTCATTAATTATCAGGATTGTATTCAGGATGGATAATGCTCTATTAATGAGAATGATGAACGACCTTTATTGTGTGCACGTTTTTATGTTATGGAATTGAGCGTTTGTAAGATAATTTGTTACTGTCTAGTAAAGCAGGACTAATGAAACTTCGTAGCGTCCCTGTGGAGGTGGGTCTGTGGGAATGCAGCTGTCTTTGAAGGCTGCAAATGTAAGCTAGGGTAATTGCTCACTAATGTTTGCTTGTGTTGGAAATGGAATAAAGAGCCCCGAGTTGGCGTTTTTAACGCTTTCACAGAATAAGAAGCAGTGAGTTAGATTTTTTAACTTTTTCTCATAGTCTAATGCAGCAGTGCATTTTTGCAAACCATAATAGGATTATAATTTCTCTACCTGCCTCGGTTTGCATGGGATCATTCTAACACCCAATACCTAGGGATGTCTTAAAGCAAACACAACCCAATTTTAAAGCAAATAATTGTTTTTAGATGGTAATGTTTGTTGCCATTTAATTTATGTACTTTGGCCTGCAACTTCTTACGCCACATATAGAGACTGAATTAATGCCAGTGCTTCTTATGTGAAGCCGCATTTCTATCTATGCCTTATCACATCTACTGAGCATGCAGATGTTCATGCATAGAAATCAACACGCCAGTATTTTTACTCTCTTTGCTATTGAGCCTACATAAGACATTGATACTTTACTCAAATATTCGAAGACTACAGTCAGAATAGTAAATAATCCGGTCCTTGAATATATGAGCATATGTTTACGCCTCCACTCCGCTTTATAGCGGAAGCATGGAAATATAGCTAGTAGGTGGAGGCCTGGAAATGCTGGGAGGCGTTCACTAACACCATGATTAATATGTTTGTTGAACATGTGGAGAGAGCCCTGATCAGGGCAGGCTTCACTAGACCTACATAATCCAAGTTGCCTTCATCCTAAACCAGAACAAGCTAACATCTAACTGGCTCGACAGAACATTTCGGCAAATGTGGGTCTCCCCTCTCCCTTGTAGTTAAGCCAAGGTTGCTATAGTTAGTGGCCTGATCAGTGTTAATGCTTTCGTCACAAATGCATGGCAACAAATTGCTGGCAAGGAAGAGATGTGGCATAATAGTCAGAGCTGCCATCCTTGGAACTGGGTAACAAGGTTACATTCCTGGCCTCGTTTTGCTCAATCTCCCTGTGAACCATGCCCAACCATCCAATCACAATTTGTACTCCAATTTGGTACTTATGTAAAGCACGCTAATGCCCTGGGGCCATTAACTAACTGACAAAAATACAAATTGTACTGTTCTTGTATAGTTACTTTCTCTGCTGCTATTGGAATGATGATGTCATGAACCTGTTGCATTATTTCCCGTTTTGAGGGTTTAAATCCATGCCAAGCTCTTTTAGCACATTTCGTCCAATACTGATACCGGTCACTGACAATAAGTTCTTGCAAAACAATGTCTTCTGCTGCCTGTGGTTTGCTGAGTGCAACTGAAGACTACTGCATTAATTCAGCCTCCATCTGTCATTCACTCGTAAAAGGAAGTACTTTTGATGAGTAGGATGTGTGCTCTGATGGTTTCTGGGGTGGATTTGTTCTATGATGGGTTCCTGGGTGGATTTGGTCTCTGGTGGTTTCTGGGGTGGATTTGGTCTCTGATGGTTTCTGGGGTGGATTTGTTCTCTGGTGGGTTCCTGGAGTGGAATTGTTCTCTGGTGGTTTCTGTGGTGGATTTGGTCTCTGATGGTTTCTGGGGTGGATTTGTTCTCTGATGGGTTCCTGGGTGGATTTGGTCTCTGATGGGTTTCTGGGGTGGATTTGTTCTCTGGTGGGTTCCTGGGGTGGATTTGTTCTCTGGTGGTTTCTGGGGTGGATTTGTTCTCTGATGGGTTCCTGTGTGGTTCCTGGGTGGATTTGATCTCTGGTGGTTTCTTAGGTGGATGTGTTCTCTGATGGTTTCTGGGGTGGATTTGGTCTCTGGTGGCTTCTGGGTGGATTTGGTCTCTGATGGCTTCTGGGGTGGATTTGGTCTCTGATGGTTTCTGGGGTGGATTTGGTCTCTGGTGGCTTCTGGGTGGATTTGGTCTCTGATGGCTTCTGGGGTGGATTTGGTCTCTGATGGTTTCTGGGGTGGATTTGTTCTCTGATGGGTTTCTGGGGTGGATTTGTTCTCTGGTGGGTTCCTGGAGTGGATTTGTTCTCTGGTGGTTTCTGTGGTGGATTTGGTCTCTGATGGTTTCTGGGGTGGATTTGTTCTCTGATGGGTTCCTGGGTGGATTTGGCCTCTGATGGGTTTCTGGGGTGGATTTGTTCTCTGGTGGGTTCCTGGGGTGGATTTGTTCTCTGGTGGTTTCTGGGGTGGATTTGTTCTCTGATGGGTTCCTGTGTGGTTCCTGGGTGGATTTGATCTCTGGTGGTTTCTTAGGTGGATGTGTTCTATGATGGTTTCTGGGGTGGATTTGGTCTCTGATGGCTTCTGGGTGGATTTGGTCTCTGATGGCTTCTGGGGTGGATTTGGTCTCTGATGGCTTCTGGGGTGGATTTGGTCTCTCCTGGTTTCTGGGGTGAATTGTTCTCTGATGGTTTCTGAGGTGTATTTGTTCTATGATGGTTTCTGGGGTGGATTTGTTCTGTGATGATGTTTGGGACGTGTCTTTGGCTTGAAGCAAGACCATGACGAAGGATGTGGGTACTACTGGAGAAAGAAAGAGGCTCCGAGCAGAAGCCAAAGTAATGTGGATGGGAAATTGCTTCAACAGAGAAAACAAGCATTACAAAAGCCTACAGGACTGATTTTAATGTGCTAACACATGTAAACACATGCATTCGCAAATGCCGCTTACATGCATTACTGGCACAAATGCTGTTTAACCCTTTGTATGCTGATGACGGAACCGCTCCGTCATCAGCTGCGGGTGCGCTGTGCTGATGACGGAGCGGTTCCGTCATGGCCCGCCCCGCTCGATAGAACGCTCATGCGCGGCTGCGCTGAGCGTTCTATTGAGCGGGGCGGGCCGTGACGGAACCGCTCCGTCACGAGCACAGCTCAACCGACGCTGGTGACTGAGCGGTTCCGTCACCAGCATGCGGCTGCCGCGCGGCCGCCCCGCCCCCTTAGCACTGCGGCGGAATTGCCGCCGCAGTGAAGGGGTTAATAGCACCATATCGGATCTGGCTTTACTGAAAAAAGAAGCAGCAACATATCAATTCTTTCTGTATAGCATGCATACAGGAGTCAGAGTTGAATGTAGCAAACAGTGTGATCATTGAGTGTCCTTTTCCAATGCAAATTGTCCCTCATACATTCAAACTGAAGACTTCCTTGGAGGTGAAATGATGCTCCAAACAGCCAAAAGCCTGGTGGTAGAAATTTTTCCTCTGAGTGGGTTCAAAGTAAACTCTCTCCTCTCATTAAATCGGTCACAGAGGTCTTGTACAGCTGTGCTGACCGGTTCAGACCTAAAAAAGGTTTGGCAGGCATTATCACTCTGATACTGCACCTCTGCAGATCTCCTTCGTGTTCCTTGCATTAGGCATGGTCTCTTCTTCCATTTCATACATAGGGACACACATGTATTGATAACTGGCTGTATGCGGAGAGTGCGGTATTTGCAGGATATAAAACTCGAGCAATCTAGTCTGCCCAGACATGAAACTTATACGTGACGGAAAATTTCGAGTATCTGAAGAAAGAGGGTACTCCGACTTAGGCTTCCGAACAACCTGTATCTTTGAGCGATTGGCGGGCCCTGTCGCATGAATATCCGCTGCACTCCCAGGGGCTCCTTTTGCTAGTTGTGTGGGATCAGGCGCGCAACACCCATTGGGCTCGCCGGGCTTCAGCCCCCCCCGTCGCCTCCTCTGCCCGGGCTAAGATGAGATGCACTGAAATGATTCACGAACGCATCCAATCCGAGAATGTGATTTTTTTTATCCTTTCTGAGAGGCCCGGCAGCCCGAGCAGACAGCCAGCCTCTGAACAGTTTCAGCGAGTGAAACCCCCCTGCCCCCCCTCTTGTTTTCCTTTAGAGTGGCGCAGAGGTGAAATCCTTGCCTGAAGGCAGGGATTTCACCTAAGCACTTGATGGGTTGTGAGCATGGGGTGTGAAGTGCACAGCAGGGGGAAAGGGCTGGCCAGTGCAGGTGACACTTTTCCTTTGTAAAGGAATTTCTGCTGGCATCTTAGCCCAGGGTTTGCTGTCTGTGCACTTGTATAGATGTGTATTCCATACAAGTGCACAGACAGCAAACCCTGGGCTATGACGCCAGCAGGAATTAATTTACAATGGAAAAGCGTCACCTGCACTGGCCATCCCTTTGCCCCTGCTGTCCGTGCACTTGGATGGAATTCACATCCTACACTGCTCACTAGATGAATGGTGCTAGTGGGTAACTTTAGGGTTCAGGGTGGGTGTGGGTTTTAGTGTGCCAGGAAGACATTTTAGGGTTCAGGGTGGGTTACGAATTGGGGTGCCAGGGGGTAGTTTTAGGGTTCTGAGTGGGTATGGGTTTTGGGGTACCAGGGGGGTAATTTTAGGTATCATGGCAGGTATGGGTTTTTGGGTACCAGGGGTCATTTTAGGGTGTGGGTTTTAGGGTGTCAGGGGGGCAATTTGAAGGTTCAGGGTGGGTATGGGTTTTGGGGTGCCAGGGGGTAATTTTAGGGTTCAGCGTGGGTATGCGTTTTGGTGTACCAGGGGTAATTTTAGGGTTCAGGGCAGATGTGGGTTTTGGGGTGTTAGGGGGCATTTTTAGGGTTCAGGGTGGGTATGGGTTATGGGGTGCCAGGGGGAAATTATGGTTCGGTATGGGTTTTGGGGTGCCATGGGTAATTTTAAGGTTCAGCGTGGGTATGGGTTTTGGGGTGCCACAGGGTTAATTTTAGTGTTCAGCGTGGGTATGTGTTTGGTGTGCCAGGGGTAATTTTAGGGTTCAGGGCAGGTGTGGGTTTTGGGGTGTCAGGGGGCTATTTTAGGGTTCAGGGTGGGTATGGGTTAATGGGTGCCAGGGGGGAATTTATGGTTCAGGGTGGGTATGGGTTATAGGGTGCCAGAGGGGAAATTATGGTTCAGCATGGGTATGGGTTTTGGGGTGCCAGGGGTCATTTTAAGGTTCAGGGTGGGTATGGGTTTTGGGGTGACAGGGGGCTATTTTAGGGTTCAGGGCAGGTATGGGTTTTTGGGTGCCAGGGGGAAATGTATGGTTCAGCATGGGTATGGGTATGGGTTTTGGGGTGCCAGGGGTAATTTTAAGGTTCAGGGTGGGTACGGGTTTTGGGGGGCAAGGGTGTAATTTTAGGGATCAGCTCGGGTATGGGTTTTGGGGCTCCAGGGGGGTAATTTTAGGGTTTGGGGTGGGTATGGGTTTTGGGGTGCCAGGGACCTACACATATTGCCAAGTGCACAATGCTATGCGTACATGAAATGCAAAGTTTCCGAATGCCCCCCGACGTTTCAGGTATTAGAAATGTTTTTTAAGACTCCCTCGCCGCACCGATTTACCACGAGCCAGTACGCATACCTAACAGTAAAGCAGTCACGTCTGTTAACAGATGATTAATGGTAGTACTGCTACACATAGTCATGGGCACAATCCCCAAACTACCGACTTAGACTCTTACACGTAAACTTTTTACATCACATGTACTGCACCCCGGTTGGGTTGGACAAAATGGGGCTGGGAGACGACTCTAGATATGGCAGGTGCTCTGCTCTAGCCGCAGATTTTCTGCACTTCGTCTGGACATTCCCGGGCTTTGCCTCATATTGGGAGGAGATTTTTGTTTGACTGTGTGACATATTGGGACTTCCGCTTGAGTGTTCACCCCTGGCGGCACTGCTGGCCTTTGTGAAGGGGATACCCCCGGACATGCGCAAACTGGCTGCGCTCGTGTTGTTGCTAGCTATAAGGGTGGCCATGAAGTGGGGGCTGGGCACCCTGCCCCGGGCGACAGGCGGCTTAAGTATGCTGCTATTGCCAGGAGCAGCTTACGAGCTAATGGGAACTTGTGCCAGTGCAGTCGTGACCCTGTGATATTTGGGACCTGCTAGAAGAATATTTGTGTAGCCACACACCAGCATAGACCGTAGACTGTGGATCTGTGTAATTCACTTATACTGAACCATAGAGTGTAGGTATGGCACCACTGCTGGAATGGTTTCCCCCTCACAGAGGCAAGAGGTGCGTGTTAGATTGCTCTTGTCAGATGCGATGTGCACGCACGCTTATACTGATTCAAATGCCAATGCTGATTGTTTGCTATGTATCATATTGTGTTGTTGTTAAACTTCTATACTTAAGGCGTTCCTCCTACCAATGGCATGGAATGACGCGATGGATTTGTAAGCGATGTCCATAGTATGTGATACTGTATGAGCATAGGAGGTAAAGTGTATACCACATAGAAATATCGGCAGCTTGGCCTCAGTATTGTAAGCAGTTGGTCCTGCATACTAAGGGTATGGCCCCAGAGCCCAAGATGGCAGCTGTGAAGCTTTCAAAATGCTGGATACAAATGTATGACTACACATGTGTATCAGTTGAGTAGTGTGTAAAGCATGTAAACGGTTACTGTCTGCCTATGCTAATATAAGTCTGTATGAAGTTAATAAATGAAATATTTTTTTGGTGGAAATTGGTTATATTGTGTTCCTAAAGTGCTTTGTAGTAAAATATATTAAATTGGCCTTTTAATTCAGTACATTCTGTTCCTTTTTCATAAGACAATAGCATATAAATGCATCAAATTAACAAAAATCACCACATTTTTTCTCAACTTGACCTGAGCATTAACCGATCCTGATTATCTGCCATTTTAGCTCCGCCCCATTAATTAACATTAGCCACGCCCTTCATTTGCCATGTTAGCCCCCCCCCGAAATTAAGATCTAGTTGCGCCCCTGTGTGGGATGCACCACCATGTTTGCATTGTTTCAGGTTTTTCTGCAGGTCTTTCAGACTCGCGCCCCAGCTGCTCGTGCACCCTTCCCTCGCAGGTCCGCTCTGACGCACTTCGTCAGAATGTGCTTGTACTAAACTTTTATGAGATGAGCCATACCTTACTTATGCAAACTTTATGTTCGAGTAAACATCCTGGTCACGCGGCCACATTTCTACCTTATCGGAGGACCCATGCTTCCTTGCGGCAGCCGCAGCCTCCCTACCAGCTGGAATGACGTGCACCTTATCTCGTTCACCGACTGGCGGGAACAAAGCCTTCGGCGGCCCATATGGGCGCAGCTGTCAGTGCACTGCCGTGATCCAGGAAACCTGCCCTAGACTTTCTT
Source organism: Lissotriton helveticus (assembly GCF_964261635.1). Lineage (NCBI taxonomy): Eukaryota > Metazoa > Chordata > Amphibia > Caudata > Salamandridae > Lissotriton > Lissotriton helveticus. Next base: position 1,455,193,467 of record NC_136063.1, on the reverse strand, counting down.
CCATTAATAATGCTTGCGTAGACAGCAACATGGCTTCCTCCATCTCAGTCCTCCTCCATGCCCTTCCATCGTCACTTCCTCCTTCCCACCGCTGATCAGTGGGAGGACATGATAGGGTCAGTCATCAGGTTTCCTTCCTGCCAATGCCCCACACCTCTGCTGCTCACGTGGAAGCATTGCGAGCACGTGCGCTGTTAGAGTACCCTTACACTGTGAAACATGTTCAGTTCTCTTTATTGCATCCACCATGAATCCGCACAGCCACGACCACCATGGCAGCTCAGCCTTCAATATATCGCCGTTGCCTAGGAGCAGTCACATTCCAAAATGATGTATACAAAGATCCCAAGGTGAGCATGACCGTTGAGGCGACATGAACCTGTATAACAAGCTAATAGACCATAACACACTTGCATGTCTGTATTTTCACTCCCCAGCCCCCTGTGCTGGAAGTGCAGAAAGGTTACCGAAAATACACTTTACCCAAATGTTTCAAAACTGGAGTCACAATAGAACATTGTTAATAATCTATGCACATTTTTGAGTCCCCCGGCGCCCTTGGGAAGAATTATGGGAACATGGCTACCTCCAGGAGATGCTGGACTACAGAGATGCTTCCAAAGTTAGAACATTGCCTGTTTAAACCATGATTTCCAGCATAAAGCTAGGATAGCACTGAAGCCAGCTGCACAGCCAATGGGCAATTTCCTGCCCTATTGTCAATGCTTCTTCTCATTGCGTGGCTGTGCACTGCCGGCTCTTGACCGTGGTGGGATGTGCACACTCATTCATCTGTTTCTGCCTGGTGGCTCTTTGGATGTGGTCTGCATTGCAAGAGGTGATTGGTTGTTCTATATATTGCATAGTAGATTTTTTTTCTTGCAACTTTCTGCTATTGTAGTGTAATGCGGTTCATACCAATCCTATTGTGACATCTGTTCTACATGTATGATTATTTTTTTATTGAAATATTGTTTTCATATAGTGATGCATGTGTCTGTGGAGATTGAGTGGCTTTATGTTCTTTTTGAGTATGTTCATGAATTCATCCTTTAAGCCTCTTTACTAGTTATTCATTTACGTTTTGTTTGTTTATTCTTTAGTTATTTACAACAAATCCAGCTTTCTTTCGTGCTTATAATCCTCTTCTCCCGTCATGGCTATTAATAAACCTATCAATGCAACACATTAACTAAAGTGAGAATCTGATGTTTTTACTACCGAAATCTGTGTGCAACTTGCAGTGCTTTAAGTGGGATGAAAAAGGTGGGAGGTTCTTTAAAATGGGCGTGGCCAAAGAAGCATAACTCAGAATCTTTTCCAAGATGTGTGATCTGTGTAATTAAGGATGGGGCTTAAAACATGCTAACTTTGCTTCACATAGCATGCTCCCTGGCCAGTATTTGTGTGCCTCTCTGAGTCTGTTATTGCAGCCACACCTCATAGAACAGCCAGCACATGCACATAAAACAAGCCAGACATATTGGCTTTGCCACTGTGGGTTGTACCAAATAAATGAAAACAATGATTTTGTTGTGAGTAACTAAAATTAAAAATGTTTAAATTCTGAAACTATGAGACCATGAAGTTAGCATTAATACAGTCTTTGCCTCAGACACTCCTATTAACCCCTTCTCACCACTTTCATCTGCATTGTCTCACTCTATTAGGCAGTTACAACCATTTTCTTCACACATCTTTCTCAAAGGCACGAGGCACAGGGTCAAGACTGATTTGCATATGGCTGGGTCTAAACTGGGGTGGCACGGTGAGCAAAAGAAAAATGGATTTAACACCGATCTCTTGACTGGGGGTGAATGTATGACATTGTTCTGCATTCTGTCCATCAATTGTTCTTTTTGCATTCAGGATATGGGCATTAAGCTCTGTCCATGTTTTTAATTGGCTCCTTTGACTGTCTCTTCAAAATGCTTTTGTTTCTTTTGTTAATCTCTTTTATAGTCCCTCCTTAGTACCGCCTTTCCTCCTGTTGTACCCTCCCATAAGGATGCCCCAGTTGCATGTGTTGTTACTCAGGATCTGTTATTTCCTGTTTGTGAGCACTATTTTCCTTTTTGAAGCACACTGGTATGCCTTGTTGGAGCTCAAATAATGGCAGCCACAAAACTTTCTTGCGCGGCTCGCACAAATCCTTTTTGTTTTTTTCCAAATTATATTGGTTTATGCAGCGCATATGGAGGCCGCACCACTTACTTGCGTGGCTCACCCAACCCCCTTTTTTTAAATTACATGTTTTTATGCAGCTCAGCTCGCCAAACTTGATGTTCATGGCGGCTGCGCACCTTTGGGTTTTTTTTTTTTACTTTGGTGGCATGCTGCGTTTGAGCTTGCATGCAGGGTTCTTTTCACTGGCCGTAATGCACTAAGGGCTGAGGCTCGGGCGTCCCCACTTGATAGTGTCCAGGCGGCAACTGCTGACCACGTTCATGGTTTCAGCACATCTGCATTCCTATCTCAATGTCACAGATGTCTAGCTGAAACTTGTACCTGAGAACACTGGCATCTTGCAAGGTATTGCCTTGTTTGTTTTGGCTGGTTGGCCATGGGGCAGAGGAGAGGGGGCTGGGCAGCTGTGATTGGTGGGATACGGTTGCATCCAGACCTTCGCATTGAGCCGTGCCTGCTGACCTTCTTTTCTGCCAAATGACTTTATCCCATTCTGCTCAACCTTCCTTACATACATCCTCCCTGGCACTTATGTGCACGATCTGACTTGAGTGCTAGCACAGATGGGCTCACCCCAGTGCTTTTGCACTTTGGGTGTTTTGGTTACATTGACCGTAAAGCTGGAGTTTATAAACAATCTCCTTAATCCACATTCCACACTTGGGGACATTTACAGATTCGTAATTCATGACCCATGTGCGGAATAGATTCTGCTCGGATGTGGCCACACTGGCTTGGAAACTTGAATGCCCTAGTGCTCAACAAACCTCTTTACCTGCGTGCTTCCCTGGATACCATGGGCTATACTTATGGTGAAGACAGCACTCGTCATTTCTGCTAGTGCCACTCTATTTGATGTTTCAAGTGGCCATTTTGTGAAGCCCCCTAGATAATTGCCCTTTTGGAAATTCGGCATCACCAGTTACTATTGGTTGCAGCTGAATCCAAATAACCAAATATACTGTGATAGTTTCTGGATTAATAACCAGATTTGTATAGCCAGGTGTTGTGACTCAGTGCTTCAATTCATCCACTCCAGGTTTCTGTGTCTGAGCCCATAGTAACCACTGTGAATCGCAGTGGGTCCACTGGGGCTTTCGTCCTTCAGAGGTTCATAGGATTAATTTCTTCGAGTTGAGCAACATAAGGCATCTGTTACTAGTCCAACTGAAAATGTCTACCATGGCGATCTCCTAGTCTAGCCCAAGCTGTCATAACTGTGAAATAAGCGGATACACATCCCACGTCCCACGCATTCGCAGAACCACCGCCGGAGGTAGATCCTTCTCCTACCTGGTGGCCAAGACTTGGAACTCCCTCCCCACCTACCTACGACGGACCCAGGACCATCTCTCCTTCAGGAAACAGCTCAAGACATGGCTCTTCGAGCAGTAGCGGCTCCCCCCCCCCCCCCGCTCCCAGCGCCTCGAGACCCTACGGGTGAGTAGTGCGCTTTACAAATTTCCAGATAGATAGATAGATAGAGACATATGCATGACTGCTTGCCAAGTTGTGTATCTGTTTGTGTAATACTTGAGGCACTTTGAGGCTTAACTCCCCGCCCCCAATGCTCTTTGAGTATGTTTAGCAAACAGAACAATGTGGCTTGAGGCAGACCTTTTGCAAAACATCCTCGGAAGTCTGTTTTTGATTAGTTTATTTTTTTGCAACACATACGTTTCTCTGTCGTGGTTTGCCTTTGTCAGACCTTGATGTTTTACTCTAAATCTTGCAGTGCTCAAGACAACCTCACTGAAGAAAGCAAACATTACTTTAATTCTTTAAGTCGATGTCGTGAGAAGCAAGGAGTGAGGTATTCGGTGGCCTCTGTAGCTAAGAAAGGGTCAAACCATTTCACTCGAGTGGAGACAGCTTTGTGCCTCCTGTGCCTGATAGCATTCCATACTGGGCATGTTGTTGACGGTTCATAATGATCATGTGAATCAGAGGCAGACTGGCCTCTGGGAAATACGGATGATGTCCAGGCTGGCCACCACTTGTGGCAGGGCAATGGGGCCCAGGCATAGTCAGTCACATATCAATGATGTATGAGATCTGATTAAGTTGAGTCTTTCCTGGCCTCACTTGTCTTTTTGGTAAATAGAAAGCCCTTCATTTTCTTTGGAGAATTGCCAACACTAAAGGCGTCAGATCGCTTTACGATAGCACTTTAACATCAAACTAGCATTGCAGTGCAATAGGTCTTTCATTACTGAAAGTTTGAGCTATGGGCGTTGCATTATTATTTGAAAAGCCAATAGCTCAAACTTTCAGTAATGCGAGACCTGTTGCATGGCAAATGCTTGTTCACTTTAGTCTCTGGAGTGCCTCAACTCCATTTCACTGCCTAGTACAAGACAAGGTGCCCGTGACTTACTCCCCTCCTTGAGAACCAAGTATGGAAATCCTTGAACATTGTGGTGTACCATAGCAACCCTCAGTGAGAGAAGCTATGGCAAAGTTGCATATTATTCCACTAGTTTTCACCAGACCATGCTCACACAACTGCACTTAAACCAGTGAAAAATTCTGGAAATATATTCACAGGTTTTTCAGGGAGACACTGAAACAGGAACTGGAACAGTAAGACATTGACATGTATGCTGGGACAGGGAGACGCTAACATGTACGCTGGGACATGGAGACACTGGCGTGTACGCTGTGACATGGAGACACTGGCATGTACGCTGTGACATGGAGACACTGGCGTGTACGGTGTGACATGGAGACACTGGCGTGTACGCTGTGACATGGAGACACTGGCGTGTGCGCTGGGACAGGGAGATACTGGCGTATACGCTGGGACAGGGAGATACTGGTGTATACGCTGGGGCAGGAAGACACTGGCATGTACGCTGGGAGAGGAAGAACACTACACATACATTGGGACAGGAGGACACTGAGCTGTTGCTGAATTTGAACCAGCGGTTGCCGGTGGGGTCCACCAACACTCCTTGGAAACCAGCACATATTTTTCCACATCAAACATTATCCAAGAGGAAAAAACATACCAAGCAGAAACATGGGAGAGGAGAAAGACTGATAAACCGTCACAAAGGGAACAAGCATTTACAACGCAACGATCTCTCCTTTGCCAAAGTTAGAGCTATTGGCATTGTAAATGACAACATTTTTATTTATGTGTTGGTTTTGAAAACAGATAAATAAATGGCATTGTCATTTACAATGTCAATAGCTTAATCTCTCACAAATGTGAGACCTATTGCATTTGCACACACACACCCACACAAAGCGCCCCCCCCCACACACACATACACACACAAAGCGCCCCCCCCACACACACAGCGCCACACACACACACACACACACACACACACACACACACACACACACACACACACACACACACACACACACACACCGCCCCCCCACACACACAGAGCCCCCCCACACACACAGAGCCCCCCCCACACACAGAGCCCCCCCCCACACACACAGAGCAGCTATGCAAGTTTCCCAGGTTGACATGTAAGTAGTTCTTTCAGTTCAGTGTTTCCCTTTGTACTCAGGGAGCTGTAGTCCTGATTTTAGATATTTGATCAGCAGAACTACGAATCCCAGAAAGTATAAGGGAGTGGGGTAGTAGGAGAGGGAGGGATGAGCTCTTCATCCATAGCCACATCGCTGATGATGATATTCTTCTCCTGTGCTGGATAGCAATAAAAACGGGTTTGGTCATGACTAGCTCAGCTCGTCATGAGCACCTGAGAGGTATATGCCATGACGAGCTGAGCTCGTCATGAGCACCGAAGGAGATAGACCTCGAGAGCTCATCGTTTGCCTTTTCATGACAATGCGAATAACCACTTACTATCCCCAGTTTTATATTACTACCTTTGTTCGCTCTTGATGGATGAAGAGCTGAGTGGACCCTACCAGGATTCAAACCTTTCACTGGCAGGTCTCACACATATCTCAGCAGGGAGCGCTTAACTGAAGATGCTAACAGTCGATATGAACAGAACGTTTTTAGGCATGTGCCCCCCCCCCACCCCCTCCCCACCTTTAATCCACCAGTATGGAAGTGTCCTTCCCAGCCCACCGAGGTGATGATGAAACCGAGTGTTCCTTCAACACAAACAGTTGGTTCAGAGTGCAACGCTCTCGAAAGCACCCCCTTGTGCCGAGAGAACTTGTGTTTGCACACATGACGGCGCACGAGTGTGTGCACAGGATGGTTCGTGCGCCGGCACTGATGCACAAGAGTTCTGAATCACTTCGGAAGCTCAGACGTGCAAGGCCAGCAGTCTTTGAATCAGGCGGCCAGGAGCCCTCACAGTGATGTCAGCAGAGTGAAAAAACACTCCGAGAAGCCATCCTTGAGGAGCACTGCAGCACTAAGCATTAGCCGTATTGCAACAGAAGCTTGCACCTCTCATGCTGTGCCTTTTGCTAGTGATGGAAGCTTGCGCTACTGCTATCCACCCTGCATGTGTGTTCTGTGCAAGAGAAGCCTGCACCTTGTATGCTGTGCCTCCTGAAGGTGGTAGAAGCTTGCACTGCTACACTTCATGTTGCACGTGTGCAAGGGAAGCTTGCACCTCTCACGCGCTGCCTCGTGCATGGTTGGTGTGAGAATCTGGCACTGCTACTGACCTAGCAGAGGATGGAAGGAAACATACACTGCATGACCCAGTGACACAAATATTTTAAGCAGTGCGTTGCGAAGTGCCGGTGAGCCGTGATTTGTGTGCGCGGAGCCGGGCCCCCCGTGCACGGAACCGGGGCAGGGCTGCTGGAAGCTAGCGGATCCCAAAGTTACAGCCGGTGTGTGGATCCGGAGAGGCGGGAGCCATGGAGCCTGGCGGGAGACCCCCGGGGGAGATGGGGTGAGTGCGGGCGCAAGAAGTGCTGCATCGGGGGCTCAAGTGCTCGGCTTACAAAGTGCCAGTGGGCAGAGCCCAGGAGGAGATGGGGCACGTGTGACCGATGTCAGAAGCCTGGAGGGGGGTCGCATGGGGTCCGGGAGTGCCCGATCTGTTCAGTTTAAGTGCAGAGGGGATAGCCCATGCTGAATGTACCTCTGCCTCCCTGACTCCGTAAACTCTGCCTCAGCGAACAAGAACACACAGAACAAGCGAGCTCCGGCTGATCACCATCTTCCTCCGAGGCGAAGCAGAAATGCCTCGGAGGAAGGCAGCGTCATTTTGGGATTCGGGGGCGTGTTTTTCTTTCTCTTCTCTTCCCATTGGTTGGAAGGTAAAATTCCAGCCAATGGGAAGAGGAGAGAAAGAAAAGAGGAAGAAAGTAAACACCCCCCCGAATGCCAAAAAGGCGGGGCTTGAACGGAGTGATGCCCCTCTCCTCGAATGGCTGGCCTCCGTTTAGGAAGCCAGCCAACGGAGAAGAGGGGCGGGTTCAAGCCCCCACACTCTTAACATAAGATCTCTCCCTGCGAGACTGCGCAAGCGCAGCCTATGCACGTCTCGACCTAAAAAGCAGGGAAGGATGAGTCCGGAATAAAGGGCACAGAGTGTCTAGTAGTTGAATAATGAGGCACCAGATGGTTTTAAGGCAATGCAGCCTTGGATTCCGCTCGGTGACATTCAGTTGCAGCGGCCGCAGGCTTTCAAATAGAGGATTTGGGGACTGGCACTCCTTCGATTACAAATCAAGTACTGCACTGACATATATGCTGGGACATGGATAAACTGACAGGTATGCTGTGACAGAGACACTCTAACCCGTACGTTTGGACAGGGAGACCTTGACTCCTAGATTTTTATTTATTTATTTATTTGCTTATTGAGCGCCTGATTCAATTCCCGAAGGGATATCTCTGCGCTTTTTTGCTTCTGCTGTCTAGTCGCTGTTAACTTTCAGTTGTAAATAGAGTAGAAAAAAGGGGATTGTGTTAGGACAGTGTGAAAAGGTATGTTTTACGTTTTTTCCTGAAGGATTCAAGGCTAGGGATCAGTTTCAGTGCAATTGGTAGAGAATTCCAGAGTATTGGTCCTTTGTATCATAGAGCTCGTCCACCTTGTCTGGCTCTTCTCACTTTTGGAACCTGTAACAGTAGATGGTTGCTGGAGCGCAGTGTGCGTCCGGGGATGTATGGTGCAAATATTTTCTTAAGATATTTGGGACCTGCACCGAACAGACATCTATGTATCATGCAGCATATTTTGAACTTAATACGCTGCTTCACCGGCAGCCAATGGAGTTGGTGTAAAAGGGGGCGAGAGGGGGTTCTAGGGGGAGCATTTAAAGCTAATCTTGCTGCCGTGTTTTGGACTACTTGTAATTTCTCCAGTTGTTCCTCATTTGCCGATATGTATAGGCCATTACAGTAGTCCATTCTACATATTATTAGAGTTTGAATGAGTGTTTTCCTGTGGTTGTCCGGTAGAAAAGGGAAAACGCGCCGAAGCAACCCCACCACATGGAAGCATGCACCTGTCACTTGGGTAGTGTGTTCCTTAAGTAGGAGTGCCTGATCTAGTTTAATACCAAGGTTTTTTACTGTTAGTTTAGGGGTTGGGACCGGACCCAGCTCCGGGGGCCACCAGTCTGGAGACCATAAAAGAGTTGCCCCCCCAAATAGCATTACTTCGGTTTTGGTCACATTACATTGGAGATAGTTCTGTGTCATCCAATGTGCCACTGCTCTCATTCCGTCCGCAAAAGTTGTTTGAATTGCGGGTGTGAGGGTTTGGAAAGGAAACAGGAGTTGGGTGTCATCAGCGTATGACACCGGGGTGAATCCGTAAGATCTTATGATGTTTGCTAAGGGGGCCACGTACACGTTGAAGAGCGTGGGGCTTAGGCATGAGCCCTGTGGCACTCCCTTAGTGAGCTCCCTTAAGGTCGAGGAATGGGAGCCCAATTTAACACCTTGTTTACGCCACGAGAGAAAGCTCTCCAGCCAAGACAAAGCCATTCCCTCCACACCTATATCACTCAGTCTGTCGAGAAGAAGTTCATGTTACACCGTGTTGAAAGCAGCGGAAAGATCTAACAGCACCAGAATTACTGAGCCCCCTCCATCCAGTGACATTCTGATGTTATCGGTCACTGAGAGGAGGGCTGATTCTGTGCTGTGATCGGGCCTGAACCCAGATTGAGAAAGGTCCAGGCCTTCCGCTGCCTCGATGTATTTCGACAGTTGGGTGTTCACATGCTTCTCGGTGAGTTTACTGAGATAGGGTAGAAGGGAAATGGGTCTTAGGTTGGAAAGGTCCGTCCAGGGAAGAGTGGCGTTTTTGCGAATGGGATTGACCACAGCTTGTTTCCATTCTGCTGGTACACATCCTTCCCTAAGGGAATGATTTATTATTGTTTGGATGTGGGGACCTAAAAGGGAGCATAGGGAGGTCATCATTTTGGCAGGTACAAGATCATTAGGAGAGCCTGATTTAATGTGGCTAGTGAGGAGGGGAAGATCTGTGTCCGTGACTGGTAAGAAGGTTAATAGGGACGACTTCTTTTGTTTAGGTGTAGAGGGGATAGAAGTACCACAGTTGGGGCTAGTGGCTTTCAAGATTTTCTCATAGATTGTGTTTATTTTACTCTCGAAAAATAATGATATTTCATTACACAAAGGCAATGAAAAATCATTTGAGCTAACACAAGCTGTGGGTTTGACAAATGTTTCAAGTATTTTGTATAACTCCTTCGAGGAGTTTCCTGCCTCTACCAGTTGTTGGGTCAGACTATTCTTACGGGCCATTCTGATATTTTTATAATATTTCGATTGCGCTTCAAGGTATGCTTTTTTTTCCTCTTCTAGATGTGTCTTCCTCCATCTTTTTTCTAATCTTATGCATCCTTGCTTCTCAGATCTCAATACCTCTGTATACCATTTCTCCTGTTTATTTGGGGGAAATTGTTTATGCAATTTGAGAGGAGCCAGTTTGTCTATTGCCTCAGTAAGAGAATTCTTAAATTTGCTTAATGTGTCTTCCACACCATCTGTTTCCAGAAATTTGGGGTTTTCCCAGACCCTCTGCAGCTCTTCTACTGTAATTCTATGCCACTGACGGCGCCAAATAGGAGGGAGGATTTTTTTATGAGGGTATTTACTAGTAACTGGTAGGTGGAATTCTACCAGATAATGGTCTGTCCAGTCTAGCTGAGTGGCAGAATTGGAGGGATTTATAATACAGTTCGAGAAAAGCAGATCTAGTAAATGTCCGCCTTCATGAGTGGGTCCATTATTCTGTAATGTAAGACCTAAGGTGGACAGATCTGCAAGCAGAGATTTTGTTTCGGCTAGTTCTGGAATATCTGCATGTATGTTAAAATCGCCCAAGAGGACAAAGTCTTCTTTGGCTCTGATGTAGGGGGCTAACAGTTCCATGAGGGAGAGAGAGAACCCTGAACATGGTCCTGGCGGGCGATAAATGAGAGCTCCTTTCTTGGATATTCTGGTAGACAGGTTGATTCTAAAAATTAGAATTTCTAATGTGGAGCAGCATTTTTTCTCCAAGATGGTAACTTTCAAGTGATCTTTATAAACTATGGCCAGACCGCCTCCTGTTTTAGTGGGTCGATCCATGTTTAGAAACTTATATCCTGTGGGAACTCCTAATGCGATGGCCGGGGTTGTGTGGGGCTTAAGCCATGTCTCTGTCAGGAGACATAGATCAGGCTGTAATGTGTGGAGTAAATCCCATATTTGCAATTGGTGTTTCGGCATAGAGCGTACATTTAATAGTGTGCATTTTAGTCCTTCTTTTGGTTTTCCTACACCAGTGGCCAAAGGTTCTAAAGAGTTTGTGTAAATCGCTTGAAAATGGCAGCTGTTACAAGAGAATGGACCCTCAGGATATGGCCATTTGTCATTAATACAGTTGGGGATGATGGCGGGTTTCAGGGACAGCAGATCTTGAGCGGAATACCTGAATGTTCTCTGCTGTATTTGCGCAGAGCATATCCCCTGGCTCCTGGCACCGTCCTGGCGCGGACGGGCGCAGACGGGCAGCTCTTTGGCGGGTCTTCGGCTGCGCGCGATCGCTGCGCGCTCCTGAGGGGGCGAGGGCTAAATAGCCACTGAAATTAAACACTAGAGCGCTACCCGCTCCAGTGAATACAGGAAGTGCCTGAAGTGTGTGGCTCTCACCTGTCCGCCCTCCGCACAACGGTACTAATTACCCTGTCGGAACGAGGCGGACAGGAAGTAGAGTTGAACCACCACTACTCCTCGCTATCTCCTGAAAGTGTGACTGGCTGAAGCTGCTTCCCTGCTATTCAATCAGGTAAGGGAAAGTCAGCGCGATGACTTCTGGCGCATAGTAATCAGCACAAGAAATACAAGTTTAAAATAACAATTTAGGTGCGTGTTCGTATTCAACACACACACTAGTTATATATTTAAAAGTAGCACAAGTGTGCGCAAAGCTATGGCGAGGTTAAAATTTGGATAGGGAACACTGACATGTAGAGTTGGACATTGAGACACTAGCACTAATTCATTCACACTGGAACATGTAGATACTGCTACATACACTGGGAGAGGGAGAAACTGACTTGCTCTCTGATTCAGGGAGTCACTGACACATTGTTGGGGACACTGGCACACACACTGAGATTCCATCAATAACATCTTGAAACACCACACCAGTATTGAGAAAGGTTGAAAGACCCAACCTTATTAAGAAGCCCACCCCACAAGGAAAATCTTTCTATCCAACGTTTTGAGGAACAATATCTTCATAGTAAAATTGATCACAATAAACAAGGGTATTGGCTGAAGGTGAAGTCGTGCTCCCTGCTCCATAGGAACTCAAGCTGCAGTTCACCAATGGGTACCAAAAAGCAACAAAATATGGCTGGCATTGTTTGCCTTTCCCATTCAGAGAAGTTGTGTCCCAGCAGTCCTGTGTTGGATTTTTGTAGAGCCAAGACTGATTTAGATGTATGTATTTGCACATATAACTTACATTTACTGAAAGACGTTGTAACAGGGTCATTATAGTTTTCTTTTAAAATTCCTTACTAACCTACATTATTAAAACTTTTTACAAGTTCAATTATAATTGTGAGCGCCTGGCAACCTATCAGGTGGCTGATGAAGGGGGGGGCTTAGATACCTAAGCGCTCATAAATTGGATGTCATATCCTAATTGGGGGATACCTGCTCGACAGGAAGGTCACACACCTGTGCTACATTGTGGCTGTCTCTCCTAATTGGCACTACCATTTCCCCAAATCTGAATAATATACACAATAGCACAATGCACACTCCTAGGAGAGATCTGAACCGAATGCAGGATATTCATAGTTAAGAGAAAATTATGCATGTTTTCCGAAGAAGGTTATCCACGGAGGAACTGTTGAGGTTACAACACACTTGTATTCGCTTAAAAGCTGGAAAGATTCCAATTATTTATACTTTAATTCAGGATCTAGTTTAAAAATTTGCAATGGTATTCGGCCTGCTTGTGCACTGGAAATTTCACTCTATATACCATTGAATCATATATTCAGCAGAGGTGGCTGCTTGGCTCTGGCTAGAACACAACACCGAAATTGTATGATGGGCAGAGCTGTGCAAACTTTGGTCCTGAAGCTCAGTCACGTTCACTCGCACAATATTTCCCTCTCCGTATATAGATAGGCAGGTTTCAGCAATTGAAACAAAAACAAAAGTTGTGGATCCTAACGAATGAATGAAGGAAACCCATCCAGTCATACAGCTTGTCTTGAGCTTTTCTGTGGCCCGGGTCACAAATGTCATGCAGGGCCTTGTTTTTCAAATGGTAGGAGCATACTGATCAAAATAAAAATAATGTAGAGGCAGATTTAATTTTATTGTGCTGCCTACTGGCGACTGCAGTCACCTGCCTTATAAATAGCTCTCAGAGGCTTGCTACACATGCTTTTGTAATATGTTAATCCTTTTAGCAATAGGTCTGTGCCTTGAAAACAGCCAGGCAGGCGCGGTGCGTCCACTGGGGAGTGGTTGCGTAGCCCCCCCCCCCCGCCCGCAGCTCCCTCGGCGTCTTTGAACTTAAGTAAACTGAATCAGTTTACCTAAGTTCAAAGACGCCGGGGGAGAACTGACAATCATGTCAGTCAGCATGACGTCGGGCTGCCCACCGAAGGGGGTGGGCGGTCTGGCGTCATGTTGACTGACATGATTGTCACCAGCAGCAGGCAGCAACACAAGTGCGCATGAGTGGGGACAGAGGGCGAATTTTCGCACCGTGCCCACTCATGCGCACTTGTGTTTTTCCTTGTTTGCGCATGCCCATTAGGAGCCCCTCAGCCTCCTAATGGGTGTGCTGCGGGCGAAGATTAGCCGTGCCCCTAAGCCAAGCCTGGCGCTGCTGGCAGCGCCAGGATTGGCTGAGAGAGGTTGGCAGTCGACTCCAGGGCCGTTCGTGAACAAGGCGCCAAGGGGAGCAGCAGAGGTGGCGCGGACCGGCCGAGGTAAGTTTTTTTTCTTTTATATTTAAATTATATTTTATTTAATTCCCTGCCAGGCTGCAGCACGACCTCCCCCTCCAACTCCCCAGCCCCCCAACCCCCCCACCCCGCGAGCCACGACTTTGGCAGCACCTTCCTAAAGCACAAGCACCTTCAAATTGGCTTGCTGTCATTGAAAGAAGGTAGGTGTATTAAAATGAAGATTTGACTTTGTTTCGGAGCCAGGTCGGGTATGAGCCGAACATAAACAGAGCAGACCAAAAGAGCGCAGGCATCGCTTTTTGGGTCTCGCTGGCAATGCATCCGCAAGGATGCATTTGTCCAGCTGGAGACCAATAGCGATCTGTTACGGGGGAAGGAGGACAAGAGGGTGCACGAGCTTTTTCAGGCTGGATTCGTGTGCGCGAACGCGCACGTTCCGTCCTGTGCCGCCCTCCCATACTCCCAGCCTAACGCGCATGCATGCACACAGACAGACACACACACACACACACGCACTTACACTTACACAGACACGCAGGCACCCAGACAGGCAACCCCCTCCTCCTCCCCCACAGTCACACACGCATACACACAGACTCCAAGACGCACGCACGCACACACACATACACAGCCCGCCGCCGCCGCGCGCGCACACACATGCCCCCCCGCCCTCGCAGGCCAGCCACAAAGCGAAGCCCCACTCACCGGCAGCAGGACTCTTCCTCGGCACCGGGGCGCAGGGTAGGCTCCTGCCTGCTCCGGTGCTGCAAACAATCGCGGCTCTTCCGTGGGAGGCGGGGTAGGCTCCCGCCCTCCTACTTCCTGTTTCCGGTTGTCCCGCCCGGCCTGCCTGACTTCCTGGTCACAGGCCGGCGGCGTTGCGCGGTTGCGCTTCTGGGATGCCATGTAAGTTATGGTGAACCTGTGTTGTGCAGGCTCACATTTCGACCGGCTCTCTTAGAAATGAGGACAGCGTTCAATTCATGAAAACTCTCCTGCTGTGCTGCTACAGTATTTTGTGGTACTCGAGCGCTATGAAACAACTTTCATGCCAGCGCTACATAAACGAAAAATAAAACATCTGAAGGAGGTACCCATAAAGTCTCATGGTATGTGCTAGAATGTAAGTACAGTTGACTGTTAGATCTGCTGCTGTCTAGGGGCCCTTGCGGCGAGTTCCGTCTGGGGTGCCTGGCTCCAGGCTGCACAGGTGATTCCTGCATCCTGTGCTAATCCACGATGAAGCCGCACAGGGCACCTGTCTAGCCCCCTTGGAATGTGTCTAGGCAGCCATCCAGCAGAAATGTGTAAAGTCATACGCTGCAGCGAGTATTTTAAATGGGCGTCGAAGGCCCGTGTAGAGACAGACCCCTGCTGTTTGCTTTACTCTCTGTAGGCGGCACCTGGACAACGAGCCCTGTGAAGCTTCAGTCAGTGAGCGATTATTAACCCTGCAGGTATTCATGAGGACGCGGACTCAAAAGGTAACGCCCAGTCGATGCTTGAACTAGAAATCTAAAACTTTGCACAGCCATGAAAGTGGCCGTGGAATGCTTAATCGAGAGAATGCAAATAAGATCAGCTCATATAAGGCAGATGGGTAGCATAGCTGCCAAGTTTCTCGGGTCCATGCCTGACTAAATTGAGCAGTCTTGTTTTTTTTCTTAGAATTCTGGGACTTGTAGTCTTATTAGTGTGACCAGATTTGGAGAAGCATAACTGAGACATGGCAGACATTAAAGTAGCCTTCAGTTTTAATTGTATATCTGGCCTGCCCCTTTTTTGCGCAGCCATGTAAATGTATGTGTATATTTATATGCGTGCGCGCGTGTGTGTATGTATGTATGTGTGTGTACATATATATTATCTTGGTAAATATTGTATACACGCATACACATTTATTAGCCTATGTTTACAAATAGCAACAGCTGGACCGCCACCTTGCGCCCCCTCCTTCCCACTAAGCCTCTCTTCGGTAAACACACAGTAAACTCCTCCTGTGATGCCTAGCAGAAATGTAGGTTATTTCAGACCTTGGTATTGAAATTTTTTTTTGCTTTTTGGTGTTCTTTATTCCTTTTTTTTTTCTCTCTTTTTCTTGATCTTCTACTTTACTCTCCTTTGTTTTTCTTATTCCTATTGTAAATTTTGTTCATGATAATGTCTTTCTATTTTTGGATTGATATGACAGTTGTTTGTTCTGGATTTTTTGGAAAACCTACTTAAAGAATTGTGAAACGAAAAAAAGACTTCTAGGCGTCGGAAAGAGATCCTAGTTTTAAATTCTGCTTTGCAGGGTGACCTGACCCCTTTACTAAAAACTGGGACATGTATTAAAAATTAACAAAAGTGTCGGGACACCAGGATAGACCTTTGAAAACCGGTAATGTCCGAGGAGATCTGGGACGCCTGGTCACCCTTAGTCTTGTGTCCAGGATAAAACCTGGACTACAAGTCCAAGCATTCTAAGAAAAGAGGACTACAAGTCCCAGCATTTTAAAACGAAATACTGGGACTAGCCTATCCTACCATAAATGGACTTGGGACACCTGGCAGCTAGGTGGTAGGCCACTAGGTAGGTGACTGGCAAGACCGAGTCCTGCAGGCCAAGACTGCATGGACCAGAGCAAGGAAGGCAGCTCTGACACTCAGAGCAGCATAGCTAACACAGTGCTGTGCTGCAGAATACCAGCGTAAAGTACTCGAACAACAATGACGTCTGTCTTATAAATGTCACAAAAAAAGTTAATATTTCACTTCTGTTCTTGGATTTTCGTGAAAATACAACACATATTGCATTACAAATGCTATAGGTGTCACATTTGTGAAAGTTAAAACTATTGGCATTGTAAATGACAAAGCTATAACTTTAGCTATTTTCACAACCAACACATAAATAAAAAAAATGTAATTTACAATACCAATGGCTCAAACTTTCCTAATGCGAGACCTATTGCATTGCAAATGCTTGTTAAAACAGGTGCTGAAATCTTTATTGTAGCGCGTAAATGGCGAGTTCCTCGCTGCGATTTGTGGTTTATGCTTCCTGTGAATGCAATGCTTGCAGTTTTGCATTAGGCATATGCGTACTCAGCTGCTTTATGCATTTCCACTTGTTGCTGGGTACTGGGATTCATTAATATGCGAACCCACAATCATAAACTACTAGATTAACGTGTTACTTTAATTGTAGCCTGTATTGACATGGAAAATATGCCCGGTGGATATCAGAGCGTTTCCTTGGAAATATGTGTTTTATTTATGCTCCTGCCCTCATTAAACTCTTTAAACTCCCTGCATAAACCGAAGGTGTTCCTGGCATACGTTTCGTATCCCCCTGAGGTTGTGTGTGATTACCACACAAGCTCCACACTTTTCAACTGTGGCCGCAGCAGTACACGCAAAGATAATAGGAGCATAAACATATTAATACCCCTATTCCGACTTAAAATGTGCTGGAAAAATGCAAGGCTTGGCCTAATTTTTCTCCAGGTTTTCTGAGGTGAAAAACGCATTCTAACGCTCCCGGAGAAAGTTAGGCTCGCTTGGTTTCCTCACTCATTTGGTCCAGCTGGAGGTAGTATTCATGGCCTACCACTTTTGAAATTCACCAGCCGTCCCGAGCCAGGTATGGGGCCTGGCTGCTCCCCACTTTTAACAGCCCGATAGCTGTAGGTGTTTAAACACATAGGGTCGTATTAGGATCTTGGTCCTAAAGCCTCTGACTTTAGGTCGGAGGCTTTTCGACCTAGACCACAGGCGTCACTTCCGATCGGCTGATTACAATACAGCCAGTCGGAATTGAAACCAGCCAGTCATTCCGGCTGGCTTCTGACGGTCGGAACCGGCTCATAATCCATATGGATGGCATTTTACGCCATCCGGATTACGATGCACAGTTTCCGCAGGCTTTCCATGCCAGGCTTTCCGATATGAAAAGCATGTTGGAAAGTGTGTATGTTGCCCCCGTGTTAATCCCTGCACCTTGTGGCAGGCACCTTGAGATGCCTGCCACGGGATGCAGGGATTAACACAATCTCCCATTTCTCTATGAGAGCTTCCTTTGGGGCTGGTTTACGGCTGTAACACATGCTGCCATAGGGAAATGTGGGAATGCGACCGCACCATGTGCGGTTGCATCATAATTAGGTGGTTGAGAGCGCCCACCGAGGGTGGTCAGTCCTGTTGCCGCTACGATGTTTGTCAGAAGAAACTCAATCCAACATCATAATAAGCCCCCTACTGTTTACTTTTGGTAGCACCTTGATATTTGTAAAACCTTTCCCACTGCAAAAAGTTTTTTATAAAATACCTCAGAGTGAACAATATAGAAAAGGGTAGGTCTTATAGGAGGAAAATGACTTGCATTTTGAAGAAGAGTTCTTCCACAAAACCTTTCAGGTCCTTAGTCTTCACTCACAGGTGAGTAAAGTATTGAAGTTAGCTTTATGAATTCAAGTTGTTCCGAATGTTACCTTTTTAAAACTTACTGAGCAGAATTTTAATTTCACATCACCATTCCGACTACCCTGTGTGTGGAAGACAAGATAGAGCTGTGTGTAGTTAAGAGCAGTCTTAGTCTGGCACCATATTTCAATGGAAAACTAAGATAGTTCTACCCTAGGGGAACCAGTTACTATGTGGATCCTAAGATTGACCCTAGAGAAGAATTCTTTTTGAGGCTTCATGTATTACCTTACCTCTTCAAGTGAACTCGGTCTCAGGTAAATAGTTGACATCCGCAGCAGTCATGAGAGGTGCGACAATTTTGTAATACTCCTGAAACGAAGGCATGGAATGGTGGAAGGTTCAGGGTCTCTGAAGCTGATCCTTAAGGAGAGGGTTGTGTGACAGATAAGTAGTAAACTGCAGTCACGCAGAAGGGAATAACCACGGGTGGCTAAAGGTTATTAATGTTACGGGATGTTGACCTGAAGACAGAGTATTGGAGTGAACCATTTGGATACAGGAACACTTTGCTTAAGCTTCAAGCCTCTGTGCGGCAGCGTGCTGAACCAGGAGTTTCCTTCAGTGGGAAATGTGTTTGCTCTGTAAGTCATTCTTGTATTTTGTCTGAAGAAACCCGAATTCTAGAAGTGCACAAACCTAAATATCTCTGGTCCAGGACGGTGGAGGTGAACAGTGCGGGCTCACAGGCGGGTTATTTTACGGTTGATTGCTGGTGTTTGGTGGGGGTCTGTCTCGGTTATCATGTGCCCGGTTATAGTAAAGTGAGCGGCATGCAGAGTTACGGAAAGTGACTAGTTGTGACCAAACCACCTATTCAGTACCCCAACATAGCAACAGCAAATTAATTTGATTTCTCTAAGAAAGGTTCCATGTCGACAGAGTAACTATTAAAAATCGACTTATTTGTACATATGTCACGTATAGCATTTGTGAAACACAAATCAGAAAACAATAAAATAATTCAATGTAATTTGGTGTGTGGCCTGCTACGCAATTATTAAATTATTTTGTATACATAATTTATGTACAAAATGTGTGTATGTATATATATATATATATGTGTGTAGAATATATTTATATCTAATTATATATATAATTATATATAATTATATATATAATTATATATATATATATATATATATATATATATATATATATATATATATATATATATATATATATATATATATATATATATATATATATTTTTCGCTCCAAGGTTGTCCACCTTTGAGTAGCACACAAGCAGCAGCTTGATTCATGTGTAGGTGAGGACGGGGATCCGTTGTAGATGCCGCTCCGTAATGGAACTGCCCGACGCGTTTCGAAGCTCCATATGCTTCTCTTCAAGGGCTTTAACGGAAGCGGTGTGCGCAACCGATAACCCACTTCTCCATTTTCCATATGACACACCCACCAATGGGAGGCTCAAATGAGACTGTGTATTATGGGAAGTGTGGTGCGGAAAGCACATAATCAAGTCCTGTATGGACCCCGCAAGTGGGCCCGTCCTCGATCCCGTGTACGGCTGTTGTTTCACTTCCGTGACCCCCAAGGATGACGGGGTGGTGCATACTCCGCGGCTGGACGGCCGCGTATAAATTGTCGCTCCAAGGTTGTCCACCTGTGAATAGCACACAAGCAGCAGCTTGATTCATGTGTAGGTGAGGACGGGGATCCGCTTGTAGATGCCGCTCCGTAATGGATCTGCCCGACGCGTTTCGAAGCTCCATATGCTTCTCTTCAAGGGCTTTAACGGAAGCGGTGTGCGCAACCGATAACCCACTTCTCCATTTTCCATATGGCACACCCACCAAGGGGAGGCTCAAATGAGACTGTGTATTATGGGAATTGTGGTGCGGAAAGCACTTAATCAAGTCCTCTATGGACCCCGCAAGTGGGCCCGTCCTCGATCCCGTGTACGGCTGCTGTTTCACTTCCGTGACCCCCAAGGATGACGGGGTGGTGCATACTCCGCGGCTGGACGGCCGCGTATAAATTGTCGCTCCAAGGTTATCCACCTTTGAGTAGCACAAAAGCAGCAGCTTGATTCATGTGTAGGTGAGGACGGGGATCCGCTTGTAGATGCCGCTCCGTAATGGATCTGCCCGACGAGTTTCGAAGCTCCATATGCTTCTCTTCAAGGGCTTTAACGGAAGCGGTGTGCGCAACCGATAACCCACTTCTCCATTTTCCATATGACACACACACCAATGGGAGGCTCAAATGAGACTGTGTATTATGGGAAGTGTGGTGCGGAAAGCACATAATCAAGTCCTGTATGGACCCCGCAAGTGGGCCCGTCCTCGATCCCGTGTACGGCTGCTGTTTCACTTCCGTGACCCCCAAGGATGATGGGGTGCTGCATACTCCGCGGCTGGACGGCCGCGTATAAATTGTCGCTCCAAGGTTGTCCACCTTTGAGTAGCACACAAGCAGCAGCTTGATTCATGTGTAGGTGAGGACGGGGATCCGCTTGTAGATGCCGCTCCGTAATGGATCTGCCCGACGCGTTTCGAAGCTCCATATGCTTCTCTTCAAGGGCTTTAACGGAAGCGGTATGCGCAACCGATAACCCACTTCTCCATTTTCCATATGACACACCCACCAATGGGAGGCTCAAATGAGACTGTGGGTCGGCGGTTGCGCACACCGCTTCCGTTAAAGCCCCTGAAGAGAAGCACATGGAGCTTAGAAACGCCTCGGGCAGATCCCGTACAGAGCGGCGTCTACGAGTGGATCCCCGTCCTCACCTATACATAAACCAAGCTGCTGTTCGCGTGCTACTCAAAGGTGGACACCTTCGAGCATTGATTTATACGCGGCCGAATAGCCGAGGAGTATGCACCACCCCGGTACCCTGGGGGTCACTAAAGTGAAGCAGCAGTCGCACTTGGAATCGAGGACGGGCCCACTTGTGGAGTCCATACAGGACTTGATTGTGTGCTTCCCGGGCCACACTTCCCAGAATGCACAGTCTCATTTGAGCCTCCCATCGGTGGGTGTGTTATATATAAAATTGGGAAGTGGGTCGGCGGTTTCGCACACCGCTTCCGTTAAAGCCCCTGAAGAGAAGCACATGGAGCTTCGAAACGCGTCGGGCAGATCCCGTACGGAGCGGCGTCTACGAGTGGATCCCCGTCCTCACCTATACATAAACCAAGCTGCTGTTCACGTGCTACTCAAAGGTGGACACCTTCGAGCATTGATATAGATATAGATATAGATATAGATATATATATAGATATAGATATAGATATAGATATAGATATATTATATAGATAACATAACATAACATATAGATATATATATATATAGATATAGATAGATATAGATAGATATAGATAGATATAGATAGATATAGATAGATATAGATAGATATAGATAGATATAGATAGATATATATAGATATGCTCCTGCGTTTCGCGAGCTTAAGATTTATTTTTAGCTCACGGTGTTCGGACGCGTTTCGGCATTCGCCTTCGTCGGTGATAACATGGCGCCGCCGAAACGGACGTTTTTTATGTTCAAACATCATTCATGGACATAGTAAAAGGACAGCGGTATCAAGTCACATGCGCCATCTTAGAGTGGTCTAACACACTATTACGTTTCCCAAACATGTAAAATGCAACAATCGCGATTCCATCATGCTCATAGATGAGCTATTGCATTCCATACATTAATTAACGCATTAATACATTGCTTTCATAACGCCCTTAGATGGGCTACTGTTATTCCATTTAGGCCAGGGCTCCTAAATACCTTAAAGCACTGTCCCTATTGTCCATGATTACAGTCAACCACCTGTAAAAAATTCAGCATAGAAATTCAGCAATAAAACTCATATCCCCAGATTGTAATTACACATCAGATCCAGTAACAATTCATTTACAAATTAGATTGTATCAATTTTCCCCCAAGTGCACTGCCAGTTCCTCATGAGAATTCAAGCCTGCGGGTGTCTTGGTATTCAAATCGATAATGTATCTAGACTCGAGTCTTCTCAGAGTCGTCAATCTATCACCTCCCCTGGGGTTCTGCGGTACATGGTCTAAACAAAAATATGTCAAGAGGTTCCTATCCCCATTGTGAAAATCTTTAAAGTGGCGGGCTACTGGGTATGTCAAGTCTCCATTATTAAGGGCTCTGGCATGTTCCAAGACTCAGATTTTTGCAGGATGGATAGTACTTCCTACATATTTTAATCCGCACGGGCACTGTAAACAGTACACTGTGTATGGAGTCGTGCAGGTCAAAAATGTGTTTATTGATTTTGGTTGCCTCATTCCGGGTACCTGGAATGTGGAGACTTTTTTTTACTTCCAGCGCATGCCTTACACTTTTTACAGGGGTGGAATCCCTTTAGGACCTTGTCAAAACCCTTCGTCTTAGCATTCTGCATATAACTGTTGGTGAGGCTATCTCTGAGGGACCTGGCCTTACGATAAGTTATCAGGGGTCTTTTCGAAATGTCCATTCCGATAACTAGATCCATTTGTAGAAGTTTCCAGTGTCTGTTGAACACATTTCTCAATCTAGTGGCATGTTTCGAGAAGGTGGTAATCATTCTAAAATTATTGATTTTATCCTCTTCCCCTCCTCTTTTGGTGCTCACTTTAAGGAGACTTTCTCTGGTTACCGAGTCGACTCTGCACTTAGCACCCTCTAGGATCTGTCTACTGTATCCTCGTTCACGAAATCTAGCCATACTCTCGGCTGCATATTTTTCATAATCTACGTTCCTTGTGTTGTTTCTCTTGATTCGGAGCAATTCTCCGTAGGGGATACTGTTTATTAGTCTAGGGGGGTGTCCACTGCGGGCATGCAAGATGGAGTTTCCCGCAGTGGGTTTACGATAAAGTTTAGTACAGAGTTTGTTATCGACCACTGTAACTTCCTAATCTAGAAAATTCACAGAGACTTCACTGATGTCCACTGTGAATTCCAAATTATACTTATTCTGATTTAAAGCCTCTATGTATTCAAGAGCACTCTCCTTCGTCCCTCTCCATATGACGAAGAGATCGTCAATATACCTATGTCAGGTGACGATTTTTTCGGTCCAAGGACCTTTGTCCGCTGCCCAGGCCACCTGCTCCTCCCACCAACCCACTAATAAATTTGCGTAGCTGGGGGCGAAGCAGGTTCCCATCGCAGTTCCTGACAGTTGTTTAAAATATTGACTCTCAAACAAAAAGATGGTGTTGTGTAGACAAAATTTCAAAAATTCTATCAACATCACATTGTGCTCAGTGTATTTGGCTTCTCTGTTTCTCAGAAAGTACTGTACCGCCTCCATACCTTGCTGATGTGATATGCAGGTATATAGGCTTGTAACATCCATAGATATCATTAAGTCTCCTTCTCTCCATTCAACATCATTCAATTTGCCCAAAAAATCTTTTGTGTCTTTCGTGTAAGATCTTAATTTCACCACGAAAACGGACAGAAACGCGGCGGGAAGAATCCTGACGTTCGCGAAGAAGTACGATGCTCCAAGGAAGATGCTGCAAGTGAAGGCAGCGCAAAAGCCCAGTGAGCAACCAGAAACATCTGAATCAGAGGTAACCACACCGGATCAATCCGACGATGAGAATCGACCGGGGAGTAGCCCGCCGCAGCCACGCAAATCCCCCCCCCCCCCGGTGGCCAACGTGCATTTTCTTTTGCTTTTGTCTTTTTTGGGGCACTGCTGTACCTGCCACACAAGCATCCTCTTCACGGTGCTTTGGTATCATGTTAACTTCCTTGGGGATGCTTGCGATGTAGTCCGGTAGCGTGGGGAGATGCTTGAATAGTGGCTCCCATGGAAGTCCTGCTTTACCTCTTGGGAGGGCTGTGATGGATCCTGTTGGAGAACCACAGAACCCACAACATGATTTAAAACATATACTTGATTTTTACTTGTGGATGAGGATGACTCTGTGTTCCCCGATACCCTTTTAAAAAATTATTTCATGAACATGGGGGTCTGAGTCCCCCAGTCCTCGAATGGCGGTTGCAACATTTTCTCCTGTGTTGGTCAGCCAATCAGATTGCTCGGTAGTGGTCCCTCAGTACTCAGCGTCTCAGATACTTACGGACGTAAGGGAGATGCTCCTTGTCGTTACGGATGCTACATATAAATTATAATACTTCTAACCAACTAAGAACGCCTTGCATTGAAAAAGCCTTGGCCTGCTGGCCATGGGGCGAAAAACATGTCGGCTGTTGCTGTCATTTTTCAGCATTTCTATGCGCAATCAAAATTAAATATAAAAGAACTAGTGTTTCGAAACTCGATTATTGGATATTAATCTCCAGAAACTCATTCAGGAATAAGAGGATACATACCTCCATTCACCATCCTTATTATCTCTTCCTATGGCTTTTGGGTGTAGCCATTTGGAGGCATGTACCATCACCATATTGGGCCATTACATGAGCAGCGCGAATCCCAGTGCTACCAATACCCTGGTTCTCCTTAATCAAAGATCAGTGGGCCGACTCTCCTCCACCTTAGTGTAGGAGCCGCCACTAGTGTTTCTTTGATAAGGCTTTAGCCAGAGTTGTGAAAAAAAAGGGAAGGGATGCACAGAAGAAAAGAAAGTGTCTTCCCTCAGAACGGCTGAGAGTTTACATGTTTTGTCTACCGCGGTCTCAAAAGTTCAAGGAGAGTAAGGGAAGGGGGCAGGTTGGCTCTGGCGTCACTTAAACAAACAAGCTGCGTGCACGCTTTGAAGTGCCCGACGTATGATGTGGAAAAATGTTATTCAGTCTCATAAGTCCTGATTGACTCCTCTCGGGCTTTCTCTGTGGAAATCAGGAATAGTGCCCAGTTGGGGTTGTTCGATTTTATATTGCACTATTGGGAGCATAAAGGTGGAATTATATATTGTTATAACTTACCATGGGCCTTATTTGGTTGAAAAAGCGAGGTACCGGATAGAGTTCTGTTTCCCCTCCATGTTGCATTGTACTTCACGCGCACAAAAGGTAACTTGCCACAGATTGTAATGGTTTGAAAAGCACTGCGCTGACGCCAGGCAAGTGTTTTAAACTCTTTATTCCGGAGCGCCGGGAGCTGCGTCCTAACCTCAGCGGTCCGCGCCAATAACCAAGATGGCCGCCTTCCGCTTCCCGTCCCCACACTTCGTGTTCCGGGGACGGAACACTAGACCGCTACTACAGATCTCCCCCCTTTATGCAATAACAACACAATGTATATTACAGTCCTTATTTCCAGTTCATGTCATAGTCCTTGAACTTCTCTGGTACCTTTACGCTCCTTCCCACTCTGGTTCTCACCACTTCAATGTTTCCTTCTTCTTCCGGTTCCTTTCCTCCCGACCACTTTACTGCGCTTCCTCTCTCTCTGTCCGTCACATCCTCATTGCTTTCTTCCTTGCACCCGCTCCTCGTTCTTCCTCTTGCACCGTCTTCTCCTTCTCGGTCTTCCACTTGCTGCACTCCTTCTACATTCTCGTCACTCCTTCCACTACGTTCACTTTCGCTTTCCTCATTTACATACTCTGCTCCTTCATTAGTCTCATCTCTCCACTTCAAGATTTTGCTGCATTTAGCCATTCTGTCCTGTGACCACACCATCCCGTCACTGAGCAGGGCTGATCGGGCATAGGGCTCCACCACTTTCAAAGGTGGTGAAAATTTGCTTTCTCCCTTTTTCTTTAGGATGGCCAGTTTTACTCAGACCCAGTCGCCCTTCTCCAATCCTACTTCCTGAGTGTTCCGTCTTCTGTTATAGTTTGTCGTGTATACTTCTTGTGCTTTCTCCAGATTTCTTCTGACCACAGCTGGTGACCACTTACTCTGCACAACTAATTTCCTCCATGCCATGTTGTCCTTGGTGAAGGCCTCTCTCCCTCTCAAAACCTTAAATGGGCTGTATCCCGTGCTTCCTGGGGTGATCCGATAGGCCCAGATCATCTTCTCCAATTCGTTTTCCCAGTCCAGTCCATCATTAATGGCCGCCTGAATGGTGCCCATGATCACTCGATTGAAACGTTCCACCTGACCGTTTCCCGCGGGGTGGTAGATGGGCGTATGCTTCACCTCTATACCATTCCTGGCTGTGAAGGCAATCCACTTTGCCGAGGTGAATTGGGGTCCATTATCACATGTGATGATTTTTGGGATTCCTTCTCTGACAAACGTGGCGCGTAGGAAGCGCACCACAGCATCCGTGTCCACGTTCTCCATCACCTCTACCTCTGGCCACTTGGAATACTTGTCGATGAGAACTACAGCATACTTCTGAGTTCCTGCTTTGTTAAGGATGGGGCCCATAATGTCCACTGATATCATTTCCCATGGTCCATCTGGTACAGGGAACTTTCCCAGGGGTGGTCTTAACATGCTCTGTGATTTGTCGGCTTTGGCACATGACTCGCATTGTCGCACATAACGTTCTATCTGTGCGTCAATGGCTGGCCACCAGTACGCTTGTCTGGCAAGGGCTTTTGTCTTTGTGATGCCCTGGTGCCCTTCGTGCAGTAAGGTCATCAGATGACCTAGTATGCCTTGTGGTGGGATCACCTTGTCCCCTCTGAGCAGGAAAATAGGGTTCTCCGCCAGCGATAGTTCATCCCTTACTTCCCAGTACCTCCTCAGTTCCTCCTTGAGGTGTCTCTTTTCCGGCCACCCATGAACCACGTACCCTTTGATGGCCTCCAAGTCGACGTCTTCCCGGTAAGCATCTTCCCACTCTTGGGCACCGATCACTTCCTCCGTATCCTGGATGGTGGCTACCACATATCCTTCCCAGTTCTGTTTCTCGCAGCTCTCCGCTTCTTCCATTGCCGCTGCTCTGCTCAGGAAGTCTGCCACTTTGTTTTGCGGCCCCGGAATGTGTTCTACTTCGTACACAAAGTCCAACAGTCTCAGAGTCATTTTGGCAATTCTTGGGGTCGCGTGATCATGGCCACTGGAAGTCAGTACTCGGACCAAGGGTTTGTGGTCCATTCTCACTAGGAATTTCGCTCCCCACAAGTACTGCCTACATTTTTACATCGCCCAAACCACTGCCAGCATCTCCTTCTCGATGACGCTAAACTTCTCTTCGTTGGGAGCAAGCGATCTCGAGGCAAAGCTGACCGTCGATGTGTCTCCATCTTCCGTTTTCTGCATCAGGACTGCCCCCAGGCCACGGTCACTGGCGTCCGTAGTGAGGATGGACTCCGCACTAGGGTCAAATCCTTTAAGGGGAATGGTGACACTCATCTCCTGTTTAAGGGCTTTAAATTCTGCCTGTTCCTCTTGGCCCCACAGGAATTTGTTCTTTTCCTTCAGTAATTGGCGTATGAAATGTGTTTTCGTGGCGAAATGGGGAATGAATTTACTGTAGTACTCGGCCATTCACAGGAATGACCGAACATCTTCTTTCTTGCTAGGAGTGGGGGCTTCCAGAATGGCCTTCATGTTGGATCTTTTCGGTTTTATCCCCTTTTCGCTCACCTCATGACCCAGGTACGTGACGGATTGCACGCCCAACTTGCACTTTGACCATTCCGCCATTAGGCCATTGTCTTGCAATGTTCGCAGCACCTTGTGGAGTTTCTCATTGTGGTCCTGTTTGGTTCTTCCCATTATCAGGATGTCATCTTGAAAGAACTGTACGTCTTTCACGTTCTTCAGTAGTCTGCATCAGCTTCTGAAAGATCGCCGCTGCCGATGCCAGGCCAAACGGCATTCTCACGAGTTCGTAGCATCCGAAAGGCGTGATGAAAGAAGTGAGATGGCTGCACGATGGATGTAGTCTTACTTGATGGTATGCCGACGACAAATCCACCGTGGAGAACCATTTGATGTCCTTGGTTTTCGCTAGCATCTCATTTATGCGGGGCAGGGGAAATTTATCAATGACAATGTTTTTGTTCAGTTCCCTGAGATCGACACACAGCCGTACTTTACCATTTGGTTTCTGGGCTACCAGCAGAGGTGAAAGCCATTCTGCACTTTCTATGGCTCTGATCACTCCTTCCTTTTCTAGTCTGTCCAGCTCCGTTTGCACTGCCTCCCTACTGCGGAATGGGATGTTCCTCACCTTGTGCACAACGGGTTTCGCTCCTTCTTTTAGCTTTATGAGGTGTTTGTATTTTTTCCAGTTCCCCAATTTGTCCATTGAATACCTTGGGTATGCCCTCTGCCATGACTCCACGTCATCCTTCCCTTCCATGTCCATTAGCAGGATTTTTTCAACGCCCCCCTGGGTTGAGTTGTATACCCAACGCTCCTTGGTCCTTCCAGCTCAGTACTGAGGGGCCTTTCTCAGCGACGTATAATTTGCAATTTGCGTGGCGGCCCCTGAACTCGAACAGGAGGGGGCAGTATCCCAGCATGGGAATTCTTTGTCCGGTATATGTGACCGGCCTCAAATCCATCCGGTGCAGTTTCTCCTCGACCTTGGGTGCGAACTTCTCTTCCCATACTTGTCTTTGTATGATGGTAATGGGTGCTCCGCTGTCCGCAATCATTTCCATTGGTATCCCACCGATGTGCATATTCAGTCTGGGTTTGTCCGTGTCCGCTCCTTCCATTTCCAACACCTGGACATCAATATATAGGAACTCCTCCAGGTCTTCGGCGTCCTCTCGGTCGCTTGCATCCTCTTTTCGCTCTTGGTCCACATAACGGACCACTGCGCCTTTGGGTTTCCGGCGGCACACCTTCTCATAGTGCCCGAAGACGCTGCAATATGAGCATTTCACCCTGAACGCACGGCAAGCTTTGTCGTTACCCATATGTGCAGTACTGCCGCACCTGTAGCAGCTCGGCTTGCCCCCTTTATTCGTCCTATTGTCCATCTGATGGTTGTTGTTGTTGGGTCTTCTACTATCTTGATTTCTTTGCATGTCTCTCTGCTTCGGTCGTTCCCCTCTCGACGGTGTCATTATCCTGCATACTGTTTGTGTCTCTCCTGCTTCCTTCTTAGCTGCTTGCGCGCAACGTCTTGACAATTCCGCCTTCTTGACCATCGCCCATATCTCTTTGAGTGGGGAGTCTCCATTTACCCACAGTTTCTCCTGGATGTGGGAGCTGGGCGTGTGCATGATAATTTGGTCCCTGATTAGGTCGTCGTGAAGTGTGTCAAACTTGCACGTGAGGGCCAACTTCCGCAAGGCTACGACTTACTCGTCCACCGTTTCTCCGCTCCTCTGCTTCCTCTGAAAGAAGTTGTATCTGTCAATCGCGACGCACACGACCGGTCTGTAGTGTGCGTCGAGGTCTGCGATGGCATGACTGAAGACCTCAGTATCCGTGGCACCCCTCTCGCCTTTGACTATGGTATCATACACTCTGATCCCCTCCGGGCCCAAGTTGTGTAACAGTATTTTTTTTCTCCTCTTGCTCGAGAACGGAGTATCGCCTTCTTCTTCCAGGGCTTCAAGATAATTGAGGAAGTACCTCTTCCAGTCTTCCCATTTCATCTCCGGTTCTCCGCACTTTGTCAGGAAAGGCACCAATTGAGTGAGGGATGAAGACTGGGTAGCCATTTTGGGTGCACCTCTCCGGTTAGCAGACACAGGGATCGTCCGACCAGGTGGGCTCCCCGGCGTTTGCTGCTCCGCTGTGTCCCCTTCACTGTGATCACTATCTTCTCCCCTCTCTTTCGCTGAGGGACCCTGTAGCGCCAGTCGGCTGTTCCCCTCGGATAGGTTCGTTGAGCTAGGCACCACTTCCACCACTTGCTGTTCCGCCAGGTTGCCGGGCACACCTTAACTGCAGCCTGGGATGGGGTGTACCTCTCCGTGGCCCTGTGCCCCCTGCATGTGCCCTGTTTAGCACCGCGCCACTGTACACTCTCCAAGGCTTTGCTTAATCACGTGGTGCCTCTAGGCTCACCTCAGGGTTGGAGTCCGTTTTGGGTATGTCTATTGGTCCCCCTGAAGCGCTGGCGTCTGTTCGCGCTTTTTTCCAAGCTGACTCTCGGCTCCTCTGCCACGCTCCGGTTGCCGGCGGCGTTTCACCTCGCCGGTTTAGTCGTTGTGCGTCGTCGCGCGTGCGCGGGTCTAGAGACCACTCCTCGTCGCCATTGTAATGGTTTGAAAAGCACTGCGCTGACGCCAGGCAAGTGTTTTAAACTCTTTATTCCGGAGCGCCGGGAGCTGCGTCCTAACCTCAGCGGTCGGTGCCAATAACCAAGATGGCCGCCTTCCGCTTCCCGTCCCCACACTTCGTGCTCCGGGGACGGAACACTAGACCGCTACTACATAGATCAACAAAAATTGCTGGTGATTTCGTTTTTGGGCCCCAGTTACCTGTGTGCATGTCTTCTATTTCTTGTTTTAGACTGGAGCAGGAATAGTACACTGCTTCTCAGCGCGTGGAGGGAGCTGCTATCAGGACAGACATCCGGAAACAATGTTTCTTTTGATAATTGCAGTTTCTGCTGGAAGGCACTCTGCTGCGCTGCGATAAGCAGCGTGGAGTGTTCTCCTCCAGCTCGAGCAGCGTGAGTCACAGCTGCGATCGCCGTCTCGTGTCACTGGTTTACTACTTCTTTGTTCCCCACTCTCTCCTGCACTTGGTACGGCCTGCTACTGACGTGGGCTGTCTGCATGGTGTGTGTTCCATAGAGGTGGGCGATCCAACAAATTACCAGGAGGAGGAGCCGAGCTAAGGGCCTGACTAGACTTTGAGACCCCGCAGGAGCCGAGCCGTTAAATTGTGCTATTTATATCGTGCAAAAAAATGCAAGCATATGATAATTGTAGGATTTAAAAATCACGTATTTATTATGCCGAGGTTTTTCAGTTAAACGCAGTAGATGCTAGAAGTGCATTAGGAGGCACTCATTTAAAATGGTAATTTAAAAATATTAATTTAGAAGTACTCCTGCCCACCCCGGTAATGCCATTATTGAACTAAGAGGCATTTCGTTTGTAATATACTTACTATATTTGGCCTTGAATTTTTATTATACATGAAGTACATTATAATCTATAAAATCGAAAACAAGATAGACCTGTTTGCCTAGGATCACGCACTTTGTGTCAAGCATTGAAGTCGGGATTCATTTCCTGGTTTTACATTGTGCAATTCGTCCACTTGCTGGGTATTTTTTTTTTTCTTCTGTTGTACATCAGAGGTCAATGCCTCCTTAGTTATTGGAGCAAGAGGTTAGAGCAGGGCTGTTGTGTAGAAGCCTCATGACCAGCCCTGGGCTCGCTCGAGGTCGCCGAGCCAGGCACGGGGCTCAGTCCTTGAGTGGCTCGCCCACTTAGGGTGTTGCCATTTTGCCCTGACCGTTCTTGCAGACTAACGTGGTGCTGTTTTCCTGCTCACCTGTCCCGGTCACTGAGTCTGGTGTGCATCCTTTTCCAGTCCCAGGAAAAAGCTAAAATAATAGTACCTCAAATAAAGGTGTCTGGAATCCAGCGCTGCGAAGCCATTCTAGTGGAAATGCAGCACCCAACGTGTTTCTGTAGCACAACATAGCACTTGCTGTGTTTGAGACAAGGTAGTACGTCATCGGTTCCATATTGTGCTAAAATCTCCAGGGATACCAAGAAATTGAGGGGGCATAATATTGTTTTCTAACAGCTGAGAATAACATCAGCCGCGGTTGACCCTGATATTTACACAAAATGTTGCTCTGTGATTGTACTAGAATGAAAATTGTTACTGGCAGTGGTTGTCTGGCTGTAAGGAAATGGCAAATTGTTGGTTTATGTTATTAAAACCCATTAAAAACTTTTGTATAGGAGCGATTTGTAGACCTGGAAAGCCAGTGCAAGTATAACAAAAAAAATATATATACTGGACATATGGGAATAACGTTGGTCATTCCGTTTATGATCCTTTTTTTATCTATTTATTTATTCATTCACTCTATGCACCTTGAAGTGACCTTTGTCTCCCGTTCAGAATCAATTATTGAGACTTTTATACTGTTTCCCTTTTAAATATATGTAACTGGGTTTAAAAAAAAATTATATTGAATGTACTGTGCTGTACTTTTTAGGTCATACTGACCGAAATAAAGTTGTTTGAAATGGAAGTAGCTAAAATCCCCAGGGATACCAAGAAATCTTTACGTGTCTAACTTTGAGGTCCTCAAAATGTTCCATTTATTTCTTCCCAACACCACCTTCTCCCGTTTATATTTCTTGTAATCTAACCAGGAACACCACGAATAAAGGGATAGCTAGATGTTTCGAGGTACTTTTATCTAAACACCCCATTAAGAGATTATCCAAAGTGCAACATAGAATATGGTCGAGACCCTCCTAGTTTTTAGGACTTGGATGAGACCTGATGCTGAAGCATGCTGCTAATAGGTGACTAGGGGAATAACTAATAAAGAAGCGATTGTGTCTACCAATTAGGGTCAAGCTTTCCACTTGCTAAGTGTTTTGGGGGATTTGTTTGTATGTGAGATATTTATTTTGTCGCCTACCCTTTTTTTTGTGAGTGAATTCTTTGTAACATGTGGATATGTAAATCTATAATGTCTTTGATTGTCAGCACTGTATTTATTAGTACAGCAAATGTTTGAAATTATATTCTAACTTAAAATTGCGCGTAATGTTTTGTATATTTTTTCTTCTTTGCCCCAAGAATAAGGTGCTCGTGAAACTTATCTCTAGGTAATAAACACAGCTACATTTTGATACAAGAAGCAATATTAAAACAATCTGCTGGCTCCGGGCACTATTGCACCTGATGTTTGGATTCGTGTTTGAACCCAAGGTCACGGATTCACGTTGGACTGACTCTGTCTTTCAACATCGATAAAAGGTGTACCATTGAACTGGGAAGCAATCGACATCTGTGAACCACAGAGCCAGCGTGTGCTTTATAAGCGCACACATTACATAAAGTATGTGGGGTTCAGTTCAGTGAATAATCTGTGAAAGCGTAAGCACGGGGCCTAAAGTTCTGTTCAGGAGCTTGTGGCAGGCCCTACCCAAGGCCAGGGTGCCCCATACCAATGTGGCATAGTTTTGGTTTAACTTCTTGTCTCATTAATCCACCACCAGCCACTGCTTGCCACTTTAGCTCACTCTCTTGACATGTTCAGGGCTTCAAATGCTCTAATAGTGATTTGCTTCAAAAAGTGGTGGACAGTCACCACAAAACAAGAGATCAAATCAGCATTTTGTTCCAGGCTTCCCTACACAATGCATGGAACGAGCCTCTTATGGAAGAGGAGCAGCCTCTGCAGTGGATATCCGAATGGGTGCCCACTAACTAACAGGAAAAGGTTATTTCAACATGCTGTTTATTCCTCCTGCTTCTGTGGCTCTGCTCTACAGTGCCCTTGAGTACCCTGGAGTTTCTTAATAGAGCTGTCAGCTGTGCATTTCTGCTGTGTTTGCTGGTAATGTTTCCACAGTGTTGCTTCAGTTACTTTTGTGTGTTCAGCCTTTTTTTTTCTTTAGTTGGTGCATTGCAGTTTCATCTCCAGTGAGACCTTATCTTTTTAGATTCCAGGATAGTAAGTGAGTCAAATATAGCTTTGAGCAAATCCAATGGTGAAAGATTTGGAGTTTATTTGCATGAATCAGTCTAATTGTTTGCTGGCTCTGTGGAGTCAAACCTGCCAAGTACTGTAGTATTGTATTACTTTGTGTGCCTTATACTCAAGTGGATAATTTGTAAATAAATAAGGTTGGGGCTCTCATCAGCAGGCAGCTTGCCCCAGCCCATTTCTCCTGTTATCGCCATCTAAAACAGAACTAACTACTAACTGTGAATGAGGAAAGAATGTGGCATAATGGCCAGAGCTGCTGACTTTGGAGCTGGGGAACCGGGTTCAAGTCTCGGCGTCAGCTCAACATTCTGGGCAAATCCCTTACTCTCCAGTGCCTCCAAAAATTAGTATGTCCTTAACTGGTGCTCATGAAAAGCGCACCAACTGGATTTAGCACCGGTGTTGATGATCAAGTGCAGGTGCTGAGCACTGGAAACCACGGGCTCATATTAAGCACTGCTTATGCTCCTAATCCATACCCATGGAGCAGTTTGTCTTTTCCCAGATTAGTAAATCTACTCTCCCAAGGCTGTCCAGGTCTGTGCATTGTCTATGAATCTACAAGCCACAATACAATCACAAGTACACGCTGCCTGATCAGGCACCGCACAGTCATTCAGTTTTCTTTTGGTAATCTGTTTTTGGCCATTAAAAAAAAACGGGGCAGATCTTCAATCTTCAGGATCCCAACAGTACTTTAAAACAAAATCCTATCTAAAAAGCGGTCAAATCTCAGGGTGGGGGGTGGTGGGGGGGCAGCACAATTCTAGGCCCTTGTCTCTTTTCTCTCACCGTAGATGTTCAATGTTCCCCAAGTTGTGGAGTAGGTCCATGTTCACCCGGTTATCTAAACCTTTGTTACACGCACTCAAATTCAGTAGTATATTCTTCAGATTGTCTTTATGCTAATGAATATTTTATGTTTTTGTGGGAACAGTCAGCAGGTCCTCAGGTCTCTGGGAGCTGGAGTTTATCTGCAGTCTCCAAGAACACCTGTATATCTCACACAATCTCCACTTTGTGAGGCCCGCTAGGCAGCCCCTTGAGTCACTATGGAACACACACCAGCCGTTCTCATCTAGTAAAGGGTGTGGGCGTGCCACAAAGGTCTCATCCCTCCCTCTCCTCAAGAAGTCCATCTCCGATGCTTGCTCAGCTGCATCAAATGTAAAAGAAACAAATGATGGACAGAATACTGAACAATGCAAACATCCACACCCAGTGACAAGGATCTGGGTTTAATCAATCGTTCGTTTGCTCACATCACCTCCCCAGTTTGGACCCAGCCATATGCAAATCCGTCTTGACCTGTTCCTCATGGGAACAGTCCAGCCCGAACTGCCAAGCCAGGTCCTCCCTGGTTCGGAAACAAGCACCCTTGGAACTGTTTCGGGGCATCGCTCCACATCAGCCAGGCTAGCTTGAATCCAGTGGTGTAGTGAGCACGGGACCCACGTCTGGGCATACCCCTCCCAAAAACAATGGATTTAGGCCTAGATCTCTGTACTGGGTTGAATGTTCGACATTGACCAGCATTCTGTCCATACTGTTCTTTTTGCATTTATCACCCTAGTAGGACGGGTATGCTCAAACGTGGGTCCCGTGCTCTCCATGCCACTGGAATCAAGCTATCCTGGCTGATGAGGGTTGAAACCCAGAACCCACCCAAGGATGCTTGATCCCAGTCCAGGGAAAACCAGGCCTGGCAGTTCAGGCCGGACTTTTCCCATGGGGAACAGGGTCAAGACTGATTTGCATATGGCTGGGTTTAAACTGGAATGGCATGGGGAGAAAAAAACCGATGGATTGAGGCCCAGATCTCTCTACTGCAGTGAATGTTCGACATTGATCAGCATTCTGTCCCTCAATAGTTATTTTTTGCATTACTCTGCTTCATCAGGGATTTCTGCTGACTTCTCAGGCGCTACCTTTCTGTGCTAAAAGCCACTGTCCCATGTCTTTTAGGCTTCCCAACCTCAGATTCCCTGGTCTCTGGGGACAAGAATCCCTCCTCTCCTGTAGGAAAAGGCCTCCCATCTGTCCATTTGTCTGCCTCTGCCGGCATCACAGAAGGCCATGAAGGCTGACCTCCAGAGCTGTCCAATTGTCAGTTCATGGGACACATTGAGTTTACTTGTTGTCCCATAGCTACACACTCTACTTTGTTGTCCCTCTCCGTCATACTCCAAATGGACTCTAAACAGTTGCAAACACAGTATCTCTAAGTGAGGTTAGATGAGTCAGTGCTGTTGGTCTGTTCCCCAATATGACTATCCTGGGTGAGCCACTGCCATCTTGAGACCGCAAGATTGTCTACCCAGGGTGCTCAGTGCTTGAACTTCTTCATCAGGGAGGGATCGGCAATCCACACCCAAACAAGGCATTATTTAGTCATGGAGCGCTTCCCTCTAGATAACTGTTCTCTTAGTCACAGATCACATGGTTCATGTGCAGCATGCTTGAAGGATTATTTGTCAGCGTCAAAGCGCACAAAGACTACATGCTATTGACCAATTGTTGGCCATGCCCCCTCAGCTGGTTGCAAATTGCAGTTGTTGGACCATCATAAAAAATAAAACAAATATGGATATGTAGAAAATAACTGCTGGAGAGGATGTGGCAGGGCAACTGAGTAACTAGATATGGATGGGCAATTTGCCGCTTACAACAAGCAACAGGGAGAGATGGAAGAGCCATGGAGCAGAATGAGAGTGAAAAAAACAGAGTGGGACTTTGAGGGTTTTGGGGAACAAGAAACGAGCTGGGTGGTGGGAAAGCAATATGGAGAGCACGAAGTGAAGAAGAAAGCAGCACACAGAGGGGTGGGCGAGAGAGAATGAAAACACATGCACTCCAAGGGAGTGCTCAAATCTAGGCCTGGGCGGAGTTCCACATCGCAAGAGGGCGCTGATTCTTTCTGCTGCTCGAGTGGATGTACTACCTGAGCAGCAGCTTCCTCAACGCAAAGGAAGGTTTCTCAATGCAAGCGGTAGCGGCCATCCGTGACGGCCCGCATTGAAATATTTTGCCGGGAGGTGGTCTGGTGTAAGATTTTCCTAACTTGCCAACTTCACACCAGCAAGCGAGGAAAAAACTCCAATACGCACGGAACTCCACACGCTGCGTTGAGTGGGAAAAACTTAGCAGCGCCACTCAAATAAAAAAATAAAAAAGTTACCTGAATGTAAGCGGTGGAAGGGTAAAAGTTATCTAATCAAAAAGGATGGCAAAGAAGCTATGCACCTGGGGAGGGACAAACGCAACGCAAGAGAAGGAAGTAAAGTCACTGATTAGGATGCAAGCATATGAGATTTACAAGAAGGCAAGCAAATAAGCAATGGGCTGACTGAAACGCACTGTGAATATTGATATTGTGCACAGTAAGACTTTCAACAACATAGTGCGAAAAACTGTCTGTAGGTCCACCCTAAAAAAGAATCTAAAACCAGATTTAAGTGCTTTTTCACAAAAAAGCACACCATGTATTTATTTATACAGTTCTTATATTGCTGTTAACTACGTAAGGTGACTGTCACTGAACCTACAAAAAATATAGTCAAGCAGAGTTACTCTTATTGTTAAGAGGGCAATGCTGATAGAAAGTGGGGAGAGGATGTACCCTTACGGCTAGAGCGGTTGACCTCGAATCTGGTGAACCGGGTTTGAGTCTCCGCAATGACGCTCAACATACTGTGATTCTGGGGAAATCAATTAATCTCCCCATGCCTAACAAAAAAGAGTGTATCCTCATGTGGAAATGTGTCTTTTTAGGGGCACACCGGAGCAGGGTTCCCTTTAACTATTGCAATAGGTAAACAAACAAAAACAGAATCTTGGCCAAGCAAATCCAAACTCAAGAGTGCCGCTTCAGTGACCTTACCAAACAAAAGTCTCCAACTTCCAACTGCCAATCTCTTAGTCGACCTAATGGTCACTGCAAAAATGAGCGCCAAAGGAAATCTGTCGGGACCGCCACCACCTGGAGGGCCAACATCGAGAAAAACTGAAAAACTCTTCGGTCTGCAAAGACAAGGGTTTCCTCATGCAGGACGTCTCCTCAGCAAGATTCCACTTTTTCATCAAGACCACTCTTTTGGGCGACCGCATCTCCAATGAGCCCCACGAGTTAGGCGCCAAACCGTGGAAATGTGCCTTTTTAGGGGCACACCAGTGCAGGGTTCACCCTTCTCTTTGTCCAAGGGTCCTTAGACCAACAAAATAGTGACACCGAAGCTGAAATTCAAAATAACAAGTTTATTCACTCATGAGTGAGACCACGTCCATACAACACCCTCGAGTGTTCCAGGAGGTAGTGGCTTGAATGCACAGACCATAGGCCTTTTATACTGAGTTTGTTGCAGAGTAAGCATGTAGACTCAAATAGATGGTACAAGCATTCACAAGAATAGCTACTGACTAACATGGGCAGATGGATATCACTTAGTCAGCATAGTGGGAGGGGAAACAGAACTGCTTCTATCAATAGGAAATGGTAGACAGTTACATTCTCAAACCGGTGCATTCTAGAAGCTACAGGCCTTTCTGAGCTCATACATTGCTCTGGCTTAGTGCTGAAGGAGTTAACTAAAGCTGATGACACAAGCAGATTTGAAAGGCAAGCAGCAATGAAGACGAAAGTATTACATAGCTGACAAAATGAATGCCACAAACAAGATGGCTTCAGCTCATGCTAACGCCAATTATTTTCGATTTCCACACTCGTGTAACGAAACTGGTGCTCATGTAAAGAGCTCTGATACCGGATGTCTCGGGTCTAGTTTGCACTATTTAAAAATCTAAACATTTTTTTTTAAAGTGCATGCAGTTTGAAGGCCGTCATAGGCAGTCACAAGACATTGGATAGAATGTGCAGCAAAATTAAATAGTGAGATAGCATAGAATAGGTCAGTACTTTGTGATGAAGTGTACCTTAGAGCCCAGTAATGATAGTGCAGGGTGTTGTTGGGTTCAATGACTGAATGCAGCTGACGGCATAGCAGTGATAACTGATGAGCTATGCAGCAGAGTCCAGCAGAGAGATTGTAGGACAGCGTAGTAACCATCAGCAGCATGAACAGCAGATTTAAGTAGTGTTGGACCTTGAGAATCCCAATGATGGTCAGTCCAGAGTAGAGTTCAGCAGTCAAAGGACGGGAGGGGTACAGTGTCTGGACAAATGTGTATGCATATAGCATATAATCCAGCAGTGATAGTGTAGTACATTGTGCAGGACTGTACTTTTGTGCAGCAGAGTGTAGTCTGATGACCTGCCCAGCATTGAGAGACTATATTAGTCCATAGCTATATACCTCAGTATGCAATAGGAAATGCGCACAAGGGATTGTGGTGGTGGATGGATCAAGAGGCGGCCTGTAAGTGCTTGGCGACTGACAGAATGTTATATTCCTTTAAAAAAGACACAATATCATTCTGCCCCGTGAAATACTTCTGTTATTAAAATTTCAACATGGTTGACAATCTGTCTAATAGTCTTGTTCCATAATAAACCGTACGTATTTTCTTAACTTTGTGTCAGCGTGCGTTTTGCCATATGAATGCAACTTTCTCAAGGCTAAAACGAAGGAAGAGAAGCACACGTCATGCCCATATCAAACATTGTCACTGCCAACAGGGTCTGTCTTTAAAGTAATATTCTATGGTAATGTGGGGCATTACAAGTAGATAGCATGGACATTGATATGTATTTGTGTGCACGCAAAGAACTGTAGAATAATACTGGTGCAGATTACATGATTAGTTGACAATTGCACTATCAAACCTGGCCTAAGAATACATGTAGGTTAGTGGATGCCGTCATACATTATCTAGTTCTCTAAGACACTTTAATAGCATTACAAAATCATGCCTGTGCCCCTGGCAGTTCAACCTCAGGCTGCTGGAAAAATAAACAAAGATATGAGCTCTGTGGAGGGCAAACACTATTCTTGTGTAAGTACAAAACTTCTGCCCAATAAAAACATGTACTCCTGGATCCCAAAATGTGGGTGGTGCAAAAGCCCGTCTTGTGATGCACACATAATTGTCTGGCGACAGCTCTGCTATGAAGCCAGACCATACAACCTTCTATGGAAAGTCAAGCTTTTAAACGTAAGAGCACGATTCTGTCACATAGAAACCCTAAAGCAATAAAAAGTATACAAAAACACCATCTCTCAAATCTGTGGAATGTATATAAGATGCATCCAGTGCTTTAAAAAATCAGTGCAAGTGTCTTTATTATTCACATCAGCCTACATAGTAACTTTGGTGCAAGAATCCCATGTCCTTTTGCAAATGTATGAACCTTGGGCCCTATACAGTTGTATTTTTCCTTTCTTGATAGTTGAATGGCCGCCAATACTTGTGAGTGATCTTTTTGTTAACATGGGGTGTCCCCTACTTCAGTCACGGCAAAAAGTTGTTGGCTTGTTGTTACTGGCATGCAGCTCGGTGAAAACAGATGCCTGTTCTGAAGGATTTAAACATGGATGTGATCTGCTCCTGTTTTCATGTGCTGTGCATTGTGTACGTTTTTACAATACCAACTCTTGAAATGGCTGTGTACCACGAGCCTCCTTTGTTGTTAATCACTCATACCTCGGGACATCTCCTTCGATGCCCGTCAGATCATGTAGTGGTCACCAACGCAAACTGTAAAGGCCTGGAAACAAATGGCCTGTAAGTGAATTTACATCATTAGAAAACACACACGGTTCTGCACATAAACGGTTCTGAAAAGACTCCAGCAGAAACCACAAGAAAGTGGAGGCGCTTTGGAAGACAATATTAGGCTGCAGAACTTCAGTACAATTGGAATGTATTTTTCCTATATCCGTGTGAAATAAGATACCTACACATTAAATAGCATCACCAGTTGAAGGATTGTACAGTGGCCTCGGATGGTCTTAATGTTTTAACGTTGCACGTTTATAGAGGTGCATAAGAGTATAAGGAGAAATTCATATGTTTGTAGGGCTAATCAGTAGACTGGCACACAGACGTGTAAACCGGTGAAATCCCCGACTGCTGGTTCCCCAAAAGGTTAATTGTGGTAGCGGTGAATGAAGACTCAAGAACCGCTACGTAGAAAACAGATGATTTATTACTGAAGATATGATGACATGACTACGACCTCAGCCACAGCCTCACGGAAGCGCTGTCACCCTCCGAGTCCCCGGCGCTCGCCTTGGAACGCTGGTCGCGGTGACATTCGAAGTGATGTCACCGCGAGCAGCACCATTACACGCGGAGCCGCCGGGGGGAACAAAGAGGAAGATACCACACATCCCCCTTCCCTGCGGAAATTGAAAACATAGGATAAAACACTGTGCAGAAACCAGAAATAAGTTAAGACCATACATTGGGTAAAATGGCAACAGTTACATCATTACATATTGATCAAAACGCCTGGGAGGTCTGGTCACTCTCCTGTTGGGCCTGCGGCCTGGATGAGAAACACCTGACGGTCTCCTGACAGTGAAACCACTATCCTTCCTAGGACCACTCTCCCCCTCCCTTGCACTTTCTGGGACCCCTACAGGAGGGTGGTACTTCACAACCCTCCCTAGGTTCCATATTTTCCCTTCAAGGGTCTTAACTGCGTTCTTGAAAAGTTTTGTGATTTTCGTGGGACTGCTGTACTCTGACCAGCTTGCCTTCCCTGTGGGAGCTCTGATTTTTATGTCGTCTCCAACTTTGAAATCAACCTCACGTGTGGCCTTGCGTTGGTCGTATCCTTCTTTTCTCACCTTCATGGCTTGTTCACTTTTCCTCAGGCTCCCCTTTTCTTTGGTTCGGTCCGACCACCCCTTGTGCCATTCCATCCACCCCGGGGTAAGCTTGGTGTTGGGTGTCCTTGCACGGAGCAGTTCGAATGGGGTGACGCCCGTCGTCTGATGCGGTGTGAACCTGTATGCTTCCAGTCGCCTCCACAATTCTTCTTTCCAATTTACGCCACTGGCTTTGGCCAGCTGGATGCTCTCCTTGATGGTTTTGTTGAAGCGTTCGACCATGCCATTGGTCTCTGGGTGATATAACGCGCACCGCTTGTGTCCGATGCCTCTTTCTTCCAGGAAGTCCCCCATCTCTTTCGAGCATAGTTGCACTCCGTTGTCTGTGAGAATGTTGCTGGGGAGTCCCTCACGGATGAACACCTCCTGCAAGAATCCGATGACCGTCTTTGTCGTGACTTCACTGACGAGTTTTATCTCCGGCCACCGAGAATACAGATCCACGAGCACCAAGATGTAAGGTGTCCGCAGTTCCCCGGACAACGGGCCCAAAATGTCCAAAGCCAACTCGTCCCAAGGTCCAGACGGGGGCGGCCTACACACCATGGGTGGTGTCTGCTGCTTAAGAACCTTGTCGCTATTGCAGCACGGGATGCACTCCCTGATTCTTCTTTCCGTGATCAGGTCCATGTTCGGCCACCAATAGCTCTCCCTGAGTCTTTGCTTGGTCTTAGTGATTCCTAAGTGCCCTTCGTGAGCTATCTCGACCAGGTTGTCTCTCACACTAGCCGGTGGTACAAGTCTTGTTCCCCTGAACAGGCATCCGTCGACAATGGTTAATTCATCTTTTACAGCCTGGAAGGGCCGCAGCTCTTCAACACGTTTGTCCACGTGCTTCCATCCACTTCTCACTCTTCTGCAGACTTCTTCCATGGTCTTATCCTCTACTTGTGCCATTCTCCACGTTTCTTCTCCCAATGCCTTCTGGACGGTGCAGACATTCTCAACCATGAATCCTTCTTCATCTTCATCAGTTTTGTCTCGCATTTCACCCGCTTCTGCATCACTGACAAGCCTGGACAGACAGTCTGCTGCAAGGTTTTGTGTTCCCGGGACATATTCGACATTGAAGGTGTACTCCTGGAGACTGACCACCCAACGCCTTATCCTACTGGAGATGGCATCCAATCCCTTCTTGCTGAACACTTCTACCAACGGTTTGTGGTCGGTTCGGAGGGTGAACTGCGTACCCCACAGGAAGTCTCTGAATTTGCCTATTGCCCAGGATACCGCCAATGCTTCCTTTTCAATGACTGAGTAGTTGTTCTCAGATTTTTGGAGTGACCTTGAGGC
The DNA here is from genome assembly GCF_964261635.1 of Lissotriton helveticus. Classification (NCBI taxonomy): domain Eukaryota; kingdom Metazoa; phylum Chordata; class Amphibia; order Caudata; family Salamandridae; genus Lissotriton; species Lissotriton helveticus. Next base: position 1,455,150,876 of record NC_136063.1, on the reverse strand, counting down.
GAAGGCCACCGTTTCTTCTCCTTCCACACCTTTCTGGGTGAGAACCGCTCCCAACCCTTTTGCACTTGCATCAGTGGTGATGATCGTTGTCCGGCCGGGCATGTAGGACTTCAAACTAGGGGCTTCCGCAAGAGCTCTCCTTACATCCTCGAATTCGCTCTGGCAGTCTTGGCTCCATTTGAATTCGCTCTCTTTCTTCAGTAACAGCCTGATTGCATACGTCCTGCCAGCTAGGTTTCTGATGAACTTGCCATAAAACTCCAACATCCCCATGAATGATTTGATCTCGTCTTTGTTCTTGGGTGGAGACAAATTCACAATGGTGTCTTGGAGCTCGACCTTAGGACGTATGCCTCCTGCTGTAATCTTGTGACCCAGGAAATCCAACTCGGCACAGCCAAACACGCATTTGTCCTTCTTCACGGTAAGACCCTGGGACAAAAACCTCCCCAGTACACATCTAAGTCTCTGATCATGCTCAACCTGGTTTCTTGCGAACACCAGTACGTCATCCTGGTAGCACATGACGCCCGGGATGCCCTTTAGGATGTTGCCCATGATTCTTTGAAAGACGGCAGCTGCCGAGACTAGGCCGAAAGGCATCCTCCTGAACTTGTAAGCGCCCATGGGTGTCACAAAAGCAGTGAGTTCTTGAGACTCCTCGTGAAGTTTTATCTGGAAATAGGCCGAGGTGAGATCGAGGGTGGAAAACACCTTGGCACCCTCAAGCATGCTCATCATTTGGGTGATGTTCGGCAAGGGGTATCGGTCAACGACGACCTCTTTGTTGAGAGCCCTCAAATCAATGCAGAGCCGGACTGACCCATCCTTCTTCTTCGCTGCCACGATGGGCGCCAACCATTCGGTCGCTTCCACAGGTTCGATAACTCCTGCCTTGCACAGTTTTTCAAGTTCAGTCCTGACCTCCTCCTGAATGGCTATGGGGAGTCTTCTGACTTTAGCTACGACGGGCTTGGCATCTTTTTTTAATTTGATTTTGTGGCAGTAGTTCTTCAAGCACCCAAGCCCTTCTCTAAATACCTCCTCAAATTCCCTTGTGAAGTCAGCCTCACCCTCCTGTATCTCCTGTATCAAAATTTGGGGACTACTGTTGGGATTGAGGTACACCCCCAACCCCTTTTGTGCACGCCACCCCAAAATGTTATCCCCTACAGTGGACACATAGACCTTGGAGACAGTGGACCTGTTTCTGTACTCGATCTTGCTCAGGAAGTACCCTTTCATGGAGATGGGGCGCCCCGCATACCCTCCTGGTCTCAGGTCTAACCTCCTCAAGATTATTTTGCCTTTTGACACACGTGAGAACTCATTGGCATTAATGATAGTTATACGAGAACAAGAGTCAAACAATGCATCTATCTCAACATTCCCAACTTTTATAGTGTCTTTGGGACTTTCAACTTGTTCCTCTTCTACCTGTGCTGTAACTTCTTTACACAAGGGGTTTCTGGGACCTGGCGCCTTCAACTCTTGTACTTGCACAACAAATTCGTCACTCACCACATTTGTTCTGTCTCTACCCTGTCTACTGGCGCCCTGCCCACTCTTGCAAAACTGCTTGAAATGGCCCTTCTTGCCACACTTGTTACAAGTGAACCTGAGGGCGGGACACTCCTTGTCGTTGGCTAAATGCCCTTGTTTCCCACACCTGTAGCAGGTACCCTTGTATGACCCTCCCGGTCTGCTTTCCTTCTGCTCCTTGCCCACTGCCTTCTGACCCTTGACTACAGACACAGTCTCACTTTCGGTCATCACCTCGCTGACATTGGCCTTGTCGTCGTTCCTCTTCTCCCCTGCATCTTGCTTAATTTCTCTGACACATTGCAGCATGTGCTCTACCTGCTTGGCTATGATGAGAACCTCTCTCAATGGCGGGTCATCTTTAAGCCAAAGCTCTTCACGCACTCGCTCTATCCTGCAGGTCAACACGAACTGGTCCCTAATTCTCTCCTCGCTCGCTCCCCCAAACTTGCACGTTGCAGCTAACTTCCTCAACTCAGACACAAAATCCTCTATAGATTCCCCTTCCTTTTGTGCCCTCTTACCAAAATGGTACCTCTCCATAATTGTGCTGGTCTTGGGGAGGTAGTGCAAATCGAACTTCTTTAGACTAATTTCAAACTCATTCAGACCCCTTGCCTCCTGCGCCCCTAACTCCGGGAGATGGTCTAGGACTTCCTCTCCTTCCGCGCCCAAATAATAGGCCAGCAGTGCAACTTTTCTTTCTAGCCCCAGGTTAGGCCCACACACAGTAGCATAGTTTAAAAACACTTTCTTCCATTTTTTCCATATGATGGTGGGGTCACCAGGGCTGGTTAAGAAAAAGGGTGGAGGGGTTACACTTTGCATTTCAAAACTACAACGATTTAGGCGTGGGACGACCCTCCCAGGGAAATTCGCCAACCCACTCTAAGACTTGGAATGCAGGCAAAATACTATATTTCTGTACCAAAGGCAGAGTGTCTGCGAACCGCTAAGGACACACTTGTGCTAAAGGTGGTAAGATCTAGTCCAGCATCTAGCGGAAACTGTGTTGAAAAACCCCTGCACCGCACACCTTACCTAATTACAGGACACAGGACAGATACTGTGGTACAGGTGAGCCTACGGGTACATGAAGGGTGAGGGAGAGATCTTTAACTGGCAGTGAAACAACACCCAAAACTATAAGTAAATATCTTCTTTACCACGCACAGCCCACAGACACTGAGCTAGAAAGTGCTCAACGCAAGACTTGTAGTTTCACCAGTCCAAATTGTTCAAAAGGCAGGAACAAAAGACCTACTGACACAGCCAGCGCAGTTCCATCAGTAAGTTCCAAAAGGTGCAAATAAACTTCTGAGTTCTACTTCCAGCGTTGAAACACATATAGTTCCTTGTCCCAAATACACATTCCTAAAACGACAGGCAGAGCCTAATCACGTGTGGCAGCAAATGTATATGGCCAACCGTGTTTGTCTACACACACTCTCTGAGGTGACTGGTAATTAGACGCCTAGCTGCGTGGACTTCAAAGGAATGCTTCTCGCAAATGCCTCTCACCAGCCTGACGGTTACATTCGCAGATGATGTATTCGGTCACTAGGCAGTCGTCAAATGCGCAGGATCCCCTCGCGCTTTTGTGATGTCCCGGAAAGGTGACTGCCAGTCACCAACTACACTTGCAAGGTGAGGAAGGTGAGGTAACGCTCCCTATTGGCGCTATAGCTCCCGCTGGCAGGCTCCGACACGAAGAGGCATCCCACTCACTTTGAAGGCTGCAGCCAGGATTATGCACAGCGCGGGACGTTGGGAAGAGTCTAGGTAGTGCGCGCAGAGGTGGCTTGCAGGCGTTACCTTACTTCATGGGGTGACAGCCAGGCGTGGACTCCACGCAGACCCGCAGCCACTCTAGAGCGGGGCACCTTTACTTGCTTCACGTCTACTCCGAGTGTCTGTCCGACACCATCCGACGCTGGGGCTGCTTCATACACCGGCCGGCACTTCGTGCTGAAGTCGGCACCGCAACCCGATACTCTTCCTCTTAAGTCAGCTGTGATACACGAGACAGCTGTTAGATGAATTCACTTCCTTTTCGTTCTTCGGCGTGTTGAGGTCGCAGGGGTTGACCCTCGTCGCCAGTGTGGTAGCGGTGAATGAAGACTCAAGAACCGCTACGTAGAAAACAGATGATTTATTACTGAAGATATGATGACATGACTACGACCTCAGCCACAGCCTCACGGAAGCGCTGTCACCCTCCGAGTCCCCGGCGCTCGCCTTGGAACGCTGGTCGCGGTGACATTCGAAGTGATGTCACCGCGAGCAGCACCATTACACGCGGAGCCGCCGGGGGGAACAAAGAGGAAGATACCACATTAATTTCTCCTAAATATGTCCTTACTTGATCTGTTCTACTTATTCTATCAGTTTTGCGGTTTCACGTGTCCTAAAGTCTTTTATATTTTATAATTTCTTTACTATGAATTAAGGGATTGACTGTTCAGAATTTCTTAAACTTTGGGGCACTGGTTGCTTACTCAAAACAGGTATTCATAGTTTTGATGAGCATGGACGGAAGTGAATCCAGAGCCTGTATTAAGGAAAGTTTCCTGGAAGTGCAACGGTGCCTTGGACACTAAGGCTTCGTAGACTAGGTCCCAGAGGCTTGTGCCGCCTCTTCTGTAATGCAGATTGTGCCAGCGCTAAATGTGAGTTGGCGCAATATCAACAGGACGTTCCATCACTTGAATAGGGGGTTGCCCCATGCAAAAAATAGATTTGTTGCTTTTGTGCGCATTTTCTATTACAAACAGTTGTTAAGTCATGCAGGGGATGCACAGTCAGTGCGCTTCCTAATGGAATGTCTTGGAAGGGAGGAATGGGGGTTCAATGGGACCCCCAGACATTCACCTGTGGGTAGGTGCAGTCACTTCACCTGCCTGCAGGGAGATCTCTACCACCTCTTCAATTTCAGGCAGGTGGGCGCCTGCACACTTAAAAGCGGTCCACTTTTCGCTAATGGCGGGTAGGGCCCACCATATATACTTTGAATGTTTAGGTATTTTTATTTCACACAAGCAAGTGGTATAAAATCCCATATTTCACAGAGACCCGTGAAACATGGAAATTAATTTATGGGTTGCTGTGAAATATGAGCTTTATCATCATAACAAGTCCCCAAACACGACTCTGCAGAGAGTTACAATTGTCATGGTCACTTCGATTATGCCGAAATTGAGAACCAATGTATGCAGCAGGGTTATCAAAAATCTGGTGCAAGAAAAGGAAACTATGTGGCTCATTTTCTGCCATTATGTTTTTCCCCATGATTTTTTTATTAATTTCAAACTTCAAATAATCACAAACAATGGTATGCATACATTTCGATCTGGTTACAGCAAGTGCCTATAGCATTACAGTGCACAGTCAATCAGTCAATCATTTCGGGTAAGTGTCTATTATTCCTAGACATTTCCATCTCTACGGTTGGATATATACATAGGTCCCCTCTACACGCTCCATTTGTTATCCCATTTCTTAGAACATCCTCTAGATTTATACACTTCTTTTTCTTGCCATTACGTTTTTGATCTGTGTGGGAAACATTGCTGTTATTATATGTAAATTATATGGTAACTTATGTGGCAAATGCATGCTCCATTTTTTTCAGAATTTTACTTTCTGCTTCAGGATCATCAGTAGTGCCCAGCCAAGCATTCCAGGCAAGGTTACCAGAAGAAATACCAGGAAAAAGCGAATCAATATTGAATGTCTCCTCATGACTAATGAAGTAACTTTCAAATCCTCACATGCCCTCTGGTACAAATTAAATAATCACAGCAATAAGCCTCCCTAACTTGGCTTCTATTATCATTCAGCTATCAACTTTAAATGTGATTTGGAATTGCAACATTTTATCTTCATCAGTATAGCAGTTTCTGAAAATACACTTATTTGTCTGCGACTTCCATTTTAGGCAAAGAAACTGAATTTCCCAGAAAAGTTTTTCTGAAAAAGACAATTTTTGCTTTTTTAAAGAGCAGTTTTCATTCTGATAATGCAATTTCAGAGGACTCTCATATGTACAAATACCTCACATAGATCTCAAGTACACAGGGATTACAGTCGTAGGTCATGGATGCTCATCATAACAACAAGGATGGCTGTATTATGCCAACAATTCCTGCCACTATATTAGGGCCATCATTGTGACAAAGCTGTACACCTTAACGGCCAGGATACCCACCATATATCATTCCTGGCCATTATTGTGCACGGGGCAGCCACCATTGTCAGGGATGGCTTAAAGTAGACCAGTCGTACTCTTAATAGGTCATTGATGGCTGCTAGAATGCCACAGCCTAAAATAGTCAAGTATGGCATTAATATTCAATTTGTACTATTATGCTATGAACAGACAAAATTGTGCCAGAAGTGAAACCTTTTAGATAGGGGCTAAAATACACTTTTGGCAATCCTTGAACCAGGCGCACTGTCCAGGGAGCGACACTATTTATTACAGAGGGACACACTGTCACCCCGACACACACATAAATAAATGTAGATGAGATTCTGACTTTTTTTCTGCTCTGGGTCCATACCATGCTCACCTCAACTCTTGGGCTGATTATGTACCCAACTAACACATGTTCGTTCTGGCTTCTGCACTCACACACTTCTATGAGTCAGCACTGGCTACTGCTGAGGCTACTGCTAGCACTCTTCTCTCATGGTCCATTGTTCATTCACATTTCATGCGACTCATCAAGTAGTGACAAGGAGATACAGTATGCTGTAGGCCCTGACAGTGGATGCAATAGGTCATGTGGCAGACCCCATAGACCCACAAAGTGTGTGTGTGACTGCAATCATGATGCCCTGCCATTGGATTGGTTGTCTGTCACTCTAAGGGTGTTAAAATGAGCATTGCTGCCTTCTTTAATGGCACATATTCTCGGAAAGAGATTATGGGCTTGATGTCACCCCTGAGAACTATTTTGAGGGTGCTGGTGAACTACCAGTAGCTCCTGAGCTACTCGTTGGAACCCCTGATGGAGAAGAAATCTCCGCATATGGTGAGCACAGACTATGTTTTTGTTTTGGCTTGCTCCACATGCCTGTAGGTTACACTAAAGTCTAAATATTGTGATGACATTCAATATTTACTTTGTGCTGGTGAGAACTGGCATGGATTTATAGGGATCGGAGTTTATTGTTCATAATCCCACTACCGTGGCCCAGAGCAAAAGAGAAAAATAGAAGAGACAAAGAAAGAAGTGAACGATTGAACCGTGTCATTGGGACAAAGTGTGGATAAAAAAGAACCTGCAAGAGTGACATAAAGAGACATGAAGTGTGAGGTGCTGGAAAAAAGAGGCATGAGATCGTGGAATCAAAATTAGGTAACCATGGTATTAAACAACCCCACGATTCAGGAGCCGCATCAACACGCTCCCCTGAACACGTATTTCTTTACAAACTATTATGTTAATTTCCAAATGGTGCTTTCCTATGCCCACTTATTGTGTATTCTCGTACATTAACCGGTTTAGAATTGATGGAATACAATCAATTCAGTGTTTGCCAAACTCAGCCGCGACCCGTGCAGGTACCTGGTTTAGCCGCGGCTGGCCAAACTCTCACTGTGTCATGCTTGTGCGACATCTGAGGGTTGAATGAGATAGATTTGTTCGTAGGGTGTTCAATTTTAACAAACAAGTTTACCTCTTTTAGTGTTCTACCTCTTTATAGGCATGCCAGATATCCATAAAATATACATCTAAGCTAACATATCAGCAAAAAACAAGTTAGTAGAAAGGAGTCAGGTCTGTTTAGATCACTCAGTATCTGTTCGAGCCTGAAGTGAGGCCTACTTTATGTTGAGGAAGCAGTGCCTCCTCTATTCTCAACATACCACAGGAAGTGGAGCAGAAAGGTTAGCTGGCGCCATTTGTCAGAGGTCATAGTTGAAAGATTTCAAAGTTTCAGTGTCCAACTTGGATTTTTCGGACAAATATAATGATGCAGACACGTGCAGGTGTGCGTGAATCTGCTTTATGGACATAGCTTTTGGGCTAACAGAAAAACGGGAACTTGAATCCTTTATCTTTTTTAATCGAACGTGGTACATTTGTGTTCCTATTGCTAGAGATTTCGTCTTAATTTATTTATTTTGCCATATTTGAACTGCAGGTACTGGGCCACAAGCATCTGGGTTTTTTTTTATTAAAAACACAACAACAGCGCAAACAGAATTAAGGCTGGGAAAGGCCAATCACGCAAAGTACAGCCCAAGCAGCGCCAATAACAAGGCGGCCATCTTTGTGAGGAGAAGAGGCACAGGGCGGCCATCTTGCCGAAGCGTCGCTCGACCAAGCAAGTAAACAAAGCCCCAGGCATAGCGGAACGGCACAGCAGATCAGCGCGAACAAGCGCGCTGGTAGCCTCAGCAGCCTAGTCACTTCCTACTAGCCGTAGCTCAGAATTAAGCCCAAGCAGCGCCAGGAGGCCATCTTGGTGAGGGGGAAAGAAGGCACAGGGCGGCCAGTAGCCTTGGTACCCCGGTCACTTCCCACAGCGGAGCTAAGGCAGTAGTGAAGCAAACAACAAGGCAGCCATCCCGGTGAGGGGGGGGGGGAGCACAAAGGCGGCACCCCGGCCAAAGCATTCGAACAGTGCATGACAAACCCAACAAACAGCGTAAACAGATGAGCGCTACTCGGAACTGAACTGAGGCGGTCTTTCAAAGGAGGCCAATCACCCAAGCGCAACTCTGACAACGACGTGACCACACAAGCCACATCATACGACCACCAGAACAAAGGCAAAAGGACCAGAGAACACGGTGTAGAAGGCTGGCGGAATATAGAACAAAAACCAGAGTGGTCAAGTGGCCACCCAGGTTTAGAGACAACACCACAACGCAGATAAACACCCTGAGGCTCAAAGAGGGTAAGGGAGGAAACAGGGCCGCAATAGGACGACCACCAACAGAAGGGAAGCCCAATATCAACCAGGTAAAAAGAGGGACCGAGGCCATGGCGGGCAGAGATGGGAAACAAGGCACAAATGACCCGAAGAAGAGCAAGAATGAAATCCCACCGTCCCCGGGGAAGGAGCGAAGCAACCAAGGGGAAGGCACAATCACGCTGGACATGCTCCTAAAGAAAATAACCGAAGGTAACGAACTAGCAAAAGCCACGAAAAAGACAGTAGACAGCATCCAAATGGAACTAATAGCAATCAGAGCTGAGCAAAGCAGAGCCAATGGCAGAATAGACGAAGTAGAGAAGAGAGTAAGCACGCTGGAGGACAACGCAAGCATAACGCATAAGGACATGGGCCTTGTCATAAAGAGAACAACGGCGCTGCAAAAGGCCATGGCGGAGCAGGAGGACAGGAGCCGCAAGGGGAACATAAGACTCCTGGGAGTTCCCGAGGAGGAAGAAGACACACCGGGGGCGTGTGCCTTGATGCTGGAGGCCTTACTACCAAAAATAACGGGACTCAACTTCGACAAACTGCTGGAAATCACCAAGGCCTACCGCATACCAGCCAGGAAGCAGATGAACAGCAACGCCCCTAGGCCCATCATATGCAAACCCCTAAGAGAAAACCAGACAGAGGCGATCTTTGCGGTAGCGAGGAAAGGCCGCCCGATTATGATAAACGGGAGCAAAGTAACCATCACCCAGGACTTCTCCAAACCAACAGTCGAGGTGAGGAAAGGCTTCCTAGCCCAAAGGGAACATTTGCGGAAAAAGAACATTGCTTTCACATTTGCAGGCCCGTCCAGGATGAGAGTGACAGACAGACACGGAAGTAGAGTCTTCGATGACCCCAACGACCTGTACCGATACCTACGAGACCCGGAACCAGAGGAGATGGAGCTGCCGAGCCCAGGGGCAAAGAGAAGGGCATCCTCTGACGAAACACACGAAGGAGGTGAATAAGAAGGAGCGCTCCTGAAGGAACACGCATATCACAGACAACCAGGCGCAGGAGCAATAGCACCCTCCGTGACTCTTGACTGATACGAACAATAGCCTGGTAAATCAAGCATGCGCAACCACGCAAGGAGACTCTGACACCAACAACAACCTACCTCAAAAAGGGAACCTACCTCATACGACAACAACATACTACCTCAGAGGGCCACAGAACGAGTGCCGACCACAACCACCGGGATACAGAACATGCCGTGAGCCACCAAACAGCAAAACAACCATATCTACCTCAGCAAGACCACGGTGGCCACGGGAGGAACGGGCGTGCAACCGCTGATCATATCCTTTTCTTTTGAAACTGACCAGGTGGGGCGGGGGGGTTTTCGTTCTTTTCGTTTTGGTTCTCGCTTTTGGCTAACACGCTAAGGACTAAAAGACTCAGGAAGTACTTGGGGGGGGGGGGGGAGTGTGAGGACCCTTGCTGTCGCACACCCGGTTTACTACTGACGGGGGGGAGGGGGGAGGGAGGGAGGGGGTCGGGCCAGGGGAGGGAGCGAAGTCGGCGGGAACGTTAGTACATGGCAGAGCCGCCGGCGGCATCATGAACAAAGGACCTAGAATCTTGCCTTTCTCCACAGGCACCCTATACTTTTCCTATTCTTTTTCTCCCATCCAGCACCCCGGGGGGGGCCGCAGAACGCAAAGCACAAGCGATGAAGCGAAACCACCGTGACAAACACAACTAGAGCAGGCCTGTCCACTGATTTGAAAGTAGTGTCCATGAATGTTAAAGGACTGAACCACCCAGTCAAACGTAGGAAAATCCTGGACTACCTGTCCAAACTGAAGGGAGATGTGTACATGCTCCAAGAAACAAAGCTCTCCGAAGAGGAGGCGAAACTACTTAAAGCCAGATGGATAGGGGAGGTACTCTGCTCACCGGCAAAAGGGAAAAAAAGAGGAGTAATAACAATCCTGAGCAAGAAGGCCAACATGGCAACACTAGCAGTGGACACTGATGAAGATGGCCGCTTGCTCATAGCAAGCGTCCAGAGAGGAGGCGACACAATCCACATGGTCAATATCTATGGTCCGAACTCGGAAGACAAGCAATTCTGGACGAGAGTAGACAGCAAGCTATCAGATCTCCCCCAAGAGGACCTCCTGATCACAGCCGGGGACATGAACAAGACGATGGACCAGGCAACAGACAGACACCCAAACAGGCCAAGTCACAACTCCAACAACAACACCCTGAAAGACTTATGCACCAAACACCAACTGGCAGACCCGTGGCGGCTCCAACACCCGACAGCGCGAGAATACACCTTCTACTCACACCCACATAACTCCTACAGCAGGATCGACTACATACTAATGTCCAACACACACACGCACCTCATAGAAGACACGGAAATAGCCACAATCACCGTCTCAGACCATGCTCACATAACACTCACCCTAAGTGGGAAACACAATGAGAACCCAACGAGGAGGTGGAGACTGAACGATGACATTCTCCAGAACAGAGAGAACGTCAAGGAAATTGAGGCCACAATAAAAGAGTACCTCGAACACAACGACAATGGCGAGGTAGGGAAAGACACTGTATGGGATGCCCTCAAGGCAACAATAAGGGGGAATCTGATAAACATCAAGGCCAGGATGAACAGAGGGCGGAACAAAAAGCTCCATGAGCTCGAGGAGGAAATAACAGCACTGGAGAGAGGTCACTGTGCCAACATAACGGACAAAAACACGCTCACTCTGCTCACAAAAAAGAAATACGAGCTAAACAAGATTTTAAGCGAGAGAGCGGGCTCCTGGTTGACGAAGTTCAAGTCAATCAACCTATGTGCAGCAAACAAGGCCGGGAAGCAGCTGGCGTCCTACTTAAAGGCAAAACAAAGGCAACACACGATAGCAGCGATTACGGACCGCACGAACAAATCCCAAACAACGAACAAAGGAATACTAGAGGTCTTCAGGCAATTCTACCAAGAGCTGTACACTGAGGATCACAACTTGAACAAAGATGCAGGACGTGACCTACTCAGTAGAACCAACCTGCCAAAGCTGGACGCGGCGGAAAGGGAGTCGCTCGAAGCTGACATCTCGGAGGAAGAGATTGGAATTGCCATAAGCCAACTGAAACGAAACAAGGCGCCAGGACCAGACGGTTACTCAGCAACATTCTATAAAACATTCAAGGAACACATCAAGACACTAATGGCACAAACATACTCCACATGCATCAAAAAAGGGAGGATGACGGAGTCCATGTGCGAGGCCAACATCACCATAATTCCGAAGGAGGGGAAAGATCCACAGTACCCCCAGAACTACAGACCAATATCGCTGATAAACGTTGACTGCAAGGTCTATGCAAAAGTCTTAGCAAACAGACTAAACAAGATCCTGCCGAACATCATCCATCCCTCACAAGTGGGATACATAAAGAACAGACTGTCGCAGGACAACACAAGGCTACTGTGCCACCTGATCAACCACACAGCAAACAGCAACGAGCAGGCAGTCATGATAGCGCTGGATGCGGAGAAGGCGTTTGACAGAGTCTCGTGGCCTTTCCTGGGTAACTGTTTGGGAGCTTTTGGCATAGGCAGGAAGTACACGGCGATGGTCATGGCCCTCTACAACAAACCTAAGGCGAAGATAGTCGTGAACGGGAGCGCATCCGAAACGCTCACGCTGGGCAGAGGAACCAGACAAGGATGCCCCCTCTCACCCGGACTATTCCTGCTCGCGCTAGAGCCCCTGCTAGCCAGAATCAGGGACAACACCGAGATAACAGGCGTAAAGCTCAAGAGGAAAACAGTCAAACTAGCAGCATACGCCGATGACATCCTAATTACAACAGCGAACCCCTCCACGTCGATAAAAGCTCTGATGGCCACAATAGGTGAATATGCAGAAGCCTCAGGCTACAAACTCAATAAGGAGAAATCTGAATGTAAGCCAATGAATGTCCATACCACAAGAGAGGTCCTAGGCGATTCCGGCCTAGCATGGCAAACGAAACCTCTGAAATACCTAGGACTCCACTTTGGGAAAGACCTCACGTCAACCCTGCAACACAACGAGGACCTCACGCTGAAGAAGATAAAGGAGAGACTGGAGTTATGGTCACCAAAGTTCATCAGCTGGTGGGGACGCATTGAAACGATCAAAATGATGATAACACCGGTAATAAACTACACGCTATCAATGCTACCACTTCCAATGACAGATACATTTCACAAAAAATTGGACCAGCTCATAAACATCTTCCTGTGGAAAAACAAGAAGCCAAGGATAAGCCTACAAAAACTGAGACTGTCTAGAGACCTCGGAGGCCTTAACATCGCGAACTTCAAGACATACCAGACGGCTTGTCTGGCGAGACAGGGTATCGCCTGGGTAGATGCCACACAAACGTACAGGCCAGTATGGCTGGAGGTCGAACAAGACATCCTAGGAGGACTCAGGCCAATAGCACTCCTAACAGCGAACCGGCACCCACTGAAATCGAGCGCCATACTAAAACACACGAGAGAGGCCCTGCTGAAAGTGGACAGGCACATGGCGCAGAAACTGAAGGGCACTGCTTGGGAGTCCATCTGGTTTAACACGAAAGTGACCTACCAAGGGGCAACACTGCATAATGACACGTGGATCAGAGAAGGCATCAGCACGCCCAGTCAATTAGAAACAAAGGGAAAACCGCTGACCTTCCAGAACATACAGCAGCTACATGATCTCCCGAACCCAGAGTTCTATAACTTCCTTAAAATCAAGACTGCAATAACAAAGGCCAACCTATGCGGAGAAGAGCCGGGGATCATCAAGTATCTGCAACTCATCGACCTAGCAGGACATCAAACGGCAAAAATCTATAAACTACTCAGCCCATCCAAGATGGCGCAGAACAAAAAAGCAACCAACACATGGGAAACGCGCCTGGGCAGGCAACTAAATGAAAAGGAGCGAGCAATAATGTGGAGTTCAGCGACAACAAACAAAATCACCCCACAACTAGCGCAAACAAAATACTGGCTGCTCCACAACGCATACTGGACGCCATCCAAACTCCACAAGGTCGGCATAGCAGACTCAGACAAATGCTGGAACTGTCAGAAAGAAGAAGGGACCCTCGAACACCTTATTTTCACCTGCGTGAAGGTCAGGAAGTTCTGGGCTCAAATCAACACTTTCCTGAATGACATGCTCAAAACTAATCTGAAGATCAGCTTCGTCAGCCTGGCAACTGAGCACCTAACAGCGAACCTAAACAGTAAAGAAGAAAGAGAACTCCTAGACCTACTTCTCACAGCGGCCCTCAAAATGATCCTAACGAACTGGAAAAACACAGCCAAAACAAGCTTTAAAACATGGATCAACTGGATTACCTTCCTGAGGGGAGCAGACAACATTACAGGCACCTTCTCGAAAGAACACACAGCCAAGCTGCACATGTGGGACCCGCTCGATGAGCTCCTGAGGACGACCCGATAAAGGACAACCCCCCCCCCCCCTCTTTCTTTTTTTCTCTTCTTTCCTTTCTTCTCCAGTGGAGGGAGAACAACAGACATACATGACCGCCAACTGTGTACCTATATCCGTATGTATATATATATTTTTGTACGACCTTCTTTTGTATACCAATAAAAAATTTCTAATAAAAAAAAAAACACAACATTCCAAAGGTAAACAAATACAATATAGACAATATTAATAATACAGTATCATAAACTACAAAAACGCAAATTTCAATAATCATTTAATTTCTGTGTGAAACGCTGCAAAAAAATGATAAATTACCAATAGAATCTAGCCAGCATTACAGAATCCTCTCAGTAATTCCTTATTTCTAAGTGGACCCTCAGGATCCCGCTTGTAATCACACACCACCCTCCCTTTAGTAACTGGTACCCACCCTCCTTTTTTTAAAAAAAAGTTTGTTTTTGCATACAATTAACTCTATTGGTGTACAATGCAGGAGGTATGTCATAACAGTGGTTCCCTTCAATCCTAATTATTAATTTGAGGATGCAGAGTTTCTTGGAGGATTACAGAGCCACTCCTAATGAGTGATATGTATTCGAACTTTTTCCACATTCAAATGTTTTTGGAAATGTAGAAAACACGATGACAAAAACAGACAATCCCGCAAAGAAACCCCGAGGTTTCATAGAGAATCAAGTGCCTATGAAGGGTGGTGTGCAATGCCCGGCAGAGTTAGTAATGTCCAGCTCTGCCTGGCATACCATTTTCCCACAGCCGTATCTTACTCTGTCAGCCTCTGTAAGATTGCATTTTTACATTTAATGCATTGTTACAACTGCTGTCATTTCCAAAATTTGCCATTTATGCAAACATGAACTCATAGCCTGGTAACACAACTTGCACTGATTTAAGCATTATTTGATAGTTACAGAAAGTAGATATCAAGACAATAAAAGTGCTTGATATTCTTTGTCACGTAAGTCTTAATTTGCCCCCCTGAGTGCTTAATTTGAGCCGTAGTGGCGTAACAAACCTTGAGTGGGCCCCCCTGCAGGGTACGTGAAGGGACCCCCTCCGGACTCAATCTAGAGCTCCCCAGCAGAAGTGCGGTGCTGACGGGGCACCCAGGAGGGTGAGGCCCCCCGCATTGCGGAGGCTGCAGCGGCCTGTGTCACGCCCCTGTGAGCCTGTGGTTTTCTTGGTCTTAGCACCGCCTCTTAATCATCAACCCCGGTGCGTGATCACCAGTTGAGTACACAAACATTTTTGGTGGGCACAGGTAGATTAATGATTCGCTCAAAATCGCCGGATGTTGAGCTGACGTCGAGAATCGAACCTGATTCCCAGCTCACAAGTCGGCAGCTCTTGTCACTGCCATATCCCCTCCCCACTTGTATGGGCTGGTCGAAGCTGCCTCCTGACAAGCGACCCAGCACTTTTTTTTTTTTTTTTTTTTTTACAAATTAACCACTGCCACCCCCCTTCTCAAACTTGTCCTAAAGTTGAAGTAAATGACATTGTAGAATAACAGAAGCTACCCATGTGGCGTCATGCTTATTTATCTACCGAACGCAGTATAGCATCTTAGAAAAGATGCTCAGAACTCAGTTGTTTTATTGCCCTTTTCACTTTAACCCTTGCCCCCTGATATACCCTTTAAAAAAATTGCTGACCAGAAATTTTCATTTTTGATTTGTATTTTTTGATCATTATAGAAGTAATTTAGCTTGGGTAGACATGACTGATCCCGGCAAAAAAATTCTGGACAACATTTTTTAAAATGGCGGGTGTGTTGGCGCGATGTTGTAATGTTTCAGTACACACAACTACAATAATTTTTTAGAGTCAAAGGGGATTTTAAAGACCAAACTCTGATATGCCCCATACATATACTGAACGACCAAAAATATCAGAGGGTCTAAAACATCAAAGAAGTGAACGCCTGATATGAACCAACAGGGGACTATAACACTGTGTCACGTGTATAATCTAAATAAGGTCAACCCTACAACCAACCCACATAGTGGTCAGGTAAGGATGCCCATCAGTCACCACATGGAACCGCCCTTCATCATTTGGGTTTCCTTTCAAGACCACCATTAAGGGTGCCACTTGTCTTTCACAGGGAGAGCCCAGATTGTGAGAAAGCCCTCCCCTCTTGAGCGCTCTGTGACCTCCCCTTCCCTGAACCGCCCTCGGCTGAGTATCGACGCCGAGGGCTGGGATTCTGTATTGGCGGCCATATTGGGTGTGGGCCAGGCCAATCGCGCGCTTTAGCAGCGCCATAAAAAGGAACCTGGGACTTCTGCCCCAGCGATAACCATCAGAAAGGACTCTTCCCTCCTGAGGCGAAAAGCCGGGAGGTCTCTTCCTATCACTTTTCTTCGGCACCTCTGAAGTAGCGTTTTACTTTGTTTTACTTTGTTTATATTACTCCTTGATTGAGAAGCATTTTTTAAACATTGTGTAATTTGTCTGTACCGTTTGTGCTTGATTAAAAAAAAAAAGCACTTTTAAATTGTTCTCAGTGTGCCTGACAGCGCTGATTACTAAGCGCTTAGACCAAGAGACCCCTCAGCGCTCTTGAGCGCTCTGTGACCTCCCCTTCCCTGAACCGCCCTCGGCTGAGTATCGACGCCGAGGGCTGGGATTCGGTATTGGCGGCCATATTGGGTGTGGGCCAGGCCAATCGCGCGCTCTAGCAGCGCCATAAAAAGAATGGCCACGACTCCGCGCAGCGGACGCGTACTGCGGACGCGCCGGACCTGCGCCGGAGTCGTGCCAGAGTCATACCCGTTTGCGCCCGTTCGCGACCTGTCGGGACCTCGGGCCATGACCTCTGGTACTTTCACCTCATGCCCCCCTTTATATTCCCGTTCGACACTCCTTTCGTTTAAAGGGAAACTCCCATCCCACTGTAGCCATTCTGTTAACATCGATTCCGGCTGTCTCTCCTGCACACACTGTCCCTTTAGGGTAACTGAGGCTACCATTCACACCACTCTAAGTACTAAAAATATGAAAGGAGAGGCTGTCCTAAATATGGCTTTGGTCAACTGCCGCTCTTTACCAAAGCATGCCACAGAAGTTGCATTATTAATCGAGAATTCTAATTTGGATATTCTCTTTTTAACAGAAACGTGGCTTGGACCGTCATCTGGTCCCGATATTGTCCGCGCCCTACCAACTGGATATCTGATCCAACATAAGGATCGAGGACCGAAGGTTGGTGGAGGGATTGCTATCTTATACAGGGAACACTTAGCTTGCCGCTTGATCGATTGCCCTATCCCAGATTGTGAGAGTATACAATTCTCCATTGCACAATCTCCAGAAGTTTCTCTCTCTGGCTTTTTAATTTATTGCCCCCCCGGCTTGATAGGTCAATTTGCAGAAGGGCTAATCGAAGCCACTCTGGACGCGGCCAGCAAGGTCTCCAATTTTATAGTGCTAGGAGACATGAACCTTCACTTTAATAATCCCCTGGATACTACTGCACAGGAATTAATTAAAGATCTAGCCATCTGTCATCTCAATCTGATTGTTCAGCTTCCCACCCACCTTAAAGGGAATCTCCTAGACCCCATTTTTTCCAATGTTTTAGATTTGTCCACAGATGATCCATATCCGATTCCTTGGTCTGACCATATGGTCATTCCCTTCTTATGGAAAATCACCAGACCCAGCTACAAAAAACCTTCCCATAAAATTTTAAATAGACGCTGGACAAAATTGGAATCCGGTGATTGGATTGAATCGCTAAAGCAGAGCGAACCTCTGGCCAATCAAAACATTGAAAAGGCTAACGCAGATTTTAATCGTTGGATTGAGCTGTCACTTGACAGCGTGCTCCCAAAAAAAGAAATCACATACAAAAAAAGTTCTAATAAACAGCCCTGGTTCAACTCAGACCTTAGGCTACTCAAGCAGGAATGTAAAAAAGAGGAAAGGCTATGGCGAAAACACTTTGACAAAGAGAAGAAAATTATATATAGATCATCCATAAAAAAATATAAATCCGCCCTTAACACAGCTAAATCCATCTTCTATGCTGAAAAAATTGAAAATTCTGCTAATGCCCCTAGAGAGATGTTTAGAATAGTAAAAACTCTGATGAAAGCCCCTGACCCACCTTCCTCTGAACTTTCTCCAGAGGAATCTGGTGCGCGCTGCAATGAACTTGGAAGTTTTGTTGCCACAAAAATCAAAAAAATTCTTCTCTCTCTCCCCCCCCTTCCCGCAACTGAACCAAAACAGCTGCCGATGGATGCTTCAAATGCCACCTTACCCCGCCTGGTATCTTTCCATCCGCTCAATAGTGAACTCTTTCCCGCCCTTTTCAACTCCATAAAAAGTGGTTCTCCTCTCGACCCTGCACCTATGACTATGACCTATGACTATCCTGAAACTGGCCCTACCCTATGCCAGTAACCACATCATTAATCTTGTGAATGCCTCACTGGAATCCGGTGTGGTACCACAAGATTGGAAACTGGCTATGGTAAAGGCCTTGCTAAAAAAAAAAAAACTTAATCCCGACGATTTTTCAAATTATCCCCCAATTTCTCTCCTCCCCGGTATCAGTAAGCTTACTGAAAAATGGGTAAATAAACAGCTAGCATCATACCTAGAGACCTATGACCTGCTACACCCTACCCAAACGGGATTCCGAAGGGGACAAGGGACCGAGACAGCCTTGTTAAGAGTGGTCGAGGATTCCAGGAGGATTTTGGACGCAGGTGGCAGCGCGGCCATCATCCTCCTGGACCTCAGTGCCGCATTTGACACGGTTAATCACCGTGTCCTTTTGGCTCGCCTCGAGAGGATTGGAGTCATGGGTAAGGCCCTCGAATGGCTTCGGTCCTTCCTTAGTGACAGAGTCTTCAGGGTCTTCTCGGATACCAACTGCTCCCTCCCCGTGCCATTGCAGTGTGGGGTACCACAGGGCTCTTCCCTTAGCCCCACACTGTTTAACATATATATGGCACCTTTAGCGGAGGTTGTAGCCCCTTTTGGAATCCAGTTGATAAGCTATGCTGACGATACTCAGTTAGTAGTCTCTCTAAATCGAGCGGACCACCCCCCAAACAATCTCTGTAGCTGCCTGGAGGCGGTGGCGAAATGGATGGATGCGTCCTATCTGAAATTGAATGGGGGAAAAACTGAGCTAATGCTGCTGGGAAGGAAGGCCACCTTTAACAACACCATCCTGTGGCCTCCCTGTATGGGTCCTGGGCCCACTCCAAAATCTGAAATAAAAACCCTTGGCTTCTGGCTTGACACGGAACTGTCTCTCAAAAGACAGTAGCCACTTGCTTTGGTCTAACCAAAACAATCCGGAAAATCCTCCCCCAGTTACCAGAAGCTGCAAAAAAAAACATAGTCCAGTCCCTCTTTTATCAAGGCTGGACTATGGGAATGCACTTTATCTGGGCGCCCCCACTTCAGTCATACGACAACTTCAGATCGCCCAGAACTCCGCAGCAAGATTACTTACCGGAACCAGCCGCCGCATATCAGCTGCACCATCACTTAGGACCTTGCACTGGCTCCCCATAAAGGAGCGGGTACATTTTAAATCCCTCTGTCTGGTCCACAAAACTTTTTATGGGAATGGCCCTCCCATCTTAAAAGGCATGGTTATACCATACATACCATCTAGGGATCTCCGCTCTAAACAACAAAATCTCCTCACTATCCCCAGGACCTACAGAGCTTGAACAGGGGTTCGCCTGTTCTAGCGTAATGCGGCTAGGTTGTGGAATGCCCTCCCTCTTCCACTTCGTTTAGAGCCCAGTCTGACTGTTTTCCGGAAAAAGATAAAAACTATTCTGTTTCCCAATACATAGATAAACTCGCCTAGTTTATGTCAGATTTCTATTTCCTCTCACTTTTTTCTTTCTGGTCAACTATCAAGCGCTGGGATGCTCTCGAGTAGCCATGCGCTATAGAAGAACCTTTTCAATTCAATTCAACCTGATCAGACAGATCTTCCGTGGTCTTACTTCTCAATTAAGAGGCTGTTAGAATACCAAGAGGGGGACTGATGTCGCAGTGCAAGATATAATGTGTAAAGAATAAGTGAAAGTGTATGCTAAAATTGGATGAGGGGGTACTGAAAGTAATTTTTATTCTGGTGCTACCCACTCTACCAATGTTTAAAAAGTAGTCAGTGACAATCACAATATTCTTGGATTGTCTAGATGTACTGTGAGGTTAACATGTTTCAGCAATTTACGACACATTATGTCATTGCTTTCATCAGGACCAAAAACAACTGATAGCTACTGCAACCAAGTGATAGTGAAACAAAAATAGTGCTCAAACCATATCAAATAAAACTGATACAGAGATCACCTGAATTCACTAGGTGTCCGCATCGTTTTCTCCACCTTTCCAAGTCATCAAAAGTTTCCAACTTGGAAGATGCACAGACCTCACCCCACCTGGCCACGGCTCAGGGGCAAAAGGGGGAGCACCGCTCTGTCCGTCGGTACTCTGTGAATCGGCGTCCAAGCCGATCGGGGAGGAGATTCACGGAGTACCGACGGACAGAGCGGTGCTCCCCCTTTTGAGCACTATTTTTGTTTCACTATCACTTTCAGTACCCCCTCATCCAATTTTAGCATACACTTTCTCTTATTCTTTACACATTATATCTTGCACTGCGACATCAGTCCCCCTCTTAATTGAGAAGTAAGACCACGGAAGATCTGTCTGATCAGGTGAGGGCTTTCTCACAATCTGGGCCCTCCTTGTGAAAGACAAGTGGCACCCTTAATGGTGGTCTTAAAAGAAAACCCAAATGATGAAGGGCGGTTCCGTGTGGTGACTGATGGGCATCCTTACCTGACCACTATGTGGGTTGGTTGTAGGGTTGACCTTATTTAGATTATACACGTGATACGGTGTTATAGCCCCCTGTTGGTTCATATCAGGCGTTCACTTCTTTGATGTTTTAGACCCTCTGATATTTTTGGTCGTTCAGTAACCAAGATATCTATATACTTCATTTTGGTGTCAAAACATAGGTTTTGTCGGTCAAATAGTCTTATAAAGACAGAAAATAACTCCTCGGAGCAATCCTACCTCCATTTTCTAAAATGGCAGCTATAATAGAGGAAGAAGAGACATATATAAAAATGAAAAACATAACAATGGTTTTTAATCCTTTTATTTATACACCAAACAATTTTGTGATTTGAGTATGAACAAAAAATGCTGTTAATCACTCCTGTTTTAGACACATTTTCATAGTTCTGTTTATTTCTTTGTTTTGGCAATCACTCGTGATGCATTTGCAGAATGTTGAACATTCAATAAGAGCATATCGACAGGGACCTCTTTTTGTAGCACAGGTTTTGCAAGTGCATGTATGTGTAAGCTCGGTGGGTAGAGGCTTTAGAAATTTTGCAGGTTTTAGCACCAATCAATATCTTCCTAACCAAATTCACACAGATCTTTCTCTACATATGCATGATCTAAAACATTTACACATCTTCTGATCAAGTAGAACACTCTTTTAATGGGTCCATGCACAGAATATGACATTGAAGGAAGGTCACTTAGCGGAACTGATCTCTTGAACTCACTGTACAGAAGATCGTCAAATGCGTGACAGGCAGAACTCGTGTTCCACACATTCACAAAGTATTTTTCTAAGTCTTTAGAGCCGTATTCTTCTTCTGTCCCAGCAAATCCTTTTTGAAACTTCATAGGTCCATCAGTTAGAGCTCCAAGATTTTCTTTCCAATTTTGCTCATCACCCGTAAGAATATGTGCCTGATAGGACCACAGGGCATCTCTGGGTCAAGTTCCTTTTACAGAATATGAAGCGGGATTGAGTGTCTTTTCTCGTATGTTCCATAACGTATCCATAACTCTGACAATTTTTGAATTATGAACCTTGCAACAAATGTAAGTAGCACAATAATATCTGTGTTCTCTGACAGTACAATGACTTGATTAAACCTATTTCAAATCCGCCAACTCAACATGTGGCACAACATGAAGGTCAGTTTCCTCCAATTTGCTGTTAAGGTCTTGAACAATATGGCTGTACCCTTTGACTATATCTCTGCAGGCACCAACTCCTCATTGACAATCATTCCACTTGCAGTAATTGGAAATTCAGTGCTCACTGAACCATCAGCAATGTTTTAGCGAGTTAACATCTCCAGGTTCATCTTGTTCGATGTTGATGAGCCGAATTTATCAAGTTACACACGTATAGGTGTCAAATGTTTGATGCAGGCAAGGTCAATTGGTTACACTTTGAGACATTCATCTGATTCTCTTACATTATTTGACAGATAGTTCATAACTGTCAAAGACAATGTGCAGTTCTTGGAAAGTGCACACTGACTTTGATAAATCCAGAACAGTCTGAACGTCCTCTCCGAAGTTTTCCATGGATTAAATCTTGACCATTCGCAATTGAGATATATAGTCCTTAGCAACAGCAGTCTTAATGAGGATACCTTTTCTGTATTGAAATTCATCAGATGAAAGTTGTTGTTTTTTTAGTGCTTGTACGAATTTGTGCTTTCCTAGTTTGGTTGCAGCATATCCATCAAATATTGCATTTGTTGAAAAAAGATAATGAGACAGAATGTCTTTGTTGAATTCACCCCTTTTTTTGCTACATCCATCTCTCTATGTGCTTGCAAAAGTTGTTTTTTGTAACCTGTTTTGTAGTGGCTTGTTGAACAAAACTCATACTATGGCAATTAAAGGGTGAAAGTTTAGGTTTAGTGACTGTCAAACAGCTTTTTTCTCTTTAAATACAAATCTCTACTGCTTTAGTTTTGCGTATAGTTTCGATCTATGTTCCAAGACATCTTTATATTGTTGTTCACATATTGTGTAGTCACACAGGCTCAGTCATTTTAAAGGGGTTTCCTTGTTGCTGCATGAAATGAAGAAGGCTGTCAATATGTTTATTAAAACTTTTCAATTTCGTTTCCATAAGTTCGTGGTGCGGAACAGTTTCATGATGGTCTATTAATTTTTAATTTGTCATCTCTCTGAAAACACTGCAAACAGAAAACACTTAGGGGCCAATTCCGATCTGGGTCGGAAATCACTCCGACCGAGCTGGATTTGGGGTGTTTTCTGACCGATCCGGACTCCTGCAGTCCAACCGAGTGAGTACGTTGCAGGCGTATGCTGTCCGAGTCTGTACGGTCGGCCTCCCATTGAAGTCAATGGGAGCCGGTCGTACATGGGCTCCCATTGACTGAATGGGCACTTTCCAGACAAGTGCGCCCCCTACAGTGTGCACGGGTCAGTGCCATCCGCACTGTACATGCCTGTGTTGGGTCTCCCCCTGTGTCTGAGCCGTAAGGCTGCGGGTAACAGGGGGTCCGATGCCGACCCCCAAAGTCCAGCTCCGGGAGCCAGAAGCTCCGACACGATCCGGCTGTCCGAATCACCCATCGTACTGGCTCAGTCGGAATTCACCTCCATTGCGCGCCGAGGTTAGCTTACGGCCGAGACGTACGGAGCAGTTCGGACCCGGAAACAATTCGGCTGGAGATTTCGTGCTTGTTCGCATCGTACTTCGTCCGTCCGAACCAGTGTACGAACCAGACGGAAATTCAGCCTCTGAATCCGACCCACTAATCCCAAACCCGATTCGGAGCCCTTCCGACCGAGATCGGAATAGGCCCCTTAATGGTAAACTAGCTGCCATTGAGCAAATACTTTCACTTTTAAGTGTCGGACAACAATTTCCTTGGAGCTTTTCTGTGATCTCTGGATTGTCTGTTCCAGTTTCATATCTGGCGCAACAGAATTGGACATTCCCTCTGTGTTTTTCACCACAAAATTTCTTTGTTTGTAGAGGTATGGTTTTTCCACCACTAGCTCCTTCACTTTTTCCAAATACCAGGACTCATATTACAGGTAGTTTATGCGATCGGTTTCGGGAAACATAGTAATCAGTGACTCCACAGACTTCATGTGCAGCTCCCAATCACCTTCTCGATCACCATGTACCAAGCTTTTCACTATAGCTATAATTTTTCTTCACATTCTTTGACAAACTCTACGAACTTGGTTTTCTGATTTTGAACTGAGTGTATTGAACATTGTCTGGCTTTGCCGTATGTTATTTGAATGAAGTGCACCCAGTGCCTTGTTCACTTCTGATATAAGATATGCAAAACCTAATTTGCCATTCTTGTTCCAGAAAGCATTCCCATTCAATGTTTCTATAGGCTCCGATATGATGAGCATACCTTGTAATGAACAAACCTAATGAGTTCTGCTCAATACCGACTGGACAGTTTTGCTTCCAAACATTTCAGCCTCAATAAGTGCATAGTCTACGCCACATCCACTGAGATAACCTCCTTCACATTGCAACACAACTTTTGTCATGTGGAAAACACCCATCATCGGATAAAGGTCATCAAATTATACTGGATTGCTCATAACAATGTCAGCTACAATGCGGAAAACTAATCGCTGACAAAATATCGACCTAGAAAATATCGACCTACAGAAATCTCGACGCTGAAATATCAAAGGCAAGAATATCGACATCCTATCAACATGTAAGTAAAAAAATATCGAAATAAAAATATTGTTGTTAAAAATATCGTAATTAAAAATATCGGTTTTTTTCTGTTAAAAAATGTGTAAAATAAAGTAAATACTTATAAATGAAATAAACATAGTTAATAATATTTAATAATGTTTACAATTAATAAATACTACATATATAATAATTAAAAATTAATTAAACATATACATACAATATATAATATATACTTAATAATAATTGTAATAATTATTTTAATAACTTATAAATTGTTAAAAATATTATAAGTTACAAATACATCTACTAACATTAAACAATAACATAAAAAGTACATACTTATGTTTAATAAATTAAAAATATATATATATACTTTCAATATTTTTAAAATTAATTATATACTACATTATCTAAAATAAGACAACAAATATTAACTCGCTAAAGAAATAAAACTACTATTAAAAGTCCAAAAAAACGACAGTAATGAAAATGTTGGATAGCATAGGGCTTATAATTACTATTCCCACTCCAGAAAATGCAACAGTAAGGAAAGCTTAGGATAGTGTAGGGTTAAAAATTACTATTCCAACTCCAGAGAGTGCTACAGTAGGGAAAGCTTTGGATAGCGTAGCGGTAAAAATTGCTATTCGTACTCCAGAGAGTGCAACAGTGGGGAAACCTTTGGATAGCGTAGGAGTAAAAATTACTATTCCAACTCCAGAGAGAGCAACAGTAGAGAAAGTGTTGGATAGCGTAAAAGTTAATTTTAACATACTTATAAATAATTTTTGTATTTTAATAATTTAATTTTTAAATAACTCTACATCATTTAGAAATACCCATTAATAATTATTAAAAACATAATTACAATTGAATAATTAACACTAAATTTACAATAAATACCAATAAATATTAACTAATAAATATTAGTTACCAAATCTTAATTACCAAAAAATAAATATTGTACAATAAAATATTTTTCATAACAAAACATATTAATTAATAAAAATTGATTAACAATTTAAAAAATATTAAACAATAAAATGATTTTTTATACCACAAAATACTTATTAAACATTAATTACCAATTAATAAAAAATAATTTCTAATTAATAAAAAATAATTACCAATTTAAAATATTAATTGCCAATGAAAAATAATTGCCAATTAAAAATGTATTGCCAATTAAAAACATTAATTTCCAATTAAAAGATTAATTACAAATTAAAAAAATGACCAACTAATAATTAATTCAAAAACTATCAATACCAATACATAAAAATAATTCATTACTTAATTAAAATTAAATTACTTCCCACCCAATTCCCCTAGATACCCACAACCCGCTACAGAACTTAAACGCAAAAATGTATTAAAATGTATAATTCCTAAAAATTAATAATTAATTTAGTATAATTAAATTACTTCCCACCCTATTCCCCTATAAACCCACAACCCGCTCCGGTACTAAAACACAAAATTGACTTAAAAATAACATTATTAACATATAAAAATAGTATACATATAATTTAAAACCAGTAGAATACTTAACAAAAAACATAGAACACATACATATTAAATACATAATAAAATACATAACAATAATAGAAATATCAATATTAGTAACATCAATATATTTGATAACGATATTACTTACATCAATATAATAAAATTCGATATTACTGACCTTAGGGTCGATATTCTTGACCTCAATATTATTTACCTTTGAGATTTCCAACTCTATATTACTGTGGGTCAATATTCGGGAATCAATATTTAGACTATGCACCATCGCAGAAAATTGGCAGGTTAGGCTGGTCTTGAAGCTGAGCATGAACATTTTGGAATGTTTTTAGACCTGTGTATACTGTTGTGTAGTTTGTGACTGGAGATGGTATTACTGGTAAAAACCCATCCTTCTTCACTGGAACGGTTTACTGGGGGATCAGATCACGAATTCCAGCCCACAGAGGAACTAGCTTTTCTTCATCCTTCAGTCCCCACTGAATGAGCGATATGATGAATTCAGTTAAATCAGCTTTGCATATTGCAGCATCAAGTCCATGTCCTCAGCCACTTTAAAATGTTCTGGTAGACTGGGACGTGTTGATGACTTGTAGTGCATTTGCACAAGTTGTTAAGGCAGTTGGGTTATAAGTTTGCAGCTTCGTTTGTTTATGCCTACAGCTGACACCACTTGTTTTTCCTGCAGTTACTTCATTGGTACAGTCTAAAAAAAAAAACCATGGCAGTATCATGTGTGCTGGATGTTTCATACAAAGAAGGGCTGTCTTCAAAATCAAAATTATCAAGAGCAGCAATTGTAAATACTTTCCTGGTAAAGTGACTTGGAAGTGGAGTGCTGTCGGATTCACAAGATTTTACAGCATGAGCTGATAACAAGTTTCTGCTCCGTATTGTCATTATAACTTGTTGATACATCAATCCAATTCTTTGAAGAGATTAGCTGTCTACTTTTGCACTTGTCAGAGATTGCGTGGGCAGTATTTATGTGTAGCAGAGTTTTCTTTTTGCAGCGATGGGAGTCATAAAACACGATTTGTAAAATATAGTACATTTGCAGAGCATAAGCCTGTCTGTTCATGGGATTGTCTTTCCTTTCTTCGCTTATATCTTCAAAGCCATCATCCATGTTGTCGGCATTGGTTCCGAACTCAAGAACTTTAGTTTGTAACAGTTTTGCTTTGCTGATATTAAACAATGATGTAAGAAAAGTTAAGATAACATCAGGAATTCTTATTGACGCCTATGATTTGTGGAACTCTGGGACATCACAAAATTTGTCATTGTCCAAAATCTGAATCTTGGAAGAAGTTTCTCAAAATGGCTCCTGCTGATTTTACTGCATCCTGTGATTTTATTTTGGCACCAAGAATTTCAGGTGTCAAAATAGCGGAGAACACCATAAGTGGCTAATTGTTTTTGTTAGACCGATCAAAACGAATTCTGTCTTTGTACATTCTCACCAGAAAATTAAATTTTTATGGATCAATACAGTTTCATCAATGTTGACCATTATTTCTCTGATCTCACTGAGTGTGAACCCTTAACCAGCACTCGAGTGGCTTAAAACGTCATTTGCTTTTTTTATAAACTGAAGGCTGGCGGTTATGTTGCTTCTGGGAGCTCATTGTACATTCATATTTTCGAATGCATGCATGCAGTTCGGGTGGGCATGCAAATCCACTGCAAATATATTCACCACACTGTTTAGATCTTGGAAGAAACTAGCTGCAGATAAAAAACATGTTTGCCCTTTGAGACTCACATACTTTATTCTTTCATTAATCCCTTTAGCCCTTTGTGGAGTGTGGGGGTGTGCGGGCCGGAATAACAGGCGTGGAGGCCGGATGTAATGTGCTATGTTTAGCACGAGTTTTATTATATACAGCAAAGTCAAGCTCTTGGAGCACGGTGATTAGGTACAGTCCTTGTGGGTCGGGTTGGGGTTCCTAGCGAGGAGGGTCCGCAGGTGAGAACGCAGGCTGGTCTTCCGCTGCAGGGCTGGTGTTCTCCTTCCTGGTTGCGGGCGTTGGGGTGTCCCTCGGAGATAAAGGAAAGAGACACAGGGCAGTTAGTTCCAATAGTCATGGAACTCTGTCGACTGACACCGGCACCGGGAGTGTGAGGGCGGAAATAGACCGTGAGGGAGGGCGGTAGGGTAGGGGAAGAAGGGAAAGAAAAGTCGGGATGTAGGGACAGGGTGCAAAGTGGGGGGGGTTGGGTGGAAGGTACTGTACAGTGGAGGGGTGAATATAATACACAGTGGTGTGCGCGTGACTTCTGTGCAGGACGTATACTAAAGATTTACACTATTTATACTATTTACACGGGGAGGGGGAAACACGGAGAATGGTAACAGTTTACTCACGTGCCCCGCCGTAACTCTCATCCGAGTTACGGCCGCTTTCCAGCCACCTCCTGAGGATGCCACCAATCCTCGCACCAAACGTCTTCCTCTTCCTCCTTCGCTCGCCTCGTCCTCTCTCCTACAGTCTCCGCTGTCGGTCCTTCGCGTCTCGCCAACTCCTGCCACGAGTCCACCGCTGGGAACCTTGTCTCCTCGGCGTCGCTGGCTTTTCTATCATCTGACCGGGCTCCTGAGGAAAGGCTTCCGGGGTCAGGCGGGGTCACTTCCGGTCCGGTAGTATCCGTCGCACTTCCGGGGTCAATCCAGGCCGCTTCCGGTCCGCTGGGTTCCGGTGGTGCTGTCGGCGCCTGCAGGGAGACAGAGAGAGGTGTAGCCGGTTTTGGCTGTGGGTTAGTGATGCCGCCCGTATGGGCGTTCCTACGGTTGCGCTGTGTCCGGGAGGTAAGGGGCGTCCCTTCACACCCTTGTTCTGGCTAAACCACAAATAACACATTGAAGATCCTCTGCATTCTGATCAGTTGGAGGTGGGAAGGTGTAGCTATTGATCTTCTGAGTCGATGATCATTGGGTTTGGTTGCCGTAGCCGTCATACACAGTGCATTGCGGGGGCACGAGCTATAATAAGTTGAGCTAACTAGAACTGCTGAATTTCTCTGGTTTTGTATGAGTGAAATGTCAGCCTAACTATAACGTCCCTGTAACCTTTGTTTTATTTTTGTGAATTTCTAAGGTTTAAAAAAAACTCTATTTCTTAATTGTAACATCCATTTTTTTCTTTAAGAAAGCCTCTATGATTTTACCATTTTCTTTCTATAATTGAATATTGTATATTATATACCAATCATTTTTTGATTTGGTATGTGTTCATCAGAAAGTACATTAATAACAGTTTTTTTATTTTTAAGAATTGTTTGTCTGCACAACATTGTCCTATTTACTGTGGAGAATCTGTGATCAGCAAATATATTTCACATACTGAAAAATTCACTTAAATTTTTTTTTTACATCGAAGCCACCCAAGAGGCCAAAATTGTGTTCCTTTGTTTGTCAAATAATTATTTTTAAAATCCACGATGACGTTGCGATGATTGCGATTATGTTGCAAAATTGCAAAACAAAAGCAGACATTCAACGACCACCACATTAAAAAGTGTTAACTTAAAAAATTAATTCTAACTATTACAATACACACATTACTAAACATATCACGGCTTTCGAAATATATTCGTACACATATATTTGTAATCACTTAAAAAAAAAATCTGTGTTTGAATCCTACTTCCCGTTTTCACGATGACTCCGGTAACTGCAAAGATCGCTCCTTTTATAGGAGGTGCAAAACACATATATGCACATATTTTACAGTATTTTACACATAAGGGGATTATTACTGCACTGTTTAAAGTAATATTTTTGTAGGGAGTTTGCATAAAAACAACCATTTAAACCGATTTTCAGTTTTTGCGGTGACGCCGGGTGTCGCGATATCGGTAGGTGCGGTGACCGCGAATAAATCGCAGAATGACAAAATAAATGCAGACATTCAGTAGCCACCAGCACATTCAAAACTTATAACTGCAAAATGAATTATAACCAACACACTAAACGCATTACTAGCTAAACAACTTAATATCTCTATAACACAATGCATAACTTTTTCAGTATAATCTATGACTTCATGCATCACTATCACCAAGTCTCTCATTCACTGTTATAAGTATTTGATGGGATCTGTGAGACAATGCATCAGTCTATCAATACTTCTGTTACGAAATGCATGACTGCCTCAGTACATCGATGATTGGGTACATCAGTGTCAAAATGGGTCTGTGATTGGTTGTGTAAGTCTCTCACTCAATCTGTAAGTAGGTGCATGAGTGCCATTGTGCATTTTTAAGTAAGTACATGACTGACTGACTGTGGATACATGACTGACTGACTGTGAGTGGATACACGCATGTCTAAATGGGTGTCTGAATGGGTGTGTGAGTATCTGAGTGGGTCAGTGAGTGGATGTATGAGTGTCTGAGTGGATCTCTGAGAATGTATACGAGTGTCTCAATGGGTCTGAGTGAGAGCATAGGTATCTGAGTGGGTGAGTAAATGGGTGCATGCATGAGTGTCTGAGTAGGTCTGTGACTGGGAGGGCAAGTGTCTGTGTGGGTCTGTGGGCCTTGAGTGGATGCGTGAGTCAATGGGTGTATGTATGTCTGAGTGAGTTTGTGCGTGGATGTGTGACTGAGTGCATACGTTTCTGAGACTGGCACTGAGTGTTGGAGTGACTGTATGGGTGTGTGAGTGGGCGAATGAGTGTCTCAGTGGATATGTGAGTGGGTGTATGAGTGTCTCAGTGGGTCTGTGAGAACATATGCGAGTGGGTACATGAGTACCTGAATGAGTCTGTGAGTGGGTGCATGAATATCTGAGTGGGCATGTGACTGGAAGTATATGTGTGTGAGTGGATATGTGAATAGGTGTACAAGTGTCTAAGTGAGTTTGTGAGTGCATACATGAATGTGTGACAGTGACCAGGTAGTGTGCAAAAATATATGTATATATTACCTACTGGCGGTCGCCAGTAGGTATATATAGTTAGGATTTTTTCTCTATGGGTTTTTTGAAAATTCTATGTCTAATAACTTTGGCGTTTGTGGACGGAATTGGCTGAAATTTTCAGGAAAATGGCACATTTTGTTTCTGAGCAGCCCTTGAAAATTTGGGGGGGGTTCCTCCAGTGGGGGCCGAGAAAAAAGGGGGGTCCCAAAACGTGTGTTTAACATTGAGTTTTCCATAGGGCGGTTGGCCTCACTTTTAGCCCGAACGGCTGAATGGATTTGCACGACACTTGGCAAAATTGTAGGGACTGGTAGCCCGATGTGCCTTTTGTAGGTCTCAATATATGTGCTCCAGTGGATTTTGAGAAATTAACGTTTAAAAAAAGATATATATCTGTAACAGCGGACCGGGCAGCGCACTGGTTCGCGGACTTTTCGCGCAACGGAGCTTTGTGAAGCGAAGCTGATTGGTTCTCCGGCGTCTGTCAACATTCCAAACAGTCCGTAGCGGCCGCCATCTTGTCTCTCGGTAGGATCGAGAGACAAGAGGAGGTCAAAACAAAGGGGGAAATAACTATAAGGGGGCATAGTAGATCCTCGCTGACCCCCTAGGTTTGATGTGGAGGTTTTAAAAGGGCCCCGCGGGGCAAAAAAAATAATAATAATAATAATTGAACGGCTGAATGGATTTGCACGAAACTTGGCAAAATATTAGGGACTGGTAGCCCGATGTGCCTTTGCTAGGTCTCAATATATGTGCTCCAGTGGATTTTGAGAAATTAACGTTCAAAAAAAGATATATATCTGTAACAGCGCTCCGCTTCGCGTAACGGAGGTTTGCGAAGCTGATTGGTCATTCTGTCACTGGGCTATAGTTGGGCTACATCTGGCTGATATTTGGGCTACATTTGTTTTTTTGTGTGTCTGGCGGCCATCTTTGGGCTACATTGGGCTACATTGGGCTACATTGGGCTTCATTGGGCTACATTCGGCTAATTAGCAAATAGCTCATCGCAAACTAGGAATGGTAAAGAATCGCTATTTATTCCTTAAAGTTCGCTATTTAGGAAATGCAAATAACTTTGATGATACATATGGCGGTTCATCTCTAACAAGATAAGAAGCATAGGGATACATTTATGATGACTGGCGCATCACCAGGGATGTGTTAGTCATTCTGTGCCGCTGTTCCGTCACCTATGGTGTGCTGCATTTACAATGCGGCGCATCATGGGGCAAAAACAGCACAGATGCGTGATGTATCTGTGCCGTAAAGGTGGCGCATTGCTGGAGTTGTATCGCAAGTGTGATGAAGCTCCAGCAAGGGTCGGGGGTGCCCCTGTCGCAGGGTTTCTGTTCTCACACAGAACTGTGGACAGAGGATTGGAACCTCGGCGAATGCATTGCTGGAGTTGTATCGCAAGTGTGATGAAGCTCCAGCAAGGGTCGGGGGTGCCCCTGTCGCAGGGTTTCTGTTCTCACACAGAACTGTGGACAGAGGATTGGAACCTCGGCGAATTAGGGTGTCCCAAAACTCACGTTAGTAATCAAAAACTATTTAGCAAGCTAGGTACAGTGTCACATTGGATATAACAAACTCTCAATGTTTAGACAATCCAGAATATGAACTTATAGTACCTCAGGATACGTGGAACTCATGAACAGTCGGTCGTTATAGATTTCTTAGAAACCAGAACATGGAGTTAAGAAGAACAGATGTGTATTTGAAATGTTTATTTACTAATGCCGTCTTCTCAGGCGTAGTACCTTAGATAATAAAAGTACACATATTATCAGTAGCAAAATTACCAGCATAGTTACTAGTACATAAAAAGCGAATGGTGATAGTATGTTAACATGCTGTAAATGAATAAGAGTTAGCAACACTTATAAGCAGCCGCGGGCCGTGGAGGGAGTTACGGTGAGGCAGGGAGGCGGGGAGGGGGAGAAGCAGGGTGGAGAATACAAGTACACATATTATCAGTAGCAAAATTACCAGCATAGTTACTAGTACATAAAAAGCGAATGGTGACAGTATGTTAACATGCTGTAAATGAATAAGAGTTAGCAACACTTATAAGCAGCCGCGGGCCGTGGAGGGAGTTACGGTGGGGCAGGGAGGCGGGGAGGGGGAGGGGCAAGGTAGAGAGGGCTCCACCCTGCTTCTCCCCCTCCCCGCCTCCCTGCCCCATCGTAACTCCCTCCACGGCCCGCGGCTGCTTATATCTCACCCTCCCTAATACACATATTATATTATTTGCTAAGAAGGTCTCTTTGTGTTGGTTTAGGGCGTGCCCATACTTTAGTGTCTTAGATTTGAAGGAATCACATCAGCATACACCAGCTCTCTCTTCATGTGAACCGCATCAACTGTTGTGTATGTGTGTTCGGCAAAGCAATATAAAACCCGCCTCATGCCCAGAATTGGCAGAAGTTGCACTTATGTTATGAGTATGAAGTCGTGGAGATCAGACCTCATAACAATTCTGTATCGTGTTGTTCTTGAAACTTTAGCACTCGCTGTACAGATATAGTTTAACAAGTAAAGCAGATAGTAGACCAATAACATATTATTCTCATGTAAACCACGATGAACTACTAGGTGGAAAGCTAAAGCAACAACTAAGTGTCGTGTGCAGAAGTTGCAAAAAAGGAAAAATGGCGTTTAAACCGGTAATGAGCCCATGCTAACTTAACACGGTGTAAAGATATCCAGGACCTAGATGACACCTCCTCATGATCCGGAAACGAACTGAATAAGATAATAGAAGTGCCATCTCATGAGAGCAGATTGCAAGTTTATATGTGGACGGTCCGCAAGGTAAAGCATTAAAAACTAGGAAAATTTAATGCTAAAGAAAAATAAAACAGCCAAGTACTTTATCGAGTCTTAAGCCAATAGGCAAGGTAAATAATAAAAACTTGACAAATAAGTCAATGAATTGTCAATGAAATGCTAGTACTCAGCATATCAAACATGAAAAAGGTCTATGACATAACTGTGTATGCAAAATAAGCTGCAACAGCCTCCAATAGGAAGTCACCGTCTTCATCCGAAAACAGTTCAGCCATCCAATTTAAAAGCGGAAAAGAACATACGTGCTCTCCCAGCACCGGATCCTCTATCACCATCAGAGGACAGCTCGGTGGGTTTTCAAGAAAGCTCTGTTCCAAGAAAGACTGTGCTGCCGCCAGTAAATTCCAGGGACCAAGTAGTCCATGCATCAATGCCACAGCCATAATCCTTTCGCCAGGACAAACCAACTCGTGAGTAATGATAGGAGTCATCAGCTGATTAAAGTCGACGTCAGGAGAAACCGGTCCGCAGAGACACAAATCAATGGCCCAATCGAAATCACAGGTCAGGCAGTGAAATACAGGCTGGACACAGGTGAAGTAGGAGAACCGAAAAGATAATCCATATGCCGTGCTTAATATCGCCAACGGCATTGTGCCATAATATTCTAGCATGCGATTGCGGAACAGTGTCAGCAGCTGCAGGGTCGGAGGTTGCATAGGAGGGACATCCATATTTAAAAATGTAAAAAAGCACAAGAGCGTCCGCTGGTAATGCAAGTAAAAATGCCAATCCACGAACCAGAGTGCAGAAAATACAATGAAAGGAAGCAGGGATGACTCCAAAGATTTTCTCAAATGAAGTCACGAGACCACTGGTAACAACTTTAAAAAAGTGTGCCAGGGATTTTGTGGAGGATGCGTTAAAGATAGTCGGAAACATGTTGCTGAAATTGAAAGGCAAACCTGTGTACGGGTGTTCGCTATGTGAAGTACGAAAGTTTCACGGGCCGAACTCAAGGCCACCTCTCTCTGAGACAAAAGAGCTCTTATTCTTGCCATGCCGTTGAAACGTGTCCCAAGGTTGGTATTTGTGGCCAGATTGAAAACTCCCTATGTTCATGTGTGGGAGGAAATAGAACATTTCTGCAGCAAATAACCCGTTCACTTACTGTTACGATAAAAGGAATACTTTTAATTAACTCAGAACAATCTTCATTATTGAGCATCAAATAACTACCATTTTCCAACAACTTGAACGTGGGGATGATAGCAGGAACTGGCGTGCCTTGCAACACGCAAGCCATATTTGGTCGGTGTTTGTTGCATGAATCGTGTAACTGTATGTGCCTACACATTAGTGAATGATCTGGCGTCTCAGTGCATTCCTCTCCATTCAGATAAACTTCTTGATCATCTTTGAAACATCTGTATGTGTATGGAAGCGACCAGACCTCATGAAGAAAAGCACTACCTAAAGGTTCATAACGACCTATTGGTATATATTTCATACAATTTGAAAACTTATATAAAGCAAAAGGCAGCGTTATTAAACCGTGGATAAGGCATGTTGCCAAAAAACCCGCAATCCTCTGCTGATGATGTCACTGAGCATGTCATGAATGATGTAATATGTGACATCATCAGCAGTGGATTACGGGTAATGGTATCTCTAGTTTACTCCCCTATAGCTGTCTTTCTTTTAACATAAGTGTGTGTTTCCTTCCCTTATACTTACTGTTTTTGGTTCGCTTCCAGTTCGCGTACCAGCGAGCGAACTAGGAAGCGAACTAAGAGAAATAGAGGTTGGCACAGTTCCAAATATTGTACCAATTTTTTAATAACGGGGAGGTAGTTCTGAAAAGAACTTTTTATTTTTATTTTTCTGAACATTTTTTTACTGTTTTTGAATTTTTCGGAACAGTTTTATATTTTTTTGGGTTTTTCTTGGAGGGGGCAATGAAAACGATTCATTGTAAAGGGCTCAACAGGAGCAACAAAACAAAAAAAAGAAGTATTTATTATTTTGGGCGTTTCGGACAAACTTGCATATGATAGTCAATAGCTCTGTTGATCAGAGTGATGCTTTTTTCTCCGTAGGAAATGAATCCATCGCAAAATGCGCAGGTGTGTTTTACATCACCAAATCTCATTTGTATATTTGGCACCATCTCCCTGCCCTCTGGTCCCGTTACTTCCGGTACAACAGATCTTCTGGCCATAATAGGGAGATTATCTAGGTCGTTCCGAAACTGTGCAGCACTGTAGTTGTTAGGATGCCACCTAGTCATATGGCGATGCATTGTGTAGTTTCCGAAACTGTATTTTTTGTCGGTCCCTCTGGACAGTCTATCTTGACATATAAGGCAAGTTACGTATCTTGCATTTACTTTTTTCTGACCTTTGGGAATTTAAAAAAATTGCCAAATGAAGTTTTCTTTCCGGTGAGACGTCCTGGGCTGCTCAGGCAAAAACTGCCTCTCTTCGTGCTCGTCCTCCTGTTCCTCTTCTTCTTCTTCTTGTTGAATTACAACTTGAGCAGGTGGTCCACTCTTCCTTGGATGTGGTGGAGGTGGTGGGGAAGCACCAGCTGAAGCTACTAAAGAAGCCATTGCTCAGTGATCACAAAGGGTCTTTCTCTCACAATGATGAAAGTCAGAGTGAGGAAAGAAGGAGGGATTTTCATCATTTGGGAAAAACAAGAGTTCTCAACCAATCAAAAGTGTTCATTTTAGATTATATGACCTAGTCTTACATCATTAGGAAACCAAAAGTGAAATGAACCAATGAAAAGTGTTATTACCAAGTCACATGACTTGCTGTGTTTACGTTAAGCGCTTTGCAGGGCCTCCCGGTTTGCTTCCAGAAACCTGCGCTTTGCGACTCGCTTCGCGTACCAGTTCGCTAACGTAGCACGTCATATGACGTATCACGCGACAACGTGAAACGTCATGCGGACGGGAGGCGTCACGATGTTGTTTTCTAACGCGGCACTTGCGGTAAAGAAACGTTTACCGGCTCGCGGTCTATTTCGCGGCATCAAGGTCAGCTAACGGGAAGCTTCCCGATTCGCGAAGCGGGAACGAAGAAAAAAAAATATTTAAAAAAAAAATTATTCATAAACATATAAAATATATTTTTGGATTTAAAGAATACATTTTACAGCTACAGATATTAGCTGTTAAAAAACCAATGAAATTCACAGAAAAAACCATAGGTTATAGACCATATATAGTTAGGAATTAGCATTTACAAAACCTTGAAAATTCACTGAAAAAACCATAGGTTATAGACCATATATAGTTAGGAATTAGCATTTAGAAAACCTTATTTTACTCACACAAAACCATTGAAATTCCATATATAGTTAGTTGCACTAACTATATATCGCGCACCCGCAATCCACTGCTGATGATGTCACATATTACATCATTCATGACATGGTCAGTGACATCACTGATGACATCACTGATGACATCTCAAATGACATCACTGATGACAACATCCAGTGACTGTATGTTTCTGTAAAGTTAAAATATGTCTTAGATATTGAAGAATGAGTGGATGTATAAGTGTCTGGATGAAGGATTTAGTAGGTGCGTGACTGACTGTATGAGTGAGTGATTAAATGTGTCTCACTGAATGCATGGGTTAGTGACTAAACTGTCTTAATTTGTGCATCATTATGTCTGTTGTGATGTAAACTGCTGCATGTGTTGATCATTAGCTATACGAGAGGCTATATGTGTTATTAATTGGTTGCCCAAGTATTTCTATGGGAGATTGAGTTTGTGTGGGGGTGGCTGGGAGGTGTGTGACTCTGTGCATAGATGTGTGAGCAGTTGATTCACTAGGTGTATGAGTTCAAGAGTGCATGTGGAAAAAGCTACATGGGCGGTTGACTGTGTGCATGAGTGTATTGATGAGTGAATGGATATCTCAATGCTACATGTCATAGTAAGTACATATGTAAAACACAGTACATGTGAGAGTTGGCATATATAAATAACTGTGCATGAGAGCCACTGAATGTGTGAGTGGCTGTATGGATCATTGTGAACTTGTATCAGGGATTGTATAAGAGAGTAAATATGTGTTAGTATATGTTTGAATAAGTAAGGTGTGTACAACTGTATAGTTGAGGAAATGGAGGTGAGATTGTTTCTTTGCATGACTGACTAGGTGTGTGAGTAACTCCATGGATGAGTGACAGTGTGTGAGTGTCTGTATACACTGAGTGTATCTAAGGTTATATTAGAGTCTGAAGAGGTTTATCGTATTAGCACAAGAATGATGTCAAATGAGATGTCATCAGTGATGTCATCAGTGATGTCATTTGAGATGTCATCAGTGATGTCATCAGTGATGTCACTGACCATGTCATGAATGATGTAATATGTGACATCATCAGCAGTGGATTGCGGGTGCGCGATATATAGTTAGTGCAACTAACTATATATGGAATTTCAATGGTTTTGTGTGAGTAAAATAAGGTTTTCTAAATGCTAATTCCTAACTATATATGGTCTATAACCTATGGTTTTTTCAGTGAATTTTCAAGGTTTTGTAAATGCTAATTCCTAACTATATATGGTCTATAACCTATGGTTTTTTCTGTGATATATATATATATATATATATATATATATATATATATATATATATATATATATATTCCTATTTTCGCCAATATTCACAATGACTTTGCGATGTCCCTTCAAAGGTACACGGGCCGCACTGGTGGTCACAGTGGTGTCGCGAGTATCACACGCAGTTAAAAAAAAAACCAATTTTGGACACATTTCTCAAAAATGGGGTCAGAGTGCCTCTACCCCGACTAAGCATGGGCGGATTTTGCGAATTGGTAAATCCGCGAACTTGCGTATTTACGGATTTGCAATCCGCAAAATCCGCGAACTCCCGCGAATTTGCGGATTTCTTTTTTTTTTGTGTTCGCAAGGGTTTCTGCCAGTTCGCGAGGGTTGTGTACCAGTTCGCAATTGCGAACTTACTTGTCGGCTCGCAACGGCCGCGACTATGTTGTTTCTATGTCTGGTTCATCATCACAGGTTCACAGCACCCTCTGTTTCACCACTGCCACCCTCTGGTACACCCATGCCACCCTCTGGTTCACCACTGCCACCCTCTGGTTGGTTGATCACTGTAGATTATGGGGATGAAAAAAAGCAAGCACACCTGCCCTGCTTCAACTAACATGAATTAATTTGGGGTTGATTAATGTGTCACTGAATTTAAACTTCCAGTCTGGCTGGCACCTGCTTCCTTATCTGTAATTTGCTTTGTGTTGCAGTGCAATTTTTTTTCACAGGACCTTTGTGGCCTACTTGTAGCTATTCTCTGAGCCTGCTGTGAGGGTCAGAGCAGGGTCATAGAATAGTTGCAAGTAGGCAACTGAACTCTGAAGGGGCCCCTCGGGAAGCACTATAGGGAATGGTTACTAATGATAAGATTGAACTTTTGCACCTGCTGAGTGCTTTCAGTTTTGCAAAAATCCAAATATCCAGCAGCATCCACAAAAAGTAATCCTTCCAGGTCAAGATCCAAATCAAAGTGACCAGCACATGAAGAAAGCACTGGGAGGAGCCTGCTGGAAAGGAACAGGAAGTTGGAGACTGTGGGGCACTTCCTTCATCCCATCCCCCCTTCCCCCAAAATGGATTCCTTGCAAAGAAAAAGTGCAGGCAAATGTCAACCTGAGGAGTTATTCTGATAAAAATCATAATTTTCAAGGTTTATGCTGCCTTCTGGTGGATTTCTTGTGCGAAATTGCAAATTTTGCAATCTCGCAATTGCGAGATTGTCGCTGCCCGCCGCATCTACGTGTTCGCAAGTGTTTACTCCCGCGAAATTGTATAGTATTCTAGTTGGCAAGTGTGACCAAGCAAAAAATCCGCTTCGCACGGATTTTACGAATTTTCGGTAAGTTCGCGAGAGTTCGCGAATTGCGAATTTGCCGAAAATCCGCAAAATCCCGAGCGGAACGGATTTTACGCTAATGCTTAACCCTGACCACTCATGTTAGCTTTTTCAGAAATGTTCAGCCCCGGGGGAACCGTTCCTGATCAATAAAAGGGCAGCCGCAACTTTCGGTTGAAGTTCCGTCCTGCCAGATTCCCGTTAAGGCGCACGTTCACTATTACTTGCGAAGCCGATGCAAAATATCGATAATCTGAGATCACTAGAAGTTTCGGGTTAAAATTCGCAAAACATACTACACAGATTTACACCAAATAGGCACTTCCTTGAACCAACATCTACCTCCCTGCCAAATTTGGTGTAAGTCCGTTCAGCGGGTCGGGCTGTAGGTGTGGCTAAAGGTTCCTTTTAGAATTAACATTACAAACGCACCCTTAATTTGCGCCCCAAATTCTCGGTCCCCACTGCACAGATCACCCCTAAACCTTCCATGGCAACCAGAACCTACCTTGCCAGTTATTGGGAAAAGTTCAAGATTGGTCAAACTACACCAAAGTTATAGGCAAGTCAAAAAGGCCTTTCCTATGGAAACTATGTCCTAACTATAACTACCTACTGGCGATTCTCAGTATATATATACTGAGAAATATGAACATTTTACTCTTACCATTTGATGCAGCGCAATAGTCTATACTGTCTGGCTCTGGTGTAGTCGTCAAACAGATTGAGCCACTGGTCGTAAGAACTGTTATTTATTAGTTGAAAGTGTATTATTCTGGGAGCTACCATCAGAACATTAAATTCAGTTTTATTTATTAAACTTATTTATTTAACTTATATAGCGCAACAGCTACCCAACAAAGGGTTTCCCGGCGCTAGTGATTCAATAGTAGATAACTGGACAGGCATATTAGATGTTGAATAGCCATGTTTTTAGGGCTTTTCTGAATTTCATATATCTCACCTCTGATCGCAGAGCAAGTGGCATGGCGTTCCAAAGTGAGGGTCCAAGGAAGGCAAAAGATTTACCACCCATACGTGCAAGTTTGGTTTTAGGGATAACAAAGTGAGTGGCTGTTGCAGATCTCAAGGCCCAAGAGGGTTGATATAGACGAACTAGTTTTTGTAGATACTTGGGGGCTGTTTTAGTGAAGATCTTATGCATAAAGCATAAGGATTTAAATTTGACCCAATTCTCTAATCTCAGCCAGTGCAGTTCACGGATGTATTTTGAGGTGGGTGAGGAGATGGGGATTTTCCATAACAGTCTTGCAGCTGCATTTTGCACTGTTTGTAGTCTACGGATCGTTGCCTTTTTTGCTCCCAAGTATAAAACATTGCCATAATCAAGCCTAGATGTTATTAAGGCATTGATGACTGTTTTCTTGGTGTGTTCCGGTAGCATCCAGCAATTTTTTTTAGCCATTTTAATATTGCAAAGCAAGTGGCCGAGGTCTTCACAGCTTGCTGGTGCATATTTAACGAGTCGTCGATTATAACACCTAGATTTTGAGCTTGTGTAGTTGGGATGGGGAGAGTACCCATTTCCGATGGCCAATGTTGGGTCCCCAGAGTTCTTTGTTTTTTCCCCGAACAATTAGCTCGGTTTTTTCACCGTATAGCTTGAGAAAGTTTTTCTTTTGCATCCACCTTGCGATCTTTCCTAAACCTATTTTTAAAATAGAGGGATTATCATTTCCGGCAGCGGAAAGAGAGAAGAGAAGCTGAGTCGTCAGCATATGAAAACATTTGTAATCTAGCCTCATCTACTACTTTAGCAAGCGGGCTCATGTATAAGTTAAAAAGTAACGGACTTAAAATCGAGCCTTGTGGTACTCAATGTTTAAAAGTCATGGTGTCTGAACAAGCGGATTGGGAGTAGACTTGGAACGTACGATTTTCTAACAATGATTTAATCCAGTTAATGGCAGCACCACGAATGCTTATTGAGTGGAATGTCCGCATAAGTACCGCATGTGAC
Organism: Lissotriton helveticus; assembly: GCF_964261635.1. Classification (NCBI taxonomy): domain Eukaryota; kingdom Metazoa; phylum Chordata; class Amphibia; order Caudata; family Salamandridae; genus Lissotriton; species Lissotriton helveticus. The sequence goes on along the minus strand of NC_136063.1, from coordinate 1,455,109,220 downwards.
ACAGTGTCAACTGCGGCACTAAGGTCAAGAAGCACTAGTGCCACTGTTTCTCCTCTATCCATCAAGGCTCGGATATTCTCTGTTACACCAAGCAAGGTAGTCTCAGTAGAGAAACCAGAGCGAAATCCTGATTGGTGGGGAGGCAACAAATCATGAGTGGTAATAAATTCCGTGAGAGAACGGTGAACATGTTTCTCCAGAATTTCTGCAAAAATGGGCAGAAGGGATATTGGCCGAAAGTTAGATGACAGGTTTGGGTCGGCATCGCTCTTTTTCAACAGGGGATGAATCATTGCATGTTTCCATTCATCAGGTACATGTTCTTCCTGAAGAGATAAATGTAAGAGATCGGTAATAACAGTCAAAGCTTTCTTATTTAGTTGTTTTATGACTGAGCATGGCAAAGGGTCTTTAGGCGAACCTGATTTAATCGTATCGAGTAAATCAACAACGGTATCGGTGTTAAGCATAGGCCAGTTTTCTAATGTGGCGATGGAGTTATCTTGGACACTAGGGTCTATTGTATCAATTTGGTTGTTCAGTTTATCAGGAAAGGTATTAAGATCATTCAGATTTGCATTTTGAGCTTGCTCAATGCCCTGATATATTTTATCCACTTTATTAATAAAGAAATTGGCTAGTTGATCACACTGTGTTTTATTGAGGTCTGGCGAGGTTTGTGAGGTATTTGAACCCGCCAACTCTTTCACTATTTTAAAAAGAGTTTTTGATTGGCTTAGGGCCTCTGTGATTTTGGTACATACAAATTCAGCTTTGGCTTTACTACACATCATTTGGTAGTGTGTTAATTTAATTTTATATTCTTTCTTAGCTTCTAAAGAATAGGTCTTCCTCCACTGACGCTCAGCATTTTTACATTTGGTTTTTTCTTGTTTTAAGATTTCGTTAAACCACGGAGCAGGGGGACGCTGATTGTTGCCTTTTAACTTTGTTTTAGGTAAACATGTGTCAATGGCTATCATGAGCCATTCTTGGACTGATGTCGATAAATCTTGTACCCTTAACTTGGTGCATGGTATATGATCTTCTAAAAAAATTGTGGAGGAAGTTAATATCTAATTTTTTCCACTTCCTAATAAGATGAGTTGGTGCCGAAGTTATGTCCTTATTCGACGAATGCACTTGAAAAGAAAATGTAATAGGAAAGTGGTCGGACCAGGGAATGGGCAGGGCAGGGAGGGTGACAATGTTATTAATATTGGAAAAAATGGCATCCAATAAATGACCGGCGGTATGTGTAGGTCCCGAGTTTTTCAGAATTAAGTTAAGGGACGCTAGATCAGCAATAAGTTCTGTGGCATTTATACAATCCTCTTTATCCAAATGTAAGTTCATATCACCAAGGATTGTGAAATTAGCAGCTTTCATTACTAAGGGGCCAATATATTGTGACATATTAGTCAACCAGTTTGACGCCGCACCTGGCGGTCGATAAATAAGCGCTCCTGAGAAGGTGAAGCTTGGGGCAAGAATAAGTTTAAAAGTAGCGCCTTCACAGCCGGGGCATGGGAGTTTGTTAAATTCGCAGTTGTACATTTTTTTTAAAATGATTGCTATTCCTCCACCTAACTTATTTTTCCGGTCAAATCGCGTATGATTCCGGGAGAGCCATAGCAATATCAGGTCCGGAGCTTTCTTGGAGCCACGTTTCAGTTATGTCATGGCATCAGGTGTCTCATCTAATAATAAATTAAAAATCTCAGTCTTGTGCCTAGGTAGAGAACGGCAATTCAAACTAAAAAAAGAGAATGATTTGGGATCATAATTAGGGTATTTCTTACTGGCTTTATCTTCTGTAGCTTTCGTCCCGACCGGATTTATGGCAAAGGTTTACTGTAAAAACCAATTTGACTTCCCCAAAAATATAGAGAAAGTGGTTTCCGACCATAAAGGTTTATAAGCAAATTAGTCAGTTATAGATCTTATTCATTTACAAAACTCGGTCAATAAAATAAGCATAAAATTCAGTATTGTTAATCAGTCCTCCTTAATATGTCATGTAAAGGACAATGCAAATCATAATACCATATAAAATGCAAAATGGAGTATATATCAGTTGCATAAAGGAACTCCCCTAGTCTAAATAAAACATCTGGAAGTAGCAAAAGGCGAAATCTGAGTGGAAGGTGTCAGCCAGAAATGAACCAAGTTATGGTTCAAAGTAAATGGCAGAAATATTCAAGAGTGGAACTCGAGGGCTCAGAAAGATGGGGCCTCCAGTATCAGAGTTAGAGAAAAGTCTTCCCTCAGCAAAGTCAAGATATGATCTCTAACTAAAGGAACACACCGTTAAAATAATACAATTCATTCAGCACTCTTTCCCACGTACTTCTCAAAGGTGGTGCCAATCTGGTTATACCGTCATCCGGGAGCAGGTAGACTCCCTACTTTCCCACCGTCAACTAAAGGGTCAAACAGCTGCACGACCTTGAGCATAGAAAAAGCCTGGTCCGCCTGATACAGGAGGATCTTCTCATTTCCTACACACCATGTGAATCACAGCAGGCTATCAATTAAACTAACTTCTGTACAAACAAAACCATGAGCTACTCTTCTTAGCTATTCAAGGTTATCAGGTTCCTGCAAAGGAAGAAAAAATACATGAAAGCATAATTTCGAAAACAACTTTAAATCATCAATACAAGCTTCAGGCCCCAGAGGCCTGTTTGTAGTTAGAACAATCATTTAGTTAGCATGAGTTAACATGAATAACCATCAAACAAGTGGTTATGCTTCAGTTATCGAAATCGTGACCTCTGTACACGTATATGGCCACATATTTGCACACATTTATATATGATTAATAAAGATTATGGAGCATAAAAGGTGTTATATTGTACAAGTTGGAGAATCATGTGTTATGCTGTATTGTATATACTATACTCATTATTTTATGTTTTGACAACCATATTTACATTACTCACTTTCTTGTATGTTTTTATACTTTTATTGCTGAAGTACCGTAGCACTCGTCATGTGCCTGATAAAAAAAAAAGCTTTAATAAATATAAATTGTATACGATTAAGAGTACTCCAAAAGAATAAAGTATATTGCTTAGCCAGAGAAATTCACATTTCGTTGAATGACTGCAGCATGAATGTAAACAAAAAAGGCATTCAGGCCAGCGTTCTAGAACTTAGCACTGAGGTGAAATTAAGTGATTGGTCGCTGTCTGCGCACTGCAAGCTGATTGGCAACGCATGCTCGTGTTCCCTGCACTGAATAATAATTCAATTTTATGTTTGGTTTCAGGGATCGAACTCTGCCCCCCCACGAACAGGTTCATGATTACCATAGGTGCCAGCTTTATTGCCATGGCGGGGCAGTTCCTTCTACCAGGCTTGGCAGCCCTCTGCAGGGACTGGCAAATTCTTCAAGCCGTCATCATCTGCCCCTTCCTCCTCATGCTCTCTTACTGGTAGTAAGTATTTGTCTTTTTGAGTGCTTTAAAAATTTCATGTCTGTAAATTCAATGTTGAATCTATGGGGAAAAAGGCTAAAATATGTTGAATGATGTTTCGTTGTTCTTCAGACAAGTGTTGGAGCCCCATTGCTTCGCATTTCGACACCTCCATTTTGAATGCAGGCGGACCTCTTGTGCACAGCGTTTTGAGAGCCTAGAAATATCTTACCAGTCAATGTGAAATTGTGATATAAATATCTGCATCTCAGAAAATCTTTAAAGATGAAGAAAGGAAACTGGTGGGATATATGATGCTGATGGCATGTAAAATGAAAAGGGAATCTAGTAAAATGGTACCTGGTTGTTATTTGGAGAATGAAGTAGGCAAGAAGTGTTGTGGCAGAAGATTAAACATTCTGAGTGAAGGAGAAAGTGACAAAAAGAAAGGCTGTTGGAGAGCTAGGATGGATTCAGAGGGACTGGACAGATCTTTTACGGGAACTTGAAAACCAACACGCACACTGGTAACGCGGGAAAACTACCAGGCTCCCTCTGAGGCTTAAAGAGTAGCAGGGTGGAAACAGCCAGGTGGATTTTTACAGAAAACCAAAGGAGGACTGTGGTGAAACAGAACTGGGATAAAGTGCCGAAAATTCTTAAATTAACTCATGAGAACAGCCACCATAATAAAACCTTTATCCAACAACGACCTCTCAAATTTGGAGGAAACCTTGCTATAAACCACTGTGACACGTGATTCTTGCACTCGCCCCCGATATCCATCAGACTCCACAGACAAGTCGGCCATTTCCGACATTTACCGACGATAAGAGAGAAATGGCACCCGAAATACAGTATGTTGTATCTTTGAAGCAGTGATACGCCTGCTAAAATAGATGACTCCGTATCCCTGGTGCTCAGCCTGCTAACTACAGCCAAGATGGTTTGTTTCCAACAGCTATTGAAGAGTGACACAGTGCCCCAGAGAAGCCCACACGAGATGTTATTGGGAACAGACCAAGGCAACAACACTGGGGTAGACTAAGGGGCTTACCCTGTTCGCTGTAGAGATCAGAGCCAATAGAATGGGGTGAATGTGGCCACAAAAGGCCAATTAGGAGCCTTTCAAGCCAAAGTGTACACTGAGTGCACCCTTTCACCTTACCCAGTTACCCGCCTGACTGGATGGGTGGGGCGTGATATAGTGGCATTCTGATCCATTTGTCTCACCTTCAACTGGCAGAAAAAAGGCCTACTTAGGCAAAACACAGATATTTCAGGAACCGGCTCCCCTTTAAGATGGGACCTGAATACTGATGCTCATTGGAAGTATGGCAGTAATGAGATCTCGGACTCCTCCAATTACGGAATTTCTTCTGAATCTCTTGTAAGGACTTCTTAGCAGTGAGCCTCCCCAACTGCGCCTTCACGATGCCAGTGAATGGACTGAACCACTTCTACTGTGGATTATGTATACAATCTATATGTTAATCAAACTGAAACATTTGCACCAGAACTACTTTGGTGGGCCAGCTGGAGCTGGCCGGGTAGGAACGTCCAAATCAATACTAGACAGAGTTGGTTTTTCCAATGTGGCCACAGACCATCTAGCCGCATTCTTCCACCCATGCAAGAGTCTTAGTGCACTTGAGACAAAAACAGATACAGTATCAATTGATTTGAGCTTGCTGCAGGCCTACCAACATAAACTGTCGGAGAGCATAGGGTGACTGAAGCAGTGCTAACAGAATTGCTAACCGAATAGGCACCAAGGATTGACTATTTCCATAATCAGATCAGACTTGCAGGACACAGTGTGGTTCTTAAAATTCAGGACTGAAGGTTGGTCCAACAGAAACCTCATCAGAGTGGTAGGTCTGCCTGAGCACACTGACGAACATAGCACAGATGATTTCTTGAGACTAATTGTCTAAGGTTGTGGTACCACATGACCTGTCAAAATTTTTCTCAGTAGAAAAGGTTCCTCTCCTGCTGCCAGGATTCTCTGCCAGACTGGTCACAAAAAAAGATTACATGATTGGGAAATATAATATTGCAAAAAGTTTATTCTAGGATTCTGATAATTGACAATGGAAAGACATCAATAGTCTTTATTACAACAGGCTTGTGGAACATTTCTTGCTGTCAGGAAACTCTGCCAAATGCAATACCAAGACACGTAGTTTTCAGTCGAACTGATAATACCACAGAATGGGAAAGCCTTTTTTTTTTTTTTTTGCAAAGACGTCCAAACCATGGGAAGTGTGAAGGAACTCGTACCCATTGGAGATGCATCCCAGAAACCAGATCTCCAAACAATGCACCCAACAAAGATTTAAAAGCCTTAAACCTGCAACAGATAATGGTTTGGACCACTGGCCAGCCCTAAAGTTATCAAACTGATTGAATCCTTTACAGTACTGATTGACACTGGTGACTTAGAATTAGGTGCTAGCGACCGCACAGAATACTTGCTGACTGACCAGCGAATAGACCAAGTGATTTCCCCTATAATTTCAAACCAAATGTTAGAATCCATGGATCTTTGTCTCGCCTGGTACTTGAGGGTGCTCCCCTGTGCACTGATATTCCTTAAACTTTGCCAGAATCCTTATTGAATTTGTGTGACGCTGTTGTTGCCTTGACTAAGTTTGAGCTGTGCTACCATGGTTCCTTCACAGCGATCAGTGACATTGAGTCAAACATACGGACTGCTTGCTTCTCCCAATGCAAGAAACTCCTCCTCCTCCTTCTCCCTGGCATTTAATTTTGGAGGCTAACCATACTGTGCTTCCACTAGGCACCCTGCAAGGAGCTTTCCACCTAAGTAACACAACTTAGTGGTAGGCTACTGATGAATGGAGGTGGTGCTGAATATATTAGAGTGGTGTGGTATCTTTATTGTGCCATTATTTATTTTGGGATGGTTGACTTGTTTGGGCTGGTGGATTTCATTATCAGCCCCGGGGGTGGAAGTGGTCTTCATTACTACTGGGTGTGCTTCTGACAAGATATATGGAATTCCCTCTAGTCGGGTGGGTGGCATCTCTGTCTTGCCTGGCTGCGATGCAGATTTGGCAGATGGGAAGAAGCATTGTATGTGGGAAAAGGTCTGATAGCTACTGTACAGAATATTTTGCAGATGAGTTGGACTGATGTTAAGGAGATGGGAATCCTTTATTCGAACTTCTGTATATACATATGTGAGGCTAAGTTTCTAGATGTATAAGTTTCTGACTTTGAATGTGAAGGGGATGCAAGTGTATTGTACTATTTGAAAAGAAGAGGTAAGCATTTTGTTTTCCTACAAGAGACCCATCGTTCAAAGAAACAAATTATCAAAACTATGGAGAGAAAAGGCATATGGCAAAAGGTTTCTCATCTTATGCTTGAAGGGCACTAATATGGGTCAGACCAGGTGCCTCATGGGAAATAGATGCATTGTTTGCAAACAAGGATGTACAATTAATAATAGTGCATCTCCTCTTGGGTGGTGGACATTGAGGACTGCTTCTTAATATCGCGAGGAGGGACTATAACTGCGTTAATGATATTGATTTGGATAGATCACATTCACGTCTGCCTTCGGCAAGTAATTTGAATGTGAAAGTTATGTTTCGTTCACTAGAGCACTGGAAGATGTGTCGTGCATGGATGGTGTCTCACTCGGGACCATTGTAGTATTCATCCTTTTCCCATGTGCCTAAATGATATGGTAGTAGAGACAAAGTTGGGCTCTGGACAGGAACTGCAGGTAAAACAGAAAAACGCTTCGGATGACTTGGGACAGACCCTTGACACCTCGGTCAAGGGTTTTGGCAACTACAGACAGCTACCCTGACTGAGTTCAGAAAGAGACTTCCCTTTGGGCCTGTTTGCCAAATACCACACACACACTTCTCACTCTTACTTTGTTCACGGTCAATACTCTGTGTACACCCCCGGTCACATTTAGTACCCCACCCATATGATATTGAAAAAGATGGTCACATTATTTATAAAGAAATCACCAAGTCTCATATAAAAGACGTTTGTCACATTTCATTTAAGTATCACAAAATAAAATCAGTGTCACTATGTTTAAAAATTGCACAAAAACCCTGATTAAAAACCTTATATAACTCTTGACGAGATGTTCTTCTTTTGTGTCCTGGTACACAATTAAAGACACTTCACAATAACGTGTCTTTTCAACCACTAATTTGTTATAATCGTTGCTCGTTACATTTTACGAAAATGAATAGTCACTGTTTCCTCCACTTCCTATCAGATTTAGTGTCATAAATGCGTTACGTGATTGAACGAGAGACTCGGTGATTTGTCTATAAATAAAGTGACAATATTTTTCAATATCATATTGGTGTGGTACTCAATGTGACCGGGAGTGTACATAGAGTGTTGATTGTGAACGGTTGTATGATAGAGGCACGCAAACCTCAACCACGCATGCCTCTTCCACAAAACCCAAACAAGGAATAACTATAACCAAACGAAAAGCTACATTGCTAGTAAAAGATATTAGATGAATTGAGATAGACATTGTACATAACTTGATGCAGGACCAGAGACTGAGGGAGGTCCAAACATCCCACACAATACTGCTTGAAAGACTGAGATGTTTTTAATTTAAGGCCTACTGTGCTGGAAGGTATGCTGAGGGAGATAAAGCTGGTAGATTTCTGGTGTCTTTGCTGACGTCAGTATAGATTGCATCACAGCTGACGCAACTAGAAAACCAAGCGGGTGCCTTGATTAACCCCGTCTGACAATAATGGCGTATTTAAGACCTATTACGAAATGTTATATGCTATGCTCCCGTGGCCCTTAGAGACTTTCTCTCAGGTTCTTTGAGACTCAATATCAACTGAGATTAAAGCAATTATGATATGGGCTTTCCTCTTCAATTCTTTAACTCATTCTTTTCTAGTCTGCCCCAAAATGAGGGGTGTCTCCACAAACTACAAGAGAAGTTATAGTGGTATTCCTTAAGCACAAGAAAGACTCCCTAGATGTAGACTCCTGTATCTCTTAAACGTATACACCAACTAAAATTATCTGGAATAGAATGCAGGAGGTTCTCACTTTATTGGCGCACGAGGATCAGAGTGGATTCATTCCAAGTCACAGCACCTCCCTTAATTTGAGGCTGCTTCTGCATATCATTTTATCAAGTAACAAGGGTCCTTGATTAGGCACTTTCAATATTGAGAAAGCATTTGATTTGTTAGGATAGTCTTACTTATGTGTTGACCTGAGGAAATGATTTTTGGTGCTACAATATTGGAGTGGCCAGAACTACTGGGTTTGTCGCAGTGGCCAGAGTCAAATGGGTCATGAGTACACCCTAAACTAGAAGAGGGTCAAGACAGTGGTGCCTCTATGCTAGTTTGGTATCTGTCTCATGCCAATTCTTCCAATTTGTTACTGAAAGGGGGCTCAAGATCTTGGGTATTCAGCACTCCATCTCTTTATATGCCGACAGCTTATTAAAGTATATTAAATGCCCGAGATCACAACTAATGGAAGTCATGTCTATGTTGGATGAATTTGGAAGTATTTCAGGCCTAAGGGTCAACTGGGAGACAACATGCATATTCTATTCCCATTAGATCACAGTACGTCAGACCTTGTATCCAGATAATTCCTTTCGACTATCATGGGCTCCTGCCACATTTAAACACCTGGGCATCCATATCTTTCACAAGACATGTCGCATTACATGAGAGCATGTCCTCACAGCTCTGAGTGCCTGAGAGCATCTGCACACTTTGAAAACAGCTTTCCAATGTCCGGCATGGAAAACATATCACGGTCTATGAAGGTACTGCTTGAAAGCAGGGCATTCCCAACTCGCTATATATTCTTCATGCTAGCATCAGTAGATATGTGAAACGTACCTGGTCGCATGACGGCATGGAGCCCCAGATACACGATCTGTGCATATGTTATATCTCATGGGTAATGGGGGCGTCACCTAACTAGATGGCTGTATGAGAGTATCCGCTCACGGGCGGCAATCCCACTCCAGGAGCTTAGAAACAAAGGGTCTGGAGAGATTAGACATGACATGTGTGATAAAGACTGGGAGAAGATATTGGAATACCCCGAGAAAGTATCTCGTAATCCCAAGTTTAAGCTGATTCAATACATGATATTACGCAGAGCGTATCTGGCTCCACACAGACTGAGTAAAATGTTCCCAGGTGCAACAGATACATGTCCTAGATGCCATGCACAACCAGCTGAATTAGTACACGTTATGGGCATGCCCAACACTGACCCCATTTTGGGCGAATGTCCTCAAAATCCTTAACGAAGTTACACCTGGGGTTGGTAGCGATACAATGGAATACTGCCTATTGGGATTGGGTAAAAAGCGTAAGTCGCAAGGAACGCAGATCAGGTTTGCAAATTTTATATTAATACTGGCAAAACGTTCTATCACAATGCGGTGGAAATCTTTGCAGCCACCGACGACATATGATTGGCATGAGGAGGTTGTTTGATGGGGGATGGCTGAAAGTATGGCAATTAGAAGAGAAGAACATAGAGGGTTGAGGAAAAATCCGATATCTTTGGAGTGGATGCGATGTTGGAATTGTTTGTTTCCACTGAACCTTCACTGCACTGAACTATTAATGCACATTGGAGCCCGGCAGGATAACTGTGGGCCCAAATAGTATCGGCCCCCAATGTGGACCCGACATAACATTCTTTGCAAGCCTACAAGTTAAGTACAAGCAACCATGGGTTACATCATGATTCGTTCATCGCTGATTGGCTGATTAAGATAATAGTGAGTCTGGGGCAGGGAGGGTGGGTGGGTTGACAGTTGTTAGTAGTAGGGAGCAGGGAGACACCATGTTGTTCGGGTTCACCTTCCTGAATGTATACATAGGACTGATACTCAACTGATATATGTAAACTGGAAGTATGTTATGTTGCCACTATATTGATATCGTCATATTGTGCGTTTCTCCCTTTGAAAAACTAATAAAATGTTTTAAATAGGATGGTCATGCTTCCTCACTTATATTTTTTGTGACGAGGTTACCCACCCTGGTCGAGCTTTCAAATAAGCAATTAATTGTTTCTGAACTTAACCTTGCTTCAAAGCTTTTTCCGTGCCATTGTCATGCCACTCTTTTGTGCACCATACAATAGTCTTTTGTCATGCTGCTTGTGTTCATAGCAAGTTGAAGCTTTCTGTAAAATTTAAGAACAACACACACATTCCCAGTTTTCACTCGAGACATTACTCTGTGGTTTCACTTTCCTAAAACTCCTCCTTCTTTTCGAACTATGGACAATCGCTCCTTTCCAACCCCCTTCCATGTCTGTGAAGAAGCAGCTTCCACTCTGAATCCCTACAGTTTGCCCACTCCCACGTCAATGCTTTCAAGAATATCTTCCTGTCCGTCGATGTTCATATATGGCTTGGTGACCCAGCCAACTCCTTATCTCCACCATCCGAATAGAGGAGTTCTCCATGAGACCTCGCATCACTCCCCCCTGCCCAAAAAAAGGACACGAAGATGGCGTCCCATCACTTCTCTCATTCGCCTTGCCCCCACTCGACATATGATCTGATCATCTTTCTCTCCCTCCAGCTCACATTGTGATGTCCCTTCTGTCGTATCAAGGCCCACCACATTTTAATGCTCTCCCTGAAGCAGGTTTACCATTAATTGCTATGAAAATGAACTTTATTTTAAAAGCTGCTAATTTACTGTCCTGTAGATTCGGCCCTAGCTTCTACCTTTCATCAAAAAGGCCCTGTTGGAAACCCTTGGTGTCCCTCATTATCTCCAAATACATCTAAAACCTGTCTCCTGCTCACAAAGCAAAACCCTGCTCTCACGGACCATGGCCTCGCCAGACCCTCCACACTGCACCTTTCTATTGGACACAGAATGCTCGCGTTTTGAGGTCCTACTATTTGGAATGCCCACCTCAACACCCAAGAGAGACTCTTGACCTCTATGCTTTCAGAATGCCCCTGACAACATGTCTCTCTGATGATGTACTTGTATAGTTGTTGCCTAGTTTCTCATACACTATCATGATCTTCCTCTTTCGTTCATCCTCACTCGCTCATCCTCTCATTCGGCTCTCTTGCTTCATTTTGTCTTTCTATCCCCTTTGTCCCCTCTTACTATCTCTCGTCCCCTTTCTTTCTTGCTCCATCTTTCTTTCATTCCTAACTCTCTATTTCTCATGTCTCGCTCCCTCCTCTTCTTTCCCCGTCCCTGTTTCCCCTTCTCTCTTGTATTGATTCGTTTTATTTCTCTTCCTGTTCCCTCTTTCATCTTCTCTGGACTTCCCACTTCTTTTGAGATATGTTATTTCTTTTACTAGTTTCTAAAATTAATAATATATATATCTCTATCTTTTCCACTGTGGTGCCCAGGCATTATGCTAGTTTCCGAATTGAATTGTTATGTCTTTAAATACTAATCTAACCGGCATTGGCAAAACCAATAGGCCTGGCCTGGATAAACTGATGTGATGGCCTTTTGTTATTTTCCATTGTACGGATATGCCACATGAATAAAAAGAAAAGAGAAATCTTGCAACCACCAAAACATGGGAATTATACACGTGCAATTATTGGTAAAGACTAAAGGCAGCGTCCTTTTGGAATTAGTGTAAGCTAAAGACAAACTATACAAAGATGAGTAAAAGAAACACAGGATCAAGATAGAAAATAAAAAAGCAGTGGCAAATTAAATTATTGGTCACCATCCCGGACACTGAAGTTTACTCCTTTTTAGGCAGATCTGCACATGTGATGGGGCAAAAAGTAATCACTCACTACAAGAGAGACAAAGGCTGCTTGGGTTAACCCAATGTCGTTTGCTGTGAGGTTGGATGGAAAATGTGAATGAAAGTTGAACTAACCAATGGATGAACCGGGCTGACCCAAAGCGTCTCTATGTATACATGCATGTATTTGTATTTATTTTGCTTACCTGATGCTAATAACACAGCTAAAGCTGTCTCTAAGTCAGACTTAAAAATGTTACAACACTAATCGGCAAAAACCTGAGCAAGGATAATGTACTTATAGAACTTTTAAAGTCACCTTCAAGGCGCCACTAGTATTGAAACCTTGATGGACTCATGATTTTGCAATCCTTACATAGTTTAAGATTAGAGATTACCCTGTCACTAAATACTGTGTGAATTACTTTACTAACATTACATACATTACTGTATTTCGCATTACCAAGCGCTCTTTCATTCTGATTTCCTAGAACTGGTACAACTATTGTATTTTGTTAAATCTGCCACACAGTCTGTGAGTACAGTAGCAAATTCTGTTATTTTTCATCGCCTTCTCTGAAGCATATTCCCGGAATCTGTTCGGTGGCTTATGGCGACGCAGCAATATGGAACCGCCAAGAAGTTACTGCTACAGTTCACACACCGGAACCAGGTCGATCTCGCGAGTGACGTCAGAGGGGTATACACTGGTGAGTAACTGAACTTCGTGTGTATCATGCTTGTTCGATCAGGCAGAATATAGAAAATGTAGCTTTGATTACCGCTTCTTTGACACTGTACAAATGGCAAGGACTAAGGTGCAAAGCTTTAACTGTGGGATAGGATCCTAATCTTTTGACTCCATCTTGGGACCTGGGCTGGCATGGAGAGTACCAGCTGCTGATTGTTGTATGGTTCATTGTCTTGCTGCATTTCAGGGTATTCTTCTTCCATTGCTAGTCATTTCATTTTGTACCAAGGTCTGTAAACAACCGACACTTGCAAATGTTGATGTCTCAGAAGCTTTGATTGGATGCCAACAGCCCGCTATGAATGTCTGTGCAAATGCACATTTCATCTCTTACCGCCCCACCTCAATCCAAAGAACCTGATCTTACAGGGGCTTGCTATTTGTCCCTTGTCCTCTGCTTTCAGAAAGAGAAAAGATAAACTGAGGGCAGATGTGAAATCTTATTCTGCTACATTCATTAATCCCTTTCTAGGTTTAAGTAGCTTGCAACCTCCCGGGTACGGTCTTCATATGATCGATTTGCTCTGGCAGAGCTGCCATGACGTTTTTCATGCCTTCAGCGCTGTATAGGAATTTCGGAGTTTAAGGGCTTGATACAGATGAGGATAGTTCACAACTGAAAATTCTTTGTTTCAACTGCGAGAATTTAATGGTTAAATACATATGTCTAGGTGTAGTGTACAAATCTGTTCTTCGTTTGGGGTACTAAGACCCCAACATAAGATAGGCCATGGAAACTTCTTTTCTCTCGCATATTTACTCATTTTAGGTCCACAAACTGGTGACTGTTTCCCTGGGAAGGAGTTTTGGTTCCATTTGTTGCCAAAAGGACTCCAAAGCCTTATATTTGCCATTGTCCTTCTTCCAAAATGAGTCTTGTTATGGATGATGTTTGGAAGGTTTGGAAGGTTTCTCACAAGCAACTTCTCATGGAAAATAGCCAAGATGCAAAATATATATATTAGTTTTTATCTAAATAAAATATATTGTGGCTAATGATGTCTGAGTCTCGAAAGAGATCCATTATTTCCATAAAAGCCCGCCTCTCCCTGATATCTGCTTGGCAGAGAGAGAACTGAAGACAATTTCATACAGTGGTTGAAGGTTTACATGCTAAGGCACAGCACTGCTCTCTTGTCTTCATCCTATGCAGGCAGGAAGCAATTTCAGACCAAAGTAAATATTTTCAGCATAATAGGTGATGCCTAATACTAGCCCAGTTTATCACAAACCATGAAAACAGGATTGTTGACTTTTGCTTTGAAGGCTTTAGGTTGTGTTGTTTAAGGAAGTCTGTGGTCCGAAAATGTCTTCAAGCAACTTATGAGAAAATGCAGTCAGCCAGGAGGTGGAGCAACGGTTTTCACCCTGCAATCTATAGTAGCCTTGGAAAAGGCTGAATCCAAAAACTGTGACGTCTTCCAGGGTAAACTAACAGATGTTTTAATAGACTTTGTGGTTAGCGTTGCATTAAAAGACTGAATGGGTGGTCTTCTAAGCACTCTCAATCTAGGCAGATGAGGGAACCGAGGTACAGGGGTGATGAAATGACTGGACTAGGATTCTGTAAAGTGCTTAAATAGAGGGAGACCCATGTCTCTGTATTACAAAGTCTCCAATTTAGCCAGTAGGCCAGTCAAATTGTACCTTTAGGAATGGTTAAGGACAACCTGGTGATCTGGCATGCCATGAAAGAATCAACTCAGAGCTAAGTGTGGAGGTATACATTTTTCATTTCCCAAGTTTTTTAGTATCCAGTGTGCAATACTTTTTTTGGGGGTATATAAAATAGGAAAATACAGTTGACAGTCAATAATACAGAATAATACCAGAGCGAAAAAGAGAAAGCATAATGTCGAATACAGTAGACCATTTATGACTGCCTTTAGTAACCTTGAAGAGCTGCAAAAAGTATAAATTAGAATAAGGTTAATATGAACAGAAATTGAAATCAGATATCATCTATGGGGAAATCCCCTAATAATAATAAGCATAAAAAATAAATCAATTTAGTGCGAAAACCCATTTGAGGCAATGATGTTACATTTTGTTTAAAGCTATGTATTCGCAGAGTGGTGAAGACTTTACAGGGAATTAGGACAATTGTAGACTTTGCAATAGCTTCCTAACCATTAGGCAGATTGCAACCAAAGACATTTAAGGTAATATTGTTGTAAGTGCCTCGTGGATATAATATCCATTTGTTGATGCATGTGATTGATCATTCACTGACCTCTACATGGCTGAGGTGTAGTAGGCAATAGATGTGATTGCTGAGTCTGTAGTTCCTATATTCTCAATAGGCTCTGTGCATTGGAATAATATGTTCAGCAGTGTAGACGTAGGACTGAGGTCGACTAGGTCTCTACTGACTATATTAGACTTAAGGTTTGCCAGCTAGCTCAGAGGTCACTAGAAACTTTCTCGAATAAACTAGGAGGAGTTTAACCTCCCTGGATAGACAAGAAGGGATTAGCTTCTGACAACCATAAAACATGACAACTTTGCTCCCTCAGAATAAGAGTGTATCTCTAGAGTCGTGTGAAAACAATAGACCGCTATTTCACTCAGTCAAGTGTGCATACTTAGTTTCACCAGAGTGCAGAGAAAAGCGAGACAGGCGTTTTCAATAAAAGGTGTAATTTATTGAGCAGTCTTCTTTCTCATGCAAGAGAAATTAATTGCCACAATTGCAATACTCATAGTAAAGTGCGTACAGTAAAAGGAGGATTATAAAATAATACTGTAAAAGCATTGATATGGTTTCTTAGCCATATGATACTTTAAAATAGATAAAATATATACATACATATATACATTGACTAACGTACTCAACTGGTGCCTCTAAATACACCTACCCCGGTGTACCTGACCTAAGCCTAATACGTGGGAAGGAGTAAGTAAGTAGCAGTTTAAGTTTGGTTTGCCAAGAATCTGACTCAAGAATTCTCTTTAAGGGTTTAGTCAGTTCCGTACCTGGGTAATAGAAAGCAGGAGGTCTTGTATCTCTCTCTCAGGACTCGATATCCCAGTAACCCGCGAAGGTATCTGTAAACACCGGAGCTGGGTTTCTCGGCAGGAGAAAAGACAGCGTCTCTCTCAGTGCGTCAAAAGGGAGGGGCAGCGTCCGTGGGCTCTCGCATCAGCTGGGCTCTCGGGCAAGTAGATAGCTGCTCTGCTCCAAAACCACCACCGTGTGTTTGCTTAAGGCAACGTTGGTATATTTATACCTGAAAGGTGCCGGGTTTGACGTAAGGTTGGACATAAGACGTCAATAAAGATGTCACTAAGAACTGGCCGTTCTTACAGTGCTTCACATGAGTTCTAGGACGAAATCAAAAGAAAAGCAATGGGGATTTCCCAGGTTGCTGGAGGTTTGGTTTGTTTAAAGAGAACTCGTTGTGCTTTCTAGGAGTCCGGGAAAGTAGCCTTGCTTAATGTGACTGCATGGGCTACGACTATGGATATGATTCTTATGCCTTTATAGGGATATTATTGATTATAACCGTACAAGGGCATAAAATAGAAATATCGATTTAGGTTCCTAGATAAAAACATAATAAGTCCTGGAGCTAATTAACTGCAAAATGGGATTACCTTTGAGTGCGTTGAAACTATGTCCAGATTGCACTATTTTTTCCGAGAATGGTTTCATGTATAGATGTTTGTGGATTGAAACATTACCCACTCTCCTCCTTCCTCTGATGAAAATAGAGTGAAGATTTGGGCTTAAACTCTTGGACCAGACATGTATGGACAAAACACAGGATTGATTTGCAGTGGTGGGTGACTAATGTATGTCTCCCTGATTTATTGTCAGCCTATATAAACTGGCTTCTCTTGAGAGGGATTTATGGGAAATCGGTAGAAAAAGAGTGCAAAGGGTGAGGATACATGGCATGGATTGAATTCAATGACTGATTAGATTAGAAAAATAATTTTATGCCGCCTTCGAGGTAGAGTCTCTGTGGAGTGGAGTGTGGTGATGCATTAACACCTTCTCCTCAAGATTAAAAGTACAGTAAAATTAATCATGAAACTTTGTGTGTTTTTTTTGCTAGTTGTGATAGAGCTAGGGGGAGGGAAATGCTCCTCTGGTATTGCCATATATGTAGGGACAATCTAACAATTTCATAAGCTAAGTTGAATGGCTCTGCGTCTTTTGGGGGCAGACCTTGGTACTGAAGGGAGACAGACGGGTCTTACTCTCAGCAGATTCGACATGCAAAATGGAACACACCAAGAACACCAAGGAAACCTTTTAGCTTCTGAGCCCGGCTAGTGCGCTAGCTAGCTAGATGCTGGACCTGTGCTCAGCAAAGGCAGGTTGTGATGAACCACAAGTAGAGCTCATTTATCCAAGCTAAATGTCACTGAAGGTCGTTCTGTATCTCTGCGACCAACCACGGTTAATTAATAGAGAGAAAGGGGCAAATTGGGGTTGGGTTTCTACAATGGTGAGAAAAAGCATATCATGGCACAGGGAGCAAGAGGGGTATAGACTTAAACCAGAGCGACCCTGTACTTGGAGATGATTCTTGGAACAACTGTAGTATGGTTTGTGGTTAGGGGTGAAGGGTTTTTGGCACCCTATCCCTGCCTATTTTACTTCTAGTGCTGCTAAGGAGTTCGTCAGTCATAGTCCGCAACAGCAGCCATGCAGGCCAACAGAGCTTAAGCAGGACAATCAGCTAGGTCCTAGCCTCGAGGACGGGCGATGGTCCGCCTGCAGCTCCATATGTAGGAAACACTGAGCTCCACTCGTGTTAATGTTGGTGGAGAACTATGTTTTGCTAGAGGAATAGTCCATCTTATATGCTCAGTTCTTGGCCGTTCAGAATAAGATCCAGTGCGTTTTTCACGAATATAACCAGTCATGGGGGAAGTGGAACGAGTATAGGGGAATGATATGCATGCCAGTTGACCGCAGTGGACCTGGACGGATGTCTGAAGAGATCTGATGATTGAGGCGGGAATGCTGGGATGAGGGGGGAAAAAATGCTTTATTCCATTCTATCAATTGATTTTATCACCCATTGTCAGACGCTACTTCGATACATAATTTTGTGAACATGAATGTCATTGTAATGCAATGTTTAGTTTTGCAATATAAAGGTTTATTAACAAAATAGAATATAACCAGTCAGGTTAGGACAGAAATTCCTTCCTTACAGAGAATATGGAGTACAGGAGCCTGGCCCTGCCCCCTGGATGGACTTTGTGGAGCTGGTGCCTGTGACTCCAGCAAGGTATATTCTCCTGAGGTATTCTCTGGTGAGACCCTTTGTTTAGCTGCTCCTTTCACCACACATATTCTGAAGACAGAAGGTTTAGGAGGGAATAAAATACTTGGGGTACATATTGTCACTGTTTCCCTGTAGGTAGCAGACCATCTCCCACTTGCATTCACCATTCATACAAAAGAGGTCTGCGGTCATCACTCGTCTATCTGATGCTGGCATTCATTATTGCAAATGCGATCTATGTAATATTCAGATGCTTACTTGCTCATTAATAAAAGAAATCAACACACAGGTTCCATGTACCAGCGTTCAATGGAATTAAGTTACACAAGGAGACTAGTAGAAGTTACCTATGATTGCAGCTGTTGCACCTTAAAACTGCACAAATGCTGTTACCAGCCTGAACTTCCTTTAGGGACTCAAAGAGGTTGTGGGATATGTAAAGGACATTGTCCTTCTTTGGATAGGACTGCACCCATGTTGCAAGAGTCTCCATTGATGTTATTGCACCAATACTCCTGTGTTCATGAAATGTACAACAGACCTATGCTCATACAATTGTCAGTGAATTAAATGCTCACAGGTGACATCTGTAGTAATCTACAGGTCATGAAATGCTCACAGGTGACCTCTATAGTAATCTACAGGTAACAACTGTCAAACCACGCAAGGACATCTCGACGTTTTATCCTTCCAGGGTCAGGCAGTGCTAGCACTTCTTCCTTGCAACACTAACAAATATATAAAGCAGTATTTAAAAAACAATGGTTACTATTATGTGCTCCCATTGACGCACGAGCTTAGCATGTTTTCTTTGTGGGTCATGCTACAATTCTTCTCTGTAATCACGCGAAAGACATGGTCGGGGACTCTCTTTCTGACTTCGTTTTGTGGAATCTCTCCAAAAGCTGATAACACGGTCTCTGACTCGACTGCTCCATATCTTCTCCAGCTAAAATGAGTGCCCTGCTTTTCTCGTCGTACGCCAAAAGAGAGACTGAATGACGCCGCATTTTGGCAAAGATTAGGAAAAGAGGGAAATAATTTCAGGCAGTACCTTGTTCAGCTTCCAGTGAAGAAAAGTAATGAGCCTTTCAGCTGGTTTTCTCAATTTTAATTAGTCAGTGTTTTTTTTGGTCTTACAGTTTAGCTGCAGCTGCGCAGAGCATCTGTCCTGCTTATCAGACGCAGGCTGGCTGTCACTTTTGATGAATCACATAATTGGCTGTTCTCGTTTCTATCTTTCTAAAAAGTGTTCCTTTTTTCAGATTCATCTTTTATCGTGGGATGGTTAGTTTTTGTGTCACGTTTCCTGTTTAGCTCGAGGGAAATCATGCAGCGAAAGTTTTCTTGACTGTTTAATACTAGAGTATGTGTTTCTTGTTGTTTTTTGCCATCAGTATAGGATTTCAAGATACTACATGCACATCACGGGTTCTAGAAATATATTCGTAATTTGAAGACCCATAAATGGAACCACATTTATTTAAACATCCTATTCACCCCATCCGCCCTACTCGAGTCTGGGTGCCTTGGTGGCACGACCATGTTGAAAATGCGTGCCAGATTCAACGGAGTGCCAGGGCTTGGTCTATTCTGACACATGTGGTTAGGAAGTCTACTCACTCACATACTCAAGATCAATCTGATAGGTAACTCTACCTCAGAATCTTTTCAATCAGTGACTCATATTCTGCCTTGAACTAATCCAAAAGTGGCTGTCAAATACCTCTCTGAAGGTGTGTCCACTGAAGGTCAAATCAGCAATATCGATGTGATAGAATATCGGAAATAAAAGATCAACAGGTAAGTAACTCTAGATTTACTAGAGTTATAGAGATACCTATGTGGTACATATTTCTTCAAGGTACGTAGATGTAGAGTTAGGAATAGTAGTTTTATAGTGTCCTATATGCACTTGCCTTTTAATACTTACTCCCTTGATATTCTGTCTTCAATGTTAGTATGCCACAATATTGTTGGTATCGAGATTCAGTAGTACAATCCCATCTGAGGCAGCATAACCCAGCAAGACTGAGTCCCTCCTGTTCACCAACAGCATCATGGCACAAGTCCTGAAACGAGTGATGCGGTGGTGCCCCAGAGTGATGCGGTGGTGCCCCAGAGTGATGCGGTGGTGCCCCAGAGTGATGCGGTGGTGCCCCAGAGTGATGCGGTGGTGCCCCAGAGTGATGCGGTGGTGCCCCAGAGTGATGCGGTGGTGCCCCCGAGTGATGCGGTGGTGCCCCCGAGTGGTGCCCCTGAGTGATGTTGTGGTGTTCCAGAGTGGTGCCCCGGAGTGATGTGGTGGTGCCCCGGAGTGATGTGGTGGTGCCCCGGAGTGATGTGGTGGTGTCCCTGAGTGATGTGGTGGTGTCCCTGAGTGGTGTCCCTGAGTGATGTGGTGGTGTCCCGTGGTGGTGTCCCTGAGTGATGTGGTGGTGCCTCTGAGTGGTGGTGCCCCTGAGTGATGTGGTGGTGCCTCTGAGTGGTGGTGCCCCTGAGTGATGTGGTGGTGTCCCTGAGTGATGTGGTGCCACCCCGGAGTGATGTGGTGGTGCCCCCGAGTGATGCGGTGGTGCCCCCGAGTGATGCGGTGGTGCCCCCGAGTGGTGCCCCTGAGTGATGTTGTGGTGTTCCAGAGTGGTGCCCCGGAGTGATGTGGTGGTGCCCCGGAGTGATGTGGTGGTGCCCCGGAGTGATGTGGTGGTGTCCCTGAGTGATGTGGTGGTGTCCCTGAGTGGTGTCCCTGAGTGATGTGGTGGTGTCCCGTGGTGGTGTCCCTGAGTGATGTGGTGGTGTCCCGTGGTGGTGCCCCTGAGTGATGTGGTGGTGCCTCTGAGTGGTGGTGCCCCTGAGTGATGTGGTGGTGCCTCTGAGTGGTGGTGCCCCTGAGTGATGTGGTGGTGTCCCTGAGTGATGTGGTGCCACCCCGGAGTGATGTGGTGGTGCCCCGGAGTGATGTGGTGGTGTCCCTGAGTGATGTGGTGGTGTCCCCGAGTGATGTCCCTGAGTGATGTGGTGGTGTCCCCGAGTGGTGTCCCTGAGTGATGTGGTGGTGTCCTGTGGTGGTGTCCCTAAGTGATGTGGTGGTGCCTCTGAGTGGTGGTGCCCCTGAGTGATGTGGTGGTGCCTCTGAGTGGTGGTGCCCCTGAGTGATGTGGTGGTGCCTCTGAGTGGTGGTGTCCCGGAGTGATGTGGTGCCGCCCCGAGTAATGTGGTGGTGTCCCCGAGTGATGTGGTGGTGCCCCGGAGTGATGTGGTGTGTGTGAGAGTGAGGGGGTTGTGAGGGTGAGGGGGTTGTGAGGGTGAGGGGTGTGAGGTTGTGAGGGTGAGTGAGGGTGACGGGGGTGTGAGGGTGACGGGGGTGTGAGGGTGACGGGGGTGTGGGGGTGTGAGGGTGCCGGGGGTGTGAGGGTGACGGGGGTGTGAGGGTGAGGGTCCGAAGTAAATGGTGGCAGGGCAGACATCATAAGACAGAGAGAAAAGACTGCGCAGTGACTGCGTTGGTCAGTTCCAGAATCAAGAGGGGCAGAGTCAGCACAGTCTGTGAGGGATCAACGTGTCTAGAGGCAAAGCATAGCGGATGTAGCATTGCAGCTAGCAAGTAGAGTGTTTTCAAGCTGAGTGTCCCTAGAGAGATGGCAACACAGCAAAAGCATTTGAGGAGCAAGGCTACTGTAAACAAGCACGGTAGGTTTTCACTTTCGTCCAGAAACAAGCTCTCGGCATTGCTGTGGCGGTGGGGGCAGGGGAGCGGGAGCGCATTCCTTTGAAGTCTGATGCGGGGCGGGGGAGCGGCAGCCTTTGAAGTCTGATGCCGAGGCACAGACAAATGGTGGTGTGTTATGTGGCTGGCGATGGTGTGCACGCGCATAGATCACATGAACTGTATGCGATCCGCAGCCGTTTTGGTAGACTTTTCTTTTCCGCTTACTATAATCTCGCCGGAGCAATGCGCAAGCGCGTTGGCTCAGGCGAGACCTAAAAATTGATTAATACAGACGGAATTCTGGAAAAAATAAATACCTAAAAACCAGCAGCAAATGCCTTGAATCCGTGTGCCCTAATTCTTAAATTCCACCCACTTGCACTAGACCATTCTAAAACGTAATCTGGATTCTGCTCACATATAACTTCTGTAAGAACTTTGAACAGTTCAACATGAAGAACTGGTACCCACATGGTGCCGAGCCGGCGTGGCTGCTAGCATTTGGATATGGCTGGGAGGCGACATTTTAGCTTTATACAAAACACCTTACTAGATAATCAAATAATGGTGATACAATGAGGTGGGTAGAAAAATAATTTAACGCATTGCTGCAATATTTCATGTATATCATTAATTTATCGTTTTCTTTTTAAAGGAGTAAAGCTGGTTTGATTTAGGAGTGGTAAACACACTCACCATAAAAACTAAATCTCATTTTACTTCAAGACCGATTTTAAAATAATTGTTGGTCATGCCACAATGTTATAGTTGGATGTGCAAAGGCATTCTGTACCCCTATCCAGGGGCATTCATACATTCTTCCAGGTTTAAGTCTAATCCCAATAATTCTGTGCTGCAAAAAACACAAATCTTTCACTTCCTCGCAGGAGCGTAATGCGCTACCGTACCATTTACAGACAGTTTAAACGTACTAATAAGGGGTTTAGAAAACCCTTTCATATGTCTCTAAAGGGAGACTCTATTGTAGTAATCTGTCAGAATATCTTTCCTTTCAAAATAATAAGTACTTTTCAGAGTGTGAACAATAGAATGTTCTTGCAAAGTATAAAGAAGTTTCCAAATCCATTTTGCTAAATACTTCATTTTGGAAATTCTCCAGCTGCTCATTTTATTTTCAGTCTCATGAAAAGTAACTCCAATAGAAGGGAGTTTTTTTCCTTGTTCAAGAACATAATTTGCTTTGTGTGAAAGACACTTAACCGTGGTTCTTAAAAGCTATTTAATAAAAACAAGTTGTCTTGTATCTTTACAGTTGTACGTCGTCAGATTGTGCCCTAGTTCTTTGTGAGGTTTGCAAAAATGTGTTTTAGTAGCAATGAAGACTGAACTGTTTACCGGCATTCCTATTTATTGGTGCAGGAATAAATCAGAGCCACTATATTCAGGCAAGGCTTTCTCAACAGAAGGGCAGCTTATTGTGCAGCCGGTCATAACCTCCGTTACCTGCTGCTCTCAGCAATGTACTCCATTCCCCAGAGCACCTTACTGTAGGATTCTGCCTCAGTAATTTTATGAAGAGATCCCTAAACTGAAGAATGAAATTTATGGAAGGATCTACCACAGTACCTAATTTGAGGCGGTGGTTTCCGGTGCTCTGCATGGCACATAATTGCGAACACCGGCACTTATGACCGTTTGCCACATGGTGGTGCTGTCTGTGTAATTTAGAGATGAACAGAACAGCTGTTTACTATTTCAATATACATTTAAAACAATTCCTTCTACCTTCCCAAACCATTCTTATAGCTTTGGTGGCCTGGAATAGTTTTAATTATCATACTTGTAGGAGTGTTAGGGCTAATCGTTACGCAGCTATAGTCGTTAACTTTGCTGGCAGGGGCAATGGGTGTTTAAAACTGCAGTGACCACCTGACAAGGGCCCTGGCACATATTTTATTACAAGTTAAGCACTGATCTACAAGCACATCTGTAAATTCTGGACAGGACAATGTCCATGCTGATATGGTGTTGTTGTAGCATATGTCTGATACCATGAAGGCTCTTAACCTTAAAAGTGAGAACTACAGACACCTCCTTCAATCTCATTAGTCTACTCTGCTTCAACTAAAGAGCTTTGCCTCACTAGTCACAAAAAGTGTGTCTCTGCATCTTCTGTTCTTCAGTCACACGGCAATCACCGAAGCAGTTTCCCAGTTGAGCAGCTGTTACCCTGCTAAATCTTGACTAAAGTATGCAGCAATAGGAAGAACTAAGGGCCTGATTCACAAAGGTTAACATATACTTTTGTGCAAGTTTACTATTTTATTTGTCCCTATTCACAAACGACGAGTTAATAGTAGGTTTACGACTGAGGAAAACTCAGCACATAAAAAGATTGGGG
Source organism: Lissotriton helveticus (assembly GCF_964261635.1). Lineage (NCBI taxonomy): Eukaryota > Metazoa > Chordata > Amphibia > Caudata > Salamandridae > Lissotriton > Lissotriton helveticus. The sequence continues at coordinate 1,455,084,961 of NC_136063.1, read as the reverse complement.
TGCTTATCTTTTAATATGCAGAGTTCTCTACCCCAACTTCAGAATCTCCACAGTCGTAATAGCAACACAACAAAAAAATAGTAAACTTAGACATTTGTGTAAGTTTATCTTTAAGATTCAGGCCCGAAGTGTCTTCTCTTTTCCGGCTTCTATTGCAGAATGAATGTCATTTAGGTATTCGTGCAAGACAGCAGTTTTCTTTTTAACATTTTGGGTCTGGTAACATAATCATTTTGCACTGGGTAAGATGGAACGGGGAGAAAATAAAGCAATCTATAATCAATGTCCACTCAGGGTGGCAGAGTAGGTTATTCTTTAATCTCTAGGTACTTTTACCTAATAATTCACTGAAACATGGGGCACAAATGTGTGTGCCACTCCACGTCCTTCAGGGTGTGGGCTCCCAGGACCATTCAAACAAGGACACACACCAGCAGCTCTCCGCAAGAGCCATGGATGCCATGGATGCCTCCTTGTGCCCTGCGGGCGATGTGGATCTTTCTACTGTGAGCTCTGTGATATTCCTGTGAGTAAAAACCTGCGTTTATGGCATGACTCTATGCAAATTTGCTTCTGCTTAGTGCAGCCCTTCGCTGATGCCCACCATTGGGCCTTAAACAAATCCCTATTGCCAATAAGATGACATTTTCATTTTATAGTTAATGCCTGGGTGCATACCCTCATCCTGCATCCTATTAGTGTTATTATGATGTGTTCCAACCTCTTGCTTGATTTGAAACCTGAAGATTCACTTTGGAGGAAGTTGCCTTCTGTGAGAAGTGTGCTAATGTTTTTACTTTTCTCTAATCACTCGTTATTATTATGGTTATCAGAACGTGAGCATCCTTTTATCCACTTTTTGTGTAGGCTTTTGCCCATTACCGGCATTCGGTCCATGGTATGTTCCTCTGGATACAGGGAGAAAGATTTGCCATTGAGTTCCCATCCCAGCCTATCACAAAAAGTAATTGATTTTATGAGACCCAATCTCCAACCTCTCTTATGATGATCTTCATCTGATGCGTCTCGTATCCGATGACGTTCAGTGTTGTTAAAGACTGAGTGACACACTGCTATCGTGCCACCGTACATCTTCAGCCATACCAAAATCCTTGTGCTCCAGGCACAGGCTAGCATGGTCGTCTCTGCTGCATGCAGTAAGATGGATGTTCTTTAGGCTTTTATAGCTTTCCTTCATTAACCCGCCAGCAATGTAAGCTGAGGTGGGTTTCCAAAAAGATCATGTAGTAATGGAGGCCCGTAGCCCTCACCATAACTGGGTTCTTACTCCCCAAGCTCAGATGTTTCTCTTTTCTGCAAAATGTATACTACCATAGTGTCCACACCTGTAACATCCTGCACATTCGTTCTGTCCTAACAGGTGAACTTTCCCCATATTCTTGTATATTGTCTCAAAATGTTTTGTTCTACTTAGTGGGCAAGGTACACACTTCAGCATTCATCAGCTTTCGGGATGTGTAAAGATTTCTGCAGTCTGTGGTGCAGTATTAAATTGCATTAATATAAGATACCTACATTTGGTCTAAATTTTGATGACCAGTGTTTTCATGTATGAACCGATAGTAGATATCAGTGAACTCATGATAAAATCTTCCTGCATTGGTTAGTTTATCAGCAAAACCTGACCTTAGATGCTTCTCTGGTGGCTAAAGGAGGACCTTTGATGCAAACATTCCCAGTGTCCCCATGCCTATTTAAAGTTCCTCACTGGTTATCTCTGTGCATACAATATGCCTCTAGAAATCCCTTTTTACAGTGTTTTCCCCCAAGACATCCATAAAAGATTCTTTGATTACTGCATAGGATTACACTAACCTGTGGCTTAAAAGCAGATATTTATGGCTGAAAACCTGAAGTGCCAGAAATGTTCTACAAACCTCTCAGGACAGGTCTGTAGCTGACCTCTTCTATAATATAGATCATTCTGTGAGAGGAAAGTATGTGACAGGATCATCGGGTATCCCTTTTTTTCACACAAGTGAAAACACAACCACAATTACCACACTGTCACTGCTAGTGTCTTCCACAGGTATGCTGTATTGGCACTCTAGACTACTAAATATTATATACGTGTTTTAATGATAAGCACGTGGTCAATAATGGACATGTTTGTTCAGGACTACTTGAGTAGCTCTATGTTCACTATTAAACCTTCTGCATCACAGCCCTTCTTAAATTCATTCAAAGCATATAGTCCTTTTGGCTAGTTTTGTTTCCTGATTGAAATAAAGGACCAGTATTCGTCCTTTAGCCAGAAGGCTCTCTTGTGTCCCAGGAACATATAGCAACCATCTACCCTTAACACAATTTAAAAAAATGGAGTGTAACTCCTGCAAAAATAACATTGAATAACCTCAAACTTTCTAATTCTTATTTCATCACCTTAATCAAACATTTTGTTAGGTTAAAGATTTCATTATTGTCATAGGTGTTCAAAATACATACCCTGCTGGAAATGACATATTTTCAGATTGCATTTGGTAGACCTAGACATTAAAGTTCAACTATGTGAATTTGTCCTACTCTATTGCTTTGATAAGACCTTAATCTTCGGTGTGCTCTTGCTTTGCTAGTATAGTTACCAAAGACTCCAAATACTTTTAGGAAGAAGAGCCAGTGTATTTTGTGTTATGGATCAAAATCACAAAGTATTTTACAAAGGAATGAGTTGATACTTTTATGTCATACCTCCTTCATTTCATAAGCTATTTTAGATGGTTTTCACTTCTATCCATCGATGGCCTTTCCAGTTTTCTTTCCCACAGGGCATCTTCAGCTAGGATGTTTCTAAGATTCATTTAAATCCCAATTCAAAATACATTGAAGCCGTCAACATGCAGATGTTTAATCTCTGCTGTATCAAAACAAAAGCTGTTTTCAAAGGTATTAAACATGAAACATGTTGTCTATCTAGGCAAACTCAGGATGCAGTACAAATTTATCTCACCTTGTCTCAATTTGTTTACCATTCTACCTTAAATCCTTCTATTGAGGAACCTCCAATGCTATGTGATCCTATTGGTTCACTAACATAGTGGTGCATGAAATCCAATATCCAGAGAAGGCAGGAACTTGAAACAATCAGATCATTCCTAGCCCATGTTCAAGGCACTACATTAGTGAACAAACAAATAATGACTCTATAGTTCGATGATACAACTCTTGTCATTAAAGGTCTCTGTAAGGAAAACCCCCTTTTTTAAAAGTTAGGTTAGGGCGTTCAGATACTTGTCAAATAACTGTTCACCTACATAATAATATTTTTAAAATAGCAAAAATAAATACATTGTACCCTAACACTAAATGGAAGCTGTGTCATCGCTCAAGTGAAAATTGAAGCTCCTCTGCCTCTGTAGAAGTATGCCTTTCTCCTGATAATGCAAAAACCCAGTAAAACGTATGTAAAACCAATAGGTAACTTGAAGAATGCTAGCTTGGAAATTGGATTAACAACTTGTCTTGAAAATGCAGATTATATTCCTTGGTCAAAGACAGGGGCATGTTAGTTGGTGTTTGTATGTATGTGGTATTTCCGAATCGTGAATCCTGTACAGGATCAAATACAAGCATAAAGTCAATGAGTGATAGGAGAGGTAGGTAGTCTGTGGACTAATAATACATTGCATCGTAATGTTATTCAAAGAGTTGCATTTTTAGCGCTCTTAACTGGAGTAGCATTGGGGCGACCAGATCGTGTTCAATGGAGGTTTGACAATTGTAAGTTATTATGCGTGGTTGCCAGAAATCCATCTACAATGACTACAAGTGCCGCAGCGGTTTGTTGGAAGAAAAGCTACCGTGCTGTGCTAATCCTTTAATGCCTGTCCCAAGCAGGCCTCTCTCTAGATTCTTAGTTATAGCTATGGTGTGCTTTAAATGGGCATGCTTGTCTTTCAGAAACATGTGTCCGCCATGGCCTAGAGATCTACAAAGGAAATTCAGAAGATATGGTCCTACCAGAGCTCTTTGGTCAGTAGATTATTGTTCTCATATAGCAAAAAAGATAAATGGTAAAAACTAGTGCCTCTTTTGTTTCCAAGGCATTTTGACCTAGGAAGCTCTTAAACGCATTGATAATCTGATTGTGAAGAAAAACCAGTCTCTCTCTTTCTGGCTCCTCAGAGTTTGATGATCAGCGCTTCGAAGCAATGCAATTTGTTAAGAGCTGAACGTGTGATTACATAAACATGAATAGAGCGCAAGACTTTGTGTTCAATTTCCCTGGATGAAACCAGTTGCATCATGGAAGCCTGTGATCTGAGAGGTGTAACACTGTAGCCGATGACTGTGGCACAGGATATGATATGGCTACACACTGACACAAGAGATCGGCTACCTGTCCATTTCACATATTCTCCGGCCTGCGCGTCTGCAATAGCCGTGCAACAGTCACAGACTAGCCAGTGTGCTGCCAGGCTCCAATCTGCCATATATAGCAAATATTATGGGATGCCTCTTATCCTCAAGGAAACCAGAATGGCTGTGCCTTTAGCTGGTTGCCATGGAATTGTACAACACCTACAGGAAGATGCATGCTTAGATAACTGGTTCTGGGCAGCTTTAATTGTTAGTGGTCAGGTGAACTTCCACTCTTTCTGAATAGCAACTCGCACCTTTGGATTTTTCAGAATTCACATTTTGGCTTGGATGAGTTCTGTTCTGTGCAGAGAGAGCATGATAACTGATGTTGGAAACTTCGTTTTTCTGCACTGTGGACCTCCGGCTGCGGTCCAGCCTGATCCAAGATTGTATTTGCAGTGAAAGAAATGGGAGTGAGTGGAGAAACCATTGGGGTTGACTGCGCATGAAGGCCTACTTTCATCTGTCTCTTCCCTTCACTCTGTGCTGTAAAGGGCCATGTGTACCAGAGTGTACCACTGCTGTCTGAACCCTCAGAGACTCTGTGTACTTTCTGGACCGCCTCTGCACTAACTCACAGAAACCAGATCAGCACCTGTCCGCACACCCCAATGAGGCCAATGCGCCTACCCCCCAGCATCCGATTGTCACAAAAGTCGAGGCCACAAACCGGCAAAATCGTTGGGTGACCCTTTTTCCTCACGTCCTGCACCAGGCTGCCTCAGGACCAAGATCAGCTGAGTACTGACACCATTGTCTGGTTTGAAATAAAGATTTCTCGGTTTCTGAAAAAGGATAACATTATTGGGCACAGATGTACTGCAAGTGATACCTGTACTGATTAAAAAGAACATTCTACAACACAGCCAGCCTTCAGGAGTAAGCCATGGCTGTTCTGTATCACTGGCCCCTGAAAGTCAAAGATCTGAATAAGAGGTACTTGGCAGTTCACTAACTTCAAAATACTATGTGGCTCCTGTGGGTCCCTATCTCACTGTGGAACAGGATCCAAGCAATAACTTGCTTAAAGTAGGCCAAACCCTGCCTGGGGTTGCTTTTGTTCCCATGCGGGTGGGGCCTTCCTTGGCAGCTCGGCCCAGACTGTACTTATTGGAAAAGTCTAAAGGTTGTGCACCGTGCTTTCATAAATAAAATGTGTAACCCCAGTCTTTCCCACGTAATTGCTCACCTTTTTCCAGGTATTCCATTTTTTTAGAAGAAAAGGGTTAGGCTGCGGAGTTTGTACTAATTGAGGTCGTCACACACGATGGTAAGTCAGTAGGCTCACAAAAAGTTTCTTCTGCGAATAAACTATCTAAACAGCAGCTTTATGTGCTCAATGCACTTGTTTTAGACTTACACGAGCCATGTAACAATATGGTTACAATCTAGGACCCTCATAAACATTGTATTATCCACATACTCTTTTATTCATCTATGAATGATTTGTGAACACAGATCAATAGATGTAATAAGATCTACAAAAGAACTAGGACACAACTGCCTGAAGAAGTTCTTAATGTGGGATGAAATGCGTTGGCTAATGTATAGACCATTAATGTTGCATGCTTATTGTGAAATCAGTAGAAGTCTAAAATTAATAAGAAAAGTTCACACTAGAACCTTTGTCTACAAACCTTGTATATGACTGTTTCTTCCATCATGCTACTGTCAGGAGTGCCTCCCAATCTCAAATAAATCTTATTTCTGCCTCTGGTGGAATGGCTTCTTCCAGGATGGCTTCAGGCCTGAGAACCCCAAAATAATGGAATTTGCCTGTGCTGCTCTGATTAAGATACTGTGCCTCCTTGCCACCCTTCCACACCAAACCCATGTGACCCCCAATCTTTAGACCTATGCATGTCAGCAGCACAGAGTTATTATTTTATGTTGAACGTGGGCTGGTCAATGTAAGAGAGGGAGTGGCGCCAGGAGCCCTCTGATGGACAGACGCCTACAGACTGATGGGTGAGAAGGGACCACTGAGTCTCCAGAGGAAGAGATTTCCCTCTTTTCGGTGCTGACAGTTCCAATATCCTTTGGAAAAACAACCAAGAAATCTGTTGAAACGGCAGATTGGTCTTTATATAATGTTTGCCTTGACAAAAGTTAATTACTCACTTGTTTTTTTAATAGACTTGTAGAGATTTGAAGTCATCTGAGCCTCATTGTAAGCAGGTTCCTGCACAGCGCTCAGTGAACACCACTTCAGGGGCACATTTAACTGACTGGTATGATCAGGTGGTTCTAAATGACCCATAACCATTGTGGGAACAGGAGGAGCAGTCATGAATGTTCTTGATAGCCTAAATTGATGAGTTGTTGTGGTTGTATCAGAGAGGCTGATGACCAAGGCACTCTAGTTGCAACCACACTCAGCCCTACAAATGGAACAGCTGCATGGCCAACCCACGAGAGACTGAAAGAGGCGTGGGTGTGTGGAGTGAAAAGATAGCTCCAAGGTGGCATTATGGGATTAATCCTTAAGCACAAGGAAAGCTTGGAGCATGCTGCATGACGGGTAGAGGTTTGGAAGAACCAAGAGAACACTTGGAGAGAAAGACAGTAATATCTGTCATTGGAGTGGAGATTCTACAATGGCATCCATCTGAGAGATGGTCTCCCCTCGCAGGCAACATGTAATGTCCTAGCAGTACGCATTTTTACATTAGTGGAATCTAATGCATATGGTTCTGAAGTAGCATCAGCTACTGATTGTCCATGTACAGTAACCCTAGGAAGGAAATAAAACATATGGCACACCAACCTAGCGTATTTAACCTAAGTCACAAATGAGACACGGTGTAATAAATAGGGGCGGGTCGCCATCACTCACCTGAGTGTTAGTGGCCTCAGGTCAATGCTGTGACCCATGATGAGCCCAATGTAAAAACATGTACTTATCCATATACAAGGCTCCATGTTTTCCGTTTTTACGGATTTTTACAGATCAATACAGACAGAAAGCAATGTATTTTCTGTCTGCATTTATTTTCAAAAAAGTGAATAAATACATAAAATTGTGCTAATTTTAAGTTACTCTCCGCGCTGTCTTTGATAAATAATAAGCCAGCAGCTGAGCAAATGGAGAGCATCGGAAATTAAAAAAAACAGGATGAAATTTCTTTAAATAGCATATGTCAACATACATTTAAGGTATAATTTACCAGTGGATGTATTGGTATGTAATATTTGACAGCTTAAACAGCTAAAACACCACAGACATCAAAGTATGAGTACGCATCTACCAGTTAAATATGGAAAGGTACAGTTTTTCATCTTCAATCATACGCAAAACACAAAATAAATATGGAAAAATACAGATAAAATGCCCAAAAATAAATATGGATAAATACAGACGGAAATGTTGGAAAAATAAATACCATAAAACCGGGAGCCCTATTCATATAGTACATGACTTATAGTACTCACACTGCCTGCAGTTAACTCTGTACTTTATTTACCCCAAAGATAGTGATAATATCTTGTCCTACACTCATGCATACATGAAGAGAATGTAGCCTTACAGCTAGAGCAGTCGACTTAGAAGCTGGGGAACCGGATTCGTGTCTCTGCAATGACGCTCAACATCCTGTGATTCTGGGCAAATCAATTAATCTCTCTGTGCATAACAACAACAAAAAAAATGAATGTGTCCATCTGTAACGAAACTGGTGCTAATGTAAAGCGCTCTGATACCTGATGTCTCGTGTCTAGTTCACGCTATATAAAACTCAAAAAAAAAAAGGAAGAATACGCCTTCCCTCATATTGAGTTTGCACATTAGATCAGTTTCTTTAACTATATCTTCAAATAAATAAGTGTAAGAAGCTGAACCAAAAAAGCACGGGTGCACTAAACCACAGTATACAATTCAATGCAAGCAATTATAGAGTCCAAATCCAGTAGACAATAAAAAAGAAGTTCATCAGTTAAATCTCTTTATACCATTTTCTTATTGGGTAGCGAACCACAAAGTACAGCTGACGCGTTTCGTCCAAATACAGAACTTATTCAGGGCACTGTATCATGAGTTCAGATTGCCTCCAGTAGTAAAGGAGGATAAATGAAGTGCGCATCTCAGAAGGAAATGTTCCTGTCCGAAAAGATAAATAAGGAAAGGCTATGGAGGTCGTCCAAGGGAACACCACGACTAATCCAGCAGAGTATACTGCTCAACCCCCAGATATGAGGTCCACAGGCGACACCGTCTGCGCACCGTCTACATGCTGCTTAATAGGCCTTCTGCAAACCATATTAAGGCCGAAATGCTTCAAAATAGCTTTTAATTTGAAATGCCGCTCTTATTTGTATAAAAGGATGTCAATGGACCTACACTCTAGGTATGTGGTAACAACATTTCCATCAAATAGCAGCTTCCCTCTAAAAAGGCCCGATACAGCGGACACAGTAGGACCGCGATATAATAGTCGCGTTCTTCGAGGGAGGCATCCAGGACAGTCACAATAGCGAAACTCCTTCTGGCTGGAAATTAAGTGTAAGAAGCTGTACATTTCTAGGACCGTCTTCATCATAAATGTATTATAATTATGGCTATAAGTAGACGTAACGGAGAGTTTGCATTTAGCTTATCAGTGGCAGTAAATTCCATTCCTATCCTGTAAGTGCTTACATTAACACATCCAAATTAAACATGTAGGATAAAGAAAGTAACCTTAGATTGACGCTCCCTTCTAATCTCCCCACATCTAATGTAAAGCTCAGCGCAGTTATTATTTCACCATGTGAGTCCTGAAGGTGAAGGAACAGCCTTTCTTACAGCACCTAACAGGCGGGGTCCATGTGAATGCCTTCGTTTCGGTAATTACTGTGGAACCGGAACCTTTTTTGTTGTTTACCTTTTGTACCGGTTTCTTCATATGTTATATCGAACCATTCACAGGTGCCTTAGTCACGAACGTGTTTACCATTCTAATGGCTGACAGCGACTTCCGTGCACTGATCATGGGGTGGTTATCCCTTTGGAAGAAAGCTGCACCTCTATTCCTCGGTTTGTGGAGACATATTTGACTACAATGTTTGAACACCACTGAAAGTGGTGAATAAAGGTTATTCTGTTCCCTTTAGAAACATAAACAATTTCAGATGTTATAACTCCTTCAGAGTGAACTACTTAGAAAACCTCGTGCCTCACATGTCTGTAGCAAAGTGCTACATGAAGCTAACAGGCTGGTGAAACTGACTTAAGCGTGGACCAGTTTTCTCCCTCTGTAGAGCAGCTGAGCCTCTCCCATCGCCCTATTGCATCCGTCTTGCTTTAGCCTGCTTGACCCTTCTGAAACCCTGTGATCGGGATGTTTCCTTTACACATTCTTAGTTCACTGGTAATACCGAGTCATGTTATCTCCTATATTTGATGTAGTGCTAAATAGTCGGTGGTTTCTAGTGCTCGGAACCTGCACTTAATTGTCTGCACCAGCACGGATTGCAGTCTGCCACACGGGGGTTTAGTTTTTCCAATTTTGCGATGAGCACAACAGTTGTTTAATAATTCAATGCACATTAAAATGACTAGTACTTGCTACCCAACTACTCTCTTTGGGCGGGCCTAGAATAGTGTAAACTGTTAGGAATTGTAGGAGTGTGATGGTCAGTAATTGCGTTGGTACGCTCATTGGCAGCGCTGGCAGTGGCAATAGATGGTGCAAGATGCACTGGCCTCCTGACGAGAGCCCTGGCAATTATCTATGATCTAACCACGTGTTCCACTAGATGAAGATGCATTATAAGCTCTTTTTCATCCAGTGGAACACGTGGTTCTCCCATAAGGTGAAGATGGTTGTGTTCTTTACTGTTTTCCATACAGAAATAGATGTGTCTCATAAGTACACAGATCTCGGTCTCAGCAGCCTCCCAGTAATTGCAAATTCTGAACCCGACTCGCTACACTTTGCCTGTCTTTCAGGTATCGGTATCCATCCATCGTTCCATCCATCCACCCTACCGAAATTAAAGAACTTGGAAATTCCCTTTCAGTTTCATCTCACCTTTGCCACTCAAATCAGCGGAGTGGGAAAGAGCGTGAACTTGATGCTCTCACTTATATATCAAAATACTTCCTATGATAACCACTGACAAAATAGTGGAACTTCACAAGAGCGCTCATGATAGTATGCATCCACTCTTGCAATATCTTTGATGCTCTCCTCCCTTCTGAATTCATTTCGAGGTTCTGAAGACCTCAATGCAAGCAGGCAGAATGTGCTTTGACCTGCATAAGTGGGGTCATATCAGACCTGCCCTGAAAGTTCTCTGTTTCCTCTCAGTTGTTGCCATGATTACGTTTAAGAATTTAAACATACTGAGGAAGGCCCTACTTGCTTGCATAAACTACCACCTCATCATGCACCTACAAGGGTTCACTGCTCAATGGTCACCCATTGCATCATCCAACGCCTATTCATGTTTTTTGTTTGTTTAAATACCTCTATTGGTATTATCTGATTTTAACATGACTGGCATCTCGTTTTTTGTACGAAGTATCCAGATACTTATAACATAATTATAGAACACATCTAAAGAATAGCATTACGCATTACAACAGTGTGATATTGTTATTGTCATACTATTCTCTATTACAAATACTTGCATCACACGTGAAAATGTGTTCTGGGATCTCTGTGTGCCATTGCGCACATGCTTTGCTACATCATGGTTTATAAATTGTGGTCATATCCATTCACATTATGCTTCTGACACGTCCAACCAGACCCGGCATGACAATATCTTGTATGTATGCGGCCTGAGCATTCAATAACTGTCATTCGGACATGATCATCACTTTACTGCAAAAAAAAAAAAGAATTACAATCAACGCCTATTTATAACAGTGAACCCCACGTAGTTGAGTCTCTGGGCATATGAGCACCTAAACCGCTTGCTATTCAGAAACTCTTGAAAACATAGGTTTTCAAACTGGCCTCTAATTGATCCCCTCCCCATAGAAGACGGGCTGAAAGTGACAAATCTTGGACTCTGCTTTGCTCACCCTGCCTGACTGAACTCCAAACTCTCTCCATCAAACTTTATTTCCTTCTCTCAAGCACTCTTGAGTAACAGAACATCAATATTCAATGCTTTATAAAAAAAAACTCCCCAAGAGATTAAATAAATATTATCTAGGCACCATCACCAATTCTCCTCACGTAATTTTGAACTGCTTCAGTGCCCAATCATGGCTGAAACCAGGCCTGGAATCAGTCGAGGACAGCATTTTCTTTCACAGATTTCTGCAGTTACCTTATCTCTGGCCTGTTTAGCAACATAGCAGCATAGAGTGGCAGGGTAATGGCCCTAAATTAGCTGAGTCATCAATTTCTAGAAAGTTTTTTCAGTAGAGAGCAGAAAATAGCTGATTTTAAACACATCCAGAACAAGGGCTGTTCGTCCGCTACGGCAGAGGAGCGTCGCCCCACTGAGCAGGTCAAAAATGACACAATAAAATAATTCAATGTTATTATCATTTTATTTGTCCGTTGTTGCTCAGCCTGGGTAGGGGATTGGCTAGGCTCTTGCAGAAGAGCTGGAGGAGGAGTGGTTCGCACTCTCTTAATTGCACATGATGGTTTTGCCGGCCGTCTCGGGCCGACCAAACTGCCATGTGCACTTTGCATATTCTCCACCCAAGCTGCCTGGGTGGAGAACATGCCCAGGCTCCCTGTCCCCACCTGAGTGCCGAACCACAGCACTCGGACCAATCTCAACACTGCTTCCTGTCCTGGAAGTGGGCGAAGAGGACTCCGAGGTGGCGGCAGCACACAGGTAAGTGATTGCTTATTTTTTTTAATTCATTTTCTCCTCCCTCCCCCCCACGCATGCCTCACCCAAACACCGTTAAATAGCAGCCGTCAATGATCGAGAAGTAATAGTTATTAGTGAGCAACTGATTGCCTCTGTAAATGACCGCATCAATCTGAAAGGACAGGAGTCTTTAGATGAACATTTTTGTCTACTTGAGGATAGAATGTTCTCAAATTTTCAGGAATGAAGAGGTGAATAGATGATCAGCAAAGAATAGAATCCCCTTCAGGAAGACCGTTTATCTTGAGGCATAGCTTCTGCTGTTTCAGTCTATTAAAACCTAAGACTTTCTGAAAGAAAAAATATGCAGTGTCAGCCAGAAACTGGGCAGAAAGTTAATTGACACTTCTACAGGTAAAGCTAGCAGTTGCAAAGCTATAAACCGGTCACAAGGGATATTTCCAACATTAGCAACGTCTGACAAATCTTTTTTGCCAACATTATTAAGGTGATTGTCATTCCTTAAATGGTGCTTCTTTGCAAGCACCTGTGAGACCCATCTTCAACACTCATATTTGGATTTAACTCAAATGGTGTCTTCCGACAACCCTCACTTAGTGCTGCAGTGGTGGTGCTGTTCCTCAGCTTTAGACATCTTGCTGATTTATCAGCGTTCACTGTTGGATGACCAGGGAGTCATTCTTACGAAAAAGGTTGAAAAGATCAAGAGGAACAGTGTTCTTCCATGGTCGAGCATCTGCTCCCTTGACCTAGGAAATCTATGATTTCTTCCCCTACAAATACCCAGAATATCCAGTTGAGCCAAACAGGAGCCTGATTAAAAATGGGACAAAGGTATGTTTATGATCACTTATAGGGGAAACTTAAAATAGGGTCTAGAGTAGGGCCATCACAAGGGGATGGGGCCATGGGTGTTTTTTTGCTCAAAGGCGTGTGCTTTCCAGGGTCCTACGGTCTCTCAGTAAAGTGTATTTATAGATTTAGTTGTAGTTGATTCAAATACCCCCAGGGGTGCCAGATGTAGTGGTGTTCTCTTTTTCAACATTTAGAAAGAGTAGTTATGGGACCTGCCAAAAATGGAAGAAACATCCAGGCGGCCCTCAATCAGTCCCCAGGCATTGCAATACTTCAAACAAGCGTGTTCCAGAGTGTGTCCTGCAATTTTAGTGACCAAGACCAGGGTAAAGTGCACATCATTATTCATACATAATACTGAGGCATAAATGTCCCTCTGTCCAAAACTTTGTCAGTCAATACTAATACATTGATACTCCACGTTAAGCAATGAAGCATCAAGAAGCCCAGTCAGCTATGAAATGCCAAACAGGTTTGGAAGCCAGTACAACTAACAAACACCCAAACTAACCTCCTATGATAATTTTAAGGGAAGAAGTACTAACTGGGCACCTGGACTAAGGGGTGTGGGAGAGGAGGTTTAATGGGCAAAACTTGCAACTGCTCCCCCTGTTTTTGCCCTGCCGATCTTGCTTAAGTTAATAAACACCAGGTCGTTAATAAGTAGGAAAGTCTTGTGAGCACTAAAATTATGAGCTACCACTGCTTCATTAACGTGGTGTCTTTTGTTAACTAAGACCGGACATTAGTCAAACCAGCAATAAAAGTAAAATGGTCACATTAAAGCCTTTTTTTTTTACTTAAAAACTGAGTTCACCCTTTTTAAAGGTATAGAATGATAATGTACTTCACAAAGTGTTATAAGCATTTATCTTCATAAGAGATTAAATATAGAATAAAACCATCTGTGTACGCTTGATGGTTAAAACCAATGGCAACACGGTTGGTGCCTGATCATGGTTGTCTGTAGGTGGGCACAGCAGCCTTGCCTTTGGCGTGCCTGCTGCTCATGTCAGCCCGCCTCTCAGTTGTGGTTACCTTTGTTAAAGCAAACACAAGGTGATGGATGGAGAGCTGAAACTTTTCAGACACTCACCAGAATCACAGATCTGGGTTGAATCCATCATCGTTCTTTAGCTCACTTCACCACCTCAGTTCAGACCCAGCTATATGCAAATCAGTCTTGACCCTAAGCCTCATGGGAACAGTCCAGCCCCAACTGCCAAGCCAGGTCTTCCCTGAACCTTAAACAAGCATCCTACGACTGGTTTCAGGGTAACACCCCTCCCCAGCCAGGCTAGCTTGAATCCAGGGGCAAAGTGAGCAAGGGACCCACGTCTGGGCATACCCTGCCAACTTAGGGCAAACAAAGCAAAAACAAGGAGATGATGGATGGCGCTCTGAATCTTTTCAGACACTCGCCCCCAGTCACAGATCTGGGTTGAATCCATCATCGTTCTTTAGCTCACTTCGACACCCCAGTTCAGACCCAGCTATATGCAAATCAGCCTTGACCCAGTGCCTCATGGAAACTGTCCAGCCGAAACTGCCAAGCCAGGTCTTCTCTGAACTGGAAACAAGCATCCTAGGACCGGTTTTGGGCTTTAAGCCCTCATCAGCCAGGATAGCTTGACTCCAATGGTATGGAGAGCACGGGACCCACATCTGGGCATACCCGTCCCACTCGGGGACACAAATGCAAAAAGAACAATTGATGGACAGAATGCAGAACAATGGCATGCATTCACCCTAGTACAGAGATTTGGGCCTAAATCTGAGCGGTGCCAAAGACCGCATTATGTTCTTTTTAAACCAGTGGTAACAATAGCTATTCCAGACAGCTGCACTATAAAGCCAAACTGAACAATTGGGGAACAACAAGCTTCCAAAGAACCCTTTAAAAAGTGGTTGATGAGTTGTTGTGAGGATGGAAGATTCCTCTACATGGTAGTAGATGTGCACCCCTGCCCCGAATGCCCAACTGCATTAATATCTTGATCCATAATACTGATTTATGTTGTCATACGCAAACGCGGATCATGCGTGTGCAGCATAAAATAGGCCTGTCTTGCAGATTGTTGTCTTGTCAGACTGGGAGGGGCACCCAAAGCACTTCCCTCATAGTGGTGGAAGGCTACTGCCTTCATCAAGAGTTAAACAGCGCAACGTGGTGGTGGCAGCATGCAGAGTAGTGGTCAGTAGGAGTGAACAGGTATTTTTATTGGAGTGAGGCCAACAGGCTCACTTACTTTAAATGTTCCTCTGCTGTGTGCTTAACGTACCCTTGGCCTACATTGGTTTGATGGGAAGGGCTGAAACACATGGGTGATGTATCTGCGCTGGGTGTTTGCGTCCCGTAAGCGAACAATAAAGGGAACAATGCAGTACCAAGCAGTGCATGCATGGTGAATGCATTTGCTGAGTTTGTGTGCCTATGCGTCGTACAATACATGAAGAATGTAGTGCTGTGCAGTGCGTGCAGATTAAATGCATGTGCTGAGTGTATGTGTACCTATGAGTGGTGCAAAACATGAAAGATACAGTCCTGGTCAATGTGTGCATGTTAAATTATACATAAACTGGATGAATGTGTGTCTGAGTGACAAGGCCCACTCAGAAACTCTGAACGCTTCACACCTGCCAGTGCAGATAAAACTGGTTTCAGACCTCTCGACCTGGGTGAAATAGCTGCTAATTTAGCGCTGGTACAGTATTGACTTAAAGTTAGTCGTAGTGGACTCTTGAGACTGACTACTAGTGGGGCATACCCTGGATGTTACCAATGTTGAATTACCACAACAGCTAATGCAAAGAGTGATGCGACAAGACACCTTCAAAGAAACACTAGAGGCCATCAGGGCAGCACTGTATAGTTGTTTGTTAATGTCGTTTTTTCCTTCGTGTGGGTAGCGTAAGAAAATAAAATACTTCTTTTTTTCATAAGTGTGAGTTTTTAGCTGGACAATGGTTTTTTGCTGCTGCACGTATTTTGAGTTGTGAGCCCGTGTTACTATCCTGTATCTGTGCAGCCCCTCCCACCCCCTTCCAGAGGGAACCTTGGACTACTCAGGCCCACTTACTCTGAGCGTCAAGTGCACTAAGCCCAGTTATTCAGAATCAAAAGGAAGCCAGGCCTGAGACATCAGGAGTAAAAGGCCTCAACCCCTACAGTTGGGCCCAGTAGCCCCAGCGAGCCCCGTAGCCCTTTGAAAGGGGTTCTGACAGTTGTGATGCGGGTGGATCATGGTTAGAACTTCATGGTGTGGAACTATTTGATGACCTCACAGAGTTATCTGGGATGTACACTGATGTTACATTGAGAAGTGGTAAAGAGAGAGCTCAAGGATGTATGTGACGAGCCTTCTTTTCAAGTCCACCTTTAAGAAAGCAGTTTTTCAGTTTGGCATAAAGAAGGGCTACTAAAGTTCTATTTAGTGACTGATCCCCAACTTACCAACAACCACTCCACTTTCGCCACTGTCTGAGTTTCCCCTCTGCACCTTGTAGCCGCTGACTTCTAAGAGTAAGGGTTCGAGCATGGGATGTAGCTTTCAATAGTGCAGTAAGTGTAGTCCCCACCCAGGCGAGGGACATAGGGGCCCACACTGCTCTAAATATGGCTATATTTAACTATCCAACCAGTTTCCTTTGCTTCAACAGGGCCCTTGGCCCCCTGGCTACGCCACTGGTTAGAATTGATCGAAATATTAATTGTAGGATTGTGTTAACATTAATGACTAAGCAAGTATTCCCAGCAGGAAGATTTCTCTAGAACAGAGTTAGATCTTAGTGTTTTCACCCTTTTCAACATGGGGAAATGTATCTTTTGTATTTGAACAAAAAGATTTAAGATAAAGAAAGTTTTGCGGGAAGAAAATCTTTTTACACAGCAGTAATCCAAGAGTTCTAATTGTTGATTCAGGCTGTGCTCAAAGTCTCCATGGCAACCTAAATTTTTTTATTTTCCCTTTATTTATTCCAAGAGAGGCACGTCGAAATTATTTGAATGAGTCATGCAATCATCATTTTCCTGTGTTGAATTAATTTTCCTAATGGTTTAACCTTGGGCCAAAACTGCAATCTCTTGACAGTAACCAAGAGGCAATGAATGCTTCGACTATTGTGTTCATACGGAAGGAAATGAAAGTGTGCATCTGGTTTTCATTCTGTGCCTCCGTCACGCCCCCGCATCCCCTTGGGAATCGGGGGCGTTGAATGAGTGAGCTTGCTGGCACCAGCGACAAAAGGGTGCATTGCAGACTTCCTCTGACACAGCAGTTTTCCTCCTGTCAGTTGACTGCCAGAAAATGTAATTGAGAGGCAATGCACAACACGGAACTGCAATCATACATGCCAACATTGTAAAAGAGGCAAGTGGGAGATTTAAAAATATTTATATATATATTATGAGAATGTGTTTATCCCATTGACTTGCATTGAAGCAGAGGCAATTTCAGGCGGAAGAGAACCACAACAAACTATTTTTGTCTTCAATAATCTGGAATCTCCTGCCTGAATCGGATCTATTGCAGCGGTGGCTCTTCCGCTGTCGCCTCACAGGAAAAATAAAATGCTAATAACACCATGTTATTATCATTTGATTTTTCACTCCTGGCTCTGTTTGGGTGTGCGGCTGCCCACTGAGCGCAGGGAGGAGCGGTGGGGACTTTCTAAGTGTGCATGGCAGTTAGGGTGGCCGTCTTGGGCTGACTAAACAGTCATGCGCGCTTAGCATTTCTCCATCTGCCTGTATTTCACAGCCTGAGTGGAGAACATGCACAGCCTCCCACTCCCTGTCTGAGCGCCGAACTAGGCCTCTAAGACCAATCGCAACACTGTTGTCATGCTGGTGACCGCAGCGTCGTGATTGGCTTAGGGGTTTTCTCGGAGCCTGTGTGCTTCCTGTTTCCTGCATTCTTCCGGTTTCCTGCGTTGACCGAATAGTACGGAGGAGAGGCAGTGGGCGTCAGGTAAGCAATTTTTTTCTTTTTTTTTTCTTTTTCTTTCTTCTTTTTTTAAACACACCCTGCCACACCACTACTGCCCCCTAGCAGCCGCTACTACTCTATTGGCATGCATGAGACCGGTCACACTTTATGCGGGGCTCAGTCAATAACTTCAGGGGCGCCCATAGGAAGAGCACCTGTTTCTACGTTTTAAGAAACATCCTGCAAATAAGGCTCAACTGATGATTTTTGGCATCATTTAATGGTACTAGCTGGCTCGACATTAATAACTAGACCAGGCCTTTCCTTACAGTGCGTAACTAAATGTTGCAGCACGGGCCTGGTGTATAATACCCCTTCTGCCCCTCCATTTTGGCTGTTGCTGGGGCGTAACTGGTTGACCTTGAATGTAAATCGGGGGCAGGGTTTCAAAGAACTTAGTGAGTGACACATTTCACTCCTGGCACTCTTCAGACCAATCTAGAAAATAGGAAACATTTTCTCAGGTAGCTTTTCTTTTTGAGAAAATATCAATGGCCTGGAGCTGGTGAGATTAAAAAGGATAATTGTCTCACTTAACTGATATTGCAGTCTTCTTTTCAAAATAAAAATGTTCACCACATTCAACTCCGACCTAATGCTTGTCTTTTGGCTACCAAGGTGAGTTGAATGCCTTTGTGTTTAGGATGCAGTGCATGAAGAGTTAAAGAGTTTGCAACATATGTGTGTTATTACACCAGTGGAGAGAACAGACTGGTTGGCTCCAGTAGTGGGAGTAAACAAGGCTAATAGAGGGATTGGGCTATTTGTTGACTTAAAAGGGTTAAATAAGGAAACTATAGTCGACCCATTTCTGACACCGAACATTATAGAAATATTAGCTACTTGGCAGAAGCTACATTCTTTAGTACCCTGGATTTGTGCTCTGCGCACCATCGGATCCAGTTCCATCTTGATTCCCAAGAACTCGCAAGCTTTGTTACACCTATGGGTTCGTTTACATTTCTTAGGATTCCTTTTGGGCTAGCATTGGCTGTTTCTGTCTTTCAAAGAGTAGTTTTGGAGACTTTAAATGTGTTTTCAGGATGATATTCTCATTTTTGGATCAAATTGGGAGAAACATAACGAAAGGTTTTGTGCTGTGCTAGGTAATTTCAAGAAGGCAGGTCTAACACTTAATGTAGATATGTTTGTTTGGAAGGGACAAAATATCATTTTTGGGGCACTATGTGATGAATGAGGGTGTCAAACAAAAGCAGGAGTTAGTTGATAAATGTAAATTGTAACAAAGATGAAGTACTTTCATACCTGTTCATGGTTCCATCTTATGGTTGTTTCTTACCTAATTTGTCAGACGAAACTAAGGATATGAGGGAACTATGCAAGAAGGGGGTGAAGTTTAAGTGGTTGCAAGAATGCATGGTGGCGTTCTATGAAGTAAAGTCGAAATTGAGATGTGCTCTAGATCTGAGGGTATTCATTCCAGAAAAGGGGAGCAGAGTAATCCGGAATGCTTGTAATAAAGGCCTGAGAGCCAGTCTTATATAAGATGTTAATGGTGAAGAGAGGCTTATTTCTTGTGCCTTTAGAGCTTTAAAACGGGCTGAGATTAATTATGTGATCAAAAATGTGTCGCTAGTGGCGTGCTGTACTGTTAAATAGTTCAGATGTTTCCTGTGGGCTTCTGTTTTATCTGTGTGGACAGAGCACAAGCCGTAGGGGGATTTTTGTTTCCAAAAAAAGAATTAGATTTGGTTTTAGCTAGAAGTCACAAGGGGGCTGTGGGGCTGCATGAATATATGTTGAGTATATCCCAGGGATTGAAAATAATATAGCTGGTTGCCTCTCTAGGTTTGTGAAGGTCGATCACGATAATGCCAGGTATGTAGAGGTTGAAGTGGTGTCTGGTGAAAATGTTTGCATTATTAAAAGTGGAATTAAATTGCAGGATAAGTAGAGTAATGAACTGAATCAGAATGATATGTTGGTAAAAAGCTGTATGTTTTTCTTTGAGGGTTGGCCAGATACGAATATGGTCAGCGACTCAATCAAACCATATTGGATAGTCAAAGATGAATTGTCTATGTGTGAGGGCTTGTTATTGAGGGGGGAATCCTGTGATTTTACCGAGCTCCTCCTCAGCTTGAATTTTGTCTCCTGGGTCCACTCTCCCACTCATATTTGCGGTCACACCCTAGATCAAATTTGGACCCTCAATACCTCAGTTTCTGCCCCTATTGTTCAGCCTTGCACATGGTCGGACCATTCTTTGATTTCTTTTTTTCTGGATGTTAGTATTAATACTAATTCCCCTTTCTCCAAACACACTTGGGCGAGAAATTGGAGCAGAGTGGATATTCCTGCCCTCTGCTCCTCCTTAGCAGCTTCTGACCTGGACTTGGTTAGCCTTGTGCCATCGAGGCAACTGGACGCCCTGAATAGCTGGCTTCTGAGGGCCTGCGATCAAGTAGCCCCTCTGAAGCGCGTCACGGTCAAACGCGCCCATGATGCAAATAAATGGTTCTCCCCCGCCCTTAACGCAAAAAAACTGGCCGTGCGTCAAGCAGAGCGAGCTTGGTGGCGTTCTTATTGCCCTCTCTCCAAGCTACGCTACACTTCCACCCTCAACGAATATAAAAGGGACATTCTCCTCGCGAAGACATCCTATTTTTCAGGGAGAGTCCTCGTTGCAGAGAACCAGTCTAAAGAAATATTTGCTACAGTTCGAGAGATGGCCTCTTCTGATAGAGCCTCCCCCAAAATTCCCCCTTCCCAACTCCTGTGCAACTCTCTCAATGACTTTTTTATTGAGAAAGTTGCACTCATCAAGGCCAAGATTCCGCCGCCCTCCCCTACCTTTTGCGATCCTCAGCCTCCCTCCACCACATCCAGCCTGACCCATTTACCCCTCTTGACAAGAGAAACTTTTCTCTCCTTATTGATCCGCGTCAAATCTGGATCCCCTGCGGACATCGCCCGGCGTATGTCCTTCGTAAGATTTTTACTAATTGTCACCTCCCCCCCCTCACCTTTTGGAATGATTCTCTTGAACAGGGCGCCGTACCGGTTGCCCACAAAGCGGCTATCATTATCCCCATTTAAAAAAATCCGGGGCTGACCCCGCCTCTCCCTCCGACTATCGCCCCATTTCCCTTCTTCCTTTCCTGGCCAAAGTTCTTGAGACCCATGTCACCCATGTTCTTGGCGCCTTTGTGGAGGAGAGTGGGGGTCTCGCTTCCTGTCAGGCTGGCTTTCGACTCCGGCACTCCACCGAGAAGGTTGTCATCTCCGTGATGGATGAGCTTAGAGAGGGGTTAGATACCAACATCCCCCAGGCCCTCGTTCTTTTAGACCTTTCCGCCGCCTTTGACACGGTTGATCATTCCATCCTTCTCACCCGTGTCAAGGCGGCGGGTATCGGGGGCCCAGCCTTGACCTGGATCAGCTCCTTTTTAGGAGATTGTACCCAGGCCGTTCATCTCGCCGAATTTTCTGCCCTCCCTCACCCGGTCCAGTGTGGTGTCCCTCAGGGTTCTTCTCTTTCTCCTTTATTATTTAATCTCTATATTTTTCCACTCATCCTTGCACTACAGCAAATGGAGGTCACCGTGTATAACTATGCCGATGACCTCCAACTTATCTTTCATCTTTCACACTCCCCTGTCAGTATTCACAATTTTCAATCTGTTATGCTGTTCATCAGTGATTGTATGAACTGCAATCATCTTAAATTAAATCCAGACAAGACTGAACTTGTCGTCACTGGTAGCACCCCCAGTCCCTGGTCCCCCAACTTTTGGCCTCCTTCTCTGGGCACTCCCCCCACGCCCTTTTCCTCAGTCAAAACGCTTGGGATATCACTCAATAAACACCTCACTCCCCATTCTCAGATCAGCTCAGTTGTCTCTTCCTGTTTTCTTGCCCTCCGCACCATAAGGAAAATCTCCCGGTTTTTTTCTCTCCCCGCCCTAAAACTGATTTTAATGGCAATGGTCCTTTCCCGGCTGGATTACGGGAATATAGTGTATAATGGTGCCCCCGCATATGCCTTCCGCCGCCTTCAGCTAGTCCAAAATCAGGCTGCCCGCCTGATTTATGGGCTGCCCAGATTTCATCATACCACTCCCCTACTTAAATCTCTACATTGGTTGCCAATCAAAGAACGGGCCCTCTTTAAGCTGGGCTGCACTACCTTTCAGGCCATGGCGGGGACTGCCCCAGCGTTCATCTCATCCGCCATCAATGCTTATCGTCCCAACAGAGAACTCCGCTCCTCCACTAAATTCTTCCTTTCTATTCTTCGGTTCGAAAAAAGCAGATCAGGGGGTCTGAAATTTGCTGTCCTGGCCCCTACTTTCTGGAACTCCCTCCCCCTGTACATTAGATCCATCTCTTCCTATCTTGAATTCCGTAGGGCTCTTAAGATTTTTCTTTTTTCACACACCTTCCCACCTCAGTAATCCCTCTGTTCCAGCCCTGGGTTAGGCATCCTCTAGCGCCATGAAACCGCTGGGTATACGTGCGCTATATAAATTCCTGTAAATTCAAAGATTGGCAACACAAAGTAGTGTGTATGACAACCTCTTTAAAATGGCTCATTAAGTCCAATTGGGAATTGTAAATACCAGGGCAAGGATTTGTTCTGGTTTCTGATTGACTGGTCTGGTTTTGAATGTTGAGAAGAAATTAGAGAATGTCTTGAGTTCAAATAAAGTGATACAATCCTCAAAATAAGAGCCACTGCAATGGTGTGTGGATGTCTAATAGATGGACCTTGGAAAGAGGTAGCCAAGAATTCGGTTGGTCCCTTAAGAGGAGAAAACTCAACTCCATATTTATTTGTTGCAGTGTATCTTTTTTTCAAGGTGGCCAGAAATTGAGTGTTTTGGGATATTTCTTCAGGGGCTGTTATACGCTTGATTGAGAATCGTTTTAGTCAAGATGATGTCCTGAGTAGTATTTTGACTGACAATAGACCAGTTTTGCTCACTCATATGAAGTTCCATCTTTATCACCCACAAACTAATGGAATGGTAAAGAGATGTAATAAAACCATTAAAGATGGATACAAAATCGCCATTTCTTGTGGATTAGATTGGAAAAAAGAAGCCCAAGAGTGTTTGGTTGCATATAGGTTGGCTCCATATACAGCCACTGTCCAATCTCCTTTTGATCTATTGAGAAGAAAGAATCCTAATTAGGTCAGTGGATGGATGGAATTGAACAAGGGCTAAATTAGTGTCTCTAAATCTGGGGTCTCCATCCACAGCTTGTGAGATACCTCTGAGTAGCTCATCTGTGTGCTGCCCAGCTTATTAAATTAGAAAGCTTTTGCTAGGTTGAATTAATATTCATATAACAAAATTGGAATTATACAACACTAATAATATTAGTAACTCTACATCTGTTTCATTGCCCATAAGTAGCTCTCAGTACAGAAAAGGTTAGAGACCCCTGCTTTAAATGATGAGTGGAGAAAATGTCAACTTTACAAGTTGGATGAAAGGCAAACAGAGTTTGACAAAACTCATGCTGTTGGGAGAGTTCATGCGGAAGTTGGTGAGTGGGTTGAAATATGTAGCTCAAAACCTTGACTGAAGATCTTCAAATATGCTTCCTTGATTTCAGATTACACAATCTGGAACCTTAGTAGAGTGACTATGTTGAAAGGGTACAGTCCTGAAATGTAGTTCTACAGTCAATAAAGGAGAATGTCATTCTACCAGGGGTGTAAACCTTGGTACCAGAGTTTGAAGTCCTTCTAGCATTCTTGTCTCTAAAATAATCCTCAAATACTCAGGAGACCCAGTGTTAGATCTTTCAGCCTTAGGGTGGTCTTACCCCAAACGTTTTGCCTTACTCCTGCATTTTTGTTGATTTTGTTTTTCTTGCCCCTAAGACTCTGTGTACTTTAGCACTGCTAACCAGTGCTAGAGTGTGTGTACTCTTTCCTTTACACAAGGCGACATTTGCTCACCCCCAATTGGCACATGTAATTTACTTGCAAGTCCCTAGTAATGTGGTACTAGATGTACCCAAGGCCTGTAAATTAACTGCTACTGGTGAGCCTGCATCCCTGATTGTGCCACCCACTTAAGTAGCCCTTTAAACATGCCTCAAGCCTGCCATTGCAGCCTGTACGTGCAGTTTAAACTGTCATTTCAATCTAGCAAAATAATCCTTTGACCAGGCCTAATCCTTCCCTCGTAATACATTTGTCACCCCTAGGGTAGGCCCTAAACAGCCCATGAGGCAGGGTGTAGTGTATTTAAAAAGCTGGACGTGTACTTTTAACATTTTATATGTCCTGGTAGTGAAAAACTCTTAAATTCATTTTTCACTACCGCATGGCCTGCCTCTCCCATAGGATAACATTGGGTTAACTTATTACTTTTAATAAGTGATATCTTTCAATAGGGATTTAACAATTCTGAGCTTATAGTATTCAACTCATGGTTTCACGAAACCATTACCACTTAAGAAAGTATGATGTGCAATAAACAATTTCATTCAAAACAATATGTATTTATTTGGTTCAAAGGTAATGCTTTCCTCATCTTTGTGTAATGGAATTGGCAGGTCCTTTACTTTACCAGGTGCCTGGGACTCCTTTTGGAATAACTGTGCTGCATCGTCACTTTTTGATCTCTCTGTGCGAGCAGCGAGATGAAAGAGCACTTGTCCCTTTACTGCTGTTCAAAAGCAGAGGAATTTTGATCGGCAAATTAAGTTTTACTCTACATTCTAGTCATATTGTTCTACATATGTGTATATTTAAATAAATATAAAGAGGCTTTTCATCATGTATAATGTCCTCTAAAAATCTTGAGACTGTTATGGTAATGTATCTACTAGTGGAGTTCTCACTTTGCCCCTCTCTCTGGCCTGTGCGCTGCATTGGTAGACCACTGTGAGAAATCTAAAAAGATCTCAAAATACAGCTGTGTCTTGACCTGCACCACGGTGCCACTGCTGAGACACTCTCATGTCACTGCAAATACACACACACACACACACACACACACGCACACACACACACACGCAAATACACACACACACACACACACACACACACACGCAAATACACACACACACGCAAATACACACACACACACGCAAATACACACACACACACACGCAAATACACACACACACGCAAATACACACACAAATACACACACGCAAATACACACACACACACGCAAATACACACACACACGCAAATACACACACGCAAATACACACACACAAATACACACACACACACGCAAATACACACACACACGCAAATACACACACACACACACACAAATACACACACACACGCAAATACACACACACACGCAAATACACACACACACACACACACGCAAATACACACACACACACACACACACACACACACCCCCTCCTTTCAAATGTGCTGTCACATTGGACTCTCTGGGTTGGCATGCTTTTCAAGTGCACCCTCCCTTGCTCCTAGCTGAGGAGGAGGATGCAGGAAGACAGTCAGGTTTATGAAATGTGTGCCTCACCGATGGATGCATGGTATCAGTAAACCCTAGCAGGGGAGCCCTATTGCCAGGCGTGCTCTCCACCCTTGCTCCATAATCTGGACATGCAATGTGTTCTCAGCTGGTGGCCACTTCTCCTTATTTACAACTCTGTGGTCTTGCTACCCAACCAGCACCTTCTTTGTTTCTTTCCTCACTCTTAATTTTCTATAATGTACCATGATCCATCGTGCCCCAGCACTACAGTATTGCAGTTAAACTTAACTATCCTTTTATGTTCCGAATTTTAAACCTGTGAGCGCTTTCCCAGGAATATTCACTTGCACCGTCTTTCCACCCTAGTAATTATTCGTTTTGACTCCGCCTGGGTACTGTCCTACCCCTTTGCACTTGTTACTTTAGCTCACTCTTCTTGCTGATCCACAAAGGCATTAATAAAGGGTTCAATTCAGTTGTGATTTTTCTCTCGCTCTTGATTTTGTAAAAAGTGTCCTGTGGTGCTTTGCTGGCTTGTTCTATACTGCCTTAACATGCTGCATGCTTCCACCTTACATCTCACTCCATTTGCTACCAACCTGTGCTTTGGATTGCAGAGTGTTGTGTGGAACTGCTGTACAGCCTGTCCTTTTATGAGTTCCTGCGTGCCCTCTGAGATAAATCGGTCCTCTCATTGTGAGATATTTCCCCCCTGGATTGCCTTCCCATCTTTAAAGAATGATGTGACCATGAATGTGTGGCAGCATCCTCAATACAACTCGCATAGGGACACTTAGTGTGATGATCTATGGGAACAAGTGCATGCTTGTTTTTGTCCCAGTATGTCCTCGTGAAGCATACAATCAAGACCGTTATCTTCCAGGACACACTTTGCCAAGCTACTGATGACAGTGGTGTATTGACAATGATGCGTTTCGTCACTTAATGATTAACTTGCCACACAATCCTCCACCATGTCCTCTTCCCCCATGTCCTATTACATCTATCAGTAGCATTCTCTCCCACGTTTCTTGGTGTCAATCTTACCTAAATGAACTTGCTTTTAAGCGCTCAATCCTTAAAATACATTTCAGTTATTTTAAGGCAATCCACATCAATTTGCTGCTCTTAATCACGTTCAAATTTCGATATGGAGTATCACCCTGGCCAAACCTGATTGGACTTGAGCTTCACATTATCTTTCTCCATGAGGCAACTTTGTGGTTAATATTGAATGTCCTGTCACATTTTTCTCCAAAAGATACAGCACACTAAAAAAAGCTGTAATTCAGGATATTGCACCATTCCATGCCTGGTCTATATGGTCAATTGTCAGTCTCCAAAGACAGCTGCAGACTGTTCGGACCAATGACTCCTTTCCTGCCAGCCCATAGACACCGGTATCTATTGTGTCTTTTTTAAAGATATGTGTAACGTTTAAAGTAGATGAAGAACAAAAGTTCTCCTTCAGTTATACTTAAGAGCACTATTTAATACCTATCAATATACCATAGTCTTAATTGTGAGATTTTGTGCTGTGTTGAAAGAGTATAGCAAACACAACAAGATGATGAACGGAGTGCTGAAACTTTTCAACCACACACACCCGGTCAGAGATCTGAGTTTAATCCAACGTTCTTTTGCTCACTATCCACTCCAGTTTGGACCCAGTCATACGCAAATCAGTCTTGACCCTGTTCCTCATGTGAACAGTCCAGCCCGAACTGCCAGGCCAGGTCCTCCCTGGACTGGAAATGAGCATCCTTGGACCGGTTATGGGGATTCACACCTCATCAGCCAGGCTAGCTTGAATCCAGTGCTACAACGAGCAAGGGACCCACATCTGGGCATACACTTGGCCACTTAGGGCGAAAAAAGCAAACACAACATGATGATGGATGGAGTGCTGAAACTTTTCAACGTATTCACAAACATCCGAAAATATGACCTCATTTTTACTTCAAATTGGCTGAAGGGACATTCTCACATCACTGAATTGCCACTAGATGTGTTTTTCTCCTGTATGATAGTAACATCTGATCTTGAGCATTTTCTAAGACTTTCATTCATCACTGGTCACTTACTCACTTACTAAGACCAATAAGCAAAATGTCACCCTGGAAACACTTCAGTCCAATGACACTTTTAAAGATTTTCTTTTCTGAGACCAGGACGAAGTGCATCCTTTCAAAGTGTAGGTACCCTCTATAGTGATAAAGGATGCACGATTATATGGATCCTCATGTCATACTACTTGGTAGTGTGCTTATGGAAGGTCTAATGTGGAACACACTTGAACCTTCAACAAAGCTGAATCCCTTTCATTTATAGAGTGAACCACACAGTAATGTATATAAATCTGGGTAATAAGGTCTAGTAAGTCAATGCATACACTAAAATTAACTCGAGTTCTTCCCGATCACTATCAATCGAAAGCATTATCAGCCTCAGTAATATCTGTTATCCTCATAACCTTCAGCTTCTCTCTTACCTGATTCCTTGGGTATGGGTACATTCCAAATCTAAAGCAGACACAAGGAGATGAGGACAAAGCGCTGAAACTTTTCGGGCACTCACCCTAGTCACAGATCTGGGTTGAATCCATCATCGTTCTTTAGCTCACTTCACCACCCCAGTTCAGACATGGCTGTATGCAAATCAGTCTTGACCCTGGCCTCAAGGGAAGAGTCCAGCCCGAACTGCCATGCCATGTCTTCCCTGGACCAGAAACAAGCATCCTGGGACCGGTTTTGGGGTCACACCCCTCACCAGCCAGGCTAGCTTGAATCCAGTGGCAAAGTGAGTAAGGGACCCACGTCAGACCACTATCTAATTGTCTTCAACCGTCAACGCACATACATCCCGGCAACATCCTTTAAACCCTTACACTCGGCTAGAACCTTTGGAACTAGAGTCCAGGATCAAAGACAATTTGCAGTCATGCCCCCTCCCCCAAACCATTGACGAACTTACTGCCCACAACAACTCATCGATAACTGATGCTCTTAACCAGGTTGCACCGCTCAAGCTAAAGAGATCGAGAAAAATCCAATCCAGATCCTGGTTCAGTCTAGACCTAGGAAAGAAGACAATTGAAACAGACGGAAAGGTTATGGAGACAGAACCCCCCCCCCCCCCAATGACCAACCTCGTACTTTTAAGAGCCAAACTACTATCCTAGAAGAAGCACATTTTCAAGGAAAAAGGCTCTTTCATAATCAACTTGCCAAATCAAAAAAACGACCCATGGAACTCGTCAGTATAATAAAACAACAACCCACGCTTACTTCCCAACAAGAACCACTCCCCACCACTGAACGATGTCAAACTATAGCTAACTTCTTCACTGACTAAATAGCCAAAATTGATGACGCCTTGTCCTTCGAGATCTCCTCCACAACCCAATCCACAGACTCCACCAACACCAAACCCTCTCAACCAAAGAATAACACTAATTGGTCTGATTTCAAAGTCTTGACAGATGATGAAATGTTCAAAATTATTGCCAAACTTAAACCCACATCCCATTTCGCAGACCCCCTCGCTTCAACCTTTGTTCAGCAACTCAACCACATCATCTCCCCTATATGGACCAAAATCACAAATGCCTTTTTATCTTCAGGCCTTGTTCCAGACTCCTGTCAACTCGGACAAGTCACCCCATACTAAAATTACCCAGAGCCGACTCAAATGATCTCAACAATCTTTGACCCATCACCAATCTCCCCTTCCTTGCCAAAACACTAGAGAAATGCGACCTACTTCAACTTAATCAACACATAGAAAAATTCAACCTCCAGGACACCTTCCAATCAAGTTTCAGGAAAGGCTGCAGCACCGAAACGGCTACACTCAATATAACAGACTACATACAAAAGGCCCTGGATGAAGGCGACTCTTGCCTCTTGATACTATTGACCTCTCAGGTGCATTTGATACATTACACCACCCGGCCTTATTGGAGACACTCAGAAACGCAATGGTATCAATAGCACGGTCCTGAGATGGTTCACATCATGTCTTCAACATCGCTCCCAACAAATAAAAATGGGCAGATGCTTTTCGGATCCCACACCAGTAACTCAAGGAGTGCCTCAAGGTTCCATGCTCTCGCCAGCCCTATTCAATCTCTTCATGGAACCCCTCACAGCCATCCTAAACTAAGCGGGTATCAAATATCACCTATATACAGTTGACACTCAACTCTATTACAGAATAAAATCCCTCAGCGATATACACAGTCTTAATGTTACACTAACCAAGATTCAAACCTGGCTTTGGACAAATCACCCGAAACTAAACCCTAACAAGACTGAACTCCTACTCCTGTCCCCAAAGAACAATCCACTACCCATCCCTGAATGGCTCAAAAACTTGGATTCACTAAACAACCCTATGTCACTATCCAAATCTGCTAAATCCCTGGGTATCACCCTAGATGCAAACCTATCAATGAATGATCACACAAAAAAACTGCCAGAGGTGCATGCTACACGCTAAATCATCTTTAAAAAAATCAAACTCGTCTAAAGAAAGCGGCGCGGCCAACATTGAAGTGAAAGCGCCGTATGGGGTGCTTGTAAACAAAAAGTGAACAAACAGTAAGAAAAAAAACACAAAGAACAAACTAAAGGCACGGCCGCCACTGTATCGGCGTGGCGTGGCGTGGCGTGCTATGAAAAAATAAAGCGTTGGGGGAGAGCGTGTCCTTCCTGAAACAGCAGGCAGGAAAAAAAACATTTAACCAAATAGTGCTCTGAGGCTGTAATTAAAGCCTACCGAGTAACAACACATGTATTGGGCGTGTCCTGATGGGAGGTTACAAAATTAGACGAGGCAGTACTAAGGAGGGACTACTAAGCCTATTGGACAATGAAAAGCCACAGTTTACAAAGGACAATGACACAAGCCAATGAAAAATATGTGCGGAGAGTGGTCAGCGCTTCAAGTCCCTACCTGCACACAGCATGCCTCGCAGAGAAGCGCATGCGCTGCCCAGGCTCGACCTACAAAACGTCGGGCCACTGCACCTAATTGCTTAGTTATATTTCAAATTAAGCAATGCTAACGTCCCCTGATTCTGTTAAGTAATCAAATTAAGTGGACTTGTTTTGACGATCTTTTTTTTTCTCCTGCTCTTTGAAAATTCAGAAAACAACTTGTGTTTAAATGTCTCCGTAAGTTTCCATCACACTAGGGAAGTGTTGGATACATTTGTTTTGAGAGTTGACGAAATTAAGTGCAATGTATTGCTGTTGAGCAGTTTTTCTTACGTCTGCCTGAAATTCATCACAGTGCTTCCCTAGGAGTTCACCGATCTGATCACCTTGTATCTTTTCTCGATGCTTTCATTGACCTAAACTCTATTAAAACCTTGTGCAATTAAGGCAAGATTTCCAATTGCAGTTGTTAACAACCAGTTCCGATAGAGCAGAACAAGTGCCTTTGATGAAATGAGAGCTGTGTAACAGCATGTGTGTGTGAGGAGAATGTAAAGCATGCTGCGACAGACTGTGCCATCACTCAGCTAGGTTCTTGGTTGAAAAGGCCGACTTGTTCCAAGTCCCTGGTACAAAGACATGCAACTGTGTGTTACTTACACGTGCATATAATTAGAACTACATTTAGGGTGCAAAAACCTATACATAACTCTGCGAATCAGTAATGGTTGGATTTTGCAACATAAATGTGATTGGGCTCACACAATATCTACAAGTATGGTGGATTTTTTGTGTGTACATATTTGCTCGTAAGGGCGAGGTTTGGGGAAATTTCATGGTGGACCCTGCTATCAAAGTTTGTGAACACCACCAACTCGCAAGAATACACCCAGTCATAAAAGGTTTGTAAGCACACTCTCTTTCAGGATACACCTGTAGGCTTATGTGTGTCGAGAGCAGGTGTAAATGGGGAGCGAGTCGTAGCACATATGTTGATGGTGTCTGTGAGGCATTAAGTCACAATGTTGTGTTTTCACATGAAAACTACTGTCCCGGGAGCACAGCGTCGGCTTTATCCAGTAGGAGTAGAATGCAGATGGACTGGGGCGGGTTGTAGATTCTGTAATAAGGCTCTGGGCTGAGCAGAATGGGAGGTGTGGTCTAATCCTACCGATGCTGAAGAAGTGGATGTGGGCTGTAGTAGCCATGATGGTGATGAAGGAAGTGACTCTCAAAGTGCATTCTGAGCTTGTTGGGTGAAATATTTAGGATATCCAGTTGGAAAAACTTGCTTCTGGTTGCCCAGCATCTCTTGTTAAGATTCTCTTGCTCTTCCTTCTTCCTCTTGGGGCTTCAGGGTTCTCTACCGTGAAGCATGGACGGAGTAGAACTTTCTGTTTTCAGCATGTATTCTTCCACTGGCTGCAGGCTCCTATAGATGCTCTATTTTTTTTTATTTTACTTTGTGACATGCACTCTAGAAGAGTGCATGTGTCTGCAGTCAGTCTCCCTCCACTGCCCCTCCCTCATGTTGCCTGCCCTCCCATCCTTCTTTTGCAATCCGTTGTGGTGCTGCGCGCTCCCTCCTCGCCACTTTCTTCGTGTTGCTTGTCACCCATAGCCCTAATCCCATTGTCTGTTGATGATGATCCTTTCTTTCTCCGCCCGCACCGCCCTCATGGTTTTTCCCCAGCCCTAGGATGCTGTCAATGCTGGCCGTGTCAGCGTGCCTTTTTTTCCCCTTAACTTTAAGCAGGTTTCACAGCAGCCCGCGTGGTTGTGCAACATGTCTAAAAAACATTGACAAAGCCAATAGATCTCACATATGCAAAACCTATTGGTGTTGCGAATGCTTGCTGTTTAATGTTGCACATGAGGCGTATGTGCATCAGTTGGTAACTAAAGGAACTTTGAACCTGGCGCATCGTAAGCTCTCCACAATACACAATTTTGGAAGATCAACCACAAAGGAGAATCTACCAACAGCACCACCAGACGTGGAATGTTTAATGAACATTAAGGCTGAAGAATCCACAGTGGTGCTTGGATCTATACAACTTGTGTTGGAGATGTCCACTGCATATTGGGCACTTGTGGTTGTCGCACTGAAATGTCTCAGAAATCATAAAATATATTAAAGCCTTTACAATTGTCTTAGAAAGCAGCAGGCAGAATGGAACATGCAGAATATTGAACTTGCATCAGTCTTCGTGGGACTCTAATTTGTTGGTTTTTGCAAAGGGAAATAAGAAGACATTGGGTGAGCAAATAATCTTAGGCAAAGTCTTTACACAGAAGCAACAAGGACTGAAGTCTGGACACATTTTATGAGGTGACTTCACAATCATACCAGCACTGCTCTTCAGCTCACCTTGTTGGAGTCAGTAGGCACCCTAACCCACTGATCCATTTTGGCCCAATGAGGACAGAGGGTTTCTTCCTTAGTGAGAGCCGTTCGGCCTATGCCTCGCCTCTGGCACAGAATATAGATACTGCATGCTGCCCTTTCTGTCTGTTAGTGGGTTGAGACTCTGTTGGGAAGGAAATGAACAGGCAAGTGGAGCAGAGAGTGAAATAAGAGGGAAAAGATGGGGAAGCAAGGAAGCACTTGTAGTCCCATGGACGGCTGAAGAGTACATAGTCCCGGAAGTATGCCGTGGAAGGATACAACTCATGCCTCTTCTATTCAAAGCACTGGGAGACCGAAATGCCCCTGGGCAAGACCAACACAGGGATTAGTAGAAAGCCACTGAATTAAGAGAAGACAATTGAGATGGATAATAAAGCCATCCAATGGGGCTATTCCCCCTAGTAGCTAACTGTTTGTAACTGAGATCTAAAAAAAATTCCATAGAGTGCCATGTAACAGAGAGAGGAATTTGCAGTACTTCATTTGACCCGGAGGGGCAGGGGGAGGGGGGTGCACCAGCTCTCATTTTTGGGTACTGGCTCATATTATTCCTCATCAGACATTCCCAGAGTAGAGAGGGAAAAGCACATATAGAAAGAGAAGGGGAAAAGAGAGACTGAAAACTTCCCTCTGAAGGAGAAAACCGCAACGTACAAGAGTGAGATAAAGGGTCAGGGAGTGCCTGGTGGAGTATTAGAGAGGCATGGGGCGGATCGAGGACTGTGCAGCCTTGGTATTAACCATGCCATATTTAATAGTGCCTGACACGGGCTTCTTAGCACAGCTTTGAGCACAAACACTCATTCTGTGACAAACTAAGCACTGGGGTTTTGGATAAATACAAACTGCCTATAAATTACAAGATTTCTTACCACATGCTAATTTCACCCTTCACATACAGTGGTTCCTAGTAATGATTGCTGTTGTACATTGGGGCTTGTGTGTCATTGTGTTCATATGTGCTTGCGCCCTAATCGCAGTAAGTAACCTGACTCTAGAAACATCAGTAGAACTTGAGATACCTCAAATCATGAGTTCTAACCATGAAACATTACAGTGCGTCATCGGTGGATGTCGGCTTACTGACTGCCTGTCAATAGTTCTACCAACAAATATCCCTTCAAGTTACCATAAACAAATACAAAATGCCAGCTGATAATTAAATAGTGACGAACAAAGGCTGGCCGGTCAGGTCTCTGGGTCGGGATTAGGCATCTATAGAATTGTCAATGAGTGTTGGGGGCCTCTGAGAAAATGACATGCAGTAAAGACTGTTCCTGCTCGGTCTGGGTAAGACTGGCACCAGCTTAAACCCATTGAAGCCTCTTGTTTGTTCAAATTATTTTGAAAATTAAGTCATGTAGGAAAATTGCCTAAATAAATATTAGTCATCCTCATGCAAACCGAAATTAACCAATCGGAGATGATTGAAAAGCTGTGAGGAATACTATTGGGACTTTGGCAGGCCTCCTAATGACAGCCATGGCGCTTGCACAGCTAAGTGCTTCCAGCTACGCTTGAAACATTAACACTTAATTTTCCATCTTTGCCCGTTCTAGCAGATTTGAAGTGCTTTGTCCATGCACTTTGTCAACATAATGCACACCCGCACTCAAACGGACCCAACTAAACACACACACACATCTGTGTCTTCCATACAGACCTCCTAATTCGAGGTATTTTATTGTATGCATAGTCTCTTTATGTAGCACGGATTGAACCCATTTGGGTTCCAGAGCGCTGTACATGAAGAGGACGGTAAGCACATGTAATGTTGCTTGTGGGTGGGGCCACGTATGATCATAATATGTAGGGTTTCACTGCATGGGGCATCGATATTATTCCCATGACACTGAAAGGAGTTAATGTTTCACCTTTATTCCAAGATTCGTGGACCTCTTAACATAATTGCAATATTAGTATAGATTCACAACCTGCCCTTTTGTAACACTTGAAATATAGCTGGACTCTGTAAGCTATTCACGAAAGAACTGTCCATGCACAAGTGTGCAGATTATTCATGCATGTGTTCCTTCTGCAATACAAAAGGGGGGGGGGGGGGTGGTGATGGACGGAGCATCTGAACCAATCAAACACTCACACCCAGTCAAAAGATCTGGGTTTGATCCATCACCGTTCTTTAGCCCACTCTGCCACCCCAGTTCAGACATGGCTATATGCAAATCAGTCTGACCCTGTGCCTCATGGGAACAGTCCAGCCCGAACTGCCAAGCCATGCCTTCCCTGGACCGGAAACAAGCTTCCGAGGACCGGTTTCTGGCATTCCAGCCGTCTTCAGCCCGGCTTGCTTGAATCCAGTGGCAAAGTGAGCAAGGGACTCACGTCTGAGCATACCCTGCCACACTTATGGCGGCCAAAAGCGATACAAAAGGGGGGTGGTGATGGACGGAGCATCTGAACCAATCAAACACTCACACCCAGTCAAAAGATCTGGGTTTGATCCATCACCGTTCTTTAGCCCACTCTGCCACCCCAGTTCAGACATGGCTATATGCAAATCAGTCTGACCCTGTGCCTCATGGGAACAGTCCAGTCCAGCCCGAACTGCCAAGCCATGCCTTCCCTGGACCGGAAACCAGCTTCCCCCCTTTTGTGTTCCTTCTGCGTCACACGGGGATCTGGCCTCTCCCTGGGAACACTCTTTCACACCCAGCCATGCTAGTAGGGAACACTCACGCTACCCATCCGCAAAGCACTTCAGCGCCTCGTCAAGGGGAAGAATGGGCAAAATAAGAAGATTAAATGCATCTAAAACCATGCATTACGCTTCGATACAATGCAGGGCAATACAGGAGTAAAATAAAGCACCATACCAAGCATCATGGGTATTTGAGACCAGAGCAGAATCGCACCTATAGTTTCCAAACAGGGCAGGTGAGTACTTACTGTCCACATCCAACTTATTAAACAAATCCTTTTTTGGATTTGTCCTAAAAGGATGACCTCCAGTAAAAAGTTGCACAGTTTATTTCCACCACTAAACGTATGACGGTTCCTTCAGATTAAATCCACAGACATATAAAATGTGTCATTCTTTGTGGACCTCATGGTTAATTAAACCCTGCAGAAATCCCACCTGTTCTGGATTCCATGCAAGAGCAGCCGATTGATTTTTGCCGGAGAGGATCTGGAGTGGATCTCGTCAAGCTGCTGCAAAAGAGAACACTTTGTCCTGGAGTCTAGATTCACACACTGGCCCCTCACTGACGTCCAGCGGTCTCAAAAGTTCAATGCTCTAATAGAAATGAAAGAATTTCTCTTTCATGTTTTATACTGTTAGAGTGAAGACACTTTTTACAGGTTTCAGATAGTGGTGGTGTTCTGATTCTGGTACAAGGCTAGTGAGGCTGGTATAGACAGAAGCCAAAACGATACACGGTCTCATCCAAACGATACCCGTTCGACAAATTAAACGAAGATTCAAAACCTATTTTGATTCCAAATCCTGCATCTCAGCCAAGTGTGCTGCTTTTGGGTCTGCTGTATCACATCTGGCAATAGTTTTAAAATGTTCTCATCGCATTTTCACTTTCATAATTGTTTGCCAATATTTTAATTAATGAGCACAATAGAATCTACTCAATAGATGTTGAGATATGGACGGTGCGTGGCCATGTTGTTCATGAACTTGTGTGTGTGCGGTCTTGTTTATAATACGCTTGCATTTAAAGAGACCATATGTTTATATAGATAACTAGGTTATATCACATGTCAGTGGCAACAAAATTCAGGGGCCAATTTATTCCTTCCATGTATGATCATTTTGTAGTGAATTGAGGTCATTTCTCAATCTTTCCCATGAGATCAGAAGCTAAATAGGATTTGTCTGCTCATTGCAAGGCTGAGGAATATCCCAATGGTCTATCAAGAAGTTGACACTCTTTTCCTCTTTTTAGAATTGGAGAAGGAGCTAACGAGAAAGCCGAAGAGGGTCTGCATTGTGAAGGTTGTTGGGACCAGGAACCTGTGGAAGAACATCGTAGTCCTGTGTATAAACTCGTAAGTGTGATATTCCTGGTTGTGCCTTAGCATTTTTGTTTCTTAGTTTGAGGGTTGAATGTCCTGTTTGTTGTTGGAATTTGCACTATAAGAATAGTCTTCTGGTTTATATCAGCTTGTTTATAAATAAGGTGTTTGACTGGATACATGCATCTGCTCTTTCTAAGTCATCACTCTAGCAAACTTTTCTGGGCTACCCCTTAGGCGTCTCGATTGGTTGACAGCAATTTCTGAAAACTCTTAGTACCTCATTCTAAGGGGTGCACGGAGTCGAAAACGTGGAGCAGGTTTTTTGCTTGATTTGTAAAGTTGCACCCTTTGCAAGATTAGTGGAACTTGAATTTACTCACAGGTTTTTCAAATGCAATTTTTTTCAGGGCCTAGACAGCCGGAATAAACTGTGCAGGCGAAACTGCAAGAAAGGCAATATTGTGCACAAAAACAGCCCTAGAAAATGGCAGCCCATGTTATTGACCATGAATTGGCTTAGATACTGTAATCAGGTGCAACAATACAGGCACACCATGCACAAATGTTTTTTGCCCCTGTTAATTCCCCCAGACTCGGAATGAGGATGTTACACATTGTAAACAGAACTTGCACACAGAACTTAGTACACCTCTCTGTTGTTGATAGTTTGTGAATTGAAATGGTGTACAATGCAATATAGTGCATAACCTTACTGTGCAGCGTGGTAAAAAAAAAAAAATATATATATAGCTAGCTTACTGATTAGCCAGAATATTGATGCTCCTGTGCCCCAGACCCTACTACTCCAGGCTGATGGAAGTTCTGTTGATGCATGAAGAGATCGGAGGACTTCTGTAAATGCCCAAAAAATAATTTGGAATCCTGGTGCAGACTCTTGCGCGTTCAGATCTCGCCTCTCAACACCGGTAGACTTCAGTTTAGTCAGACAATTCTCCTCAGCTAAGGGGATTGTACTTATCTTCTTCACAGTACACCATGTCCTGATCCCGTCCAACTATTTGAGTCCATGTGTGCTCCATGTACATTTTGTCCATGTGTGTTTCATGTACAATTGCCCACTCATGTTCCTTCAGTTTTAGGGGGGCAATGAATTTCAGGAAATGCTAATGATTATTCTGTAAGCTGATCCTAACCATTTATGTTTACGGAGAATGGATGACGTTAAAACACATACATTTGCAACGCATGCACTTACAACGCAGTTTTTACATCGCAACATCCACTACAACGCATTCCAATACATCGCATGACACTACATCGCATTTGAAAAAAACAACCTTTACAATGCATTCCATTACATTGCATACTACTTTTACAACGCATACCATTACAACGCATACCATTACATTGCATTTAAGGTAAGTATTGGATAGTATAAAAATTACTATTTTAACTCCAGGGGGTGCCACAGTAGGGTAAGTGTTGGATAGTGTAGGGGTAAAAGTTACTATTTTAACTCCAGGGGGTGCCAACAGTAGGGTAAGTGTTGGATAGTGTAGGGGTAAAAATTACTATTTTAACTCCAGGGCGGGCAACAGCAGGGTAAGTGTTGGATAGTGTAGGGGTTAAAAATTACTATTCCAACTCCAATGGTATGCGTTGTAATGGTATGCATTGTAATGCCTGCGTTCTAGTGTCATGCGTTGTACAGGATGTTGCGATGTAATGCCTGCGTTGTAAGTGTAGTGCGATGTAATGGTTGCGTTGTAAAGGTTGTTTCCCGTTTACGGAGGATGGCCTCACCACCACTTGCACATGTTGATTGTGATTCTTCTGCAACATGATAGGTTTCACGGGTGGATGGCCATCTGTGATGTCCACGATTTGAGGTTTCACAATCCTTTCCAAAATAGTCCTGTCCGAGTATGTAGGAGATTCATCAGGAAGAGTTTAATTGACTTGAGGCCCCAAAACAGTAAGGTTAGCCTGGAAACTCTTACCAGATACTTTAAGCAGGGGAGCATTGGCATGCCAGAATTGGAGTTGCCACCTCCTGGGGTCACTAACAATTAGATGCTCCAGTCTAATTTGGCACACTTGATATTCCCGTATGTTGCCTAATGAGAGCAACTTTGTCACTCTGAAGGGCACTACTTGAACAAGCATTGGCAAAGTCAAATGATCTTGGTTTAATGTGCAACACATTTACATGCATATATTTACAAACTTGTATGCATTATACAAGTAAATGCTGTTTATCATATTAAAACTAGCCCAATTGGCTTTGCCAGAGAAAAAGTAGCACAAATGTATTGCTTTCTTTATAGAATGAATATATAAGTGATAAAGAATTGAATGTGGCAATGTGATGAATATGCTTTTCAAATATAAAGTTGTCACTCAATGGAAGAGCTTCCTGGAAGGCAGAATGATGTACCAGCAGCTAAAAGCATATCATGAGACCGTAATACTCTTCTGACTGGAGCCAAAGCCCACTTTGTGTATATCTTACGCAGCTGGTCTGTAGAGCCACATCTATAACTTGATAGCTAAGCTGCCACACCACTTACTCTTGGAAGAGGCTTTGAGGACTAGTCACTCCTAGCCTGACCTGAAGAACATGAGGCTTGCAGTTACACCAGACAGAATGTTTCTACAGATGAGATGCCCCCAGTGTGTCACACTAGGGTGCTAGAGAGAACTTGGAGAGAGTGTAAATGGGCCAGACCTGATATATGCCTACAAGTCACAGCAGTGAAGAGGATGCTGTGAGCACCCCCAAAGAGCATCTAATCACTCTTGTTTTAATATCATCCAATTAAAATAACTTGCAGACAACACTGCCACCACTAAAGCAAAAATGATCTAAAGACAAATTTTGGTTGGAGTCCCTCACTCTAATTCTTAACAGAAGTGTGATATTCCATAGACGTTGGAATCCTCCATTGGTTGTCCTACATGTGGGCCAGACCTGGTTTATCACATCAGATGTGAATAACTCATTGTAATGATAAAGGTGCCTCATCAGCATCATCGAGAGATCTGGTTTTAATTTGAATTTACCTATTAATAGATAGTAACAATACACAGTAACAGTGTGATGGAGTTGAACTTCCTCCTGCACATTACTTGCTTTAATATATTTTGATCCATCAAAGCAGTCTACTGGGGCACACGGTTAGTGTTTTTGTCTGTCCTACTATTTGATCTTTGTCTTGGTAATATCTTATTTCCAGTTTTTACCTGGAAATTGTCAGAGCCTGACAAAAGAAGAATAAAAATCAATGGAGCTGCGACTGAGTCCCAACTAGGTTGAATCAAGCACTCTATTTCCTCAAACAAAGTTCGGAACATTACACAACACGGAAAGAAACTTGACATCCTTTTTCTCGCTAGTAGAAAACATCGTGCAAGTGGATAAGTCCTGCCTATTGCTTTCTACTCTTTATTGGTAACTGAGCACTACTTCCTTAGTTTTACTCTCATCTTTTTAATCCATCGTGTAATGTCATGGGCCAACCAACTCCTTCTCTTCTCCCTACTTTAACAGTAGTGTCCCGCAGCATTTTGTTTTAAGACCTCTCATTTCCACCCCACCCCCCCAATCTGCACCTATATTTTTCTTTCACGTATCATATCATATCTATGGAGATGACACACAACTCTTTATCTCCTTACACCCTTCACTGCTGACTCCTATGACTAGATTTCTAATTACTTAAATTCTATCCACTCTAATGTGGCTTCAAATGCTTCAAAATGAGGTAGGCTGTACTTCCGTCTCCTGCCTCCCAGGCCATTACTCTTACCCTCCATCGTCCATCTTCAGTCCATCTGCTCAAGGAGCTCTATCCCCAGGCACCATCTTTCAATCCCGGGCCCGTCGCTTCCAAATCTACAGCGTTCACCGCTACTAAAACTCTAGATCTTACTTTATTCTTCTCTCGCTTGCACAACTGTTCTTCTTTACTTGCTCTTTCCTGTCCTCCACTTCTTGGATCCGTTTTCAGCTGTGCTAGTTAACGTCTTTGTAACCATCCTCCTTATCCTCATTTTCACATTATTGCCCTAAACGCCTGATTCCACTCCGTGTTCCCTATCCTGTTCTCCGCCTGATCTTCGAAAGACATTTGTGGTCTGCCTCCCCTTTCTTATCCAGCTGTGTGGTATAACCCCTTCCGTTCCCAATACGTCTTAAGCAGCATTCCTCTATTCCAGCCATCTTTTGCCACATGTTGTTTAAATCCTTTCTCCTGCTGGATCATAAGCTATGGAACTTGTCTCCTGCTGTCTCCTCTTCCCGACCCTTTCCACTTCCATTACTACCTCACCCTATGGTGTTATTTACAGTAAGTACCTCACCACCACCATCCAGCCCACTCTGATTTGGGGCTTTAGGCAGAAGCACTTTGTAAGCAAGTGATGTACATTAATAAAATGATGGCTTTTCTTCACATTTCTGTTGGAAATTTTGATTTTTTTTCCCTACAGTTCTTGGTACCCTTTATATATTTCATTTTTTGTAGGCTAGCATATCACAGGTGAGTTTAGGATCCGTTTACAAGAACATTAATGCACTGTAAATAACAATCAACAGACCGCATTGATAATGCTGTAAGTCAGTCAGTGTAACTCATCTCTGAAGAGCTCCTGTGTTGAGGACAGCAGCTTCAGGGCAGCTATCAAGCCTGTAAAGCTGCTATGCGTATGTGTTTATACTCAATAGTATCAATTACGGCATACTATTGTCAGACATCTATTTTATTTTCATTGGCATGAACACGGGTTCTCTGCACCAATATGGCCAGACGAGAGAAATTTTATCCTAAGAAAGCAGGGCTTTAAGTGTGAGGAAAAAGCTGGGGGTCTCTCAAAGGGGTGTGGCCGATGTAATTAAGGGAGTGGCTTAAGAACACGTAAGCTAAATATCTGTGCTGAGCATAGTGTGAAGCCGGTCTGGTATTTTGGGGTGGTGTGGGTGGATGTGTGGGTGGGTGTCTCTGTCTGTCCTATCGTTTTGGCAAAACAGATTTTTTTTCTTCTTTTTTCGAAGTTTTTTATAGGGCGAACTGGTCCCGAAAATATTGGCGCTCATCACATGAGCACCAGTTACGTTACACTAGGACACATTATTTTATTTTTTTAGGCACTGGGCGATTAAGGGATTTTCCCAGAATCGCAGGATGTTGAGCGGAGGCAAGAACCTTGTTCCCCAGTTCCAAAGGCGGCAGCTCTGGCTGTTAAGATCTTTCTCATCAGTGCTACTGTCAATCTGGTGCCAAAACGCCGCTGCAATCTCCAAACTGCAAAAAAAAATAAAAGACGCCTG
Organism: Lissotriton helveticus; assembly: GCF_964261635.1. Taxonomy (NCBI): domain Eukaryota; kingdom Metazoa; phylum Chordata; class Amphibia; order Caudata; family Salamandridae; genus Lissotriton; species Lissotriton helveticus. The sequence goes on along the minus strand of NC_136063.1, from coordinate 1,455,042,878 downwards.
CCACAGAAACCATTGCATATTTCGCCATTAAACACACAACATAACATGGAGGAGAGGATGTGGTCTGACGGCTAGAGCTGTTGACTTTGGTGCTGGAAACCAAGGTTCGAGCCTCAGGGTTGCATCCACATCCTGTGATTCTGGGCAAGTCACTTAATCTACCTACCTACCCCAAAAAAAAATGCCCTTGTGTAACGTAACCCGTGCTCATGTAAAGCGCTCCAATACCTTCGGGTCTAGTTCGCACTATATAAATCTTATGAAAAATAAAAAAAATGTCTGTAATAATTGGTCATGGCTTGCCACATAATTTAGTCAACCCTGCTGCCTCATTTGGTTCTCCATTCCTATAGAGGTTCAAAGGCTCTCGCTGCTAGCGATTCTCCACAGTGCTACTCTAGGGGCAAATATTGTTACTACAAATTGTATGATGATACAAATAGACTTTCTGATAAAGCAATTCTCTAATTGGTGCTTTTAAAGCCATTTCAGTAAAACGCTTCATTAGTTTCATTAGCTGCGGTATTTAAATATTAATTGTGAATATGCTTTTTGGCAGCTGCACTGAGCAGTGCTTACAATTTGCAGCTCTTTTTTTAGAGGCTGTTTTTTCCTGGATGCACACTTTGTGAGCTGGAAAATACATTCATAGGAAGCCTTTGTGTGAAAGGATTCGCATGACGTCATTGATTATGTGATATATAAAGCATTTAAATACTTTTTTCCTCATTTAGAACGAGCTTGGTTTTATTCGTTGCTCTCTGGTGTACTTACTACCTTACCCAGCTGTCGACCGCACCATCCTTCTTAGTATACTTGTGCTAATTGGTCAAATTAGTGTGACTGAAGGGATTTAATAATAAATAGCAATCTTTTTTTTGGATCACTGAAATAATATAGACTGCCAAAATATCGAGTACCCAAAATATCGAGGAAAAAATATCTACAGCCAAAATATCGAGTTTGTATGTACAAACAGGTAAGTACAAAAATATCGAGTACAAAATATCGTTTACAAAAATATAGATGTAAAAAATATCAACTTTATTAAAAACAGTGTTAAATTAAATAAAAATTTTAAATTAATTACTAAAATATACTTACAAAGACTTAAATAAAAATATAATAATTAAATATTTAATTAAAGTAATAAAAAAATTAACAATCATATTTATAAAAACATTCTGCAAGTTGTCGCTTTGGTGAATGGACGTGCACCAATAGTGTCCCGCAACAAAGAGTCGACCCAGAGGTGCTGGTGCAAGGTGATATTTATTTTCGTAAAGCCAGCGCTGCCGCCTAAAAACATATATATATATTAAAATAATATAATTAAATAATATCCAATTTTATTTACATACAATAGCAAAATGTAAAAAAATACTATTCCCACTCCAGTGGGTGCAACAGTAGGGAAAGCGTTGGATAGCGTAGGGGTAAAAAATACTATTCCTACTCCAGTGTGTGCAACAGTAGGGAAAGCGTTGGATAGCGTAGTGGTAAAAATTACTATTCCCACTCCAGTGGGTGCAACAGTAGGAAAAGCGTTGGATAGCGTAGGGGTAAAAAATACTATTCCTACTCCAGTGTGTGCAACAGTAGGGAAAGCGTTGGATAGCGTAGGGGTTAAAATTACTATTCCCACTGCAAAGAGTGCAACAGTAGGAAAAGCATTGGATAGCGTAGGGGTTAAAATTACTATTCCCACTCCAGTGAGTGCAACAGTATGGAAAGTGTTGGATAGCGTAGGGGTAAAAATTACTATTCCCACTCCAAAGAGTGCAACAGTAGGGAAAGCGTTGGATAGCGTACGGGTTTAAATTACTATTCCCACTCCAAAGAGTGCAGCAGTAGGGAAAGCATTGGATAGCGTAGAGGTAAAAATTACTATTCCCACTCCAGTGGGTGCAACAGTAGGGAAAGCGTTGGATAGCGTAGGGGTAAAAATTACTATTCCCACTCCAGAGAGTGCAACAGTAGGGAAAGCGTTGGATAGCGTAGAGGTAAAAATTACTATTCCCACTCCAGTGGGTGCAACAGTAGGGAAAGCGTTGGATAGCGTAGGGGTAAAAATTACTATTCCCACTCCAGTGGGTGCAACAGTAGGGAAAGCGTTGCATAGCATAGGGGTAAAAATTACTATTCCCACTCCAGTGGGTGCAACAGTAGGGAAAGCGTTGGATAGCGTAGGGTAAAAAATTTATTAAAAGTAATTACGAATTTAATATGATATAATAATTAATCAATTAAAATTACAAAGTATATTTAATTAGCAATTCAAATTTAATTAATTACCCATAAAATAAATAATTAACAATTAATTCTACAACAGTACCAATAAATATGTTGACATATTTAATTAATTATAAATAAATTACTTCCCACCCAATTCCCCTACATACCCACAACCCGCTACAGAAAATAAATTAGACAAATTAACATAATTAACTATTAATCAATTCATTTAAATTACTTGCCAATTAAATGTTAATTAATTACCAAATAAAAATTAATTAACAAATAATTAAAAATGTATAACAATAAATTAATTTACATATTTAATTAATTATTATTAAATTACTTCCCACCCAATTCCCCTATAAACCCGCTATAGAAAATTAATTAGAAAAATTAACATAATTAACAATTAATCAATTATTTTAAATTAATTGCCAATTAAATTTTAATTAAATACCAATTAAAAATGAATTAACAAATAATTAACATTTTATAACAATAAATTAATTTACATATTTCATTAAATATTATTAAATTACTTCCCTATTCCCCTATAAACCCACAACCCGCTACAGAATTAAATAACGCAAAAATTTTAAAATACAAATTTCATTAATTATTATTTATAACATAAATACACACTTTTCACACATATAATAACATAAAACACACTATAAAAAATTCTATATTATTAAAAATTAGATAATTATAATAACCTATGTTATATACTTTAATATTTTAACTGTCTATATTTTTAACAGTCGATATTAGTTTACTTACCTTAAAAACGATATTTTTGCTGTCTATATTCTGTCCAGTCGATATTTTGTCCAGTCGATATTTAAAACTCGATATTATGTCCAGTCGATATTTTGAAGTCGACATTTTGACACTGCACCCTTTTTTTTTAATTCGAGAGGCTGGAATATTTTTTTTCCTAATCTGGGAGAAGAGAGAATTTTAAACCCTCTGTTATATCAGGCATCGGAGTCTACAGCTCGAAACCTAATGTCTCACCGCAAAAGAATATGATTCAGTGAAGAAGGGTCAAAGTTGAAATGAAATGCTGGAATTGGTGCCTCATTTAGAGTTGGGATGTTAAACACTCAGATTCCTCTGCCAGTAGAAATGACGGCTGCATCCTACCAGCGCGGGAACATCACTGTGCCTTGATATTTCACCACTTTGCAGAAGAGGTGGCGATTGAATTGATGGAATGGCAGTGAGACATAATGCAGCATTGAAGTGTCTTATCAATGTGAGAAAACACTACAAGTCTCCTCTTATGAGGCAGTAGACTGACTTCACTTTCATGTTCCATCCCCTGGGACATTTATCCTGCCTCCGATCAGGCCTGTCAGAGGTCTTGTGGGACTCTGGTCATGATCCTGTCCTCTTTTTTGATGACCAGAACCTGGAACACTTTAAGTTTAACTAAACAATCTTTATGTGGGGACCAAGTCGAATTTTGCAGGAACGCCTCTGTCACAATATATTTTCAGTCCAGCGACACATTTACACGTAGATCCAGCATTTGGCACCACCTATGTTTATGCTATTACCTACGTTAATACTTTAGGGTAAAAAAATCAGAATAGGCCTACTTTCATGAAACATAAATACATTTTGCAGCAGCAAGGGGGGGCGTGAAAGTTCTGGGTCTGGAGCAAACGACCCCATCTGCCACTGCCCGTAATTGAGCTACCGTCTGTCACCCGCCATTGTATAGGCTTATGTGCAGAGGCTGGGCGGTGCTCATTGTAGCCTAGGGGCAAAATTGCAACCTCTGAACATGGAGTCCTGGTTCCATTCCAAGCATTAGCACTGAACCAGGAAATAATGCAACTGTGATTTAGCACCTCTCTCTCTGGCACAAGTGAAAAGCATTTGTACTGTGCAAAGAACAAACGTATGTGGTCTAGTTCGGTCCCTACTGTTGTTTCCAACCATTTCTCCACTGAGCCTAAGAGGAGAAAAATTATCAAAGACCCTTGAGGCCACATTCATTGCTGCTGAATTGTAAATAAAAAATAGAAACAAAACCTAAACTGACAGAGTTAAATATGTGCATTGAGATAGTCTTAGTGTGAAAATATGGCTCGGTGCAAGCTAATATAGGCTGTGCATCTCCTCATCACTTTCTGGCTATCAAACCAGTCCATTCAAGAAACACACAGGATGCTTTACTATGTAATCTGCCCAAACTACATTAGAAATGCATTCCATGTAACGTTTTGCTGCTTCTTGGATCAAGGTTTGTGCTATACAATAATGTACAAAATGAAAAAAACCATGTTTGAGTACTTGCATCCAAAGTGAAATTAGGTAGAGTAAGAGCATTTCCATGAAGCCATCTCACATTGAATGCTTCCAAAACGGAAATACTCATGTGGCCATTGGAAAAATTATGAACCACTTTGCACCTGGCCTGACAATCTGGGACCACCTCCTATATTATCTAAGCAAGTAAGAAACCTTGGAATTTCCATGGACTCCAAGCTATTAATGAATGCCGAAGTGGACAAATTAGCAAGATCAGCCTTCATTACTATGAAAACTCTGCGACGCATCTTCCCCCACCTGCGATTTCCACACAAGGTCCAAGCCACTATCTCTCTTGTACTATCTAAACTTGATTACGCCAATGGCCTCTACCACATATCATCTTAATCAACCATGAAAACACTACAACGGATTCAGAACCCTTGAAGGCCCTAGATTGGTTACCTGTTACTAGAAGATCCACATTCAAGCTGCTTTGTATCACCCGCTAAGCAATACATGGAACATGGCTGATCTTCATCAGGAGTATAATCACCAAATACATTAAAAAAAGGAACCTCTGCTCTAGATTGGCACGTCGCCTCAAGATCCCACCATACAAGAATAAAACTATGGGTGGGACATCCTTCTCTGTTAAAGCAGCCAAACTATGGAATTCATTACTCACAAACTTAAGATCCACAGATAACCATCTTATCTTCAGAAGATTGCCCAAGAGTGGTTGCTTTCCTACATCTCACTGCTATGATCTCCCAATACACACTTTCTAGACCCTTCCCTCTCTATTACTACACTATCCTTTTCAATCCAACTAACAGACTCACATGTCCACCACTCAAATTTCACTATACTAATCCACCAGTGTTCCTTTGTGGGTTCCCAGAGTAGCGTGCTACTTGCCAAAAATCGCTTTGATGCCTTGTCAGGGGTAGTAAGCGCTATATAAATACAATTTTCAATGCAATATATGTCGAAAAATGTATATTGCAATTGACAGAATTTGCAAGGTTAAGCCCTTCTCTGAAGGAAGATCTAAAGATGGCAAGGGATCTGTACTCCATTGCATAATTAGTAGGTTAAAGACACGCCAGGCTCACCTAAAATCCCTCACAAAGGCTATTATTGTTTAGATACACATCTTTCAAATGAGATCTTTTCACTGTAATGCCACTTGTTTTTTATTCTTACTATTTCCATCATGTTATTTTGGAATACATTTGAGGAAATCTGCCAATTTCGGGGCCATTTTGCACTTTAAAGTCAGTGTATTTTGTGGTAAGCGTTTTTGTGAACCTACTGAAAAAACTGACAAATTGTGAACTGGCTCACCAGGTTTTACAACGATATTTGGGAACTAAAGAGGCACTCCTACATGAGTTGTGAGTTTCTAATGAACCAAGAACTCTGGATGAAATTCCAAGACCCTTAATTCCAAGTGTCTCCAGGCCTGGCAAAAGCTGTCCTCAAACTCTGACCCAATAATTTTTCCAAGCTACAATGGCTGCAGGCAGCAGCAAAGTCTTATCCTGCACTCCCCTGCAGCAGCACGGGTGCAGCAGACTGTGCTTCCCAAGGCTCGTGTGAAGCCTCCTTGACCCCCTGTGCTCCACTACCCAAAACAACCCACGGCCTCCCCATTGACTTTCTGCCTGCTCTGAGCAGATGGGAAAGAAAGTGTTTTTTCCCTAGAACTGTAAAAAAACTGCAGGGATTAGACCTAGTTTTAACAGTTCCATGCTGTTGTTCCCCATTTGTGGGGGAAAAACATTTAGTAGTCGTCACTTGGTGCGGAGATGCATCCGGAATTGGCGATTTGGGCCATTTGGTAACCCTGCATCAAAGAACAGTATAAGTGTCATGGTGGCCTAAATCAGCAAACATTGCTCTTCTGGTCCCATTGTATGTTGCACGTCTCTTCTTCATGCTCTTCCAAATTAGGTCTTCAGCGTATATATTTTTTCTCCTTGTTTTTTGTTCCTTATTGAGCTCTTCTGCCTTTTGCACATACCTGCTCCAATTGCTTATCATTTAAAAATGTTCTTAAAAATCCTCTTTGCATTCAGATAGCTTCTGTTCCATGAAAAAATAAAAACTTTTCAATGTAGTCTGCTACCCAGCAGGATCATGTAAGTGGCCTTGCGTCCTGCAAAGAACTGCTTGATTAGTCTTCTAAAAAGACCAAGAAATTGACATTCTTGCATTTTACATATATTTTTATTAAGTAATTAAAAACAGGTCTACAGACATCCCACCAGCTTGCTAAGTGGCACTATAATGTCCTTACCGCCATATTGCTTGTCACTGCCCCTGAAGCGTCTCCTCCTTGACTACTGACTGGGCAGTGGCGTAACGAAAGTTGAGGGGGCCCCCCTGCAAGGTACAGGCAGGGGCCCTTACTCTAGATTTAATCCGGAGTTCTCAGTCCTGAGTACTGTGCTGAGGAGGGGCACCCTCTCTCCATGGGGGCTAAAGGGACCGTGTTATGCCCCTGTGGCTGGGAATGGAGGAGTAGACTGTTTCTGTCCGGTTTTATGGTGAAAGGACACCCTCACTCCCTGATGAGTTCAACCCAGCCCTGCAATGAAGTCTCTAGAGCAGATTATGGTTGGTCCATGGAGCGCCATCAACCCCTGGACTTTAAAACGTGGATCCTTCTGAAACAGGTTACCTAGTATCAGGAGAAAGATGATATGTGAGCCAAGGATTTCACCTTTCCAGGAGTTACTTGAATCACTTGTGCAGGACTGGGGAGGGTGACCTCCTAACTGGAGGTCGGGGTTCAGTAGATAGGTGGCCTCACTGGCAGAAAAGGCCCAGACCTCGCGTTGTGGCCAAGGCCCTGTACATGCTTCCCCTACTCTTCTTCCTGTTGAAATCCAGTGTCTCCCATGAGATTTGCGTACCTTACTCTGCTTTCCAGGGCAGCCTGGTCCTCCCTCAAGTCACTACATCACCCTCAGGGAAGTAAAACACATTAAGCAAGGTGGCCAAAGACGTCTTCAGTGAGCATGTTACTCACAGTGCACTGTATGATTAATAAACCTTCAATGCTTTATATTTGAAAACATTCCCTTGTTTATTTAAGCTTAAATAGTCAACTAAAACTTCACATGCCAAAGACTTTGCTTGACTCAGTGTTATGAACATTTCTTCTTTTTTTGCCTCACAAGTGGAAACATGTAACTGCAAGCCTTGAATAGGCTTTTGTTCTACATAATCACCATGAATTAATCATAGTAATAGCTTGGCTTTATCCAGTGCTTCTCACTGCACATCAGCCTTTTTTTAAGTAGAGTAAATAACAGAAGCTATTATTATGGAATTGATGGTATTCCATTTCCCTGCCCTCTGATGTCTGCAAGTCTGAAACTTAATTTGAACTTGTGACCTGCGGCTCTCTAAGACTTGTTTTGTGTATAAACCATGGATGCATTTATTCTGACACTGTACATTACCAGTCCTTGGTGACAGTACCGTATTTGGCTCATTTCCCTTCTGCTGTAGTGCAGTGCTTGATATGTGAAAGAACTAGGGCTTGTACCCAAAGCTCTGCTCTGACAGGGCCATTAAAAATGGGCGGGCCGAATACCAAGGCTGTGTAGTGTTGAATTCACCCCAGGCCGTGTCAATCCACTATCAGACACTGCTACCCCTTTATCTCACACAAACTGATGCACTGGATTAGGTACACAAACTGATGCACTGGATTAGTTGAACTAACTTATGCACTGGGTTAGTTGAACTAACTTATGCACCGAGTTAAAATAATACACTGGGTTAGTTGCTCAATCGGATGCACTGGATTGGTTGCACGAACTGATGCACTGGGTTAGTTGCACGAACTGATGCACTGGGTTAGTTGCACGAACTGATGCACTGGATTAGTTGCACAAACTGATGCACTGGGTTACTTGCACAAACTGATGCACTAGGTTAGTTGCATAAACTGATGCACTGGGTTAGTTGCACAAACTGATGCACTGGGTTAGTTTCACTAATTTATGCACTGGGTTAAAATGATACACTGAGTTAGTTGCACAAACCGATGTATTGGGTTAAAATGATACACTGGGTTAGTTGCACAAACCGATGCATTGGGTTAAAATGATACACTGGGTTAGTTGCACAAACCGATGCATTGGGTTAAAATGATACACTGGGTTAGTTGCACAACCCGATGCATTGGGTTAAAATGATACACTGGGTTAGTGCACAAACCGATGCATTGGGTTAAAATGATACACTGGGTTAGTTGCACAAACTGATGCTCTGGGTTAAAATGATGCACTGGGTTAAAATGATGCACTGGGTTAGTTGCAAAAAATGATGCACTGGGTTAGTTGCACAAAGTGATGCACTGGGTTAGTTGCAAAAAATGATGCACTGGGTTAGTTGCACAAAGTGATGCACTGGGTTAGTTGCACAAACTGATGCACTGGGTTAGTTTCACTAATTTATGCACTGGGTTAAAATGATACACTGGGTTAAAATGATGCACTGGGTTAGTTGCACAAAATGATGCACTGGGTTAGTTGCACGAACTGATGCACTGGATTAGTTGCACGAACTGATGCACTGGGTTAGCTGCACAAACAGATGCACTGGGTTAGCTGCACAAACTGATGCACTGGGTTAGCTGCACAAACAGATGCACTGGGTTAGTTACTGGATTAGTTGCACAAACGGATGCACTGGGTTAGCTGCCCAAACGGATGCACTGGGTTAGCTGCCCAAACGGATGCACTGGGTTAGCTGCCCAAACGGATGCACTGGGTTAGCTGCCCAAACGGATGCACTGGGTTAGCTGCCCAAACGGATGCACTGGGTTAGCTGCCCAAACGGATGCACTGGGTTAGCTGCACAAACTGATGCACTGGGTTAGCTGCACAAACGGATGCACTGGGTTAGCTGCACAAACGGATGCACTGGGTTAGTTGCACAAACTGATGCACTGGGTTAGTTGCACAAACTGATGCACTGGGTTAGCTGCACAAACTGATGCACTAGGTTAGTTGCACAAACTGATGCACTGGGTTAGTTTCACTAATTTATGCACTGGGTTAAAATGATACACTGGGTTAGTTGCACAAACCGATGCATTGGGTTAAAATGATACACTGGGTTAGTTGCACAAACTGATGCACTGGATTAGTTGCACAAACTGATGCACCGGATTAGTTGTGCCAGCTAATGTGCACAAACTGATGAACTGGATTATTTTCACAAACTGATGCTCTGGGTTAAAATGATGCACTGGGTTAGTTGCACAAAATGATGCACTGGGTTAGTTGCACAAAATGATGCACTGGGTTAGTGGCACAAAATGATGAACTGGGTTAGTTGCACAAAGTGATGCACTGGGTTAGTTGCACTAAGTAATGCACTGGGTTAGTTGCACAAACCCATACATTGGGTTAAAATGATACACTGGGATAGTTGCACAAACTGATGCACTGGGTTAGTTTCACAAACTGATGCACCGGGTTAAAATGATGCACTGGGTTAGGAGCACAAAATGATGCACTGGGTTAGTTGCACAAACTGATGCACTGGGTTAGTTGCACAAACTGATGCACTAGGTTAGTTGCACAAACTGATGCACTGGATTAGTTGAACTAACTTATGCACTGGGTTAGTTGAACTAACTTATGCACTGAGTTAAAATAATACACTGGGTTAGTTGCTCAATCGGATGCACTGGATTGGTTGCACCAACTGATGCACTGGGTTAGTTGCACGAACTGATGCACTGGGTTAGTTGCACGAACTGATGCACTGGATTAGTTGCACAAACTGATGCACTGGGTTACTTGCACAAACTGATGCACTGGGTTACTTGCACAAACTGATGCACTGGGTTAGTTGCACAAACTGATGCACTGGGTTAGTTGCACAAACTGATGCACTGGGTTAGTTGCACAAACTGATGCACTAGGTTAGTTGCACAAACTGATGCACTGGGTTAGTTTCACTAATTTATGCACTGGGTTAAAATGATACACTGGGTTAGTTGCACAAACCGATGCATTGGGTTAAAATGATACACTGGGTTAGTTGCACAAACTGATGCACTGGATTAGTTGCACAAACTGATGCACTGGGTTACTTGCACAAACTGATGCACTGGGTTACTTGCACAAACTGATGCACTGGGTTAGTTTCACTAATTTATGCACTGGGTTAGTTGCACAAAATGATGCACTGGGTTAGTTGCACAAACTGATGCACTAGGTTAGTTGCACAAAGTGATGCACTGGGTTAGTTGCACTAAGTAATGCACCGGGTTAAAATGATGCACTGAGTTAGTTGCACAAACTGATGCACTGGGTTAGTTGCACAAACTGATGCACTGGGTTAGTTGCACAAACTGATGCGCTGGGTTAGTTGCACAAACCCATACATTGGGTTAAAATGATACACTGGGTTACTTGCACAAACTGATGCACTAGGTTAGTTGCACAAACTGATGCACTGGGTTAGTTTCACTAATTCATGCACTGGGTTAAAATGATACACTGGGTTAGTTGCACAAACCGATGCATTGGGTTAAAATGATACACTGGGTTAGTTGCACAAACTGATGCACTGGATTAGTTGCACAAACAGACACACTAGGTTAATTATAAACGGGTGCACTGGGTTAGTTGCCCAAACTGATGCACTGGGTTAGTTGCCCAAACTGATGCACTGGGTTAGCTGCACAAACTGATGCACTGGGTTAGTTTCACTAATTTATGCACTGGGTTAAAATGATACACTGGGTTAGTTGCACAAACCGATGCACTGGGTTAGTTACTGGATTAGTTGCACAAACTGATGCACTGGATTAGTTGCACAAACGGATGCACTGGGTTAGCTGCCCAAACGGATGCACTGGGTTAGCTGCCCAAACGGATGCACTGGGTTAGCTGCCCAAACGGATGCACTGGGTTAGCTGCCCAAACGGATGCACTGGGTTAGCTGCCCAAACGGATGCACTGGGTTAGCTGCCCAAACGGATGCACTGGGTTAGCTGCCCAAACGGATGCACTGGGTTAGCTGCCCAAACGGATGCACTGGGTTAGCTGCCCAAACGGATGCACTGGGTTAGCTGCCCAAACGGATGCACTGGGTTAGCTGCCCAAACGGATGCACTGGGTTAGCTGCCCAAACTGATGCACTGGGTTAGCTGCACAAACTGATGCACTGGGTTAGCTGCACAAACTGATGCACTGGGTTAGTTTCACAAACTGATGCACTGGGTTACTTGCAGAAACTGATGCACTAGGTTAGTTGCACAAACTGATGCACTGGATTAGTTGCACAAACTGATGCACTGGATTAGTTATACTAATTTATGCACTGGGTTAAAATGATACACTGGGTTAGTTGCACAAACCGATGCATTGGGTTAAAATGATACACTGGGTTAGTTGCACAAACTGATGCACTGGATTAGTTGCACAAACAGACACACTAGGTTAATTATAAACGGGTGCACTGGGTTAGTTGCCCAAACTGATGCACCGGATTAGTTGTGCAAGCTAATGTGCACAAACTGATGAACTGGATTAGTTTCACAAACTGATGCTCTGGGTTAAAATGATGCACTGGGTTAGTTGCACAAAATGATGCACTGGGTTAGTTGCACAAACTGATGCACTAGGTTAGTTGCACAAAGTGATGCACTGGGTTAGTTGCACTAAGTAATGCACTAGATTAGTTGCACAAAGTGATGCACTGGGTTAGTTGCACAAACCCATACATTGGGTTAAAATGATACACTGGGTTAGTTGCACAAACTGATGCACTGGGTTAGTTTCACAAACTGATGCACCGGGTTAAAATGATGCACTGGGTTAGGAGCACAAAATGATGCACTGGGTTAGTTGCACAAAATGATGCACTGGGTTAGTTGCACAAACTGATGCACTGGGTTAGTTGCACAAACTGATGCACTAGGTTAGTTATAAATGGACGCACTGGGTTAGTTATAAATGGACGCACTGGGTTAGTTGCCCAAACGGATGCACTGGATTAGTTGTGCAAGCTAATGTGCACAAAGTGATGCACTGGGTTAGTTGCATTACCTTATGCATTGGGTTAAAATGATATACTGGGTTAGTTGCACAAACCGATGCATTGGGTTAAAATGATACACTGGGTTAGTTGCACAAACTGATGCACTGGATTAGTTGCACAGACTGATGCACTGGGTTAGTTATAAACGGACGCACTGGGTTAGTTGCCCAAACTGATGCACTGGATTAGTTGTGCAAGCTAATGTACACAAAGTGATGCACTGGGTTAGTTGCAAAAACAGATGCACTGGGTTAGTTCTAAATGGCTGCTCTAGGTTAGTTGCACAAACGGACGCACTGGATTAATTGCACAAACGGACGCACTGGGTTAGTTGCTCAGTCGCATGCAGTGGATTAGTTTCCCAAACTGATACACTGGATTAGTTGCGCAAGCTAATGTGCACAAAGTGATGATCTGGATTAGTTGCAGAAACGGATGCACTGGGTTAGTTGCACTAACTTATGCACAGGGTTAAAATGATACACTGGGTTAGTTGCTCTATCAGATGCACTGGGTTAGTTGCACAAAATGATTCACTGGGTTAGTTGCACAAAATGATGCACTGGATTAGTTGCACAAACTGATGCACTGGGTTGGTTGCACAAACTGATGCTATGGGTTAGTTGCACTAACTGATGCACTGGGGTAGTTGAACCAACTGATGCACTGGGTTAGTTGCACCAACTGATGTACTGGGTTAGTTGCACTAACTGATGCACTGGGTTAGTTGCACTAACTGATTCACTGGGTTAGTTGCACAAACTGATTCACTGGGTTAGTTGCACAAACTGATTCACTGGGTTAGTTGCACAAACTGATTCACTGGGTTAGTTGCACAAACTGATGTTATGGGTTAGTTGCACTAACGGATGTACTGGCTTAGTTGCACTAACGGATGGACTGGCTTAGTTGCACTAACGGATGGACTGGCTTAGTTGCACTAACGGATGCACTGGGTTAGTTGCACAAACTGATTCACTGGGTTAGTTGCACTAACTGATGTTATGGGTTAGTTGCACTAACGGAAGCACTGGGTTAGTTGCAGTAACGGATGCACTGGGTTAGTTGCACAAACTGATTCACTGGGTTAGTTGCACAAACTGATTCACTGGGTTAGTTGCACAAACTGATTCACTGGGTTAGTTGCACAAACTGATTCACTGGGTTAGTTGCACAAACTGATTCACTGGGTTAGTTGCACTAACTGATTCACTGGGTTAGTTGCACTAACTGATGTTATAGGTTAGTTGCACTAACGGAAGCACTGGGTTAGTTGCACTAACGGATGCACTGGGTTAGTTGCACTAACGGATGCACTGGGTTAGTTGCACTAACGGATGCACTGGGTTAGTTGCACTAACGGATGCACTGGGTTAGTTGCACTAACGGATGCACTGGCTTAGTTGCACAAACTGATGTTATGGGTTAGTTGCACTAACGGAAGCACTGGATTAGTTGCAGTAACGGATGCACTGGGTTAGGTGCACTAACGGAAGCACTGGGTTAGTTGCACTAACGGATGCACTGGCTTAGTTGCACAAACTGATGCACTGGTTTAGTTGCACTAACTGATGCTCCAGGTTAGTTGCACTAACTGATGCACTGGGTCAGTTGCACTAACTTAAAACTGGGTTAAAATGATACACTGGGTTAGGTACACATACTGATGTTCTTGACTGCAATGTAAAATTCTGACGTTTCTCTGATTTTTAGCGAACCTTATTATTATTCTGTTACCTTCTGTATATATTTTCATCAACATAAACTGAGAATTTGGATTAGGAAAGAATTGAAGATGCATCACAGTGTGCTAACAGTCCACAGACCAGATACATCTCCCATCACTCGTCCAATATATGCTTATATTAGATCCTTTACAGCACTCTGCTGGCTTTTGGCTAGGTTCATGCTATTGAAATCAAACACAAAGAGATGATGGACGGAGCTCACTTTTCAGACCCATCCATATGCAAATCAGTCTTGACCCTGTTCTTCATGGGAACAGTCCAGCCCGAACTGCTAAGCCAGGTTTTCCCTGGACCGGAAAACAAGTATCCTGGGACCGTTTTGGTGGTGACATCCTTCATCAGGCAGGCTAGCTTGAATCCGGTTCCAGGATGCTTGTTTCCGGTTCAGGGAGGATTTGGCCAGGCAGTTTGGGCTGGACTTTGCCCATGAGGAACAGGGTTAAGACTGATTTCTTTATGGCTGGATCCAAACCGGAGTGGCTTAGTGAGCAGAAAGATGATGATGGATTCAACCAGATCTGTGACTGAGGGTGAGTGTCTGAAAAGTTTCACCACTCCGTCCTCTCCATGACTAAACAGTTCAATGCCGTCTCCTTCTCCTGCTTCAACACCCTCCGCATGCTCCATAGGATCTACAAGTGGATCCCCACTGAAACAAGAAGAACAGTCACCCAGGCCCTTGTCAGCAGCAGGTCGGACTATGGAAACGCCCTCTACGCAGGAGCCTCAGCCAAACTCCTGAGACTGCTCCAACGCATCCAGAACGCCTCTGCACGCCTGATCCTCGACATCCCTCGCCGCAGCCACATCACACCCCACCTGAGACCTGCACTGGCTCCTGGTGAACAAGAGGATAACCTTCAAGCTCCTCACCCACGCGCACAAGGCACCCAACAACACCGGACCAATGTACCTCAACAGACGACTCCGCTTCTACACACCCGCCAGCTCCGCTCAGCCGACCTCGCCACAGTCCCCCATTTCCGAAGAGTGACCTCAGGCAGCAGATCGTTCCCCCACCTCGCCGCCAAGACCTGGAACACCCTCCCCATCCACCTACGGCAGACCCAAGACCTGCTGACCTTCAGAAAACTCCTCAAGACCTGGCTTTTCGAGCAGTAGCAGCATTCCCCACCCTAGCGCCTTGAGACCCTCACGGGTGAGTAGTGCGCTTTACAAATGATATGATTGATTGATTGATTGATGCTATAGAAATACCACATATATGTACATCTGGTATTTTCTGACCATTTTAAAAAAAGAGTGCTAGTCTCTAGTATTAAGTATTTTTCACATGGTTGTCAGAAGCTATACCTAAATTATTGAATGGTATGCTACATTTTTTACTTTCAAAGGAAACATACAGTGGTTAATTTGTAAAAAAACATAAGTGCAAGTGCTCTCGTCAGGAGGCAGCTTGCGCCAGCCCATTTCTCCTGTTAGCCCCACCTAAAACAGAACACTACTGACAATGAAAGTGGGGAGAGGACGTGGTGTAATGGCCAGAGCTGCGGACTTTGGAGCTGTGGACCAGGTTCGAGTCTCTGCATTGCCTCAACATTCTGTGAATCTGTCCTTAACTGGTGCTCAAAAAACGCGAGCGTTGATGATTACATTCAGATGCTAAGCACCAGAAACCACTGGCTCAAATTAAGCACTGGAAACATCTGTGTTCTGTGATTCAGGTGCAGTGTTTTCGGCATGTGTCCCTTTTTGAAATCCTTTTCATGAGTGCTTTTCTCGTCATGGAAGTGTGGCGTCATTATCCAGGGGTGTTAAAGCCAACTGTCAAGTGACAGAAACTGAGTGAGAGTGGTGCACACAGAAAGTAGAAGTTTGTTCCTGCTCACTTACCATACTAAGTCTTTGAAGGGCTCTCTGCAAAGCAGGAATTAGGGGGTCTCCAATGACTGGTTGCTGGAATTACCTGTGAGAGCCACTCTCTTCCTCTCATGGCCGCATATAAAGAGGTAAATTCATGATCAAAAAGACAGTCTCTTCGGACGTTCTTGATGTTTAGGCATCAGCAGGTTGGAGGCGCGGATTGCAGAAAGCAAATTGGTATGAAGGGAATTCCAAGGCCCATCTCCCGATAAATCAATGATGCTGCCACTCAGCAGGGCTTCACTAAATTTAAGCAATGCTCAGCAGAGTGCCAGGTGTAATCAAGAAAGGATAAGCATTGCTTGGAGGGCAGGGAACGTTCAGCTGCAGAGAAATCCTGAATCCGCTGAAAAGACAGTTTTAAGCAGGATTTATCTGAATATTTTGAATTCTGGTAGCCTTCTTCCTATATGGTAAATTCCACAGTCGCACACTTCAAATACGCTTATAGACCATATGCTTCCTAGTAGAGGTGTGAAGGGGCGCAATAATTCTGTATAGAGCAATTGATTAATTCTTTCACTAACTGGAAAGGCATTAGAAGGTCTCCAATGATTAGTTGCTGATGCGAGATAGACGGCATCCGCAGACCAGTAGCAAAGGTAAGAGATAGCAGGTCTCCAATGATTGGTTGCTGACGAGGGAGGGCAGCCTGTGATCAGCAGCATAAGTAAAGGAAGTTGCACATCAGTGCATGATTGTCCTAGACCGTCCACCAACACCCATCAGTGCCCCATGCAAACTTATTAGCTGTGTCAGATAAAGGTAGTGAAATTATCAAGAGGAAAAAAGGAACCCCCAGGCGCCCACACAGGGTAGGGAGCCGCTTATCTTCATTGGGTTCCTGTGGTTAGTGCGTGTAAGGATACATCATTCCAAACAGAAAGGTGCGAATTAAAATGAGTATAGATCACTCCCTTAACCAACACTTTTAATGACGGGGTGATTCGAACTCAGTTAAAATCAGTGTATATAATCGGACAAATAAGAGTTAGGCAAATTTGAACTCCCAGTCCTAAAAATCGGTCGACATGTTTCAGCTATCTGGTCGTGTTCGACCCAGCATTCCTCAGGACCAGCAATCTAAAAAACTCACCCAGCGCGCCAGTACACCCCTAAAGTGCCTACTCACGGTGGATGGATGTTCAAATGAGACGCGTTTTTACCAACTTGTGTTCCTTGTGCTGGTAAAGGACTGTTGTGCATTACCTCTGTTCTATGAGGTTTATGGAATCTGTAAAGAAACCGATAGACAAAATTCATAGCCATTCATTATTAAAATATTTCCTCAATTTCTAATTTTTCACAGTATCTACTTTAAACTACCCATCACTCACCCTGTGACACAGTCCACCCAAAATGTGAATACTACAAGAACGTATTTAAAAACCTATTGCCGTTCTGCTAGAAGGATATATGGACTACCACCATTGTTAACTTTTTTGGTGGAAGTGGACTATTTTTTCGTCCCGCATGTTACTCTAAAGTTCACAGTAACATTGTTTGTACTAGATCCTGGCTGCTAGTATCCGCCCGGGATCTTCTCTAAATGGTTACGTTTAAAATAAACAGTTTTCTTTCGAGAAAAAAACATACGGGCCGGTATTGCTACATGTCCCTAACCGTGCCTACATAGTAAAATCACGCTTATATGAACAGAAGACTCCGCATTGAACTTGCTAATAAATTGTGTTTTGAAACTCACTCTGCTAGATTTCCCGTTTCGTCCTAAACATAATGAAGGACAAACCTTCTCTTTAGGATCTGTTGGGAACAAACAGACAAGCGAAAAAATAGGTCATTTGTAATTTCTCTTTTATATACTCTCTCTATTTTATATAACACGATGGTGTAAGCCTTTAAAGTGTGTTATAATCGTTTAAATTTACAATAGTTGGTGAAAGATCCAACAAGGCAGGAGAGAATTGCAGAGAAATTGGAAATCCTGAATATTGCTCTAGATGCAGTCTTTGAATGGTAATCCACCACAATATGTGAGGGGCGGCTTGCATGAATATGCACCGGGCAGGCGGGCAACTAAGTGGTGCGTGGGTGTGTGCATGCAGGCAAGGCGAGTGCCAAATAATAAAAAATAATGTCACTTACCTTGCCTGCTGCACATCCGATGTCCTCCTGGGTCCCTCCTCTGTCAGCTCTGTGGGCTCCACCTTCCTGAAAATACCACTAACCAATCCTGGCCGTACTCCTACCAGCATGAGAGCAGTGCCAGGATTGGATGGAGAATCCTGGTTGGATGCTCCTTTGGGCCCTTTAGGCCAGTGCTTGGTCTCCACCCAGCTATCTAAGACAGCTGAGTGGAGAGCTGCAAAGTGCGCATGTCACTTTGGCCTGCTCGAGAGAGACGGACTAACTCTCCAGGGTCCAGCTTACTCCTCCAGTCCTCTATGCTGCCAATCTGCAACAGAGAACACTCCCCCATATATCCCGGCTGGAGTCTGCTGTGCACTAAACGTGAAAAATAAAACTGCAATGAAATTATTTCATTGCCATTTTATTTTTCAGGTTTAGCACCACTGCAGCAGGTGAGGGGACGAACCACCCTCCCTAAGAAACCTCCGCTGCACTATGTGTACAGGCAGAGAGAGGCTTTTGTCTCCAAAAGAAAGATGCAGCTCAGATCTTCCCAGACCATGCTGGAAAGGGATTATTTGATGGCCCACACCGGTTTATGTCTGGACAAGACTTTGCTTTCTTTGTTGTTTATCAGGTGATACTTATTATATCTGCCTTCTACAGTTTGTTAGCAAAATAAAACGTACAAGGGCCCACATGGTTTCTTAGTAGACCTCGGCCAGGGTTGCTGAATAATGGAATTGTTGAATACTAAGGCTGTCGAGTCTTGATTCCACCACCCTAAACTCCCTGCCTCTGTCTAACTCCTGTGGGTTCTTTTTCATCCCTGGTTTCTCCATTTGTCACTGCTTTCCTAGCTCTTTGCCTCCTCCTTTCACCCTTTTACGGCTTCCTATCTTTTTCTCTGGGTCCAAGTCTGGGATTTTTGTAATGTTGATATACAATTACGTTTTACCAACCAAGGCATGTGTGTATTGGCTTTAAAATGCTCAATCAAAATCAAATCGTTTTGGGTGAGAATAAGTCGGTATATTTTCAGGTTAACAGTTTAGAATGACTGTGTTTGAGTCATTCCACTGCTGTAAATAACACTAAATGCCCAATTGATGTGCCCACAGTGCACAAAGCTCTGCAGACGTTTCAGAGTCTTGGCAGTGGTGTTTCCTTTGTTAGACAGAAGTCTGTCGCTGTCCAGTGCTCGGTGAAGTGCTGACTCGTCTCACTTGGGTCTATCATACAACAGTGATTGATGTATATTGATGCTCCTGTTTTAATACTCCTTTGAGTGCAGCAAGGATCTTCTGTAGACAGTAAATGAAGACCTAGTCATTAGCCTTAGGTGAACTTAACTTCAGTATCCCCCTCTCTTGCACTTGGCCAATGTAGGTCTCTGGCTGCTTAGAAGCTTTTCAAACCGCTACAAAGTCTGTGGCACGGTATGCTTAGGCTCCGGGATAGCGTGCAAAACCTAGATGTAATTCCATGGATGCCACGACACCAAAATGCAAGATGTAGTAGTGAGATACACACCTTTTAAATCCATGTGACGTCACTGGTTGATTCTTTAGCTGCCCTTAGCAGCTCAGCAGCCTTCTGCTCCTCTTGAAGGGTTAGAGGGAGGAAAAATACGTTGTCCCACTGTGTCCCAGTGGAAAGTGCGTGCGCACTCTGAGTGCATGTGCTGGGCTAGGGTTGCCCGCCCATAGGAATGCATGGGGAATGTATGTGTCCCTGGTAGTTCCTGATGCGTGGGGTGTACAGGCTTGAGTCTGGTATGTGTGAACTCGTGTGAGTGAATGCTGCGCAACGGTGTATGCAGCATGTATGTGTCTAGTAGCGAAGCGCCATTTCTAGACATGGCTGTACGTGTGCTGTGAGGGTGCTGGCGTGTGATTGGCTGGAGCTGGCTGGCATGCCAGGCTCCAGGAAGTCTGGATGGGTCTGCCCGGTGGTGAGTGGGAGATTAGCATGAGTGATGTGTGGGAGGAGTGTACCTGTGTCCTGGATGGGCTGGGTTTTCCCCACACAATGCTGGCTCCGCCCCCCTGTGGTGTGTCTAATGACCCAAGCCCTGCCAGTGAATAGAGAGGGTGGTTGAGGTAAACAGGGTACTCAAGAACCAGCTGCGACTGGTTCCGCCCCCACTCTACACCCTTGAACAAAGGAATGCACTGTATAAAAATGGGGCTGTGTCCCCACAGAGGTTGTTCTTTTCCAGGATCCTGAGGGGGCTGTTGCTGCTGTCGCTGGGCCAGAGGACCGCCACTTGGGGTGTCTCCCTGCCTGGAGACCCAGTGTGCTGGCTCTGGGCCCAGCCTTGTCCCCCCTGCCTGCCCAAGGACTGCTGGGAATCTGCCCTGCTTGCTGAGGGCACCTGGGAGCGCTTTATTTTACTTATAGCGCTTAAGAGCGCTTTATTTGGCTTGTAGCGCTTGGGAGCGCTGTGCCTTCACCCCAGCGCTGAGAGCGCTTTATTTTGAATTATAGCGCTTGGAGCGCTGTGATTATCTGCCTAGCGCTTGGGAGCGCGCCAATTGCTGTGCAGGTGCCCACCCTGCTCGTGGTGGCCTAGCGAGTGCCTACCTCGCTTTATATTTGCTTTGGCGGCACGGGTGCCACCCCGCTCCTTGCCGCTTTGTTGTGCCCGTGATTTATTGATCTACGAGGGAGCCCACTCCTCGGATCATCTGGGAAGCCGCCTGCCTGCCTAGAAGCGAGCCGCCGCGCTGCCCGCGGCGACCCGGAAGTGGTGAGGCGGCCGACCAATCACAGTGCGGCCCCGGAGAGGCCGACCGGAAGTCCCGCCCCGCTGCCGCGACCCGGAAGTCAGGCAGGCGGGGGGCAAGACGAGAAGCAGCCTGCCGAGGAGAGCCCCGGGACCAGCGGGAGAGACCCGCCGTCGCTGGAGAGCCCAGCGCGAACCCGGTGAGTGCAGGTGCCTGCAGAGGAGGGGGGGGGGAGCGTCGGGACACATTGCCGGTGTCCGCCCCGCCCCCTCTCTGTAGCGCGACCTCGCGCCTGTAGTCAGTAGGAGCCTGCGAGGCTCAGGGGCATTTTTCTTGGAGCCACGAGGTGCCCCGGGGGCACCAGTTGTTTTGTCAGAGCCACGAGAGGCTCTTGGGGCATGATTGTGCTTCTGAGTCCCCCGTGAGGGACTCCAACAACCCCACAATTGTGTTTTGAGCCCAGAGAGGCTCAAGGAGGGCATTGGGATTTACTTGGAGCCCAGAGAGGCTCAGGGGGCCAAATTATTTCTTGAGAGCCCAGCGAGGCTCCCACATTGGCCCCATTGTTGTTTTAGAGCCCTGAGAGGCTCTCCCTGGTTGCCCACATTGTTCTGGCCAGAGCCTCTGAGGCCCCAGCAGTGGCCCAACAGTGATTCAGCTGCCCAGCACTTCGTGGGCAGCTGCCACGTTTAGGACCCTGACACTTTGGACACAGGGACAGTCACAGGTGGTGACTTACGTGGGTTTGGCGCAATTGTACTTTCTGCACCTCTGAATGTGTTTTTATGCGTCATGTGCCTTACACCTCTGAATGTATTGTGATGCATCATGTGTTTTCCTCCTTACACCTCTGAATGAATGTTATGCATTGCATCATGTGTTATGTGCTTACACCCCTACAGGTATTGTAATACATAGGTGGTTGTTTTCTCCCTAGTACAGATGGTGCTAGTGAGGTCCTGGTTACCAGTGATTACTGGTTGTGTTTTATTGTGTGCTACAGTGATTTTACATGCAAAAGTATTATTTCTGAAAGTGCTACTTCTGATTCCTGACAGTGGTCCAGGTGGCCCTGTCTTGTACATATCCCCTGTAAATTCTGCCCGTGCCGCTGGCACATTGTAAAGTGTGTGTTTTATCTAATGTGTTTTGGTGTAATACAAAGGCTATTTTTATATAACCTTGTGTGGAGTTTCCTTTGTGGTGGGCCTTTGGTTGTTGTTGCTGGGGTGCGTGCGCAAATACTTAGCCTACATCGCCTCCAAGTTTAGCCTTGCTGCTCGCGCCACGTTACCTAGAGGGTGAGTAGGGGTTATCTTGGCGTGTAACTCCCTTGCCCTGACTTGGGTGTGGTGGTCTCTGACTGACTTTGGCGAAAGCCCTGGCCAGCCGGGGATCCCATTTCCAACATTGGCGGCAAGCGGTGGGATAAGGATTTGTGTTTGCGTGGTACCACAGTAGCGGCTGGCCGCACTTCAAAGCTCTACATTTTTAGATAACCACATTTTGGGGATTATTGTTTTTGGTAAAATTCCATTGTTTCTTCTCCTGAAGAGTGTCATTTTATAATTGTGTCCTGTACATTTGTCCCCCGCCCTGCTTCCAGAGTTTGGTACCTGTGTCGCTTTTGGTCAGGTTGAGAAGTCAGGGGTGGTAGAAACTGCCTTACCGATCCGAGGGGAGGGTGTGTGTGGATGAATGGTGTGTTTTCCTGGACGCAGGAGTGAGTTCTCTTTGATAAGGAGATTGTTGAAGTTTTGGAATTGTGTACTCTTACTTCAGATTGTTAAGTCCCCTGTGTTGCACGTGTCTGTGATCATCCTGCCAAGATGGAGTCTGCTTTTAATGTCTGGGGTCTGTTTTTGCATGAACTGAGAGAGTTTTGCGAAGAGAGAGACATTGCAGTGAATGAGTCAGACACCCAGTCCCAACTTAGGGGTAACCTGATCCAATGGCAGAAGGATGACTGGGAGCGTGAGCACAGTGAGGAGAGGGCCCGGGTCTCACACCATGAGGGTGGTGGGTCAGAGGGGAGCCCTGAAGAGTCTGAGGAGGAAGAAGTTGATAGCACAGGGACGCCAGCAGATAGTGAGGACCCCATAGATAGGGAGTCCCTTGCTGGGTCCAGTGTAGGAGGCAGCGCCTCATCCCTTTCCCTGTCCCCAGAGGAGCTGGAAGATAGGAGGAGAGAAAGGGAGCACCAGCTGGCTTTAGAGAGGCTCAGGTTGGAGCATGCCCAGGCTATGGCACAGCTGGGCATTAGAAAGCAACAGCTGGAGGTTAAGAAGCAACAGCTGGAGACCGAGAGGGTCTTAGAGCAGGAAAGGATAGAGGAGGCTGAGAGGGCCGCCACCAGAGGCAAAGTAGCTCTGGAGGGTAGACTATCCCCTGCGCGCAGTGTTGAGTTTCTGGATCCCCCAGGGAGGGTTGGGTCCAGTGGTGGCAGCTATTTAAATCTCAGTCTAGAAAGTCCCAGTTCCCAGAGTATGGTTCCTGTTTCCCCAGAGGAGGAGAATAGGTTGAGGTTTAGGAACCTTAGGAAACCGTCTCATCAGTCTTGGGAAGACTTTGAGGATGACTGTTGTAGAGCCCTGTGTGATTGGGTACGGGAGCCCACGAAATGTGATTGGGACCTATTGCTCGATATGTTTCTCAGAGAGCAGTTGCTCAGTTGTTGTTCACCAGGGTTGCGCCAACACCTGTTAGGGTGTGGATTGTCTGAACCATGTGAGCTGGCAGAGGAAGCAGACCGCTGGGAAGGGACCAGAGGTTCTGTAGAGTCATTAGGGAGTGACTCCAAAAGTAGTGGGTCAGGGATCTTCCAGCCCAGCGTGGTGGAAGAGGCTCAGTGTAGCCCAGCTAGGTCCCTGGTTAGTGAGAAGGGTGTAGGGGCTGACTGCCTGGCTCAGTGGAGCAGGAGTCAGTGGGTGACTGAGAGCCCCCAGAGGCCCGAAGCCCTGTCTCAGAACCTGGGTGGTTCCTTGAGGGAACACCAGGTTGGGGACCTAGGCTGTCCTGTTAGTCCACTTGAGGAAGATCTCCTAGTGAGTAGAGGACCTGGAGTGTCTGTAAACAGAGCTCCTGTGGTTCTAGAGTCTGGCAGTACCGCTCCGGTAGGGAGGGTACAGGAGTCCAGAGTGAGGAGTGATTGGGGGAGTTCCCCAGTGGCTGGACCAGTGGGTCAGGGACTACCCAGTTGGGCTAGGTTCCCGTGTAGTGACCATGGTGACACCACTTCTGGTCTGGGGGATCTTCGCGCACTGTCAGGTGGACAGGGAGCGGGAGATCTGCGCCAGACAGACAGTCACGCAACAGATGTGACATTTGTTAGCCTCAGGGGGATTGTGTGTGAGTCCCCAGAAGTCCTGGAGTGCCAGGCAACTGTTCCACCGAAGGTTTTAGACCAGAGGTTGGAAGGCCAGGTTCAGGATCAGCCTGACCTGAAGGGTAGGACGACTGTAACCAGTGTCCTGACCGGTTCTTCGTCCAGAGGAATTTCTCCAGGTGGGAGAGGGCAGACCTCTGGAAGGGGGTGCAGAGGGTGGGAGAGCCCACCTCTGACCCCGGTGCAACCTGAGTGGATAAGTCCTGGGTTGGAATGGCGTTCTAGGGGTACCCCTCGCAGAGGGAGGAGGAACCCTAGGAGAAGAGGTAGGGGGAGGAGAGCCTTCCCTGAGACTCCTGGTCCGCCTGAGGTTGTAGGCCCTAGGCTGGAGTACCAGTGGCAGTCTAGTCCTGTCTTGCAGACAGGAAGAGTGGAGAATGGCTCCTATGTGCCAGGGGTTACTACCCCCCGCTCTGCGAATTGGCATGGACCAGTGGCACCTGGGTGGCCCAGGGCCTGGTCCTGGCCGCGGACAACTTGGGAGTACCAGTGGGGTAGCCCAGTTGGTCCAGACAGTGTGTTTAGAAGGAATCCCATGGGTTCACCGTGGCATAGAACAGGAGGGTGTCCCTGCAGTTGCGGGCCCGCGTCCGTGTTCTATCGCCCCAAGCAGGGAAGTCCATCACGGTGGTGATTGGTCTCCCCTGCGTTTTGGCTGGAAGGGGGTTATGTTGGACTTTGGCCCTTAGGGCAGGTTCACCCCTAGACTTTTTGCTTGAAATGGTGACCTGGAGATGGTGATTTTTGGATTGTGCGCACTTTCACTGTGTCCCAGTGGAAAGTGCGTGCGCACTCTGAGTGCATGTGCTGGGCTAGGCCTGCCTGCCCATAGGAATGCATGGGGAATGTATGTGTCCCTGGTAGTTCCTGATGCGTGGGGTGTACAGGCTTGAGTCTGGTATGTGTGAACTCGTGTGAGTGAATGCTGCGCAACGGTGTATGCAGCATGTATGTGTCTAGTAGCGAAGCGCCATTTCTAGACATGGCTGTACGTGTGCTGTGAGGGTGCTGGCGTGTGATTGGCTGGAGCTGGCTGGCATGCCAGGCTCCAGGAAGTCTGGATGGGTCTGCCCGGTGGTGAGTGGGAGATTAGCATGAGTGATGTGTGGGAGGAGTGTACCTGTGTCCTGGATGGGCTGGGTTTTCCCCACACAATGCTGGCTCCGCCCCCCTGTGGTGTGTCTAATGACCCAAGCCCTGCCAGTGAATAGAGAGGGTGGTTGAGGTAAACAGGGTACTCAAGAACCAGCTGCGACTGGTTCCGCCCCCACTCTACACCCTTGAACAAAGGAATGCACTGTATAAAAATGGGGCTGTGTCCCCACAGAGGTTGTTCTTTTCCAGGATCCTGAGGGGGCTGTTGCTGCTGTCGCTGGGCCAGAGGACCGCCACTTGGGGTGTCTCCCTGCCTGGAGACCCAGTGTGCTGGCTCTGGGCCCAGCCTTGTCCCCCCTGCCTGCCCAAGGACTGCTGGGAATCTGCCCTGCTTGCTGAGGGCACCTGGGAGCGCTTTATTTTACTTATAGCGCTTAAGAGCGCTTTATTTGGCTTGTAGCGCTTGGGAGCGCTGTGCCTTCACCCCAGCGCTGAGAGCGCTTTATTTTGAATTATAGCGCTTGGAGCGCTGTGATTATCTGCCTAGCGCTTGGGAGCGCGCCAATTGCTGTGCAGGTGCCCACCCTGCTCGTGGTGGCCTAGCGAGTGCCTACCTCGCTTTATATTTGCTTTGGCGGCGCGGGTGCCACCCCGCTCCTTGCCGCTTTGTTGTGCCCGTGATTTATTGATCTACGAGGGAGCCCACTCCTCGGATCATCTGGGAAGCCGCCTGCCTGCCTAGAAGCGAGCCGCCGCGCTGCCCGCGGCGACCCGGAAGTGGTGAGGCGGCCGACCAATCACAGTGCGGCCCCGGAGAGGCCGACCGGAAGTCCCGCCCCGCTGCCGCGACCCGGAAGTCAGGCAGGCCGGGGGCAAGACGAGAAGCAGCCTGCCGAGGAGAGCCCCGGGACCAGCGGGAGAGACCCGCCGTCGCTGGAGAGCCCAGCGCGAACCCGGTGAGTGCAGGTGCCTGCAGAGGAGGGGGGGGGGAGCGTCGGGACACATTGCCGGTGTCCGCCCCGCCCCCTCTCTGTAGCGCGACCTCGCGCCTGTAGTCAGTAGGAGCCTGCGAGGCTCAGGGGCATTTTTCTTGGAGCCACGAGGTGCCCCGGGGGCACCAGTTGTTTTGTCAGAGCCACGAGAGGCTCTTGGGGCATGATTGTGCTTCTGAGTCCCCCGTGAGGGACTCCAACAACCCCACAATTGTGTTTTGAGCCCAGAGAGGCTCAAGGAGGGCATTGGGATTTACTTGGAGCCCAGAGAGGCTCAGGGGGCCAAATTATTTCTTGAGAGCCCAGCGAGGCTCCCACATTGGCCCCATTGTTGTTTTAGAGCCCTGAGAGGCTCTCCCTGGTTGCCCACATTGTTCTGGCCAGAGCCTGCGAGGCCCCAGCAGTGGCCCAACAGTGATTCAGCTGCCCAGCACTTCGTGGGCAGCTGCCACGTTTAGGACCCTGACACTTTGGACACAGGGACAGTCACAGGTGGTGACTTACGTGGGTTTGGCGCAATTGTACTTTCTGCACCTCTGAATGTGTTTTTATGCGTCATGTGCCTTACACCTCTGAATGTATTGTGATGCATCATGTGTTTTCCTCCTTACACCTCTGAATGAATGTTATGCATTGCATCATGTGTTATGTGCTTACACCCCTACAGGTATTGTAATACATAGGTGGTTGTTTTCTCCCTAGTACAGATGGTGCTAGTGAGGTCCTGGTTACCAGTGATTACTGGTTGTGTTTTATTGTGTGCTACAGTGATTTTACATGCAAAAGTATTATTTCTGAAAGTGCTACTTCTGATTCCTGACAGTGGTCCAGGTGGCCCTGTCTTGTACATATCCCCTGTAAATTCTGCCCGTGCCGCTGGCACATTGTAAAGTGTGTGTTTTATCTAATGTGTTTTGGTGTAATACAAAGGCTATTTTTATATAACCTTGTGTGGAGTTTCCTTTGTGGTGGGCCTTTGGTTGTTGTTGCTGGGGTGCGTGCGCAAATACTTAGCCTACATCGCCTCCAAGTTTAGCCTTGCTGCTCGCGCCACGTTACCTAGAGGGTGAGTAGGGGTTATCTTGGCGTGTAACTCCCTTGCCCTGACTTGGGTGTGGTGGTCTCTGACTGACTTTGGCGAAAGCCCTGGCCAGCCGGGGATCCCATTTCCAACAATTGTGACATGGTTGACGGTATGAATGAATATCTTTAATTTTTGTTTAGTGTAACGTGTAGTGTCCAATTGTGTATATAATATGTATTAACTTTTTCAAAAAGCTTTTGTCCTTAAAAAATGAATAAATAAAAAGCTATTAACTAGCAAAATCTAGGTTGGAAATATCATTTCTTTCTCTTTTCTAGCCATAAATGCCTAGAAAATTGCAATCAACAGGCTTAACTGCCATGAAGCCAAGAAATACCTACATATGCAGCGCACTGCTCTAGAAAATGTATTATTCCGTGGAATGTGTCTATCATGTCCTATCATGTCCTATCCTTGGTTAGTCTTCGAAGCGCTCTGATTAAGATCAGGCTGCTGGGAGGTCCTCCGGGGAGTGAACAGCCGGTCGGTTTTGGTTTGTTTAGTGACACATGCTAAATGCAGAAACATCAAAGTGAAGTCTCTGCAACCAACAGCATCTTCTCTGTGTCAATTTGAAGGTTTGTAACACCAGAAACAACTCTCCAGAATCTGCATAGCCTTGTTTTTCTAATTTAATTATTGGGGTTTTGGGCCTCTCCCAAATTAGTTTTGTTAGTGAAAGGCACTGAAATTATGATATTGATTTTGCCCAGTGTAACCAGGACATCTGGATTCAGTGACCCTTCTCCTTTGACCAAATCAAGTGAGCTTAGGCGAATCAATTGACTTAACTATCCCCTCTTTCCTTGACTCTAAAGTAATTCATTTCACTTATACTGCTGCCCCATCAATATTCACAGTATTTGGCATTTATATAATGCACATAGCAAACAACATTGTTTCTTGGTTCACCCATGGCACCCTTGTCCGAACATTAGGGATGGTGAGGTTGAATTCTTGAATAAATCCAAGTTTATTTTTTGTAACTTATTTTTTTTAAATAAAAAAATCACTAAATGCAGTGATTTAATGCATTCACCTGAAAGGAATTAATTCACCCATTTGCCCGGCAACAACCACCAAAGTTCACCGAAGGTCCGGGAGTTGGCAGTGCACAGGAACCATGACCGAGTGCAGCTCTTGCTTATTTTTCTGATACCTGCTGCAGTGGCTCATAGAGCGCAACATTCGATTTCTGCTGTCTTGGAGGCCTCTGACCGCATGAATCCTACACCCGTATTGGTATTTCAAGGGAAGACACAGAAGTTGCAGATACAAGTTCGAGGACCCTAGTCGAGACACACATCTTCCCTGTAGATAACTTGGGCAGTTGAACAATGATGAGCAGACTGGCTTTGGAATTAGAAAAGCATACATTTATTTACCATTTTCACATTTCTGTAGTAATGTATTGCATTGAATTGGATACATGGTATGGTCTGAGATTGCTGGAATTTCTAATTACAATGCACTTACTAACGAGAAGGACAGTAGAGAAGATTCACCTTTCTAGATGTTTTCACCCATTTTACAAACGTTGGCATTAAAACATCAAAGTCTTTATCAATTTAAGAAAGGGGGCAGGACCAGGAGATGTCTTAATTTTCCATGCATTTAGCAATACTGGTTTCTAATTATGTATTCCTTTTTATATATTTGTGTATTAAAGTGCTAAAAAAAAGTCATTGGAACAGAAAAAAAGCTTTGGCCTAAATACATTTCTATGTACATGGTTGTAGGGAGTATTTTAAGAGGCTACCTGGTCTCCTGTGGGGTGCCTGATCAAGGACAGAATTACTGACCTTGTTCGTTGAAGCAAAGGCAGTCCTTCATAGAAATGTTGTCTAAGGCGGGCCAGTATTTGTGATCCAGCACACCACCCTAGTACAATTATATTTCGCTTCCATGATATAAATGTTGCTTGCCTACAGTGGTTCAAATCACATCACTTGCAACAAATTTCCAAGAAATTCCTATGGTAGGACTAATCAGCGATCCCTGGAAATTTCTATGTAGTTTTGACCAATGTTCCTGCGATACGTAACTGTGAAATGAATGGACCGCTTCCTGATAATTTCTCCAATTAATTAGTGGAAGAGAGTAGTACTAATCATTTATAATAAAATAGTCGCACATTTTTGTGATTTAAAATCTCACCAGGTTTTAAGATTTTTGGAAACCTATTCTAGAGTATGTCCACCACTTTGTTAATTGCTCCCAAAATAAAATCCTGTTTAGCAACTTGCTTTCTAGGATGCAGAAACTAAGTTGCCAACCACCAGAAGAGGTAAAAAAAAAATACAAACCATATTATCTTCTGGAAAAAAGCACTATAGGAAGCATTTAAATAGACATCCGCGAGGCGGATGAGAGCAGTGTTAAAAGCCAGGAAGGAGGAGTGACTGGGAACGTTGCCAAGAATAAGAACACAGCATAACGCAGCTGGAAGCAAAAATGAAACAGTTCAAATGGAGTAAGAGAAACAAATAAACATTTTGACACATTACAATTTAACTCCCTTGAAATTAAATATTAAAGAGCTGCTGAAATGTGAAAGGTTACATTTCATGCTGCAAGAAAGCAATAATATGAAAGTAGCAGATGTTCGCGCTCTGGTAACACAAAAAATAGACTAAAATGTTTTGGAGTGTTTGAAACTTGGAAGTAATCTAAATGTTTCTACGTGTCTTATGCACAGGAAAAGGAGTTTTAAGGCAGCTGAGGGAAAAGGCATGAGTAGTAGAGAAACCGTGCTTTATGCAGTCTTGCTACAGACCGCTGTAGCTGACTGTCACGGAGAGCATTGTAATCAATACTTTATGCTAGCAGTGGACTTTAAATCTGGTCTTTGCTCATGATTGGATGACTTTCTTGTCTAGTTTATTCCCTGCTCCTGATTCCATGGCTGTTCTCCATATTCTGTGTGTTGACCGACCCCTGGACCATTTAAGTTTCACCTTCATTTGTGATTAGTTGAGTGTATCCTTATGCTGCTGATGTTGGGAAATTATTTTCCTTTTTGCAGGTTTCTTTAGCATTTCAGCTACAGCACCTAATGAGTGCATGTCCTGCTGCTTCGTCCCGATGTCTCTCCCCTCGCTCGCTACACCCCCTGCCTCTCCAGTTATCCTCGGTATCTACCCTCCTTCTGCACTACCTCCGATTCACTCTCACCACCTCTCTTCCCACCCTACCTCTGCCTCCCCTCCTACATGCTGGACACCAATGCCTGCTGATACCCAATATCCCTCCCTCTCCCCACTCCCCTGTTTGTCTCCTGCTGTCTTTCCTATCAACTCTCCACTTGGTGCCTGTCACCGCTACTGCTATTGGCTTTGCTAGAGCGTGTGATCCGTGGTGCAAACATTGTCAATGCCAGCTGCTGTGGATGGCAGCCATCTTGGAATGTTGCTTTGTATTCTTCCAAGATGGTGGTCATGTTGCATCTAGATGCAGTGTTTTCTATACTTCTACAATTCCAAGATGACCTCCATGTTTCATCTAAATGCATCTACTGACTGCCATAGAGTGTACTCTTGCTACTCACCTGAGCTGTTCAAAATCTGGAAACAATGGTCCTATTTGAATTCTATACTTCTCACCCGCTCACATAATCCAATCTGGACATCCTTGTCTTCTCAAATGCACTTACCCCTGGAAACTGGCTTCAGTGCTTTACGTCAGCCCACCGGGTTCCAATTATTCACTTTGTGCCCCACCTGATCTTGCTACACCACACTTAGTGGAATTCTGGGTTGCTGAAACTTCTTCCATGTGCAAGGAGTAAAACTATTGACCTGGCCTGCCTTGTTCTCCTGCGTTCACAAGGGCTGTGTAGATGACCTGATTTTCTTTGTTTTCTCCTCCTACTGCTGATTACGACGGAATGAATAAGACCAAATTGGCATAGATGAAGACACTTTCATGTATGAAGGTCCTGACTGATTGGATTGTATGTGACCAGGGCTTGCTGGAATGCCTGTGTTGGGCTCTCTCTTGGAAGAAAGTGTATTTGTGTTTACTAAGAGCAGCAAATGATTTAAAATGTACAAACTGGAAACCAGTAAAGGTGAAAAATAATGTTTTCTTTGTGATCTTATGTGTATGCCTGTAAGTCCATGGACCATATATTTTTGTGGGGGAAATGTTTACGAAGTTAGCCTTATGGTGGTGGGAACCTTTCCACCACGCCTGGTGCATTTTGTGTTTTTTAATAGAAATTATCTGTGATCTGCACCCTGATTCTTTAAGGGGCCAACAAATTCAGACATGCTAATATCTGTGGGAACTATGAGGTGCTGCAAGAACCAATCTTGCTTTCTCAGTTCCACAGAGCAAGGAAGGACGCAAACTGGACGTCTATGGAAGGAATGGTATGGATGTTGCTGTGGTAATTTCAAGCTGCCATTTCTCTACAAAACACGGCTCACTAGTAGAGGAAATTTGCCATGGCTGTCTGTTTCTGGAGTTCTTTCCACCAGACAGTAAACCATCAATGACCTTTTGGAAGGTGAAATAGCATAAATCCACATAATAAAAATATCAGGAGCCTTAGCAGAAAGTGGAATCTGACAGCTTGGTAATGGTGCTGGCTTAAAAGGAAAATGTAGCATAAGGGTATTAATTTTCAAGGAAAAGATGTGAATGCCTTTTGATGCAGAACTGCCATTTTATCTGAAGCCATATAAAGTCCTGCAAAAGATAAAAGTTTACAAGGAGGTTGCAAGGACTCTTTTTTTCCTATTACTTTTGGAAGCTCAAGGGAGGTGACTGGCACAGGCAAAGAAAGTTTTTTCCACCAAACCTTCAAGAATTATAATAACCACCCCAGGTGGAAACAATGGCAACAAAGTGGGGCACTTGAGGATGATCTGGAAAAGTATAAACAAATGCCAAGATATGTCTGATTCAAACATACAGCCTCTTCCTTTTTTATCACCTCGGTAAATGGCTGAATGTCCGATCACTAGCAAAAGTGGCAGCATTACCTGATTGAGTTTAGGATATGATTCTAAATCAACAGAATCAACAGTTTATTGCTAAAAGTCTCTAAAAGAAGTAAGACTGAATGTTTTTGCTGCATTGAATCCTACTATAATAATTTTTTTCATGTCCCAGTTTTGTGTTTAAAAATCTGAAATGTCCCATGGTTAATGGTTAACAACTAACACTTTCAATTCATGGTGCTATTCTTTTTATCTTAAATCTACCACAAAGGTTTTTTTAATGTTGTGTATGTCGAGAGTAGCACATCACTTGTGTAGACTTGGGCACCATTGTTTATAATTATTTAGACATTGTTTTGATGAGAGGCATCCTCTCAGAGTGCCATTTTTCTACAACTAGCAGTCCCAGGTGTTCTGCAAACTCTTGGCTAGTCATTAAACTGGAGTAGGTCTTGACTGAGTTCATCCCAGAAGAGCACATTCCTAGTAAAGTAAAGTAAAGTAAAGTCCACATTTGTAAAGCGCACAATCACCCGTAAGGGTCTCTAGGCGCTGGGGGCCGTCGGGAAGATTAAGCGAGCTATTGCCCAGAGTCACATGGTGCTGGGCTAACCTGCCGCCGGAGCCGGGGATCGAACCGTGGTCCCCAGATTCCAGCGTCAGTCGCCCTGGCCGCGGCGCCACACCTCTTCCACAGTGGTTGGTTTCAATACAAGTGAAACAAGTATCGACTCTGTGGATCGAAGGGTGAATCGTTTAATGCGAAGATGCAAGAAATTCAGATGAGGGGGCAGCACTCCTATCATGCTTTACAAGGTCTTGTTTTGAACAGAGTTGTTGTGCTTCCGCCATGATCTTCCATGACTGGTTTTGGATGTGTTATTTCCAAGAACATCCGGTCATGCAGTGGAAGGAAGTATATGAAAAGAGGATGGCCCAGGTGTAGTTATTCCTAAGCATGCAAATGCATCTCTACTGAGGAGCTCTTAGAAAAAGCTTCTCAATCTTCCAAAGTCTCAAAAACATGCTGGTTTATTAATTTAGCAAAGGCCCAAAACCAAGAGAACCAGTTTAACCTCATAATACCCATGCCCTTAAAATGCTACACTACTTCCCTATCAGACAAAGGTGGCAGTCCAAAACTGTGCACTTGATCTATAGGGCACTGTATGGCATGCACCTGGAACTCTCTACAAGATCTCCAGTAATTGGTGTCCTCAATGAAGCTGAGATCAAACGATGACATCCTCTTGCTACCAAGACATGCAGATGCAAAGAATTTGATGGCAGATCATTCCATGTAGAATGTTCTAATATGTGGAACTGCCTGGCTGCTCACATTAGGATGTGACAAAGTTCTCCTGAAATAGTCTTGGGAACTCAAGATCCACCGTTTCCATTCAGCCTTTGTTCAGAATCGCAGTATTGCACAGACTCTGTAAGTATCCACCCCATGCACCTCAATCAGACCAAGTGCTCAAGAAGTGATCCTCCACTCTGATGCTTACCATGTTTGGTATTTTTAAAGGCTCTACAGTCTGACCTCTGTGGTTCTCATAGACTATAGTTCAAGGTCATCTGGAGAATAAAGGCTTCACTCCTTCTCAGCATCTACTACTGAGACTACCATCTACATTTTACCCGAAGGCCTCGCATGTTTTTTGCAGCAAGCATGACAAAGTAAAAATATAAATAAAAGAAATTAATTGAAAAAAATCTGCTATGCAGATTTTTTTCCAATAGTGGGTGTCTCATAAAAAGCCAACACAGATGCTTGGCTTGTGGATGGGGACACTTCTATACTAATCCTAACTGACAGCAACAGATGAGAAGAGAAGACCCCCATATGAAATATGGGCAAACACAACCATAATGTTTTTGTATACAGAAGGCGGGAGATATTGGACTGCACCAACTCTTCAATGAAACTCAAGAGCCATGAAACTGGAATATTCTTTACAACATTCCTCTGATTGCAAGACGTCCTGGGGAAGTAAGCCTGGCAGATGCCTTGAGCAAGTGCCCGGGAACATGTCGAGTGGAAACTCTAAGAGGTGCAAAAAATGTCTGCCATAAAGGGCAGCCATCCAATAGTTGATCTATGCATTTCCACCAGCAACACCCACAACAGCATCATTTGGCAAATTGAACTAGAAGTGTGCAGAACAGATCTCATTGAACCATACTGGGTGCGGCAAATGTGGCACACCAACCTTCTTCAATTCCCAAATTAATGGTGTCACAAACCCAGGACCTATATGTCCTCCGTGCCTTATCTCTTTCATAGCAAGGTTCCAACTTAATTTTTCTCAAACTAATACATTTCACGTATGACATTCTTAGAGAACCCAAAACGTAAGCAAAAAATACTCTTTGTACTCAAACCATGAAAGAACATCGAAATACTGTCTCAACGGATCCAAGAACTTAAAGCAAAGGGAAGGATTGATGTGCGTAACGCATGTCCAAGTGGAAAATGGTTTGTCACTTTGTGCAATAATGAGATTAGCAAAGTTTCCAGAGGTACAATCGAACAACATTCTACTAGACGCGTGGCAATAATTACATACTTGCATGCAGACATTGTAACTTCAGGATTTACCAGTAAGTTTACTTCCCCAGAGGTGGCATTGTTCATAGATACACATTCAACCTGCCCTCCTTGTGAAACAAGTAAATCATCTTATGGGCACACTTGTGCTTGAAACTTTTAAGGTTGCCTGCAGGCAAACCTATCCACCCCATTTGCCAAATATTAGAATAAAACAATGAGTTAGATATGACACCGCGCTAAAATGACTACTGTTATGTGAATTGTGAGATTTTTGATCTTGGTTTTAAAGTTCCATAATGACCCTTTTTTCTTAACATACTGTGATATCGTCGCATTAATAATAGGATTCATGTCAATTTAATTGTTTTTTTAATGATATGAGTGTATATTGCATGTTTGTACCTTTTATGGTGATTTTTAATCATCGAATAAAGAATCCTGACTGACTGACTACTGTTACGTCTGCACTTTGTCTGTACTTTACTTATCCGAAGTGTTGCTAGCCTGTCAACAAGGAATCTTTCAGTGCTGAAGACCACAGTTGATTCAAAATATAAAGTCTCATAGGTCTGTTTTCTCATGTTTGCACTCTGTAGCAGATATTTTATCAAACTCCTTTACTCACAACATCAATGAGTTTTGTTGGCATAGACAATCAAAACATCATCTGGGAAAGGAAAGATCAGATAGGATTAGTGGATTGGAAAGTGAAGAATGTCTTAAGTACTTCACAAATATTTTCATTGATAGTGAATATAAAATATGTGCATGTGTCATACAGTACAACATAAAAATGGCTCCTTTAAGGCAATTGTCCTATTTTCCATATCAAATGTGCTGACTCTGTTGTTGCTCCTTTGGAGGTGTATAATATTTATTTTGACTTTGGAATGCATATTAATCACACAAGGTTTTAGATTTTGATTTCAAATCAATAGTTTTACGAATACTTCAATCCACAGCTTAAATAAATTGCCAGTGTAAGTGCTCAAAGTTTACTGATATCATTTAATCAAAGGTTTTTACAAAATGCTCACAAGTAGGAATAATGTAGAACATGGTGTGTGAGGATGCGAACCGAACACAGAAAACTGAACAACCCTCACTGGAAGAGAAGGAGAGACTAATGGCATTTTTCTTTGCTGGTCTCCCTAGCAGCTCTCCCTTCTCATTGCTTCTCCTCTGGTACTCGCACATCCTGCAGTCTTCATTTATGCACGCAGGGCAGAGTCCGGGACACTGCATGTTGTGGTTGTGTAGTTGCCATGAGTTACAACATTTTCTCAGAACATGAGCTGTGCTTTGTTTTGAGGTTTTAAGAATTTCTTACATCATTGTAATTTTAAATTAAACAAATGAATCAGTTTATGTGCATCAATATAAAAAACCATGTGCACGAACGTGAAAGGTGATTCAAGAAAAGGACAGACTCTTCTGAGCTTGAGTTTAGGGATTGAGACCCATGTAGATGTTTAACAGCACCCTCTTTAATGTCCTTTTCTTAATTAATTTTCCTTTATAGTTATTGACTGCGAGATTTGCACAATAAACAAAGATGTAAACAATATGTATGTTTTTACTGTGTAGGTTGACTGGTTTTGGGATACACCACTGTTTTGCCAGAAGTATGATGGATCCGGAAATGAAAATCATGACCATTTTGCATAACTTCTATGCGGACTACTATACCATGGCAGGCATTGCGTTGGCATCATGCGTGGCTATGTGTCCTGTCGTGGGGTTCATGGGCCGAAGAGGTGGACTGTTGCTGTTTATGATCCTGACTGCCCTGGCATCCCTGCTGCAGCTCGGCCTACTTAACTGTAAGTAACAAAGGTCCTTGTGCGGAGGGACACAGCTCTCTTCAGCATAGGTGATGCGGGGCAAAAGCAATGCAGGGATTTTAGAGTCCCTCATTTATTCTCTTATTCTATTCTACCAGGGATCAGAATCATTTTCCTTCTTGTATTAGGGCCCAGGACCTCTCCTTGCTTTGCTGCTACTGGTAATTAAAGAGTTATTTCCATCTGAGCTTTGTTAGCAAATACTTTAGTAAGGTGGAAAACACGCATCCCTCAGGGACAGTAATTAGGTTGTTTTAAAGAATTGGGAAAAATATTTTAAGGAAAGGAAGTCTTCACAGTTCAAACCACATATTGTGCCTTTCTTCCACATCATGACTCTAGAGGAAACCTGGGCAGTGTTGATGAATCATTTAAACTGGGTATTCATAATTTGGTACTAGAAGTTCAGACTCTGTTTTTCAGTGTGTTTACCGTATTTAGGAATAACCGGAATAATGACAAAATTAACTTACTCTGTTGAAAATCTGCAAGAATTATTTTACAAACAAGTCTATGCCACCCCACCTCCCACCCATGCTTTTGTATCGCAAACTAATTTTATACTTGATTTCAAACTCTCTACCATTTGGTATAAAATTAATGATTTCTACCCAAAACTCTTTTTTTAGATAGCAGTCTATTCCAATAGAGGAGACCTGGCACTTTATCTGAGCGGAGTAAAATATCAAAAATCCAGCATAATATTGGGTGTTGACTAAATTGTAGCCAAACATATACACAAAAAGTACCACACGATTTTCTTCGTGTCCACTTCATAAGAATTGCCTGCTGCTTACTTGAAAAATATGTCCAGAATGTGTTGAGGACCAAAGACTATACCATACATCCTAAAGCCCACCCATGTCATCCTCATGTACTTGTTTCAATTCGGTTTCTTGTTTTCCTAAGACCAAGAAGGACACCGTGAACCTTGCTTCCTCACTAGTTCTCATTCTCCATTTCCCTACAGCATTAAAGAGGAACTAGAGATGAAATCCATGAGGCTTTGTTACACTGTTCAGTTGAGTTTACTTTTTCTGCTTTTGTGAACTGTTTTTTTTTGCTTTATTGCAATTTCTCATTGCCTTCCCAACCATCAGAAATCCAGCTGGAGTGCTGGCTTCAGGGGTGCATGCTTTGCTTAAGTGCTAAGTCTCTATGGCTCCATTTCACAAGGTGGAACGAATCTCAGCTTATTTACAGTTGACATTATTTCACGCATTGGTCCTCACTGGCCTTCTCATGTTGTTGTAGCAGTAGAAATGTGTTATGTTTACACTCTCCCAGAGACCAAATCAATGTAAAGAGCTAGGCTTACAGCTCTAAAATATATATTCTTGCCTCAGTGGTCCCAGTTGTGAACTAGTTACAACAAAAAGGTCTTTCCCATCCTCCAAAGTCAGTGTATATTTGAATATGAGTTTGTCCCCTTTGCAGAAAGGTTCCACTGGGGTTCCAATGACCAGATGACAGACAACAAACACGGCTGGAAACCCAGAACAAGCACCTACTCTAGTGAAAACAATGGTGACAATTCCCCTCCCACTTGATTCTTCCAACTCAGACACGCACAAGTGTAAGCTGTATGGTGGACCTACTTCTCCAACTACCTTACGGCCATAAATGAAAATAATGAATCTGCCAGAAGTCAACTCCTGCTGCATTATGTCACCATTGTAGTATGAAAAATATTTATGACTCTAGCAAATACTGGTGAACTCGTCAATATTGGGATTATGCAACCTGCCGTGGACCTGCACTTCACTAATCAGATGAATTCAGACTAAACTAGACGCAAATCACACTTCAGCAAGCCTGCAATAAGGCTAATGGGTGTGGATAGGTTTTACATTGCATGGGCTAGGCAACACTATGGTGTGGAAGGCCTGGACTGGAAGCCTCAGGTCCATATAAAAAAGCCTCACACGCTTCTAGACTTCTTCAGTTGATGAGTGTCTGGCAGGTTCCCCCCAACACAATCGAGTTAGGTAGGTGTCATTTGAACTGTCCACTGTGTGAACTATGCCCATGGAAGCTGTCTCCAACACTTGTGCAGATCAAAAAGTAATCCATAAAGAGGGCAGGCCTTACTTATCCGAGGCCCCGGATTGGAACGATGCATCAACCTCACACTTATGACCTGAGTAATCATAAGGGTTCGCCTGCTCTCAGAGACACAGATCAGCAACCAACAAGTGAGAGATCACTAAGTTTTGAAGCAATCCGACACCCAAGTGGGTGATCGGGTACAGTTTCAATACAACCATACCAACGACAGATGGCAGTATTGAGCAAGTTGCTGATCAGCTGCTTTTGAGAGGGGCTGACAGTAAGAGAATGATAGTCAAGGCCACGGGAGCGGACACTGCCTAGGAATGTGTTGTGGTTCAAAAACATTAATGCTTGAACAACCCATCCGTCTGACATCACTGTCTTAGTGTCGCTAGATGACACTCTCTATATGGAGATGTTATCAGGTCCACCCAAAACTTGACAAGCAAGCTGATATTGTGATGCTCACCCAAGATGAATTTAAGTCAGACCATTGTCTCTCAGCTAATGAAGGAGCCCTTAACTCACTGAAGCACAGTGCAGAGCTGAATACAGGTACTCTGTGTACCATCAGGTACCACACACAGTGGATCGAACAGCCTCTTAGACAATGTCATTATATTGTAGTTGCACCACAAACGATGGGGAACCGTCAGTAAGCAGGGCAATATAGCTAGGATTGGCTGCTTTAAACAGTGGCAGCTGCTTAAGATGAATCAGGTGGTGAGAGAGGTGCCATTCTGTCCTCCCTAGCTGTGCAAAGGGGCATGCTGGCTGGTGCTAACCATACCAAGACCTGGGTTCACTATAGTAGTTAATTGTTAGGAGATCTAAGAGAATGGGACCAAGCTGGTGTCTGGTCTCACTAGGCTAGGGGGGATGTGGTGTGGGAAGTTGACCAATAATACAAACGTTAAGTCAGCCTGGAGCGGAACATCTGCAAAATCAAAAAAATTCCAGCTAATCCCATTCTGCCCTTTAGTAAATAGTGTGTAGGAGGGATTTTGCAATATCCCACTTACATGTCACTGAGAGCAGAGCTGCGTATGTTGCCATCCACCCCACCTCTCCTCTACTTGTACCCACGCAAACCACTGACAAGGGACACTAGCTTCTGCTCCTATGGGACCCAATAAACTACAAAAAAACACATTTTACAACGTTTTTAGCGACCAACTGCAGTGTCTGGGGCAGAGAGAGTAAGGTGGATGCTGACATAGCAAAAATGCAAACATGTTTACAATACTCTGAAGCCTGGTGAAACAAATTTCCTCACCACGCTCCTGAACTTCCTTTTCAGCAGGGGTGGCAGTAAGATTGGTGGGCTGTGACCTTCAGATTTTCTAACAACCACGCTGGCATACAACGTTAAAATACATTATAGACAAGTCAGGCGCATGACAGTAGCTTAAGGGGCAGTGGAAAGGGAGAAGAATAGGGA
Organism: Lissotriton helveticus; assembly: GCF_964261635.1. Classification (NCBI taxonomy): domain Eukaryota; kingdom Metazoa; phylum Chordata; class Amphibia; order Caudata; family Salamandridae; genus Lissotriton; species Lissotriton helveticus. The sequence goes on along the minus strand of NC_136063.1, from coordinate 1,455,002,451 downwards.
CTGGTGGAGATACTAAGTGAGAGAAAACACTATTTTGTAGAATAATCAACATTTTAAAGCGTTTCAAAACATTGAGGGAGAGTGTGCGTGCGTTTTTGTTTGCGATTGTAAAACTTCCTGGTGAAATCCGACAGACAGCTCTCCATACCCGACTGAAAGCACCGGTACCCAACTATATACCAGAAAATACATTTATTAGAGGGGTGCAACACCCCACACACACCCTTCCCTTCAGCCCAGAGTTTAGACTCCAGTAGCCCATGCCTTTCTTTGAATGCCTGTATGTGAGAGTGCTCGCTGTGTGACCTCTGGCAAGGCGTAAGTATGTGCTGGCAGCCAATTAATAATGTAGGCATAAACTGGTGCAGACTCTTGTTTGGAGAGACAAACCGGCACCTTTAACAGTGCAGACAGGAGTTGAAGGGTTGCAGCGTCTACTTGGAACCCAAATGTCCTTGCCTGTGGTAGCCAACGCTGCAGCGCAGCCCGCGCGCCACTGACATATCTGTTCGCGCGCTGCTGTTCCCCATAAATAGCCCCTTGTTGAATCTGAGCTCCCACTCCCAGCGCAGCGGACATTATTATTCCTCGCCACTCGTTCAGGCCTAATTAGCATTCTTCAGAGCACTGGCGCCAAAATGAAGGTCACATTTTACCAAGACTAGTGGATAATCTCGTTTTGAGAGTACAGGACTTTTCTTTAGATAAAGGTTAAGTGCCCGTAAATTATCATTTATTCACGTTTAATGTGATTAGTCCTGAATTAATTTCAATATATTTTTTCTTTTTTTTCTCCTCCATATTTGAATCATTTTGGACACAGTGATTGGGAAATACAGCCAACGCCCGGAATCAGGTACTTTTTTATATATTTATGCATGGTGTGTTACCTTGAGCGTGCTTAAAATTAGATAGTATTTTCCATTCAAAAGTGGCTGTGAAACTAAAGCGTATTAAAAGTACCTACAGGAAACGGGAAAAGACGCAATCCGGAAGAAACAATAGACCACCAGGATATTCAGAAATTCTCTTCTTGAATTTACTGTGTGAACATCACTCTTAAATTTCCTAGAATAAATGTTGCTTTTTAGCCGTCCAGACTGAGGTGGTTACCGAGAAAGGCGAAAGAGTTCCAGATAAGGTCAGATTTTGAAATGACTTCGCTCCATCCCTCTATGTGAACATTACTAGTGTAAGAGTCCCAGGTAGATATCCTTTTGACCTCTGTGGACCCCCACTTAATTATCACTGGAAACATGGGACCCCCACTGAATTATTATTGGTATTTGGGGACCCCCACTGAGTCATTTCTGGAAGCACAGGACCCCGGCAAAGCATTTAAGATGATTTGAACCCAGGTGCGTAGATTGGGGGTGTGTGAACTTTAGATTTCCCAACAATCACGCTGCAGTATCTTTTGAAAATACTTTGTATGAGAAGTGGATACGTATATTTAAACTACTTAGAAACACAATATTTTTCAAACTAGCCAACATTTTCTAAGACCTTCAAAACAGACACAAGAAAGAAAGAGTCTGTCTGTGTGTCTCTGTGAAAATCCCAGGAAAAACCCAACAAACACTACACCATAACCGACTAAAAACACTTGTACACAACTATTTACTGCAGGATACATTTTTTAGGGACTGTTATACCCCAAACACCCACACTGAACAATACACAGAGACCACTCATCGTCCATACTGTATGCTGAATTATGCAATTGTACTGCTCCTATAAATCAATCTGAGGATACAACGTTAATATTTTTAACTTCCAATTTCAAAATCCTACACAATTGCAGAACGGTTTTAAAATGTTCACATGTTATTTCTATACCTTTTATCAAAATCCGTTAAAATTATTTTTCTAAGCAATCGTGTACCCCCTGAGAAGACTTCGCAGATCCCCAGTGGTCCCCGGACAACAGGTTAAGAACCACTGGCCTACATCAATAACACCTAGTGTGACCTACAGCATGAATGACCAGAATTTTGGCTTCAATGGCACGTGTTCCTCAAACTTTATTTTACTTCAGTTGATCAATTAATTGAGAATCCTATTAGTTAGGCAGGGATTAGAGACAGGATTGTATCAATTTTCTTGAGACTGTGGAGGTGCACCCAGTTCCCTCTGTATTTCCTTCTATCCTATAGTGTGCCCTTCGAGTGGATCACTCATCAGTTGCTACTTGTGACCAGCACCCCTCCTTAGGGGCACTCTTTTAGAGCAGAGTGAAGAATGGGAGGACAGTGGAGAACGTCTCACGATTAAGCAACTAAATGTTGCCAACAGCTCACCGATCTGTCCACCCTGTCCTCCCCTCAGCCACGTCTCTGATTGTAAAGCAGTAGTGCATTTGAGGGTAGATGGCGGTGAAGGCATTTTCTCACACAGCATTAACAATTACTTACAGACACTACACTAATATAGTGCCTATGAATTCTCAGTTTGGCATCTTTGAAAATAAAATCTTCCACAGCTTGCCATGCAAGGTTGACGTGCATTCGTCTGTTCTGAAATTTCATCTTGGAGGATCCCAGAATTCTGTATCACTAACATTCAATTTTCTTTTTATAAAGGGATTTCATGCTCATACAAACCAAGTTAGCAAGGATTAGCAAGGAAGGGGAACTTTTAGTTGGTCCTCCCATGAATTTCTAATCCGGGGAATGTCCCCAGCCATCACGCAAAGAGCCAGCTATCACTTAAAACAAGAACAAATGCTACAAAATCGTTTGGTAATTGGTTGGATATTTTTCATTTCTTCTGTGCACTAAACTTAAACACTAGCCTTCTAGACACAAAAGAAAGTTTGCGTATGCCATTATTTGGATTGGGCAACCGAGTTCTCAAAAATGAACCTCATTGAGAATAAACTTGGCTAAATTGTTCTTATAATAATCGAAAGCTCCTGACAGCTTGTCATTTATGCACTGTCGTTTATTCTCTACATATTTCATCTCATCCTTCGTGACAACTTGAGAAAACCCCATTGGCTACCCCATATGATTCTCTGTGGGATGTTTGGGAAGTCAGAGTGGGATGGATGAACGTGGATCACTCTCTTGTGTGTCATTCCTTCTGTGATGACTTGACCAACCTGAACAGCCATGATGTGAAAGGATGTGCTCCTGATTAAAGTTCCTTATTAGACCGAAGATGGTGGTGGCTGAGTGAGTTAAAGATCTGTAAAGTGTCAAGAATATTTTGGTTGTAGAGGAACACATGCCAGAGTCTGGCACTGTGTGGAGAAGGAGGAACGGAGGGACAACCATATGAGCTGTCAGTACGGTCAGTAAAATATACCCCATATACTGAGCGTCAAATCTATTTAATATGCTGTCAACTGCAAAAACATTCCTTGTTTTTTTACATGGACCTATTTCCTTATTAATTTATCATAGACCTAGATGCATGTAATGTTTTACTTGCGTCAATGCTCCATGTGGTAAGATTTAGGCACTGTTTTTCTTTTGTTTTTGATAAGGGAATCATGCTCTGCATGTGCTACGATAATATTTATGGTCAGTTGTGGGTCCAACTGCCTAGCCTTGCACCTCTATCCTACCATACTTTACCTTACAACTTATCATTTAGTAAATGCATCCTACCCTAATTTTCACTATAGAGCTCACTAATAAATGTGATCAATGAGGGTAGGTCTGTTGACAGCGTCCACAGCCTTGAAGTAACCAACCAGTACTTAATTTGATCTGGTGGGGGCCACCTGCACTCTTTCTTGGAGACAGGCACTTATGTTTCTGTATCATATGTTTACCACGACCAATAGACTGAAAAATAAAAGGTGAACAGAGTGAGGAAGAGAAAGATAGAGAAACCGTTATAAAGGGAGAACGCAGGAACGTTCAACAGTGAAATAAAGGGGCTGGGGGTGTCTGTCAATGGATTAAGAAGGCACGAGGTGAATTCAAGAAAACACAACTTTGGTATTTGTCGCACTGACATTTAGCTGAACTGGCCATGGCCTGTTGAACAGTGCTTTTGATTTTACTAAAATTATATGTATAATATACTTACTTGAAAGAGCTTTCAGCCACCTCTCGTCATCCATTGGTCTGTTGTCATTCGCATTTTCTTCCACCCACTACAGCATACAGCATGGGAAGTGGGTTCAGCTACTTCAGCCATTGGATAAACCCCTTTGAACGACTGCATTTTGCTCTTTCACAGTGAGCACATCTGAAAACAAGGTAGTGTTGCCTTTCTGTTTAGAACCCGAGGTGAACAGAGGGCCTTTCTACCAGTTGTGAACACAGGCCACATTCCACGCATTATCATTTCCTGCCAATGAAAATACTTTTGAAAATCCCTTTTAGAAGTGTTCTTTGATTATCTGATTTTTGGTATTTCACTCAGACAAAAGAGGTATACTATTCCTACTAGTGAGAAAGAAGGGGGAGTGGCTCCTATAGGAAGCAAGGGCCCTCACACACCCAAAAGGTGTCATGCTTCTTCATAGGGCACCTCCTTGTTTGGCTGGCGCTGCAATGCCCAACGGGCCCGCAGGGGGGCTCTTTGCCGGAGATCTTTTGTAGACCGTAGTCTTAGCTATTGATGAAGTGGGTGTGTGGGGGGCGTGTGGTGTATATAAACAGGTGAGTAGAGTGTAGGAAGTGGGTGGATTAAAAATAACTATGGAAGCCCGCTTAACTAACTTTAATTAGGTAATACTCGCATATGGAGACGCTAATAGTCTCATCAAGTATTTAAGTTTGTGACTGTCGACATGTTTTATGCCCTATATTGTCAAAAATGATCGTGGCATTTCTTCAGGACCTAAAACAATGACTAATTACTCGAAAAAAGGGTGGTACGTATCTATATAGTAGAGTCCGTTCACCATCCCTTTCTCATTCACCATCCGCAGTCAATACATCCTCAACAAGCAGGTTCCTCTTCTGGGGGGACCAAAATTAGAAAGTGCAGGGAGTCAAACAATTCTGGAGTCACAAGACGCACAGTGGCGTCGCAAACGACTTTGCCCGTCAGTGTGCGGAGTGCAACTGACCGACCCTCCATGAGTCCGGAGTTGGTATTTCACAGCATAACAGATTGTGTCCATTTGAAACTGTTACGTATTAGGTTTTTCTCTTTTAACCTTGCATGTAGTACACAATCTGAAAGCTTCAATAATATACATGTAAATTCATACGTGGTCAATTCTTCAGAACACGTTTATTCTGGACCCAATTACACTAATGATTGTTTAATAAACTTTGCCCATGCAGAACAGCAGATTTTATCATGTTTAATTTGCAACAGTTACACACTTTTTCTTATTTCCTGCCTTCCTCTTTCTTGCTTTCCTTCTCTTATACCTACTTTCCTTCTTTTCATTATCTATCTTCTTTCTTGCTTTCTTTTCAACTTTCCTTCATTTTTAACTTGCCTTCTTTATTTGTTCCTTACTTTCCTCCCTTCCTTCTTTTCATCTTATCTTCCTTTCCATCTTTACTTTTTTCTTTCTCTCATCTTTTCTTCTTTTTTTTCCTTTTTCCCCGTCTTTGTTCAATCTTTCCTTCCTTTTTCCTTTTCTGCCTTCTTTACTTTCTTTCTTTCTTTTTTGTCACTTCATTTCTTCCTTATTGCTTTCTTATCTTCTTTCCTACCTTCTTGCTTTCTTTCCTTCCTTCCTTCCCTCCTTTTATTTATTTATTTTATTTTCTCTTTCTATCTTTCCTTCTTTTTTTCCCTTTTTGCACCATCTGGACTTCCTCCTTTCTCTCCATCTATACTTCTTCGTGTGTTCTTGTGAGGCTGAACCTACATACCATTGCAGCAATTTACCATGAGCTGTCCCGCCACAGACAAATTATTGTTCAGGCTATTCCTCCTGCCTTTTTGTATCATCTGAAGTAAATTTCCACACAAATAACAAGCCTCTTGGTTGAAACATGCTTATTTAGATCTCAAAAGTCTCCCCAACCTTAGGCTCAATCAGACTCCAGTGTTCATTTTTGGTGTGTTCACATCGATCTTCATGTCCCTCTATTATACAAGTGGGTTTCCTTTCAAGTGATGGGTTTTTCTCTATACAGTTTATCAATTTGGACCATCTTATCTCTTTCCATTGCTTCCGTTAGGTTGTTGTCCACATTAATTACCAATATTCTCAAAAGTAAATCTTTTTGGATCAAGATTAATTTCTAAGCCTGTTTCTATAAGAAAATCTCAACACAGTATAAGAAATCAACAAGAAAAAATGTATAATTGACAGTAGAAATATATTAACATTTGACTAGGTAGCCCTTGTATGCTGATCCACTTTGTCTACTCAAATGCTACTTCTCTACCTTTATGAAGTAATTGACAGTAAGAGCCCCCTTCTATCTATTTAATACTTAACTTACTATATCTTACTATATATTATTATATTTGTTTATAAAGGAAGGTCTTTAGTTTCTTACTAAAAGCGACTGACACATCCTAAGTTCTTGAGGGAGAGAATTCCACAGTTTGGGGCCAAAGTAAGAGAACAAGCGGCGGCCTCTAATACAAGAGAGTTGAACTCTGGGAACAGAAAATAGAGAGACTGGCTGATTGCAGCTGTCGAGTGTGAACTTAGGGTTTGACAAACTTTGTATGTAGGAGAGCGCCAAACCTTGTTTAGCTCGGAACATGTAGCATAACGCCGTGAACTTGACGCGTTTGTTCACCTTGGAGCAGTGGAGTTGATGGAGCAAAAGTGAAACTCAGGTGTGTCGAGGAAGCCGAAAAAGAAGTCTGGCCACCCCATTTTGTATGAGCTGCACACAGTAAACGGAGGCTTTATCAGCACCCAGGTACAATACATTGCCATAGTCAAACCTGGAAATCACCAGTGCCTGCATTATGGTTCTCTGGGCAGCATGTGGAATTAGCCAGAGGATTTTTTTTAGCCACTTGAGAACCACAAAGCAGGTTGCGGTGACTCCGGATACCTGAGCTCTGAGGGCGAGGAGAAATGTCAGGCCAGTGGGAGCTTCCCCAGAGTTCAGGGTTGTTTCCCAGAATCAGAACTTCTGTTTTAGAACCGTTCACCTTCAAGGCATTTCTGGACATCCACAAGGGAATGTTACGCAGTCAGACCTGGAGCATGGTAGGGTCCTGATGCTGAGCACCTGAAAGAGAGAAGATGATCTGGGCATCATCTGTGTAGGAAAAAATAGTCCGTCCCGACTTTTCCGCAATGGCCTCTAGAGGGCGAACGTAAAGATTAAAACGCATTGGGCTTAAAATAGAGCCCTGCGGTGCTCCTGACTTTAATGCTACTGGATTAGATTTAGTGGTATGTGAGAAGACTTGGAACTTGTAATCATCTTGCTATTGGACATTCAAAGTCTCATTCAAATCGTGGCCAAATCTGACATTGAAATAGCCAGAAACACATATTGAGTCATTTGAATTTACTTCTGTTATTGCTCTCATTTCACTACAATTGTGCATCATACTAATAATATTGTGTATTTTTTCAGAAAAATTAACTTGACTCTCAAGAGTGAACAGTCCTATGAAAGAGAACAAAGTTCACATAATAGGGTTTAGACGGTTATTATTATAGCGTTTGTGTTGTCTTGCCTAATGAGATAGTCTGTATTTGTGTAACATATATGTTTAGGGTTGTTCCTCCGATTTTACATTTACTGTTAAGATCAACAGTATACAAATTATGCAAACAGAGGTAATTAGGAGCAGGTTTGGTGAGAGAAGCTAATAATGCCACAGGGCAAGAGTGATTAACCCTACTGTGTAGCTAAATTCTATGAATAGGTTTTTTCTTACAATTTATAGTGAATTGGCAGGAGAGGGAACTATGCTTATGTTTGTGGTAAGAACATATTGATTGGTAGCCTAACAGAAGAAGTGGACTAGAGACTGGCTGTTTTAGAATTTACGAACTGTACATCCTAAAACAAAGTGGCTTCTCAAGCTCTTGAGTGAGGTTGCAGACTTTGAGGTCTTCTCTGAGGATGTTAATTATAGTATAATAGTCCTCCACTTGTTAAGGTTTTTTTTATTTCATCTACAGAGGTGTTTGTATGCAAGTGCTTTGAGGTAACATATTAAGGATGATCCAGGAGTGAGCGCAAATAGTTACATGGAGAAAAGTGTAGGAGAAACCGGTGTAAATTGAATGCTGTCTCCTTTAAATCACTGAAATGATTGGAAGAGGTAGAGTTAGAGAGTGGGTAAATCTCTATGGACGGAATCGAGAGTTTTTCATTGGGTAATAGGTACCCGGGGAAGGATGTGCATTGGTATTCATATCCAACAGGACATGGCCCTGGGTGGAGCAGTCATTGGTGGGAGTAGAGGGGCATAGAGTATTCGAAAGGAGGATGAGGCAAGAGGATCTCCGTGAGTGAAAGAGCGACTGGTGTTAATAAGAGAATGGTAAAAGAGAGGGGTGTGAAGAGTTTGTTGATATTATGATAAAGATTGAAGTCATCAAGGTTGATATGGTCTGTGGCCGAATCGAGAACCGTGCCAAGCATCTCAAAAGACTTTTTCAAGGTGTCTGCAGGTAGAGTACTACTAAGTGTGCTTGAAAAGGAGTAAAGACGAGACCATCATGTGATCAGGGTAGAAGTATGGGGAGTCCTCTTTGACTGCTGGTACCATAGTGACTGACCTATTGCTGATCATGCTGGGCCATGTGGAAGAAGGTAACCTGTTCTGTATGAAGCACAGTGACCTGTTTTAAAAGTATCTTTTATATCGATTGATTGATTGCTTTATTACGATATGCATATATCATAAAAGCAGTACAAAAGATAAAAACAGCATGTCGAAAAAAAAGTATGACTGTGCATTCGATAAGAGAATAAAACACATTAGATCAGCATAGATTAATTAAAAAAGAGGATTAAATTGATATGGACAGTCTTCTATGTCTAATCAACCAAGCCCATTTTAAAAACTTGGCAACAGCACAAACAATGGGAGGGGCTGTATTGGTTAAAAGAATCCGGAGGGCAACAGAGTACTGGCGGGTACCCAATTCTCTGCAGATAGGACCAAGCCAACGTGATCTGGGGCGACCATAGTCCGGGCATTCGAAAAGAAAGTGTGGCACCGTCTCTGATTTATCGGGACAAAGAGCACAAAAGCGTGATGAGGACTGGGGTTTATTCCACCTGGAGCAGAAGTCGGCCAAGGGTAGGGTTCCTAACCGGAATTTGATGTACAGGGACCGATCCATGGCGATTGTTATTATGTCCATGTACGGCTCGTAGGTGACGACATCTTTTATCAGCAGAAAAGCTGTGGTAGTTTTGCAGTGCTGCTGGCTACTGATGCGCTTCACACGAACCCACTCCCAAAAAAGTTTTTTTAAAGTCTCCTTCGGGGGAGCGGAGTGGCTATGCCAACAGGAGGCCAGGCCTAGGTCCCCTAAAAGATGTTTAATGTCCTTCAGCCATTTAATACTATGCCAACCGTCGGAGTGCATCACCTCAGCTAGACCATTGGCATAAGATTTTAGCTCAGGAACCCTCCACAGGCGAGCCCAGAGCAAGAGGGGTCGAAGACGGGCCTGATCCCTTATAGCTTTGCAGCCAGTATCCATGAGCACTGGGATAGTCGGACTACTCGATGGAATGGCAAGGAGATCTTTAATGAATTTGTTTTCGGCCTTGCTCAGTAAATCCACTTTGCCCAGGCCCCAAAGTTCGGCTCCATAGAGTGACGCAGGGACCGCGCGTACTTTGTATATGTCTAGTAGAGGGGCAACACAGTGTTTTGTTGAGTTGTTGAACTCCTTGAGGAGGGCCCCCCCCACCCTTTTGTGGGCCATTGTCTTTTTATTGATGTGGGCGGTCCAGCTCATCGCGTCGTTAAGTCGAATTCCCAAGTAGTCGAATTCTGCCACTCTTTCAAGGGGTATGGAGTTCAGAATGGGAGGGCGGCCAAGTTTGCGTGGTGGATGCATAACTAGGTACTTGGTTTTTTCCACGTTGATGACAAGTCCCCTGGTGGTGCAAAAGTCCTGAAAGCGGTTCAGTAGTGTCTGGAGACCTTGGGGGGTTTTAGAGATGAGGAGGGTGTCGTCGGCGAACAGCAAAGTTGGAATTTTTACGCCTCCCAGAGTGGAAGCGTCTGCTGGTTCGCCGAGTAGATGATCTACCACTCCATTAATGTAGAGGGAGAATAGGGTGGGGGCCAGGACACAACCCTGCCTTACTCCCCTCTCGACCCTGATCTTATCGGTCTTTTCCCCGTTCAACCCCCATCTGACCTGAGCATAGGTGTTGTTGTGCAGTTTGATAAGGAGGTTTAGTATATACGGGGGCATCCCTAGTCCGTGAAGCACCCTCCAAAGTTCCTCCCTAGGAACCAGGTCAAAGGCAGTCTTCAGGTCAATAAAGGCCAAATAAAGACTGCCTTTGCCCAGCTCCACCACCTTCCAGTGTAATAGCAGGAGCCTAAAGACCTGTTCAATAGTTCCTGTGCCTGAACGGAACCCGGCTTGCATATCGGACAGGATGTGGTTATCGTCCACCCATTGCGAGATCCTCCCCAAAATGGCTTTCCCCGCCAGTTTCTGGCTCGAGTCTATTAGGCTTATAGGCCTGTAATTCCCAGGTAGATCCCGGCTGCCCTTTTTGTAGATGGGGACCACCTCCGCACCTCTCCAGGAATCTGGCACAGGGCCTCCCCCAACGATTGCATTGAGGAGTGCAGAGATTAGTACCCCCCATTCTTCCGGATATGCTCGGAGGATATCGCCTGGTAGGCCATCCGGACCAGCTGCTTTTAATGGTACCAAGGTTTTAATCTGCTTTGTAACATCCAAAACCGAAAAAAAATCCAGGTCTTGGACTAGAATGGAGGGCGGGAGGTTAAAAGGGTCGTTTAGTGGGCCTTCAGCGGCAGAATAGAGTTTTTGGAAGTGGTAGAACCAGGTCTGGGCATTGATGGTACAGGTCCTCAGGGTATCCTCGGGACGGTTCCTATTGCCCACCAAATCCCAAAAACCTTTGGCGTCTTTCCCACGACTGGCAGCCAGGAGGTCCTGCCAGAAGTTATCCTCCCACTCCATCTTAGCGTTTTTTTGGCAGAGTGCATAATGTCTCCTGGCCACCCTAGTCTTGGACGGTAGTTTGGACTTAACTGCTTCAATGAGAAGTGACTTCGCCTCCCTGCACTTCTGGTTGTACCAGCCCTGTCTAGCTCGTGAGCTTGGTTTCCTTCTGTTCGTATTAGCTGGAACTACAAAGAGGTCACTAATAGCCTGGGTTATGGTACAAAACCTTTGGGCCACCTCCAGCAACCCGTCCTCTTGGGGGTCGAGATTGACTAGGGCTGAGGCAAGAAGCTGCCTGATAGCAGAAGTTTTCTCCTCTGAAAGTGCCAACTTCGCCCACTTTAGCCGCCGTCCACAGTTGGCGACTACTGACGGGTCCGGGGCGGGGTTACGAGAAGTTCTGCTCACAGTGCTAATTAGCCGCCTGTGAGACAAGGTGAGAGAGAGGAGATTGTGATCACTCTCGACGGATGGTATAATCACCATGTCCTCCACCATGCTCCACAGGTGTATGTCAAGGAGAAAGTAATCAATCCGTGACGTGTGCCCTGGCCTATTGTAGGTATGGGCCCCTGCTTTGTCGGACCTGGTCCTGCCATTGGCAGCTCTCAGACCAAACTCCATAGCTAGTGAGTTGATCTGGAGGGCAACTTCTGTCCACTTTTTGATGGGACTGAGTTCAAGGGACGGGATCCCCCACCTGATGTCATGTTCCTCTTGATCAGTTAGAATTTCGAGGTCCAGGGGCTCAAAGGAACAATTGAAATCACCCGCCAACAAGGTACAAGACCTGTGAGGTGACGAGCGAAGCTGGGCTTCTAAACAGGCTATTACTGGGGATTCTCTACCCCCCTTTGTGCCTCGGGCGTAAATGTTAAAAATATTTAAGATGACTCGGCCCTGGGGATTTTTCAGCAATATGTTAAGGAGATCCGGGCATTTAGTATCCCGCTCCACCACCCTGCAGTTGAGTTCTGAAGCCACCCAAATTAAGAGGCCACCCGAAGGGCGGCCCCTGCCAGTTGCACTAAGAACTGCCGGCAAAAAGTGGGTGGAATATCCTGCCTTATGCAGGGGCACCCCACTCCAGGTTTCCTGGAACAGGCATATGGAGTGTTGTTCCACTAGCGCGTTCCAGTCCGGCTGCGCTAACTTCCTCTCGAGGCCCGCCACGTTCCAGCTGAAAACCCTAATCGGGGGGTCCGTCACAGCCGTAATGCTACAGTCCTCGACAGGGTGCAGCGTGTCCACAACACCCACACCAGGGAGGCTAACCAGAAGGTCAGAGGATGCCCCGGTCTCCCCTTGCTCTTTTACAAACTCGGCAGTAGCCTGGCTTTGTGATGTAGTCGAGGGGCTACAGGTTTTAAGGAGGGGTGTAGGCTCAGCAGCAGGACTCAAAACCACAAGGGCCTCCCCAGGAGCGTCACAGAGTCAGCAGCCCCAGGAACCCCAATTCTGTGTCACTGGAGCTGGATATAACTGCTGTGAAAAGACTCCCGGCGAAGGATGACCGTGGACGATGTTTTCTACGAAAAATTGACCCCCAGGACTGCTGTTATAGGGGAATTGTCCAAGATGGATGGTAGGAGTGGTCGTGATAGTCCGTGGGTAAAAGAATGTTAAGTCGACTGCATCGACACCCGTTCCAGCCGTGGATCGCCCTTGAGAGCATATCAAATGGGCGACTCTTGCGTCTTGGAAATTAACCACCACGCAATCCCCTTCAAGAGATTTTTTCCCGTGTCCAATCCATCCCACCCTACGTACGCCAAGAATAATGCCATCCACTCCCGGAGGGAGGGGCCTGTTGATTTTCAGCCAATGGATGACCTTATTCTTGAGCGCCTGATGATTTTCCTGCTGGGTATTCCTAATAGGGGGGACTTTGGTGAGGACGACAACAAACGGGTGGCACTCAGGGGGGAGGTTAACTGGGGGACACTTTCGTGTAGGTTTCTGCGAAAAAGCCAATGGAGAAGGGTTTTTGGGCAGAAGGGTGGTGGGTTTAGCCTTAAGGGTTGTCGCTGCACTACCAGTTTTGGCGTGTAAAGCGGCCCCAGGTTGTGAAGTTGGACCCGTCCCTCCCTTCTGATGTTTCCTTTGCCCTAGGTTAGGCACAGGGGTTGTTACCACTGGGGGAGGGATGGCATGCACTTGGGCAGCATGGGTGGAGACATTCGGCCTTGTCTGCCTCGGGCCATCCTGGGAGGCGACCGAGGAAGCTGGTCGCTTGGGCGGCTGTGTCGACTGTTCTCCTAGAGAGTGACTCACTAAAGCCTCTTTCCCAGTGTTCCTATCTGTCCTATCCTCGCTGGGCTTCGGCTGTAATTTGAACAGGGTTTTCAGGGAAAAGAAATTGTCCCTGGTAACCTGTTCAAAACGGTCAAGCCTGTCCCCCAAACTTTTGACTTGGTCAATAAGTGGAACCAAAAGAGACCTGACCAGTTTCTCGATCGGCTCCAGAAAGAGACCCTCGTTGGCTAGGTCAGGTGCTGCTGGGACCAGCAGGGGGGGTAGCACTGTGTCAGCTACAATTGGAGGGGCATTAGAGTTCCCAAGTGGTGCAGGTCCTCAGGCACCTGGGAGTGTGGAACCCCTGTGGGGCTGATACCTGGCGTGCTTAATAAGCGTGGAGTGGCAGCCCTTTCGGATGATGATCGCCCTTTTCCCTTTCCTTTTCATAGGCCCCTGGATAGATCGAGTCTTGGGCGGAAGTTGAGGGTCGGGTGTGGGAGCGTCAGAGCAGTATTGGGACTGAATGCCAGGAGAACCGGCTGTGGGAAGGTCGGGGCCGGACTCTACAACCACGGTACAAGGGCTGGCGAGGTGAGGATCAATCAGCAAACTTTCTACCCCATCTGTTCCAATCTCTAGTGGTGCAATATGAGAATCCCCAGGTAAATCCCCAAGCAAGGGTGCAGGGGAAATGGAGATTGGTGAGGACATCACTAATGCCGAAGAAGGACTTTTTGAAGGGGGGAAGTCAAAAGAGAGGCGCCGTTCTGATATGGCGATCTCATTGTCAATAACAGCCGCCACCCTAGTGAGAAATTTGTCCATAGAGCCGAACATGGCACCCCCTGGGGCACTTTCACCGCCACCCCTCAAGGCCTTACCGGAACGGATTGACATGCTGGATTCCGGGCCCACGATGAAGCACCACGAACTAGGACCTGTTGCAGTGGATGTAAGAGGGGTGGCCCAGCCCTGCCTCCTCCTGCCCCGGACGGCCACAGACGGCCCGCCCTTTGCCCGGGCTTCTCCCGCGTGCTCCCGCACGGCGGGGAAGGGGCGTCCCTTTATGGGGGCGTGAAGCGAGGGGTGGGAGGGGCAACAGGTCAGCTGGTGTGCCGGAAAGCAGGGGCTCCTGGTTAGGTGAGTCCCTGCAGCGGCGCTGATGGTGTGAGCGTAGTCCCTGCTCCCTCGAGTCCTTCTTTAGAAGCTGTGAGCAAACGTGCTCCCAACGTGCTCCCAACAGCCACACAAGCCCCCAACTGCGAAGCGGCACCCGCGGAGCGGGTGCGGCTAGTTGTGGACGAAAACAGCAGTGTCAACAGCAACCACAAGGAAACGCCGGTAAGCCCTCGGCGTGTGTGTGTCTTTTATATCTAATAATATTTCTTTAATTGCTGTGAAAGGAGTTAAAGTGATCTGTTATGAACAAGGTCTTGTTCCGAGTGGGCATTCCAGAGATAGTTCCAGATGCCGGGAGGATATTAGGTGGGACAACCTTACTGTTGTCTTTGTTGCAAGCTTATTCATTGGAGTCGGTGTTACAGTGCATCTTTTAGCTTAATAGACAAATTTAATGGTTTTCCTCTTCAGTTTCAGGAATCGGTATTTATTCAGCAGTTATACCCCATAATTACCTACTTTTGATCCAACTTCAAATTCTGGTTCCCAGATTGCTTACACCCTGGCAAAAGCGTCCCCGCCCCAAAAGATGAGACTCCTACCTCACTGCCCAAAAAAATGGATTTTAGTTGCACCACTCCAGCTTTAACTTTCTAAAGTGTTTAATTGGTGTTTGGTAGTATCCGATATCTTTACTTTTAATGTGGCAGACATTACATCACGACTTTTCTGCAGAAGTCCCACTCTGCCAAAACCTAAATAAGACCTGAAGTATGGCTTAAAAGGCACAAATCGAAGATTCATCCATTGAAATGTTCCTGTTTACACTGTCGATTTTTGAAGGTTTCTCTTCATGATCGAATTTGCCTTCTTTGAGAAGGGTCTGCATGTCATATACTACACTGCTTTAAATAGTTCTCAGAAATATCCTTGTGGCCTGTTAAAGAAGGGTACATGAAGAAACTGGAGCTGCAGATTCATTGTTCACTAGAGCATCCCCAATGGCTCTCAGGGTCTAGGTCAGCTTCGTCTAGGGAAAGAGAGGGGGGGGGGGCGTCTCTTCCACAAAGGAAGCTCTTTGTGTGGTAAGACACATTTCCCAACCATTTGTTAAAAGACAATCTAAACTTACCATTTTTCATATATAATCTAGAAAACAGCACGAATGTGGTGAAAGGTAATGGGCCTTCCCCCTTATTAACTCCAGTGCCTTACAAAAAGATAGTCTTTTGAATGTATACATTTTGTTGATACTACAAACGTAAAGCAGAGTATATCCTTTATAATTCTAATCTAAAATGTATATTTTGTGTGCTTCTTTTGTAAAATCACTGCAAATTAGATCCAAGTGCCTAAACAGTGTTGATTCTTTATTGGACCAAATAATACTTCAAGGGCTTCCACTTGCAATCAAAATTAGTGTTGTAGTTGCAAGAAGTACATTGATGGATGTTCCACTGTAGACGATATACGTGGTATTGCACGATATATCACTGCTGTTGAAATGTACAGGGCAGCCCTAGTACGCTTTCTCTCTTACCTTCTGTAAACACTCCAGTGTGAGCTGCTGCTCGGCGGCTTTCCAGGTGTCTTCACAGCTTGTTTCCATGAAAACCTAATTAATCTTCTATTTACACCTATGATCGTCTGCTTGGCAATGTTGTTTCAGCCTCTTGAGACTTTGAAGGGGCTAGTGATACTCTGAGAGCCTTTCTCTGGTGTCACAGATCCTCGTCATCTGCTGGCTCTGTCATGGCGCCTGCAATAGGCTCGGTGCAAGTTCAGTTACACAGGCTTAATTTGCATAATTTACAGCACTTTGCATTACGCTTTCACGCTAAATTATGCCTTTACGCCACATGGCTTAATTTGGTGGCACGTGGGTAAATAGTCCAATTGCGGAATGCACCACAGCAACAAGTACAGCCAGAATGTGATCAGCCCTAGTTAGCGACTCAGATCTATTTTGCACCTTTTTAAGCACAATGTGCATCCTCGCATCAGTTTTGGATCCGAGGAAGGAACTTTATGCTGAAAACATAGCGCTGAATGCCACAGTTTTGCGTAATTGCGCAAATGAAAATTACACGAATTTCGCACATCGCTAGGCTACACTTTTCTGCCATTCTGGACGCCTGTAAAGAGTCATCCGCTTTTCCCTTAGTGTGGGCTTTGAGATGGCTTGAACTGAGGCGGCCAATTGACTCCCCTCTGTGTGTCGATCCACCCTCTCCATGCTAGGGAGGGACAGACCATTGGTTGAGAAGGAGAAATGGTTGCTATTACTTAATCTGTAAACAATGACCAGAGACTGTCTGATCCAGTTATTGTTTAAATCTTAAATTTGCTTCTTTTTATTAGTAATTTGGGGTACTCTTTTGTTTCTATGATTTATTTTAGGAATGAGTGATGAGGTCAAGGAGAAGTTCTCTACAGCATTTTCCATCGTGGGGATGTTCTCATCACATGCTGTGGGGAGCCTGAGTGTGTTCTTTTGTGCAGAAATAACACCCACTGTGATCAGGTAAGACTGTGGCTGGAATCACCTTGGGACCTGGGGTTAGAGGGAACATGTTTCACCAGGCCAGCCGTGTGGTTTTCTGGATTCTCAATTTATACTCAGTGCTGAAAATGTAAAGAAAAATACTCTGTAATCCTATACACTGGGGGTTTAGGGGTGGCAGCCAGTGCTTAATTTGAGCCCATGGTTTCCAGTGCTTAGCACTGGCACTTAATCATTAGCACCGGCCCTTAGTCAACAACACCGGCACTTTTCATGAGCACCAGTTAAGGACACATTCATTTTTGTTAGGCACAGGGAGGTCAAGTGATTTCCCCAGAATCACAGGATGTTGAGCCAAGACTCGAACCTGGTTCCCCAACTCCGAATTCTGCAGCTCTGGCCAGTACGCCACATCCTCTCCCCACTTTCATGGTTAGTAGTTAGTTCTGTTTTAGGAGAAATGGGTTGGTGGAAGCCGCCCTATAAAGCTAAGGTACCCCCTATTTCCTTGAGGTCCAAGAGGAGGGGGATTGAATAAGTAAGGAAGCCGCCTCCTGACGTTAACCCCAGCACTTATTTTTTTCAAAATAATCACTGGTGGCAGCGGAAGGGGGTGTATTCATTTTGAGATCAGAAATAAAGAGAGTAGCATGACAATCAACTTAAACATTTTTTAAATAAACTCTGCCCCAAAACAATTTGCAACTAGGACAAACAGAAGAGTAAATCTGTTCTGGTTTACTTAACTGACTGTAGATTAAACCATATTGCAGAGTTAAGGCACCCACTGCAGAGGTCTTTGCATACCGAGCAGGTTCCGGGGAATAATAGCCATACATTACTTCTGGTGGCAAATGCACTTACTGGAGAGATCTGTGTACTGTCACGTCACAGGTTTGATTCACCATAAAGTAGCAAAGAGGGTTAATATGCCTGCTGCAAAATTTTTATTTTATTTAGATAGATCAGTGGGTTACTGCTTTCGTTTCAGATAGTGTTCCCTGCAGGTCACAAGTTACTTACATTACTCGAGTACAGATTAGTGAGCGAAGAACCTACATCAACAGTCAGCGTACAAACTGCAGGTTACAGGCTCCTACGGGTCGCAGCTACAATCCTTGCAGAACAGCTTGGTGTGTTGTGAACCTGCAACAAGGAGCAGCGTACAAAGTGCAGGTCATAAGTGTATAAACTTGCTGTTTTTTCCTCAGAATGTTGGTATTCTAAGGCTGCAAAAAAGGATTCCTTTGGGTAACCATCAACATTTACTAGTTCTGTATAAATGGTTGTTGATGCAATTGCTCATATAGAAAGATAGATGATCTTGCAGTGCATGCATATCTTGTGCCTACAGAGATTGAACAAGTCAACAAAATGCCTCCAAATCATAGTGTATCCCGTAAGACCCTGTGCAATGACAAGCTAAGTGCCTTTGTTTCATCCATGGTGTTTGCATTGAGGTGTCTGGCTCAGGCTAGCACCGTCCCAGCCAGTGTAAGGAGCGTACTTTTACAAGAAAATGGGTATGTCCTGCTCTGAAGGCTCCGTGCAGTATCCCTGCCCAAGTTTTGTTTAAAATTAGATTAATAACTTACACGCAACCATAAATCTGCCGTACCGCCCTCCTCCCTCAAAATCAACGTATGTATCTCTCAATGGGGTTTCAACTTACGGGTCACTGGGAACTACTTTACATTCAATGTATCGGTTTGATTCTAGTCAGTGCTTGAAATGTAATAATAATTGAAGTGCAGGTACTCGGTACTCAGTACCAGAGTACCTTGCTTGTTTCTAAGAAGTGCGGGTACTCTCCAATTAAAAGTATTACGTCTCTCTTCAGAAGTGCCAGTACTCTACCTCTTAAAATAAAAAAGTGCTGGTACTCAGTACCGGCCCATTTAAAGCGCTCATTCTAGTTTAAACGGATGAGCCCCTCCATATTCAAAGAGTCATCACTGTGTTCAAGTGACAACTTTTTATAATGTGCTCGGGTTTCAGCAGCAAAAACGTGCTTGTGTTAGGATGGCCTCATTTATATTCCTAACACGTGTCTTCTTAAAAAAGACCTTTTGGAATTTCACTGCAGATTTCCTCGCACAGGCCAATGTGAAGCAAACAAAACTCATAACCTTTCTTTGGGTAGGGTTTTTAACACTTTCAGTAAAACATTATCTCAAGAAACAGAGTATTATGTGCAGTTAGTAATTCGGAAACACAATCTTCAAGTCAAGGGTGGCTAATAACTTCAAAGCTGACTCTTCATTGATGTAATTGGTGACAAGTTAGGGGATTTACAGGGCTATGTCTGGATTAATGCTTCACCTATTACCTCCTTACTGGAGTAATTACACGGGGGAATGCTGTTTACATTAAGTGCACTTCCCGGTGGACCATGCCATCTTCACTCCTGCCTGCATCTAACAAGTGTTAACTACTAAAAGCCATGGCATGTTGCGTCTGTGCATCTGCCTGTATATTTGTGTGTGTGTGTAATTATTTTTCACTGAAGTGGTGTTATATTTAAGTAGGATACAAATATCATACTTTATATTTTTTTTTAAACTCAGTATTTACGGAAAAAAACAGAAGGTTAAAGTAACATTATAGTTAGGTGAAAATGCAAGTTTTAGTGAAACATTCAAATGAAAAAAAATTAATCTGGCTGTAATAGTTAACTGAAGTAGCTATAACTTGCGCACTTGCTTTGTGCAGTAATGTCCGTAATGATGTAATTTCAGATGTCATCAGTGATGTAACTAATGATGTCATAAAGCAAGTCATGAATGATGTCATATAAAAGATCATAAGCAGTGGATGGCAAGAGTGCAAGCTATAGTTTCTTTATATATATTAGACATTTGTGGTTGCCACTATGCATTTATAGTCACAGTTTCCAATGGAAAAGTATTTTTTATTTTACTAATGACTTTGGTACTGTTTGGCTAATCTTCATAAAACATTCCGAAAAAAAAAAGTTCATCAACCTCAGTTCCTTGCTGGAAATGTTTGGTGTGATCTGTTAAGTTGGGTCTGAGAAAAGGGGGGGGTCTTCAAATAGCTTTTGCCCCTTTCAACTTCTATTGGGATTTTTTATGGGCACTTCAGCCAAAATGGTAGAACAGAATTGCACAAAGGTAGTTGGAGTCCAATAAAGCCCTTGCGGGTCCGAAACCACAGAACACGCTATACATTTTTATAACCGCATATGTTTCGGACCCACGAGGGTTTTATTGGACTCCAATTCCCGTGATGCAACATATTCAGAGGCCCACCTGGGCAGGATATATATTGAGGGGTTATATGAGTTGGAGTAATTACGAAACGAACATGGCCATGCATGCTGACTCTGAAGAAGGAGATTTTACTCTGAAGCGCATCAGGCTAGGCATGCGATCATTAATTTATCTGACTGTGACCTAAGTTGTTCCTGTGCTTTTGAAAGACTTGTTGGGAGTGCATTCTATAAAAGGCAACTTGTGAGACTGAATATATATATATATATATATATATATATATATATGTATATATGTATATATGTATGTATATATGTATGTATATGTATGTATATGTGTATATGTATGTATATGTGTATATGTATGTATATGTATGTATATGTATATATGTATGTATATGTATATATGTATGTATATATGTATGTATATGTATATATGTATGTATATGTATATATGTATATATGTATGTATATGTATATATGTATGTATATGTATATATGTATGTATATGTATGTATGTATGTATGTATATATGCATGTATATGTATATATATATATATATATATATATATATATATATATATATATATATATATATATATATATATGTATATATGTATATATGTATATTACCTACTGGCGGTCGCCAGTAGGTATATATAGTTAGGATTTTTTCCCTATGGGATTTTTGAAAATTCTATGTCTAATAACTTTGGCGTTTGTGGACGGAATTGGCTGAAATTTTCAGGAAAATGGCACATTTTGTTTCTGGGCAGCCCCTGAAAATTTTGGGGGGGTTCGTCAAGGGGGGGCCGAGACAAAAGGGGGGTCCCAAAACGCGTTTTTCCCATGTTAATTTCCATAGGGCGGTTGGCCTCACTTTTAGCCCGAACGGCTGAATGGATTTGCACGAAACTTGGCAAAATTGTAGGGACTGGTAGCCCGATGTGCCTTTTGTAGGTCTCAATATATGTGCTCCAGTGGATTTTGAGAAATTAACGTTTAAAAAAAGATATATATCTGTAACAGCGGACTGGGCAGCGGCCCAGGACGCGTACTTTTCGCGCAACGGAGCTTTGTGAAGCGAAGCTGATTGGTTCTCCGGCGTCTGTCAACATTCCAAACAGTCCGTAGCGGCCGCCATCTTGTCTCTCGGTAGGATCGAGAGACAAGAGGAGGTCAAAACAAAGGGGGAAATAACTATAAGGGGGCATAGTAGATCCTCGCTGACCCCCTAGGTTTGATGTGGAGGTTTTAAAAGGGCCCCGCGGGGCAAAAAATAATAATAATAATAATAATCGAACGGCTGAATGGATTTGCACGAAACTTGGCAAAATATTAGGGACTGGTAGCCCGATGTGCCTTTGCTAGGTCTCAATATATGTGCTCCAGTGGATTTTGAGAAATTAACGTTCAAAAAAAGATATATATCTGTAACAGCGCTCCGCTTCGCGTAACGGAGGTTTGCGAAGCTGATTGGTCATTCTGTCACTGGGCTATAGTTGGGCTACATCTGGCTGATATTTGGGCTACATTTGTTTTTTTGTGTGTCTGGCGGCCATCTTTGGGCTACATTGGGCTACATTTGGGCTCCAACATATATATAGGCCAATGTAGCCCAATATATATTTTTCAAAGTTAATTTTCGTAAAAACCACTGGAGCATATATCTTGAGACATAGCAAAGGCACATCGGGCTACCAGTCCCTACAATTTTGCCAAGTTTCGTGGAAATCCATTCAGCCGTTCGAGCTAAAAGTGAGTCCAACCGCCCTATGGAAATGAAGGAAATGAATGGGTAATTTGTAATTAGCAAATAGCTCATCGCAAACTAGGAATGGTAAAGAATCGCTATTTATTCCTTAAAGTTCGCTATTTAGGAAATGCAAAAAACTTTGATACATATGGCGGTTCATCTCTAACAAGATAAGAAGCATAGGGATACATTTATGATGACTGGCGCATCACCAGGGATGTGTTAGTCATTCTGTGCCGCTGTTCCGTCACCTATGGTGTGCTGCATTTACAATGCGGCGCATCATGGGGCAAAAACAGCACAGATGCGTGATGTATCTGTGCCGTAAAGATGGCGCATTGCTGGAGTTGTATCGCAAGTGTGATGAAGCTCCAGCAAGGGTCGGGGGTGCCCCTGTCGCAGGGTTTCTGTTCTCACACAGAACTGTGGACAGAGGATTGGAACCTCGGCGAATTAGGGTGTCCCAAAACTCACGTTAGTAATCAAAAACTCCTTAGCAAGCTAGGTACAGTGTCACATTGGATATAACAAACTCTCAATGTTTAGACAATCCAGAATATGAACTTATAGTACCTCAGGATACGTGGAACTCATGAACAGTCGGTCGTTATATATTTCTTAGAAACCAGAACATGGAGTTAAGAAGAACACATGTGTATTTGAAATGTTTATTTACTAATGCCGTCTTCACAGGCGTAGTATCTTAGATAATACAAGTACACATATTATCAGTAGCAAAATTACCAGCATAGTTACTAGTACATAAAAAGCGAATGGTGATAGTATGTTAACATGCTGTAAATGAATAAGAGTTAGCAACACTTATAAGCAGCCGCGGGCCGTGGAGGGAGTTACGGTGGGGCAGGGAGGCGGGGAGGGGGAGGGGCAAGGTAGAGAGGGCTCCACCCTGCTTCTCCCCCTCCCCGCCTCCCTGCCTCACCGTAACTCCCTCCACGGCCCGCGGCTGCTTATATCTCACCCTCCCTAATACACATATTATATTATTTGCTAAGAAGGTCTCTTTGTGTTGGTTTAGGGCGTGCCCATACTTTAGTGTCTTAGATTTGAAGGAATCACATCAGCATACACCAGCTCTCTCTTCATGTGAGCCGCATCAACTGTTATGTATGTGTGTTCGGCAAAGCAATATAAAACCCGCCTCATGCCCAGAATTGGCAGAAGTTGCACTTATGTTATGAGTATGAAGTCGTGGAGATCAGACCTCATAACAATTCTGTATCGTGTTGTTCTTGAAACTTTAGCACTCGCTGTACAGATATAGTTTAACAAGCAAAGCAGATAGTAGAGCAATAACATATTATTCTCATGTAAACCACGATGAACTACTAGGTGGAAAGCTAAAGCAACAACTAAGTGTCGTGTGCAGAAGTTGCAAAAAAGGAAAAATGGCGTTTAAACCGGTAATGAGCCCATGCTAACTTAACACGGTGTAAAGATATCCAGGACCTAGATGACACCTCCCCATGATCCGGAAACGAACTGAATAAGATAATAGAAGTGCCATCTCATGAGAGCAGATTGCAAGTTTATATGTGGACGGTCCGCAAGGTAAAGCATTAAAAACTAGGAAAATTTAATGCTAAAGAAAAATAAAACAGCCAAGTACTTTATCGAGTCTTAAGCCAATAGGCAAGGTAAATAATAAAAACTTGACAAATAAGTCAATGAATTGTCAATGAAATGCTAGTACTCAGCATATCAAACATGAAAAAGGTCTATGACATAACTGTGTATGCAAAATAAGCTGCAACAGCCTCCAATAGGAAGTCACCGTCTTCATCCGAAAACAGTTCAGCCATCCAATTTAAAAGCGGAAAAGAACATACATGCTCTCCCAGCACCGGATCCTCTATCACCATCAGAGGACAGCTCGGTGGATTTTCAAGAAAGCTCTGTTCCAAGAAAGACTGTGCTGCCGCCAGTAAATTCCAGGGACCAAGTAGTCCATGCATCAATGCCACAGCCATAATCCTTTCGCCAGGACAAACCAACTCGTGAGTAATGATAGGAGTCATCAGCTGATTAAAGTCGACGTCAGGAGAAACCGGTCCGCAGAGACACAAATCAATGGCCCAATCGAAATCACAGGTCAGGCAGTGAAATACAGGCTGGACACAGGTGAAGTAGGAGAATCGAAAAGATAATCCATATGCCGTGCTTAATATCGCCAACGGCATTGTGCCATAATATTCTAGCATGCGATTGCGGAACAGTGTCAGCAGCTGCAGGGTGGGAGGTTGCATAGGAGGGACATCCATATTTAAAAATGTAAAAAAGCACAAGAGCGTCCGCTGGTAATGCAAGTAAAAATGCCAATCCACGAACCAGAGTGGAGAAAATAGAATGAAAGGAAGCAGGGATGAGTCCAAAGATTTTCTCAAATGAAGTCACGAGACCACTGGTAACAACTTTAAAAAAGTGCGCCAGGGACTTTGCGGAGGATGCGTTAAAGATAGTCGGAACCATCTTGCTGAATTTGAAAGGCAAATCTGAATTGAAAAGTGTGTGCACCTCTGTACGGGTGTTCGCTATGTGAAGCATGAAAGTTTCACGGGCCGAACTCAAGGCCACCTCTCTCTGAGACAAAAGAGCTCTTATTCTTGCCATGCCGTTGAAATCTGTCCCAAGGTTGGTATTTGTGGCCAGATTGAAAACTCCCTATGTTCATGTGTGGGAGGAAATAGAACATTTCTGCAGCAAATAACCCGTTCACTTACTGTTACGATAAAAGGAATACTTTTAATTAACTCAGAACAATCTTCATTATTGAGCATCAAATAACTACCATTTTCCAACAACTTGAACGTGGGGATGATAGCAGGAACTGGCGTGCCTTGCAACACGCAAGCCATATTTGGTCGGTGTTTGTTGCATGAACCGTGTAACTGTATGTGCCTACACATTAGTGAATGATCTGGCGTCTCAGTGCATTCCTCTACATTCAGATAAACTTCTTGATCATATTTGAAACATCTGTATGTGTATGGAAGCGACCAGACCTCATGAAGAAAAGCACTACCTAAAGGTTCATAACGACCTATTGGTATATATTTCATACAATTTGAAAACTTATATAAAGCAAAAGGCAGCGTTATTAAACCGTGGATAAGGCACGTTGCCAAAAAACCCGCAATCCTCTGCTGATGATGTCACTGAGCATGTCATGAATGATGTAATATGTGACATCATCAGCAGTGGATTACGGGTAATAGTATCTCTAGTTTACTCCCCTATAGCTGTCTTTCTTTTAACATAAGTGTCTGTTTCCTTCCCTTATACTTACTGTTTTTGGTTCGCTTCCGGTTCGCGTACCGGGGAGCGAACTGGGAAGCGAACTAAGAGAAATAGAGGTTGGCACAGTTCCAAATATTGTACCAATTTTTTAATAACGGGGAGGTAGTTCTGAAAATAACTTTTTTTTTTATTTTTCAGAACATTTTTTTACTTTTTTTGAATTTTTCTGAACAGTTTTATATTTTTTGGGGTTTTTCTTGGAGGGGGCAATGAAAACGATTCATTGTAAAGGGCTCAACAGGAGCAACAAAACAAAAAAAAGAAGTATTTATTATTTTGGGCGTTTCGTACAAACTTGCATATGATAGTCAATAGCTCTGTTGATCAGAGTGATGCTTTTTTCTCCGTAGGAAATGAATCCATCGCAAAATACGCAGATGTGTTTTACATCACCAAATCTCATTTGTATATTTGGCACCATCTCCCTGCCCTCTGGTCCCGTTACTTCCGGTACAACAGATCTTCTGGCCATAATAGGGAGATTATCTAGGTCGTTCCGAAACTGTGCAGCACTGTAGTTGTTAGGATGCCACCTAGTCATATGGCGATGCATTGTGTAGTTTCCGAAACTGTATTTTTTGTCGGTCCCTCTGGACAGTCTATCTTGACATATAAGGCAAGTTACGTATCTTGCATTTACTTTTTTCTGACCTTTGGGAATTTTAAAAAATTGCCAAATGAAGTTTTCTTTCCGGTGAGACGTCCTGGGCTGCTCAGGCAAAAACTGCCTCTCTTCGTGCTCGTCCTCCTGTTCCTCTTCTTCCTCTTCTTGTTGAATTATAACTTGAGCAGGTGGTCCACTCTTCCTTGGATGTGGTGGAGGTGGTGGGGAAGCACCAGCTGAAGCTACTAAAGAAGCCATTGCTCAGTGATCACAAAGGGTCTTTCTCTCACAATGATGAAAGTCAGAGTGAGGAAAGAAGGAGGGATTTTCATCATTTGGGAAAAACAAGAGTTCTCAACCAATCAAAAGTGTTCATTTTAGATTATATGACCTAGTCTTACATCATTAGGAAACCAAAAGTGAAATGAACCAATGAAAAGTGTTATTACCAAGTCACATGACTTGCTGTGTTTACGTTAAGCGCTTTGCAGGGCCTCCCGGTTTGCTTCCAGAAACCTGCGCTTTGCGACTCGGTTCGCGTACCAGTTCGCTAACGTTGTACGTCATATGACGTATCACGCGACAACGTGAAACGTCATGCGGACGGGAGGCGTCACGATGTTGTTTTCTAACGCGGCACTTGCGGTAAAGAAACGTTTACCGGCTCGCGGTCTATTTCGCGGCATCAAGGTCAGCTAACGGGAAGCTTCCCGATTCGCGAAGCGGGAACGAAGAAAAAAAAATATTTTAAAAAAAAATTATTCATAAACATATAAAATATATTTTTGGATTTAAAGAAGAATACATTTTACAGCTACAGATATTAGCTGTTAAAAAACCAATGAAATTCACAGAAAAAACCATAGGTTATAGACCATATATAGTTAGGAATTAGCATTTACAAAACCTTGAAAATTCACTGAAAAAAACATAGGTTATAGACCATATATAGTTAGGAATTAGCATTTAGAAAACCTTATTTTACTCACACAAAACCATTGAAATTCCATATATAGTTAGTTGCACTAACTATATATCGCGCACCCGCAATCCACTGCTGATGATGTCACATATTACATCATTCATGACATGGTCAGTGACATCACTGATGACATCACTGATGACATCTCAAATGACATCACTGATGACATCACTGATGACATCTCAAATGACATCACTGATGACATCATGACACACCAATACCAGTTACTACATAAGCACTCACTGATTCCTACGTCTACACACACATTCACTCATTCACCCATACAATCACTCATACATACAGTCACTTATTATTACAACACTATCATATGCACTCATACACCTATGCAGACAGTCACACACTGCCACTCATCCATGGAGTTACTCACACACCAAGCCAGTCCTGTAAAGAATCAATCACACTTCCATTTCTTCATCTATACAGTTAAACACAGAACACCATACTTCAGTGACATCACTGATGACATCACTAATGACATCTGAAATGACATCACTGATGACATCCCAAATGACATCACTGATGACATCATGACACACCAATACCAGTTACTACATACACACTCACTGATTCGTACGTCTACACACACATTCACTCATTCACCCATACAATTACTCATACATACAGTCACTTATTATTAGAACACTATCATATGCACTCATACACCTAGTCAGTCCTGTGAAGAATCAATCACACTTCGATTTCCTCATCTATAGTTAAACACAGAAAACCATACTTTTCACACATATACTAACACATACTTACTCTCTTATACAATCACTGATACAAGTACACATTGATATGCACAGTCACACACCTCCCAGCCAGCCACACACACACTCAGTCTTCCATACATCCAGTCATTCTTCAATATGTAAAACGTATTTAAACTTTACAAAAACACACAGACACTAGATGATGTCATCAGTGATGTCATTTGAGATGTCATCAGTGATGTCATCAGTGATGTCACTGACCATGTCATGAATGATGTAATATGTGACATCATCAGCAGTGGATTGCGGGTGCGCGATATATAGTTAGTGCAACTAACTATATATGGAATTTCAATGGTTTTGTGTAAGTAAAATAAGGTTTTCTAAATGCTAATTCCTAACTATATATGGTCTATAACCTATGTTTTTTTCAGTGAATTTTCAAGGTTTTGTAAATGCTAATTCCTAACTATATATGGTCTATAACCTATGGTTTTTTCTGTGAATATATATATATATATATATATACACACACACACACAATACCTTTAAGGAGCAAGCTACACAAAAATGTATACACATTTACGTTTTGTGGTCTCTTTATTGTGCAAAGGCTACTCTGGGGCAGTGGTCTAGTGGTCTTGTTGTCTTGCAAACAGCACACGCCCAGTGCAAACAAGAACAGTGAATCAGTGTGCACATTAAGGATAGCTTGGAAAAATCACCAGGATTTATTTGTAATGTTTTCTCCTTGACCACTTTTCAGAAGACTGCAGTGTATACTAACACACAGTGAAATAACTTCACAATAGACGGGATCTAAAGGCCACTGGAAAGATGAGGGTGGCTACCAAGGATGAATATGAAAAGACCATCAAATGCTGAGGGATATGGCATCAATAACTCCTTTGATGTGCCATGCTCCCATCATTCTAACATGTGCCCACCTATTGCCCTCAAGCTCAAATACTGTGTGCAGACTGCAGTGTGAATTGGGTGTTTGCAATAAGTTGTGGGGCTTGGAGGCAAGCTGTTGGCCAAAACTATTGCATGCGGTTCAAAGTCTAACAAAGAGAACATTTTTGCCACAGAAAGAGCTCATGAGGCCGCCATATCTATTTTATTGGAAGAGTGTGAGGTTAGAGGTATGCTGCAAATATGTTGCATCCCTTGTTTTCCTGCCCAGTGATTGGTCCTTCTGATCTGACGTCACCCAACATTACACCAAGGCTGCCAGAGATCAGCACAGAACTCTCTTAGGTGCTAGTTTTGAAATGTGGCAGTCGGAGGGGTCACAGGTAGGAAAAACATCCATGTCTTTTCTGCACAGTTGATGGTGGTGCAAGTCTCTTAGTTGGGCCCATGCTGCTGCCACACTGATCACACATGATACCATATAGCAGTGAGCACCACAGAATTGTACAGAAGATCTACATGGAGAGCTTGGCGAGCACCAATGAACAACTGTGAAACGCTTGAAATCAAAGTCCACTGCAGTCTCCATCGTTAATTTTGCATAAGTGGTCAATCCACAGGAAGCGTCTTTCCGGTGCGATGGAGGACCAGCTACTGGGGACTACAGGTGAGCAGGTTCATAAATTGGTGATATGCAAACACGCTGGCCCAAATCATGCTCAGATTTAAATGCCCACGGTAGCCGCCTACATCTGTATTCAAGTACTCCTGGAAAAGAAATGTAGATGGGCACAGGTATAAAATCCCCAAATTATAAAAGAGGAGGCATGTTGCATCAACTAAAGTCTCTCTGCTAACAGGAGAGTATTTCCTTCGCCAATCCTATTCATTGAAAGTCTTGGACCAAAGACCTGACATTTGAACGAAAGGTGAAGGAACCTGGGGATCCTTCAGACCGGTATACCTTGATGCGATCAGGTCCACCTTGAAGAGGCGACATGATGCTGGCAGCTTTTAGTGCCAGGAGTAAAGTCTGCCATGCATTTGTGCACTTATGCAGTGTTGATGCCTCCTCTTCACATAAGGAGGGACATGACTGTGTCCTGTAGTAGGAGAAGGAACAGCCCGAGCCCTTTGGTATTATCGGCATAATGTGCTTTTCCTAAAAGAACCCCTGAGCACCTTGCCAACTGATCCAAAAGATAAATAAAATGTGCTTTTACCCTGCTGTGAGATTTCATTGAGCTACAATAAATCCTCAGAATTGCCAAAATAGGCAGTCATAGCTTGTGAAACTCTCCAGCAACATTCATTTAATTTCCCCGGATTTTATGTGACTGCTGGAAATACGGTCCCAAGAACGTGTATATTCCGTGTTTATATACATATCGTTTCCACTACACATCAGCCCTGAAGAAGTCGAAGCATAATGTGCTATTAGACGAAACACGTATTGCCTGAAAGTTTAGTTTGTACAACTGCTGTTCCAGTTGGATGTACATGAACTTTCTCTTTGGCGTGAATTAATGAACTGGATTAAAGTGGCCTAAAAATGAACAACGCTTGGATTGGACGTCTGACTCTGTTTGAACTTTGAGTGCTCAGAACTTTAGTTTTTAGTGTTGCCAAAATACCATCGCAAGAAACAGTATTCCCATGAAGCAAATGAAGGAAGCACTGGGAGAAGGGCCGCTGCCAGTGAGAGTGGAGAAGACCCCGTGCTTAATAGTCACGTGCCTGTGGGAAGAGGCGTTGGATGGATAGGGGAGTTGTCTGTGGGGTTGGTTTATTGAAAGTGGGCTTTAACTGTGGGGGGAAAAGAGGCCTGTGAGAGCAAGAGGAGCCATGCATGTTGGGCGAAGAGGCTTTGGGGAGAAATTGGGCTGCGTCTCTAGGAAGAGCAGACCAGTTAATCTTTGTTTTTATGAAGATGGGATCAGCCATCAGAACCAAATGGGGATGTTTTTGCACGATAAATGGACCAGGTGGTGGAGGGCAATGGGCTTGAGGGTGAGGTGCAGTGAGGCACCGAAGGGGTTAACGCACTTATTGGTCAAAGTGGCATAGAGAGGAAAGTCAGCCATTCACTTCCATGCAGAGGCATGTAGCAATGCCCATGGATAGTGGCCAGCTGCCTGAATATCAGAGCGGCCGCATGCAGTCCTTTCAAACCAGGAAGGGCTTCAAGTTCGCCAACGAGCCCTGGCGCTGCGCTGTGGAGATGGTGAGTTTTAAAGCACAGTCCTGGGCCCTGAACAATGATTGAATAAGAGGCCATGGCAATGTGGATTCAACTCTTACAACCAGAGCAGGCATGTTGGGCCAGGCTGAAGGTGGATATTGAGATGTAAGAAGAACAAAAGTACATTAGGAGACTGAATCTTCTGAAAGAAGCAGAGAACAAGAGGTGGTGGTGGTGAAGCACGTTTCTGGAAACTAAGGCGATGACTGAAGGTGTGATTGATAACTATGGGTTCAGAATTAGAAGGGGCGGAGGGGCAAGTACGGGACATTAAAAGGATCGAAAATGGAAGCAGCCTGGAGAGGTGCACAAAAGTAAAGGCCATTTGAGGTCACAGTAAATGGACAACGAATATACGAATAATAAGGGTTTTCATCTCAAGCCAACTGTCAGGTGTGTACCTTGGCTTTCATAACCCTTCTCTCTCTGGTGTCCAATTACTTTCTGGCCCTTTCAGTTGCATATTTAACAGTTCCCCTGTTACAGTGTAGCTACATGTTTTACTAACCCCGAGGCTCCTGCTCCAGTGCATTTAGGGGCATTTTAAGTACTCCCTTGGGTATACATTTTTCGCATGTTCCTTTTATGAGAGTCCTATTATAGATTTTTCCCTGTAACTCGTCGGGAGAATATGAGCAATGAGTGGCCATGTAGCATAATGCGTCCGCATCGCACCCGTTTATATAGGCCTTCTCTGCAAGGAAACACATAGACATCAACTATTTATGAATTGTTTTTCGTAGCGCCATTTCCAACACGTCCGGGTTTCAGAGCGCTGTATATTGCATTGTGATACAAAAGGAGGCGTGTATTGACCGTATTAATATTGAGTAAGGCGACCAGGACCATACACCAGTGCAGACAGAGCAAGAGTATGAGAAATGAGGAAAAGGGACATTTAACAATGGGTTTAGATGAGTACAGCTAAACATCGGTCATTCCCTGGTTTACTGCCTCCAGAACGTCTACCTCAAAGATGCCATCGGGCGAAGGTGTGCATTCACAATACGTAAATTAAGTTCATAGGAGACCTAAAAAAAGATGATACGAGTGATTTCTGTTGCAAAAGAGAATAAAAATACACTAGATGGAATATATACAAATATATCGGTAGGTAAATTTAGGACATAAATACATACAATAGTGTGGGAAATAGGATTGCGGGGCTATGGGCAGAGAGGAATTGGTGTTGATACGTGGTACCCCAGAGTTAACAGTCACTCTAGCGCCTTGAAATAAAAGGACGTTTCTGTCTGGAATTGACACTGTAGCCTGGCACTCGCAGCGAGGTCTACTCCAGAGAAAATGAATAATCAGCAATGCCAAAAGGCGCCAGTCTTGTTCAGAAGGAAGTACATAGGAATTCCCAGCACATTTCGTTAAAAAAGAAAAGAACGGAATGATTAAAATGATAGAACCATGAATAACACCTGATGTAGGGCTCAGGGAAGCGCCCTATCTGTTCCTGGGTGTCAAGTGCGTTGTTTCTCCTGGAGGACAGAAACCCTGAGTACACCGTTCTCTTTTTTAGTTTTCCTAGATATCAAGAAATCAAATCACGCAGTTCACGGAGCACACTGCAAATTAATTCACGATGG
Organism: Lissotriton helveticus; assembly: GCF_964261635.1. Taxonomy (NCBI): domain Eukaryota; kingdom Metazoa; phylum Chordata; class Amphibia; order Caudata; family Salamandridae; genus Lissotriton; species Lissotriton helveticus. The sequence continues at coordinate 1,454,970,184 of NC_136063.1, read as the reverse complement.
CATAAATCAGCATCAAAACAGCGTAACCTAACAATGTGATCATTTTAATGTGTTGCAAAAAGACGCGGTTGATTACACTGTACAAGTGACTTCCGCGTCAGACGATTTTTTTTTTTTTTTTTTTTTATTTCAAAAATTTTTTATTGAAATGGGAACATTTCCCGATGCATAGCTTTAGAACATTTTATTAAAGAATAGTTTATCCGTGAGCCGTACCCATCTGTGTTCAGTTAATGCTGTTAGAGCGCCTCACAGCGGTAGTAGAGTGAATAGCACAACACTTTTCTACAATAAGCGAATTTTTTTTTTAAGAAGTAGTCACTGTTTTTGCTTTTTCTCCGGGCCACATACAAATCTTTATCCCAAAAATGTTTGAAGAATTATGCCTATGTACACGACTCTATCCATCAGGGCTCCTCAAAGGATTCCAACCCTCTAGATGCCATAAAGCCTTCTCCTTCAAAATAGGCACCCAGAATGCCCTCCTTGAAAAGCTCTCAGCTGACCCCTTAATCTTTACTAGTGAACACAGCGGTTACCTCAATCTCTTAGTCTTCAGAATCTTTCAAAGGCTAGCATTAATCAGAGAAACACTCCACTCCACCCAGGGCTCGAGTCCATGGTAGACGCCGTCTACCCACTATTTTTAGAGCAAAGCAAAGCTGGCCACTTTCAGCGAAGTGCCACGTTCCTTTCCTACTTCCGGAATTTACAGAAATATGCTGAACTTATCCCGGTGTAATTTTGTGACTCCGGGACACTTTCAGCAGCACCTGAACCAGGTTGTCTGCTTTTGTTCTGAGCAGCAATATGCAGGCAGGGAAGGGGTTTATCAGATTCCAGCTCTGCCTGTAACAAAAGTGAAGTTAAGGGGCTATTTAGCTTCTTTATAGGAGTATGCTGGCTGGGAGCTATCGGGAGCCTCACACCTAGATGCAATGGAGGGAATACAAAGGCTGACGTCTTATCATTTCACAGGTACTTAAGAGAGAATGGCTTTTGACTTTTCAGTCCTTGTATATAAGAGATATGTATACACTGTAAGAATGTCAGATGTGTTGGTCACTCCACTATTTACACAAATAATTTGAATACCACTATTTTGTTTTATTTCTTTTATAGCACTCTAGCACTTCTGTAGAAGACATGGACATGCCAATGCCCTATTGCCCCGCAAAATTCTACAGTCTTTCTGCCCCTCCCTCTTCCACAGGCAGGAGGGGCAGAAAGCCCACTAGATGGCAGGGATTCTTTTTTGTTTTGTATATAGGGGTGGGGCCTGCCCAAGATGGGCATTCTAATGCCCCGCACTCCCCCAACAAAAATCCACAGTTTCTCTGCCCCCAGGGGGTGGGCTGAAAGCCCACGAGGCACCAGGGATTTTTTTTATACTAAGTGATGGGGGCTGCCCAAAATGAGCATGCCTATGCCCCCACCCCCCCCCCCCAAATATTCCAACTCTCTCCCCCCACCGACCCCAGAGGCAGATGGGGGCAATAGCCCCTGGCTTGCCCCGAGGGAGGGGGCAGAAAGCCCACTAGGCACCAGGGATTATTTTGTGGGACATGCCCAAAAGGTCAAGACAAAGGATGCTGTGCCGTTCCTCATAAGAAAGCAGTACGAGTCGCACTAGTATTACGGTGCCACTGATCTCGGCGAGATCACAGTTGCGCATCCATTTTGTGGATGTAATGCCCTCACACACCCTTGCAGGTGTCATGCTTCATCATCTGGGCTGCTCCTCGTTGGGTTGGCGATGCAATACCCAACTGGCTCACCTCTAAGAGGAGCACTTTATCGGAGATCTTTTATCCAACAGCCGTTTTGTGAAGTGCGGGTGTGGGGCCAGAGGTGTGTAGATGTGAGAGTGAGTTTAAAATAAGGCTGGGAGTGCCTATGAGAAAGTTTATTCTGGGGGTCTCCTGCCTTAGTTAAAAAGTGATAACCAGCACTTGATGGAATGCAATGTTCCTGCTTCAGTGCTGGTTAGTGTGTGTTTATAATGGTCGACATGTTTCTTGCGTTTGTGTTAATTCACTCGCGATTCTTCAGGACCTTAAACTACTATATGTTGAGTCTGTCTACACTAAAGGATCTACAAAAGTATCCAATAGGCTAATCTGAATGTCACAAAAAGAAGGTGCTTATTGTGTCCATGTACCTGTGATGGGCTGGATCTACCTGTAATGACGAGATAAAAAGGCATATAATAAACAGGTGTAGGTTTCCAGACCATAGTAGTGGTGACATAGTACATTTTTCCAGAACATGCATAAATTGTGCAGCTAGTGTATTCCGTGAATAAAAGTGGTTAAAAACATTATGATAAAATATCCTCAGTGAGCAAGTTGTGTACTGCATGCCCCTGTGGGTATTGAAGCATAGCAAACGGTGGTGGTTTAAACATAGGACTCGCCTATTCTGTCAGATACCCAGGCATCAACAGTACCCGGCGGTCTGCACAATAGATTTTAGGCTTCCATGAGGTTATGGCTGTGTAGAAGGATTCGATGTAAAGCGAAAGTGAAGTGCATTCTATCATCTCTCGCTAATGCTTAGTCTGCATGGATTATACGGTAACTAACAAGGTTTCTAGAGGTTTCTCTAGCATCCGTGTGTCATTTTAAGTTGATATGCATTCGTTATAAAGGGTCATGTTATACTGAGTACTACCCTCTGGGTGTGTCCACAGATCAGGTGTATGCCATGTCATAGCATCATAAGATAGTGTAACCTGGCAATCTAGTGTGGGGCTATCTTCCACTCGGTTTGTATTTCCGTTTAAAATCAACATTTAAATTAACCGGCATTGTGTTGACCCAAGCCGCGGGGTGTTTGTGGAGTGCTAACCTGCTCCTGGTCACTGCCCATTGAAAACATTTTGGCGCTATTTGGGCGGCGGCTTTATACACAGGTGGTGGAGTCCCGTTAAATTATTGTTAATTTATGAGGGCGCCACTCCTGCCCATGTTTAGCGACTATGCGACTCGTTGCTCAGGGGCGTAACACATGCCCACGCATCCCCCGCAATGCGGGGGGGCGCTCAAGGGGGCCCCCTCAGCACTGCACTTCGGCCTGAGAACTCCTAATAGAGTTCGGAGGGGGCCCCTCCACGTACCTGGCAGGGGGGCCCCCTCAATTATCGTTATGCCACTGTCGTTGCTAGGTCACTTACATATAGTATGCGGGTAGTCCTCGCTCTCTGTGCGCTATCAAGGGGGTCTCGGTTTTGAATTGTACCATTAATCTGTTCTTGCTGAGCCCCCACCAACCATATGGGAATGGTGTTCTACGGCCCATTTTACAGTCCTGCCATCTGGACGGTGGTACGCACGTCTCACTAATGGTCTTGTAAGCAGCGGCCACGTTGGATTGAGCCTCGGTCCCCTCCCCCCATAAAAGCGCTACCCCTCTAGGAAGTCGTTCCTACGTAAAAACTGCTGCTCACTAAATGAACATGGTGCTCGTTAACTGAAACCAGTGCCTCATACTCAGTTTGTGGATGTATGACGTTACAACGCATACTTTTACAACGCATACCTTTACAACGAAATTTTTACAACGCAAAAACCATTACAACGCATGCATTTACAACGCATGTTTTTACAACGCAGGTACCTTTACAACGCATACCATTACAACGTAAGTATTGGTAAGTATATATTAATTTTTTTAATGTAAATTAATTGAAATTAATATAATTTAATTTCATTTCATTTCAATAATTTAATTTAAATTTAATTTTACTTTATTTTTACCCTGTACCCCAAAAACCCAAAACTGACCCTGAACCCTAAAAATACCCCTTTACCCAAAAACCCAAAACTGACCCTGAACCCTAAAAATACCCCTTTACCCAAAAACCCCAAACTGACCCTGAACCCTAAAAATACCCCTTTACCCAAAAACCTAAAACTGACCCTGAACCCTAAAAATACCCCTTTACCCAAAAACCCAAAACTGACCCTGAACCCTAAAAATACCCCTTTACCCAAAAACCCAAAACTGACCCTGAACCCTAAAAATACCCCTTTACCCAAAACCCCTTTACCCAAAAACCCCAAACTGACCCTGAACCCTAAAAATACCCCTTTACCCAAAAACCTAAAACTGACCCTGAACCCTAAAAATACCCCTTTACCCAAAAACCCAAAACTGACCCTGAACCCTAAAAATACCCCTTTACCCAAAAACCCAAAACTGACCCTGAACCCTAAAAATACCCCTTTACCCAAAAACCCCAAACTGACCCTGAACCCTAAAAATACCCCTTTACCCAAAAACCCAAAACTGACCCTGAACCCTAAAAATACCCCTTCACCCAAAAACCCCAAACTGACCCTGAACCCTAAAAATACCCCTTAAAAAACCCAAACATATAACATTTTAAATATAATTATATACTTACCAATACTTACGTTGTAATGGTATGCGTTGTAAAGGTACCTACGTTGTAAAAACATGCGTTGTAAATACATGCGTTGTAATGGTTTTTGCGTTGTAAAAGTTTCGTTGGAATGGTAGTGCGTTGTAAAAGTTGCGTTGTAAAGGTTGTTTCCCATAGTTTGTAGCCTTGTGTGCTGCCAGCAGGACCTACCCACGCCGCCAAGTCCGGGAGGTACCTGCTCGATGGGCGGCCATGTATTTCTGTAAATCCCGGGGTCATGTGACTCGGGTAGTGTTAACCGTAAGGTCACGTGATGGGTTAGGTTACTCGGGCGGCCATGACAGTGATGTTTTATAAGTCATAACTACCTCCCGCAACATTACTGAAGTTAGATTGGAGGCTTGCTTGCAATACCTCTTTTATCCTGTTAACTTAGCTCACCATCCAAGTATTGGGTGTACGTTCATGAATATTTCTTTTATGTTTTTAAATTATTTAATCAATAGTCGTGTATTGTTGTTTATGACCCCGCATTATTCATTACTAAGGAGGCTTCAAGCACCAACATCATGTTAGCTATGAGTGAATGGTCCCTTCCTTATGTTCACTGTGTCTCCCGTGTGTTGGTGGCCATATGGTTAAGGTCCTGGGATCGGGGTCTCCTGCAGAGGTTGGTTGTAGGGGAGCAGAGTCTTTTACAGTGAGCCTTAACTGCCGTATGAGCCCGGGGCCAAAAACCGAGCTTTGCCCCTTTGCAAAACCATGTTGTTTTGTGATGGGTCATTTTGATGTCTCCACAATGTGTTTTGGGTCCTGCCCTGCCACGGGCTCTTGGCCCACCCACACAAGGGTCCCATTTTTATTGAGAGACTTTGGAGATTGCAGAGTGGGTGGAAGTTTTGGATCAACACAGATTCCAGAACTTTAATCACAGAAATGTGAGGAAAATATTTTGTTTTTTACAATGTTTGAGATTTGCAAGGGATTCTGGGTAAAAAGAACCTGGTGAGAGCCACACAAGTCACCCCATCCTGGCTTCCCCTGGGTACTAGTTTAAAAAAATGTATAGGATTGCTAGTTTTCCTTAGGTGCAGGCTGAGCTAGGGTTCAAAATCCACTTCTAGGCAATTTGCAAAAAAAAGTCAGTTTTCACTGGAAAAATGTGATATGTCCACATTGTATTTTGGCCTGTTTCTTGTTGCAGGCACAAGTGAGGTACCATTTTTATCGGGAGACTTTGGGAAATGCGGGGTGAGTTGGATTTTGTGGGTCCATGCAGATTTCAGAACTTTCCATCACAGAAATGTGAGGAAAATGTTTTTTTTTTTTTAAGTTTGACATTTACAAGGGAGAATGGGTAACAGAACCTGATAGCCACACATCACCTCTTCCTTGATTCCCCTGGGTGTCTAGTTTGAAAACATTTATTGGTTTGCTAGGTTTCCCTAGGTGCCGGCAGAGCTAGGGTTCAAAATCCACAGCTAGGCACTTTGCAAAAAAAAGGGTCGGTTTTCACAATAAAAATGTGGTGCGTCCATGTTGCGTTTTGGGCCGTTTCCTGTCACAGGCACTAGGCCTACCCTCACAAGTGAGGTACCATTTTTATCGGGAGACTTTGGGGAAAGCGGGGTGGGTGGAATTTTGTGGATCTATGCAGAATCTATAACTTTGCGTCACAGAAATGTGAGGACTGAGTTTTTGACTAAGTTTGAGAATTGCAAGGAATTCTGGGTAACAGAACCTAGTGAGAGCCACACAAGTCACGCCATCCTGGCTTCACATGGGTGTCTAGTTTAAAAAAATGTATAGGTTTAGGAATTTGATGTGTCCACGTTGCATTTTGGGTCGTTTACTGTCGTGAACACTAGGCCTGTACACACAAGTGAGGTAGCATTTTTATCAGGAGATTCAGGGGAACACAGAATAGTATAACAAGTGTCATTACCAATTGACTTTCTTTGCATTTCCACCCTCCAAATGACCTTTAATTCACATGCTTGTATGGGTACCCACCATTTTGGAGATGTGCAAAAAAACACTGCTTATAAACTCTATATTTTGTTCCCATTTCGGAAATATATTGGTTTCCTTGGTACCGATTTTTCACTCTTCATATTTTACCAAATGAATTGCTATAAACACGGTACACAATGAAAAACCATTGCAAGACGCAGCTCAGTTATTGGCTCTGGGTTCCTCAGGCTCTTGGTGAACCTATAAGTCCTATATATCCCCACAAACAAAGGGTCCATCTTTACAAAAATCTGTCATACATAGAAGTTACAGGTGAAAACGTTGGCACAAATGGCTGTTTTTTCACCTCAATTTCAATATTTTCTATTTTAGACTGTTAGTTTCTATAGAAAAAAACCTTAAAGATCTACACAAATGACCCCTTGCCAAATTCAGAATTTTGTCTAGTTTTCAGAAATGTATAGCTTTTTGGGATCCATTATTGGTTTCAAAACCCATTTCTACTTCTAGCTGAAAGGAGGTTGAAAGCACAAATAGGAAAAATAGGCTATGTCCCGGTAAAACGCCAAAACTGTGTAGAAAGCTGTCCCTGAAAGCTGAAAAGATGGTGACTTCAGCACCACAAACCCTTTGTTGATGCGATTTTCAGGGAAAACAGATGCTTTCTTCTGCAGCAATTTCTTCCAATTTGTTTAAAAAAAAATGTAGCTGTATTTTGGCTAATTTCTGGGTCCACTCCAGGGGAATCCACAAACGATATGTACCTTTAGAACCCTCAAGGTGTTGCAAAAAAAGGGCGCAAATTTGGTGTGGATACCTTGTGGACAAAAAGAGACAGCGGCCAAAGCGCAAACTACGCCAAATGGCAAAAGAAAAAGGGCTTAGCACGGGGTGAGAACTAGCAGCAAAAGGGTTAACACTATGTTGTAACCTGTATTGCATTTATCTGGTTAATTTCTCCCTAGCTTCTAAGCCAGTGTGAATGTGATGCATGGAATGTTGGTGTGAGAGTCTTGAATGGAATATTTGGGTGCCTGGATGCTTGAGTGTGTCAGTTGGAGTATGGGCTGGAGTATGGGCTGAGCAGCAGGCAGACTGCTCTTGGTGGGGCTGTAATTCTACAACTCATCTACTTGTAATTTAATCAATAAATCTATCTGAAATACATCACAGCTACCTGGGGTCAGTTACTACAGAATTGTGGTGACTAGGATGGGATAGGAAACTACGCATGTTTTAAAAAGTACTCTAAAACAAGAAATCTCTAAAGGAAACCGACAGAAACTAAGAAGAAACCTCCAGTTTGAAATACAAGGTTTGCCGGCCCCACCAGTGTCTTTCACCAGACAGCCCAAGGGTTCTTCTACTTCATTTGATAGATCATTTAGAATTTATTCTACTATTACAGCCTGTGCGATCCTGAGCACTTTCTTTGCTCTTCGCCTTTTTTCCTCACACTGGCCAACGCCAGCACACGCATGGAGTACTCATTGACATCTTCCACTCAACACTGTACAATTCTCAACAACTTAACACAAGTTCAGTAGCTCATCTACCCAACACGGGACTAAGGCTGCTTAACACGGGATCACGGACGGAGCATGTACTTTACATCCCACTCTTCTACTATCGGTCTGTTCGAAGCGTATTTGTTTTGCCTTCTAAAGTGCCAGAATTTCATCTATGGAAAATGCTCTGCACTAGTTTGGATTTTGGCCCTGTGCAAGCGACCGGTGCTGGTCTTCTAGTGAGCCTTATTTTGGCTGTCACTCAATCTCGTGTTTTTTTTAAAACATAGGCAAGTGTCTCATGTTTCACACTTGCATTTTGAGGAATCACCCCATATGCCGTGGGACTGTTTCATTCAAGTATATTTGGCTTTTTAGTTGTTGCTAATCACAGCCCAGTACTATGGCAGTTCAACCGCAGCGTTGCGGTTTGAAAAAGGAAGGGGCACGTGGCTTTTGCTACACATGCAGTCTTACCTGCATGAAACTCCTCGGAGTTCTTTTGAAAACTTCTGTTCCAATGCATCCTTCCACTGCATCTGAACTTCCTGAGTGGCGACATTTGGAGCACGGATGCGCCGGGAGAAACTCGACGCAGGTAACTCAGTCGTGCTGCCATCTTGGAATTGCCGGGATCTTTCAAGCATCGGATCTTCATACTACATCGTGTTTTGCCGTTTTCATCAAAGTCAACAGTCTGATTGAGCAGGCATGATTTTCCTCCACACGGTATTATACAAAGAAGGTACTTTTGAGTTAGTTGGACTCCCTCCGTTTTGTTATTCGATTCAGGCATCTGTATGATCACACGCTGCAACAGGAGCCAGGAAGGGTATTCCTACCTTGTTTGATGTGGCAAATTTTTGTGCCTCCAGTGTTAAGGGCATGATTTTTGTGTGCCCTCAATGGTTATGTGGTAATTCTCTATGAATTTCACACACAAGGAGGTGTGGTTCTCTTCTATTGAGACGCCCTTTGAGCCAAGTTCAGTCTAAAATGGAAAGGCGAAGAGTTTGGTAGTTAATACCACTTCGCGCTGGATGTCATGTAGCATGTCAATTTTAGTTTTTTGCCTTTTTCTTTCTTGTTCCTCTACATCACAGTTCGGTCTCATGTAAAACTTTTACGTTACACTTTATCTACAAGTTACAAGTGGGGTGCACAAGACGTGCGTGCTCAGGGTAGCACTACTCGAGTGAGAGGTAACTCACCTGTGATGGGTTAGTCTAAAGGAAAAAACTTACAAGAGACTAAGGAAAAGTGTTTGCATGACTTAAAGTTCATTTTGCAGTAATGTTAAATGTAGTAATTGTTTTAGTGATACCATGATACTACATTGTTCTTACCTATTCAACACAGTTCCTTCTGTTTGTGGGTTTTAGTTCCAGTCAACAATTTACGTCTTTTCCCTATTGAGATGGGTGTTGTAGGGGTGTCTCTCCCTTGTCACAGTTGCTGGGTCTTAGTCTCTTACAATGTAGTTTGGTTTTTTCTAGTGGGTGTTAGTCCCATCTACGCAGTCTGTAGAGGGTTATAGTCCCATCTACGTAGTTCTAATGGGTACAAGTCCCATTGTTTTGTAGTGGGTCTTAGTCCCATCTACGCAGTCTGTAGTCAGTGTTTAGTCCAAAGTACATAGGTCTAATGGGTACAAGTCCCATGTGTTTTTTCTATTGCTTATGGGTGCGTTTCCCATGTATTCAATTGTTTTGTTCAAATTCTATCCTCCACACAAGGGGTTCCAAAGGATACGAGTTTCATGTGTTCTATTGTTCGGTTAACGTTTCTAATCTTCACTTAGAGGCTCTATGCTACTAATCTCTAAGTAGGGGTTCTAATGAGTACGAGTCCAATGTGTATCATTGTTTGTGCGTATTAGTCAGCCACACTCATGATTGTATGCCCATAGGCCTATTTGGCTGTATGGTTAGCAGTCAACATTCTTTTTCTTTCCTACCCTTTCTATTTTATTCGGTTGATGTTTGGTGTAGCTGTTCCATGTTTCTGGTCCATTTATTCACCTGTATTTTAGGAAACTCAGTTTGTGTGTCCGTCACCAATTTCTTATGTTTCTTCAAAAAGATTATAGGAGGATGATGGGTGGGTAATATATATTTTATGTATATTTATCTTTGTATCTCCTCTACGTTTTTTATTTTTCTTGCATGTACTTATTGTACATGTGTATATTTTCTCTGAATTTACTTTCCATTTCTCTTGTACTTCAGTCTTAATCTTTCATTTAATTTTCTCTTGAACTTATTCTTGCATATCTCCAATGTATTTTCTGCCTTGTTCGAGCTTTATTTTTCGTGGCATATTTGCTTTGATCCCTTCACGTTTGTGTTCACTTTCTTCTTGCTTTTTCTCCACTGTTCCATTTTCTGTTTCTTGGGGTTCTCCTTCTTTGAACCTTTTTCTTTGTGGGTTCCATTTTTGTTTAGTGGAAGAAGGGAAGGCATGTTGTAACCTGTCTTGTATTTATCTGGTTACTTTCTCCCTAGCAGCACAGCCAGTGTGAAAGTGATGCATGGAATATTGATGTGAGAGCCTTGAATGGAATGTTTGGGTGCCTGGATGCTTGAGTGTGTTGGTTGGGGTATGGGCTGAGCAGGAGTCAGACTGCTCCTGGTGGGGATGTAACTCTACAACTCATCTACTTGTAACTAACTCAATAAATCTATCTGAAATACATCACGGCTACCTGGAGTCAGTTCCTACACACTCCCTTGAGACTCCAAAACAAAACACAGGCTTCCATTATCCTTTCACTAAGCCTGTAATGAAGGCCATTGTCCTCTTCATTCACTTTTCCACTTGCTGGGATGCAGTGAATCACAGCAGGCTACTATCAACTACACCTACTCCGGGCAAGTATCTCCGTTCTTCTTCACCAAAAAACTCCGCCGCTTTGTGTATGACTGACTCCAAAACTCTATCCTACAACCATAATCTCTTTCCACACTATATCACTTGACCAAAACATCTTCTTTAATTTCTCCTGCTAAATATTTGCCAATAAAATGCTGTTCACTCTTTTTATTATTCCATCCCCATCAGAAAGTGACCTACAGTGTCCCAACTGGATGCCACTTTCTTATGTCTTAAGCAAAAAAGATTTTCTAAATTGTCTATCAAGGACGACATATAATGCTATCTCTTCTTTAATTTCATTCCCATCTGATGACACACTTACCTCCCTCCATCCATAAACTTTGGGCCCCATAGTGATAGCTATGTGTGTCTTTCCACCTTCATTACCTCAACCTTCTGAGCATCCTCTCTGCAAACCCTTGTATATGTGTTAGTTCCCAGAAAACCGGACTGATGAGAGTGAGGATATCCTTGTTGGCCTTTCACACTGGCCCTTCCCGCCTCTGGAGAGGTTTTCAGTTGGGCTTCCTACACCCTGTTCAACCTCTTAAGAATCTCCCCGTACTCCGCCCTAAGACATTAGACAGACTAGCTTGCAGAACACAACATTCCACTACACAACAAACTGATCAACTTAATATTGATGTTAGTCCTTGGGTTTGCCCACCTTTCTTTAGCTCAAACCATCTTTCTGTCCAACTCACCCCTTCTGTTCATGAACCCACCATCACTTAGCTCTAGCTCGCTCTCCCTCCTTCACGGTGCCGCTGACAGTTCTCCATTGAAATGTTCTACAGATAGAGCATCTTCCTCCCAAGGACCTTAGGAAGAGTTTGGGAGCTGGCTGTTTAAAACCAATTGTGCAGCCCTAGATTTCTGCAGAACCATATGCAGCCACGCCATCGCTTTCAAAGGACATTGGACAGTTCGGAGGGGACCACTGTGCCTACACAGCCTTTCAGATGGTCAAAGCCAAGTCAAAACTCCCATATGGAGGAAAGGATTCAAATCTCACCTTAACTGGAGGATTAAAAGGGTATAGTGCACCTCCTCCTTCAAGTCACAGAACCTCCACCTATTAATTACCTAAGTAAATACTTCAGTTTTGCCCCAGTCGATGTTGTTTATTTGTGACCTTATTGATAAACTGGTGTGGAAGATGCTCCTGACCCCAGAGAAGATTATTTCTTTTCCAGCCACCACTGAGCTGTCACCCACATCCTTCCACTATGGTGTGTTAGGGAAGATCCTCCTGACCTCATGGGTAAAAATGCTTCCTTTTACCCAGCTCCACATGAGGCCCAGAAAGTTGATCTGGCTAAAAGAATGACACCTCCCCCCAGCCCCTGATTCCTTTGATAGAAATTGAAAGTAGATTCTGTAAAATTTGGATTGGTGGGCGGACAAGAGTTTTTCCTCGGTTGGTGTAAGACTTCTATTTGAGTAACTCGGTGAGTGGTCAAAAACGTTTACGCACGATATGCTTTTCTCACACCAACCTTACAAGGGGTTCTCTATGGGGCAAATAATTGATTCCTTAGAATGTTCTCATCTCCCTCAGCAGTAGGTTTCGGAGAGATGAATAGTGTGCAGGAATCAAAAACGTCAGTATATAGGTAAAGAATGAAGCCTGCAAGACCCAGAGTCCATAGAGGGGACAATACTTGGTGGATAGCTACCACACAATGCATGCGAAATTATGACAAAAGGACACTGGACCGAAACAGTCTTCAGAAGGATCTGAATCCCTTAACCTATTTGGCTACAAATAGGTTTAGAATACAAAAGACTGTATGCTTTGTTATTATTCTTTCAACTCCTGTTTTAGCTGTCAATCAGCCTGCTTACTCCTACTGGTTGGCTAAAATGTGTCTGTGGGGTCTGTAGAGAATCCGCACAGCACAATTTATAACTTATTTAGAGGGCCTGAATAATAGAAATGTAGACCTTCTAGAAAACGATTACACGAGTCCGTTTCATAAGGACAGGAGATCAGTGACTTGGTTCTTTGTGAGAAATGCTTGGGAATATTGTCGTTATGTTCAGTAGTTGGGATCTAGAGGCTGTGGGTGTGTTATGGGAGGTTTTATGTTCACTTATGTGTTGAACTATACCCCGAGATTTGTGGCTGCAGGTGGTGTTCTCCTTATGTCTTAGGGGACGGATAAGTTAGGAGGCGGCTGTTGCTGAGCTGTCAGATAAGCACATCTTCAACTTTGCTGGTTTCATGAATTTAGGTTCCACTTTTTGCGTCATGGTCAAATGTGTTCAGATACCTCCTCAACCTTATTACATTCTTTAGTTTAATTATATGCTCTCCCTTGTAGTTTTTGCTCTATTTCTCTAACGTATTCCAAGGCCTCTATTTGCTTCATCGCACCTTAGCTCGGTTGTTGTCTTAGCCCTAAAACAGTGGAACGAACTCCTATTTTACATAAAGAATATATTAACCCTGTTCCAGTTTTTAAAAAAAATGTTAAAATTCAAACTCTTTGAGCTAGCCGAGCTTGATTCAAGGTAACTGAAAGTTTGTCATCTGTTTTTTTCTCTAAGATATCGATAGCACGTTCGATGAAACCACTAAAAAGCACAATAATAAATAAAATTAATACAAATGTGAACCAACATGCACAAAAATAAACACTGTGATTGCGTGAAATGAGAAGGCAGCAGTCTGTAAATGATCTCTTAACACTAAGCAGAGAAGTGAGAGTGGGAGGGATATGAATGCCCAAGGGAAGGCATTCCAAAGGGTAATGTTAGTAAGTTGAAAGGGCAAAATTTGGAGCAAGGGATCTAGGGGAGATCAGAAGCAGCTGAGATTAGAATGTGGGACTCAAGTAGGGATCTAGTGAGTACATGACGAGGAAAAGAAAGAGGGGTGGGGCCATTGATACACTTATGAATTGTTACGAGGAATCAGAACTTAAGTCTGAAGTGAAAAAGTGAAAATGCAGGCAAAAAATAAGAAGGAAAAAGGTGAGTTGAATGTTAGAACATCTACAAGAAAGCGACAAGTGACGTTTAAGAATGGTGTGGGTGGAAGCAAAATAATAGTTATATAATAGTCTGGCCTGGAAGCAAGGCTTGATGAGGGTTTTGGTGGCCTGAAACCTGACGGGAGGATGGCCATAGTACAACCCTCTACAGTGGTAGAGCGGTGCAGTGATCTGAGTGATGCAAATGTATGCATCCATGCATTTTTATTTGTCAGTGACTAGGTTTTACAGTGTCTGTTTCTCTTCCTAGGGGCGGCGGCCTGGGTCTCGTCCTGGCCAGTGCAGGATTTGGCATGCTGACTGCGCCCATCATGGAACTTCATAATCAGAAAGGCTACTTCCTGCACCACGTGATCTTCGCCTGCTGCACTCTCATCTGCATCATTTGCATTCTCCTGCTGCCCGAGAGCACCAACCAGAGCCTGCCAGAGAACATTCCTGCCGGGGAACACTACACCAGGCAGCCCCTCATAGCCCACAAAAAGGGCGAGCAGCCCCTTTTACTGACTAACTCTGAACTGAAGGACTATTCGGGGCTCCACGAATCCCCAGCCATGGGGGAGCGCATGTTGGAGAACGCTACAGCCAATGGGATCAAGACTCCCTAACACGGTTGCCTTGCGAGACGCACACTTTAAGGCGGTTATTTTGCACAGAAACACCGACAAATGATGTGATGAACAAAATGGTAGTGGGAGAACGGAGCTCTGCTATGATGCCACGTTTACCATAGAAAGTTCAGTCCGTGCAGAAGGAGCCACAGAAGGGTTTGGAATTGAAACATCCTTCAATAGAGGGAAAACATGTCACACATTTCCAAATGTAATACTGCCATTTAGATACAAGATTTACTTTCAGACTTTTCCTGAGCACCTTTCTTCACTCATTCCATGCGTGGACTTCAATCAGAAGGTGCATTTGTTCCAAGAAGGGTGCACCACGTAGGAACTTCATGCAATCACAAGCTGCACATGTGGGTGTGGTTGGGGCACCAATGTCTGACCTATCCCTACATTGTGTGATATGGTAATCCAAGCAAATGAATCCTTATGTTCTGATATTCGGATCTAGTGCTCATTTTAAGAAACCACACTGCTTCAAATTTGATTTACTTTCTGTGATGTACCGGGCACCATTTTGATTCACTGAAGTTGGTTGTCGCGATCTGTAAGTGAAACTGCTCGTTCTCGACTACACCCACAGATTAACTGACGAAACACCCCAGCTCCCCACAAAACTCTTAATTCATAGTTCCTTTTAGACAAGGTTCATGTATAGTTTCTGATATCACATCACCAATCTCAAAAATCTCTCAAAACAATATGGAAGTAATGTACTTTGAACAACAGATTGAACATTATTTCAGTTGTCCTCTTAGAAAAAAGGGGGTGCTTTGCAAATTCTCAGTGTACCAAATCTTAATAGACAGCGGAAGTTTTGTGTTACACGTAGCTGCTCCATGTCACTTACTCAAATTGCGCCACGCAGATCCACTATTTGTGACAGACCCATGCATGACTGTGCTGGCCACACATGGACAGATCACAATGACTGTAGGCAGTGGAATTTGTGTACTAGTTCATTCAGTTTAAGCTAGTATGGTGCTGTCACCTGGTTAACGTGTGTTTGTTTAATGAATATAGAAATCTTGGTACGCCCGTATGGAATCTAGTAGTATTGTGCGTGGGTACAATTTTCTCTTTAATCTAGAGGCTGATAGTTGATGGTACTATGGCTAACCATCATGTTCAGATTAACCACTTAGAATAACAGGATCTAACTTTCTTTACTAGTCCTTCCTAATGTAGAAGGAACAAACCTCTGTTCTCACCCCTGTGGAAGGCAAAGCAGTGGGTCTTTTTAGTGCTGGTTCTTGAAGAGTTAAGGTCTAGGTTAGTCTTGGATACAATCTCACAAAAAGGGAATATATGTTTGGTGCATTTGTCACATAATGCACAACAGTAGGCCCTGATACCAGCACACACAGCAGCAATATATCTGTCAAGGTTTACAGAAAAGTTGGCACACTTTTTGCCGTGGGATACTACACAAACTACACATCAGTGGCACACCATGGTAATTCTCATTGGTTTACACAAACTGAAAATAGGGGCTTTGTTTCCTTTTTTTTCGAGGTCCCTAAACTGCCGCACAGCCACAATACTGCACAGTTCTGAGACGGGTTGGAGAGCTGAGTAACTAAGGCTCTACATATTTTCTTAAAAGTTAATAAACACTTAAGTAAATGTGAAAGGGAAAGTAAATATGGATTACTTGACTTTGTAGTTAACACTGAGGATCACATGATGGCTCAGTGCCACTGAGACATCATTATATGTATGCATTGTGTGTCCATCTCTTGGTAGTATAGGGTGGACGTGTGATATACAAGTACATTTTGCACTACTGTGAGTCAGGCTTGTCCTATCAATGCAATTATGCTTTTTTGGAATTACTTTTTTGTATTGTGCTTTTTCTCCAACTTCAGGCTTTGGTCTTCACAATAAACCAGCAGTACCACAAACCTAGAAAAGAAATCCAACAAATTAATTGAGGGGTTAGGCCAAAGCAAAAGATTACATAAATATTTTCTTAGCTCTTGCATTTTTCGGGAGAAACTGAGGTCCATTTTATTATCTTCGCCAACTTTCCAACAGTCATCCTTACTTGGGTACATAAAGCACACGGATCTCACCACTGTTCGCCAAGAAGCTCTGCTCATGTAAGAGTTGTACAAAGCATGACTGGAGCATCCTCTTGTTGTCAGACTTGTGGTAGTGCCGACCCTTTAAAGCCCCAATATTGTGCCACTTTCTGGTGCCAAATGTATGGAATGCGTTTCCTTTTTAATATAGGTCACGTTGCAAGTCAATGACCAAATCGCACTGGTATCTGATGACGTTGTAAATTGATGGATATTTTCAGGCAATAGCGCGACCATGCTCCTGTGTCACCAGACCACTAGGCAAATGTGCAATTTAAACCATCTGCTCCCACGGAAATGATGTGGACAGGTCTTAGTCCTTTGGCCGAGGTAGCCTATGTCTACAAAACTGTCCTTCGTAAGTCGCGGAGGATCAGGAAAATCGATTAGGACCTGGCACACTTTTTTAGCTGAGCCTTTCAAAGATGTTTTGGCTGGACACAAACATTTGGATACCTCTCAGCAGATTGTGGTGTGTGACACAAAGCAAGGTCAAAAGTGGGCAAGGAGGAATGAGCTGTGTATTTTGCGTTTCAAATTTCAACTTTCCTGAACCCAGAAAAGACTGTCTTTGCCAGAAGTAAAGTGTTTGGAGTTGTCTCCAAAATCTATTTAAGAAGTTAATTTTGTCAAATTGTGGAATGTGTCAACTTGACGTAACTAACTTTTTGGCTAAATTTCCCACAAAAAAAGTAGGTTATGCATTTTTTTTTTTAAATACACAACACCGAATTTTTACAAAGTTGTTCCTTGCTATTTTTTCAAATGTCAACAACTGTGTGAAGTAGCCATGGTTGGTGAAGTCCATCTTTACACAGCCCTGTTTACAAAGACTCAGTGGCGTAACGAAGGCCCCCGTGGACCCGAGCTCCAGGGACCCCCTCAGCACACTAACCCGGTCTGAGAACTCCTGAAGGAGTCTGGAGGAGGTCCCTTCTGTGTACTTGACAGGGGGGGTGGGGGCTCAAGTTTCGTTATGCCACTGCAAAGACTGCCCTGGCTTTGAAGCCTTGTAAATCTAGTCTATGGTTTCTGCTATTACATACTAGACGAGGCAGGAGAAAAGCACAACCAGATCTAGCCAGCATCTTGCATAAGTCGATGCCTATGCAGGTGAGTAAGGCAAAGGAGAAACGCAAGAACTTTGCCAGATTGCCAAAAATCCCGAAGGTGAAGCCCTCAGCTGTTCAAACTGCTTCAAGCACAGCACACTGCCCACATTATACATTCTGTCAGATTGAAAATGGCGCCCTGTTGTTTCCACACGCTTACAGAACTTTTATTTCTTCGCTCTCGCAAGTAGTTTTAAATATATTTATATTTTTAATAGATTGCACGATGGAAAGGGAATTCCTTAATTTCAAGACTGGTCAGCAACTCGTTTGTAGAAGCAATTTCAATGTTACATTTTATTTCAATAAAATTAAATCTGTGCATTTTGTTGATGTCTTTAGACTTTAGAGTTGTGCGAGTCTGAGGAGAAGAAACTATCTCAAGTCATCAAGCTTATTTCTTTATTGACCCCTTTCATCCCCTTACCAAGCATATGCTCCATTCACCAAATATGCGAAAAAGAGCGATCTTGTTGGGGGGACCAATGCATTTCTCTTCAAACAATGGCAATAAGAGGGGGAGGGTACTATATAAGGAATTGATCAGCTAAGCAGATCACTAGTTGAACCTACCACTGTTTTTAAAAAAAAAGTTTACTTATCAACTGTCTTTTGTTTATTTCTATTATTTTTTATATGTAGCAAGTAATTAAAATTAAAGTGTTTACCTTCAGTCACCTCTGTCAAGTTAAAACCACATATCACGAAACTGGAAGCAGAAGTGCCATTAAATTAACGATTCGGTGGCTTCAGTGCTCATTAAGGACTGTTTGATCACAGAGAGCACCGCTACCTGTTCAGGTTTGGGAGGGATCTGGGTTTATTGGTGAACCTCTTCTACACTACTGTTTAAGGTATTTCTGAGAAGCTTCGCTTAAATTCTTTATTCGTTCCGTCATGTGATGAATGGCAGTGGAACCGACCCCAGTCTATCGGCATGCGAGTAAGACAAGCTCCTCCATGTTCAAATAAGGATTTTATTGCTAAAACTGGGTTTTAGTTTGGGTGTCTTTGATCATGATTTAGTGAGGTGGTGCTGATCTGTAGCACAAGCTTAAATTGAGTACTGAAATGTCTTACAAGCTAAATGTCTGCATGGTGTTTTATCAACTGTATCTACTGGGATTTCTTTAAGTGTACTGAAAATGTACATAAATAAAATAATATATGTTCCCCCCCATTATTATTGTATTTATTTACTTGCTACTCTGAGTTTTAAAATCCCATGTGTTGGTATTGACGTTTTGCGTACTTGACATGTTGATGTTTGTCAAGATGAAGACCAGAGTATTGGGGCTTCTGGTTTACAAATAAGGATTGGTCAGACATAGAATCAAAATATTTAATTAGGTTTTTAATGGTGAAAAAGGACCGATTATTTCTTTTGACAGCAGATCCCCCTGACCTGATAGACACCACTCGAATCACAGTTAGATGTGAACTTCGGGAACTACTACCTAGAACTGAAAAATGCTTCTGAAGGTACAGAAGGTATAAAACATGATAGAAGAGTTCAAGGCAATGAGGAAAGGTCCAGAGATCCTGATTCTGGATTTTAATACCTATAATGCTAGAGGAACTTTGCTCGAGGCTCTGGACCCTATCAGCCTCGTATTGACATGTATGAATAGGAGTGTGAGCGTATATTCCTCCTTTCCAGGCAATCTCTTTTAGCCAAATGGTAGTTCCTTTTTGTAGTACAGAACAATAGTCCAAATTGGTTTAATCCGTTGACCGCGACAGGAATTCCGCCACGGTGCTGGTGATTTATGACTGAGCGTGGTCAGGATGGCCCCCGGCCGTCCTCCGCACACGCCCACCATGATGTCAGACGGCCGGGTGCCGTCCGCACGCAAAGGGTTAAGTAGAGGTAGTCCTTTTATTTGAATTCACCACTTTGTAAATCCACTGTACATAGTTTCACTCTTTTAAGGCTCTTTTTTTAGAACGTAATTTGTTTTTTTTAAGGAGAACAGCCGACACGTGTTTTGCCTTATGTGGCAAGTTTAGCCAGGGCTTTCTCGAGGCTAATCATGGTGTCTCAGTATTCATAAATGCAAACGATAACAATGGTAAATTCCAATATGCTTCACAGAAGCGGGTAATAACATCCAAAATAGAAGATATCCCGCGAGGGAACGCCACGCTTTCGGGATTGTCCTGGGACCTCGCTCAGAGTGTACAGACTGTTGTGGGATATCTTCTATTTTGTATGTTATTACCCGCTTCTGTGAAGCATATTGGATTTACCATTATCGTTTGCATTTAGGAATACTGAGACACCATGATTAGCCTTGAGAAAGCCCTTGCTAAACTTGCCACATAGGGCGAAACAAGTGTCGGATAGTTATTAGTCCTTCCATATTTAATAGAGGCCAATGTCCAGATGGGCTGTGGGAGTAGAGGTGAGCTCCAAGTTAGGGGGGTAGATGGGACATGTGGGTCACTGATTGAAGTAGTAATAGGGTCTAGTTGTGGTCTATTTAAGTTGGATTTGGCTAATTCCTGCTGAATTTTTTCAATTTTCCAGTGAAAAAAAGGGCGAGATTATCGCACTGCTGGTGGTTGAGGGGTAGAGGGATAGCAACTGTTTTAGAGCCCGCCAGCTCTTTTACTAAACCAAAAAGTGTTTTAGGGCGATTGGTGGCTTCAGTAATAGTTTTCGAAACAAAGGCGGCTTTGGCCTCATTGCAGACTTTGTGGTAATTGTTTCTTGCCTTATTGTAAACGAGTTTCAGATCGGGAGCATAGTTCCTGCGCCATTTTCTTTCTAAGTCTTTGCATAAGGATATTCCAGTTTTTAGATGGTCATTAAACCAAGGTGCCGGAGGACGATGGATGTTACGCTTTTTGTGTGATAGAGGAAGACAGTGGTCTATGGCTTTGAGGAGCCAGTTCTGTGTCTCTGAGGCAAGGATGTCGATATGAAGATCAGCGGGAGGGGCGTCGCGGTATAGAGCATTGTTAAGGGCCTCAGGGTCAAGATTTTTCCAGTTCCTACTGGGGATCTTCCGAGGAGAAAGGGGGGGGAGTGCAGGAGGTTGCCATAGTAAGACTAAATTTAAGGAGATAGTGGTCAGACCAGGTAATGGGAGATGCCGGATTACACCTAATTTCGGAAAGGCTGGAAAAAATAGGGTCCAGCAAATGTCCTGCTATATGTGTGGTGCCTGAATTAAGAAGGTTGATGTTAAGGGCAGCCAAATCGGCGATGAAATTACTACATGTTGTGTTGGAGATATCGTCTAGGTGTAAATTTAGGTCTCCAATGAGAGAGAAATTACAAGCACTCATATGTAGTGGGGTAATGTAACTAGGGAAAGTGGTTGCCCAAGTTGTCGGGTTCCCAGGGGGCCGGTAGACGAGCATTCCAGAAAGTGTGAAATTCGGGTTGAGTGATAATGTAAAAAGAGCGGCTTCACAGTTGGGGATATCCAAGGAGTCAAATCTGCACTGGAACCTCTTTTTAAAAATAATGGCGATGCCACCTCCAGTTTTCAAGGGTCTGTCTTTCCGTGTAATGGCATAGTTCGGTGGAAGAGCTGCGGCTATATCAGGCCCGGCGCTCTCATGTAACCATGTCTCAGTGAGAAAAAGGGCATCAGGTTTTTCGTCACAGAGGAGATTGAATACATCTAATTTGTGTTTGGGTAGTGAACGGCAGTTAACACTAAGGAACAGAAAGTTGTCAGCGGGGGAGATTGTCTTAGGTTTAGCTGCTGTGTCTCTGATATTAATAGGGGGATAGGGCTGAAAGTTTAGAAAGGAGAGATTGCAGTTGTAACATGTTTTCTTACAAGTATGATAGGCTGAGAGAGTTTTACATTCTTTTGGAGGTGGATGACGGAGTGCCAGAAGTTGTTCCGATGAGAATGTCAATCTGTCCAGGGATGAATGTCCAGGGGTCATGGCCCCTGGTCCCGGACAGGCGCGGACGGGCTTGCTTTTGGCGCGCCTTTGACGCGCCTGCTGCGCGTGGGGGAAAGCATCAGTTTATAAAGGTGGTGAGGGGGAGAGCACTAGTCTGCTAACCACCATCCCACCCCCGGAAATAGCAATCACTTCCGGCGAGCACTAAAAATTCACAGTTCCCTCCACATTAATCTGAGCGAGGTGAGGTGAGTAAATTCAAGACGGCGCAGTGAACAAGTTTAAAAACAATTGTATGAAAGGGCAAAGATGTGCAAGTTTAAAATTCACTAACAGTGAGCAATGCGGCAGATTTCAAAGCGCTGGATTGTGAATAGCGCGTAAGCAGCAGTGGAGCCCTTAACCAGACGCTCCGAGTTCTATCAGTAGTATTTTACAATTAAAGTTGCCTGTCTGCTTACAGGAACTGAGGAAGCCTTACTTGTTGCGTCCATTTAAAGTACAGAGTGTAAGTTAGCACGTGCAACAAGCTCAATTTTAGCCATGCATCAACGTTTGTGCTTGCATTTTTTGTATTTAGTTTATTGAGGTATTTGTGTAGCATGACTGTTACCAGTGGGTGAACGCTTTACATAGAAAAGCAGGATACTTGTCCGGCTTACGTTTCACAGTGCAAGCAAGAATGTGTACATACCTCTACAATGTACACATATTAATATTCAGGACATTTGGGGCGTGGCAGAGATGATTGCCTGAGCTAGGGGTTGGTCAGGGCATGTCGGGTACCATCATTTGTTTGCTGACATGAGCATGGTGAAAAGTTGGGCGTGGAGTTTGAGGTAACCTGCGTTTGTTACAGAGCCTTGGTTCGTGAATTGCGAATGCTTGATTGTTTTTTGTTTGTTTTTATCTGTCTCTTCTGGACCTCTTGCTTGAAATGTTACCTTCTAGTCCTCATACAAAAAGCATGACCTGACTTTTACAGGGTTCTTAATTAGGGACATGTTCTCTGAATGTCTTTGCTCTCTTTTATGGCGGAAGAGCGCCGCTCCCCAAAAAACTGCAGAAAAGGAAAAATAAAACTGCACTTGTCTCAGGCCGGCCAAACCATGATGTGTAGTGAAAGTTCTCTCCAAGCCGCAATGCAGCTGGGTTTGACAGAGCAGGCTCAGACTCAGTCTGTTCTGGAGCACAAATCGAGGGCACTCAGGCCAATTCTGAAGCTGCTGAAATGTGTAAGAACGCAAAAGATACACAATTGATGGACGGAATGCAGAACAAATCAAAACATTCACCCCCAGTCAAGAGATCTGAGTTAAATCCATCATTCTTTTGCTAACCATGCCATCCCAGTTTAGAGCTGGCCATATGCAAATAAGTCTTGACCCTAATCCTCAACCCTCTTCAGCCAGGATAGCTTGATTCCAGTGGCACAGTGAGCCCAGGACCCATGTCTGGGCATACCTGGTGCACTTAGGGCGAGAAAGCAAAAGACACAATTGATGGGCGGAATGCAGAACAAATCATAACATTCACCCCCAGTCAAGAGATCTGGGTTAAATCCATCATTCTTTTGCTCACCATGCCACACCAGTTTAGAGCTGACCATATGCAGTTCGGGCTGGACTGTTCCCATGGGGCACAGGGTCCAGACTGATTTGCATATGGCTGCCTGGAATGGCATAGTGAGAAAAAAACGATGGATTTAGGCCCAGATCTCTGTACTGGGGTGAATGTATGAGATTGTTATGTATTCTGTCCATCAACTGTTGTTTTTGCATTTGTCACCCCGAGTGGGACGGGTATGCTCAGACGTGAGTCCCGTGCTCTCCATGCCACTGAATCAAGCTATTCTGGCTGATGAGGGCTGAAAGCCCAAAACCGGTCCTAGGATGCTTGTTTCCAGTCCAGGGAGGACCTGGCTTGGCAGTTGGGGCTGGACTGTTCCCATGGGGCACAGGGTCAAGACTGATTTGCATATGGCTGGGTTCAAACTGGAATGGCATGGTGAGCAAAAAAACAATGGATTTAGGCCCAGATCTCTCTCCTGGGGTGAATGTATGACATTGTTCTGCATTCTGTCCATCAACTGTTGTTTTTGCTATCCTGGGAAGACCTGGCGTGGCAGTTCGGGCTGGACTGTTCCCACGGGGCACAGGGCAAAGCTTCAGAATTCACCGCAGGCCAATCTGGGAGCCTGTGCCTCCCTGAAGAGGTGAAGAAAACCGCAACAGGGAGGGCTGCAGGTAATATTTTTCCCCCTGTGACCCTTAGTGCCCCACTCTCCCTTTTCCCGCCCCGGCCCCACTCTGCCAGCATACCGGCCGCTCCTTTTGTTGGTATTATCACTAATTATTGAGACACGTGGAGGCAGCACCAAAGTCAAAGTAATTTGCAGAAGCGAGAAGTAGTGTATATAAAAATATTTTTCTTTTTATTCGTTTTTTCTTTTTTCAAGGTGCACAAAACAGCCAACGCGTTTCGCTCCCCAGCCTTGGGAGCTTTGTCAGGGCTGAACCCAGGATCAAGTAAACTGAAACCTGTATAGGTCTTAGGATCGGATAAGGGTAGCACCGTCCATTATAGTATAGCTTGACAGGCTTTGTGCGTGGATATATAGTTTAAACGAAATCCAGTAGGACAGAGATAGTGCTCCAGAGAAAAATTGTAGAAGTGGCTGAATAATCCACGTACATGTCCAAAAATATCAGGGGGGTCGTAAGTCACTACAGTCCAAAAATAATATGCAGAAGCCTGTAAAGGTTACGTATTAAATAATCATATTGGCCAAAGCGGGTGACGTCATAATGATATGCAGTCGGCGCCTTTCACGGGGGACTGTCCGGTTGTTATCTTGATGTGAGACCTAATACACATTGCAGCTTATCAAGGACTAAGACCTATACAAGTTTCAGTTTACTTGATCCTGGTTTCAGCCCTGACGAAGCTCCCAAGGCTGGGGAGCGAAACGCGTTGGCTGTTTTGTGCACCTTGAAAAAAGAAAAAACTAATAAAAAGAAAAATATTTTTATACACTACTTCTCGCTTCTGCAAATTACTTTGACTTTGGTGCTACCTCCACGTGTCTCAAAACTTTCTTCTGGGAATCCAGTGGGACCTAACCACAGCAGGTCTGGGAGGTGAACAGCACAAGAGACTTAATTTTGTTTTGGGATTCTTGAAGTTTGAGGTGCTTTTTCGGTTGGTCCGCTGT
The DNA here is from genome assembly GCF_964261635.1 of Lissotriton helveticus. Lineage (NCBI taxonomy): Eukaryota > Metazoa > Chordata > Amphibia > Caudata > Salamandridae > Lissotriton > Lissotriton helveticus. The sequence continues at coordinate 1,454,945,542 of NC_136063.1, read as the reverse complement.
GGAATCATTGTTTTTCTATTATCACTAATTAGTTGAGGGAAACTGTTCTCCAGGCTCGTAGCAATGAGCAGGCTAAGAAACGATCTTACAAGCAATAAATGGCATTAAAGGCATGCAACACATTACAAATGGCATTCCTTCTTTTAGCCAATCAGATTAGAGTAGGTATTTCTCGTTACACAATCACATTGCCAATATACTTGGTTCCTAAACCTGCTCACTACCTGTCCTATCATTCTAATCATTTGTGATGAAATGCAGCTTGCAAAAGGCATTGAGTTTTGCATTAAGTGCAAACAGTCTGAACTACATCAGGAACTCTGCAGTAGCAACCTGTCACAGAGACACTGATATTTGTCCAGGTACAGAATTTACAAAGTTACAAAAGCCTACTTTACAAACTAAAAAAGTGTCACCTGGCGGTTTGCTTATATACAGCAAACTATATACACACAATTAAAATGTCATTTTTGCGAGGGGAATGTGCCCGCATGGTTAACAGGCGTGTACACCTTTCTCGAATGCCTGACTGTTGTGGAACTGACATCTTAATTTTTTATTTCTGCCCTGACATCACACTAACCTAGTTAACACAGAGGCCTAGGCTTGTCCCTGCTATTGTAAGGTCTTGAGCCTGTTGTGTATCTTGGAGGGGCATACAAACCATGCCCTCACAATAGGTGTAGGCCTACTGCCGACGTCCTGGGTAAATCACATAAAACAATGGTGGCAGTGTCATGAGTTTTTGTAAATCAGCAGTGTGATCAAATTGTTTTCTCTGTGTCGGAGAGAGTAGAGTCTACTCACCCCTCTCGTGTAAAATACCGCTGTTTGAGCTCCAGAACCTTGGTTGATATTCCATGTGCATGTCCTGTGTGTATATATGTAAAGTAAGTGTGTAGCACATGTATGGTAGAAGGACTTTGTTGGGTGTGGTATGAGTCTGACTACAGGGACAAGGGCGGTCCATTTTGGGTGGCCCATGGTTTAGTAGAATGGCATAAGACGGAGAGTGATACAGCATCCTCAGAAAGTGAATATGTATTAACTTCATTCCTGTGGCTATAGAGTGGCAATCAGACACTGAAGTGAAAGAGGATGAAGACTGGGCTGCCTTCAGAACTTCAGTAGTGGCCGCCCTGCCTCCATCCTCCCTCGCTGCACTGTCTGGATTTCCAACCTTGTTATCAAAGGGCGTCTGATTAATTTGTCCTAAGCACTGCCGTTTGGTTGAAAATTGGGGTGAGACTAGTGTCTGCTCAAGATGAAGTTGTTTCTAGGCTATACCTACCCTTTTGTCTGTTCCTGATTACTGCTTCAGGAAGGGTGATGACAGTCACACTTGGAGACCTCAGACTTCATTGTACCCTTGATTTGGATACTCTTACTTGGAGCCAGTCCCATTCCTACCGGCTGTGATAGCCACCGTACAAAGGCTGTGTCTGAGCAATAGCAAACAATGACATTTTGAAAGAAAATCACCTCAAAATACAGCTGAATCCTTTTATATTGGTTCCACATCCTCTTTGTTCCAGATCTAGGTTATTCATGACTAAGGAAGGGCGTGCCCCACAGTGTGCTCAAAGGACTGGTGTGCAACCAGGTCAGGTGTCTGACTTGCATTCAATTTTCTAGAGGTGAAAGGACCTTACCTAATTTCTGCACAACTTCGCGGAAAAGCTAAACACCTGCCTAGTATCTAGAATCCTTCCTGCTCAGAAAGCAAAGGAGTGTTGCTGGCCATGCACCTGGAGAAACTCTCCAGGAGTGAAAAAAAGGCTGTGTTTGCAGTGAGCAAAGCACTTATGGTGCTCAACGCCGTTGAGTGCGAAGCCAGAGCTGACTTGTGTTGTGATGGGTTTCCCATTGTGGCACGTTGTACAGAAATCAAGTCAGAAATATCACAATGTGCTGTCTGGCACCTTTGCAGCACCCAAAGACCTAGTGCTGTTGCTGCCCAACTCCAAAAGAATCCAGTGAAGTTGTTGCCAAAGCGTCCCAGCCCGGATGTCGCACCTGCTTGAGCAGCACCCTCTGTGATCTCAGACCAGAGGCCACAACTGCCGGATCCAGGCTCTGAAGCTGCCAGTAATTGCCACCTGACCAGTAGGCCTGCTGTCCTGCTCACTCTCCATGGTCCAAGTCCAGGGTGAAGAGTCCGCGATGGTCCCGTGTTAGTAGAGTCATCGCTAAAGAGCCAGCCAGACGAACATCCGCCATTGTTTAAAAAACTGTTTTAATTCTGCTCTATAACTTCTCTTTTACACTGCCAGCTGGCAATGTGATGTCACAGCACTAATAGGATATTACAATTAAGCAGGTAGGTCATCTACTTATTATAGATGACTAGTGATCTCAGAACTTGACTCTAAAAAGAAAATTGGACCCGTCCAGATGCACGAAAAGGAGCTCAGTGCCCGCTCACTCCCTTTGAGAAGTGGCACCTCTCTAAAGACACTCACCGACGCCTCATCACCAAATTATACGCTTTGTTACACCACACGCTTGCCAAGAACAAAACTTTGGGGATGAAACAATGGGAGTAGGAACTAGGGCAGACTCTGACACACAAGGAAGAGAGATACTATTGGGCGAGGCACACAGCTCGCAACATCGCAAGGGTAGAGACCGCTGTTAAGATTGCAGCTTATTGGTACCTAACTGTAAAGTGGGAATGTATGACATAAATAATCCACTGGAAACCAGTTGTAAAACGAGATAAGGTTTATTCCAGATAAAGATTACAACACCACGGGAGTGCGTCCTTCCTCTCTGAAGCATAAACAGCAAACTGAAATGTTTAACCGTTCATGCAAGAGATTACAAGGCTGCCCTCACGAGAATACTCATTCAACAAATAACAATCTATAAACCAGCATTAGACAGCATGCGCACCTAACAGAAAGAGTGCGCATGAAGTCAGTCATAACATAACAAGTGCGCGCGGTGAGCACATGTACATTAAGGTTAAGCGCGTGTACATGAGTACAACATATTACATCACCCTCCCCCTTTCATAAACAAATAAAACAAGATCAGGATAAAAAAAAGTCTCTGTACCTTGAAGGAAAAGAGCAATTACGTGTTGGTCTTACTGTGTCAGTATTAGCAGAAGTAACATCATGACATATAGAATTGCTATTCTCAGAACTCACTATTGAATTAGTAAAAGAGTTTTCTGAATTTTGATTTTGATCAGTTTGACTTTGAATATCCGGACCAATAAAAAACTCATTTTGCACGCCCAAATCATCCAAAAAATGTGAGAAGTGTAACTCATCATGCAACATTTCTTTTTTATCAATAATCTTTCTAGTTTGATCAGGTGATAATTTTACCAACATTCTCTTGCTCCACCAACCTTTTTGACCAAGAAATAAGGATCCTTTTGAAATTTTCAAAACTTGTACAGGAAGAGAAAACCTTGACAAGCCTTTCTTAACTCTCATTGGAGATTTAATCAAAACCCAGTCTCCAATTTTGAAATCACAATAATTATTGCAATTCTTACTATCATAATTTTTTTTCTGAACAGCTTGTTTATCACAAACGCTTTTAAGCATGTTTTCTTTATATTTGCAAACCATACACGAGTTGTCTCTTTTTCTCAAGTTTTTAATCCATGAAGGACACAGAGTACCATTAGGGTCTCTTTTCCTTAGAAGCCTAAACGGAGAAACTCCTGGTGTCGTGTGTGGAGTAATGAGATATGCCCAAAGCTTCTTCTTCAGGAATATGTCAACAGGTACTTTTTCAGCCAAGGCTGTCTGAATTCCTTCTTTGATGACTCTATTCATTCGTTCTACTAAACCATTGGCTGCTGGAGAATATAATGCAACCTTTAAATGTTTAATATCATGAGTGAACAAAAAGTTATCCATAGCTGTTGATGTAAAATGTGAGCCATTATCTGTGACCAACTCTTTAGGGAAGCCCTCAGTAATAAAGATTCTTGACAAAAAGTTGATCACAGAAGTAGAACTGGCTGAAGAACAAAATTCAAATTCCACCCATTTTGAATAATAATCCACTAAAACCAAAATGTATTTCTTATCATTAGGGAGTAGATAAAACGGACCTGCAAAATCCAGTGCTAATTTTGTCCATGCCTCTTCAGGTTGCAACTTTCCAGTGCTTGTCTGATATATGACATGTACTACATGCATTTATCCAATTGGTAACATTTGATTCTAAAGCAGGCCACCAAAAACTTTCTTTTAACCTTCTGACTGTCGCACCTATGCCTAAATGCCCCTCATGTGCTATGTCAAAAATTCTTTTTTGTAGTGATGTGGGAGGTACCGCCAAATCCCCACGCATGACTAAAGCCTCCACTATAGAAAGCTCTTCACTGACTTGTGCAAAGGACTTCAAAGGGGAAGGTAAAGATCTTTCTTTAGGTCAAGGATGGAGAAACAAGTGGCACCAGAAATGTTAGATAATAAATCCTGTATTTTCGGTAAAGGATGACAATCCACTATTATGTTTTTGTTGAGTGAGTGTAAATCAGCACACAAACGAATTGAGTTATCCTTTTTCCGCACAATAACAATGGGACTTACCCATTCAGAAGACTCCGTAGGAGTTATGATCCCTTCTTTCACTAATTTATCAAGTAACACCTTCAGATCACTTCTTACACTCAAAGGAATGGGTCTGGCCTTGTGTGTAATGGGAATAGCAATTTCTTTTAACTTTATAAAAATGCTCCACCTTTGTAATCTTTCCAATGCGTGTTGTAAAAACTTCTGGAAATTCATTATGTATTCTTGTTGTAAAACATGACACATTATTGTCATTTGAATCAGCAATAGAGGCAATAGCAACATCATTATTGATTTGAATGGGATTGTCTGCACCTGGAACTAACTTTAACCCCATTTTAGCTAGGTCTTGCCAGCCAATAATGAGCTTACCTTCATGTGCCACATACACCTTTGTAAATAAAATTCGTCCTAAACATGAAACAAAATCAGTAAAATAGCAATACATTTCAATGTTCTGACCCCCATAACCTTTAGGAATAATGTCTAGTTTTTCCAACTTTTTACCAGACCAGTGTTTCTCAAATAGTATGTTTGAAATAATGGTAACTGGCGCTCCAGAATCACCCATCATTTCAATTTTTAGATCACCTATAATAAATTCACCCAGTGGTTCCTTGATTTTCTCCTCAGAGGTACCTACATTTTCAGTATCAACAGAGAGCATCAATTTCTCCATACTATTTGAGAGAATGTGATTATGCTCAGCACACTCTTCACTTGAAATCTCTTTAGTATCTAAAGAACTGACTGATCATTCTGTTACTTTTACACACGCTGTAAAAATGACCCATTTTCCGCATTTTTTTCCTAATGCTGGACAAATGGGACTATCACCCAAGTGTGATTTTGCCCCGCACCTGTAACAGTACGTTGAAGCTTTGTTCTGCCTGAATTGAATAGGTTTAGTAAACCTTGACCTGTAAGAAATATTATTAATGGGAGAGTCTTGTTCAATCACATTAATAGGAGAAACATTTTCATGATTTAGACAACTTGAAGTAACGATGGATCTTTCTATTCCCTTTGCCATGACAATAACCACAGCCAATGTTGGATCTCTGCAGCTAAGAATCCTTTCCTGAATCTTTTTATGAAAATAAGAATAAACAAACTGATCTCTTATATGATAGTCAAGTTCTGCTCCAAAGTTACACTCCGATGCCAAGTTTCTCAGAACAGAAATGTATTCTTCAACAGATTCATCTGAGTCCTGTTTCTTCTTTCTGAAGTTGAACCTCTCTAACATTACGCTTGGTTGTTCCAAAATTTTTTTGTTCAACCTCTCAATGGCATCTGTATAAACATTCCAACCTTCACCTTGACCCGGAGGTGGAATAGTAACTGGTAAATTATTAAGAGTCTCACGACCAGCTCTCCCCAAAAAGTTGTACAAAATGGCTAATTAGCACTTGGAAGAATAGTCTTCAGCATCTATGGCTATTAGATAGTTTTCAAACGACTTTAACCATAGTTTCCAAGGTTCCTTAGGTTTACCTTGATGTGGTAAACGCTCCAATTGAAAAATCTCTTGCCTTGCCATTACCAACACGAGATGTAATTTTTTTTTAAATAGACAAAATGTGAATAGTGTTAAATTATCGAATTCTGGCGATTTTAGTCTAAGTATATTCCAGTCTCTAAATCGGATATTTGTTAACCCCTTCAATGCTTGTGACGGAACCATTCATTCATCAGTCACGGTTGAGCTGTGCTGATGACGAAACGGTTCCGTCACGACCGCACCCTGTTCTGGAATGTCCAGCACAGGGGGGAATCTGCGCCGCACGGAAGCGGTTAATAAAAATAGCCTTTGTCAAACTTAGTTCGTTTTTGTTTATGTAGTCATCCTTCAGAGTAATCGTGCTCCGGTATCCATTAACAACAAGAAAATGCCAATAAACCAATTGTTGTGGTTGAGGGGAGTGGCCATGCGTTTGTTAGCCAATGAAATAGGCTCATGCAGAAACGCGCACTCACCCTATGAGAGGTGCTTCCCAAATCGTCGTTTCACGTTGAAAGTTGAGCTCCGTATTCTTCACTCACGCTAAATCACGCTGAAAACAACATATTCTGCTTTCCTCTTCTAAGCGAAAATCATGAATTGCAATTCGTGTAACAGTGAGTATCTTTTTCCTTGCTTTTCCAACTTTAATTGTGAAATGAGGAGCACAAAATCTTTGTGGTGTTTTAAAAATCGCCGAAATTGTCAAAAATCGTCGCCAATTGTAAAGTGGGAATGTATGACATAAATAATCTACTGGAAACCAGTTGTAAGACGAGATAAGGTTTATTCCAGATAAAGATTACAACACCACGGGAGTGCGTCCTTCCTGTCTGAAGCATAAACGGCAAACTGAAATGTTTCACCGTTCATGCAAGAGAGTACAAGGCTGCCCCCACGAGAATACTCATTCAACAAATAACAATCAATAAACAAGCATTAGACAGCATGCGCACCTAACAGAAAGAGTGCGCATGAAGTCAAAGTCATAACATAACAAGTTCGCGCGGTGAGCACATGTACATTAAGGTTAAGCGGGTGTACATGAGTACGACATATTACACTAACTCCGGTTCACCTTCAAAGGTGCAATAACCGCCATAGCGCAGAGTGCTGGAGAGGCTTTGAGCCCGGGACATTGCTATACCTTCTCTGGGATTGTCCGAAGCGCAAGTGCTACTGGGAGGAGGTTTTAGCGGACATTGATGAATATCTTGACACACAGCTGCTGTGTTTTCCAGCATACATTATCCTGGGTTTCCACAACCCACTGACTTTTCTACTCATGTCACGTGGTGGGCAACACATTGGTCTGGCATTGGAAGCAACGTATTAGGCTGTTCAGTCAGTCAGTCAGTCAGTCAAAACCACTTTATTCGATTAATTAAAATCATAAAAGTATACTAAAACATGTTAAATACATATTAAAAACAGTATTAAAAAGTCAAATTAATACAATTAAATTCATGATTCCCTTTCCATACAAACCCCACAATCGATAATTCATATACAAAATACAGTTTTTAAAAAAAGATGTTTTGCAGCATTAAAAGTCCAATCTTAATCTAATTCTTACCGCAGCTGTCAAAATACTAGCAATACAATACATAATGACAGGGGTTTCCAACATTAACAAAAATAGCAGTGCAGGTTTATACTGAGAAAAACTCATCTCTTTCAGCAAAGGTTTGACATATCGCTTACGAGGTTCCGAAAACCAAGGACAAAAAAATAGAAAATGCCCAGTATCCTGAATAGACTTGTCATCACATTTACATGGGGTAGAATCCTCTAACTTGCACCAGATTTTCATATCCCATAAGACTGTATGAATTTGATTGAAGCGGAATTTTGTCAGTAGCCATCTATGGAAAAAGTTTGTTACCACTGACAAATAAGGCGCCATCTCAGGAGTGGTAGTTATCATTACATGACTCCTCACTGAGGATTTGCCCAGTTCCTTCGCCTCACGCTCCGCGTCACAGTGCTTAATGAAATTGATCTTCACCCATACTAGATCTTCTTTACATAGGGATTCCGGTCTTTCAAAAATCTCAGGTCGTCCTAGCTTTGCAGCCACATTCTCTACATATGACAACCACTGGATATCCCTCACGTGATCTAGTTTCATACAGTCTTTAATAATTTTATGATTCAGACTAAGGTTCTGGTTTAACCAGAGTTTTATCCATAACATAATGGGTGCTAATTTTAGCATATCAGTAATAAATCCCACCCCTAATTCAAGGTGTAGGGGATAGGTCGCTGTTTGATGGGGCAGACCGAGCAATGATCGTAGGAATTTATTTTCTTCCACTTGGATGCAATCTGTTTTTGTGTATCCCCATATTGCTGCCCCATATCGTGCTATAGAAACTAATTTGGCTTTGTAAATGGCCAGAATAGCCTCTCTGGGTTCCCCCCAAGTCTTTTTGCGAACCCCAATACTGCGGAAGCAGAACTTCTAACCGCATTTGCCTTGGAGGTTAGCTGCGGAACCCAGGTTCCCCTTTGATCAAACACTACACCTAAGTAGGTGAAAACCTTTACACCGGAGATAACTTCATTGCCGCAAAAGAACGTTTTTTCTTTGCTTTTAGAACAACCCACTGACATTGTATGCGATTTGGCACTATTAATGACCAAGTCCAGATTGGACATAAAGGATCCAAAAGAATCAAGGAGTTTTTGTAGGGCAATCGGGGTCCTGGCTATCAGCACCGCATCGTCGGCATAGAGGAGCACCGGAATTGGCCTCCCCCCATGCATGGTATGTCCTGAGTTACAGCTGTTAAGTTGGTCTCCAACGAATTCACGTACAACGTGAACAACATTGGGGCCAAAATACAGCCCTGGCGTACCCCTCGTTGGGACCTAAAGTTTGCTGTACACTTCCTGTCGGTAGTCATCCTAATGGAGGCATTTAGATCTTTATGCAGCTCCGCCAGGAAGTATACCAAAGAGGAATCAAGGCCCATGGTCAGGAGCATAGTCCACAGCTTTGATCTATTAACTAGATCAAAAGCTGTGGATAGGTCCATAAAGCCTAGGAATATAGATCCCCTTTTAGCCCTCGTGTACTTTGATATTATCAGGTGGAGGTTAAGACATTGGTCCTCTGTGCTCCTCCCCGCTCTGAAGCCATATTGTACATCCGTCCGGATATTATTCCTGGTGGCCAAAGCTGTTATTCTGGCTGGTACAACTTTTCCTAAGATCTTAACCGAGGAGTCCAATAACATGGGCCTATAGCATCTTGGATCTCCCCTCTGGCCTTTTTTAAACACGGGGATTATGGTAGCTCTGGACCAAGATTTCGGGAATCCCACAACAGTTGAAGCATTAAAGACTTTAGATAAAATATCTGCCCAATAAAACGAGTTAGCCTTAAACATATCCGAAGGAACCCCATCGGGTCCAGGTGCCTTTTGACCTGCGCTACTCTCGATTGCTTCAATAACTTCAATTATGTTGAAATTTACTGGCACTATAGGAAATTCTGAAGCAGGAAGCTCAAAGAGCTCCTGCTCCATGTTGCTTCCATACATTTTCTCAAAATGGTTCAGCCATTCGTCCTCAGGGATATTAAGTTCCAGTTCCTCGATTTGAGCACGTGCAAATAGTGGGGTATTTATTATTGACCAGAACTTCGAGCTATTTTTTAAGGTAGCTTTATCCATGAGCTCCACCCAGGCTTCCCTTTTTAGATCATGTTTACGTGCTTGGGTTGCCCTGGAATAATCCTTTCTCAGCTGCGGCACTAAGGCTATGTCCCTTGGGCAGGTATTAAGTGCTTTTTTTAGGCGGTTGTGAGCTTTACTACAAGTGGTGTCAAACCAACCTAATGCCGGTCTATTTTTCCCTCCCTGACCTTTGCATGTTAAATTCAGGGATACTATATGGCAGATGCCTTCAAATGAGGTTAAAACCTCCTCTCCTTTTGAAAGGGGATTAACACAGATGTTCAATTGTTCTGCAGCCTCAGTGGTTATGGTGAGAAAAAAATCATCTGGTACTACCTGTCCCCACTTGATCCTCCTCCCCTGGTCTTTGGTCTTAATTGGTAAAACAACCTGAAATGTATCAGTAGAATTCATAAGGGAGAAGCCATTAACTAGCTCCATCCCCACGGGGTTATGGTCGCTCACTGGCATCGGTACTGCATTATAAGAAATCACGAATTTAAGAAGACCTAACGATAAAAATATATAATCAAATATTGAATCACAGTCCCTTCCAGTATACGTAGATACCCTAGAATTTTTGTCAAAAAATTCTGCCTCATATAAATCATTGGTCGCCAATAGATTTTCCATAACCACCCCCTTCTGACTGTGTTCAAAATGCGGGGGGGAAATACTGTCAGGGGCATCTGAGTCGATTAGGTCACAATTTACACATAAATGTACATTAAAATCGCCCAACAGTATAAAATGGCAATAAGTGGTTTGCTTTTCTTTATATGTAATTAAAAAGTCAGTTAGCCACACTAAATGTTCATTTACAGGGTAGCCATTCGGTGAATTATAACAATTCACAAAGAGTACTTTGTTGCCGTCAACCAGAGTTACCTCTAAGACTAGACAGTTATGGGTGTCACAATAAACTTTTATAATTTTACCCTTTACATTCACCGAAACCAACATCAACAGGCCCCCTCTATTCCTTCCTGCAGGAGATGGTAATGCCGGGACAAAGAAAGAAGTAAATCTATCCAACCAAAAGTCACAGTTCATGTCCCAGGTCTCCTGCAAAGCAACAATATCATACGATTTTACAAAGTTCAGCCAGTTGGGATCTTCTCTCTTGGACCGTAAGCCGGCAATATTCCAGCTTAATAATCTGATCTTATCCCTTTTATCAGGGGTACCCAGCTCCGGTTTACATCCATTGCTAGCTGAAGAAGGTACAGGAGCCATAGGGGCATGGTCCACTACAGCAGCATCTTCCATACCCTCTCCAGCCCCCCGTCAATCGCACAACTCAAGACCCGACAAAGCGTCAAATCTATTGTGCGTTCTGATGTTGGGTCCAAACCTAAAGAGGTTCTCCCTCCCTGAAGCCTGGCTAGGGATAGCAGATAGAGGGCCAGAAGGTGTAATGGAGCTTCTGCCTAAGCTAGGGGTGGGAGGTCGTGTAAGATAATTATAGAAATATCCCAAAGGGCGCACACAGATACTGCTACTATCGGTGGCCATCGAGGCTGCCCTTAATAGAACTGTGGCCACATGCTGGGGGAATCTAAAATTTACCACCACGCAATCTCCAGTGCAAGTTTTGCGTGTGGGGCCAATCCAGTTTACCTTCCTAACTGTGATTATTTCTCCTGCGAATTTTAGAGGGAAACCACATTTTGAGTTCAGCCAAGAAACAACCTTATATTTTAGGGAGTCATGTGACTCCTCAAGAGGCTCAACCAGAGATGAGTTTTGTGGGGGTACATTTACTAATGCAATTACATAAGGGGCACAACCAGGGGGGAGATCAATAAAATTATTTCTCCTAATAGGGGTAGCAATTGGCTTAGTGACCGGCCCAGGTTTGGGGTGTACTCCTGTACTAATAGATGGAGGTGGAGGTAGAACAGAAGAACCAGGAGATTCTTGGGTAGCACTAGAGGATTGACGTAAAGCGTGTAAGTTTTTATCAATCCTGGCTGTCCCGTTCCTGCCATTCTCCAAGGAGTCTGTATTGGGTGTGGGTAGAGAGGTGTTAACTTTATCTATGTCAGCTAACTGCTTCTCTAACAGGCCACCTAATCTTTTGACCTCTGCAGTAACGGTTTCCAGCTGAGACACTAGTGGTTTAAGGGATTCCGCTAGTTTCAACTCAAATTTGGCTTCCATAGTTTGAATTAACAGACCCAATTGCCCAGGGCTCAGAGTTATATTATCCTCACTCTTATTCTCCGCCCTAACAGTCAAATCCGGGAAGGGGTTGCTATCAGACTGATAAGTTTCTGCCTTTCTTTTCAGTGTATGCCTTCCCGCCCTCTTCCCTTGCTGCTTCCTACAGGTTCTAACTGGCCTAGTATGGATTTGGACAGGAGCTGCCTCCGAGATGGACTTGTCAAGTACTTCTGTATCCGGGGCCTGGTGGTTCAGTGCTTTTACTGCAATGATTGCATCTGGTTCAATGTCTGTAATGGTGACGGTATCCGGGAGAACCTCTAATGGAAAAGGGCTCTCCTTGACTTGGTCTTGATCTTGATCTGAGGAATTTCCTCTACCCAAGGAGGCCCTTCTGTCATTATTGATCTTGTTTACCATTTTTACAAGAAAATTGTCAATAGAACCCGCCCCCAGAATAGCCTTGTCTTTCATGGGCCCCGGCATATGTACTGGACCAAGAGTTTAATATACGCTAACCAGTTCAGAGCATACGAAGGTGAGGTCAATTCGATAGCACAACAGTTCACAAAATACCTTATGCTATTACGCTCTCTTTACCTAGTGGTTGCATTACGGGTCTCCGGATGAGTTGAGCAGGGTCTCTGGCCCTGCCCTGCCGCCTCCTGCCATGGACGGCCACAGACGGCCCGCCCTCTGCCCGGGCTCCGCCCGGCGATGCCCGCGCGCGTCCCGCGACGCGGGAGGAGCCGCTGGTTCTTATGCGCCTCCGGGCGCTGTGGGCTGTCGCTGCTGACGCTGCACCCGGCGTCCTCGGGAAGAAGCAGGGGACGCTGGGAAGTGTAGTTACTCCCGTGCAATCTGCTCCGGTGGCGGCGATAAGCGGGTCCCATGCCTCTGGACCTCCACAAACAGTGCCCCACTGGTAGGTGCCCCGCTCCTCTGCAGGAGCCGCTGGTTCTTATGCGCCCCGGGCGCTGTGGGCTGTCGCTGCTGACGCTGCACCCGGCGTCCTCGGGAAGAAGCAGGGGACGCTGGGAAGTGTAGTTGCTCCCGTGCAATCTGCTCCGGCGGCGGCGATAAGCAGGTCCCGTGCCTCTGGACCTCCACAAACAGTGCCCCACTGGTAGGTGCCCCGCTCCTCGGCAGGAGCCGCTGGTTCTTATGCGGCTCCGGGCGCTGTGGGCTGTCGCTACTGATGCTGCACCCGGCGTCCTTGGGAAGAAGCAGGGGATGCTGGGAAGTGTAGTTGCTCCCGTGCAATCTGCTCCGGCGGCGGCGATAAGCGGGTCCCGTGCCTCTGGACCTCCACAAACAGTGCCCCACTGGTAGGTGCCCCGCTCCTCTGCAGGAGCCGCTGGTTCTTATGCGCCTCCGGGCGCTGTGGGCTGTCGCTGCTGACGCTGCACCCGGCGTCCTCGGGAAGAAGCAGGGGACGCTGGGAAGTGTAGTTGCTCCCGTGCAATCTGCTCCGGCGGCGATAAGCGGGTCCCGTGCCTCTGGACCTCCACAAACAGTGCCCCACTGGTAGGTGCCCCGCTCCTCTGCAGGAGCCGCTGGTTCTTATGCGCCTCCGGGCGCTGTGGGCTGTCGCTGCTGACGCTGCACCCGGCGTCCTCGGGAAGTAGCAGGGGACGCTGGGAAGTGTAGTTGCTCCCGTGCAATCTGCTCCGGCGGCGGCGATAAGTGGGTTCCGTGCCTCTGGACCTCCACAAACAGTGCCCCACTGGTAGGTGCCCCCTATTAGGCTGTTGTTTTTCACTGGGGTACAGAGAAGCATTGTACTCGCACGGCTTGGCTGCACAGGATGTTGCCCATATTGGGAATTGAGCATCTGACCCTAGCATTGACCTCTCAATTAGACACCTATCAAGACCTCTGGAGACCATACATTACATTACTCGCCACTGAATTCTATGAATTGATGTGCCCCAGATACTGCCATATACTGTACTTGACTGAGAATTACAACACAAGGAAGGAGTGCTGTCAGGAGTGCTGTCTAGGGATGAGCCATATATACACCACACAGGATAGATGCACTATAATGGAGTGAGTACTAGAAGGTCGGGTCGGCAGGGGGAGAGAGGAATGTTTCCATTGTATTTATGCTGTGCCTGGGAGGGGAGTGCCATGCAAGCACCTTGTTATATGTAGTGTTGTTTTCTTAAAAGCAATAAAATACATTTGAACTAAGACCGGGCGGCGTACTCCACTCTGCCAGTGGAGTTTGCAGAGTTTTACTAACTCCACGCTCCACTAATAGGCAGCGATACACAGAAATGGGACAAGCACTGGTGGCCCCCCACACTAGGACCACCTCCCATTCCCAAGGAGGTAGTCAAGAATTTGGGTGTGATGTTGGATAACTCACTTGCTTTAGAGACCCATGCTAAAAGAGTGGCAGGCACCTGCTATGGCCGCCTACGCTCCCTCAAACCCATTCTTGGCTTCTTTGAGCCTCCCACTAGTCAGATCATAGTCCAGGCCCTAGTCTTATCCCATCTAGACTATTCTAATGCTCTTATGCTTGGCTCCAACTTGACAGTGATAAACAGGCTACAAAGAGCTCAGAATGCCGCCGCCCGCATTTTGTTTGCATTACCAAAAACCTGCCACACATCCCCGATCCTCCGACGCCTGCATTGGCTGCCGATCAAACAACGCATTCAATTTAAAACTCTCTGCCTAACCCATAAAATCCTGCACTGCGTTGGCCCCCAAACCTTGCAGGGACTTTGTTCCCTCTATGCCCCCACGCGTGCCCTCCGCTTGGCGGACCTCTTTCTAGCCCGCACAATCAAGATCCGGAGGAGTAGAGCAGGCGGCCGCTCCTTCAGGTATCTGGCCCCGAAGCTCTGGAACTCGATCCCCCTAAGGGCACGGGCCACCACCAACCACATGCTTTTTCAAAACCAAATTAAAACCTGGTTGTTCTCTTCCATTTAACATACCCTCACTGGCTGCGTTGTTCTTCCTTCTGGCATGTCTGGAAGCGCTGGGACGCCTCGTTGCTGGGGTAGCCATGCGCTATATAAACTGGATTAACATAACATAACGCTCTGCTGGGAACGCCAAGTTGAGACACAAAACTCAGAATCAGTGGCGGAGCGGAGTACGCTCCTCAGCCCCCTGTGCCACGGCCCAAAAAAGGGTAAAAACCCCACTTACCATGTTTTCTCTGTTGTCTGTGGGCCGCCCTACTCCTCACCGCGGTGTCTCCTGGCTCTCCTCCTTGCTGTCCTCCTCATCTCCCTAAGTTTTGCGTCTTGCTTGACCTGCGCATGCGCAGTTCATGCTTGACATAAAATGTAGGGGGGGGAGGAGGATGGCATGGAGAAGGGCCAGGAGAGAGGAGACACCGTGGCAAGGAGGAGGGCGGCCCGCAGACGACAGAGAAGATAAGGTAAGTGGCTTTTTAAACTTTTTTTAAAAATGTTATTGTGGGGATGGGGCGGAACGGAGTTCCACAGTGTTTTTTTTTTTTTAAACTCTGTTGAGTGCCACTCCGCATACTCCGCCCAGGGTTAATTTGAACCATAAAAAGAAAATTGGAAACACATTTTTACACAGAAATTGCAGGCTTTAATGTATTGTATATAACTTATACACATCTAACATTAAGGTCTAAAATCTACTAGACTGCAGAACCTCTTTCCTCTCTCGAATACATTAGGTCAGCTGAAAGACCACACCACTGGAGTTTGAAGAGGATATCCCGGTTAATGAGGAGAAATTAATATACAGCTGTCTCTGTAAAAATACTTTTTGATATTTCTTCGCCTATTTTAGCCAAACCATGCTGGCAAAAGCCAGAAAACAATGTTTAGCACCATAAAAATATCTGAGCTTTCCCTCTCCCCACCACTCCAGCCTATTCTCACCCCACTCTCTCCCATCAGTCATCTTCATGCAGGTGAGATCTACATCACTAATACAGAGGGGACAAGATGGCCTGTTACATTTTAGCACACATTTGCATGTATATATTTTTGTGTCTTTATTTTCTTTCAAGAAAGCAAAGAGAAAAATTGATATGCAAGCTTTGTGACTCTGTTGGGTTTAGAAGATATTATTGTGCAAGTTTGGGTACCATGAACTGCTCGAACTATTCATGATCCCTGCGACAAACACTTTTTCTAAGTATATATTGTGTCACTAAATGGCAGATGGAAAAGCACTTCTTAATATTTTGAAGATGATCAATACACATACTAAAAGCCCTTTTCAAAACTAGATCTCACAAGTTGATCTCTGCAGTTTTCACACAACGCCTTCACGAGAAAGTTACTCATTTGAAAGACTCAATAGCCACCCTTAATAGTCCTCAACCATTGCAGTGGCTTATGATCAGTTTGTACCACAAACCTAGTGCCAAATAAGGGAGAAACCTGCGCAAGGACCACACAATGGCAAAGCACTCCTTCTCAGTAGCCTCCCACTTCTGTTCTCTGGGTAGTAATGTCCTACTAATAAAGGCTACCTGACACTCTACCTTTGCAATCCATTTGAGTGAACACCGCTCCAACTCCTTTGTTGGAGACATCCCTATGTACAATTAAAGACTAACTGCAATCAGGTGCTTTCAGTACAGGTGCAGTTCATATTGACTTCTTCAGTTCCTCAAATGCTTTCTGACACTCCTCAGTCCATATCACGTTCCTGGGCTGCTTCTTGGAGGTCAAAGCAGTCAATGGGGCAACAAAGTTTCTATAATATCCTATGATTCCTAAAAGGCCCTCACTTCAGTCTGAGCATTAGGAACTTCCTACTCCATCACAGACTGAGTCTTTGCAGCCAATGGGCGAATGTTCCAGTTTCCCACCTCATGTTCAAGGTAGACTACAGAGGACTGCCCCGCTGATATTTGGTCGCCTTGAAGGTCTTTTTTGCCTCCTGTATCCCAACCAAAACCTGTTCCAGGTCTCAGGTGGCCCTGCCATGAATTGCCGAAGACTATAATGTCATCCAGGTAGGCCACACAGAACTCTGACAGCCCTGTGAAAACATGATTCATCAGGTATTAAAAGGTAGCTGGAGCATTCCTCAACCCAGGGGGCATCACTTTGAACAGAAATAGCAACTCTTGCATAGAAAATTGAGTCTTCTTCATAGCATTTGGTGCCAAAGCAATCTGCCAATATCCCTTGGTCAGATTCATGGTGCTCAAAAACTTATGCAGCACCTAACTGATCCACAAGCCCATCTGCTCTGGAAATTGGATGAGTATCAGTTTTTGTTACCTCATTGAGGTCTCGGTAGTCCACACAGAACTGCAAGTCAGTAGACCTGCAAATCAGTAGACTCTTGCCTTGGTACTAGAACCACAGAACTAGACCATGGACTAAGAGACCCATAGATCCAATATTTTGGCAACTTCCATCATAATGCATTCCTGAACCCGGTCAGACATTCTGTACATCCTGGCTTTCACTAGTAGACTGCCTCCCATGTCTGTCATGCACACAGACCGAAATCAACCCTGGAGTCAGCGAGAAGAGGTTGGCAAACTATCCAAACACCTCTCTATAGTTCTGCTGCTCAGGTTTTTTTTTTTTTTTTGTTTTTTTAAAACCTTTATTCATATAAACAGAGCAATACAAGCGCAGGCCTACAACCACAGGGGCCGGCCGCAAAATCAGGAGATCAAAAACAGGGCAGTTTAGACGTGTACGATAAAAAGTAAGTACAGTATAGCCATAAGATGTGGTCGTAACACAGGAAAGCGCAAGGATAAAAGAGGTTTCATTTTTATGATATTAAGAGGAGGCAGCGGCTATATCAACCAAGGCGTCATGCAACACAATCAAAGAAAAGGAGACGGGAGGGGTATATCCCCCCATGCAATCAGAAAGTAATAATAAGTAACGGGGCCAAACACACCCTACGCCCACCAAAGGTGGGCCAGAAGTAAAGGTCAAACCATAACAAGCAATTTAGCAAGACGTCGTGTAGAAAGCCCACCCGCACCAGACAGTAAGAAAAGCAAGTGCAGACACCGGATAAATAAAGGAGAGAAAAAAAGAGACATAGCCAACCCCCTTGAAAAGGGAGAAAAAGGGACCATAGAACACAACAAATTAAAATAACGAACCCCCCCATCACCCGCCACCCTACATCACCGTAATGGCTATGGCCTACCCCACTAACAGCGTGTCTGTCGCCCCAGAGTCACCCGAAAGAAAGGAAATAAGAAGAAGAGGAGAAAAATAACGAAAGGGAGAAAAAGAAAGAATGAGGAGAGGAGCCGGCGATGGAAACACCCGGTCCCCCCCATCCCCGCAACAAAAAGCTTACAGATCGAGGCCAGAAAGAATACAGAGAAAAGCCAACGCACAGGGTGCAATCAATAACAGTCCACAAGACGAGTCCCGGATACGCCATTAACTAAGAGAAAGTCCCGCCAGGACCTAGGCAAGGTCACCCCTGCCCACTTCTGTGAATAGTAGAACTGCCAAACATCCGTGCAGTCAGGAGACAGTACGATACAAAAAGTCCATACCAGTCAGGTGAGGCAGGCGGCATCTTCGCACAACACTGTCCCAGCCACCAAGAAGTAGCCAACGATACATGGCGGCAGCCAGAATGCAACAGCACGCCAATCACCAACGCGGCCAAGTCCAAAATCAGGTCTGCCCAGCACGGATTGGAGAACACAAGATGTGGGAAACATTGCAGCACCGGCGCCAGATCCATTTGTTCCCTCAAAATCGTAGATTCATCCGGGGATCCCGGCTCAGCAACCGGAGGAGAATCAACGGGACCAACTCGGGGAGAAGGCACTACGCCACAAAATGGCGGATCAACAATGGCAGCGATCCGTAACTCCAAGTCCCGGGACTTCCAGAGCAGATCGGTCCGCAGAGTAACCAGCGCAAGCAGCACATGACTTCGTGTAAGCGCCGCCCCAAGTAACCGAGGTCTGGGGGTCTCAAATGCAACAGTGTCACCGTCTCCGGGAGGGATACACTCCAAGGGGTCATCCGCCATCTTGAGCACATCGTTCGCCGCCATTATCCACTCCACCTCCAAGTCCATCATGACCGCCAGAGGCAACAGGACCCACAGCCGATCAGCGGCGGTCGGCGCCCGGCGAAGAAAGGAGAGTCACCAGAAGGCCGGGTGTGCTCCCAGCAGCTCTCCGGGAGCCAAGCACCGGTTCCCGGACGGGACTATTAACATGAGTGGGCGTCCCACCCAAGGGGAACCGGACAACACGGCCTCTCTCCGGTTCACCCACTGCTCGGGCATACGGGGTGACCCACTATTGGGAGTGGGTCCGCTCCATCTCTCCCGGCTCGCGGCTCTCAGGCTCCCACCAACAGGCTTCTCATCCGCACCAGGGCCACCAACACTCCGAACACCGCCGGGCAGGCGCTGCACTCGAGGCCCCGGGGTCAGGGCCGGGAAGGCCAGCAAGCAGACAAGGGCAGATCGCAGGAACCACTGCACGTTGGAGCCCCAAAATCAGACGGTAAGTGAGCGATTTTCTCTAGCAGTAGAAATCAGAAAGCCTCGAACAGGATTATCGACAGGATAGGTAAGCGGGGAGGAAGGGACCTCAGAGCGAAGCGTTCATGCGACTGTTCCGATCGCCATCTTGGCTCCTCCCTCTGCTGCTCAGGTTTTAATTCAGGGTCTATCTGAACCCCTTTCACAGTGGCATCCTTAATTTCATCATGCAGCAAACCAGGAAGAGACTCACTGTTTTCCTCAACTTCTTCTACCATAGCCATGACATTCACTATGTAATCTCTCCAGAGGTAAGGCTTCAGCCTGTTCACATGGAACACCCTCTTGGCTTCCAGTTTGGCACCTGTGTCCACCAGGTAGTTAACCTCACAAATCTTCTGAACTGCCTTGTATGGCCAACACCATTTGTCCTCCAAATCCCTGAGACATTTTAGCATCAATACCTTTTGGCCTTCCTGATACCCAGTCAGCATAGCTTTCCGGTTGTTTCATCATGGCTTAGCTGGCTTGAAGAGTTTCCTTTGCCTGACTCATGTATTGCGCCATGAACTTCCAGAGGCCAATCACTTAGACCACCAAATCCTTTTGAAGGCACTCTGAGGTTCCTTCCCACATTTCTCTGACTGAGGTGAGTGGACCCCATAACAGGTTTCCATATAGAAGCTCACGGGGACTGAACCCTACCCCCTTCTGCAGAATCTTTTGGTAGGCAAACAAGGCATGGCAGGAGAAGATTGAGATGCCTCCTGAGGTACTGTGGCAGAGTTCCAATCTTGCTCTTCAGGGTCTTGTTAAACTGCACCACCAAACCATGAATGTATGTCGCTACAATGCACACTTTTACAATGCATACCTTTACAACGCATTTTTTACAACGCAACATCCATTACGACGCATTCCATTACCACGCATGCCATTACAACGAAAATGAAAAAACTACATTTACAACGCATTCCATTACAACGCATAACATTACATTGCATGTTTTGGTAAGTATTGGATAGTGTAGGGGTAATATTTACTATTCTAACTCCAGGGGGTGCAACAGTAGGGTAAGTGTTGGATAGTGTAGGGGTAAAAATTACCATTCTAACTCCAGGGGGTGCAACAGTAGGGTAAGTGTTGGATGGTAATGTTATGCGTTGTAATGGTATGCGTAGTAATGACTGTGTTGTAAAGACATGCGTTGTAGTGGTGTGCGTCGTAGTGTAGTGCGTTGTAATGGTTGCGCTGTAATGGCATGCGTTGTAATGGATGTTGCATTGTAAAAGTTTCGTTGTAATGGTAGTGCGTTGTAAAAGTTGCGTTGTAAAGATTGTTTCCCCCAAACCATTGCTTGTGGTTGATATGCTGTGGAGAAGTATTCTGTCACACCAGCTTGCTCCTGCATTTCTCTCCTGTAAAATGAGATGAAGTTGGGTCCCTGGCCAGAAAGTACCATCCTTGGAAATCCAACCCTAAAAAAGATCCCCAGGAGAACTCTTCCTACCATCCGTGCAGCCATGCTCCTCAGAGGTACAGATTCTGGGTACCCCGCGGCATGATCCACCACAAGCAAGATATACTTGTTGCCTGACTGGGGGGGGGGGGGAGTCAATTGGGTAAATTGTCTATTCCTACACGCTCAAATGGAGCACAAGCATATTGTAGAAACACCAACAGAGCCGTAGTCTTACCTCCTGTCTTACCAATCATCTGGCAAGCAAGACAGGTTCTACTCTGTGTCTCTGCGCCACCATCGCCAATAGAGTAGAGGGTCCAATCTATCCTGGATCTTTCTAAACCCTAGGTGTCCTGCTAGGGCACTTCATGGTCCAGTGACAACAGGAAGATCCTGTGCACTAATTGAACGTCTAGTTTCTTGCTAGTTTCTGGCTCAGGATTTACCAGCTCAATATAAAGTAGGCCATTCTCCCAGCCAACATAGTGTTTGCCGACCCCTCCTTTGCTGACCTGTTCCTGGGCTTCTTTACTAAGTCCCACACATTTAGAGCACTCCTCTTGTGCCTTGTGGAAATCGTACCGGGTAGACTTTCCATCAGCTAGCAAACCCTGCTACCAATGTAATTGGTCGGTATGATCCCAATTCAATGATGGGTTTACGCTTTTGTGGGAACACGACTTTATTAGCCGACTTCCAAGATTCAGGAGCCTCTTCCCCTGATTGCGCCCTTAAAAATATCTCTTGAATACACTCCAATAAATATGGAGCAAATTCTTTATAGAATTCCCCCGGGATTAGATCCGTGCTAGCAGCTTTACCTGATGGTGTGGATTTGATCGCCTTTCTTACTTCCTCTTCCTTTATAGGTGCTTCTAGGCTTTCTCTCTCCTCAGGGGAAAGCTGCTCCTCAAACAGACAATTCAAATATTCTTTTATTGCTATATCCTCTTCTTGGGTACCCTCGGTATATAGCTTCTGATAAAATTACTGGAATGCGGAGCAAACTGCTGCAGGTTCAGTAACTATACCACTGCTTGGGTCTCTAAGATTGGACTACCTTTTCCCTAGTACGGATTGCCAGCATATGGCCTACTCTTTCATTGCTCTCATACACCGTGCTATGCCAGGCCATAAATCTTCCTGCAGATTTCTTCCTTGAGATCTCTGTACTTGCTGACTTTGCGACCAATACCGTTGATTGTGCTGTCTCACTGGCTCCCCAATTAGCAATAGTATCTATCAAATGTGTTTCAGCCATTACCAAATCCGCATATAACACTTTTAGAAGTTTCTTCTCCTTTTTATGGCTCACCCAGCCGTACTTAGACGTGTCCCCCCTAATGCCAGCTTTAAGGGCGTCCCAGAATACATGGATGTTAGCGCGCCGCACATTCTCTTCGATAAACCGAGGAATCCACTCCTTCATGTGTTGTACAAAACCCTCCTCGCTAAGTAAAGCCCTATTAAACATCCAGCGTGCCTCTGATGAGGGTTTAGTATGAATGTTTATTTCCAAAAAGGGGTTGTGATCGGACATGACTCTAGGATATTTTGCAGCACTGCACCAAATCCTGCAATACAAAAAGTAGTCCAGTCTAGCATGTGTTTGACGTGGTGCCGAAAAATATGTAAATCCCGGGTTGTTGGGTTCTTGCTTTGCCCAAACATCAGACAATCCATGGAGAAGGCTTAGTTGTGACAGACCTAAACACTTTGGGCTTAAGGCCTTGAGACCCTACACCCGCCTGTTTAATTGTTTGACAATTCATAATAATATTGAAGTCCCCACAAATGATTAGTGGAAGCAGCCAGCCCACCAGCTCCACATTAAGCCAGTCGAACAATGCCGGATCATCGAATACCGAGCCATACCGAGCCATAACCTTCATTGGGATAAGGAAAAGAAAGACTCTGCAGCGGAATCAGTAGAGACTACTATGTCCTCCCTGGGATTTAGACAATTGGTAAATTCCTTTACGCACATAAAGGGTCATATTCTTGACCTGATATGGACCTTAGATCCCAAGATCAGCGTAACGAAAATACTCCCCTGTATATGGTCAGATCATCATCTGATTTATTGCGAGGTCCCTATTGATAAGAAACTTTTGCAATTAGGGTCTAACGTTAAAATGTGCCGCAAATGGAAAGATGTGGACTTAGAATCCCTGACCATCAAACTTGCAGATTTTTTGCAACCCATAATCCCGGATGCTAATATAGATCAGGAGTGCAATGCCCTAATGGACTGCTTAACTGGAGCAATAAATCAGATTGCCCCTGAGAAACCTAAAAATATCAACAGTGGGGGGAAAGGCGCACCTTGGTTTACCCCTGCTTTAAGGGAACACAGGAAAGCGCTACGCAATGTTGAAAGAATCTGGAGGAGGAAAAAGGATGATATCTCCTACGAGGACTATAGGAAATTGTCTCACGTATATAAAAAACACATACAGGAAGCCAAGGCCTCTTTCTATGAGAAGCGGATTAATGAAGCGGACAATGTCCAAAAGGAAATTTTTAAGATACTCACTGAACTGACGAAGAGAGCTCAAGTCATAGACTCTACTATCAGTTGTGATGTCTTTTTGACATATTTCTTGGATAAGGTTGACCTTATTTTAAAAGAGATAACAAATGTCACCCCTGGCCCTATAGGTCCACAGATATCCCAAACTCCAGTAGGAATTTATATGTCTAAATTTCCTCAGCTAGACGCACTGGGCTTGGAAGTCCTGATGAGGAAAGTAAAGTCAGGATCTCCAGCAGATCCATGTCCCCCAAGTGTATTTCGCCTAGCTCGCCTCAGTCTAGAGGATCACATCCTAGCGATGTTGAACAAATCACTAGACATAGGCCGATTACCAGCCAGTTTTAAGGAAGCTAGGGTGAAACCACTACTAAAGAAAGCGGGGGCTGACCCCAAAGTGCTGAAAAATTATAGACCTATCTCCCAGCTGCCATACCTATCCAAGGTCTTGGAACAACATGTGTTGACATCGCTGACCTCGTATCTGGACACTAACCATCTTCTCCATGAGATGCAAGCAGGGTTTCGCGCACATCACAGCACCGAGTTAGTCATGCTATCGGTGCTGGATGATCTAAGAATGATGGCTGACAGTAAAAAACCTAGCGCACTGATACTTTTAGACCTGTCAGCAGCGTTTGATACTGTCAGCCATCCCCTACTCTTGGACAGGCTGGCTGGCTTTGGGTTCAGAGACTCAGCATATGACTGGTTGGAATCCTTCTTGCTGGGGAGAACCCAGAGACTTCAGCTGGGAGATATGGTTTCAGGTGTGGGAGAACTTACCTGCGGGGTCCCTCAAGGCTCTGCATTGTCCCCCCTCCTATTCAATTTGTATCTACAACCCTTAATAAAAACTTTGACCGAGATGGGTTGCCGCGTATTTAATTACGCGGATGATACACAGCTACTTCTAAGCTTGAAGGACACAGAACGAGCCCAGCTACAAGCACAGGAGGTACTTCGATATACTGTCAAATGGATGTCAAGTAACCTCCTCAAGATCAACCCCGAGAAAACTGAGGTGTTGATCGTTTCATCCACTTGTTCGCCTTGGAGCGACCTGTATTGGCCACAGGAACTGGGCTCCATCCCCAAACCAGCCGACTCGGTAAAAAGCCTTGGCATCAAGATAGATAGTGCCCTATCAATGAAGAGCCAAGTCTCTACCGTGGTAGGAGTCTGCAACGGCCTTTTGAGACAGTTGCGTAAACTAGTCCCACTTCTGTCCCAATCTATGCTCCGTACCGTAGTCTCGGCTACTATACTCTCGAGACTCGACTACGGGAATGTCCTTTACTTGGGCCTACCAAAGACACTAACTAACAGACTGCAGGTGGTTCAAAATGATGCAGCACGACTTATCTTTAAACTGCCGCGGAATTCCCATGTCTCTCCGCTGCTATTGAACCTGCACTGGCTGCCAGTGATTCAAAGGTCCATCTTTAAAAGTCTCTGCATAGCCCATAAATCCATCTATGGCCAAGCCCCTGCATATGTTAAGGAAAGGTTGGAGATCTATCGACCTGAAAGAAGACTGAGATCGGCGGAAGCACAACTGCTAGTATGCCCTCGGTTCAAACTAGCCACAAAAGGAGGCAGAGCATTTTCAGTTTTGCTGCCAAAAATCTGGAATGAACTACCTGAAGCCCTGCGTAAGGATGGCAACAGGCTTCATTTCAGGAAAACCTTAAAAACCATTCTGTTTAAGGCAGCGTTGAACTTAGTTTAGTCTGCTCCTCTCTCCTAAATGTTGGTTGGCTGTTATGTTTTTATGGTCAAAGCGCCTTGAGACCTGTCGGTGAGTTGGCGCTATACAAGCACATACTAACAATAACAATAACAATAAACTGAACACAATGTAAACATGTTAAATTTCTAGGCAACATTAAATGATTACCCATCTTCCCAGTTTATACGAGCTATTATGTGGAAACCTAGCTATTCCTTTCCGTGTCATAACTGCCACCCCTCTAGTCTTTGTTCCTTGTGTAGTGATGGAAATCCATTGATAGCCTGCCAACTCTGAAACCTCCCGTCTACTAGCTTCGATGTGAGTATCCTAAAGGCAGATGATGTCAGCCTTCAAGAATTGGACATCCACACTAACCTTCAGTTTTTTGGGGGGATTGTTTTAGCCACAGATATTAATAGATGCTATTCTAAGCTTGCCAATTAATCAAGGTTTCTTTTCCGACGAACGGCATATCAAAATCGTGCACCCAAATCACTTTACACATACCTGCCAAAATTAACATAATAACCACAAAACTCTTCCTTTGGATCATCCCCCCACCCTCCCACGCCCGCTCAAAAAGGCAAGAAAGGTCCATGTACCCTTGTGATTCCTCATGTGTCCTGCTGTGTCCCTAGCTGCTCTCCCTCTAAATTTAAGACATAAGAGCCCAAAAATGAAAAAACAGAAAGTCCCTACCGATATCCAAAAAGAACATCCTAATGTCACCCCCAAACACCCTACAAAAAGTAAGCACAGAGCGTTGCCCTAGTATTGTTATCCTATTTACGTGAGAGTTCCAGCATATACTCCTAGGCTTGTATCTCTGAAGTAAACACCCTGGTTGTGCCTTTAAAAATTACCTAGAGTCGGGCGGGGTTCATTAAGTAGAACTCGCAGCCCAATTTCTGAAAAGGGGTGATTAACTGACAGAGCCTCCATCTCTTTTTCACCATGGTGTGACAAAAATCCGGTCTTACAAAAAAGGAGTGCCCTTCTGCTGACTGCCTAGCATTGGGTCTGGCTTTTTCAAAAATTGCCTGGCGCAAAAGAAGACTTCCCAAAAATATGAGGATATCTCTAGGTTTTTTTATTCTGCCCTGCTTTCTTTTTCATCATCAGAGAGAATCGATGTACACTCTGCACCTCTGTTTCCCAGTTCCAGTGTGCAAGTTCTGGAAATGCCCCCTTAAATAGCCTAAGAACAAATCCGCCTATACCATCCCCTTCTACATTCTCTTCAATACCCAGTAGCCTCAAATTATTCCGCCGTTGACAATTTTCTAAATCTTCCATTTTCCCTAATACGTCTGTCATTTTGGCTTCACTTGCCCTGCTTTGCTGTCCTGTATCCTGAGCCCCAGCCTCAAGCACCACAATTCGCTCCTCTAGCGTTGTAGTACGTTCAGAAATTTATGAACAAGTTTTAACTTTGCGGATGGCCCCCTGGAGTTTCTTCGTCGCCATAAGGGCCCTCTTATGTTCTTGGCAAGCTTCCGTTTGCACCTGTTTGAGTGTTGAGTAAATTAGTCCCATGGTTGGAGGGGATTCTGTATTAGTTTTGGGTTCCGCAAACAATTTTGAAGCGTCGAGTTGTACTCCGTTCTCCTCTATCTCAAAGTGAGTGGTGGAAAAATCCCACTTTAGCTGACTTGTCTGGCTGTGACCAGAATCTGAGCCCTTGCTTTTGCCCCTGGTGCTTCTCCTTTTACAGCGGTTTGGTACGATCCTCTGTGTATGAAATCTTACAGGAGGGCTGCCACTATCCTCTCCTGTGACTTCAGGGTCTGTGACCTCAATTACACTGGTATGTCTGATAGAGAATAAATTTGTCTCCTTCGGGTGTCCCTGTAATGTTGCCAGATACGTGGGCAATATCTGAGGTATTTGGCTCTTGGGAGCTCAGAGTGCCCTGTTATTTTTGCAGAGGGGTATTTACTTGCGACCCACACCTTAAATCCTCTCCCATCTCAGCCCCAGTGTCTGGCTCAAAATGCACACTATTAATGTCAGTCAATGTTGTCATTTTTGTATCAGTATTTTCTTTTTGTAATGCCTCAAGGGGCAGCCTACCTTCACTTGTCGTTTTTCCAGCTGCATGCTCTTCAGCGCTTTCCAGTTCTTTTGCCATTTTGGGAGCTTTAGCGTAGGTTTTGCCTCTGCTTGTGGGTCTTGTCTGATTGCGCTGAGCCCACGGCCGGCAAACATCCCAGGAACAGTCTGCTGTTTGGGCCTGGTTGCCAGGTCGATGGGACGCTGCTCATTGCTGAACGTCCTGCCGTTGATCCCCTCCTGTCTCCGCCGGCAGAGTGATTAGCATTCACGCTCTTCCCCTCCATAGTAGTCTTCCGAGCTGGCGGCATCCCCTTCGCTCCTTCAGCCGCTCCACCTTCCTTCATCGATGATTTCAATTTGGGGGCATATCGGTGAGCCTCAAGACCGCTGCGTTCTTCCACGTTGGTGCCAGAAGCCGTAAAGTACCCCAGGTCCACAGGTAAACTTTCCTCCTCGTTCTAGCGATGCCAAGAAGAATTTATTTTACTGCACGGGCTAACAGTGCTCTGGTCATTCGATCTGGCCTCATCCAGTGTCTTGTCTCTCTTCGGGTGTTTTTAAGTTTTCGGCTTCATTTCATATGACTTCTCCGTGGCGAGGTGAGCAGCTCTCACGGCCGTCACGCAGCTGCCATCTTGCCCTCTCACACCCCCAACCTGAGCTCGCTTTCAATCATGGCAAGCAGATACTTCATGTCCTCTCCTGTGGCTATGAAACCTGTATCCTTGGTCCATGGATTATCTCCTCATGCTTAAGGTACTTTCTCTGAACTATAGTGCGGAAGGGCCCAGTATCCCTCATGGCAGGAACTTTCCTTCCATTGTTACTAACTTCCTGCACAAACCACATTGTGTTAGGATGAATGTGCTTCAGAGCATCCTGGTCCCTCTCCCAGATGCCTAGATTGAGTGCAACTGGGCCCTCTTGGGTCCCTGCACCCACGTGTAATGTGCTTGCAATTACTGTGCTGCTGGGTCAGAGTCTTTTGCCTGATAATCTCGCCTAAAGTGTCCCACCTATTGGACATGAAGCAAGTCGCACTTTAGACTTAGAAGAACTTCCCTGTCCTCCCTTCCCATGATGCTCCTTCCTGGATACTACTATCATTTTTTTCTGGGGCACTCCTTGAATCTCATAAGAATTACCCTGGCCTTTACCTTCTGGTCTGGAACTAGTCTGTGGAGAGTTCCTCTCAACCTTTGGCTTAGAACCTTGCTGCTCTAGCCCTTTGTGAACCCTCTTAACTAACCACTAGTCAGACAACACTGTGAGTTTCAATGGATTACTCTTTGTCTAATCAGACAGGTATTGCCCAAGTGAGGTAGAGCACTCCTTCTTGAGTTGCACTGTCACCAACAACTGGTTAAAGGACTGAAAGCCCTTGGCCTCCATCCCTTTTACTCACTCATTTCAATACACCATAAATCCAAGATTCATACAGAACACGTCTGATTTTTTGCACTCCATGAATCTCTCAAGACTGAGCTGGCTTCAGCCCAAATCAGCCAACCAGAGATTCCTTAATTCACTCGTAGACCATCCCATCTGACACAGGCATCCTTCCAAAGATAGCCGTCTCGTGGAATGGCAAGCACCTTATCATGGTAGCTACCTTATACACCGCATTTAAGGCCTGCCTCAAGCTCACATAGCATTCCAAAATGCCCTGACCTTCTACATGCACAAGATCTTTTGGATCCTTGTCCACAAGCTGGCTTGAACTGGATGTAGGCTCACTTATCCCAGATATAGATGTCATTGCTGCCATCCTAAGTTTCTCTCTCTGAAGGGATATTTTGTCCCTCTCCAGCTCTTTCCTTTTCATTCTAGTTCTCCTTCCACTCCCGTTTTTTCTTCCCATTCTCTTACTCTTCTCTCGCTTGCAATTTCTCCTCCTGGGCCTATTTCTCTGGTCTCTCCCACCTCCTCTCCTCTTGTTACTGGTGAGCTAGTCCTACCTTCTCCCTCTTAATCGTAATCGTAATCATACGCTCTTGTATAGCGCCTTATCACCGTAAGGTCTCAAGGCGCTTGCTTTGGGAACCCGTCCTGGTCTTTCCCTGCGAGATTACCCCTACTGGGCATCCCCAAGGTGAAGACCAGGCATCCCATCGCGGTGGGGCCGTAGTGGAGATTAAGCAAACTATTGCCCAGAGTTGCAGAGTGTGAACCCACGATTCGAGTAGGCTCAGAGGCAAGAATTATCGAGTCCGTGGACATTATGACCTCAAGACCCTGCCGCGTCGGGAATTGAACCCTGGTCCCGGGTCTGACCTCTGCATCAGGGTCTGCCTCCTATAACTGGTGAGCCACACTTCTCTTAAACTCTCTGGCCTCTCCTCTTTCTCAGCCTTAGCTTTCTGAAGATTTAACTGTAAGCTAAGGGTCTCTGATAGAGTCTATCCACCCAAGGAATTGGCAACAGTGATTCCCTAGAAATTCGAGGTGGTGAACACACCTGGGGGTTTCTAGAAACTATGGGGCAGATTTACTACTTCTGGCGCATCTCTGCTAATCAGCAGCGATGTGCCAGAAGAGTTGGGATGCATTTTCACACCCGTGCGCCACCACTGATGCGCCACAATTACAATGCGGCACACTGTGTAGTGTAGTTCCTATATTCCCAATAGGCTCTGCGCAGAATAACATAAACGATAGTTTAGACGTAGGACTTAGGTCGCCTAGGTCTCAATTGAATATGTCAGACTTAATTATGAATGCCAGCTGGCTCAGAGGTCACTAGAAACTTTCTCGAATTCACAAGAAGGGATTAGTTTCTATCAAACCGCATAAACATGACAACTTTGCTCCCTCAAGAATAAGGAGTATACCTCCAGAGTCGCGGAAACAATAGATAGCTATTTTACTCAGTCAATCGTGCATGCTTAGTTTCACCAGAAGTGCAGAGAAACAGAGAAACGGGCGTTTTCAATAAAAGAGGTTATTTATTGAACAGTCTTCTTTCTCATGCAAGAGAAGTGAATTGCTACAATCGCAATACTTGTCATAAAGTAAAGTGCGTACAGTAAAAGGAGTATTATGAAATAATACTGTAAAAGGATGGTATGGTTTCTAAGCCATACGGTGTTTAAAATGGATACAATATATACAATGATAAAATCATGACTAAACGTACTCAACTGGTGCTTCTAAGATACGCCTACCCAAGGTGTACCTAACCTAAGCCTAGTACATGGGAAGGAGTAAGTGAAATGTAGTTTGAGTTAAGATAATTTCTGCCAAGCATCTGAATCAAGAATTCTCTAAGGGTCTAATCAGCTCCATACCTTGGTTATAGAATGAAGGAGGTCTTGTATCTCTCTCTCAGGACTCGATCTCCCAGCAACCCGCAAGGGTGACAGGGAAACACTGGAGCTGGATTTCTCAGCAGGAGAAAAGACAGCGTCTGTCTCAGTGCATCAGCGGGAGGGTCGGCTTCCTTCGGCACTTGCTACAGCAGGGCGTCGGGCAAGTAGATAGTCGATCTGCTCCAAACCACCGTGTGTTTTGCTAGGGCAGAGGCTGGTATATTTTTACCTGGAAGGTGCCGAGTTTGACGTAAGGTTGAACATAAGACGTCACTAAGAACTCGCAGTTCTTTCGGACTTCGGGAGTTCTAGGACAAATCAATACAGAAGCAGGGGGAATTCCCGGGCTGCCGGAGGCTTAGTTTGTTTAAGAACACGTTGTGCTTTCTAGGAGTGTATGGGAGTAGACTTGCCGTATTTGGACTGCATTGGCTATGTCTTAATATGGGTATGATTCTTATGCCTATATAAGGATATGATTTGATATAACCACATAAGGGCATAAATCGGGAATATTTAACTAGAGTCCTAGATTCGTCTACAACACCCACTCCACGTATAATATCCATCATTACTAAATACTAAGCAATTTTAAACATATTTATGCATGTTTTCCATCCCACCCCAAAATACATAAAATGCATTTGAAGTGGTATATACACGAAAAATTAGTATTATACTGTACGTTTTCAAGCAGTGGTATCATTCAGATAATGTAGATATTGTACATATGAATGTTGACCGAATGAATCACGAAAATTACATTTATGAAATGGCTCTTAATACAGAAGAGAAGGTCGAGACCATTTCATCACATATTTATACAAGACTGTACATGTGCTAGAGGCTAAGTCAAAATATTGTCTCTAGAGTTTTCAGAAATAAAAATCTTGTTCTCTAAGAATAGTTCTACTTTAGGCAGAGTATCATGTGCCAAAAAAGTAAATATTTTGGGAACGGGGAAAAAATAATTTCGCTTTCAGGGAAAAAATAGTTCCAGAGTTTTTAGAAGTTCTGTTTATCAAAACTGAAGGTCGAATTCAGAGTTCAGGGAACGCTGTGTGCTCGTGTTTTAAAAAGCTATTCTCGTTGTTAGGAGAGAACATTAACTCAGATAGGCTTGCAAAGAATTCGTCTACAACAGTAGGTGAAAGTTGGACCATGTCCGAAAAAGTAGAAATAGTGCATATGCGAGATGCATTGCCGTCATCGGTGTCTAGATCAGCAATGGTCGCAGAAGGTTGTACCTGTGTGCCGCTTTCATCTCGTACCTCACCGCCACCTAATCGTAATGGTGAGGTCTCAACGAATGCCGTCATCAGAATAGGTAGCCGCTGGGGACAACACGTTGCATGAGCCGTTACCGAACCAAGCAAAGTATCGATATCCATAGGTACTGCTGATGCGAGTGTGAGACAGACGTCTAACACGCATTCTTCTCCACAGAGCAGGCATCGTAGAACAGGTAGGATGCAATCTTGCCAGATTGGTCTGAACGAAAGAAACCAGGTAGTATTCAGATCTCTTAGCCGAGCCAAGCCGAGGACTTTAGTAATCAGATATCGGTATCTCATAGCTAGGAGCGTTTCTTCCATTGTAGCCTGAGTTTTGTCTGCGACTGGACTTGCCATAGTGGAGCAGAAGGAACAAAAATAAGATTCCTGCTAAGAGTCCCAAGATGAGAGGCAGGCCGCCGAACACAGAGTAAACAAAATTCGGGAAGATGCTCAGGACTGCTTCAAAGGGTGCTAACAGTCCCGAAAAAATTGTCTTAAATACATGTGCGATGTCACTGGTATCAGACATGTTTAAGATTTGACTTAACATTTCTACGAAATGTACGGGGCAATTTGTTGATGATAATGCATGCATCTCTGCTGCTGTCCTTGCGACTTGCAGATCATACGTTTCTTTAGACGAGGTTAAAGGCACAGTTGTTTGTAAAAGAATGGACTTCATTCTGCTTAAATTATCAATTTGAATAGAAGAGATATTCAGAGAAGGCCATATCGTTGCCTCCTTGTCTGGTTTGCTGTTTGGATACAATACTTGCATACAGCAAGTGACCCTGGATGTAACACTGACGAGATAGGCCGTTCCTGGCACCATGCCACAACAGCTGCGGTCACTTAACATAACTGCCGTTGGAAAGTTGTCTGAAAAAAGACTCTATTTGTGTAGCAGGGGTGCCGTGCAGGTGGCATGAAAGGTTATTTGACGAACCTTCGCAGGCTCCATGCAAGTTAATTCCTTGACACAGAATTGTACAGCTCAGTGAGTTTTTACAGTTGTTACCATATACTTCTTTTTTCCCCCCACTCCAACATCTATGTGTATAAGGTAGTTTCCAGGTTGACTTGATGAACCCTTTACCCAACCTTTCATACAGGCCCACTGGTATGTGCTTTTGGCAATATTGAAACTGAAAAGTCGTTATCGGAATTGTAAATGTGCCATGTATTATCCATTCAATGACAGGTTTTTCGGAGACTGTCAATGGTAATCTTTCTAGTTTTTCAATGCTCAGCACCGTATAGTCTGCCCCTCTTTGTGCCAAAGAGATTTGCTTATCTGTAAGGTTAAAGACAGAAAACAATGACGTTGTGTTGATTAGACGCCATGGCACGTAGCCTGAACAGAGATTTCGTAACGTCCAGCTTAACTGTACAATAGAACGTAATTGGGACTGGCCATGTTGTAACATTAGCATATCCTCTTCTATTATATCAATAGCAGATGATACAATGCCGTCCAGTGAATAAATCCTGTAGGACAGAGTCATTAACCCATTGTCCACTACAGACAGTGTTTTTTCTAAATTAATACAATCAATTTCTCGTATTTTTTCAGCAGTTTCAATTTGCGTTATTTTCCAAGCTTCGTTGTAAGCAGCATATATACCGGCGTATATGAAACGTTTTTGACGCTGTTTGCGAGGTCCCAATAAGAAATTTCGCAAGTCAGCACCTTCTTTAAGTAAGGTCAGGTGTTGCTTAATTTCAGGTAGTGTGGATTTCTGTAGCCATTCGAGGCATAGTTTTCCTACATTGTATGTTGTTATTATCCCTCGATGTGGTCTCTGGGAATATCTTGGGTCTGGCATATTTTGTTTGAACCCCTGTGTTTTGTTCAGGAATCTATCTTGACAGTTATTAGTGTCTGTGGGCCAGATCAACCATTTTCTCCAATCGGGATTAGTTCTGTTTTGGTGTAAAATATGGGATACGTCTATCTCCATATCTGTAGTGCTATTACTATCAGGTATGGGCCAAGACAGGTTGTTTGTTGAATGGTGTCATTCAGGAACATTATTTGTTCTGGGATCATGCAGGCTCTGAATAATGATTCTAAACCTTGTACCTGCCAGTCTTTTGTACCCCAGACAGTTTTTGTCTCAATGTTGTTTTTCCAAAATTCAAAACCAAATGTAGACAATTTTTCATAAAATTTTGCAGAATATATCAGTTTAGTATTTGTCAACATGTTTTTCATTCCTGTCTTATTTATCATCTTAAAATAAACCGTTTCTGGATCAGTGTTGTTAAACCCTGAGAAGTATGGGAATTTCTCATGAAATGTTTTCGAGCTGCCTTTTGGCGTTGTTGGACAATGTTCCCATTGATTATAAGTGAAAACATTTCTAGGATTAGCAGATTTATGCAAATAGTGGTGCCCATAATGATTAAAGCAATACATTTCTTCATAATCTGATGAACCTTCTAAATAATCATGTTCTGTAAATTTTGCTGACATTTCTAAATCTGACATCATATCATTAATATTTTCAAAGTCCCAATCATCAGAGAAAGTACTACGTGATACAAAGTCACTTAATGAAACCTTGAACTGGTCTAGATATTTCAAGAGTTCAACAGGGCCATAGATATCGTAATCAGTAGCGTCCCATGCTACACCACCAGGTATAGGAATGGCTGTGATGTTTACTGATGATAGTTCTCTTTTTTCAATGTGAGAAGATCTGTGAGGCTTTAGAACCAAGTTGATGTTCTGACTTGCTGTGTCCATTGTACTGTATTTTCCATCAATCATTCTTCCCAAGCTTAAAACCAAAATGAGCCAGAGTAGGAGGAAAAGTACACCTAACACAATCCGCAATTCAATCCATGGTGAAATCAGATATGTTTCTCCAAGTTGATGAAAGAGTTCAGTTATTTTTTCTTTGAAAGTTTTATTTGCTGGCTTTTCTTCATGTTCACTTGGATCTTCAGTCGAACTTGATGAAGTAACCAGATGCAGTTCTATCAATTGTTGGAATTGCTTCAGGATTTTTATTAATCTTTACAGTTGCTTCTTCTTTTGTCATATTACTATAGTCAGAGGCTACATCATTGTAGATTGGTGTTTCTTGACGAGCTGTTGCAATTTGGGTTTTAAGAGGCACAAGTTCCATGGCTTTGTTGCCTAGTCCTTCTTTATTCACTGCAGGTTTATCAAATGTGATTAGTCTCTGTTTGAACCTCTTGAATTGTAGCAAGGTTTGGTCTTCTGCTACATCTTGGGAGTCCATTGGGCCTACTACTTATTATTGGCTACATGATTGTGGTTTTACCAGGTCGATTGATACAACTCTGTTCTCCTTTTTACCTGCAAGGGGCGGTAGTACTACTGATATTGTTCCGCTGATAGCTAAGACAGGTACTGCTTTTCTGTAAGAAGGCCCAAATTCCTTCTTCACCGCGATCTTTTCTCTGACCAGATCCCCAATCTTTGGAATCCAGACAGGTCTTGCTGGGACAGGCGGTTTTTCTTCAGTGGCCGTTGGCTTTAGCTTTGTGTTACTTAGACTTCTTCTTGTTTCATTTAAGTCCTGTAAAACAGCCAAACGATCTTTGATATCAAAAGGTTTTTTGTTCCACCACTGAAGTCTGACTATCGAGGTCTTCGATTATCATTCTTGTACCAAACAAAAGTTCATACGGAGTGATTCCACCCAGAGAATGTCTTGGCAGATTATTAAGACTACGTTGGACACTTATTAGATGTTTGACCCACCCATCACCCGAACCTAATACCCTCGCTGTTATAGATTGCTTTATGTCACGGTTTTTTCTCTCCACTACCGCATTTCCCTCAGGATGGAATGGACTAGAGTACCGCAATGCAATGCCCAAGCTGGCCATGGCCTCCTTGTAAGCTCGAGGCTAAACGCAGGACCCTGGTCAGAATGTAGCATGCCAATTGCGTATGTGCCGATAAAGACTCGCAAATCTTTTATAACAGTTCTGGCGTCAGCCGAGCGCTGGGGCCATATCCAAATGAATCTCGTCTTAATATTTATGGTATTGCATTTTTCTGTGTGGACATCTGCGTGTAGATAGCCTAATGCTGTCTAATAGAGGTGTCTGGTCCGGTTCACAACTGCGATCTCTATTGCAGTCCTGACAATCCATTGCAAAGTTATAAATTTGCACGCTCATCCCCGGCCACCAGTATTGTGTTTGCAATTCTATTAGAGATTTCAAGATCTCTCGGTGCCTCAGACCCATTCCCACGTGTGCTTCTTGAATCAAGTAAGCCCTCCGGTTCGTGATTGGAATTACTCTGTCCCCCACTCCAGGGATTCGAGCAAAAGGAACGGAGTTCGCATCAATTATGTATGTATTATTGAGTGGATATTGTAGAGGTAATGCCGCATAGTCGCCTTTTAATGAGGCTTTTACTGCCAGCATGGTTTCTCCATCTATTTGTTTTTTAGAACGCTTTCTTGTAGCTATGGAAGCCGGTTGAACAGCTGCCGTTGTGGCTTTGTTAGCCAATTAATTCCCTGCAACGTGAACGCCATCACATCGAAGACTCTGCGTATGTATCACGTGAGTCTTTCGTAGTTCTTTCTGTAAAAGAACTACTTGTTCCCATAGTTTTTTATGCTTTATTGTGACACCTGTCTCATCTTTGTTACTGTTTTCAATCCAGGTCTGCATGAAATCATTGTAAGACTGGACGCAATAATATACGAATCGCACGCTATTAGTGTGGGGAATTCGCGATCGGTATTTTCAAGCACCGTCTTTAAAGCTCGTAGTTCAGCACGCTGAGCTGTACAGTTTCTGAGTGATTCAGTTTTAGTGACCATTGGTCTGAATTTACCTATGCGCCAACGACCTTTAACAATCGCGCACGCAGCACTATATGCTTGTTTACCCCCAACTGCGGGTTGTGCTGAACAGTCTGTATATATTATACAGCCGTAATGTTCCAGAGGCAGAATTTCAGTCGGCAGAGGACATTCATATTCGTATTGGAGAAATTCTTGCGTTTTTAAGTTAGGATCAAATTCGTATACTACGTCTGATGCAGCAAGAGAATTAACCCATTGTATCCATCTTGGATGTAAAGCTTCAGCATTCGGAATGCTGGCTCTTGTTACTTTCTCTAGGGCAGGTACCGGTGTAACGATTATTATACGTTTACCTTGTGCGAGGGCTCTTTCTTTTGCTACAGCAGTTTGGACCGCAGTCAGAATTTTTTCAGTGGAACTGAATTTCATTTCAGCTTGTGTGTACAAGTGTGATTTATAAGCTATTGGTACTGTTTCTCCCTCATTAGAGGTCAGGTACGTAAATCCGCATCTTCCTGGGATGACTCTGATTACAAGGTTGCGTTCGTTTGCGCGTGTTTGCAGTTTTCTTTTAGTTAACATGTCTGTTTGTATTGATCGTAAAAATTTTGTGTGTTTCTGAGTCCAATTGATTGGTTTGAAATCAGGTTTTATTAATTCGTAGACGGGTTTAACCCTCTCTGTGTAGTTTAGAATGTAAGTTCTTCCGAAATTCAGGAAACCTAGAATTGATTGTAAGTTTTTCAGCGTTTTTGGAGCTTGGAGTACTGCACACTTCTCTAAGAAGTTGTCTGCTAGGCTTTTGCCTTCACTTGATAACTCATATCCTAAAAATAGGACAGTGAGGTGGGCAATTCATGATTTTTTAAAGTTGAATTTGTACCCTTCGATGCGAACCCAAGTATAATGGTGTTCACTCTTTTTAAGTGTCTCACCAGGTCATCGTCTGTAAGATAGATGTCATCGACATAAGATAATGCCTCATCATCATATATTTGTAGTAATTCTGTTACCCTGGCTGAAAATAATCCTGGGCTGTTCTTGAATCCCTGGGGGAGACGACAAAATTGCCACTGGGCCCCCATACTGGAGAAAGCGGTCAAATACCTGCTTTCTGGTGCAATGTTTTGACAGAAGAAACCATTTGAAATATCTAATGTAGTTTCATATTTTTTGCACACAATGTTATTCATTAGTGCTGCACTGTGTGAGTTTTGTACTGCAAATGTTTTGCAACAAGAGTTTAGGTGTCTGTAATCCAAAACTAGACGATATGAATTGTCAGGTTTGGAGACAGGAAACAAAGGATTGTTCATTTGTGAGGTGCATGTTTCAATCACCCCCTGGTATTAAAGTTGATCTAAGATCTCCCTGACTTGTTTTTTTAGCTTCTTGCTTAACAGGATACTGCCTCTGTGCAGTAGGTTGAGTTTTTTAACTGAATTTTATGGTGAGGAGAATCCTCATCCCATCCTACATGATTTTTATATAATGCAGGGGCTTGGGCCACTGCCCATTTTCTAGCATATGTGTATTTTTTATGAATTGGAATGTGATTTGAGAAAGCAGGCATAATCATTTCTTCGCCATGTGGGCCCTCCCTGACAAACTCTGGTGGCCAGTCTTTCTCTGCTAGAAGGATATCATCGCCTTTGGATAGATTCTCCCAAAAGAGACCTCTTATTTTCCTAGTTTTGTCCCCTTTTATACGTAATGTTATTTCATATAATTTATGGGGTACACTAACTCTGGTGTCTGCAGTTTCCACCTGAATGCATTCATTCGTGTCCACTGTCTCTAGAAGATTCATCAGGATCTTGCGAGCTATGGTCACTTATGCTGTGCTGTCTAGCATTGTCTAGGCCCATTCTCCGTTCTTGAGTTGTGTCCTCAGAATCCTCCGCATGTTTTATTTTAATACTAGCTACCTTCTTTTCGGGAAATTTTAGTTTTTTACTTTGATGAGCAGGTTCCTTGTCTTTGGACTTGACGCGCTCTTCTTTATGTTCTGACCGTCCTCTTCTTTCCGATTTCTGTGAGGAAGTCTGAAAACATCGAGAGGGACGTGTATCATTATCTTGATATCTGTCAGGTTTTCTTAAATTATCCCTATTTCTAAGGTTGTATCTTTTTCCAGAGGGCTCACGTTGTGGAGACCTGTCCCCTCGTCCTGGAGATCTATTTCTCCGTTGCGGAGACCTTCCTCTGGACTGAAACTGTTTTTCTCTGGGAGTGGTTTGTTTATTACCCTCCCACTACTTTTTTGGAGTAATGAGATTATTCTTAATAAAGGTTTTTTCAGGATTTTCAGTTAGTTGTGGTTTTAGTGGTTTCCCACCCAAACTATCTCTACCTATTCTTCATAGCACTTTTCAATTATTCTGGCAAGTTCAAAAGGTTGGTCTGTTATTTCTGTTTCTTTTCATTTTTGGCGGATCGCCACAGATGCTGCTTCTCCTTTTATGTTGGCTAATAGTATAGCCGAGACTTGCTTAAAGTCTTTCAGTAATTTCATACCTAGATTTAAAGCAGGCTCCGGACCGTATTCATTTTGAATCTGTCTTAGTAGGTCTGGTATAACCGCCATGGATGGAACACCATGTGTTTTTGTGTATATTGAAGCAAAGACTATTCCCCAAGTGTCACAGTCCTCCACATGTGGTGCGACCCCCATTGGTAGACAGATTGTCAGAGGTGTACTATCAGGAAATACTGCCTCTATTTGAGTAATTTTTTGAGCTAACCAGAACGGAATTTGTTCCCGTTTTGCGGGTAATTTGCCAATGACTGATTGTATAGTCTGTGGTGTAATTTTATTTGTGTTCCTCTGGTAAGGGGTGTGCTGTGGAATCTTTATTGCTGTTTGGACTGTTAAAGTCCACATGACATATTGGACCAATTGTCTATGTATTTTAATTAATTGTTTTAGCTGAACTAAAAGTTCTCGGTCTGACATTCCTTCAATGTCAGGATGTGGTGTATAGCTGGCTAGAACCTGCCATGTGGCTCCTGGTCTACCTAGTGGACCGAGCCTGGTAATGTGATTTTCATGTTTTAGGGCGCCATTAAACCGGAGCTGATGCTCCTGGTAAGTTAGTGGAATTTCAACGTCCTTGAAAGGAGCGTATTCCCCTGGAGGTTCCTCTGCTTTGTAGTAGTGGAACTCGTGTATCATAGCATTTGCTGCTGGTAAAGTTATCCAATGAATAGAATACCTCTGTCTACCGATCTTCATGTGCCTCTACCACAAATATGACTGTACCGCCTCTTGATGATACTACATTTTCTTTAAGTTTTATAGTTATGGTTTTCCTTATATTTACCGGGATGAATATAGCATCCGGGTCATTTTGTTGGAGAGCTGTGTCATCTAAGACTGCTTGAGCTGCTATTCTAGCTCTCTCCCTTTCTTCTTCACTTTCCGACATTTCTGCTGACAGAAAGTTTGCAGAGCAAGTTTCAAGGAAACTAAGATTAGGTGCACAATATTTTGGAACACCGTATCCTTCAACGTTGACTAAACCAAAAACGAATTCATAGGATTCTCCTCCTACTAAGTTTTGGCGGATATTAACCTCCAGACGTCTATTGGAGTCTTTACGGGAAAAGGGGTCTGTGTGAAAAACACGACTGAGTTACTCTAGTATCTAGCGTTAAATTATCGCCTTACCAAACGTTGGGCGCCATGTAGTGTAGTTCCAATATTCCCAATAGGCTCTGCGCATTGGAATAACATAAACAATAGTTTAGACGTAGGACTTGGGTAGACTAGGCCTCTATTGAATATGTTAGACTTAATTATGAATGCCAGCTAGCTCAGAGGTCACTAGAAACTTTCTCGAATTCACAAGAAGGGATTAGTTTCTGACAACCGCATAAACATGACAACTTTGCTCCCTCAAGAATAAGGAGTATACCTCCAGAGTCGCGGAAACAATAGATAGCTATTTTACTCAGTCAATCGTGCATGCTTAGTTTCACCATAAGTGCAGAGAGACTGGCGTTTTCAATAAAAGAGGTTATTTATTGAACAGTCTTCTTTCTCATGCAAGAGAAGTGAATTGCTACAATCGCAATACTTGTCATAAAGTAAAGTGCGTACAGTAAAAGGAGTATTATGAAATAATACTGCAAAAGCATGGTATGGTTTCTAAGCCATACGGTGCTTAAAATGGATTCAATATATACAATGATAAAATCATGACTAAACATACTCAACTGGTGCTTCTAAGATACGCCTACCCCCGGTGTACCTAACCTAAGCCTAGTACATGGGAAGGAGTAAGTGAGATGTAGTTTAACTTAAGATAGTTTCTGCCAAGAATCTGAATTAAGAATTCTCTAAGGGTCTAATCAGCTCCGTACTTTGGTTATAGAATGAAGGAGGTCTTGTATCTCTCTCTCAGGACTCGATCTCCCAGCAACCCGCAAGGGTGACAGGGAAACACTGGAGCTGGATTTCTCAGCATGAGAAAAGACAGCGTCTGTCTCAGTGCGTCAGCGGGAGGGTCGGCTTCCTTCGGCACTTGCTACAGCAGGGCGTTGGGCAAGTAGATAGTCGATCTGCTCCAAACCACCGTGTGTTTTGCTAGGGCAGATGCTGGTATATTAATACCTGGAAGGTGCCGAGTTTGACGTAAGGTTGTATATAAGACATCACTAAGAACTCGCAGTTCTTTCGGACTTCGGACAAATCAATACAGAATCAGGGGGAATTCCCGGGCTGCTGGAGGCTTGGTTTGTTTAAGAACACGTTGTGCTTTCTAGGAGTCTATGGGAGTAGCCTTGCTGTATTTGGACTGCATTGGCTATGTCTTAATATGGGTATGATTCTTATGCCTATATAAGGATATGATTTGATATAACCACATAAGGGCATAAATCGGGAATATTTAACTAGAGTCCTAGATTCGTCTACAACAACTGTGGCGCACGGATGGGCAGATGCATGTCGCATCCCCTGTCGGAAAGGCGGTGCATTGCTGGAGTTGCGTCGCAAGCATGACGCAGCTTCAGCAAGGCTCGGGGGTGCCCTATCCCTAACATGCTGCGTCAATCCTTACGCCTGGAGGAGGCGCTCCTGCGCCGGAACGCCTCCCCCCCCCCCTGCGCCGGAACACCTACATGTGGCGCAAGGCTTTACAACGTGACGCATCTCCCAGATGCGTCACGTTGTAAGTACCCCGCAGCATGGCGCTGGCTTTGCGCCGCCACTGCATCACAAAAGTGACGCAACAGCGGCGTAAAAGAGGCGCAAGGGACTTGTAAATCTGCCCCTT
Source organism: Lissotriton helveticus (assembly GCF_964261635.1). Classification (NCBI taxonomy): domain Eukaryota; kingdom Metazoa; phylum Chordata; class Amphibia; order Caudata; family Salamandridae; genus Lissotriton; species Lissotriton helveticus. The sequence goes on along the minus strand of NC_136063.1, from coordinate 1,454,903,742 downwards.
AAGGTGGTGAGTGTCTTGGTGAAAATTTGGAAAAAGCATCAGGTGATACACTCTGCATGTGCCTGGGAAAGATGTGTCCTAAGGGGACCTGGATGCTAAATCCACAGTGGTCTCTTGGATTCCTACAATGGTTCCCTCCCCAGAGTCAGCTACAGGCTCATTCCTTTGGCTCAGTGTCTCAGCAAGGACTCTCTGTCCCTACTCCTGGTAATCCTCCTCCCTCTGTCCCTACATAAATCATTTATCTGAATATATGATCATGGTGAGGAGGTCAATTTTGAACCTTGTGTTTTCCATTGTCTATGTGTGTTGCCTTTGTGTGTAAAAAACGGGACTTATTGTACTATTGGCTAAATTGGAAATGGCCAATGCCACACCTTTATCCTGACTCTTGAACGTTAGGTGCCCCACTGCTTGCCGCCAAATGTCATAACCCCTTTCAGATGGCAAGCAGGGGTTACTGGCCCCAGCTGTGGGGGCTGAAGTTGTTTACTACTGATGTAAGGGGGCCCAATCTACTATGGATGCTGAGCAACTGGGCCCAGTACCCCTTCAGCACATGCCTCTCAGTGGTAGTGTTGGTTGAGCAGTCCAAGGCCTCTCTGAGGGAGGTGGATAGAAGGAGTGAACACAGGCTCACAACTGAAAATACGTGCAGCAGCAATAAATCATTGTCCAGTCACATACTTGCTTTTATGAAATAAAGAAGTATTTTATTTTACCGCTGCTAACACAAAGCGAGAAACGGCATTCCCAAACAACTTCCACAGTCTGCTGAAGTCAGGGTTCTAGTGTTTCATTTGGCGGTTCCCTGACTCCTACTCTTCCCTCGCTCTAGCAATAGTGGTTATTCCCCATTCACTATAGGCAACATTCTGGTAAAGCGTTGCTAGTAGTCTGAGTCTCAGGAGTCCCCCTCCAACTCTGTATTTAAAGTCAAAGATGTTTCAGCACCGAAGTGGCATCTGGAAAGTCAAGTGTTTAAGTGCCGAAGTGCTATTTGCAGAATCAAAAGTGTTCCTGCACTGAAGTGCTATCTGGCACACAAATTCCCTTGATGCCAGCTAGCCTGGATCTGTCTTATCTGCAACTGCAGTACTGAAGCTAGCAGAGTTTATAAGTGTGCCCCCAACACAGGCACAGGAGCTGCAGTGACTGTCTCCAGTAGGTTCTCAACATGTGACCTAAGTGGGCTGTGCTTGCCGGTCCTCCAGTTCCTCACACTTGGTTGTGTGGCACACCAACTGGTGGTTCTTAGTGGCTCCTCGAAGCGGGGTAAGTTCTTTTGTCCTTCCCACAGCAAGCGGGGAGGCTGGGGGATAGTAGTGCAAAGGTCCAAAGCTTGTTTTCATTGCCAACAACAGCCTTTCTCATACCATGGTGATACCAACCAAGCCATACATATTAATTGGTCCCAGTGGCCCCCTCGGGCATACAGTCAGTCTCTCCACTGCATACAGTATCTTATCTGATTGGCCCAGCAGATTTCCTAACGGAGGCTTTTAGGAACACAGGACACCTTAGAATTGATAATGTCATTTATTGATGAAAAGTCGGTAATACCTCCAGAGCTGTCTTCTCAGCTCCTCAGCCAAGCTTCCTCTGCTGATCTCCCACCTTGAGATTACAGCAGAAGAACCTTGTTGCTAAGAGCTTGCACAATTCATTACAAATATAGAACATAACACATTTTCCTTCTTAAAAATAATAATAATAACAATTTGTACAATAATAATAACAAATTTAAGCATGTATACAATTCTCTAAATTCTAATATAGTCCTAGACTTTCACATGACTAAAATCTTAAGAACAAATATATCATCTAATTTCAAAGAACAAATACAATTATTTTAAGAACAAATATAATCCTCTAATCGCTTGAGTTTCATTTTTAAACGATCGCTAGGCAGTCTGTAATTCACTTCACTGGTGTCATCAATATTTCTTGAATTATTTTCTAACCAAATTCTTGTTTCAACATCATTGCATTTAGTAACCTTACAATTAATCCACCATTTTCCATCACGTGTTTGTTCTAGATTACCTTTCACCTTTACAATTTTTTTGGGATCAGACCATTTAGAACTTCCCTTCCTTATAATGTTACTAGGACAAACTCTTACATAATCACCCTCACTGAAACTTCTTTTACTCTTTCCTACTTTCCCATTATATCTCATCTGATTACCTTCTTGATACTTAACAACGTAATTTCTACCCATCCACGCAGGTACCGCTACAGTGCATGGAACTCTACCTTTAAGCAAACAAAAAAGGGTCTCTCCAGGTACAGAATTTGGAGTAGTTCTATAATTCCATAACATTTTCTTTATTTGTGTCCTCCAACACAAATTAGTGGATACTGCCAATTGAATATTTTCCCCCAGAACCCGGTTGAAGCGATCAACCAACTTCCTCTTAGATAATAAACTGGTGTTCTTAAATGTTTAACACCCCACTTGTTAAGAAATTCAGTAAATTCATGGGAAACAAATTGTGGACCATTGTCTGACAACAATTCCGCAGGACATGCTTCCCCGGTAAAAACTTCTTCACAAAAAGAGTACATTACTGGCTTTCACGTCTCTCATAAAAGCACTCTCTGGCCACTTCGAATAATCTATCATGACTAATGCAAATTTTTCTACAGAGCCTAATCCTTTAAATGGTCCAGAGGCAATCCTCTCCAATGCTCTACTTGGGAAACTCATAGGAGTTATTGGAGAATCTCTTATCACATGTGACTTATCACTGCAAGTACACAATATGCATTCCCTGACAAACCTTTCAATGTCTCTATCCATGTTTGGCCACCAGAAATCCATTCTAGCCTTTCTTTTTACAGCGGACATTCCACCGTGTCTTTCATGTAATAGGTTAATTAGTTTGGATCTCAAAGAAACTAGTACAACCAACTTATCACTTCGTCTTATTATACCATTTACAACCGACAATTCTTCCCACACATCTTTATACATTGCAGTGTCCTGATCAAATTATCCAATAACTGTAGGTAACATTTTAATCACCTTAACCAAAGATACATCAGAAGAAGTGGCATCTTTCCATTCTTGAATACAATAAACAAATTACCTCTGACACCATAGAAACAAAAAAAAACAGTTATTTTCCCAAATGATTTTTTAATTAACGTTGGGTTTTACGTATCACATTTTTACTTCTTTTTACTTTTTTAGCAGTTGCAAAGCAACACGGCCCATCAAAAGGACCCCGCAAGTGACCACAAATCTAACTGTTTTTTCAAACAAGATGCAGTGTGCTCGTGAATTATATACAGTGCAGTATTAAATACTCAGGTATTGTGTACATTACAAAAGTGAAACAAATATATACATTAAATCAAGAGGTACATAAACACTGAAAACTTCATGTTCGGAAAGGGAGAAGTCCTATTGATTTTTACATATATCAAGGCAGTGTATTGTATTGGACTGTCCTCAAAGCTATCTGACTTTTTCTTTGCCAAGTGAGAGGTCTTAGGGAATTTTACTCCGAGCACGAAATAAACACCATTCGTTTGAGAAATGGTTTGGTTCAATTAAGGACCTAATTCCAATTCGGCTCGGCTGAGAGCCTCTCTCCAAAGAACCAACGTGTTTCGACCTTCTTGTTGGCATGTTTTTAATGAAGGTCTTCGTCAGGGAGAATATGTTTTCCACACCATGACTTGTGTACCTTGCTTTTTCTTGTAGTGACGCCTGGGATCCTCCGGGGGGGGAAATCTTGATGTTTCTCGTGTGTGCTCAGTGAGTCAGGGAGGTCTCTTCTTTTCTTTACGGGTTTTGGTGGGGGCTCTCTACTCGTCTCCGGAGTTGCTCCCGGTACCGGTAAGTTTTGTAGCTCAATCCTCTGCTTCCGCGTTCTTCTCGGGGTCTCAGGTAGTACTACCTGAGACCCTGAGAAGAACGCGGAAGCAGAGGATTGAGCTACAAACCTTACTGGACCAAACCATTTCTCAAACGAATGGTGTTTATTTCGTGCTCAGAGTAAAATTCCTTAAGACCTCTCACTTGGCAAAGAAAAAGTCAGACATCTTTGAGGACAGTCCAATACAATACACCGCCTTGATATATGTAAAAATCAATAGGACTTCTCCCCTTCTGAACATGAAGTTTTCGGTGTTTATGTACCTCTTGATTTTATGTATATATTTGTTTCACTTTTGTATTGTACACAATACCCGAGTATTTAATACTGCACTGTATATAATTATATCAGGGGTCTCTAACCTTTCCTGTAATAAGAGCTACTTCTGATCTGTAAAAATAATTGTGAGCTACTGAAAGCCAAGTAACTTCTACGTTGTTATCAAACACCTCCTCGCCCAGCTTCATTGACTTTAAACCTAATGTCCACAGAGCCCGATACTATGGTTTGAACCAAATACTGTGACTATGATAGGGCTGCCATGTGCATCAGTGAGTGCATGGTCTGTGGGGACGTATGAACATGTGTGTGAATTAATGGGATATATGTGCATGGGTGACAGATAGCCTCTGTTGTATGTTCTTGAGGGAAAGGACATACCTTTCGCCATATGTGGAACCATTACATGTACAGCACAAACATAAAAAAACATTTTTTACATGGGAGAATTTAAGGTGCAGGGAAATGTTCTGTAAAAATGTTCATAATAAGGAAGATTTTTCTGTACTTGATGGAACATTGTTCTGCATTTTAAATTTCTCACTTTAAAAAAAATGGCTGTCAATTATAAATATGGCAGTGTGTCTACCAGCCACTGGGAGCAACATGTCTGCTGTGTTTAAATGAGATACTTTGAAATGGGAGAAAAGTCAACTGAAGAGTTACCTTTATGTTTATATGCATTATGCAAAACTCATCATTTTAATTTTATCCGATGTCAGTGTCTTTAGAAACAGCAGGCCTATTACTCCCAGTGGCCTGTAGACATGGTGCCTTATTTATAACATAACATGTGCATTTGTAAAGCGCATGTTTTACCCAGAAGGGTATCTTGGCGCTGAATTAGATGTTTACTGTTACCCTACTTAATGGTACTCATTTTATCGACCTAAAAAGGATGACAATCTGAGTGGACACGCCAAGATTTGAATCTGTGACCATAAGGTCAAACACAGGCCCCTTCAGTGGATGCATAAGTCCACTGAGCCAACAGCCCTGGTATAAAGGAAAATACAGTAATTTGTTTAAATGTGAGTAATTTAAAGTGAAGAAACATGCTTCATAAAACATTAGAACTTAATTAGATTATGTTCAAGTAGAGAAAAACATTAAGACAATGTTTCATATAAACATTTTCTTCACTTTAAATTTCCCCCATTTAAAAGAAAGAGTATTTTTCAGTTATAAATATGGCACTGTGTATATCAGCCACTGGGAGCAAGATGCCTGCTGTTTGTAAATGTTACACTTTAAAAGGGAGAAAATTAAAAGGGGGGCTTAATTTAATCATTAAGTAAACCCTTCATTTTAATTTTCTCATTTAAAAGCATTCAGAAAATCATTTTGTTCTCATGCTCCAATATTGAGTAGAGAACTACTTTTATTAAAGAGTTAAATACCTCAGTGCTGCAGTTCTGATCCTCTGTGACCCACATGGGTCATACATCTGAGTGGAGCACTGCTCATGATCAGGTCCTGCTATCTGCAGCCTGTTAATAATGTAAAATAAACATAGCCTTCCCTTCACTTTAACCCCTTCCACGCTCATGACGAGCTTGGCTCGTCATGCAGTAGCCTCCTGCTACGCTGATGACGAGCCCAGCTCGTCATGAATAATGGTGTTTGTAAAGTTACAGCACAGGAGAAAAATCCCCATAGCGTTCAAGGTGTTAAAAGGAAAACATAACACTTATTGCAGTTGTTGGTTAACCCCTTCCATGCTGGTGACGGAACCGCTCCGTCACCAGTCCCGGTCGCGCTGTGCTGGTGACGGAGCGGTTCCGTCACGGCCCGCTCGGCGCGTTCTATTGAGTGGGCGGGGCCGTGATGGAACCGCTCACTCACAAGCACAGCGCGCCCGAGGCTCGTGATGGAGCGGTTCCGTCACGAGCATGGGAGCGACGCGCGGCCCCCCTCCCCCTAGCGCTGCGGCAGAATTGCCGCCGCAGCAAAGGGGTTAAAAGTGAACTCCAGGCTGGAAGCTACTCTGAAGGGTATGGCTAGCTACTAGGTAGCTTGCAATCGATTGGTTGGAGTCACCTGATCTACAGCCACACATTCCTCAAACACATGTTTATTCACAGGCAGCAGAGTGAACTCCTGTGAATTATCCAGATACATGATTTACCTGTCCCGTGCTTTCAATTGCCCATTCTACAGAAGCCCCACTACAGTGTCTGACTCAATTTACCTCCTGCAAGTGCCCCAAAAACCAATTAACTACTGTATGTTTCCCTCCCTCTGGGGCACAGATACCACCTTTCTGTCTGCATTCTCTGTTTGCTGCTGCTAGTTGACTGCAGCTGTGTTACCAAATTTAAAATACAAAGCACAATCCCCCTTAAACCGAAGCCTAAAGCTAGCACAAAGCCTTCCATAAGAAGCCCAAAAACAGCTCAGCCCTAAAAAATCATCAAAAGGAGCATCATGAACATTAACAAAAGTATTCTCACGAGTGAATAAAACATTTCTGTAACATGCTTTAAAACTCATACTCCGTATTCTTTGCTGACAGCAAATTATCGCAGACTGAAGCACAAAATATCTGTGTGCCATATCCTAAATCTTCTGTTTGATTTCTACATGTCTTCTTTGAATAGTAAAATAACATAAATGAATGTATTCAAAATTGATTTGCCATTTTACTCATCTGTAAACAGCTTAGCTCAAGTCATGTACTATTGCACATTTGTTTATGCAAGTAATTTCAAATGCTTCACACGTTGTATCCCCATTACAAAATTGTCATCACACTACCATTGCCTGGAGTGTCTTTTTTCTTTATGGCTGGCAAAATAAGGACTCATTCATACTATATATCCAGCTTCTGGTCAAATTGTACATCATCGTCTCTATTTAATCTGTGGCCGGCTAAACAGCAGAGATTATTTACCATTTGGTTGGCCGCTGGGTAAATAGCAGAGATTTTGTACTATTTGGCCAGCAGCCAGGTAGAAGCTTCCAGTGGCCATTGTACCTGGAAATACCAGACTGTTCTGGGGGGAACTGGTGTATGTGTGGGGATGCTCCACTGATAAACGTTAGTGGATTAGTAACTCAATTATAACTGATTACACAAGGGACATGAAGGATGGGTGTGTGGTCAAGGATTAAGGAGGCTGACAAAGCAGTGGGTTATCAGTATGCACAAGTGACTGCCCTTGGGGCTCGTTAAATCGTCTATTAGTAAGGTGATGGCTTAATCCGGACGGAGATGTGCCCAGTGTGCAGTTCTGTGATCTCAGACCAGTCATATTAAAGCAAATTTGTAAACACTAGTAAATAAGCCTGTCATGATAGCACTGCCTTACTCAGGCATTGGAAATGTTTAAGGTTCTTGAGACAGGGATCCATGGTGGTGGAATCTGGGAGAGTCTTGGTATTTCTTACCTCTTCTGTGTCGGTCACAATTTTGCATTGAATTACACAGCACACCACACGAAAGGCGTGGCGTAAGCCAGAATGAAGAAAGGTGCCCTACATGGCTCTGGAGAGTGTGTGACCCTATCTCAAGTTCATAGTAGCAAACTCGTTTTTTGACCCATGCCACAGCACACATAAAAATCATGCACCTGCCCTAGAGGTCAATTTTGTGAAATGGACTGCGACCCTGAGCAGGGCTGTTGTCTAGAGAGGCACACAATGTGCACTCCCCTTTTATCGAGTGTGTCTACTGTCAGCTAGCCAAACTGTAGAGGACCGACCGCATTTGCAGCATTAACTATTAAACTGGCAATGCAGATCTTTTTATGTTAACCTGCTAGGGGAAGTTGCCTATTGGCCTCCCCACCTTTTAAAATGGTCTGCAGTACCCCAGTGATGGGGTCCTTCATCCATCTTTATTGGAAATTGATGTCACACATGTTTGCATGTTCAGAGGAAGTGCATGGAACATGTGTGGTAATGTGGCCATAGCCAAAATGGATTCCAATGTTATTGGCTACATCAAGTGGTACCTAAGATGGAAGGCTGGTAAGAGCCTGTATACAAAATAAGTATTAAACTGCTCCTCCAGGACACTCCGTGGATCCTTTGTAGTGGACAGACTTTGGGCATGGGGGAGAGGAGACCGAGGGCCTCTTTGAAGCTTAGGGTGTTTCCCATGCCCTATTCTCGCCCATAGGTCAAAAGAAGGGCTAACCCCCACTAGTCGACAGGTAGGATTATCCGCCAGCCCCACCTTTCTGCTAGCAATTTGTAACAAAGACTTTAGCTAGATCTGTCTGAGTGGAATAAGCAAAAGGACAGAACTGCCTAGAACCAGACTCATGACTGCGGAATAAACTGCTCTCTGCAACTTTGGTATAAAGATGGGGCAGAAACTTCTTATCAGTGTGCCAAGATTTCTCTATGATAATCTAGGATCTCCACAACAGTGGTGATTAAGAAGATCTTATGTTCCAAGGTTGGGGTATCAATCACGAACATATCTTGCCAGGTACGGGTCCAGAATCTGGGAAACTTTGACAAGACTGTGCGGAGAGGCTATGTAGACCTTGCTTCGAGGAGAGAGTTGACCAACTTCTCATGAGTAGTACTGGAGCCGTCCTTGCATACAAAAAGATGCTGCTCAGAAGGAAAGGGACATGATGAAGTTGAGGTGAGAAGAACCAAAAACGTCAGTTACTTCATCATGCAAGGACCTGCATTCGTTGTGAGGGCGAGGCACAGGGATCTAAAATTGACGCAGCAGTGAAAGTGTGCATCCCTGTGGATACAGGGTGTTCAAGAACTCATATTCAACTGAGTTATGTTGCAAAACGGAGTGCCAGGAAGCCTTGCAGTACTAAATAAGGCTGCCTGTAGTCTGAGATCCTTGCAAAGAAAAACCAAGAATGCCGCAGAAGAATCACATTGAAAAGAGGCATGCATTCCTATCAAAGTACTCACCACAACCAAAAAGGGTGAGCACCTAGCTTGTTTAGGCAGTGGGTTTTCGTTTGGGCCAAGGAAGAATCCAAGCCACAAGATCCATTAGGCCTGAACACTGCAACTCCACTGCCACCTCCTTGACTAGTGCAAGCAGTATCTCTTCTTACCTTGCGCAGGTGTTGAAACTGCCACTTGGGCACTGATTGGCAGGGCCGGGAAAAGGAACACCACCCATCACACTTTGAGGTCAGTGCTGTGCACACCATATATTCCAAAAAGAACAATTGATGGACGAATGCAGAACAATGTCATACAATAAGCCTAGGACAGAGATCTGGGCCTAAATCCATCGTTTTTGTGCTCACCATGCCATTCCGGTTTGAGCCCAGCCATATTCAAATCAGTCTTGACCCTGCAACCAATGGTACCAGCTCAGCCCGAACTGCCAGGCCAGGTCCTCCCTGGACTGGAAACAAGCATCCTAGGACCGGTTTAGGGCTTTCAGTCCTCATCAGCCAGGATAGCTTGACTCCAGTGGCATTGAGAGCACGGGGCCCTTTGTCTGGACATACCCGTCCCACTCGGGTTGACAAATGCAAAAAGAACAATTGATGGACAAAATGCAGAACAATGTCATACATTCACCCCAGTACAGAGATCTGGGCCTAAATCCATCATTTTTTTGCTCCCCATGCCAATCCAGTTTGGACCCAGCCATCTGTAAATCAGTCTTGACCTTGCGCCCAATGGAAACAGGCCAGCCCGAACTGCCAGGCCAGGTCCTCCCTGGACTGGAAACAAGCATCCTAGGCCTGGTTTCTGGCTTTCAACCCTCATCAGCCATCATAGCTTTGAGGGCAGTGCTGTGCACGCCATATTGAGCAGCATTCTCTGCCAGCAGAACACATGCACAACCTGCACCCCAACAAACTGAGAGAACAGAAAAGGTACTGCACTTAACCAGCAAATCAAGCAGGGAGAAACAGTATCTTCAGGAATAGGGAGTACAAATATTTCGACATATTGCACTACAACCTGGTCAGCACTCTCCAGAGGCCCTATAGGTTTTGGACACCGCCAAGGGATACCCCATTGACCTGAAGTATTGCACTGGGAGTACGCTAGGAGATTGTCCCACAGGAGCAGCATAGGCTGCCTCGATAGTAACTATTGAAAGACCTTAGTACTTGCTTTTATACTTTGTGGGTTCTGGAACATTATGTACTGTATTACATTGTGTGTGATTTGCATATCGTACTTCATTTTAAAAAGAACAAGCATCGGCTCAACGCTGACTTATTAACTGGTACTGGTTGGTTACTTAGTTCTAAGTCTCTAATCCCACACCACTTTCCAGAGTAAGACTTGGACTGCTCAACTTCGTACCTTGAGGGTAAAGTGCTAAGGGAGTGTATTCTGTGGCCAATTTGGGCTCAACAGTAAGGGTAAGCCCCAGGACACCAGGGATAAAAGGCTCTCGTTGACACAAGCTGAGCCCAGTAACCCAGATTCCTTTGGGGCTCCTGCAAAAAGTTCCACTGGTGAACATACAGCCCCATTTCAAGAAGGCGCCCTCCATACATAATAGGAAGAAATAATTCCGTGTTACCAGCGGCAGAGACAGCATAACTAGGGTCTTTTTATTGTATTACTTGCCTGGAAACGTTGTTGTGTGTCCACCCTGTCTCATAACATAGTTCGAACTAGGCCCTATTCATTCATTCATTGTGTACCTTTGTTTAATCTTGCCTCTCTGACATGTTACAGAGCAGTTACTACCTGGTCTTCTTGTTTATGAATAGGTCATTGCTACCTGTATGGAACCTTTGTGAAGTTTACATCTTTATGACTCCTAGCAGAGTCCCATTCCTCTGGTTGTCCACATAATTGTCCGAGGGCCTAATTTAGCATTTTGGAGTATGTCCCACCCAGCCTATTTAGAGTTTATAGACATCTATACATTCTCAGTAGTGTGGATAGGACATCTGCCACTTTTTGGCATGTCCCACATTTGCCAAACTCTAAATCAAGGTATGAACTTTGTTGCAACTGCAAAAACTGCTTCCGGGTAATCTCCTTGATGTGAAGCATTATCCTTCTTTTATGCATGGTTTAAATAGAGCATCTGCCCATAGTAGCTGATGAGAGCTTCGGATCACATAAGATCTTGTGTGAAGTCCAATCAGATTGTGTTTGAACCCACTAGTGTCATTTGCTATCAAGAAACTGCGATGTAAATCGTGCACCAGTGAACACAAGCTCACAAGACCCACAAGGTTTTACCCCTAAAAGTAATCCGTCCTTGATTGGCTGACATCATTTCTAAATAATAGAACACAACAAGTCTGGATGCCGCCTTTTGCTTCCTCCCCCAAGAATCTCACAACCGGTGTTCCTCTGGGCTCTACCCTTAGCCCTCTGCTTTTTAATATTTACCTTACTCCCCTCATATATCTTGCAGAACAGTTGGGAGCAAAAACGATGGCCTATGCTGATACACAGCTTTTGTTTACATGGCCTAAAAATAACCTGGATACGGCGGGAGCTCAATCCTGCTTATCAGCTGTCTTTCGTTGGTTAGCCCTCGCCCAACTAAAATGTAACGAAAGTAAATCAGAAATCCTGCTATATGGCTCATTTCCAGACAATTTTAGTGATTCCCTCTGGCCGGCCGACCTGCCATGTCCTAAATCTATTGGCGGCCCTGCAAAAAACCTAGGAGTCTGGTTTAATAACAACCTCAAATTCGAGGACCACCTAAAAAAACTTACTGGAATCTGCTTCTCTACACCTAAAACGTTACGCAGGTTTTTCCCTCTTCTTCCGAGAGAGGCCAAGGAGACTGTCATCCGCGCCCTTATACTATCTAGAATAGATTACGCAAATGCTCTCTTCTGTGGTCTACCAGCCTATCTGGTTCACCGTCTACAGGTTATACAAAATGCCGCGGTGCGACTTTTGTTTAACATACCCAAAAGTTCCAGTGTCCGCCAATCCCTTCGTGCCCTTCACTGGCTCCCAGTCGCACATAGGATTTTATTTAAAATCCTTGTTCTTTCATATCGTGCTGTCCATCAAACTGGACCAGCTTACCTGAGAAAAAGATTTTCCTTCTATCTTCCCAACCGTCCTCTTAGGTCGGCTAATTTGTACCAAATGACTGTACCAAAATTTAAATACAGCAGGCTTGGTGGCCAATCCATCTCTGTTAGAGCAGCGAGAGCTTGGAATACCCTTCCCCTTCACCTGAAAACAGCCTCATCTATTAATGTGTTCAAGAAAGGATTGAAGACTCACCTCTTCAACACTATTGTTTAGAGCCCCCCTTTCCTCTTTCTGTGCTCAGGATCCCCTTTTTTTATGCATCTCTCCTTCTCCGCGCCAGGATACTATTTTTTTAGTAATTGAGCGCGCTATAAAAGCCTCTATAATATAATAATAAATACCTTGATGGATGGTGCCTCAGTGCACAGCTCTGTGACTATCATCTTTTTGCTATGCTGGCTGGACTTCTGTGCTGAAGAATTACAATAAATGTGTAATGTACATCATGAATTTAACCATGTTGACCGTTTCTGTGTTCTTTCATGTAAACCTAGTGAAAAGGAGTGGGCAGGAATGTTCCAAATTTACCAATATATGGTGCACTCCTGCTCTCTGCCTGCTCTGGTGCACAATCTGATGCCTAGCGCAAATGTAGGCACCCTTGCGCCATCGTGCAAGGGTGCCTGAGCTGTAGGCAGGATTGTTCTTTCTGCAGGAAGGGACACCTTCCTGCACAAATCCTCTGAGGCCTTTAACTCCTTCTAAGTGTGCTGCAGAATGCCACCCACACTCCACCCATAGAAAGCCTTCCCAGGGCAGAGTAACACAAGGCAGCGACTTACTTTGCCTAGACTTACTCCATATTTACCAATCAACACAGGCCCACGCAGGGTGGCCTTGCGCTGCTTGATAAATCTGGCTTTAGTGTTGCGTTGCCCTTGTGACACCATGCTAAGCAAGGACAACTCAACACTAAGGCACATGGGAGAAATGATTTGAGGATGAAGGTATGTCTAGACAGGCCAAGAATAATAGTTGCAAACTGCACACCAATCTTTTGCGAACTATATAATATTTTACATCACAAAATTGTCATTCCCAGAGGATTGCAAAGTGACCTACCTAGTGAATATTAATTTGCCTGGTGATTATTTGTGACACCGTGTGAATGGCTGTAAATGTCATGGCCTGCAAGAAACAGGAGACCTCCGACACTGCATGTACACTTCCACACATGTGTTTTTTGTAATATCAACCCATGTCCATTACAGGACACGGGCTGCATATACGTTTTCCGTTTGGGCAGCAGATAGTGATCCAATGGGCCTCTTCTTGCTTCCACTCGGGTAGCCCAGCACAATTCCCAAGTTGGGGCACCTTTCCCTTTGCAAATCAGTTTTTACCTGAAACTTGGGAGTCTGTAACTTTTTAATGGTTTAGATTGAACCACAATGGCGGCCACAAACCATTGATAGATTCCATCAGGGCCAGACTGGCCTTATCGGGCATTGTTTCCCCAGGAGGCTGGAAGGGTGGGGCTGGTTTTGTTACTGGGGAACGGTTTTGCAGCAATGCTGCAATATCTGCCCTCAGTAAAAAAGAATCAAGAAATAAGCAGTGCTGGGGCCTGGTTTAGTTAAGCAGCAGTGCTTCACATTTGCACCTTTACTCACTCATTTCTCCCTCCCCCCTGGGGGCGGTCCAATAAAATTGCCAGGGCTGATTTGTGCTCTCAGTCCAGCCCTGGATTTCATTACGAATCGCTGAGATTCCGAATGAGTCACAGAACACCTTTTGAAATTCGGAAAGACTTTTTCAATTGGCAAAAGGGGATTGTATATCACAAAGCACTATTTTCCTCCAGTAAACCATTTGATTCTGTGAATTGCATGGTTTTCTAAATGCTTTGAACATCAGACCCTAGGTTCTACTCCTAAGCAACTTATCTTATTTTGGAGCCCATGTGAATTTGGCCAAGCCCATGCCCCAATTAGTTAACGGTAATCTTCAGTAGTCCAAGGCCAGATTTTCCTTATCAAAGGATTACTAAGTGAGGTTTAGCCTCATACCAGAGATGTGATTGACCAATCTACGCAAAAATAAAATATTTTCCTTTGATACCTTACTCCACCTATATGCTGGACTCCTCCCTTTATTACCATCAGGAAAGGTATCTGCACCCTACTCACATTCAAGCCACAGTCATGCACAGCCCCAACCACAGCCAGGACCTGTATGGGCTTAGTTGGAAAAAATGCTACTATTGAGAATAAGAAAGATTACCTGTTATAGTGGAGGGGTTGGGGGAAGTCCACAGGGCGTCCTTTCTCAAAACCCCCATAGGGGTGGTCCGCTAAAGCAGCGCAGGAAGCAGACACATCTCTGGACCAACATTCTGACAATCTTGGGTAGGTGGGAGGGGCGGGGGTGAAAGGATGCTTGCTCCTTAGACATGAGATGCCAACAAATCCCCTTCTTCTTTGAGATGAAGTGTCACTGAAGTCCGGATTGGAGCCCCAACATCCACATAGACAATAGCTGCTTTTTAAGGAGCCAACAAACCCTGTTAATTCAAAAGTTAGACCAGAGGTGAAGAACGAAGAGGCCAGTCCAAGGTCAGTCCTATCCAAGAAACCTCAGCCCAAGCCTGTGGTGCATGGAGGACCGTATGCAGAGTGCAGGAAGGCAACGTGATCAGAACTACTGCCCTCCTGACCGTCTTTGCTATAACAACTGCCCAGTTCACATCCTGAACTAGAACATGCTTGTGTCGGTGAGTTAACAGTTATAAGTTTCCTGTGGGCTCAGGAGTAACAGCCAATGCTTGTTAGTACTCGGTTTAAGAGACACTTCTTGCAGCTAAGTTCAGAACTGGCTTGACAACTGGTTAACTACCATAGCTTAGTAATGAATGAATTAAATATGTTGAAGTGGTTCCTATGGGAGTTAGCATTGACTTGACAATTTGATAATAGAGGGCAAGTAAAATGTTTCATGCTGGATTTAGCTTTTGGCTATGATTATAGGGCTTACAAGCAGAAGAAGCCAAATGTGTGTAAAATACAAGAATTCATTCTTATAAAGGATTGGTAAATAACTGCAGTATCCAAAATAATTATGTTTCCAATGACACCTATTATCCAAAACATTAAAATAGCAAGAACTTTTATATTATTTCCTGCATTCAAAGCTAGGCGCAACTCCAAAGCGCTGCAAGCTAACTGTGAATTGAAGTACTTTCATTGTCTCGAGTGCCAATCAGGTATATGTAGCTTACAATTTAATTAAATGAATTGCAAAAGCACATATGAATTTATTAGTGTTGAATGAAATAGGAGGTAGTCATCAGAAATAGTTTCAAGCAAAATGTTTACCAAGAAGCTGATAAGTTGTGATATGTCTTGTCTTGACAAGTTAGGGAAAAGGTTTATCAACTACAGTTTTGTTCAAATACCAGCGTGAGCATACAAGCTAATAAATCACCCTCAATACTACAAATCCCTAAATTATTAACAGAGTACTGAGAATAATTTTTCTCACAATTAGCACCAAAGACATTAAGGGGCAACTTTTAAACTCCTGAATAACTAAGTGTAAAGAGGATATAGGATAACTACTAAGTTGCATAAACTATTAACTGACTAGATATTGCTCCCATATTATTCATTTTGATACAGAGGATGTATGTAGGAGGCCGGGCAGCTCTAGGGTGCAAATATCCTGCTACTGTGCAAAAACAGCTCCTAGTTAGGTAAATACTGTTTCTCTAAGACAGCCTTGCCTACACCGTAGTAGAGCAGTACCAGCCCAATATCAAACCAATGAAGTAAGATAAAAATGTATTTTATGATTAAAATAAGACCTATGACAAAAATTAGAACAAACACTGCCAAGTTATAGCATTTCAAAGAAACAATTAGATTCCACAAGGCTTCTCCATTCTGCATGGACAGTCAATGAAAGTTCCTCTGCAGTACTCACAAGTGACCACTGGAGGTTTCTTCCCACATACAGTAACACAGCATGGCTCCTAGCCCCATGCTGAATCTTGTCTTCCGTCAGGCCAAAGGCGCTGGATGAGAGTCCGTCACCTTGTGCAGGCAGGCACAGTTAACATCTTCCAAGCTTCAGAGAGTTACTTTCGGCCTGTCTCCATGCAGGCCCATTTGAGTCAACCTAAGCCAGCAGATGGTTCCCGCTCCTTCCCAGTTGCCAGTTTAGTTCTTAGTGCTGACACCAATGTCCCCACCTTCCACTGGGGAGAGCTCTTGGTCCAGATGCCAGAGTGCAGTCAGTTGGCTCCATCACTCACTTCCCAGGTCCAACAAGTAATCTTCACCAAGCCTAGGCCAACCCAGTTACAACTGGTCTGCTTCTCAAGAAGAGCCTTCTTGGTGCCATATTATGTCGTTGTGGGATAGCAAAAGATCAGTTAACCCTGATCCTTTTGCAGAATACGACACACAGTTCTTGGTTAGGATAGAGTCCCACCCAGGTTTCAGCAGTCTCTAAACTTCTTTCAAGTTCTAAACATAGTACAGACATGCAATGTTTGACTATAGTTTCTACAAGTTCAGACTTCCAGTTATGATCTGTCTCTTCCAAGCTCTCCCAACACCCAGCCCATGTGGCTAACAGGCAACTCACATAACCTTCCATCGCTTCCTTCACATCAGGGGTCTTTGGCAACATAAGTGTTGTTGTGTGAAATACAACACTTCGATAAGATATACCTAATAACACCTACCAGAATTGGGGGAATGTCCTCTGATCTTCCACCCCAGCCATTCCCTAGTGTACTACAGGTTTCTCAGTTTAGAAGTGGGTTGGAGTACCAGGCCCATTGCAACAGAGAAGTTTCAATGACAGGTGGGGTCCCAGACAGAAGAAATATGGTTCAGGCCTGGGGTAAGGTTTAGGAACAAGTCATCAAACCAGCTTGAAAGAAACCAGCATTGGTTTTCCAAAATGGCTTGTGTGAGGGGCAGTCCATTTGTTTAGGTTGAGCCTAGGCAGCGCACATGCAAGACCTGTTGTATTCAATAAAACAAGTTTGTTCCTGCCTGCTGCTTATCATAGGTTGACTCCAGTGTAGCTCTTCTTTGTTTCCCCCTAACAGGTCTGCGCAACCGATATCTCACTTCCATTCAATGCTGAAGAGCACTGGCCAAGTTTACTTATGTTTGGGAGAATTTTTTAAAAATTGTTTCCTGCCTGTGCGCATAAAAATGAGGGCGATGGAAGGCACAGCCAGTGACTCTTGTGCATGCTGAACTCCTCATCCCCTAGTTTTTTACCGTTATTAGTGGGCATTTTCAAAGGTTCAAACTGACCGCTTAACTTACAGAATTCTCACCAGAAGTGAGAAATCTGTAGTACACTAGGGAGTGCCTGGGTGCGGGATCAGGGTAAGGTGCTATCTCTGACAGCATTTCAAATTAAACCGTCAAGATTTTAGAAAAACATAGTTTTACTGCCTGTCAATTGAAAGACTGGGACACCTTCCTCTGACCAGTAAGAAGTGACTGGATGGCACGTGTTTGCCCGGTTTGCCACCAGAACCCGGATAACTAGTGAATCATATAAACTATTACCTCATGAGATATTGCCTCATATGGTTTTGTTATTCAGTTAGATACATGCTCCAGAAGATACAGCTGGATCATTCTTTAACACATATATAGTGAGTTCTCTTCAAACCAGGGAAAGGCCAGATGCATGCAGGTGTTACCACCATGTAATACTATTTGACACTAACTATAAAGAAATTACTATAATTATAACTAATAGCATGTCAAAGTGCGTGGAACCGCAAATATGTTCTCTGGATTTTTATAGCATGAAACAGCTACTAATGTGGCATAGTAGAACTCAAACTGTCTGGGGCAGCTAAGAGGTGCACCTGTATCTTATCTTTAGTTTGGTTGTGGTATGTCCTATGCGGGAAACGTTAGGTGTCACCCATGAGGTCCTGATATGTAGCCTGGCCCAATCACTGCAAACTTATTGCTGCTCGTAGGATTGCCAGTGTTTATAGGGTGCGTGAGAAGTGACAGTGTGCTTCATGCAGCATTTATTCAAAATACCTGTTCTCCGAGCCACTGTATGATGTGTGTGGTACACATTTCCTTCAAGAGGTGATGAAGATATATAGTTATCCACAGATACGTTGTAAGGGCTGCTTGAATGTATCAAGCTTTAGCAGTTTGGAGCTTTGTTATCTGGAAGGTTGGTGCATTCTCAGTGGTTCATATGTGCTGTCTACTGGCGGGATTAAAGATCACTTAGGTGTCTGAAGCTTAAAGAGCCATATTCTAAAGGCCTTCCAGAAGGTGCTGTGGTTGAGTAAAAGTGCTTATCTGGATGTGAATCTGCTGGTTTGTACCAAGAAAGCATTTCCTCCGAGTTTGTATTTTTGAAGTGTGGCACTAAAAAGTAATACGGATGAGGTTCCTTTTGCCAGGCTCATATTTACTGAATTTTACATCTGAACTTCAGGTTGCGTACAGGTGCCAAACATTACTTTTGCTATTCTTTTTTGAATGCAGAAAATTAGTGAGACCTTTATAAAGCTTGGATCTTATACTGGCAGCTTTAAGTTGCATGAATTTCCTTTGTCCAGTTAAGAAGGAGGATACTGTCCCATTACAAAGTGTACTACTGGCCGAATAACGAGTAATGCAAAGACACTCGGCTATTCCTATTGCTCCTGGAAAAATAGCAGTCTTGTGTGATGTCTCAAAGTAAGTAGAGCAGCCGATTCTCAGAGTTTAACAACTCTTGGACACTTATAGCTTATCAGGCTTTATGTTCACTTCAGATTTTATTTTTAAAGATCAGATAAAACAAACTTTAAAAATACAAATCAATTTGATAAGAGATCTGTTTTTATTTCTAAATGCAATAAAGGAGGTATTGTCTATCGTAATGTATACTAGGTATAATACTCCACTAAAACTCTTATTTTCGTATTATTTTTGTTACACATACGTACAGAGGCTTTCAATCAGACCTCTTTATCGACTGGTCTCTTCAGGTGCCATTCACATTTTGGTGCTGCCCACCACAGCATGGGACAGTGAGTCATCCCACTTCAGCCAATGGCTCTCTTCACTGTGACAGCATTTTGCTTGTGCACAACCCCCTAGAAAGTAGTCCACTCCCGTCCGAAGGCTATTGGGACAATTCTGCTTTTATTTATGGTTCACTAATCGTATTTTTTTATTTGTGTGATGGTCCATTTTGTACTTTTTTTGCAATCATATGTACGCCACCTTTACACGGCAGCATAGTGCCTTTAGCATATGTTTGCAATAACAAAGTTGACCGCTTGCTTAGACAAGACCTATTGGCTTTGCCAATGCTTGTGAACGATGCATCATAGATACACATCTTCTGTGGGAAGGGGAGTAATAAATGTCCCCTGCTACCAGAACACCACCAACATTGGTGATTTTGACCAAGTGGTCTGGTTGTACTTCCCTTTGCAATAAATTCCAGTTTATTATTTTCAAAAACAAACATTTATACACAGAAGCTCTAAAAATAAGAAAGTGGAACTGTGTTATAAGTTATTTGGGATGCAACTTCAACCCACAATATTGCATTTATTGTCACCTGTTTCAGGTGTAGAGTTAGGGGACGGAGGAGAAACATTGGTTAGTCAGTGTTTCTAAAAATGTCTGTAAAATCAAACTCATAATGAGTTTCGAAAAATACTTAACACTCCATGCAGATCACATAAGGATATTTGAAAAACCAGGCATTGTTTTGTTAATTGATGTGCAGCAGATGGTACGATGATTAAAGTGTCGGATATATATATGTATCCTATTTTTTTAAGCAACAGAGGCTCAGAAACACTTGACTCCGTGATCTGTCCACCAAAGGACTGCAGCATCACAGTGGTGGTTGACCCACCCTGCTTAGGGTAAGTGACTATCAAGGTTTTATTATGGCTGGATCCGCATTGACTCACGTGATCGCCCGGGCATGAAAATCAAACAATGGCTCAGCAAGCACTAGAAAACTCACAATGCATAAGGGCCATTGCTGTTTTGCACTTCAGCAGCAGCTACCCCTGCTTTGAGGGTTTGTTGTTGAACGGCAAATGAGAATACTGAGAAAGTCCCAAAAATATAGTGGCCTGCTCAGCACTCAACAGCGGTGTGTTTGCTGAACCGATCAATTCACCTGTTAATGCACTATCATCACAGATACCCAGCTGGTCGGTTGGGATCTCTAGCTATGAAACGTGGTGGCACTGCACCAAACAATAAAAGATACCGTAGAAGTTGAAAATATTTACGCAAATTTACCTCATAACAGTGTAGAAATGTGAAAAAGCATAAGGCAGTAGACCACAGAAAACTCAAGCACCCCACACCGTTATTATTATTATTATAGGCTTTTATAGCGCGCTCTGTTACTAAGAAAATAGTATCCTGGCGCGAAGGGAGTGAGAGGCAAGGCAGAGGGGGACTCTATACAGTGATGTTGAAGAGGTGGGTCTTCAATCCCTTCTTGAACAGAATGATGGATGGAGCTGTTCTTAACTGCTGAGGGAGGGTGTTCCATGCTCTCGCCGCTCTGACTGAGATGGATTGGCCGCCGAGCCTGCTGTATTTGAATTTTGGGACAGTCATTTGGTGCAGATTAGCTGATCTGAGGGGGCGGTTGGGAACATATATGGAGAATCTTTTCCGCAGGTAAACTGGACCAGCTTGGTGGACAGCTCGATAGGTGAGGACAAGGATTTTAAATAAAATCCTGTGGGCAACCGGGAGCCAGTGTAGGGTGCGGAGAGGTTGACGGACACTTGAACTTTTTGGGATATTAAACAAAAGCCGTACAGCGGCATTTTGTATAACTTGGAGGCGATGGATCAGATAGGCAGGAAGGCCGCAGAAGAGGCCATTTGCATAATCCAGTCTGGATAATATAAGGGCACGGATGACGGTCTCTTTGGCCGCTCTCGGGAGGAGTGGAAAGAACCTGCGTAAAGTTTTAAGTGTAGAGAAGCAGATCCCGGTGAGTTTTTTTAAATGATCCTCGAATCTGAGGTCATTGTTAAACCAGACTCCAAGATTTTTAGCAGGGCCTCCGATGGATTTGGGGCAAGGTAAATCGGCCGGCCTAAGAGAGTTGCCAAAGTTATCTGGGAAGGAGCCATATAGCAGAATTTCAGATTTGCTTTCGTTGCATTTTAATTGTGCGAGGGCAAGCCAGCGAAAGACAGATGACAAGCAAGTTTGGGCTCCAGATGTATCCAGGTTGTTTTTGGGCCACGTGAACAGGAGTTGAGTGTCGTCAGCGTAGGCCATTATTTTTGCTCCCAGTTGTTCAGCGAGGTAAATGAGCGGGGTTAGATATATATTAAAAAGCAGGGGGCTAAGGGTAGAGCCCTGGGGTACACCCGTTGCAAGTTTCTTGGGGGAGGAGGCGAAAGGCGGCATCCAGACTTGTTGGAATCTGTTGTCCAAAAAAGACGTTAACCAGTCAAGGGCAGAGCCTGTGATGCCTATGTCCGCTAGTCTGGTGAGCAGAAGGGAGTGAGGGACAGTATCTAAGGCGGCAGAGAGGTCTAGTAAAATCAGAGCCGCTCTGCCACCTTCGTCCAAACACTCCCGGATGGCCTCGGACATTTCCACCAACGCCGTCTCCGTACTGTAGGCTGCTCTAAAGCCTGACTGTGCTGGATGAAGAGCCTGGGAATTTTCGACGAATTTGTCTAGCTGAGTGAAGGCGACCTTTTCACATACTTTTGCTAGAGCCGGCAGCAATGATATAGGCCGGAAATTAGCAGGGATAGCAGGATCTGATCCATTTTTCTTTAGAAGTGGGAGCAATTTTGCTTGCTTCCAACAGGTCGGGACCGTGGCAGTGAGGAAAGAGCAATTGATAATATGCGTTACCTCGTTGCCAACTGTGTCTGCAAGACGTGCAAGCACTCTGGCAGGACAGGGGTCAGAAGGGGATCCTGAATGTAGGGAGGCGAGGATACTAACAATGTCCGTGTTTTCTGCTGGGATGAACTGGTGAAACCGTTCCGTGGGGGTAGGTAACACAGGAGACGGGATGACCAGTGTGGGTGGAAAACTGTTGCATACAGTAAGTAGATCGTCCTGGATTTTGGAGATTTTGTCAACGAAGAAAACGGAGAGTTCTTCGCACCATTTCTCCGTGGAGGCAAGTATGGGTTGGGCAGCGCAGGGTGAGGTGAAACTTTTCACTATAGCAAAGATTTCTTTGCTATTGTTATTGGCATTAGTTATGTGCCCTTCGAAATATTGGCTTTTTGCGGATCTGATCGCCGCATAATATTTCTTTTGCGCCGTCCTTAGGTTCTTTTTAGCCTCGGGGAGATAGGCTTGTCTCCATGTCCGTTCAAGTTTTTTACAACCTGACTTAAGATCACGGAGGGTAGGGGTGAACCAGGATTTAGAAGGAGTGGTGTGCAGTCGGCAAACCCGACCTGTTTTTATTGATGCGGCCGACCCACCTTCTATCCAGGAATTGAATGTGCTAACGGCCGACTCAATTTCCATAGGTAGAGTGGGGCGGGAGGTGTCAAGATGTTCAGACATGATCTCTACAGTGATTTTTTGTTTATGAGCAGTTGAGTCGTTAGTCTTGGCCGGGCGTGTCAGGGTCCAAGAAAATCTAATCAGCATGTGGTCGGACCAGGGCACAATTTCGGGATTGGATAGATTAATGTCGAAATTAGTGCAGACCAAATCGAGGACATGTCCACCTAAGTGAGTGGGAGTTTTAACCCATTGTTTGAGCTAGGCCATGGCAAGAGCTTCACTTATGCGGGACGTGTCAGGGAGGTCCAGATTATCCACATGTATATTGAAATCCCCCAGAAGAAGGTATCTGGAGTATCTCAATGCCCGTGGGACTACTATGTCCTCCAATGTACTTAGGAATCTACCAACATGGCCTGGTGGTCGGTAGATCAGGGTACCCCCTAGAGTGAAGTGCGCCCCAAGTGAAAGTGAAAAATGCAATATCTCAGCATCCGCTGGGGGGCCTTGGGGTTCTAGAGAGAGAGTCCATTGTTCTCTGAATATGGCTGCTAGGCCGCCACCTCTGCCTAATGGGCGGTCGTTCCTGGCAATTTTGAAACCCCGTGGGATGGCAAATTCGACCACCGCTCCGCATGTCTCATTTAGCCAGGTTTCAGTGACAAAGAGGAGATCAAACTGGTTGTCACTCAGTATTTCAAAAATGTCCTCAGAGTGCTTAACCAGTGATCTGGCATTGATCAGGCCTGCCCGAATAAGTGACGGATCGCCGGGGAGCTGAGTTGGGGATGAGAGAGTGGGCTGATAGCAAAAGTTGCAAGCTTGACAGACCTGCGAGGGATCGCCAGCTGCTTCCCATGTGTTACTGCAGGGGCAGGAAGCCAATTTAAGTGCCAATAGGTACTCACGGGAGTAGCGAGTCCTGGTTCTGTGGGGTATTAGTGGTGCACCGACAGGGGGGCTGGCGCTGGCCGCGTCCGGGACACGGACGGGCACAGACGGGCCCTCCTTTGGCGCTCCTTCGGCGCGCAGACGGCGCGCCCGCTGCGCGTGGCCGCTGCGCGTCTTAAAGGGCATGGCTATTTGTAGGCAAAAAAAAACAACCTCCGCTGGACCGCTAACTCTGGTCCGGCAGGGTCCGACCCACACTAAAGATGGCGGCCGTCCTAGCCTTCCACAACAAACGGCACGTGAAGCCGCGGTGGAACGGGGCTGAGGGGGACCAAATTAGTGAAGTGCAGGTAGCGGTCGGTTTTTAAAAGAACACACAGTATTCAACACAGCAATGTATAAAATGTTTTAAAAATTGCTAAAAACGAGTCAATTCAAATGCATCAAAGGGAATAAGGTGGGAGCAGAGGAGAGCCCTCGCAATCTGCTCGCCTTCTCAAGCGTTGTTCCGAGGTGCTGCCACCGCCTCTACACAAACGCAAAGCCCCACGAGCATCAGTTCTATTTGTAGGCAAAAAAAAAACCAACCTCCGCTGGACCGCTAACTCTGGTCCGGCAGGGTCCGACCCACACTAAAGATGGCGGCCGTCCTAGCCCTCCACAACAAACGGCACGTGAAGCCGCGGTGGAACGGGGCTGAGGGGGACCAAATTAGTGAAGTGCAGGTAGCGGTCGGTTTTTAAAAGAACACACAGTATTCAACACAGCAATGTATAAAATGTTTTAAAAATTGCTAAAAACGAGTCAATTCAAATGCATCAAAGGGAATAAGGTGGGAGCAGAGGAGAGCCCTCGCAATCTGCTCGCCTTCTCAAGCGTTGTTTCCGAGGTGCTGCCACCGCCTCTACACAAACGCAAAGCCCCACGAGCATCAGTTCTATTTGTAGGCAAAAAAAAAACCAACCTCCGCTGGACCGCTAACTCTGGTCCGGCAGGGTCCGACCCACACTAAAGACGGCGGCCGTCCTAGCCCTCCACAACAAACGGCACGTGAAGCCGCGGTGGAACGGGGCTGAGGGGGACCAAATTAGTGAAGTGCAGGTAGCGGTCGGTTTTTAAAAGAACACACAGTATTCAACACAGCAATGTATAAAATGTTTTAAAAATTGCTAAAAACGAGTCAATTCAAATGCATAAAAGGGAATAAGGTGGGAGCAGAGGAGAACCCTCGCAATCTGCTCGCCTTCTCAAGCGTTGTTCCGAGGTGCTGCCACCGCCTCTACACAAACGCAAAGCCCCACGAGCATCAGTTCTATTTGTAGGCAAAAAAAAACCCCACCTCCGCTGGACCGCTAACTCTGGTCCGGCAGGGTCCGACCCACACTAAAGATGGCGGCCGTCCTAGCCCTCCACAACAAACGGCACGTGAAGCCGCGGTGGAACGGGGCTGAGGGGGACCAAATTAGTGAAGTGCAGGTAGCGGTCGGTTTTTAAAAGAACACACAGTATTCAACACAGCAATGTATAAAATGTTTTAAAAATTGCTAAAAACGAGTCAATTCAAATGCATCAAAGGGAATAAGGTGGGAGCAGAGGAGAGCCATCGCAATCTGCTCGCCTTCTCAAGCGTTGTTCCGAGGTGCTGCCACCGCCTCTACACAAACGCCGTTATTACCCAAATGCGTTTGAAATGTGCACCTTACTGTGCGCACTCCCTGTAGACACCCTGTGCCCAAAAAACGCCAACTTAATATAGGGAAAACTAGTAAACATAAAGACCAGAGGTGCACCACATTTGGAATGCTTGTATAAGTTAAAAAATATATCCACAATATTCCAAAGTCTGCAAGAAATCGTTATCAAGGCTTCTTATATTCACAGCAAAAAACAGCCAAACGTGCAAAAAGAGAAAAATGCTGCTTATTTCTGCAGAAAGCTCCCATTTCTATTGTTATATCCCTACTGAGCCTCAATATTTTCTTCATTCCTTCCTTTCCCATTAATAAAGTAAATGCTTTTTGTAAATGGCGATTTAACGTTATAATTGAACTGCAGAACTTGACTTCTTTGTGAAATGAGCAGTGTGCTAGAAAATGTATTTATTTCCTTCCTCACACTATATGACTGAATCGTATTTTAGTTTCCTCTGCAACATTCTTATAATGAACAAGTTTATTGATGAAAGAAAATGCTTGCTATAGACTTGAATTTCATAGAGCAGCCCATTGTTACACAATGAGACACTGGGCAGCTAACAGAGTAGGTTTGAAAATGTTCTCATGAGAACATTCCTAGATTAAAATAACATATCCACATGGACGTTTACTGTGGAAATCAAGAGAGAAGATGACTGAACCTCAGAAGATCCCTTCCTATTGGCTGGAGAAGATCCAACATTCAGAGTCTGCAACAGGTTTTGTGCTTTTCTATATAGCATTTGTTCCTAGTTATGCTATACATTCGATGCACATCTTCCCTTAACATGCCTTCTAGCACTTTACTAAGTTACTCTTGGCCAAAATTGCTGTGAGCTACTGCTAATGGGGATTTGCTGATAAACTGATGCCTTATTGGAGACTTGCTCCATGCTCTTCATAGCTACTGCTGTGATTATTTCCCTCTACCTGTTTTAACGGTTGCTACTGCAGCTGTTACAGACCTTGGCTGAGTTTCCACAACTACTCTTTATGGGGAGTTCGACTTTTTATAACTTTTAGCCTGTTGCTCCAAATTGTACTTATTCTTTTCCAAAATAATTCTTTATGGGTTCTTGCTAGGATAGTTCAAGTCCTTTAGATTAAGGTATGGACTAATTCAATATGGAACACGATGTTATTTTGTATGATCATTTTAACCACATTTTCTCTACATTTCTGTAAACAAATTTATCTGACTAACCTCAATAAAAATACAGACTAATCTCTTAATGAGTAAATAAAACTTTAAAACTTCACCAAAGCGTGACTGAACATTAAATACTGTAAGATGATGATTACTTTTTAAATGTATTTGGGTTGAGCTCCGTTCTAACACAGTGGCAAAGATTAATCTGAAGAGGTGTGGAAATTGGAGATTCTCTTAGTAAGTTTCAAGGTGGAAGAGTTTATCAAACGTTTATGAGATTTTTGCACTCACAAAGCTGGTAGCAGAGGATAGGTTAACACTATGTAAGGAGCTATAAAAAAAACTACCCAAAAAAATGTTATTTGGAATCCCTGCTTCCTGAATCCAATGTCCAGAACTTGAAGATCCGACAAGTGCGATTCGGAGGCGGTTGTAGTTCTGAAGGTATGAGTATCAATAGGGCAAATGTATTGTGGTTATGATACTGTCTTTCTACTAGTTGTATTTTGAACAGAATGAGTGGGTAAAAGAAGAAATAGTCCATAAGTGATTAAAAAGGTGTTTGAAGATTTCAGACTCGTCGTAGTAAAAAGATATTGAGATAACATAATAACTGAAAACTTTAGCAGAGATTTAAGGTGTAGTGTTTGAGGTACCCTCACCTATACCATTGACATAGGGACAATGAGATTTGTTGTGAATTAATATATTTTTTCAAATATTTTTATTTGCACATTGTAGATAACAGAAACATACAGTCATCATAACAATAACCTATGTCGCATAAAGTACAATCATGAAGGACAGCGCATCATCAACACCAATGTACCCCTTTGGACACAATAAATATTGTTGAAATTTGGTGAGACACGGTTCCATATTCTGGCCTAAGAGCAATGACAACATAGTGGGTTCTGGTCTAGTGATGAGCTCCATGTGCAGTGGCATCAGCACAATTAGCTGCTGATGGTGTGGATTCAAGTGTATTGTTCAACAGGTGTAGCCCGTAGCAATGTCTTCAGGGACCTCATATTCTATGAAACTTTAGGGGGAAGTCCCTACAGGTATATACTGTTTGTTCAGTGGCCATATAGAGGTCCATCGCCCTCCTGCACCCCTAGATCATGGGAATCTTCTCCACACCCCAACATCTAGCAACGTCTCGCTTGGCCACTGCCAGACCCAATGAGGCAAAGAGCAGCTTGGCCCTGTTGACATCAACCTCAATCGGGGTCCCCAGGAGGACAAAACCAGGGTCAACTGGTAGCGGTATCTCCAAAATCGTCCCAAGCTCCCCGACGATTACCCCCCAATAGACTTGTACAGCTGGGCATGGCCATATCATGTGATAGAAATCACTCTGAACGTCCCTACCTTTAAGGCAATACGGTCTCTCCACCCTACCCATTTTGTCTAGTTTCTCTCTATCATAGTATACTCTATGTAGGATTTTATATTGGACGAGGCATAATCTAGTTTTGATGGCTACTTCCCTAGGGTGCATTAGGGCCACCTCCCAGTCAACGTCCTCCAAGGTTCCCAGGTGCCTCTCCTATCTCTCACTCAGTCTCCCAAGGTTTTCTGGCATGTTATTGTTTGTCATTTTATAGGTAATAGAAACCGCTTTTACTACAAGTTCCTCTTGTAACAGCCTGCCCTCGATTGGTGGGTATTTAGGTAAGTCAGTGCACAATATAGCCACTGCTTTCCATGTGTGGCGTGGCTGTGCATATTTGATACATTGGGATCTGTGAAGCCTGTACTCTTCACTGAGTGTTGACCAGGGTTTAAGTTTGTCCAGTTCTTAAATGTCACCTATCGTGGAAATGCCATCCAGGTCCCATGCCCCAAAGCCCTTTAAATTAAGCAAATCTTTAAACCCCTCCACCCTCCCAAAGTGCCATTACCCCGGTGATCCGGTGTGTCCACCCCATTGCTCTTGTTGCCCTGTCTCACGCCTCCAGGGTAACGTGTGTCGCTGGCAAAAGTTTGGAAGCTCCTATGCCACCATAGAGGTAATTTAACTGTGTGTGAGGTTCCATTAATTCCCTCTAATGCCTGTATGTGGGATGATCTCATGCGCTGTGTAACCATTCATTAATAGGGATTAGCTGTGCGGCCCAGTAATAAGCCTCTATGTCTTTCAGCGTGATCCCACCGCTATTGGGGTTGTGCTGCAACGTTTTTAGTGCTAATCTGAGCTGGCCTGTGTAGAAAAAGAGGGAGGTAGTCATTGCAGGAAGCCAGAGTGAGCAAGATGAGGGAGAAGCGACAAGTTACCCACTTACAGAAATAGCAGGAGGAATGTATGCACATGTTCCTTGCAGCCAAGTTGATCTGGCAGCATTCACAAGTAATTCTCCCAAATTAAGAGAGAAGCTGGTCCAGTGGTATGCACAAGTGGGAAGGTTCACACTGATTTCAAAGTTGTTGTGGACTGACTTGAATACCATTTTCAGCATTGTAGTACATGCTGATTTATGGGCTGAACATAAGACTGTGGTACAAAGGCATATGGAAGAACCAGTGAGGGAAGTTAGAACTAATGCACCCTCAACCATTGTGATGGAAAAATGTGAAGCAATATGAAGGGAAGAGTACCCAGAAAGATTTGGATTGGCTAAAGATTAAAAGAACTGAAGGAAACTGTGCATTAATATTGTGAGAGATTATTGCAGGTGTTTCAGAAGCACAGTGGACATGAATATCCTGAGGAGAAGGATATAGGGTTTTTGTATCCCAGTTTGTTTTAGGGCTGAAGCCAAATATCTGTTCACGCAGAACACAAAGCTTGAGCTGCTGGCAGAAGAAATCACTAGATGGAATTTTTAGATACGCAAAATATTGTAGTGACAAATTCTGGAGGAATCTACAGATGCCGCAAGGTATGCAAACTCAAAATGTGCCCCCACAACAAATGCAAATGCCAATGCCGGGGCTGGTAGAATGATACCTGTTGCTCCTGCACAAATGGGAAACCCAAGGTTTAATCTGAATCAGATGCCAAAAATTAATACCAATCCATTTCAGAGTGCTTTGCCAAAATTTCAGAATCCGAACTAGAATGCATTAGAACAATTACCGTTTTCTGAAAACAATGGTTCCGGTTCAGATAATTCTCAATGACGGTGCCTGAGAGGGGAGGAAGACTGCGTACTTGGAACAGTCTTAGAGGTAGACCATTGTGGCCCTTATGTAGATGCAGAAGTTTACAGTCACCACATATCATTTCTTATTGATACTGGTGCTACCCATTCCACTGTTAGAACAGTGGAAGTCCCAGACCTACCTCTCTCGGCAAAAACTATCCAAGTTGTAGGAGTAACAAAGAAAAAAATCCAAAACCCAGTCTCTGAACAGGTTCCAGTTAAAAATAGGATCATTTAAAGAAACGCACCAAATTGTTATTTGTGATTCAAGTCCTGTGAACCTGTTAGGAAGGGATTTGCTGTGCAAGTTAAATAGCACTATCTATTATACATCCGACGGAGTGGCGTTCCAAATGCATAATGAGGATGTGGATTTTAAAATAATTAAACAACAGGTCGTGACAGGAATAATCTTTGTTAACAATTGATGAATTGCCTAAGGATTTGTGAAAACAGTGAATGTTGGAGTCTGGGATTTTACAGGGAAAGACAGAGACGTTTTAAAGGTGTAGGACCACTCCGAATCACTGTGAAAACAAATGCTGCATATCCCAGAACGCCACCGTATAATTTGACACCAGAAACGATAGCAGGAATACAACCAGTGATGTATGACATGTTACAAAAAGGAATCCTGAAGGAACTAATTAGAAGTCCATGCAACTCTACAATTATGAGCTGTCAGAAACCCAATGGTAAATAGTTCAAGATTTATGAATGTAAATTAAATAGTAGTGCCGTGTTGTCCCATGGTACCAAATCCTACTACCATATTGTTTCAGATTCCACATACTGCAGAGCGGTCTACAGTTATGGGCTTGTGCCAGGCTTTCTTCTCAATGCCGCTGCACAAGGAAAGACAATTTCTTTTTTCCTTCATATTCCAGAAGAAGGTATTAACATGGTGTCATGTCCCACAACAGAGGGTCCATCTGTTTTCAATCGGATCCTGAAAAGAAATCTAGAAACCCTGAACATGCCAGGCAAGTCAACCCTTATGCAATACATAGATGACCTGCTCGTGGCTTCAGAGATGCATGTAAACAAGACACCACTGCACTCTTGAACCACCTGGCTGAGAACAGGCATAAAGTGTCTCGAGAGAAACTGCAGTATTGTCAAAAAGAGTTTCAATATCTGGGACGCATTATTGTGAAAGGAGCTAAGAAAGTGTCACCAGAGAGAATGGAAGCAATCTTGCAAGTGAATTCACCACAAACTCAAAAAGAAATCAGAATATTTTTGGGAATGGTTGGATACTGTGGACAGTGGATACCAAACGTTTCCTTGGGGGCCAAGCCTCTACTGAGGTTGACACACAGAGACATGTCTGATCCAATTCCATTGGACAACTAATATACAAAAGCATTCCTAGAGCTGAAAGAGAAATTGTGCCATGCCCCAGCACTCGGAATACCAGATTATAAAAAATAATTCATATTGCTTTGCAGCGAGAGACATGGGTGAGCTCTCTAAGTTTTGACTCAAACACATGGAGGATCTCAAAAGCCTATTGCTTATTTTTCTAGCACCCTAGACCCTTTAGCAGCAGGTCTTCCCGGTGGCCTTAAAACAGTAACCACGATTTAGAACATAGTTATGGGGTACCCTTTAACTGTAGTGATTCTCCACTCTGTGGAGCTACTGATAATGAGAACAAAGGCAATATGTGAACCATAATAGGGTAACAAAATATACTCTCTTCAGACAATATTGTTTTGAAACAATGCACAATGCTGAACCCTTTGGCACTATTACCTGTAAATGATGATGAAAATTGTGATGAAAGTGAACATGATTGACTAGATGTCACGGAGTTGTGCACCAACCCTTGTCCTGATATTAAGGACAAACCACTGATTAAGCCTGATCATGTATTATTCATAGATGGCTCATGTTTGAGAGTAAATGATGCCACACTTAGAGCAGCATATTCTTTGAGCACCATAAACGATGTGGTCGAAGCTTCATGGCTTCAAAAGCTTTTTCTGTCCAAGTTGCTGAATTGATTGCTCTTACTAGATACAGCCTGCAATTTGACTGCTCAAATGAGTCACCATATTCACTGACAGCCAGTACAGATGTGGTGCTGTCCATCATTTTGGACAATTGTGGTCACAAATGTGCTTTCTTACTCGGGTACCCATATCAATAATGGAACCTACGTCACGGACCTGTTGGATGCTCTGTAATTACCAGGAGAAATTGCTGTGGTGAAGTGTTTAGTGCATTAAGGAGGAAGTGGATATGTTGCCATAGGCACGCAATACGCTGACTCAGTGGCCATGTATTAAGCTTCGTTAACCTGTTCTTTTAATGGAAATGTTACATGAGTCAGAGGACGAGAGTTTTTTGCAATACTGTTGAAAGTTACTGACACGTGGGATGAACGGAAACGGGTTCAGGAAAACTTATCAGAAGCAGAACAGAATTGTTGAGTAAAGGCAGGATGTGAAAAAAATGCAAACAATGTTTAGGTGTTGGCAGATGAGAGACCAGTATTTCCGGATAACTTGTTGTTTTCAATGACACAAAATTATCATGGATACACACATCTAGGGAGACATGTAATGGTGAGACTTTTCAGGCAGAGTTGGTATAATCCCAGATTCAGAATGTTGGCAGAAGAGATTTGTCATCAGTGTATAACTTGTCAACAGTTAAATGTAGGAAACAAACAAATCGCTGTAACACACCTAGGGAGATCACATGGCCCATTCAACAGGATGCAGATGGATTTTTATCAAGATGTCTGTACATAATGGGCTGAGATATATCCTAGTGATTGTGTGCATCTTCTCAAGATGGGTGGAAGCCTACCCCACTAGAAGAAGCAACAGTCTCACTGGAGCTAAGCTGTTATTACCTTAGTTTAGCATGGCGATTTCTCTTGAGTCAGAGGAACACACTTCAACAATGAAGTGATGAAGATGATCTGCGTAGCCTTACAGATTGATCAAAGATTACACTGCAGTTACAGACCAGAAGCCCCTGGTATTATTGAACAGATAAACGGTACCATCAAGTCTTGATCAAGGTCTGTAAATCAACCTCTCTGAAAAAGCCAGACGCTTTGCCCTTGGTGTTTAGGAGTATACAGGAAGACGGGGTTATCACCCCATGAAATATTGATGGGCTGAGCAATAAGATTACCTGCTGTTCCTGCAAATGCTCTTTTGAATATCACAGACGATATAATACTGGTTTACTGCAAAGGGTTGGCTGATGTGGTTCCTTCTGTCTCGTCAGGTTTCAGCTGCCACACAAGACCAGCATCAAGATCAGTGTCACAAACTTAATCCATCAATAAGTGTGCTGGAGTTCCAAATTGGATTCATGCTTCCCACACCAAAAGGGTGAGAAATCCAGAAGAAGTGCCTTTGGCCTACAATCCTGAACGAAGAGCATTGGTGGGTGCACTACCAATAGAGTGGCCACCACCACTGGCACGAGTCCAGCATCTGGAAGAAGAACGGGGTGGAGAACAGTTGACGGAAAGTCAAGAGCAAGTACCTGAAGTAACCCAGAGTGGCATTGAGATCTCTAACAAAAAAGAAGCAACAATCGAATCTGAGTAGAAGTGCCACCAATGTAATACAAAGTCAAGAAGAAGAGCCAGGTGAAGGAACCAATACTGAAACAAGGAGAACAAATCGACAAGTAGAATGGCCACAAAGCTGCGAAAACAAAAATCCAAGGAGAAGTACTTCAATAGCTCAAATTCCGGAAATAATACTTGAAGAGCTGAGTCTAGCAACGAAGGTAGCATAGATCTAAATCAACAAAATCTAATAAGATCAAAAAGAGCATGAGTGCCCTATCGCTGATATTCAGCATCTGAATGGTCATACTAAGTGAACAAAGCTTCGAATGGCACATTGGAAGATTTGTGCAACGTGAATTATGAACTAATTGAATCTGACGGAAAAATAGAAAACAATACTGTTGAAAATAATCAGAAGAAAGCTTGAAGCTAAACGAAACTGTAGTAAGAATATTTGAACTGAACTTATTAGAAGATTGTTGTTTTAGTTCTTTGTTTACAGACGATCAACCTAGGCCTGAGTTGCAAGTTATAGAAGAATAGGGACAACATTTGAGAAGGACACTGAGTAGGGGTAAGGTGTGACTGGTTAGAAGCTTGACTGATAAAGAAAAATAATATTAACTGCATCAAAGAAGCTATGTACGAAAACTTTCTACAAGCTATTGAACCAAGTGTTTTGAACTGACTCAGAGAATGTGTTGCATTAGAAATAAGTTCAAATATATCATGGGTTACATTTTCGTAATAATGATAACTATAGTACTAATAGGATTTTACCTAGCGCCAGAGTCAGGGCCTAAAGCAAAGAAAATTACTAATACACCTATTTACAATACTAGGGAAGACTCCTTTAGTTTCTCCTTTGTAATCTATGAGAAAAATGATTATTCTACTAATGTTTATTCTAGGTAAGAACAAGAATACACTAAAGCCATGGCTACAAAGGATTGTTACGGGAAACATCCTTTACAACGCAACTTTTACCACGCAGTGCCTTTACGACGCAACTTTTACAACGCAAACCATTACAACGCATTGCGCTGGGGGGCGCTCTAGGATAGGGAATAGGTTTAATTTACTATCCAACACCTTCCCTACTATCCGTGGGGAATAGTAAATTAAACAATTCACTATCCAGCGCCCCAAAGCGCTATGCGTTGTGAAGGCATGCGTTGTAAAAACCGTGTTGTAAAGGCATGCATGGTAAAAGCGTGCGTTGTAATGTCATACATCCATTGTTAGGTATGTGCACACTTACCTACTGCAATTTCAGCAGAAGTTACCTATTACCACATGCCTTTATCTTATGCTATTTCTTGCAGCATCCTATTGCCATTAGTTTATAAGCAAGGACATTTTAAGTATTTCATAATCCAATACTTTCTAGGGTACCATTAATGGAGAACATGAATTTATACTCACAAGCAACTAAGATGGATGCAGCCTTGTATTATTTCTTTCCCTGTAGATCAGAGGTCTTCAAACTTTCTGATGCCAAGACCCCCCGGTCAAAAACTTTTAAGCGTAAGGACCCACTCCTGCCGAAAATTTCTAGAACTTGAGCCGCCTCATTATTGCTAACTATCGACAACCATAAACGCCTCCAATTCGCCCAGCAAATCATTTATACATTGGGGAAATAAATTAAACCGTGTTTAGCAAACCAAAGGTCAGTGGTTGGGGCGTGGTCAAAGGTGTGACTAAAAACAAAGGGCCTCATTTAAGAGGCACTGGGGTGGAGTGGCGCCACCAGTCTTCTTGCAGCGCTGCCCTACGCGAATGTGAAAGGGCAGGAATGCAGCTTATTTATGAAATTTCCCCCTATGTTGGCACACAAATTGCTGCCTAGCGCTAACATAGGCCGGATGGTTTTTGTGCAGGAAGGGGCACCTTCTTGCACAAAAGCAATCCTGGGAGGGGTTTTCCTCTTTCCATGTATGCTGCAAAATGCAGCACACATGGAAAGAGGAAAAAACAAGGAGAAATTAAAACATTTCCCCTCGTTACGCCTGCTGTAGGGAGGCGTAAGGTTTGGCACTGCCCCAGGTTTACATGGTTTTGTAAATCTGGGGCAGCGTCAAAATCCATGGGAGTTGTGTGGGAACACTCACCGCAATTCCTATGGAATGCCTACTTGACATTGAGTTAGGCAACGCAGCAACTTGCGCTGTCTATGAGGCCATGCAAGCCATGCAGGGTGACTTTGCTTCACCTTATAGATATGATTTAGATGCTTGTGCCGCCGAAGCTAAAAAAATTGACGCTTCAGTGGCCCAAGGCTCTCATAAATCAACACTAATATATTTTGTTCATTTTCAAGTCTTTCACCATCAGGTAGCTGCATAGAAAATAATGGGTAGCTTAAATGAACAATACATTTAAAAAGTGGTTACTCAATGGTAAATGCACTCACTATACAGTACATTATATATCCTCTATTATTTAATGCACTGCATAGGTCTGTGTGTAACCAGAGAGCCACAGAATTAAAATTGGTTGGTGCAGTGGAAAACAGTGACTTGTGTATTATTTTGTAGTGCTTTGAGGTCCCAGCCTGTGACAGAAAGCACTGTGAATTTGTAAATCATTATTTTATACTTGCTTTTCAAAATGTAGATTAGTGTAGTATCAGACGGTAAATACTGCATTTTTGTTTTCGCATAATTGTCCCTTCAGCGCCTTTTCAGGGGGACTAAGCGCTGTTTAAATACAGTTTTCGTTAAAAGCACTCCCTTCCCAGCCCAGTTGCTAACCACCACACAAAAACAACACATATTTGCAAGCAGGAACACTGGCATGAAGGCTTAGTTTAAGGATTGTTTTACCTGTCTGCTGGGCCTCTTAGTTTTACAGCACAAGACACTCACTCCATGTCGGCTGAAGCATTTTATTTTGTCCAAAAGGAAGAGCACATTTTGCATTCCAGGCAGAAGTTAGGCCTGGAAATGCGCGACCCCTTTCCAGGACTCCAGGCCCACCAGGGGGTCGCGCACCACAGATTGAAGACCTCTGCTGTAGATAGTGCGATGGCTTACAAAAAACAATTTAGCCTGTTTAATGCAATAAAGAAGGCTTCTATAATGGCTTTAGAAGAGAGATACACTAACATGTCATGAACTACTGACAAAAAGAGCAATGGTTGAAAGAAAAAAAACAATTTTAGAAAGAAGATGGTTTACCCTAAAATGAGGCTTGACAGCCAACACAAAGGGAACATTTGTGTGCACAGAAGACCGCTACCCAGAAAGACTAGACCTGTAGGGAATAGTAGTTGTGAACACATATTCGAATTAACAATGAGATCTTGGCAAATATTGCAGGGAGACAAAAATGCTATTCCAGGGGTTTACTACATTTGTGGACAGAATGCTTACTTCTTACTGCTTGTTGACTGAGAGGGAATCTATAATTTTGGCATACTAATTTCAAAGCGGTATCATGTGAAGAATTTAGATGCATTAACATTAACACCCGCACACAGACAGAAATGCAGTACAAACACAGGAATTGGACTAGTAGGAGACATATTTGGAGCTGTCATTCTACCTGCAGGCATCATTTTACATGATGAAAAGATTCAAAAGTTGTTAACAATATAGCAACCAGCACATCCGGAATTTTGCTTGAATGAATGCAGAACTAATTGCTATACGGTAAATTGTTTTACAGGACCAATTTACTTTTATATATCTTACTCACAGAAAAGGGTGGAGTGTGGAAAGGGAATTGTCACAATTGATTTCAACAGTAGGAAAGAGTATATAGAAGGCTATTCTGAATTTCTTTATGCACTATTTTTGAGCTGTACATACATATTTCGCAAGAAAAAGGAAAAGTTGGAAAATAAATGGTATAAGAAGGATATGGGTTTGAGGGCCATTATGAATAACAATTACATGAACTCGTTGAAATTCAGGGGCTTGAAAAGAAAAAGACAAGACACAACTAACGGTGAAACTACTTTATGTAATGGACTCACATGAGATATGAGGATTAATCAAATCATTGGACGGGAAATTGTGGAATTTGTAACAAATTTACCTCATAACAATGTAGAAATGTGCCTTAAAGTTAACATGGAAAATGTGTGTCAATATAGTGGTTAGAGAAATGCGCCTTTATTAAACTTGCTAAAGAGACCAATACTGCTTATTTCTGCAGAAATGCCCATTTCTATTGTTCTATCACCACTAGGCCTCAATATTTTCTTTAAGTAAATGCTTTTTGTAAATGCTGACTTAACGTTATAATTGTACTGCAGAACTTGACATCTTTGTGAAATGTGCTGTTTACGGCAAAATGGATTTCTTGCCTTTCTCACACCACATGACTTCATCGTATTGTAGATAGTTTCCTCTGCGGCATGCTTATAATAGACAAGTATACTGATGAAAGAAAATGCTTGCTATAGACTTGAATTTCATGATCTAACCAAGACATGCTAGATATTAATGTTTAATTTCCTACAGCACCCCATTGTTACACAATGGGAGACTGAACAGCCAACAGAGTAGGCTTGCTAAGTTTCTCAAGAGAACCTTCCTAGATGTATCTTTTTGTAATACACTGTAGCCGCATTCAAATAACAACATGCCCAAATGGACGTTTACTGTGGGAATCGAAAGAGAAGAAGGAGGAATATCAGAAGATCCTTTTCTAATGGCTAGAGATAATGTAACATGTTTTGTTCTTTTCCATATAGTAAGTGATCCTAGTTAGGGAGGCAATGCATTCTATGCACATCTTCCCCTGCCATGCCCTCTAGCACTTCACAATGCTACTCTTGCCCACAATTGCTGTGAGCTACTGCCAATGGTGATTTGCTATTATTCTAATGCCTTTTTGGAAACTTGATCCATTCTTATCATAGCTACTGCTGTGAGTATTTCCTTCTACCTGTTTTAACAGTTGCTACTGCGGCTGTTAGGAAACTCGGCTGAGTTTTCAGAACTACTCTTTGCGGGGAGTTTGAGTTTTTTTCATAGCTTTTAGCCTGTTGCTCCAAATTTTACTAGCTCTTTTCCAAAAGATTTCTTTATGGGTTTTTGCTAGGATAGGTTAGGTCCTTTAGATTAAGATAGGGGCTAATTCTCTATGGAATACACCATTATTTTGCATGCTCATTCTAACCTAATGTTCTTGATATTTCTATAAACGCATTTCTCTGACTAACCTGAATGAAAAGACAAAAATACAGACTAATTTATTCATGAAAAAAACATACTTTAAAATGTCACCAAACCTCTCATCATGGACTGAACATTAAATACTATAAGTTGATGATTATTTAAAAATGTATTTGTGGGGGCGTGGTCTGGTCACGGAAGAAGATGGCCACCTAGGAGAAGAGCGGGGAACGCAGCGTCTCTGAGGCAGCTTTTCAACACCATCTTGAGGTCCCTGGATGTGGGGCCCTCGCAGACTGTCCCAGTGCCGGAGAAGTGCACGGTGGGGGCGGCGGTTCGAGCTGCGATGTCTGGGCCTGGAGGCGTTGCTTCAGGCTCGGCCTTGCATGGCGATCCGGCCCTGCTCTCTGTGCTGCCAGTGTGAGCCTAAAGCACCAGTACCGCTCCAAGTACTCCGCGGCGACCCTGGGAAGCATCGCCACAATACCTGCTCCCCCGCCCCAGCGACAATACCACCATCCCTGGGAGGCGTGTGGTGGGGACGGCAGACCGGAGAACAAGTTGTGGGCTTAGAAGCACACTAACAGCCTCGCCCTCGATCAGCAGCCCAGCCCCACCTACCATTTCAGCATCGGGGATTTGTCTGGAAGGGAGCAGCCCTCGACACCCGAGAGAGCTCTGCGCTGCTGCAGAGCTGGAACTGCACCATCCCACCGTCGTGAGTAACAGACACTGCCCGCACTCAGGCACACCAGACCACCGGCAGCAGTGAGGGTGACATTGCCACCTCCCCAGGCTTCACTTGGTAAAGGAAGGGTGGAGTTCTTGCAGTTTGAGGGTGGAGGAGACGAGACACTGGCAGCAGGTCACCCACTGGGGGCCACAGAGATACCCCACTACACCCTCCTGCCGCATAGACTTTGCACCGCAGTGAGAGCCTGAAGAACCAGGGCTGCTCTTCGTGCTCAGCAGGGCCGTTGAGCATCGTCACCTCGGTAGTGGCTCCCCCTGCCCCTGCATCACCATCACATTGGGGACGGCAGATTGCAGCACCTATCTAAGGCCTAGGGGAGCGCCAACCACCCCAACCTCGAGTGGCAGTCCAGTCCCACTTACCCTCCCAGCATCGGGGAATTGGCTTGAGGGGCGCGGCTCCTGCTGTCCCTGAGCGCTCTGCGTTGTACTGGAGCACAAACTATACCGTCCCCCTGGTGCAACTAAATAAGCACCACCCCTATTCTCCAATATCGCCAGCACCAGTGAAGACTGCATAGCTTCCCCCAGTCTCCATCTGATACACCCCCTCAGGCTGGTAATGGCAAAACTCGGTACCAGGGCACGAATGACCAAGGCAAAATAAGGGCGCAAGACCTCTAGGCAGCTTTTATTCACGGAGGCGCTGAAGCAACAAATGCGCACAATGGCTGCGATAGTTGATGACCTACCAGCGAGCGGCTGCCCGCCTCCTCGACTATCCCAGAAGCAGGAGTCACTATGGACCACATCCTACAAGATATCTCCTCAGTCAGTCGCAGATTGGAGGGGATGGACTCTAATATTTCTAAACTGGCGGCTGAAGCAAAATCAATATGGGAGGACCTGGCTGGGTTCCACTACTGTGCAGAGGCGCTGGATTAGAGGCTGACGGTGGTGGAAGGCAGACTAAACACAGTGCCGGATAGGTACCAAGAACTCCTCCTCTTACGCAGCAAGCTCATCGACTTGGAGGACCGCAGCTGCAGGGACAACGTCCATTTCTTTGGATTTCCGGAATTCGTAAAGGGCCCAAATGCCACCATGTTCTTGAAGGACATCTTCCCGAAGCTTGTTGGAGCCACCTTCGATTCACCCCCGAGATACAAAGGGCCCACTGAATAGGACCACTCCACAAGGACTCCAACTTATGGCCATAGGAGCTCGGGCGGAGCTTGAGAGGAACATGGCGGCAGGCGGAGTGCCGGTCGCGGCAACCCCAGGAGACACCCGATGGCTGATATCTCCGAACATATCAGCAGGCTTGCGAGAAGCTGAACGTGCTGCATAGCGGGGGTAAGACACAGATGATTGCGGCGTAATTGAAGCGCTTTCTAGATAACTAAAACGCTTCCCTTCTTTGTTTTCTTTTGTACGAGGCAACCGGCCATCCTAGTTAGTGTTCGGGGCGCTAGGACCTACGCATCACGCGGCTCGCATGACACGCGAAGGGGTGTCTGCACAGGGAAATCCGGGAAGCCCGGGAGAACGACGGCGGAGCCTCTGGATCAGGATACGCTCCGTTCTTGCACAGCAGCGGTTCAGAGGGCCAGTCTGCGAGGGAGCCTGCTGTATCCTATCCGATGAGCAAGTACAGGCGGTAAGGTGCGGTGCAGAGGGGCTTATACCAAAGCTAATACTAAAGCGTGGGTTTATGGAGCTAGCACTAGTAGGTGCCCCGGTTAAAGTTATCAGTGAAGGGGAGACTTTAAAAACTGAGGAGAACCTTACTAAGTGTACTACTAAACAAAGGCAGACCGAGCTCTCTCAGCTATCAGTGGAACTTGCCCCAGGTGGTTCAAGCCTGAAAACAGGATTCCCTAAAGCTGGATCTTCTCCCCCACTAGGGAGACGAAAGAACAGATATCAGCTGAGATCCCGGCAGGAGTTGGGAGCAGGAGGAGCTCTAGACTTCGAGGAAGGGGAGCGACCCATGCCATTAACTCCCTGTAAGGGGAAGAAAAAGGTGACCAGTATAAAAAAAGCCTAAGGGGCTTAAAACTGTCCAGCTACCAGTAAAGAATACTCCTTCTCTTAAAACTTATTTCAAAATCATGGAGCAGTCAATAAGCCCAGCTACACAGTCAGAACATATCAGTACTGTGTTTCCCTTAAAAAATAGATTTGGTCCCCTGGAGAGTCGGTCTAACGTTGGGGGTGGTAAACAGCCAGAACAATCAGATGTGGTGACAGGAGGCGAAGAGGAAGGGGCAAGAGTGGCCCTGAACTTGGGTCAGGATGTGGAGCCACAGCAGGTCCAGCCAAAGCATATAAGCTCCAGCACATCCTCCTTCTCCTCTCCCCTCTCCCCTCTCCCCTCTCCCCTCTCCCCTCCCTCCCTCCTTCCCTCCTTCCCTCCTCACAGCACTCAGGCCCATGAAAGAGCACTAGGCCCACAAGATACTGGACCCAAGATGCCCTTAGCGCTAGTTGAGCCTCCTTTAAATAGCCTGATGGCTACCCAAGAAGAGAATGCAATCCAGGGCCAGCGCCAGGACCAGGGCCAAGGCCAGAGTCTTATCGTGGTTTCAAGACCAGGACCAGGAGAGTCGGGTGAATCAGGGGAGCTGGATGGAGACAGGCTGGGTTATCTTTTTCAGTCCTTAAGGGGAGACTTGATGACTAAATTCGAGATCTCAGAAGGCAATCAAAAGGCGATACACGATAGGTTCGACCTATTGGAGTCTAAATTTGATTATGTCATTTGCCGCACTGGGAAGCTGGAAACAGAAGTTGTAGCTTTAAATAAATCAATACGAGGAAACTCAAAGGACATTGAAACTCTGAGAGCACAGAACAGATCCCTGGCTACGGACGTGGAGAGACTGGAAACCCAGGCTCGAAGAAACAACCTGAGAATTCTAAAGATACCGGAGGGCGAGGAACTGGAGGATATCAAAGGATTTGTCCGCAGAACTTTTAAGGGAGGGGGTCCAAAAAGACCGTCCCGATATAGACCTGGAGGCGGAGATACAAAGGGTGCACAGAGACCCTTTCAAGTTGCATGCAGATAGGAAAGCGCCAAGAAAGATATTGGTAAACTTTCAGACCTTCAGTGTGAAAGAGCTGATTCTGGGGAGATGTCTATCTAAGTCAGACCTCCACTATCGGGCAAATCCTTATTTTATTAGATCAGATTTAGGAGCAAGAACAGCACAGCGACAGTGGGAGCTAGGCACCAGAATGCCAGAATTGAGATCGTTTGGAGCCAAGTACAGATGAAATTCCCCGCCCTGTTAAAGATCATGTGGAGAAATAAAATGTACAGTTTTACTCAGCCCGAAGATGTGGATAACCTTTTAGCCTTAATGAGAGAGAATTAAGATAAGTTAGAGCTGTTGAGGTTGGGCTAATAATAAAAAAAAAAGAGGGAATAAGGAAAGCATTTAATATAGAAGTTGTTTTACAGAGTGTTATATAGGGTTATTTAGAGGCACAAAGGGTGTAAGCAGAATAGAAAAAAAGAAGCTAGAAAAAAAAAGAGAAAAATCAGAACTTGAGTTATATGCAGTAAAAAAAGTTACCCTTAATGAGTTATGATAAACAACCCGCTGATAAGGTCAGTTGAAGTTTGCATTCAGCCAGAGGTATTTCTCCTGGTGTTCCAAAGGCAGTTTCATCGTCAGGTATGAGGGGGGGGTCCTCGGGGGGGGGGGGGGGGGGGAGGGGGTTTGGGGCACAGGGTGGAGGGCGTAGGGGGGGAAAAGATAAAAAAATCCTCATATATGGAAAAAGTTCTTTTATACAAGGTCCTGGTTGGGCGGGAAATAAGAGCCGGGTTATGAGTAGGTTGACTAATATTAAAACCCTCTCATGGAACGTGAACGGAATGGGGGAAAGAAGGAAGCA
Source organism: Lissotriton helveticus (assembly GCF_964261635.1). Lineage (NCBI taxonomy): Eukaryota > Metazoa > Chordata > Amphibia > Caudata > Salamandridae > Lissotriton > Lissotriton helveticus. Next base: position 1,454,860,968 of record NC_136063.1, on the reverse strand, counting down.
GTCCCGGGTTTGTGAGTTCTTAAGAAATTCAGAAGCACACCTTATGTTACTTCAGGAAACGCATCTTGAGGCAAACGTTTGTTGCGCACTTTTTGAAAAATTGAGGTGGGTACAGGAAATTGTATGCTCCAGACAGATGGAAACAACTAGGGGGGTCACAATAATTATCTGGGCGAATGGAGGGATAAGCTTGAAAAAATGTGAAACTGATCAGACAGGAAGATGGTTGGTGGCAGCTTTATCCATTTATAACATCCCCTATACTTACGCAGTGTACTATGGTCCCAATGATGATAATCCTGGTCCCTTATCTAAGTTAGCGGCAGCTCTACTTGGGACCACGGGCCCAGTGATCTTGGGAGGTGATTTTAACCTGGTTTTTTATCACATTTTAGATAGGACGTCAAAGGCCAAATATCATGCTCCCACTAAGTCACTCTCTGCTTTAGGCTGTATAATGAAAGACTTTAATTTGTTAGATGTATGGAGGACCAAATATGGCTCTACTAAGGGATTTACATTTTACAGTAAAAAGTACAAACATTATTCTAGGATAGACTATTTTTTAGTGGATCAACATTTGCTTTCAGACATTAGCTCCATCTCGTTCTCACCTGTTGGGATATCAGATCACGCTGTTGTGGAATTGGTCTTCCTATTAAGTTCGAGTCCCTTAAACACTAGATGGACATTGGAGAGGACACTCTTACTTGATGACCAGGTTAAAAGAGAAGTGAGAGAAAAGACCAATGAATTCTTCACAATTAATATCGGCTCCTCTACCCCTCAGGGTGTCTGGGAAACCTACAAGGCGTTTTTAAGAGGAGTGCTGAGTTCTCTAATGGCTCATAAAAGGAAGACTATAAAAAACAAAAGGCGGGAAGAATTAGAGGCAATAACTAGAAAAGACTGAGTTACAAAGAGCTATTGTTTCAAATAGAGAGAGGATCCCGGTGCTAGAGAAGGAGCTATTGGATCTACAGCTTCAACTTAAAATCAGTGATGAAAAAATCATTAAAAAAAAATGGGAGACCAGCAAATTAAAGAATTTTGAATACGGAGAAAAATGAGGGGCTCTTCTAGCTTGGAAATCTAGAAAAGAAAGAAATAGGAATAATATTAATGTCCTAATCCAGAGGGAAACAGGGGTCTTAATCGTGGAAGATGGAGGAATCGGAGAGGAAGCCAGGAGGTTTATGCAAAGCCTATATACGGAGGATAAGAATCCGGAGTTAGAGGAGGTCCAGACTTGGTTGACCCAGAGAAATCTGCCCCAAATCTCCGACATAGACAGGAGGTATTTGGAAAGCGAGATTATGGAGGGGGAAGTAATAACCCAATTGAAGAAAATGAAGCGGGGTAAAGCTGCAGGTTCGGACTGGCTACCGATTGAGGTTTACTTAGATTACACAGAACAATTGGTGCCGGTCCTTACTATACTTTTTAACTGTCTATTGATCCATGGTTATAGTATCCCCCCCTCATGGGCGGAAGCCACAATTACTCTTATTGCAAAGCCCAACAAAGACCTCAAGAAAATCGAATCGTATAGGCCGATTTCCCTTCTGAACTCAGATATGAAGCTATATTCTGGGATTTTAGCCACTAGACTCGCTAAAATAATAAAATCCATAATTCATTCAGATCAAAAGGGGTTTATCCCGGGAAGGCAATTGAACGAGTTAACCTTTCAGGCGATTGGAGCCATAGACTACGCTGAGGATAAAGGCCTTCCGTTAGCCTTAGTCGCGATAGACGCGGCCAAGGCTTTCGATCAGGTAAACTGGAAATATTTATGGGCCACTATGGTTGGGTTTGAGTTACCTCCAGTTTTTACAGAGGTTATTAAATCATTATATCAAAACCCACGAGCAAAAGTCTTGGTCAACGGGGCCCTATCTGATTGGTTCAACATATCCCGGGGAACTCGGCAGGGCTGCCCCCTGTCCCCCCTTTTGTTTGAGATTTATATGGAACCCTTTGTTTGTGGCATTAGAGAGGACAATGTAATTCAGCCCTTTAGAATAGCAAACATGGAGCTTAAAACTGCCTTATATGCAGATGACCTTCTTTTATACACCTCCAATCACGTAGAGGCTATACCTAGGCTATTCTTCTTAGCTGAGAAATTCGGAAGGTTATCTGGTTATCAAATTAACAGGGAGAAGAGAGAGATAATGGGGTGGACAATAATATTCTTATTCAGGGCGCAAAACAAAAAATTAGATATTTGGGAATCTATTTAACTCAAGAATTAAAAAATATCCCAAAAATTAGTTTGCAGACTGTAGTGAAAGATATTATTAAAACACTAACAAGATGGGGCAGTCTGCCATTAAATATATATGGACGTGTTAACCTTATTAAAATGTCCATACTCCCTAAATGGACTTTCTTATACAATTCCATCCCTTTATCCTTTCCATTGAAAGAAATCGCGAACCTTCAGGGCAAGATTGGTTCTTTTATTTGGGCCTGTAAATCTCCCAGGACAGCCTGGAAAAAACTAAGGAGGGGTTTAAAGATCGGGGGTCTGGCTTTACCAGACCTACTTCTGTACGTCCATGCCTTCCATTTTAAAAACTTCAGGCTACTTGCTAACCTATTAGACTCATCTTCACAGGGCCGTTTATTTCAGGCTTTATTATATGATCTACCACACGGCCAAGAGTTTTTTTTATTTAAGTTCGGCGACCAGAAATTTTTTAAGAAAGTCCATCTTAAGATTTTGCTGACTGCACTTAGGAATTGGGGGTTTATTCGGAAGGTCCTGGGAATTCCATATTACCATACCTATACTCCAGTCTGGGATTCTCCGGGCACACCAGCGTGTCTTCGGGACCAGTTATCCCTGCCTCTGAAAACAGCAGGAGTGCAGAAATGGGGAGACCTATGGGTGGATTCCGGTCTTATGGATTGGAATTCTTTAGTGTCACTCACAAATGGGTCATTGACGAGATTTAAATTATACCAACTATCTGCATGGTGGTCAAGGCAGGCATTACAGCGGGGAAAAGATATTGGAATCCTTGACTCAATCTGCAGGGGGGGGAGCTCGGAACCGAGAAGTTTCGCTTTGGTACAAGTTACTCACAGAGGCAAAAGGAATCCTGGATCATGAGTTGGTAAGCCTCTGGGGCAATGCTATAGCGGACTATCCCGAAGAAATCAGTACGATAAGGACAGATTCTTTCTCCTTGTCTCTGAGATTAATAAAACCGGCCAGCTTAAGGAGGAATCATCTGTTTACAGCCTATCGGGTGTATTGGACCCCGGCCAAATTGTATAAGATAACACAGGAGAATTATTGTTGCCCCCGCTGCAAACTTCTAGCAGCAAATTACATACATATATTCTTAGAGTGTCCTGAGATCCAGGAGTATTGGAAGGCGATTGTTGGCTTTCTGGGTGAGGTTTTACCAATTACTATCCCCTGCTCTCCCAGGCCTGTGTTTTTGGTCTACCATGTGGGTATAATATTAACTAAAAAAACACGGAAGATACCAAGGGTCTTGAGAGAGAAAGAAAGAAAATGGTCGCTACCTATTTTTGGTATGTAGACTCATAAATACCTATTGGTTATTTTAGTGACATAGGAGAAAAAAGATGCTCTTAATTAAAGAGAAGAAACCCATCAGCCCACCAGTTGGCGGAACCTCATCATCTGGGTTTTTGAAACAATGATGTCCACTAGACGTCTCCTCAGTATATCTGGTGAGGATGGCTAGGATTGGATCATCATATAGAAAAAAGCCTTCCAAAGAAAAGATGAGTATGATATAGGCTGATCGGGTGGGTTGCAGTGCCCACAAATTGTGAAACAGAAATGGTGACAAGTTTTAAAAATGCCTGTTTTGATGCCTAGAGAACAAGTTTAATAGGAGTGACCATCAGAACGGCATATCTAAAAGCAAAGTGAATATAGTGTTTGAAAAATATAACTATTCATCATAGATGTAAAATGATCGACATGTTTCAGCCCTTCCGGGCTTTCATCAGGACCTACGATGTACACTACTGCAACATTTATCACAAACCGTGATACAAACAAACGATTGTGTAGACCTACCAATTGTGTGGTCTTTTAATCCAGGAACTCTCCTATGAGACAGGACAAAAACAAAAGAATATATACATAGCACAATATCAATTACAAAGATTTCATGACAGGTGCATTCACTGTATTATACTCGATGTGTCCACATAGATATAGTCCACTCACCCATCACTGTAGGGAGGAAAGGCCTCACCTTGCCTGGCACTCGCTCAGGTCAAAGAGGCCACGCACTAAATAGAGAAAAGAAAAAAGTTGAAATTTCCTATTTAGTTTGTGTACCTTTAAAAACAAAGGAATGAAGGCAGTCTGGGCAGAGAAGCAGGTCAATGGGACTTTGAGTAGAGACTCCCAAATACATTATCAAATATTTAGTTCTTTATAGCCTTTATTCAGAAAACCTATTTTCAATTTTGCAAGAAGTGGCTGCCATGTATTTTATATAGCGCCTCTCCACAAAGTGAACTTATCTCTGAATAAAACAAGGCCATAAGAACTAAGGAATAGTACCATCAGGAATACTAGGACTCCTGCACGCAGCGCTCACTTACCTGTCCGTCGTTACCTCGGTCTGGAACTGAGCCGAGGGGAAGGTAGTGAGGCTACGTGCAGTCAGAGGTTAAAAATGTCCAGGGCGGACCTTGTTGGGAACTCGCTTTCGGTGTTCGCCCTCTTCTAATAGGCTCGTAAGTGTGGAATTGCTGCCTATACTCGCAGGTTAGACGTTTTTTCTGTCAAAATTGCAACCGCTATAATGATTGGACAACAGTCGCGGAACCGGAAACAAAACAGATCCCGGTCTCTGCTGTATGCACCCTCGGTTTGCCAGAGACGTTTCCTATTGGTCGGATGTTTTCGCCGGAAACGAAGCAAACGGTGCAACCAGGAGTCTCTGAAACTGTGATGTTACGGGCTCGACTGGTAGTGAAAGAATAAATGTGCTGCAGACCACCAGTCCGATGTGTATGTCTCCTGAGCGCACACGTTAGATGAAGGCATCATGTCAAACAAAATATATAATATAGTCAGCAAAGTTGAACAGATGCCGGTTATCACCCGAGAGTTTAAATTGCCGAAAAGAGAGAAAGAAGAGGTGCAGAGAGGGACGTCTGAAGCTGCAGCGCTGCCGATTTGACAAAATCCCTGTTGGTTTCAACTCACATGTAAACAATGGGGCACACCAAATAAATTTATTGATTAAGAAACATAGGGGTTAGTTCTGTTTCTTACAAGCAGCATGTTTCACGTGTAAGACAGTTTTTTGAAGAAAACTCCCATTATTTGTAAATCTACTACATTTAGGTTATAAATACGTGTATTCTAAGATATGCCAGCGATGCCCTCTGTTGCTTACAAGTTCATCTGTTAAATAAGGCATCCATCTGTAAGATCACCCTAACATCAGAAACCAGTCTGAACAAGATAGTGCACAGATAGCAGACAGATCTGAAACTGTGTACTAGGTGGTCACCAGGCGAACGATTCTACATAAATTGGTACCTGGTTTGTAACATGGTGCCCAGTGATGTCGGAAGGCATACAAATTTATGCATCTTTTTAGATAACAATCAACAAATTTGGAACCTAAAGGAGACCTATGCATTCCTAAACTGATAATGGACAATTGTCGTTTCAAATGACAGGTATGCACAGCAAAAAGGCACAGCAACAAAATACGGAGAATCATGACTCATAACCCCGGTCACGTACGTGATAAAACTCAGTTAAAGCTGTAACCAAGGGATTTCATCATTTAAACCCTCTGTGTCACATTGGAGTCTAAAAACCCACTTCTGCTCTTTGATGTGCAAGAAATGTGAAATATCACTCACGTGTGGAGGTATAAATGGCTGTTCCAGTACCAGCCATTCCAAATCATCAGCAGAATGTTTCATGCTTAGAAAGTGAGATGTCATCCGAGTGGCTTGTCTGTTGCATCTAATAGTGCTCGTGTTCTTGTATCCTTAGTTTTATTTTCCTTGTGGTCATCCCTATATAGAGGAGGGCACAAGGACAGGTGATCTGATAAATGACCCTCTCACTATTGCAATTAGTATGGTGTCTCAGTTGCCAGGGATGTGCAGTGCCGATGTCGACTGACAATGTCTTCCTTGTCTGGGGGCACACCGAACAAGTACCACAAGGGTAGTGTCCTTGTACTGGCGGAAGATTCCACAGTCTAGACGGGATTTCATGAATAGTGTTTCTAGGTCTGGTATGGACCAATTCATCTTTCAAATTGGTGCCTCTCTTGAAGGAAAAAAGGGGCAGAGGGATGTTATCTCCTGCACTATTCAAAATGCGCCACTTCTGTCTAATGATCTTCTGTATTTTAGATGAAGCAGTGCTGAAAGTAGTCACACAGGCTAGTCTATTGAGAGGTGGTTTCTCAACTGGAGGTGCAAGTAATGCCTCTCGATGGTTGTTTGAGGCTCTTTTGCAAGAATTCTTGATGAGCCTGCTTGGATAGAATCGCTGTTTCAGTTTCCTAGATAGAGCTCTGGAATGTTCTAGAAAATCAAGCTTGTCTGAGCAATTCCTTCGGACCCTGAGAAATTGCCCGAAAGGAAGATTTTCTCGAAGGGACCGAGGATGAGAATTGCGCGACATGGGTTTTCGGTATAGACTGCTTGAGAGATATCCTTTAGGAATCACTAACAGATCCAGAAAAGGGAGCTCCGTTTTACTATGTTCGACCGTGAATCTGAGATATGGATTCTGACTATTCAGCCATGTATGAAAAGCCAGTAATGATTCGCTGTTTCCACGCCATACCACCAGAATGTCATCTATGTACCTCTTCCACAACACCGTCTGATGGAAGTACGGATTGTTGTGGTTGAGGACATAATGAGTCTCAAAATGGTGGACATACAAATTGGCCAAACTTGGCGCAAATTTGCTGCCCATTGCCGTCCCTGACGTTTGAAGATATATAGAGTCCTCAAAACCAAAAAAGTTCTCAGTCATAGCAATTCTAGCTAAATCCAAAATAAAGTGGATTGGTGTAATACTCTCATGATTAGTAGTTGCCAAGAGTTCACGTATAGTCTGTAGAGTTTCTGCTTGTGGTATACATGTATACAACGACTCTACATCGAAGCTGACAAGGTAGTCCAATTCAGCGTCGAATTCTACTTCAGGTAACAGACGTAGGACATCTTTTGTGTCCTGAAGGTATGTAGGCATGGTCTTAACCAGAGGGGCCAAAAAAACATCCACAAAAGAGGATAGTGGTTCCAACAAAGATCCAATACCTGAAATTATAGGCCGTCCTGGCAACTACTAATCATGAGAGTATCCCACCAATCCACTTTATTATGGATTTAGCTAGAATTGCTATGACTGAGAACTTTTTTGGTTTTGAGGACTCTATATATCTTCAAATGTCAGGGACGGCAATGGGCAGCAAATTTGCGCCAAGTTTGGCCAATTTGTATGTCCACCATTTTGAGACTCATTATGTCCTCAACCACAACAATCCGTACTTCCATCAGACGGTGTTGTGGAAGAGGTACATAGATGACATTCTGGTGGTATGGCGTGGAAACAGCGAATCATTACTGGCTTTTCATACATGGCTGAATAGTCAGAATCCATATCTCAGATTCACGGTAGAACATAGTAAAACGGAGCTCCCTTTTCTGGTTCTGTTAGTGATTCCTAAAGAAGGATATCTCTCAAGCAGTCTATACCGAAAACCCATGTCGCGCAATTCTCTTTTAAGGTTCGACAGTCATCATCCTCGGTCCCTTCGAGAAAATCTTCCTTTCGGGCAATTTCTCAGGGTCCAAAGGAATTGCTCAGACAAGCTTGATTTTCTAGAACAGTCCAGAGATCTATCTAGGAAACTGAAACAGCGATTATATCCAAGCAGGCTCATCAAGAATTCTTGCAAAAGAGCCTCAAACAACCATCGAGAGGCATTACTTGCACCTCCAGTTGAGTAACCACCTCTCAATAGACTAGCCTGTGTGACTACTTTCAGCACTGCTTCGTCTAAAATACAGAAGATCGATGGGGGCGTGGCTAGCAGCCGACGATGGCGGCAGCATAAAGGAAAGGCTCCGCGGCTGAGGCGGCCTCTCCTAAGATCCGACGAATAATCCGCAAAAAATTTTTCATCCCCACAGGAGGGACCCGAAGCCCAGGACCGGACGATGCAAGCGGCTGGAGGCAGCGTGACAATCCGACGCCTAGAAGTCGACTTCTGGTGAAGCAACGGAGCGGCCCGCAAGGCGCAAGTAAGCCGGGGACTGCCCTGATAGTCCAGCCCAACAGGAAGTGAAGTGACCCCGGGGGACCCGCGCCGGAAGTTCCCGCCGATCACCCGTCCGGCTGGTGGTGCGTAGAGACTATGTGAGTGTACCGGCGGGACCAGACCCAGCCTCAGACCGGGAGCCAAGAAACAAAGGCCGGCTATCGCTCCCCTGCTCCTCAGAGTGCGGATCATGCATGAAAGAAGATTCTACAGAATGGCGATGTTGAGGTGAGCCGCCATTTTGAGGGGAGCGAAGGACATTACTACCGGGGCCCAGCCTGCTTGCGGACCATCGGCACCGCGCCCGGACTTCTGAGTGGCAGCGGAGGTGGCGGCGGGGGCTGACGGCGCTGATTTACCGGCGGTGAGCACTCAGGGTGAAACAAAACCACACCACGCCTGATTGACTGGGCGAAAACATCGGAGGACTGTAACCATCGCCCACACTGCATTGTAGCCCCCCCCCCCCCGGCAGCATTGACATCACGGGGCGAGTGGCACTCGGGGAGCAACTGGGCACTCTCTAGTGGCCTGGCGGGGTGTACATCAACTCCTAAATAACGGCGGGCGGCTGCCTCTAAAGCAACTAGGGACGAGGAGAAGCAAGGCCGTGGGCAGTACAGCTGCGCCCCGCAAGTGAGCCCGAACGGAAGTATCACTCCCTGATCGATACAAATGAGGGGGAAAGCCTAATACCACTGCTTAGAGCTGGGATACGGCACTCAAGGACACTCGGTCCCCGGGCTGATCGGACTGGTGGCATATCCCATAGACACAAAGAACGGGGCACATCCAGCACTACTCCTCCTGCAGTCCCCATCAGGCATATCGGGGCAAATACGTGATTATCTCACCACAGGCGATTCCAGACGAGTCCAACGCCTCCTGCCTGGCCACAGACGCAGGTAGCAACGTCGGCGACCAAAATTAACCGCAAAAGGGGAAGACGCGGTCTTCCGTCGCGGGAGTGCCCGGAGACCGCGGGAGCAGCAGACATGGCGGGGAAGAACCTGAAGAGTGGCACTACACAGACTCGGATAGACCGATATGCCTGCGACAGGCCCGCGGTGTCCCCGACGGCCGGACGGGAGATGGCCAGTAAAGCCGTGGAAGTGCCGGGGAGCAAAAAAGCGACACTGGATGATGTGATGCAGGCCCTGGCGCATCTGCAGACAACGGTGGGATCGATTTCGTCCGACATTACATTGATCAGAGCTGATTTCCACAAAATGACGGAAAAAGTCAACGCCATGGAAGTGGTAACAAAATCACTAGTGGAAGATGTGTCTGAACTTCAAGTGACAGTGGAGAAGTTGGCAACAGACAATAAGTTACTACGTGCGAAGCTCGACGACCAGGAAGGGCGCTCCAGACGGAATAACATCCGCATAATTGGTGTGCCGGAGTCGGAAGGCATGAGAGCCATGGACTTATACGTGGAGAACTTGATCACAAACGAACTGCGGCCAAAGGGACTGTCCACATTCTTTTCGGTGGAGAGGGCACACCGCGTGCCGGGAGGCCAACCGAAGCCAGGAGCAGCCCCAAGACCCATTGTTGCTAGACTATTCAATTTCAGGGATGCTGCCCGGACAATCTCCTCCTGTTAAGATCCAAAACTCCACAGTGGCGTTCTTCCCTGACTACACGGCTGAGGTGGCACGCAGGCGACGGACATTTTTCGAGGTGAAGAAAGAACTCAGAGCGAGAGAAATCCCGTATTCCATGCTCTTCCCGGCCAGACTGCGGGTAGTTGCCGAAAATAAAACATGGTTCTTTGATAACCCAGAGTCTGCGCACGACTGGCTGGAAGGGTGGAGAACAAACGGCCGCCCTCGGCGGCCTCACCGACAGCAGAAGGATCACACAGCTGGACATCATCCGGAATCCCAAGCATCGGGAGGCGAGGGAATAGACGAGGGCTCAGCATCGAGAATCGACACGGGCGATGAAGATAACGAAGAGCAATGACTTCCAGATTTACATTCTATTGAACTTACTGTGCTGCACGCCTAAGGCTCGCCACTGGACACTGGGCGACGGGCCTCCGGGGAGAAGACTGAGGGGCCGCTGACCAGGAAGACTCCTTCGCCCCGGCGCGCAAGTACTATGGTTGGGGACTGGGAAGAGCACTCTGCTAAGTTGGGGAGGCGGGCAGGTTCGAGTCCGTGTAGCAGGGAAGCAGGGAGGGGGGCAGTTGTGGGGAAGGGGATGTTCATTTATTTGGATCACTTGGTCCTAACAGTTAGTGGTTTGACTCAACACAACACATTGCAACATGTCAGGAACACTGCGCAGCGTTGCAGGTCACAATACAGTTCATGCGACGGTACATTTCTTGTCGTTCCATATGTTCCGCCTGTGAGCGGAAGCACTGTCCCGCATAAGAGGCGGTGGGCCCGCCCCCAAGAGATGCCACTGCCATGGCCGGAATAGACCACATCACCCCGATGGCTCCGCTACAAATAATGTCATGGAACGTCAGAGGGCTGGGCGATAAGATTACACGAGGTTTAGTTTTTCAGGGAATTAAGAGAGTGGGTCCCGCCCTGGTCCTGTTGCAGGAAACACATCTGATGGGCGCTACTACACGGGCGATGGATAGGCGAGGCTACCACATGGTTGCGCATGCGGAGTTCACATCAGGGTCGCGCGGCACAGGCATACTAATGCGAAACACTTCCCATTACATCATCGAATCCACTAAGATAGATGACCAGGGCCGCTTCGCAGCGGTTCATGGCCAGTGGGAGGGCAGGCCGCTGTCTGTGGTCTCGGTGTACATCCCACCGGCGCTGCATGCTGTGGCACTGCCGGACCTCGGCAGATTCCTCCTAGAACTCCCAGAAGGTGATTTAATCATTGGGGGGGATTCCAATGCTGTACTACACAACACTCGTGACAGATTTCCAGTGCGAGCACATGTCGATGGCCCTAACAAATTCAGTGGGTTCCTGGAAGCACAGGGACTGGTGGATGTGTGGCGCCTACTGCATCCAGAGCAACTACAATACACCTACTTCTCGGCTACACATAATAGCCTGTCCAGGATTGATTATTTCCTCACATTAGGGAACGGTCGCCTCACTATAGATGAAGCACAAATAAAGCCAAGGGGTATATCAGACCATTCGCCAATCACCTTAACACTGTCCAGTCGTGAAGTGACCCGTAGGAGAATCTACCCGATCTATCCGGGGTATCTCAAAGTCCCATCCATTCGTAAGGACCTGCAGAAAGCTACCCAACACTATTTCGAGGAAAATCGCGCCTCGGTGGAATCGCCGTCAGTGCTTTGGGAGGCGTATAAAGCAGTATTCAGGGGACATGCTATAGCAGCGATTGCACACCACAAGAAAACACATGGGAAGGAAGCCGTAGGGTTGGAACTGAAACTCGACATAGCTAACACCGCCCATATGGCAGATCCGTCAAATGCTACTTTGCATTCCCTTCAGATGTGTCAACGCCTTCTTGCTGACCATATGAGACGACTGACCGTGGCGGACATTGCGGCCACCAAGCACAGAGTGTATGACATTGGGGACAAGGCCAGTAAACTCCTGGCTTGGCTAGACAGGAAGCAAGCGGGAAATAGGAACATACTACAAATCACAGACACACATGGGACGATACACACGCGGCCGGAAGACATAGTGAATGTACTGGCTGACCATTTCAGTGAGGTATACACCCCGGCAGTGACCGTGACGGAGGAGGAGGCTCAGGCCGTCCTGGGTCATGTGGCACTGCCAACGCTGACGGAAGAGGCGACACGGGATCTCGATTCAGACTTAACAATTGACGAAATTCAATTGGCTATTGCTGCAATCCACCCAGGCAAGGCTCTGGGCCCAAACGGGGTGCCCATAGAATGGTTTAAAACAATGTCGGAGTCCCTGAGTGAACCCCTTCTACAAATGTACGTGGATAGTAGAGAGAACGGCGCACTGCCCCCGGACCAACGGATGGCGACTATAGTGGCCATTCCGAAACCAGGCAAACCGCCTAATAAGTGTACGTCCTATAGACCTATCTCGTTGCTAAACCCTGAAGCAAAAATCCTGGCGAAACTATTAGCTAACAGGCTCATGCCACACTTGGCTCAGTTGATCCACCCAGATCAGTCTGGCTTCATGCCGCATAGGAGTACGGCCTTGAACCTCCGTAGAGTGCAGGGAGTCTTGGCGAGAACCCCACTGTTGACAGAACCGGCGGCGATACTATCGTTGGATGCCAAAATGGCATTCGACATGGTGGAGTGGAGCTACCTTTTTGCAGTCCTCACCTCCATGGGGTTCGGACCCAGATTTATCACTTGGATCCGGTTACTGTACAAAGACCCATTAGCGCGAGTGGTGGCAAACGGTCATATGTCGCGAGACATACACTTGGCACGGGGAACCAGGCAGGGATGCCCGCTCTCGCCTATCCTTTTCGCATTGGTTTTAGAACCTCTTGCGATCACCATTCGGAACACGCCACTACTGAAGGGAATTAGATGGGATCTCGGCTGGGAGGACAGAGTGTCCTTGTACGCTGATGATATGTTGATCTATCTCACGGATCTGGACAACAGTGTCCCAAACCTTCTATCCATCTGTAACTCACATGGACGGGTGTCAGGATACACCATTAATTGGTCGAAATCGACCATTTATGAGCTCAAAGGACCGCTCCCGACCCTGCCGGACTCATGTACACTGGAAGTGGCCACCACGTCCTTTAAATACCTGGGGATATATGTCACCCGAGATGCGACGGAGTTCTCTAATCGTAATCTACAACCCCCCCTCATTAGACTACGTAATGACGTACAGCACTGGCAAAGACTTCCACTGACGCTGCTGGGCAGAGCAGCACTGTTCAAAACGATGGCACTGCCGCGTTTCCTGTACGTTCTCGAAAATACACCAACACTAATACCGCCCAGTTACTTTCAGAAGGTGACTGCACTGATATCAGGTCTACTGTGGGGAAATCGGCCAGCGCGAATTGCTCACGTGAAACTCAACAGGAGCTGGTACGACGGTGGTATTGCATTACCCAATATGCAGTTGTACTACTGGGCGACACAGCTCAAGATTCTCAACAAATGGATCCACGCCCCACAGGACGACCCAGCGTTTAAGGCTGATAGGGCCCAACTGGGCACTTGCAGCATGCTAGCGCCTCTATACCACAAGGGTATCGCGGCGAAACTGATAGGACCCACCAAACACACAGTACAGCTATGGTATAAGGCACAGTCAAAACTACATTGGGACGGAACCATCACAAAACTCACTCCACTATGGGACACTAAGGCTCTTGGTCACTTGAGGCATACTAAGGGCTTCAATCAGTGGGACACCATTGGGATATCAACTGTGGGTGACATGTGGTCCAGGGAGGGAGTGGTTTCATTCGCCTCCCTTCAGCAACAGTACGAATTGAGAAACACAGAACAGTATAGATACATACAGATCAGACATGCCCTTCTGGCGGTGCTCCCACCGGGCACCACACCCCCGGAGTCCTCCCCGCTGGAGGACCGTCTACTTACAGACTGTATGCAGGAGGGTGCGACTTCCCTAACATACCGTAAACTACTCAATAATCTACCTGATCCACTGGGAAAGCAAAAGGATAAATGGGAGGAAGACCTCGGGAATCTTGATGAGTCTGCCTGGAACGCTGCTATTGCATCACCCCGTGAAGCGGGCATATCAGCTAGGTTCCGCCTGGTACAGCTGAAAATCCTGCACAGGATTTACTACACGAGAGTGGCTCTACATAAATTGCAGAGGGCGGATCATCCTTATTGTCTTAGGGGGTGCGGTGAAGAGGGCACCTTCGTACATACACTTTGGAGCTGCGCGCGCATCGTGGGGTATTGGCAGCGGGTTCTCCGTACCATCGCACAGACACTAAACACCACTGTGGCCCTGGCCCCACATGTGTGCCTGTTAAATATCTGGGGGCCTACGGATTTGACACACTATGGTAAGCTCTGGGTCACGATAGGCTGCATGGTGGCCAAACGAGACATTGCGCAAAAGTGGGGGACGGCAGAGCTCCCCACACTGGCGCAATGGAGCAGAAACATGGACACACTCATGGTAACGGAGAGGGCAGTATATAAGATGAGAGACAACCCACGCAAGTGGAATGGGGTCTGGCTACAATGGAACTCCTACAGAGGGGACATATGCGAGCCATTGCCGGAAGACAATAGCGATAGTTCTGACGATGAGATAGACAATGTTTAATCGTAAGGGGATATGACATAGCGTGCATGAGAGCCTAGTATAGTATGTGCAACAGGAAATGCAACGGGAAGGGGTTGGAAGCAAGGGGAGGAGGGTTCGAGTGACGCCTACAGAAGCGCTGCAGAATGGAAAGGAACAGGTATAGGAACGCAAGAATACAATTGAGGCTGTTGATATTGAGTCATGTTTTTTGGTTTTTCTCTTTATTATTTACAGAAAATATAAAATGCAAGCAGCTTTACTGTCAGTATAGCACACGCTTTAAAGGAACAACATGTGTAATGATTCGCAGAAAGGCCACATCCAGGGGGGATAGACGTAATTGTTTACATATCGTACATATGACGCTTTCTCAGCCGGCCTCCGGGATGTAGGCGCTTGGATGTATTTCTGTTGGATTCATCAATAAAGTCTTGCTTTTAAAAAAAAATAAAAAAAATACAGAAGATCATTAGACAGAAGTGGCGCATTTTGAATAGTGCAGGAGATAACATCCCTCTGCCCCTTTTTTCCTTCAAGAGAGGCACCAATTTGAAAGATGAATTGGTCCATACCAGACCTAGAAACACTATTCATGAAATCCCGTCTAGACTGTGGAATCTTCCGCCAGTACAAGGACACTACCCTTGTGGTACTTGTTCGGTGTGCCCCCAGACAAGGAAGACATTGTCAGTCGACATCGGCACTACACATCCCTGGCAACTGAGACACCATACTAATTGCAATAGTGAGAGGGTCATTTATCAGATCACCTGTCCTTGTGCCCTCCGCTATATAGGGATGACCACAAGGAAAATAAAACTAAGGATACAAGAGCACTATTAGATGCAACAGACAAGCCACTCGGATGACATCTCACTTTCTAAGCATGAAACATTCTGCTGATGATTTGGAATGGCTGGTACTGGAACAGCCATTTATACCTCCACACGTGAGTGATATTTCACATTTCTTGCACATCAAAGAGCAGAAGTGGGTTATTAGACTCAAATGTGACACAGAGGGTTTAAATGATGAAATCCCTTGGTTACAGCTTTAACTGAGTTTTATCACGTACGTGACCGTGGTTATGAGTCATGATTCTCCGTATTTTGTTGCTGTGCCTTTTTGCTGTGCATACCTGTCATTTGAAACGACAATTGTCCATTATCAGTTTAGGAATGCATAGGTCTCCTTTAGGTTCCAAATTTGTTGATTGTTATCTAAAAAGATGCATACATTTTTATGCCTTCCGACATCACTGGGCACCATGTTACAAACCAGGTACCAATTTATGTAGAATCGTTCGCCTGGTGACCACCTAGTACACAGTTTCAGATCTGTCTGCTATCTGTGCACTATCTTGTTCAGACTGGTTTCTGATGTTAGGGTGGCCTTACAGATGCATGCCTTATTTAACAGATGAACTTGTAAGCAACAGAGGGCATCGCTGGCATATCTTACAATACACGTATTTATAACCTAAATGTAGTAGATTTACAAATAATGGGAGATTTCTTCAAAAAACTGTCTTACACGTGAAACATGCTGCTTGTAAGAAACAGAACTAACCCCTATGTTTCTTAACCAATAAATTTATTTGGTGTGCCCCATTGTTTACATGTGAGTTGAAACCAACAGGGATTTTGTCAAATCGGCAGCGCTGCAGCTTCAGACGTCCCTCTCTGCACCTCTTCTTTCTCTCTTTTCGGCAATTTAAACTCTCGGGTGATAACCGGCATCCGTTCAACTTTGCTGACTATATTATATATTTTGTTTGACATGATGCCTTCATCTAACGTGTGCGCTCAGGAGACATACACATCGGACTGGTGGTCTGCAGCACATTTATTCTTTCACTACCAGTCGAGCCCGTAACATCACAGTTTCAGAGACTCCTGGTTGCACCGTTTGCTTCATTTCCGGCGAAAACATCCGACCAATAGGAAACGTCTCTGGCAAACCGAGGGTGCATACAGCAGAGACCGGGATCTGTTTTGTTTCCGGTTCCGCGACTGTTGTCCAATCATTATAGCGGTTGCAATTTTGACAGAAAAAACGTCTAACCTGCGAGTATAGGCAGCAATTCCACACTTACGAGCCTATTAGAAGAGGGCGAACACCGAAAGCGAGTTCCCAACAAGGTCCGCCCTGGACATTTTTAACCTCTGACTGCACGTAGCCTCACTACCTTCCCCTCGGCTCAGTTCCAGACCGAGGTAATGACGGACAGGTAAGTGAGCGCTGCGTGCAGGAGTCCTAGTATTCCTGATGGTACTATTCCTTAGTTCTTATGGCCTTGTTTTATTCAGAGATAAGTTCACTTTGTGGAGAGGCGCTATATAAAATACATGGCAGCCACTTCTTACAAAATTGAAAATAGGTTTTCTGAATAAAGGCTATAAAGAACTAAATATTTGATAATGTATTTGGGAGTCTCTACTCAAAGTCCCATTGACCTGCTTCTCTGCCCAGACTGCCTTCATTCCTTTGTTTTTAAAGGTACACAAACTAAATAGGAAATTTCAACTTTTTTCTTTTCTCTATTTAGTGCGTGGCCTCTT
The DNA here is from genome assembly GCF_964261635.1 of Lissotriton helveticus. Taxonomy (NCBI): domain Eukaryota; kingdom Metazoa; phylum Chordata; class Amphibia; order Caudata; family Salamandridae; genus Lissotriton; species Lissotriton helveticus. Next base: position 1,454,843,859 of record NC_136063.1, on the reverse strand, counting down.
TGACCTGAGCGAGTGCCAGGCAAGGTGAGGCCTTTCCTCCCTACAGTGATGGGTGAGTGGACTATATCTATGTGGACACATCGAGTATAATACAGTGAATGCACCTGTCATGAAATCTTTGTAATTGATATTGTGCTATGTATATATTCTTTTGTTTTTGTCCTGTCTCATAGGAGAGTTCCTGGATTAAAAGACCACACAATTGGTAGGTCTACACAATCGTTTGTTTGTATCACGGTTTGTGATAAATGTTGCAGTAGTGTATATCGTAGGTCCTGATGAAAGCCCGGAAGGGCTGAAACATGTCGACCATTTTACATCTATGATGAATAGTTATATTTTTCAAACACTATATTCACTTTGCTTTTAGATATGCCGTTCTGATGGTCACTCCTATTAAGCTTGTTCTCTAGGCATCAAAACAGGCATTTTTAAAACTTGTCACCATTTCTGTTTCACAATTTTTGAGCACTGCAACCCACCCTATCAGCCTATATCATACTCATCTTTTCTTTGGAAGGCTTTTTTCTATATGATGATCCAATCCTAGCCATCCTCACCAGATATACTGAGGAGACGTCTAGTGGACATCATTGTTTCAAAAACCCAGATGATGAGGTTCCGCCAACTGGTGGGCTGATGGGTTTCTTCTCTTTAATTAAGAGCATCTTTTTTCTCCTATGTCACTAAAATAACCAATAGGTATTTATGAGTCTACATACCAAAAATAGGTAGCGACCATTTTCTTTCTCTCTCAAGACCCTTGGTATCTTCCGTGTTTTTTTAAGTAGTTCAGTTGGGGGACAAGATACAAGCAGGTCTAAAAAAACTTCAACTCCCCTAGGACCCTCTTTTCCACATTTTTCTGTCGGTATAATATTAACAACTTCTCCTCACAATTCATATTTTATGTGGTAGTCATAGCCAGAAGAGAGATATGTAAAGAGTGGAAGTCAATGGTTCCTCCCAGATTCACAGACTGTTTAAAAAACATTATGGAAGTTTGTAAGATGGACATGGTTGGTTGAGCAGAAAGTTCAGAGAACGTATGGTCGAAACTAGAGGCCTGGTCAAATAAGTAACGGTCCGATGATTATGCCAGAGGTTTGTGTCGGTCCTGTCCTCTCCTAGTCTGAGGTATTCTATCAAGAGACAGGGGAGTTGGATAAGGAAACAACCTACCTCTGGGAGATCTCTGGTCGCTGTATATTGACCCCGGGGAGGCACCAAGAATGTCAGTATAAAAGGCATCAGAGGGACCCATCTAGAGCATATAACATCTGGTGGCATATATGAGGGGAAAAAAAAGTATGGCCATGGCCGCTTATTGCATGTTTTGTGCGTCACGATCAGACGAGGCAAATCCTAGCAGCGGCGTGTGCACAAGGTTCGTTCACGGCTACAGCATCCGGATGGCTGTTGATTTCTCTAAGGAAACTAATGACGGCTGCAAAGCTTTCCTGACTGGCAGCTGAACATTAAATATGGTCTCTTTGAACCAGCGAGATTTCGCGTCACTAAGGATGGTAATTCCAGGGACTTCTATGATCCAGAGAACCAACGCCGATTTCTGGTCAATGTAACGGGTCAGGACATGGATACATCTATGGGCGACTCAGAACTTTCCCCAACGTCGGGCCATCTCAGTCGATGGACCTCTGGAGGAATGTGGCAACGTGTTAGGGACCAGGACAGAATGGCACATACGCAAGAGGACAGACCCTCTGCGATCCATGCTGCAGCCGCCTTTGCCCATGAGTGAGTCACAGAGGGACAAATCTTGTTTGCCTTTGAAACCACCACAGGGGCGCGGAGGTCCCTTGCTGGAGGGCCTGCGTTGAGGATCCCTACTACAGCTGGTTATGCAGCAGATGGCACAGTGGGACGATGTCTGATCAACGGACAGCTGATTATTCTATGCATTGTACTGTATTAAATTGAGGGGCGTTTTAGACCTTTAAGGGCTGCACTGTTCCACCTTACTCTCTCATACTGTATACTTGAGTTACAGAAGTTTATAGATATGTTCTGCATCAAAACAAATGTAGATTTTTCTGTTGTATAATAGCATTGTGTGGTAGTAGTACTGCTTCCATCCACATATGTTTGCTCTTCCCTCTGCCCCGGCCAACTATGTCCACTCCATCCCCCCCATCCTGCGCACATAGACACATCAAGAGTGCCTACGGTGCCATACCTGACACAGACGCTTCTCCAGGGGGGCCATAGCATTATACATCACTATGCGTTCCAGCTTACATATTTATGCCCGGCAGGGTCCTGTGCAGGTGGCGGGCCTCTGGACCCCCACGCGTCACCACATACAGGAGCCACGTGATGCCGCTCCGTGAACCAGGTGTCTCACATCTCCTACCCCCACCCAGGTCTTGTCACCTTCTCTCTCTTTGGTCCCTCCTCTATATAGTGTTGATATTCCCCACAGCAGCGGCCACCCACCTCTGGGAGGTAGGTGCCCCCTTGAAGCGGCGCTCTGCCGAGTGTAGACCCACGGTAGACAGATTAGCGCTCCTGGTGAGTGGAGGCCGAAAAGGTACCCCTATTTCCAGTGTCCCATTGCCTTCTACTTACCCTCCCCCCCCCCCTTTCTGTACGGCACGTTCCATTCAGAAACTGCACACTTTTCCTGTGGTAAGTTAGCACCTCTCTACTGTGCCTCCCTGCCGACTGACGCGCTCTTGCAGTACACTCGGCCCTATAGGTCTCCTTATAGTCCAGCAACCAAATAGATCTAGACTGTGAGGGAAGTGGCAGAGGGTTCCCACACATTTCCCCCCCCCCCTGCCCCCCCCCCCGTTTCCCTTTTTTTTTTGCTGTTTCACTGTCTCTTCCTTCATTTCTTCTCTTCTATTTTCTCCTCTCTTTTGCTCTCATTCTTTCTTCTTTGGGTCCCTGGAATCGGGTCACTACTCCCTTTCTCCTTAAAAATGCCTCCGTCTGTAACTCTGCCCAGCAAGCTTTGTAATCCTTTGGGAGATGCGAAGTCCCGTCCTCCTCTCACTGGAACTTGGACTGTCCAGCCGTGGGCGGAAGCCCTGGTGACTGAATATCCAGCGCAACCCACTGGTAAATCTCTCTTACAGACACATGTCACAAAGTTCCTAACAGACAACCAGGGATCAGTCGACTACAGCCGAACTCTATGGGCGGCAACAAAGGCCACCATACGTGGCAGGCTCATGAGGGATTTGGCTAAAGCCAACACTCAAAACCAAGACAAACAAAGAGCGCTGGAAGTCGCCATCAGGAAGTATACTCTCCTATATTCGGTACGTCCCACGCCACAGCACCGCAAGACTCTGGAGCAGGCAAAGATGGCTTTAAACATCCTCTTCACTACCAAAGACTAATATGCCCTACAGAGAATGAAGGAGAGGCATTATGAACACTGGGAAAAGCGGGGAGGCTCATGGCAGCTCAACTCCAACGCAAGGCTATTCCGGCTCAACGACGGGTGATACCCTAACCCGACCACAGGATATAACATATTCATTTGCCTCCTTCTACAAGACCCTGTACACCCCAGGCCCAACAATAGAGGTGGACAGACTGACTTCATTTCTGCGGGAGGCGAAACTCCCTCACCTCTTGGATAAAGGAAGGGAGCTCTTGGAAGGGGAGATCAGCAAAGAAGAAATTTCCTCAGCGATAGCAAAACTACCCTATCATAAAGCTACTGGTGAGGATGGTTACCCGGCGGAGTTTTACCGCTGGGTGGGGGGGAAGAGGTGGTCACTACACCGTAGGCTGCGTTTTGTGAAGCAGGACAGTCAGCTTCCCTGGGCCTTATCTCCAATAATGTTGTCATAGTTGTTATACCCAAACCCGGGAAGGACCTCCTGGAATACAGGAGCTATTGGCCTAATTCTGTGTTAAATTGTGATATAAAGATGCTGGCAAGTATACTAGCCGCACGCCTCCGCAAAGTTATGCCATCTCTGGTACACGCTTCGCAAGTGGGCTCAGTCCCGGGCCAATCCTACAGGAACCATCTATGTACTCTCGCTCACGCCCTGTGGGCGTCCAAGGACCTCACTGCGGACGCTATTGCCCTCTCCCTTGTTGCAGAGATGCCATTTGACCGGATCGAGTGGGAATACCTCTTCCGAGTGATGGAACATTATGGTCTTGGGGCTCAATTTATAGCTAAAGTCTGCCTCCTCTCAGGGAACCCCACGACACAAGTGAACTGTGGTGGATTCTTATCTGGCCCCTTCCCCATACATAGGGGGACGCGCCAAGAATTCCCCGTCGCCACTTCTCTTCCTCTTGGCTATGGAGCCACTAGCCGACACCATGCGCAATTCGGCAGCCATCACAGCAGTTCCAATCCCAATGGGCGACTCCAAATTGTATTTATATGGGGATGACATCTTGTTAACCCTCACGGACTTGCCCAGCTCCGTTCCGTCCCTACTCCAGATTATCAACGACTTCTCCTCCCTCTCTGGGTATAAGATCAACTGGGGCAAAAGTAAAGCACTTCCCCTCTTGGCTGGGATCACGAAAACGGCTATACATGGGTTTCCCTTCAGATGTTAACACTCGTGCCTTAAGTATCTGGACGTTCTGGTCAATAAAGGCCTAGCAAGTATGGTCCAGGACAACCTCAACTTGCTTATTACCCAGATGCAACAAGACTTCAAAAAGTGGATGGCCTTGGGACTCTCGTTGTAGAGTAGAGTGCAGGCAGTCCGCATGGCAACGCTACCGTGTTGCAACTATACCTTGGGGATGCTCAGTTGTCTGTGGTGGGAGTGCTGCCGGGCGGTGATGTGGGGCGGGGGTGGGGCGGGGGGAGGGGCAGGGTGGGGCAGGGTGGGGTGTAGTAAACTACGGAATACAGCCAAATACAGGTAAGCAAACAAAAATAAATAAAACGAATTTCATTGCGCACACTTGCCAATGCAGTGCGCACAACAAAATTAGTTTTATTTATTTTTATGTTTACTTTCCTGTATTTGGCTGTATTCCGCAGTTTACAACCCCTCCACCCTGACCCTCCCGACATCACCGCCCTGCATCACTCCCACCACCGACCGCTACTAGGGATGTTGCCATTGCAGGAGCCCCTCAAAACCTTGTGGCAGATAGAGTCCAAGGTACGGTCGTAGGTGTGTGGGGCTCCGCAAAGCAACATATTGCCGCGTCCAAGCTACAGGCCCGCTGCACTCACGGGGGACTTGGCCTCCCATCGGTAGAACTCTATGCATTGGCGTTATACTTTTCGGAACTAGCGTGCTTCTTACCAGACTTCTTGAACCTGCCACAATAGGTTCCGTTGGAACAATACCTACTTTCGGCCGAGTAGGGAGTCCCCGCCTATACATGGCGAAGCCCCGGAACAGTGGTACAGTGCACCCTGATTATATCAGCTGCGCACAAGGCCTGGCACCGAGCTCACAAGCTGTTGGACGTGCATCCACGTCTGCATGAGAAGGCCCCATTATGGGGAAAGAAAGCTATCCGTATTGGGGGGGTGGGGAGAAGGGCTTGAGATGGCAGGTGTGGCAAGCAGCGGGTATATGTTCCATATATCAGATTATGTGCAACGGCTTCCTGAAACCGCTGGCACAACTCGGAGAGGAGTATGGTCTCCCCACAACACAGTCCTGGAAATACACCCAGCTGCAACACTGTTTGAGCAGTGCTAGGGGCCACCCTCTGGAACCTGCTCCCATCTCCGGTATTAGCATTTCTTCTTGTCTGGGGACGATATAAGGGGGCAATGTCTGGACTGTATGGGTGCTAGCGTCTCACCACTTCAAGAACCTCCTGGCCAGGAACAGCTGGCGATCACATACAAAGATAACAAATGGGCGGATATACTAGAAGTTCTGGATGGAGGCGCAAAGGAGGCACAGATTAAATTCTGCCTCTTTAAAGTCATACAGGACTGGTACTGGACGCCCACAAAACTGCAGAGAGCGGGCCTCCTCCCCCATGCCAACTGCTGGAGATGTTCCAACTCGCAATGTGACATAGCACATATTATCTGTAAATGCCCTTCACTGTAATCTTTTTGGGAGTATGTGGGACGGACCCTGAGCGCCACCATGCCACTTTGTGTACCGCTCACGACCCCTGAAGTACTTCTGTACGATCTGCAGCAGTTCCCGGATCTATCCAGATCACAATGCAGCCTCTTTCATACAGCTGTGGCCACAGCCAAACTTTGCATACTGCGCCAATGGAGGGCTGCGACCCCCGACACAAGAGTCCTGGCTGACAGCTATGATTCAAGCGCCCTCCCACGAGAAGTTCATATATAACCTACAAGAGTAATCAATAAATTTTTCTGGAGGTATGGACACCCTTTCAGCACATAGAGGCGTCAGCTGTGGACGGAGACGTGTTTACAGCAGGCTCTGGTGCTGAAATGCATAGCTGGTCACAGCTGCTCTACTAGCCATCATATACCCCTAGCTTTCACTCCACCCTTCGACACACTCTCTTCTCGCTCTTTTTCTTGTTCATTTCCTCTACTCAATATATTGATTCCTTTCAATAATTCCTCCTCCTCCGCACTACTTCAATACTCTCTGCCACCACCTCAGCACTACTATAGCTCTAGCTGTTCATGTTATTATTATTTTTTACTTTTATTACTGTCATATTCACTATCATTATCACTATTACCTTTATAGGGTGGTGTTCCCTTTTTTCCTTCCCCCCCCTCCCCTTCTCCCATACCTTTCCCCCCTCCGGCACTCCCACACTTACACTAATACCTGCACAACCATTACTGTGCCGCCGTGTGACCACAGGGCGTAATCACCATACAGTAAAACCTCCAACGTACTCACATTATGTCAGAATCCTAACGCCGGGACTAATCAGCGACCTTCCCTCCCCCCACGTCCCTCCTGTACTGGTCTTTCAAGGGTTCATCCCTCAAGAGGAAACGAGGAGCCAACAAAGCAAGACACATTCTTCTATAAACATTCTGGTGGGGCTAAGGGGAGGCGAAGCGCGAGCCTAGAGAGGGTGACATTTCTCATCCAGCCCGGTTTCGGAGGAGGCTAGCAAAAGGGCCTGTGCAGGAATGCACATACACATACCCCTCGTTTCGGTTTATGGGTCCTCCCAAAACCCTTCCCATTACCCTAATTTATAGATTGCAGTGGATGATTGTTATTCGCAGGATTAATGTGTCACGACGCTTTGGAGGCACGTCACGTCTGTATTGATCATGTATATGTTACCTAGACCAATGTATGTACACCCCTACTTTTTTTATGTTAAATTGTTTGAGTACGCAATAAAGAAATACAACACCGAAAAAAAGAAATGTATTTGTGTTGTGCTCCATTCTAACAAGGTGGCAAAGATTCATTGACCTAAGAGGCGTGGAAATTGGAAATTCTATGTGTACGTTTCAAGATGAAGCTGTGGCCTTTCCCAAAGATTCCAAACCAATAGCAACACATCTTTCTCAATACCAAGGAAAACTTTCTACAGAGTCCACATCCTCAAGGCGCAGGTCTGAAACTGCTGTTGTGGATGGGGGTGAGGGCTATGACAATATAAAGTGTCTCCTACTTAACCATACCATCCTGTCCTCTAAAACCTTTTTGAACGGTCTGTACTACTATCAGATAGGCATTGGGTTTCTCAATGGTAAATCGGGAAATGAGCAGGGTGATGATTAACCCCATGTGAACATTGGTTACTGGCTATGGAAGGGGTTTGAAAATGTTGCTGTCTGAGATTTATCAATTGCTAAGGCCAGAGATATCCGTGAACAGGATGAAAGGACAGAAACAATGGGAAGCAGAGCTGCAGCGGAAATTAACCAACAGGGAGTGGAAAGAGATATATGACAGATTGGTAACGAGTGCAGCAATTAAAGAAACGTATAAAAATTGCTGGATTTTAATATTATACCCCAGTCAGGATAGATCAGTGGAACAAGGAACATAGAGATGATTGTTGGAGAGTATGTGGTTTCATCCTAAACATATTGTGAAATTGCCTGAAGCTGGAAAGATGCTGCGTAGAAGTATTGGGTGAAACAGACTTCATGTGTAGCGTCACGGTGATTAGATTACAGGCTTACATTATTTTAGGGGTTACAGATAGACTAAGACATATAGCACTGTTTCCAGGGGGTCGGTGACTGATAAACTCGCTGCTATGTGCGGCTAAGCAGGTGGTTTTAAGCAAATGGGGTATGGCCGAAATACTGTGCCATAGGGCAGGGCTATATCAAATTTGGGAGCTTAGTTAGAAGGAGAAGAAAATAAGGTCACTGGAAGGGAAACTGGTATAATTTGTGAAAAAGTGGAAACCATGTTTGAATATCTTGTCAACCATATTTAAAGTGATCACTTGATATGTGATGGGATTTGCCAAATCAGTTCACCGAGAATGAACACATCATGGAACATTGTGAATATCTTGAAACCACATAGGGACAGTGAAACAGGATCCAACGGCTATGTATGTGATAAAGCAATCTTTCATAGAAATGCAAAATGCGATGAGCTCGGGAAGGTGGGGTTACCGATGTGGTGTTATTTTATAGTTGGTGTTGTTTATACCTATGCCAATAAGCTTTGCAGTCAAGAATTTATATGGGCTTTGACTTAATTGTTACAGAATCCAACCGTGGCCATAAAATGTTAATAAAAAGATTTGAACCATAAAAAGTTCTTTAGGACATACAGGAGGGGGAGGCAGGTTCTGAGCCTACCCTCCCAAATGTTTGGGCATCATCCTCAAAAGTGAAGTGTTTATCACATTTCAAGCGCTCTTAAATGTATTAGATAAGTGAAGTGTCTCATATGAAACTAAAGAGACTAGCTTGGGTCACAAGCTAATTAAAGGGGTAAGCTACAGACAACAATTTGCACTAAAAGAACACAACTCCACTCTAGTGTAAAGAGCCTGTATATTTACCACAAAAATTAAGTATATGAAGGTTCGAACATTCAAGGTAGCATTGGGGGCACAATCTGAAATGAATCCCAGGTCCAGCAAGGTTTGTCTACTCTACCAGGATCAGTTAAACAGTCCTACTGTGTAAAAAGCAAGACCTCTGTTGTCATTGGTACCAATCTCCAAGTAAAATGTAGGTCAATTGTTCTTTGACCAATAAGTGATTCCTTCATAAAGGTGTGGCATTTGGAACCAAACTGGTTTTGCGCTGATAAGAGTGGTACACAGTGCCGAGGATCACGGGCAGATGGATGGAGGAGGAATGGTCCCCTGACTACCAATAACTCCCAGTAAGTCTATCCCTTAGGATTATATTTTATGGTTAATCACGGGTTGTCATGTTCTGTACTTATAAATTGCACTGTACAGCTAGAAGCGAAGGAAATCATTTAATCCCAAACTCTCTTTTTTGTGGGCCATCAACAGAGTCCTCACATTTCCAACATGGTTTTAGGAGAAGGGCGGTGTGTTGAATACGCATTGTGAAAACTAAAGATGTGTTTACGAAATGCAAAATATTAGTTATGAAAGAATGGAGTTTAATTCAGAAAAATGTTACAACTCCATTAACTTCAGACCATATCTTAGTGGAAGGGAAGTAAATAGTAAAAAAAAAAGGATCTGCTTCCAGAAATATAAGAGTGTTCAATAAAAGCACTGCACAGCGAGGCTATCGTCCAGGAGACATTTCATCACCATGCCCAATATTCTAGGACAATCGTATGATTCCAATGTGTTTATGAATCCATTGCCTTGGGTAATTTGACGAAAATACATGTTGATACAGTTAGCTTTATTTACAGCTCAGTTAAATCCACAGACAAATTGCACACTACTTCAAAACTTTTCAGGGAACGTCTCCATTTCTTGCTTGATTCTGTTTTCTACGAGCAGTGCCAAGTTGCCATCTGTATTTGGAAGATTGTAGCTGACAAAAACTAGTTTTTTGGTCTTCTTGGCTGAAAGAGAAAATAAAGATGTCATTTTGATTCTAGATCCTACTGCAGTCCAACTAACTGTAACTGTTTGAAGAGTGCAGCATACTTTGTGAACTTTCCTAAGAAAAGATCATCATCATTGTGGGTCAACTTTGCTTTCTGTCGGGGTGCCTGATCATCTTACTACACCATAATTCTGCTGACACGTATATATATCCAAATTGTGATAGGTTTGGCAAGATACTGGTTGAAGCACTGCCAGTATATGCTAAATGCTACCTTTCTTTTGGCATCCTTACATCTGGAGACATTACATTGCAGTAAGTTCACCTCAAGTTTTTAAAATAGCAGGTCAATTTTCCTACCTTTACATCAGGAGTATATTAAATAACAGGGTAAGTCATTTGAATAAAATGTAAATGCATGTAATATTATATATCAGTGTGAGATGAGATGTTAAGAATAACATGAATGCAGGCAATGTTAATTAAATGTGTGGGGTACAAATAATTAAATAAATGAAAGAGTTGCTTATAAACCGCACTGCCACTCCCTGAGGAGCATCCTGGTGTTGGGCAGCAGCAGAATTGACTACATAGCAGATTAATATAGCGGAGCGAAAAATGAATTCTTTCCGAGCGCTTTGTTTTCTTTTAAAAATTGTATTCGTGTTTTAATGGTTTTATAATGTGATATTTGCAGAAACCTTCCCTTACCTATCTCGTTAGTGTATGTTTCCATCTATGATATTGTACTGTATGGATTGCTAATTTGCACAATTCCCTTTTTTATATTTAATTGTGGTCTTGACTATTGATGTTTAGTACACTTTTATGGTTATTTGCAATGAACCGAATAAAGTATTTCTGACTGACTGACTAACAGATTAATAACCCACCAAAAAGCAGATCAAAGGTTGAGAGAGTAACAGCGAATCTGCGATATAGCCATGCCTTCAACTGCTTTCTCAAGATGGCCTCCAATTCAATCAATCTCAGGTGGCTGGGAAGAAGGTTCCAGGCCATTGTACCCAGAAAACCGAAGCATCTACCGCCTAAAGTTTTGAGTCTAAAGGTGGCGGGGCTTCAAAAGATTGGAATGCGAGGACCTCAGGGTCTGTTTGATCATGGGACGGGTGAATATGGCAATTAAATCTTTAGGCCCCCAACGCTCTATATGCTCTAAAAGTAAATAAGAGAATTTTGAAGTGGACCCTTTTATGAACTGGCAGCTAGTGTAATACTTTTAGAGCTGCCGAGGACGAAGATTGACGAGGGAGCATCAGCTTATAAACTGAAGTTAGTATTAATTTAAGATTAAAATAATGTAATGAATTTATTTTAAAAGTTAATTCTGAAGATAATTAATTTTGTAATGTAATAATAAAGACTTGCAATTGAGTAAAAATATTACAAATTATGAGATTTATAGTATTTAAAAAATCTTAAATAAATTAAAGTGACTACATATTCTAATATTCATATGAGTGAGCTACTATTATACATTTTCCAATATATCTATATAGCTCTATGAAGCATTAGTGTATGTGTGAATGTCTGTGCAGGCATTATAAAATATTTTTACTAATTTCTATACATATGCTAAAACTGTGTTACCTCCTCCCACCCATGCAAAGTCAGATACTCATTATAGTGTTTTTCTCTGTATGTGTTTTTTATTTTATTTACACTGCCTGACTTGCTAGTTGTGAGTTTCTGTCTAATCCAGTCCCCAAAAGCCACTCACAAGTCACATTTATGGGAATTCTTTCTCCGGGGGGCTTTTTATTTTTCATGCGTCTAGGTGTGCATGACCACTGCCCTAGGCTTGGTCAACTTTGGGGTTTCCCCCTCCCGCCCATGGCTTTTGAAAAGGTTTTTTTCACAGCACAAAACTTGGAGCTAACTTGTGAGTTTCAGGATGGTGAAAAAATAAGCCTTCTCCCACATCGCGGCCAAGACCTGGAACGAACTCCAGATTGACATCAGACGCGCCCCCACCCTGAACATCTTCAGGAAGACACTGGCTCTTCAACTAAACGGAGCTGCAAACCCCCTCCCCCCCCCCAGTGCCTTGAGACCCTCATGGGTGAGTAGCGCGCTTACAATTCGCTGATTAATTGATTGATCGATCATCACCGCCTCGGCTTGTCTTGGGCTAAAAATTCCACGGACTCGATAATTCTCGCCCCGGTGCCTCCTCGACTCACGGGTTCACACTCTGCGACTCTGGGCAATAGCTTGCTTAATCTCCACAACAGCCCCTCGCGGCGGGATGCCTGACTTTCACCTTGTGGATACCCTGCTATCTCACAGGGGAATACCAGGAAGGGTTCCCTAAACAAGCGCCGGGAAACCCACTGCGGGTAGCTGTGCGCTATATAAGCTCAACTACATTTACATTTACATCATTGTAAACGATCATATGTGTGATTGAGACCATCCAAGGCACAGAATCAAAACTTGCAAATGCAAGAGAAAATCTCAGAAACAGCACTCATTGCGGCCACTGAGGACATTTGAATCATCTTGGAATGAGGAGAAACAGCTGCCCTCACCCTGCTCAACTTCTCAGTGGCCTTCGACACTGTCTCCCATACCACCCTCATCAGAAGACTCCAAAGTGTCAGGCTGTCACCCTTCAAATCAAAGACCAAAAGATTGACATGTGGAGTTGCACAGGGATAGTCACTCAACCCCCTCTCCATTTAAACATATACATGGCACCGCTCACCAACATCATTCGATCACAAGACATCACCATCATCTCCTACGCCGATGACACCCAACTCATCCTCTCCCTGACAGACAAGACAACCAGGACCAACTTCACCAACTGCATGAGCATGGTAGCAGACTGGATGCAAATCAACTGCCTGCAGCCCAACTTCAACAGGACAGAAGTACTGGTTTTTGGCAACCACACCTCCTCATGGGTCTCCACCTGGTGGCCATCAGAGCTAGGACTAACACGCACGCCCACAGACCATGGTCTGGACCATGTTCCAGGGAGCATCCTAGACGACAAGCTCATGACAGCTCAAGTCAACACGGTGTGCACCTCCTACTTCCACTTCCTCCGCATGCTACGAAAGATCTTCAAATGGTTGCCTCAGAACACCATACAGGCCGTCACCCAAGCACTCATCACTAGCAGACTGGACTACAGCAACACTCTCTATGCCAGAATCTTCAAACAATTCGTACACAGACTCCAGATCAACCATAACACCGCTACAAGACTCATACTCATACTTGACCGTCCACACTGTACCTCTGGAAGCTTCATTGGCACCCCATTCTCAAGAGCAGCCAATTCAAACTTCTTTCTCACCAATACATACCAAGTCCTACACAACACAGAACCTGAATACCTGAATAGCCACATTCGCTTTCACCAACCCACCAGACACCTATGCTCTGCCTCAATCTCGCACACATTCCTCGCATTTGCAAAAGTAAAACTGGAGGTTGCTCATTGTTATGTTATGTTAATGGGGTACTTTTATAGCGCACAGCTACTCCGAAGAGTGTCCCGGCGCTTAAGATCGTCACGGACCCAGAGTGGAAGGCAAAACGGGAGAGAATGCTGAAGCAGAAGGGATGAATTACTGGGTGAAAAGCAGGGTCTTCAGATCTTTCCTGAATGCCAGCAGATTGGTGTTGGATCTAAGTGATAGAGGAAGAGCATTCCACAGCCGCGGGCGAGATGTTTAAAAGAACGCCCCCCGCAGCGCGCACGTCGGATCACCGGGGTGACCGCCATGGCCTGGGTAGAGGATCGCAAGGATCTAGAAGGCAGATAGAAACTAATCCATTCTCAGAGATAAAAGGCACCTGTACCATGAAGGGCTTTGAAGGCAATGGTCAAGGCCTTAAAAGTGATACGCTTCCTAATAGGCAGCCAGTTAAGAGTCCTGAGAAGGTCGCTGGTCCTAGCTCTCCTAGTGAGGCCAAAGATGGCCCGGGCCGCTGAGTTTTGAACAACCTGGAGACGCGCAAGAAGGAAGTCCGGAAGGCCTAGGTACAGGACGTTGGAATAGTCCAGACGGGAGCCTATCAAGGCCTGTACCGTGACCTTTCTATGCTATAAAGATAAGAGCGGCAGGAACTTCCTTAGCATCTTCAAGAAAGAAAAACATTTACCGGCCAGACCAGCCACCTGGGCTTTGAAGGAGAGGCTGTTATCAATCTGAATACCCAGATTTTTAGCAGCCCCCGAATCGCTGGCAGGAGGGAACATGGCAGTGGGCCACCATTCCTTCCACCTGGGGTCCACAGGGCAGCCGAAGAAGAGCACTTCGGACTTGTTGGAGTTGCACTTGAGGCTGTTACGACCAAACCAGTCAAACACTGCCCCAAGGCAACCCCGGATGGACGCCCCATCAAAATCGGAGCCCTTGTCACAACAGAAGTTGGGTATCGTCCGAGTACGACAACATCTGGGCCCCAAAATCCTCCGCCAGTGCCACCGGAGGGGTCATATAGATGTTAAAGAGCGAAGGGCTCAAAATTGAGCCCTGCGGAACTCCGACCTCCAAAGGCGGCATTGCGGCAGAGAAAGGGGGGGCCCAGACCGTTTGCTGGCGATTTGAGAGAAGCGACCTAAACCACGGGAACACCGTCCCCCTCAGACCAATCTCCTAGAGTCTTGAAAGGAGACGGTCATGGGGGACGGTGTCGAAAGCCGCAGAGAGATCAAGCATAACCAACATGGCTTTGCCTCTTCTGTCCAAGGTTTCCTTGACAGCCTCGGTGACCTTGAGCAAAGCAGTTTCCGTGCTCAGATTGGAGCGGAAACCGGACTGCGACTGATGGAGTATGTCGTTTGTCTCAAGAAAGTGGGTCATGGTGGTATGGACATGTTTCTCAACCACTTTCGCAAGCGCAGGCAGGAGGGAGATGGGTCTATAGTTGGCATGGGATTTAGGGTCCAGGTTGTTTTTTTTAGAAGAGGCAAAATTAGAGCCTGTTTCCACGGCTGAGGGACCTCACCCGTACTAAGAGAAAGATTAAGTATCAGGTTAATAAGATGGTTGAGAATAGGGGCCATTTGCGCAAGGAATTTAGCAGGACACGGGTCTAACGGGGAACCAGATTTCAGTTTGGAAAGGAGATCCAACGAGGCCTGTACGGTCAGAGATGGGAAGTTCCAGAGGGCATGGCCCGCAGAGATCGGGCAGGGGCAGGGGGACCGCAAATTCAGAGTAGTAAACGTGCCTGCAGTTCTAAAGGAGGCTTGGATAGTCCGAATTTTGCTGGCAAAAAAGTCAGCAAGTTCGGAGATCCATGACTCCGAATGCGTGGATCTGGGAGTGCACCAAGGAGGGGAAATAAAGTCCATGACTATACTGAAAATTTCCTTACAGGAGCTGGAAGCATCTTCAATCCTTCTGGCCAGATAGGACTTTTTGCCAGCTGTGATGTCGTGGTGATAATCTCTAACCACTGCCCTATAAGTTTCCTTAGAGCTAGCATCATAGTGTTTGCGCCACTCCCTTTCGGCTTTTTTACATTGCCGTCGCTTTTCGGCAAGCGCCAGCGAAACCAAGGGGCGGATGCTTTCACTGAAGGTGCCCAAGGGGGCCGAGGAGGGGCTAAGTCGGCTAGCCGTTGGGTCAACCAGAGCTGCAAGAGCTCTAGGTCCGTTTCCAAAGTACCCGTCAGTAGGCATGGGTAGGTGTCTAAGGCCTGCGTCAGCATAGCTGGGGAAACCCGATGGAATGCTCTGGAGGAGTGCGCTTCACGCCACTGTCCACTGTAAGCGCCCTTCTCATTAAGGGGGATCTCAAAGTCCGCTAAAAAGTGGTTGGACCACAGGACAGAAGCAAGAGAGGCCAGGACCACAGGGACAGTGAAGAAAATTTGGTCCAGCGTGTGACCCTTACAGTGAGTGGTGGACCGAAGGTACGGGATGAGCCATAAGGATGAGGTGATGTCTTTTAGCTTTATGCTGTTGGGGTCAACCACACTGTACATGTGTATGTTAAAGTCACCTAGGAGCAGGCAGTGTTTGGACCGGAGGCATAGCGTGGAGATCGCCGAGTGGAGCTCTTCAAGAAAGGTACCCAATGGGCCCGGGGGCCTATAGACCAAGAGCCCTATACATGATTGATGGGGTGAAATGGAGAGGGAGAAGGCTAGGACTTCACACCCATGAATGTTGTCAGAGGGTAGAATGGAACATGCGATGCGCCTGTCGACGACCAAGGCGACACCGCCCCCCTTCCCGCTAGCTCTATCCATTCTGAAAATAACATGGCTCGGGGGGATGGCAGTGGGAATATCTGGTCATGCACCCTCACCCAGCCATGTTTCTGTCAAGAAGAGACAGTCCGCTTTAGAGTCCGTCAGTAGGTTATGTACATCAAGCTCATGCTTTCCCAGAGACCTGGTGTTAAGCAGTAAACACCTACTCCTGTTAAGAGGAGGATTAAAAGAAGAGATGGATCCGTGCCCTGGTAGCCAACCACAGGCCGAGCACCCGTTGTTGCCCCGGGGAGGTTTGGGGAAAACCCTAAGACAGGTGTTGTTAGTGTTCCTAAGGGAGATCAAATAATCCCTTGTGTAATTTATCATCTTGGCTCACCTGCCCAGCCGGGCCCACGCCCGACCGCCTCCGGGACGCTGACGGGCGCAGACGGGCTTTCCTTCGGCGCTCTTAGTTACCTCCGCTGCGCGCATCCGCTGCGCGGAGAGAAAGGCACCTAGTTTTAAGGCGTCGCGGGCGGCGCGAATCAGCACCACTAGACTGCCGCCTCGCGAGCCAGCCTACCCCCAAGATGGCCACCACAGAACTGCACGCCTGCAGGCCCCCCGAGTACCCTTCAGCACCTCGATGTGCCGGCTGAATGGGTAGGGAGACTGCGGGCCGAGCAGCGCGTCGCACACAAGGGTGAGTTAAAGATGGAAAAACTAAAAAGTTCAGAGAGGCCTAAGGTCACCCGGCTTTCCGCCTCAGGTGCCTGGGAGGAGGAGAAAGTGCAAAGTGCAAATGAAATAGCAGCAGAACAGAGAGCTAGTAGTCAGCTCCTAAAATACAATGGTCAGCAGCAACATAAGAACAGTACATCAGGTTTATAAAATCAAGATGAAATAATCCTTTTAAAATTCGCTAGAAGTTCGCTCGTAATCAGCGCAATATTACACACTCTCCCCCACCCGGCATCCGCCTCGAGTGATATGAGAGAAGTGAGGATCTAACCTGGGCTGTTCACATGCACAGTTTTAAGGCGTAGCGGGCGGCGCGAATCAGCACCACTAGACTGCCGCCTCGCGAGCCAGCCTACCCCCAAGATGGCCACCACAGAACTGCGGGCCTGCAGGTCCCCGAGTACCCTTCAGTACCTCGATGTGCCGGCTGAATGGGTAGGGAGACTGCGGGCCGAGCAGCGCGTCGCACACAAGGGTGAGTTAAAGATGGAAAAAGTAAAAAGTTCAGAGAGGCTTAAGGTCACCCGGCTTTCCGCCTCAGGTGCCTGGGAGGAGGAGAAAGTGCAAAGTGCAAATGAAATAGCAGCAGAACAGAGAGCTAGTAGTCAGCTCCTAAAATACAATGGTCAGCAGCAACATAAGAACAGTATATCAGGTTAATAAAATCAAGATAAAATAATGCTTTTAAAATTCGCTAGAAGTTCGCTCGTAATCAGCGCAATATTACACACTCTCCCCCACCCGGCATCCGCCTCGAGCGATATGAGACCCAAGACATGGAACTACTTCCCTCAAAACATCAGAGCCTCCTACTCACTTACTGAGTTCCGCAAGTAGCTGAAGACCTGGCTTTTCGTATAAGTACCTTAGGGGCCTCACACCTACAGACCCGTCCAAGTTCCTGGATAACCTCTTGGGTGGTTAGTGCGCTATACAAATCAATATAACATAAAACAACCCCTGTTGAAAGTCCACAGTGGCTTTAATCATCCTCGACTACTTAGCTGTCTAAGACATGATCGACCACATCATCCTTTTGCATAGCCAGACTACAATATATGATCCTGGAACTGAAGAAACAAATAAGTAGAGGACTGTCTCTTTCTTGCTCCTATAAAATGCAACACAGAGGCTAGCTGCAGTCTTGTTAATGTTAATTGGGATTTCTATAGCGCATTATCACCACTGGTCTCTAAGCGCTTGAGAGAATACCCAACCTTGGTACCATAGTAGGATGTGTGCCCAGGATTGGCCTGCATTGTGCCCCAAGCTTTGATAAACAGAAGGGTTTTTAGTTTTTTCCTAAATGGGAGGGGAGCGGGCTCTTTACAGAGCTCTGCTGGCATCTCATTCCAAAGTTGAGGAACCAAAGAGGAGAAAGCTCTAACCCCCGTGGACAAGGTCGGGAAACAGGGGCAGACCAGCCGAGCGGCATCAGAGGAGCGCAGGGATCGTCCTGGCCTATAATTTTCCAAGTGTTCCTTAATATATGCTGGAGCTTGACCATGGATGGCTTTGTGGGCAATACATAGCCCCTTGAATATTGTTCTCTGCTTGATCGGAAGCCAATGCAGTTGCTGGAGTAAGGGGGGGTGTGGGCTCATCTACGGAGCCTAAACACCAGTCTGGCAGCATCCTTCATGAATACCTGGAGTCTAGACAAGAGTTTTCCGGGGGGGGGGGGGCCCACATACAGCGAATTCCCTTAGTCTAGACAAGAGATAATCAATGCTGACACTGCCATACGAAGTGCCGTAAAAGAGTGAAAGGGGCAAGGGGGCAAGTTTCCGCAGCAATCTCAACAAGCCCACACATGTCCCCACCACGGTTGTAAATTGGTGAGTCATGGAGAGTTTAGCACCAATTTTTATACCCAGGCTCTTTAACACTGGGGAGGGCTCAGGGGAGGGGCCCAGATCTGGTGGCCAGAAGAGATCACTCCAAGGGTTGGCATTCGTGGTGACAGTCAAAACCTCAGTTTTATCGGGATTGAGTTTGAGGTGGTTGGCTGTCATCCGGTTAACTATGAATTTCAGGACATTATGCATCCGTACATGTGCCGCAGGGGAGCTGTCAATCTGGATCAGGATTTGGGTGTCGTCCGCATAGTTAAAGACCTGGCACTCCATTCCAGCCAATGCTGTCACCAATGGCTGAAGGTAAGCATTAAAGAGGAGGGGGGATAGTGCAGATCCCTGAGGGACGCTACACGTTAGCTCGCCTGCATCCGATAGCTGGTCCGCAAGTTGAATCCTTTGAGATCGGCCTAACAAAAAGGACGCCAGCCATTGGAATGCAACCCCCTGAACGCCCATCTCCCTAATCTGCGACAAAAGTAGGTCATGATTTGAGGAAAATGATATTTTGCCTGACCAAATATGTCCACTACATATACCCTATGTTACATGTCATGTGCATGTCACCCATGCATATTTCCCGTAGTGGCCTGAATCACTAGGCCTCTGCAAACATGTCCTGCAAGTCAAGTCATCAAGTCTCCCAAACGTTAAGCTAAAATGAAGGCCCATGTATTTGCATTTTGCATTGTGCTCTTTTTAAATAAATATCGTACTGGTTGAGCCTGAAACCACTTTCTGAATTAATGTTTACATGACTCTTGGCATTCTGAGCTGCAGTCACGTCAGCAAGAAGTCTGCCAAGACAGTATTATGAATAACAGTTATCCGTCTGCTGTACAGAGTGGCATCCCTGCCCGGTGAGGAAAAGTAAACAGAACCCGTCCGATAGCCATTCTGTCTCCATTTAAGTGAATTACAGTGCTTGCACCCATAGAAAGCTCATGCAATGAACGAATAAATATGCCCTCTCTGTCTTTTAGTGATGAACAACTTGTGCTCCAGATAATACATCCCCTATCATATCAGATTGTACAAGACGTGCTCAAGTCGCCTTGACACAAGAGATCTCTCTACTAGGTTGAAAGTCAGCTTCCTCCCAATTACACGTCAATTGCACGTCATGTCCAAGTTGCACACAAGTAGGGCAGAGTTCCAGCTGGTCATGCAAACTCCTCCTAAGTACCCACCCACCTTTGACACCTACCCATCACCTCGCTATGACTCCTCAAAGTACACACCCTCATGTACACCCACATGTTCTTATCTCATTTTCTTTCTTGCTCTGCTTAGCCTATGTACAAGAAATGTATATATACTATGTTCAGTAAATAATTGTTAGAAGACTCTTCCTGAACCTCTGTGGTGATGGAACTAATTCTCCCTTTGACTCGAGTTATTGGAATAAAGCCCATTTTAACTCAGATACCACGGACTCTGCTTCTCACTTGATGCATGATACTTTGTTAATGCCTAGAAATTCTGCCAGGGTAATATTTTATTTACCACATAATTTGGCACCCTTACAGGGACATATCCCTTTCCCCACTCGCCGGAGTTGTCGGTCTAGTCTTTGCCCCCTTCTACAGCCGTGACGGACTTCAAAGCGCTCCAGCAGGACTTCCTGCCACTCCCTCAGGCCCAGGAGGAGGACGGACTGCGACCAGGCATCCATGCGAGGCGGTGAGGAACGTGGATCGTCTCAACCAGAGGCCCAGCCCGTGAGAGAGCAAGGTCCGAGGTCTCCAGAGGTCCACCTGTTCCAAAGCGCAAGCGTAGTCAAGTCAAGTTTCCGAGGCCTTCAAGTTTCAAGTTCTGCTTTCCCGGTGAGTACCACTATGGGGAATGCATCAAGTTCAAGACGGGCTCATTTTAAATGAGAACGGTCAAGACGGGCCCACGGTTAAACGTGGGCCCGGTAAAGACGTGTCTCATTTCTGAGACCGGTATGGTTGTACTGTATTTTCAGTGCACAAACTGTTTTTCAAGTACATGTTTAACTCTCTGTATCAGTTTAGGTTGTATCTGTATCTGTTTCAGTGTTTAAATTGTTTAGTGTGAATGGTTGTTGATTGTTTCAGTCTATTTTTGTGTATTGTGTTTCCATTGTGTTGATTTCAAACATGCCACTGTTTTCAAAGTTACGTCAGATAGGGACCAGAAAGGGTATACTAGAATAGACAGTCAATATCCGGCCTAGAGACACACGTGGTCATTTTATGTATAATAAGCATGGGCTAGACGCCATTTGAAAAAGAAAGTCAAGACCCTCTCAGAAAGATGCCATTGAGTTATGGCGCAAAGAGTCACATAGGTGATCAGAGAAAGAATTCAACAAAGTAGAGAGAAATAAACTAGCAGAGGAAAAAAGCCAAAGAAAAAGAATCACGTCCTCTCAGAAGAACTAGTTCAAGTGACCACCTCAGAAAGACCCAGTAGGTAGAGAACGCCACCACCTGTACCCTTTAGAGTATGTAAAATAAGTCGACAGCATCTGAAGAGTTCATTTCCTTGTATCTAGACGAGTCCCTTCTGGACTGCGAAAGTGCCTTGTGAGTAACTAGTTGGTTTATTTGTGAATAAGCGCCTTGTGATTAAGACTTGTGAGTAGTATGTTGAATTTTCCTAAGTATAGCGCCTTGTTAATATGCCTTGTGAATAGCGTGTCATTTTTGTGACTTGTTGAATTTCTTGTAAATATGGCTTGTGATTAGCGCCATGTGGTTATGTTTTGTGCAGAGCTTGTTATCATTACGTTAATCAGGAGAGAGCTGGATCTCTTTCAAGTACTTGGAGAAAATGTTTTGAAGATGTGCGTACGTGTTCTGTGGAGAGATGAGTTCATGACTTTCCCATGTACTGCAGTCATTGGGGAATGATTGTGCTTCAGCTGCCAAAGAGTTAATATCTTGTACTGAGTAGGCAGTATTTGTTTTAACATACTGATCAACAAGGTGTTGAGGGATTTTGGCATTTTTGGTGTTTGCGGGGGGGGCGTGTTTTTGAGCGGAAATTCGTACCCGTTCCAGTGGAGGGATTTGGTTGCTTTTTGGTGAGGATTTAGGGAATAGCTTGGACTACTGTGATGCCAAATTTGAAAAGGATCTGAGCTGTGGAAGTGGTGAAAAAAGCATGTTTTGTGTGGAGGTGCGATTTGCCATGTTATCCAATGGGCGTATTCAGTTTGCAGATTCGTTGGGTAAATGTTGCATGGAGAGTAAAGAAGTGTATTTGTAAGGGTTTGCCTTGGAACACTTGATTTAATGTGTTTGGCTCAGAGGTCGGTATAGTTGTAAATAGACCAGTCGAATTGAGATAAGGGTTTGCACAAAGAGTGCTTTAATGTTTTCACGGTTGAGAAGAAATTATAGAACAGACCCATCTTAGAATGTGCTTTTAAATTAGTGTAATGCAACAGTGTTTTTTGATGAAATAGGAATGTTCCTACAGATTATTTTTCCCAATGCAAGCTGCCCTTTAGAATAGCGTAGTGACAGTTATCCCACTCACTTAGGAAAGTGGCTATTTGTAAATTAATGAACGTGGCCCTTTTTGATAGCTACAATACACTACCATGTTAGTGCATTGCTAAGAGTCCCCTACATTAGTTTAGTTTGCATTCATTTAGTTTCAAGGCTCACCTATGTACTTTGACAGGCTGCTGATAGAATGGTGATATATTGCACGGTAAAAGCAGTGTTCATTAAACAAGACTTGGAAAATAGGTATGGCGTGATGACAGGCTGCTTCAATTGATATGTGCAGAGAACAGTCCCCACTAAAATTTGAAAAGATGGCCTTTTAAAAAAGTATGAATCTGGCCCTTTTAATAGGTAGAATAGAAAAGCTTGCACACTTACTTATGAAAATATTGGTTATGCAATGCAGAATTAAGGAGTTCGACATGTTATTTTCAAAAAAAAGTAAAATATGGTGTGTTTCCATGCCATGATTGTTTTGTTCTGTTTATTTTTTCCCTTGTAGCTAGTAGCAGTACAGAATTATTTTAAAATGCTAGCATGTCACTTAGTTACAAAAAAAATATATGTCTTTATTAATTTACTTTTTACCACGTTTTAAATTTTGCTTCAGTTAAAGTTAGAAAAGCTCTGGCCTGGGAACAGATATGTTTTGAAGTACAAGGAATGTGTTTTTTTGACCTTGAGACACAGTCCGTCCGAGGTGGCCTGGTTCCCAGTAAATGATGTTTATGTAAAGGGAGGGCTTTTTCTCTCTTGGAGTGCCTGTCTTGTTGATATTGGCCATCCTCCAATTCTTTTCCGCGGACAATTATTGGCTGTCCTCCAGCTGAGTCAGGCTCTTCCTTGCAGCCAGCTTCATTGACTTCAGATAATGTCACGCTTGCAAATGGATAGTTATTCCCCCAGTAGTGTAAACAGAATAATTGGCAGGAGTCTTGCTCTTGCAATGAGTTCAGCATCTGGCAGTCATTCAATTGTAGATCTCAGTGTAGCCCGGCTTGGAGTTGATTCAAAGCTCCGAGCGCGAACATAATTCTAGAGGGAGGGGCTGTTTCTCAAAGGAGTGAGGAGTATCGAGGCTTCTAGGCCTTCTGTTTATGACAAGAATAATGTGGATTTTATTCAGATACATTTAGAGAACATATTGTAGGTAGTATGGTCATACTATTACCAGGATTTAGAGTAGGATTTATTGTAAAACTGCAGAGGTTTTGGATAGAGGTTCCCCAATATAAAATAGTGCTTTTGAATTGAGAATTCATTTTTATTTATTTATTTATTTTTATATAATTATTTTTGCTAGATTGATGACAGTGAGCCCTAGCATTTACAGTCAGACACTAAAGACAGCTAGACAGTATTCACATGCCTGCCAACACAGCACTGATACAGTACATAAACGACATTCTAATTACAGCAAGATCAGAACCAGACTGTGACATTGCATCTCTGACAGTCTTGCACTTTCTGTGTAAAGCAAGTGGTGTACAACACTTGCTTCCAAGGAGGGTACACCAGGTATACAGCTAACACGGTAGACAGCTAACACAAGAATCATACAGCTCATTACTAACCTTTCACAGCCCAGGACACAAAAGGAAGTACGTGCCTTTATTGGCCTCACTTCTTACTGTAGGCAATGGATTCCCCAGTATGCATATCTAGCCACACCACTCATACAGTTAACTACACAGAAGGCAGCCATTTTGACTGTTCTCCCTAGGACACAAGAACACACCTTGGCATTTGAGGAATTAAAAAGAGCATTATGTCAAGCGCCAGTTTTAAGCGACTCCATGTTACAGTAAACATTTTATGCTTTTTTATTTTTATTTATTTTTACGTTTGACTGTAGCGAGACTGACAGGATATGAACTGACATTATTTCAACCACACATAGAGATCAGACGTTGTAATATTCTGAATCCTGCAACACTTTTGCCCTCAAGTACAGTAAATGCATCACCACATGACTGTGTGGAAGTAATGAATAAACCAAGACAAGACCTGACAGATATTGCACTTCTAAACCCAGACCTGACACTCTATGTAGATGGATCATGCATGAGAACAAGTACAGGAGAATTAGTAGCAGCCTATGCTGTGACCACAGGAAATAGACACACTGTCTGCTCAAGCAGCAGAGCTCATTGCTCTGACACAAGCCTGCATAAGAGCAAAGCACTTGAAAGTAAACATTTATACAGACTCACAATATGCCTATGGCGTAGTTCATGATTTTGGAGAGAGGTTTTTTTCTTTTTTGACCTCCCATGGGACCATGATTCAGCATGGCCAGCTTATTCAGGCCCTGTTAGAGGCCATACATTTACCTACAGCCATTTCTATCCTGAAATATAAAGCTCATACCAAAGTTACAGACACCATTACCCAGGGTAATGACCTGGCAGACCGAACAGCTCAGACAGCCCAGACACCAACAGACACGACAAGGACAGAGGTACCATTACTGACAACATGTATGACAGTCAGGGACCCTACTCAAGATGTACTCGACATACAGACATATGCCACCACAGATGAGATAAAGAAATGGACTGAACAAGGAGGGGTCCAGATTAACCAAGGTTAGATGACTAAGGGAAAAAGCACATGGTTTCTTTCAGATTCTATGATACAAATAATCATAAACACAACACATAGTCCCGCACACTTAGGAGAGAAGGCAATGATAGACAGCTTACAGAATATTTGGTTTAACAAGCACCTACGTGCAGCAGTGAAACAGAAAGTGCGAACATGTATGAACATGTATGATCTGTTGTCAGTTCAATCCAGGTAAAGGCATTCCGGTGGAACAAGGCGGATTTCATCCTCCTGACCACCCTTTTGAGGTTCTCCAGATGGATTATATCCAAATGGACAGATGTAGAGGTTACAAGTACGTCTTGGTAGTTGTATGTGCACTGTCTAGATGGACAGAAGCATATCCAGTTCCAGATTATACTGATGTTACAACAGCCAGACAAGTAGTGCGCAGTACTTCCCCAGATATGAATTACCTCATGTGATCTATTCAGATAACGATCAGCCATTCTCCTCTGAACTAATGAAACAAGTGTCCCTTCTGTTAGGTTATACATGGAAATTCCATTGTGTCAGAAGCAGTAGGCCTTGTAGAAAGACATAATCAGACCCTCAAGACAAAAATTGCTAAGATCTGTACAGAAATAGGCGTGGATTGGATGGTTGCCTTGCCGGTTGCCCTCTTTTACATGCGTATGGTAGCTCATTCCAGAACAGGCCTATCTCCATATGGAGTAGTTTTTGTTAGACCGCCAAATATGTGGGGTACACCTATGCTTAAGTAAATAACTGATGTTGACAGTAACATGCTGACAGATTACCTGGCTTCCTTGATTTCTGCACTACTCTCTTTTCATTCACAGGTTGCTGCCGCCTTCCCTGACAACACCCAGGTCAAGGAACATGCCATAGCACCAGGAGAATTTGGACTCCTCAGGATCTTTGATCGTTCAAGTCCCCTTGAGCCACGTTGGAAGACGCCGAAGTTGGTGGAACGACGTAAAGGCCGAACTCACCTTCATCACTACAAAAGACACTTTGGAACTTTGAAACTTTTAATAAAGAACACTGACCTTTGCTAGAAAATACCCCTCAGCAAGAGTATAGGTCTAGATTAAGAACTAGTAAGTCAGACGTAGTTTAATTGTTTAAGCCCACCCGGTGGTGAATCGGTTAGACTCGATTTCTGACATGTATAAGATCACATATGAGAATAGCAAGAAGAGAGATAAGAAGGAAAAATACTGCAAGAGATTACGCAGTAGATGTATAGTTACCTTAATCATTCTTTTTATTCTGTGCATTGTTATAATTGGTGTCAGTTTATTGCTACATGTTTTCTTTCCCATTTCCTCACATATACACTCTTCCAGTAACAGTACCATAGAGCATACATTTAGTGACCTGCCTCCCCATGAATTGTCATATCGACTTGCACTACGTAACAATACATTTATTCGAATGTTACACCATTCTCACCAGACCAGCAATGCGACTGATTGCGGGGTATGTGGCCAACTGCCTCCTTATCAAGAAACGAAGGGAGTTCTGCCATTCTACCCTTTACCGTTCTCACACAATGGTTCGTGTGGAGCATGGTTTGCTCTAATGACCTCAATAGATAGAAGGTACATAGCTTATCCAGGTGGCTGGATATACGGAAACCTGAATAAAGTAATGAATGAAGCATGCTTTCCAGACAAAGACGGATTCCCCCAAAGAAAGGGATCCGATTTAGAGAATGAGGAGTACGAACAGGGAAATGCATCTGTTAATTTTATAATGTTAAATGTTCAGCCCAAGCAAAACACAGGCCCACCGTTTATATCAGTCCTGCCAGCAAAAGGTGATTTATGTGTTAGTAAGAAAGGCTCAGTACATATGGGACACAGCGAGTGTAACACTGTAGTAGAGTTTAATGATGAAGGACTTTCTTCTTTCAAAACATCACGCCATACCTATTTCATTTGCGGTCAGACAGCCTACGTACATCTGCCCTTAGACTGGGGTGGGACTTGTTATATAGCATTCTTATTGCCACCCGTTTTTCTAGCCCCATCAAATTATCATAGAGATTCACGACTAGAACATGTTAGACAAAAGAGAGAGACAGATTCCGCAGGGATCGATCAGACTGAAACAGCTTGGGAGCAATATACAGATTTCAACAGAGGATTCTTTTTCTTCATAGGTCCCGTCCAAAACAGTAAACTGATACGCAGATTAACAAGGACTCTTGAAACAGTTGTAAATGTAACTGCATCTGCCCTGGCGAACTTGACCCAGGAACAGTCTGCTATTAGACTTGTCGTTCTTCAAAACCGCCTCGTTCTAGACGTCATCTTGGCGGATAGGGGCGGAGCTTGTAGAGTCATCCGATCTAGTTGTTGCATTTTCATCCCAGATAATGCACCATCTGTGTACGAAGCAATAACAAGGCTCCACAAGATTGCTCATGCCATACATCAAGATCCAGGCACATGGACTTGGTCCAGTTGGTTCTGGGGTGTAATATCTGCATGGGGATGGAAAGTTATGTCCTTCCTAGGAATGGCCCTACTTATGGTATTTGGTTGCTGTCTCTGTCTGCAGTGTGGTCCGGCGATTTGCGGCCTGTGTGCCACTGCCTGTGTTCCCCATCCACGTAAACAAAGAGTTAAAGATGAACAAATGATTCTGTATGATGAACTATACGGTCTCATGAATATAGATGTATCCTAAAGGGTTATGTAGGGGACAAGGAGGGAATGAGGAAAATGATATTTTGCCTGACCAAATATGTCCACTACATATACCCTATGTTACATGTCATGTGCATGTCACCCATGCATATTTCCCGTAGTGGCCTGAATCACTAGGCCTCTGCAAACATGTCCTGCAAGTCAAGTCATCAAGTCTCCCAAACGTTAAGCTAAAATGAAGGCCCATGTATTTGCATTTTGCATTGTGCTCTTTTTAAATAAATATCGTACTGGTTGAGCCTGAAACCACTTTCTGAATTAATGTTTACATGACTCTTGGCATACTGAGCTGCAGTCACGTCAGCAAGAAGTCTGCCAAGACAGTATTATGAATAACAGTTATCCGTCTGCTGTACAGAGTGGCATCCCTGCCCGGTGAGGAAAAGTAAACAGAACCCGTCCGATAGCCATTCTGTCTCCATTTAAGTGAATTACAGTGCTTGCACCCATAGAAAGCTCATGCAATGAACGAATAAATATGCCCTCTCTGTCTTTTAGTGATGAACAACTTGTGCTCCAGATAATACATCCCCTATCATATCAGATTGTACAAGACGTGCTCAAGTCGCCTTGACACAAGAGATCTCTCTACTAGGTTGAAAGTCAGCTTCCTCCCAATTACACGTCAATTGCACGTCATGTCCAAGTTGCACACAAGTAGGGCAGAGTTCCAGCTGGTCATGCAAACTCCTCCTAAGTACCCACCCACCTATGACACCTACCTATCACCTCGCTATGACTCATCAAAGTACACACCCTCATGTACACCCACATGTTCTTATCTCATTTTCTTTCTTGCTCTGCTTAGCCTATGTACAAGAAATGTATATATACTATGTTCAGTAAATAATTGTTAGAAGACTCTTCCTGAACCTCTGTGGTGATGGAACTAATTCTCCCTTTGACTCGAGTTATTGGAATAAAGCCCATTTTAACTCAGATACCACGGACTCTGCTTCTCACTTGATGCATGATACTTTGTTAATGCCTAGAAATTCTGCCAGGGTAATATTTTATTTACCACAGATTGACCGTATCAAATGCCGCAGGCAGGTCTAGGAGAACCATGGCGCAAGGCTTCTTTTTGTCGGCCATAAGTCTCAATTCATCTAAGACAGCCAGCATTACCACTTCTGTGCTGTGGTGTGCCCTGAAACCAGCCTGTTTTATGTGAAAAAGCTGGTTGCTCTCCAGGTGGTGGGATAGAGTTTTCAACACATGTTGCTCCAGCACATTAGCTAAACAAGCATTTACAATGCAATGGTTTCGCCTTTGGAAAAGTTAGAGCTATTGGCATTGTAAATGACAAAATTTGTATTTATGTGTTGGTTTTGAAAACAGATAAATAAATGGCATTGTCATTTACATTGCCATTAGCTTAATCTCTCGCAAATGTGAGACCTATTGCATTTGCACCCACACATGAACCACAGCAGTCAAGGTGGGAGGTAAATGGACGGGGCAGGGACAGCAGGCATCGAGTATTACTAGCAGCACAGAGGAGAGAGTGCAAACAGCGATGGCAAGAAAATAGGAGGAGCAGGGGAAGTAGAAAAGAAGGGAAGAGGAGATGAAACGAGCTAAGAAAGGAGTGAATGGCAGAGCTCAGAGGAAGTTGAAAGAACAGGAGTAGTAGTAAAGCAGTGGGGGGGGAGAACAGAAGGCAGTGACAGCGGTATGGGAAATAGGTGAGTGATAGTGCGAGGAACACGGATGAAGCGGTGGAGGGAGTTTAGAGAACAGACACAGAAGGTGCACTGAGGATATGGGAGAGTAAAATGGGAACGTAAAGAGTAAAAACTGGGGGGAGGGAAACAGATGGTATAGATAAGAAAACAGACAGGGCAAAGTATACATGGCTGCGGGGAGAAAGAAAAGCAAGCATTGGCTAAGTCAGCAGGTCAAGCGAGCGCCTGCTAAATAATTAAGAGTGGAGCCCGTGTTGTTGTTAATGCTGAAAGTTCAGCGCAGCACCCGGGGACAGGACAGAGATGAGGAGCAGTCAGTAGGGTGAAAAGGCGGGCGTTATGCTGCAACTTAAAGCGTGGTTTGTGCATTGTTGGTAATGCTGAGGTTATTGCGGCGCCGGTGGGGAGGGGTGGGGGGGGGGGATTACGGGACAGCGATGAGGATCCGCCAGCAGAGTGTGAAAGTGAGTGCTGTACTGCAACCTAAAGAGCGGTGCCTGTGTTGTCAATATAAAAGCTGGGATGTTGAAATAGAGTAGGGCGAGCCGTGTGGCAGAACTTGTTTGCTTAGTTTCCCCAGTCAGCCATGTAAAAACTGGGGGGAGGGAAACAGATGGTATAGATGATAAAACAGACGGGGCAAAGTATACATGGCTGCGGGGAGAAAGAAAAGCAAGCATTGGCTAAGTCAGCAGGTCAAGCGAGCGCCTGGGAGTATTAATCAAAGATGAGCCCGTCCACGTACACTTGCGGTGCAGTAAACAGGAGCTAGCAGTCCCTACTAATGTAAATGCTACGGCAAACGTAATGATTGGTTTGACAGCTTATACACCCAGGCAAGTATTACTCGCAGAAACTAGTAAGAAACATTGCCAGCTAATTATTTGAGGAGTAGGCAACATGTCAGATGTTAAAATCCAATGTTGGGAAGAACAGATACCCCAGCCTTTTGCCCCTACTCCCCCTTCACCAATCCATGGGAGCCTCTCGTTCTTATTTGCTCTTCTTGAAGAACTTTACCACCATTATTGCAGGCTACAATCCATAAACAGCAGAAGTGTCCGAGCCAACCCATTCCCTGATGTTACCTTCCGCCATGCTGTCTCTGAGGTGGGCCGATGCTGCGCAATGCGTGGGATGACGCTACAGCAGCTAGTGTTAGCGCGAACCCCCGCATCTGAGATTAAGCCCGCCCCTGAGATCACAACTTCCGGGTGCACGCGCACTGCTATAGAATTGCACCTTTCCACTGCTCCATGTAGTGTCTTAAGTAGGCTTTGCCCTGGCACAGTAAGTGTTCAGGCAGGCTGGACCAGTGCACTGAACTGACAATAGTGGTGATTATTTACAGTGTATGGTAGAAACGGAATTGTCTTAACGCATTAGTTCACATCCCAGATTACTTATTTTATCGTCCTCCTAATGATGAAAGTCTGGCTAGGCCCTACCAGAGTTCGAACGCAGGGGCTTGTGCAAGCAGGTACTCCACATCACAAATACTCCTTTCCCGATATTGCAGGCTACAATCCATAAACAGCAGAAGTGTCCGAGCCAACCCATTCCCTGATGTTACCTTCCGCCATGCTGCCTCCAAGGTGGGCCGATGCTGCGCAATGTATGGGATGACGCTCCAGCAGACAATGGCTGCTGTGAAATGACTGCTGGGGTGGAGACGTAGGGGGCACACCGAAGTACTAATATTCACGAACCGGAAACTGCAGCTGTGTGTAGTCCCTATAGGTCGACAAGCAAGCTATATATTTCAAAAAGCCAGTTTTCAGAAAAGTTAGAAATAAATACACCAAATACAGGCACAACTAATAAAGGAACACCTACGGTGCCTTTAAAGTTTAGTGTCAAACCGGTGTGTTTACCTGCGACTTGTACTAGAGAGACTCATGAAATAACACAACCGAAGCATTCCTAATGTATTTTTAACCTGCTGGCATTTTGTAATAAAAACAGAAAATTTAATATATTTAATATTTCTTGCTTTCTTTTCATTTCATTGTCTGCAAAACGTGTGTTTTCAGATAGGATATTTAGCACGGTCAGTTTCAGTGATGTATATGTGAGATAAACACCCCAATAACTAAATTAACTACGCAACTGTAACCAGAATCGAAGGGAGATATGCCAATATTCGCAAGGCTCTTAATCACTCGAGTAGACTTCAAAAATGGCTGAGCAGCACGTTAGAAGGCCCTCTAATTGGCTGCTAAACTAGCAAGAAATGAAGTCCTTTGAAGACGAAAACACGCATGTCCTTTTCGCAATAGCGGAACTGCAAATGAAGGGTGCACCATTATAAGATACAAATTTAAACATCCGGTTCCTTCGCCATTGTACTTACGTGAACCGATTATGTGGTGGTACTTTAATAGTACTATTTCGTAAAACGTCCAGTGTCAAACCAGGAGGCACTGTGAGGAGGCAGTGAGGGCATCAAGGGGTGGAGGGCATCAAGGGGTGGGGGGCAAGGGGGTGTGTGTAATGAGCTCCAGAACCGAGCAGAAATGGCTGAGCCCCCGGCAGACACATGTCTACACAGTACCTACAGCGGCTAGAAGTCCAGCGTTCAACCTGGAGGCGCTATGAGGAGGCAGTGGTGTGGGGCTTCAAGAGGCCCGCAGTCCCGTGGGGGTTGTGTAATGGGCTCCAGAGCCGGGTAGGAACGTCTGAGCCTGTCCGCCCTGGCAGTCACATGTTTACCCAGAACGGCTAGAAGTCCAGTGTTCAACCGGGAGGCGCTATGAGGAGGCAGTGTGGGGCGTCAAGAGAGAGGGGGGTGTAATGAGCTCCAGAACAGTAATGTCTGAGTCTGTCTACACAGAACTCAGAGCCCTAGAAGTCCAGTGTTCAACGAGGAGGCGCTATGAGGAGGGAGTGTGAGGCTTCAAGAGGCCCAGAGTCCCAGAGGGTGTAATGAACTCTAGAGCAGGAATGTCTGAGCCTGTAAGCCCGGCAGTCACATGTCTACGCAGAACAGAATGCAGAGCGGCTAGAAGGCATGTTTTCACCTGGGAGGCGCTATGTGGAGGCAGTGTGGGGATTCACCTCCCCCACACACAGATCTCCAGACCAAGGCACGAAGGGCTCATCAGCTACCCCCGCTGCGCACGCCCAGGATCACACAGAGATGTGCACTCAACGGGCACGAGCGCGGACGAGGCTCAGGGAAAGGGAGGATGTCTGCAAGCACTTTGTACACATTGAAGGATTTTGTGATAATCACCATCAGCAAACAGCCGAACAGAATGCAGAGCGGCTAGAAGGCATGTTTTCACCTGGGAGGCGCTATGTGGAGGCAGTGTGGGGATTCACCTCCCCCACCCCCCACACACAGATCTCCAGACCAAGGCACGAAGGGCTCATCAGCTACCCCCGCTGCGCACGCCCAGGATCACACAGAGATGTGCACTCAACGGGCACGAGCGCGGACGAGGCTCAGGGAAAGGGAGGATGTCTGCAAGCACTTTGTACACATTGAAGGATTTTGTGATAATCACCATCAGCAAACAGCTTGGAAGTAATAGAGTCATGCAGGGAGGCCTGCGAAGGGCGCCGCTAAGGACAGACCGCCCTGTTGCTGCGGGTAAAGGTGCACGGCCCAGGGGGGTAATCGTGGAGCGGTGGATTCCTGCTTGATAAGGCGGCGCCAACTGCAAGAGTCCTGAGACCGCTACCCCAGGCGAGGCGGGACCTCCTGGTGGGATCGGACGGAGGCCCCCAGCGAGGACATAAAGAAAGAAAACTCAACACAGTAAGCTGCATGGCACACTGCTAGGCTGCGTGATGGTAGTGTGGGGGAGGGGCGAGAAGCTCGGGGGTAACATGGCGCAGCGAGGTTTCACGGACCTGGCAGAGTGCAGGGAACACTCACCACAGACCAGCAGAATAAACTAGGCACCGCATGGACAATATTCGTGAACAAAAGATTTTAAACAAGCACGGCCCGGCCGGACCAGATTCGGGGGGCGTTCCCGGCTTTCGGCTGACGTCGCGTGACGTCGGCAAAAGCCAAAGAATCTCGGGAACGCCTCCGAATCTGGTCCGGCATTGACGGACAGGCCCCTCGTCCAATGGCTAGGCTCCATTTATGGAGCCAGCCAATGAATGACGAGGGCCGACCCAAAGCCACACTACAGTTCTCATAAGATTTCTCCTGCGCAAAAGCTGCTTGCGCAGCTTTTTGCAGTCGAAACCTAAAAAGGGAGCTGGGAGATGGGTCTAAAGCTTTTAAAATTTGATGTATCAGCCCCAGGTTTTTTTCAGTAAGGGTATGACTCTCATCTCTTTAAAATTGGTCGGAACCTGACCAATGTCAAGGGACCGATTTAATAGGTTGAGGACCCCATTCTCAAATCCCGGGAGTGCCATGCGGAAAATCCTAGATGGAAAAGGGTCCGCTGGTGACCTTGATTTAATGCGGGCCACTATGACACTTAGTGAGTCGTGGTTTAATCTTGGGAAGGAAGAGAGGGGTTTGTCATAGGCTAGTTGTTTGGGTGCACCCCTTGAGGGGATGTGGCCAACCGGGGTATGATGGATGACTGACAGGAGGTCAGAGATTTTTTTGTAGAAAATAGGACTGAAGTTTATTACAGTCTTCCGGACAGACTGGAGATTTTTGTACCTGTGGCTGCCTCAGCTCAGTTAAGATACAAAAGGTCTCCTTCTGCTTATTAACTGCGGCCAGGAGCCTTAGTTCTGTAATATTCTGCCTTCCTGCCAACAATGTCTTTTTTCTATGAGGCAAGCATAATTTTGTATTCCGAGAGAGCACCTGGATCGTAAGCTTTACGCCAGGCTCTCTCCGCTTGACGCTGTATTTGTTTCTTCCCTCGCAACACCTCGTTGAACCAAGGGGCCCCTTTACTTTTGTACCTTACTCTTTCCCTACATGGTGGGGCGACTTTGTCGATGGCTTCCTCAGCCTAGTCGAAAGGACTTCGCTTTCCTGGTCGAGGTTGTCTGGTACTAGCCTTCCTATAGCTGAGTTGCGTAGGGTCTCCACAAGGTCGCATTCCTTGATTTTCCTCCACCCACGCAGAACCTTGCATTCTGGGCGTGAGGGGAGTGCCTGAGTTTCGCGTGGTATCACGCATTTAATCAGAATATGGTCAGACCAGGCACAAGGGCTGATATCCGCCAGAGCAGGTGAGTGGTCCAGACTAAGTCAAGGATGTGACCCTTGTTATGAGTGGGTACATTAACAAGTTGGCTAAATTCCAAGG
The DNA here is from genome assembly GCF_964261635.1 of Lissotriton helveticus. Lineage (NCBI taxonomy): Eukaryota > Metazoa > Chordata > Amphibia > Caudata > Salamandridae > Lissotriton > Lissotriton helveticus. The sequence goes on along the minus strand of NC_136063.1, from coordinate 1,454,809,480 downwards.
CAGTTAATGCATCTTCTAGTTGTTGTGCATGCGTATCTCTGGGTGTCTGGTCCCAATGTAAATTGAAATCCCCAGTCACCATGATGCATTGATACCGGGAGCGGAGGTCACTCACTAATTCGGTGAAGCGCTCAATAAATTTGGAGGAAGTACGCAGGGGCGAAAGACCACAACTAGGGTCAAACAAGTAGTCTTAGTGAAGATCTTAGCTCCCAAAATGTCTGCACCCTCAATGTTTTCAGTGACAATCGTCTCTATCCCCAACTGCCGATTATATAGGATGGCTACCCCCCTCTCATATTTCCCTGTATATTGTGCCATAATGCTTCATAGTCCGGAGGCAGGGCCGCTACTATGTCTGGGGTGGAAGAATCCTCGAGCCAGGTTTCTGTAACCCCTAAAATATCTATTGAGTTGTGCTGGAGAAGTGAAAAGACCTCCATGTTGTGTTTCTGCAGGGAGCGGGTATTCAAGGTTGCTACCCGAAGTCCCTGTGTACTACCATGATTGTTCTGTCTAGGGCGGTGCGGTAAAGTACTTATAGTTCCAACTGCAGTTGGATGCCTTAGTAGCCCTTCGGTTATAAGGGTATCTGCTAAGTTAGTATTTAGGGAGGCAGAACAATGGGCCAAGGCTAAAAGAAAGTCTGCTGGATAGACTCTGCACGGGCCAGGGGTTCTGGCCCCTGGATCCGGCCGGGCGCAGACGGGCTTGCCTTAGGCACACCTTTGGCACGCCCGCTGCGCACGTTTGCTCCACCGTGGCAGATATCGTGTAGGCTCCTCCCCCGCTAGTCAGCCCTGCTGTGCAGTAGCTGATCGTGCCTAAGTGCTAGACCGCTACGTTACAGAGGATGAACCTTTAAGGGAAGTGAGGATAATGAGCTGCTCACGAAGCGAGTGCAGATTCAAACTTCACAACACCGGTTAAAAACAGCACATCAATAATGCAAGTAAGTTCAGTTTAAAATAAGTTTTAAAAAAGAATCGCTGGTTTCAATTGCAGTGCCTTTAGACAAAAAACCTACAGGAGCTTCTCTGATTTATATGTTAACATCTATATGCTTATAAATAAAATTGCTGATTGAAAGATTGGTGAAAAAAGTCAGGGCCTCCTTAGCAGTATTCAACATTTTATTAGAGTCTGAAGAAATGTGATCTTCCTCTCGCCAGCAACAACTCAATTGACCAGAGTAGAATCACTAAACAATAAAAGGTTCCAAAGAACACACCTGAATAAAGGTTATTACAGTTATTAAAGTAGCAATGTAAAGATACCTACAATTATTACCCCACAACACGCTGCTGTGTTCAAGACCTGAGTCAAGAGGGGGGCCCATAGCTCATCATCCATCCTGAACAAGTCCGGAGGGATCCCATCAGGAACTGGGACCTTATTCCGCGTTAGTGCACATATGCCCTTAGTTACTTCATCCAGAGTAAAAACCGCAGGAACCTGCCCCAGCTATATAGCTACCATATGCTCGCCCTCCGCCACCTCCCCAAAATTATAGACATCTACAAAATGGTCTACCTATTGGTGTTCTGATATGTGGGTACATACAGCCGGATCTGTCCCATTTGTAAAACATTGCCAATTTACTACCCTCCAGAAAAGGGAGCTATCTCCACTTCGCTTGCCTGGATTAGTTCCCAACAGACTAGTTCCTGCAAGATATGTTTTCCCCTTGGCTAAGGCCTGCTTATAGACCTGCCTAAAGACTATCACAAGGCTCCTATCTCTTGGGACCTGCTTCAGGGCCGTCTTCAACTGCTGAAGTCACTTGGAGCAGGCCCCATCAAACCATTTTTAGTCTTGCCCTCCCACATGGGTGGATGGCACGGACAATAGCTCCTTGACTTTGCAGGCAATTCTCTCAAATGTTTGCAGGACGTCCTTCTCGAAGGCATCTGCATCCAAACCGATTGATAAATCCTCGGCAGTGCTGGAAAAGAGGGAAACTTTAATAAGCAATGGATCCACCTGGTCAACGAGGTAAAGCCCTCTAAGACCCCCAGCCCGTGGTCGAGCAGAATCCCTGAAACCCTCCAATTATAAAAACAGGACTTTGAAGAGGTATACTGTTTCAGTCAGCCTTGCGTTTCATTTGTGGTTACAGGTAGTTGGCCTATTTGAGGTTCTGGTTCTGCTAGCTTTTATTCTACAATCAGCTTTTCACAGGAACTTCTATGTTGTGGTACTGGTGTCTTTCCTTAATTTCGTCTGGGTGGCAAAATGGAGCCAAGTCAAGTTAGGATTTATATAGCGCACTACTCACCCAGAGGGTCTCAAGGCGCTTGGAGGAAGGAGATGTTTGTTACTTATCAAATAGCCAGGTTTTGAGTTGTTTTCTGAAGGAGAGGTGGTTCTGTGTGAGGCGGAGGTGGGTGGGGAGAGAATTCCATGTTTTGGCCGCTAAGTAGGAGAAAGATCTTCCTCCCATGGTGGATCTTTGGATGCGTGGAATCGCGGCGAGGGCTTTATTGGACGACCGTAGTTGGCGTGTGGGGGAGTAAAAGGTCATGCGCGTGTTGAGGTATTTAGGTCCTAGGTCGTAGAGGGCTTTGTGTGCGTGGGTGAGGAGACGGAACGTTATTCTCTTGTTGACGGGGAGCCAGTGAAGGTCTCTCAGGGGACCGGATATGTGATTGTGGCGGGGGAATGTCTAGGATGAGTCTGGCGGAGGCGTTCTGAATGCGTTGGAGTTTTTTCTGTACTTTGGCTGTGGTACCGGCGTAAAGGGTGTTTCCGTAGTCCAATCGGCTAGTGACAAGTGCTTGGGTGACCGTCTTTCTTGTTTCAGTGGGGATCCAGCGGAAGATCTTTTTGAGCATACGTAGGATGTTAAAGCATGATAATGAGATGGCGTTGACTTGTCTGGACATCGAGAGGGAGGAGTCCAGGATGAAGCCCAAGTTGCGTGCGTGGTCCGTTGGTTTGGGTGCGCTTCCTAGGGCTGGTGGCCACCAAGAGTCGTCCCAAGCGGAGGGGGATGATCCTAGGATGAGGACTTCCGTCTGAATTCAGTTTTAGACGGCTGTTCTTCATCCACTCGGCTACGTCTTTCATCCCATCGTGTAGGTTGGTTTTGGCGGTGCTTGGGTCTTTAGTGAGGGAGAAGATCAGCTGTGTGTCGTCAGCGTAGGAAATAATGTTGAGGTTGTGTTGGCGTGCGATGGATGCGAGGGGGCTCATGTAGACGTTGAAGAGGGTGGGGCTGAGCGAAGATCCTTGTGGTATGCTGCAGATGACTTCGGAGGCCTCTGATCTGAAGGGGGGGGAGGCGGACTCTCTGGGTTCTTCCGGCGAGGAATGATATGATCCAATCCAATGCTTTTCCTTGTATCCCGACGTTGCTGAGGCGTTGTACAAGGGTGGTATGACAGACCGTGTCGAATGCTGCAGAGAGGTCCAGAAGGATGAGGGCAGCTGTTTCTCCGTTGTCAAGTAGTGTTCGAATGTCGTCTGTGGCTGCGATGAGGGCGGTCTCGGTGCTGTGTTTGGCTCAGAAGCCGGACTGTGAAGGGTCGAGGGAGCCGTTGGACTCGAGTAAGGCGGCGAGCTGATTGTTGACGGTTTTCTCAATGACTTTGGCAGGGAATGGGAGGAGCGAAATGGGGCGGTAGTTCTTAAGTTCGGTAGGGTCTGCTGTCTGTTTTTTCAGGAGGGCGCTGAGTTCGGCATGTTTCCAGCTTTCCGGGAAGGTAGCGGTGTTGAGGGAGCAGTTGATGATATCCCGGAGATGGGGTGCGATGATGGAGTTGGCTTTGTTGAAGATGTGGTGGGGGCATGGGTCGGTTGGCGATCCGGAGTGGATGGAGTTCATCAAGCGGATGGTGTCTTCAGTGCTGATTGGGTTCCAGGCGCAAAGGATGGTGGTGGGGGGCTTCAATTCGGAGGTAAGTGGGGTGGACTGGTCGTCGAAGCTGTTATGTATGTCGGCGATTTTTCTGTGGAAGAACGAGGCTAGAGAGTCGCAGAGGTCTTGAGAGGGAATGATGTCGTTGGTGGCGGCGCTGGGATTGGTAAACTCTTTGACGATGTTGAACAGTTCCTTGCTGTTGTGGGCGTTGTTGTCGAGTCGATCCTTAAATGCTGATTTCTTGGAGGATCTGATCAGCTGGTGGTGTTTGCGGGTGGCATCCTTGAGGGCGGTCATGTTGTCTGTGGTTGGGTTTTTTCTCCAGGCCTTCGAGGGTGCGGCAGTTCTTTTTGGAGTTTTTAAGGTTGTCATTGAACCAGGGGGCTTTTTTGCTACCTGGCTTGTTATGATGGTTTTTCAAGGGTGCTAATTCGTCAGCGCTGTGGGTGATCCATTGTGTGAGGTGGATGGCTGCTTGATTTGGGTCCGATGATTTGATGGGAGGGTTTTGGTATAGCGATGTGGTGAGCTGGTCGGTGGTAATTTTGTTCCAGTTTCTACGGGGCATTGGTTGTGGGTCGGTGTCTTTCGGTAGTTGAAGTGGATGCATCTGTGGTCTGTCCAATGGAGTCCTGTGGCGTGGTTGAAGGAGATGTGCTTGCTGGAGGAGAAGATTGGGTCGAGCGTGTGTCCGGCGTGGTGGGTGGGGATGTTTACTAGTTGTTTGAGTCCGAGATTGGCGAGATTGTCCAGCAGGGTGGTGGTGTTGCTGTCGTTGTTTTTCTCCAGGTGGAAGTTGAGGTCTCCTAGTAGAATGTAGTCCTTGGAGGGAAGGGCGTGTGGGCTGATGAAGTCTGAGATGTCTTTGCTAAATTGTGTGCGGGGTCCTGGTGGTCTATAGATGAGGGTGCCTCTGAGTGTGGTCTTAGGGTCGATGTGAATCTGGAAGTGAAGGTGTTCGGCGGTTACGAGGTTGTCGTCGGAACTGGTTGTGATGCGGATGGTGTTTTTATGGACGAGGGCGATGCCCCCTCCAGTCTGGTTGATGCGGTCCTTTCGGATGATTTTGTAGCCGTCTGGGATGGCTATGGCGATTGTCGGGCGCTGAGGAGGCGTTCACCAAGTTTCTGTAAGGAAGGCGACGTCCGGTGAAGTGGTGTCTAGTAGGTTCCATAGTTCAGTGGCGTGTTTGTGGACCGAGCGGGTGTTGAGCAAGATGCACTTCAGGTGGTTAGTGTCGGAGCTTAGTTTGGCGTTGGTGGGTTTCGTGTGGGTCCTGATGCAGTCGAACTTGCTGGAGTGGCAGGTGAAAGGTCCATGGGTGTGTCCTGGAGCGGCTTGGTGGCAGTCTGGGAGACGTCCTGTGTTGAGTGCAGAGAGGGTTGCGGTGTCGTACGTTATGCGGGTGGAGTAGATTTTACGGGGGGGCAGGGGGTCTGGCGCTGGGCGCGGTCCAGGTACGGACGGGCGTAGACGGGCTTACCTTTGGCGCGCCGGACGCTGCACGCAAATGCATCTGTCATATGCGGAGAGTGGAGGGGGGCGGAGCGAGGGAGGAGCAGCTGGGAGGCGGGAGCGGGGTGGAGAGACGGGCTACGAGGCACAACAACAAGATGGCAGCAAAAGCAAAACCGAAACAGGACGAGATTGGGGCACAATGTGGAATATCGCTATGGGCAGTGGCACCGGCACAATCAGGCACTAATTATTTATTTATACCCAGCAATGCGAGCGCTACGATATTAAACTGGCAAAAATACTTTTAAAGGCAATGCACAAATTAATTCTTGGCACAAATACTTTAAAGGCAATGCGAGCAATGCACAGATTAATTCTTGGCAGCAGTGAGCAATAGAGCGCTACGATACTGAAGCAGGCACAAATTATCTTAAAAGCAATGCGAGCAAAGCACTACGATACCCAAGAGACCAGGGAGCGACCGCTTCTGAGAGAGTCAGGACGGTCACAGCGCTTCTGCAGACGGTACGAGCCTTAGCTATCAGTGGGAGGGAGGAGCAGCTGGGAGGCGGGAGCGGGGTGGAGAGACGGGCTACGAGGCACAACAACAAGATGGCAGCAAAAGTAAAACCGAAACAGGACGAGATTGGGGCACAATGTGGAATATCGCTATGGGCAGTGGCACCGGCACAATCAGGCACTAATTATTTATTTATACCAAGCAATGCGAGCGCTACGATATTAAACTGGCACAAATACTTTTAAAGGCAATGCGAGCAATGCACAAATTAATTCTTGGCACAAATACTTTAAAGGCAATGCGAGCAATGCACAGATTAATTCTTGGCAGCAGTGAGCAATAGAGCGCTACGATACTGAAGCAGGCACCAATTATCTTAAAAGCAATGCGAGCAAAGCACTATGATACCCAAGAGACCAGGGAGCGTGGGGAGCGACCGCTTCTGAGAGAGTCAGGACGGTCACAGCGCTTCTGCAGACGGTACGAGCCTTAGCTATCAGTGGGAGGGAGGAGCAGCTGGGAGGCGGGAGCGGGGTGGAGAGACGGGCTACGAGGCACAACAACAAGATGGCAGCAAAAGTAAAACCGAAACAGGACGAGATTGGGGCACAATGTGGAATATCGCTATGGGCAGTGGCACCGGCACAATCAGGCACTAATTATTTATTTATACCAAGCAATGCGAGCGCTACGATATTAAACTGGCACAAATACTTTTAAAGGCAATGCGAGCAATGCACAAATTAATTCTTAGCACAAATACTTTAAAGGCAATGCGAGCAATGCACAGATTAATTCTTGGCAGCAGTGAGCAATAGAGCGCTACGATACTGAAGCAGGCACCAATTATCTTAAAAGCAATGCGAGCAAAGCACTACGATACCCAAGAGACCAGGGAGCGTGGGGAGCGACCGCTTCTGAGAGAGTCAGGACGGTCACCAAATGAAAGATAACAACTGCTTTGATGAAATTTATGTATACAAATTAAAGAATATTTACGGTCAGTGGTGTATGCTTTGCCAGTAGTGTACTGATAGTTGATAGCATCTATCATCGGATCGGGAGGAACGATCCTGATACGGTAGCTCCATTTCACAAGAGGGCAGAAGCAATGTCTTCTCTCTGTACCTGTGGGGCCCGCATAGACCGAAACAAAGATGAGAACATAGTTATTTTCGTACCAGAGCCAAATAGCTGACCGGTACCCTAATAGAACTCAGGGACAGTGTCCAACCTGACCTTATTAAGACAAAGGAATCCTCCGAATTCAATCTTCTGATTGGTCCTGATGAAAGCCGCCTACCTTTCACGGGCGCAAGAAGGCTGAAACATGTAGACCTTGACCTCACTACAAGATGTGATGGATACATTGCACGTCCATCATACACATCTACTTTTCTTTTAACTTTATCCTTGTCTAACTTTTATTAAAGGTCTAATGCTACCCAAGAGGTAACTTTAGACTACTTACACTGTTGTGGATCCCCACGAAAAATCTCTCTGATGGAAAGAGATGACCTCCTGGTTGGAGAAAGGAAGACCTGATGATGATGCTATCAACTATCACTACGCTAGTGGCAAAGCATACCCGTAAATAGTTGTTGAGGATCCCACAGATTGTTTTCAAAAGGATACCTCAAGACACAGCTTCCACTCTCTTTTGATTTTTGCTAACATATGCTTGGGAGCAGAGTGGGGCCTCTTTAACCCTAGCTTCTCCTTCCCCTTCCCTGATATTTACTGAGTACAAATAAAAGTCACCAATTTGAAAGGACAACCTACTGTCAAAAAATACAATGCCCATAACCTTTTGGGGCGGGACCAGCATTATGCCAAAGAGAGAGGCATACTTTCAGAAATTTCCATTTCAATTCTCCCCTAGGCACCCGTACTCCCTCGCGCACTTACCTGTATTGTGATGTGATCAGCTGGCATTCTAGAATGCCAGCTGATAGTAGGGGATTCGACACGTTGTGTGTTACTGCATTGTCCTCCCTTTCTGGTGTGCTGTTACTTCGACACAGAATAAACCTTTCTTCAAGGAAACTGGTGTCCTCATCTTTACATCTGAGTTTATGTTTTTCAAACTTTGGTATTTTCCCATTTAAATTGTTAAGTCAGCACCAAAGAACAGAAGAGATTTAATGAAAGTGGAACATCATGGTGTCAGGATTTTAGCTCTGTAAAAACTGAACTGTATTAAAGTTTTGAGTGAACCAAGATTACCTCACTGAAAAGTGATCAGTATTTTACTGCTAAATGAAGACCGAAAACAAAACTAAACATGTTACATCTACTAATGACACTTTGGGCAAAATAAATTCAGCAAAATGTTAGTTTTGTTGGATAACTTGTCAAGACGCAGCGAGAGCAACAGTCTATTTGTAAATGACTATTTTGATTGATTGATTGATTTTAAAACTTGTATAGCGCTTACTGTCACCCCACGGGTATCCTGGCGTACGTGGTATCTTTTCTACCCCAATATTAAATACACTATAGAGAAATTAGCTTGCTGGCAATAATACTTTGTTGCGGGTAGGAGGTCTGTTCAGAGGATGAGGCAGATGACTTAGGGATGCGCTAATAGGTGTACCTCTAGGGTGGGGGCTGTGTGGTGTGTCTCAGACGGTCAAAGTGGATAGGTGTGCATCATTGGATAGCTATAACAGGCAGCTTTGCTGGGGGAGGGGTCTTATGCTTTGCCATTTCTATTTTTTCCCATGCTACAAAGGGTACCAGCAGGAAGTTTCTTTACCCTTTAATACTTGCACTGCAACAATACCTTGTTTTATCAGCAATGGGAGCTGGAACTGGCTAAATTATATAACCCAGATTTTTTTGGGGCGAGTGACATACAGACTAAAAGACAATGAGCATTCTATTGTTTTACATGGACCTTTACTGTAAGTTCTACAGCGCCTCATCAGGGGTAGTAAGTATTATGTAAATGCAATTCCAATTAAATTTTGTCCTTTTTGTATCTACTTCTGATTTGATTTTGATTTGATTTGGTATTTCTAAAGTGCACGATTGCCCTGGGGCGTCTTATGGTTAAGCTGATTGAGAAATTGTTATATTGTGCTTTTCTTCTCCTTCCAAGTATATTCAAGTACATGACAATAATTTCTATTGTTCCTTTTGTTGCATTAATTGTAATAAACACTGTAGGAAAAGGATGAAAGAATAATAAAATGTTATAGTTGAGTTAAGAGCATGGTGCAATCAACTGAAGACATGTAGTATAGTCAACATACCCAATCTTTGTGCAAAAGAAGATGATGTGGTATCTGAGCTGTCTCCTAGGATACACGTAGCCACTGGAATAGAGTCCTGAAAACAAAGCAAGTTATATGGTCATTTCTCTGCAGCTGTAGAGAAAAGTTGCTGAAAATTCTGTCTAAGTCCCATGTGATTATGTTTTGTTAACAACAGAAGTTGTCATTCTGCATTAGAAAGTAAACCAACGTATTTTAAAACTGATCTGGAAGGACGTTAGACACATGAATTTAGCACCTACTTCAAATTGGATTGTTTTTATGTCCCAGTTAACACACTGCTATTATTGTATTCCCCTCCTATTAATTTTTCCTCAGTGGGAATAAAGTAGCTCTGGTCTTTTTTAAAATTCATAAGAGTAACCTGAACAATACCACACTATAACAAATTGGTAAAAGCACAGGTCGTCTATTTCACCTCAGCCACTGGCTTACCAAGAAAAAACAACTATAGAATATGTTATGTTTTTTAAACTTATAAACCGCATTACTACCCTGAGGCGTCTAAGCGCTATAACAGAATTGGTACAAGTATCAGGACTTCTGTCACTACATTTGCTGCTTTGCTGATTGAAGCACACTGAACCCCATGTCAGAGATGAACTCACAGAAAGGCAATCAGCGGAGAATGAAAAAAGAGAGACTAGCAGGTAAGAGACACCATACATCTTTCTTTTTTATACAAGCAAACACTCACAAAAATCGAAACCCAGGAAACAAATGAGAACAAAATAGCAGGGTACAAGACTCAAGAAAAACTCTACACATAATCTCGGAGAGAACCAAGTTTCTTGCAATTTCATGTCCCTCTTATGCGAACATGATTTCCAACGTCAACAGACCTTCCAGCTGCCCCACCATCCGCCTGCTGTTTTTCAACTTCTCAGATTGCTCTCTCTTACCAGAAATGGCAGCTTCTAATCACACTATCAATCTTCTGAGATTCCAAATTCTGCCAACAGCCACCTTGATTGCATCATTAAAAAGCCTGATGACTTTCCTGGGCTCAGTAAATTTTGACCATGGCTTGCCTTTGACCCATTCACCAGCCTTGGCCTTTAATTCCCCAGCCTTGACCTTGATTTCCCCAACAACATGTCTGTAATCAAAGTCTTTCTTCCTCCACATTATTTTCCAGCTCATATCTCTTCCAATCACCCTCCACTGAAACACTCATCCAAACCCTTGTTCCACTCCATCCATGCTCTTACCAGTTTAGTTTTGGATTTTTGTCCTCTGAATCACTCTAAGAGCGAATGTCGAAGACTTGAGAAGCAAGGCAATTGGCAACCAAATGCCTCTGAACCACTTTCTTCCAATCAAGAGGACTGGACTGTGCCACTTGTAAACTCTCCTTGATAGTTTGGTTAAACCTATCTACTATCTAATTGGGTTAAACCTATCTACTTGGTCTTAGGATCATAGAAAGAGGATTTCTTATTAGCAAGACGACACAATAGTAACCTCTCTTCCATTTCACACAAACAAAATAGAACACCATTGTCTGTCAAAATACTAGGAAGAACTGCCTTGTGTCTAAATAGGCCTTCAAGAAAGCTTATCACTGCTCCAGAAGATATGCCACTGGCACATGCAATCTCTGACCATCTAGAGAACATATCCATAGCTACAAATAAGTATGGAGTATAATTTTTACCACTCAGAAGATGCAATATCTAAGGTAACTTCTTGCCAGGACCCATTGGGCAATGATCTACAGTACATTGGGCAGGAGGCGTCTTGGACTTTATCACTCTCCATACACTCCCCGACTCTCTTACTATTTCTAAACCAAGTCCAGGGCACCAAAAATCTGAGTGGATTCTCTCCCTAGATTTCACTATCCCTAGAGCAAAGTCAAAGATTTTATTACACAATCCATATGGAGCTACCAATCGACTGCCTCTGTGTGCTGACCCATTATGCGCTGACAGCTCATCTCTGACCACTCAATATGATCTTTAAACATCAAAGACTCTTGTTTCTGGCCATGCCGCTTTAAAAAACAGGAATAATGCCTAGTCTTGTGCAGCTTCACTCTTCCAAAGATAGCGCCCCCCCTGATCCCCCCCCCACCCACCCACCACACAGACACTATCTCTAATACACACTTCATTCTCTACGAAAACACTCTCACCAACCTCCTCCTTCATCAATCTGGACAGTCAGCTGCATTATTTTTTACTCCTGGAATGTACCCCACATTGAACGTATATTCTTTCAACATAACAGCCCATTTCCTTATCGTGGAGGAAACCATGTCTAAAACTTTCTTGGAGAAAATCTTCAGCAGTTTACGGTCAGTCCAAACTGCATCTATACTGCCCTCAATAACCACCTGAATATCTTGATGGTACAACAGACCGCCCACGTCTCCTTTTTGATGATGGAATAATTGACTACCGACTCTAGAAAAACAAGGGGGGACCCTTAAGGTAGCTTTGGACCGAGGGTACGAATCAATAGTAAAAGGAACAGAGGTCCAGAGCACTTTCAAAAATAAAAATTAATGGATGCTAGACAGACCATAGTAGGCTGCTGTTAGATTGTCCATGTCCAGCCGGACATGGAGTTTATTAATATACAGTAATCAAGAGATTCATAACATTTCAATTTAGAAACAGGGTTTCAGAAATGACGGGCACAATCCTGTGCTTAACTCAGGACAGAAAGTAAAGAGAGATATAGTTGGTAAAGAAAAGAGGAGATTTTTCAGGCAAAGAAGAGTAGAGCAGACTGGTGCACTTTTTAAATCAATATTGCAAGTGTATACCAGAGTAGTACATACAGAAATTGGTACAAAAATAGTGACACTGTATGACTACTTAAAAAGGTCGACGTTTCGATCCCGCGCTGTAAATTACATAGGGATCATCATCAGGACTTTATAAAATTACTGTGCCTGGTTTGAACATTGATGCGCCTCTGGGCTGTGGGGTGGGCTCAAATTGGAACCGAATGTATCCGTAGTGCGGTCCGCAAATCATAGAATTAAAGGATTATTTTGCTTCGCTTCCGAGTGAAGGTAAACTACCGGCACGGTTGGCACGGTGTTTCTGTTGAGAATAAACAATATTAGGGTGTGAGAGACCTTACGCTGGTGACAGCAACAATCGGGGAGAGAAGGCAAGAATGATTACCTTTAGAATTCAAAAAATTCAATTCCGGAGTAGTGAGAAACCGGAATGGGAGTGGCGACACGAATGCTTCGTGGTTTCCGGGGAGGTTCACGGATAGACTCCGTGAACAAGGGCACAATGGTCCTGTGGATAAGGCAGCGGTCCTTCAATGGTTAGATCCGCAGAATGGCGGAACGATGTCCGTCGGAGTTGTGCAAGCTGGCACGACCGTCTACTGCAGTAGACGGTCGTGCCAGCTTGCACAACTCCGACGGACATCGTTCCGCCATTCTGCGGATCTAACCATTGAAGGACCGCTGCCTTATCCACAGGACCATTGTGCCCTTGTTCACTGAGTCTATCCGTGAACCTCCCCGGAAGAGGAAGTAGGCATCACATTGCAAGTGTAGAAATATTTGATTGGTAGGAATAGATATCATACCCAGGTCGTATTGTGAAAAACAGGTGTGAAACCCAAGCATGAGTTGGTGAACATAATTTGTAAATTGAATACTCATGGCAATAGGGAAGATGTAGCTTCCACTCGCAGTATGGTGGAGTGCTATAGTCATTTCTTGTCCAACTTATCATACACGACGAACAGGTTGCAGGATTTGTGTAGGAAATGTGTATATTCCTGTTATAGTAGTAAAGGGTTAATGAGCTGTTTTGCTTCAGGTGAAAGGGTGTGACAAAGTCAATTGCATGTGCCTGTAGGGCATTGATAGATGCCGTAGTCAATTATTCCTTAGGAAAAGGAACAGAGGTCCAGAGCACTTTCAAAAATAAAAATTAATGGATGCTAGACAGACCATAGTAGGCTGCTGTTAGATTGTCCATGTCCAGCCGGACATGGAGTTTATTAATATACAATTTATTAATATACAATATACATCGAAACGTTGACCTTTTTAAGTAGTCATACAGTGTCACTATTTTTGTACCAATTTCTGTATGTACTACTCTGGTATACACTTACAATATTGATTTAAAAAGTGCACCAGTCTGCTCTACTCTTCTTTGCCTGAAAAATCTCCTCTTTTCTTTACCAACTATATCTCTCTTTACTTTCTGTCCTGAGTTAAGCACAGGATTGTGCCCGTCATTTCTGAAACCCTGTTTCTAAATTGAAATGTTATGAATCTCTTGATTACTGTATATTAATAAACTCCATGTCCGGCTGGACATGGACAATCTAACAGCAGCCTACTATGGTCTGTCTAGCATCCATTAATTTTTATTTTTGAAAGTGCTCTAGACCTCTGTTCCTTTTACTAAGGAATAATTGACTACGGCATCTATCAATGCCCTACAGGCACATGCAATTGACTTTGTCACACCCATTCACCTGAAGCAAAACAGCTCATTAACCCTTTACTACTATAACAGGAATATACACATTTCCTACACAAATCCTGCAACCTGATCGTCTTGTATGATAAGTCAGACAAGAAATGACTATAGCACTCCACCATACTGCGAGTGGAAGCTACATCTTCCCTATTGCCATGAGTATTCAATTTTCAAATTATGTTCACCAACTCATGCTTGGGTTTCCACAATCGGGGAGAGAAGGCAAGAATGATTACCTTTAGAATTCAAAAAATTCAATTCCGGAGTAGTGAGAAACCGGAATGGGAGTGGCGACACGAATGCTTCGTGGTTTCCGGGGAGGTTCACGGATAGACTCAGTGAACAAGGGCACAATGGTCCTGTGGATAAGGCAGTAAACGACCGTCTACTGCAGTAGACGGTCGTGCCAGCTTGCACAACTCCGACGGACATCGTTCCGCCATTCTGCGGATTTAACCATTGAAGGACCGCTGCCTTATCCACATGACCATTGTGCCCTTGTTCACGGAGTCTATCCGTGAACCTCCCCGGAAACCACGAAGCTTTCGTGTCGCCACTCCCATTCCGGTTTCTCACTACTCCGGAATTGAATTTTTTGAATTCTAAAGGTAATCATTCTTGCCTTCTCTCCCAGATTGTTGCTGTCACCAGCGTAAGGTCTCTCACACCCTAATATTGTTTATCCTCAACAGAAACACCGTGCCAACCGTGCCGGTAGTTTACCTTCACTCGGAAGCGAAGCAAAATAATCCTTTAATTCTATGAATTGCGGACCGCACTACGGATACATTCGGTTCCAATTTGAGCCCACCCCACAGCCCAGAGGCGCATCAATGTTCAAACCAGGCACAGTAATTTTATAAAGTCCTGATGATGATCCCTATGTAATTTAGAGTGCGGGATCGAAACGTTGACCTTTTTAAGTAGTCATACAGTGTCACTATTTTTGTACCAATTTCTGTATGTACTACTCTGGTATACACTTGCAATATTGATTTAAAAAGTGCACCAGTCTGCTCTACTCTTCTTTGCTTGAAAAATCTCCTCTTTTCTTTACCAACTATATCTCTCTTTACTTTCTGTCCTGAGTTAAGCACAGGATTGTGCCCGTCATTTCTGAAACCCTGTTTCTAAATTGAAATGTTATGAATCTCTTGATTACTGTATATTAATAAACTCCATGTCCGGCTGGACATGGACAATCTAACAGCAGCCTACTATGGTCTGTCTAGCATCCATTAATTTTTATTTTTGAAAGTGCTCTGGACCTCTGTTCCTTTTACTAAGGAATAATTGACTACGGCATCTATCAATGCCCTACAGGCACATGCAATTGACTTTGTCACACCCATTCACCTGAAGCAAAACAGCTCATTAACCCTTTACTACTATAACAGGAATATACACATTTCCTACACAAATCCTGCAACCTGTTCGTCTTGTATGATAAGTTGGACAAGAAATGACTATAGCACTCCACCATACTGCGAGTGGAAGCTACATCTTCCCTATTGCCATGAGTATTCAATTTACAAATTATGTTCACCAACTCATGCTTGGGTTTCACACCTGTTTTTCACAATACGACCTGCGTATGATATCTATTCCTACCAATCAAATATTTCTACACTTGCAATGTGATGCCTACTTCCTCGCTCCACTAGCCTTTCTTGCAGCAACGAAAGAAGTCAGCCATTTAGTAGACTCAACAGATGAAATAACCCAGCCAACTTTCCAGCTCCAGGAGTACAGCATCCTAAATTCCCAGAGACATGCTAAAACCGTAGATACACATGCAACTTCTCGTGCTTTAAGACTGATGCGGTGAACGTAATTAATCATGCACTCTCAGTCTTTGGAGAACACATCAGGAACCATACTAGAAAAACCTGCACATCCCTCCATCGTTTGGCACATAGACTTGTGGTTGGCAATTGGGATCGAAGAAGAAACCTGATTTTGGTGGTGCGAGCTTAAAAGTCTGTCTTTATACTTAATCATACCCATAAAATATCCCTGCATCTTGATTTCCAGCCCAAAATACTCTCGAGGCCTAATGGTGATACAGTGTAGAGCCGTCTTTGGAGTTAAAACAAACAAAAAAAAAAGAGCTTGTACACTTTCTCCAAAATTATACTTAACATGGAGCAAGGGTCCATCATAATATTTAACTGTGCACTATCTATTGACACCTCATCAATAGCATTTACTAAAATTATTTCTCCCATTTGCATTACAGCTTCTTTGGAAAACTTCTTCACTGTCAAGTCCCTGGGTGACTAGTCAAAACTAAGACACCATTTTATGAAATGCCCTCTGTACCCACACTTGTTGCACACAAAACACTGTAAAGGACACTCCATATTATTAGCCATGTGCCCTACTTGCCCACATCTAAAGTACAGACCGTTAAACTTCACAATCGATTTACTCCCTCCCCTCATATCAACAGTACTCACTTCAGTCCTCACATCCTTCTCCTTTCTCAACTCATTCACACAGCTCCTCATCATATGCTCTACCCTTTTTGATATTAAGATGACGTCCTCAAGAGGTGGATCGTCCTTGAGCCAAAGATCTTCACAAATTTTGTAATTTGTGCAGTCCAAAAGAAATTGATACCTAATACGTTCCTCTACTGGTGCTTCAAACTTGCATATTTCTACTAATCTTCTTAGAACAGTGATGCACGCCTCAACTGACTTGCAGTCCTTTTCAACCCTGTACTCAAAATATAGATTTCTAAGAAACAGCTTACGCATGGCAAGTAGTGCAAATCAAGTCTTCATGTTCATTGAGCCCTTGTTTTTCCCATTGGATCAGCTCTGGCATGTTCTATAAGCGGGGGCGGTATGGTTAGGCAGGCACTTGGGAAATGGGCGAAGGGCAGGTAGCCGAGCTCCAGTGGTGGGCTGTTTTTTTGGGCAGCCTGGGGGCAGTCTAAGCTTTTAGGATGCCGCCAGCGGCCCAGTGGGTGCCTGAGTGGCCTTTCTAGAGGCAGACGGGCAAAGGTATCACTCCCTTTCTCTCGCTGGGCCAGCCTATTAATGTATGCTGATTGAGCGGGCAGGGGACCTGAGCAGAAGTTGTCTCGCTTGCATTCATGTGTGGCTAGGCAGTGTGAAATAATCTGTGCATTTTGTTTATCTAAGTGAAATTACTAAAACATGCACCCACCCCCTTTCTTTTCATAAAACTTCGCTGAAGAAGTGTTTTGTGGAAAGGCAATATGCAAATGTGGGCCACTATTTTTTGGTGTGCCCAGGACAATTTTTTATCCCAATCCAACCCTGTCCGTAGGGGCTCTTTCCCCTCTGCCTGCAGAGTATGTAATAACAATACAAGATTCCTTTCCACGCTCAAACTAGTTAAGATATAATTTTGGAAAACCTTCTTCCACTTAGCCAACCTACTGGGCAGCTCATCAGCAAGAGCCAAGAAGAATGGAGGGAGAGACACATTCTGCATGGAGGCTTCCTAAATGTCCGAATACCGAGACTTCAACAGAAAGCAAGAGTGCCCAAATGGAGTGGAAAAGATTTCCTTTTAAATTCAGTCCACCACAGGTGCCACTATGCGCAAAACATGTGCAAGGAAGCACACCCTTTAAAGCATTTTTATGGCAATAACAGGCTTTCTGCTAAGTTTTTACAAGTGTGCCTGTTACCATAATGAGTCTACTGCATTCAGTACATTTCTGTCAATATCTTGTCTGACTCAGTATAGTTAACAGAAGATGGTGTGCCTGCACACCTCTTGCTTTAAGCACCCTAGGTGCAGACACAAATTACAGAGAAATCTTTAAGAAATACAACTGCCGTGTTTAGGCATGCCTGTCACTGTTAATTCAAAACACCTCAAGAAGCCAGAGAAAACGGATTACAAGACACCACAGTGCAGGCGGTGCCAGCTAGGTCAACCAATGGGCAGTATATCAACTTGACAAGATGGCGGCAATGATGTCATGTTCCACGACGTAACTTCTTTTGATGGTGGATAGGCTTCTTCCAGTATATATCACTCTTCACTGAGCATTGTGCTTTTACTGCTTGAGACCCAGTAGACACTGCTTGATGGACCTGCCTTCCTCAGATGTCCCCTGCTGTACATTGGGCTTCCTACTGTTCCTCTTCCTGTAATGCAGATGCGTTCCACTGCCAAACTACACTGTTTTCTCCCTTTTCACTCAAACACAGCTCACCGTCTGTGTAGCTTCGTTTATGCAGGTCGGGGCACTTGGATCAACTGTATCAGTATCAGCCAGCAGCATCTGCATTAGTGCAGTCCATTGGTTATGAACTGCCTGTCAATGCTAATAAGTTCTTCCTTGGCCTGCTATATTGTGTGGAGGTAGATTTCACAGACGAACCCATACCAGTGAAATATAGCACACTACAACAAACTGGTAACAGCGAGAGTACTTTATTCCACCTCAGCTGCAGGCTTATTAATAGCTGTCAACCTCAGAACATCAGTTCACATCCCATTCCAAAACTCCACTTGAGAGATGAAGTCATGCAAAGGGAGCTAGCATAGAATGAAAGAAGACTAGAAGGTACCCAAGGGGAAAAACTGATCTGATATGCTCTACAGAGGGTGTCCGACAAGGGTGTATCTTAGCCCCTTTCCTGTTCTTAATCTACACAAATGGTTTGGAGGCATCTTTATTAAGTAGAGAGCTTGATTTTCCTACAATTGGCAGCAAGTCCGTTCCTTTATTATCTTATGCAGACGATAAAGTGTTCATAGTAACAACAGCTAATAGCCTTCAGAAAACCCTCAATATTTTATTGATTTTATTTCCTCACTCGACCTAACAGTCAATTTTATCAAATCGTGTATCATGGTATTGGCCTTAAGACCACAAAAAAACTAGAACTTTGTCATACGGGACAAGGGAATAGAAAAGGTAGACCACTTCATGTACCCAGGGAATTTATTTCCTAACAAGTTGAATTGGGACCCACTTGTCACAGCAAGAGCCCATTATACAAACAGGGCCGTGGATGGGTTATTTTGTTTTGCATGTAAATTAGGACACAAGCCTGTGAGGGAACTAATTGCCCTATATAAAGCCAAATGCCTCTCTATTGGAACTAAGGCTCCCTGTTTTTCGTTTTTACTGATTTTTATAGGTAAATACAGACAGAAAACATTTACTTTCCTGTCTATATTTATTTTTAAATGTGGATAAAAACAGAAATTGGGTTGCTTTTTGAGTAATTCTAAATACTGTCTGCCGTGACTGCCAGGCCAATAGCTGTGTGGATTGATAGGTAAGGGGGCTAAAAAAGAAAGGAATTTTTGTAAAGAGGCTTTAATAGCAGTAGATATGTACAAGGTTGATACTGAAATGTGCAGATTTTCTTATAAGTGCATTGATTAATCTTAGGTGTTTACAACATTTAAACCTGGTAGGCATTCAAGCATGAGGTCATATTTACCGGTTAAAAAATGTGGAAATATACTAATTTCAGCTTTATTTTTCCAGAAAAACAAAAATAAATATGGATAAATAAAGATAAAATTAGCAAAAAATAAATATGGATAAATACAGACGGAAATGTCAAAAAAATAAATACCATAAAACCGGGAGCCTTAATTGTAACATATGGGGCAGGGGTGCGAGGACATCATAAAAGCCGTCGGCTACAAACATTGGAAAATGAATTCACCAAAAGGTTATTGATTACCACGAATAGTGCCCCCACCCGTCTATGTCACAAGGAACTGGGACTAGAGTTTATAGAGAATAGCATAGCTAGCGTCCCTTTGTTTTTTATGGGCATAAATTTGGCTGTCTGAAGAACACATTTTTTCACGAGAAGTAATTGTAGACTGCCAAAACTTGGCCAATGCCCTAAAAATAGCATGGCTCCACTTCTTGAGGGGCAAATATCAGGAGATAGGGTTCGACCACTTTTATGACAACCCTGAAAGTATCCCACTGAAAGCTAAAGCCATTATTAAAGAGGCAATTTACTTCAGGGCCAACACACGCTATCTTGAACAAGATGAGATAGGCCTACCACGGATGTCCCTCGTCCCATTGCTATATTATCTAACTTTTACAACTGATCTGCAGGCTAGATTTCATTTAATCAGATTCCGTTTACGCACTGTGCACTTTTTGTTGGCATTTCCACGTCAAAGAGGGTGGGCTGACAAGCTAATACCTTGTCCGCGTGACAACTCTACATGCCAAAGCACTATGCACTTAATTCTATTCTGCACCTTATACAAAACGGCGAGGAGTAAATTCTTAGTGCCGTTATTAAGGAGAATCTGCCCCTGCACATACATTGATGGTTTTAACTTCCTGCACACATTGGCTACCCCTGATACCTGCATTGCGGTAGCCAATTACATAAAGGTTTCTACGGCTATTAGAAAACGCTACAAGAGCTTCCATACAACAAATGGTTTTATTTCATGCCGTCTTAAAACGTTCACTGTAGATTTAAAATCTTATGCTTGGGGAATTTTATGAACTGTGTAATACCATGCTAATTCAATTCAATGTGTAAAGAATGTTATGTTCCCAGAATTTTATGAATTGTCTTTTTATCTTATTGCTTATAATTGTTTTAAATACTGTGTTAATTTTATCATAAACTTTAATGGTTCTTTGAACCCAAATAAAGTTATTCTTGACTGACTGACTGACTAGAAGGTAAAAGATAGCTCATAACAATTGCTATGAGCCAAACTGCAAGCTAAAAGCCACTGGAGTTTTTCATAATGCTCCAAGCCTGAAACTCATTCTCTTTTGATTTCCACGTTTGAGGCTGTTAAAATCCTTCACATTTATTTCACTCTATTTCACTCTAAGACCATTCATCAATCATGAACACCTGATGGTAAGAGCAACCATTACATCCAAACTAGGGGAAACAACTACTTTCATATGGAAGGTACCCAGATGTTGCTCTCCTCTTCCAGTTTTCAGAATGTTAATGACCCATCAAGTCTAGTTAGAACATAATACATAAATCTTTAGATATCTGCTGAGCTATCAGGCCCAGGCTTAGCGAAATGATTTCAGATTCAATTTGATATTTCATGGAACTAATAAACTATCTTGGATAGGCATATTATCATGAGAAGGTTTGCTGTACGCCGTTCACTCGATGGTTTGAAAGCCAAAGGATGTGTAATTATTAATTTAGTTAGCAGCAATAAAATTTTGCGCACAATTTTTTTTTTAACAAAAATTGTACATTACACGAGGGTCACATGGGGTGGTTAACATAGACCAAAAATGTGTGACTGTTGTATGGACTGGCTCCACTGTGTTAACGCTAATAAAGAAGACAATCATCTTTATCCCGGTCTAAATCTAGTGAAAAAAATAAAAACAAAAATCTACATATTTACAGCTATTGAGGGATATGTCCCAAGCAGACAAGAAATGTGGGGGGAAACCTACATTTTGGCTGTTGCAGGAGTTCAATCAGAGCTTTGAGTGTGTGGAAGGGGATAAATGGGTAGATTTCTCATATGCTTAATACTTGACACAATGCTTGATGTCTGTAGTAGCAGTGAAAGATTCCACTCACATAGTAGACAGACTAGAACGGGGAGCATCAAGGTGTCGGGGGAGGTGGGATGATCGTTTCAGTTCGGAAGAAAGGGATTATTGACGCTCTGTGTTGGATGAGTTCAACTAGAGCCATGCAGTGCTGAATAGCTGAAGACAATTAGGTACAGGAGACAGGCAGTATGATCTGCACAAAGATATTACGAGAAAACGAACTAGGAGATCACGTCATCAAGGCGTGAAGAGAGGCTTGTAAGAAAGGATCCAGGATAGAGCACTGTGCAAACAACTGAAATGATGTGGGTGAGAATAATTTGGAGACAGATGCAACCTAGAAGGAGCACTTAGAGGAAAACCATTTGTGGGCAGAGCCTGTGATGCTTCAGTGTTTAGTGAAGCTTTTGATGTTGGGTGATCCCCAGTGTCAAACTCAGCAGATACAGCAAGGCGATAGAATAAAGGTGATTGTGATGAACTGATGTAGTGAAATTGGATGTGTGCCAAAGTGTAGCTTTGGATGAGTGGAGAATAAGAGACACCTGCTGAAGAGGGCTGAACAAGTTATAGGAGAGAGCTATAGGAGGAGGCAATTAAAAACAAGCATTTACAATGCAATAGGTCTCGCAATCTCGAGCCTTCGGGCCATTGGCACTGTAAATGGCAATGCCTTTTATAAAAAAATTAAAAGGCATTGTCATTTACAAGTAGTCTGTTACTGCACAGTGTCAAGAATGTCAACCCTGCATGTATCATATCAATATGCTTGATATATGTTTTTTTTTTTTTTAAAGTAATATGAGGAAAAAGAAATGTTGGAATGTGTCTTTGTGTATACATATCAAGAATGCGGAACTAAGACACAGCTTTTTATTTTCAGATTTTATTCCTGTCCCCTGCCCAGCATACTACCCTGGCCCTGACGAAGGTGTGGCCACCTTGGCCTTTCACCGAAACGCGCGTCGGCACGTTTTCCCAGGAATACGGCATTTTGTCCTAACTACACCAGGACCCGTACTAATACCATCTGCCTGGATGAACCCCCCGATTTAGGCAACTTACTGAATATCTATTGTTGTCTACGCCAGGACTATATGAATGGAGGAATGAAAGTTGAATGTTCCAATAATAGTTAGAGAAAACCCTTGTGTGAATGAGTGTGGTAGTTTGTTTGAAGTGTGGTCAGTACTGGGCTTATCTTAATTCAGAAAAGAATCTTTGCTATGTGTTTTGTAAAATATCACTTTGACTATTTAATTTATACATGTCTTTCCTTTGAAAATTACAAATAATATATTCAAAAAGAGAAAAATAAAAAATATGTATTTTTACAATATATGTTGGTGAGTCTGTTTGGATTGACCTGGTTCTTGTCCTGTGCAGCTTCAGCCTCTGGGCTAACCACCCCCCCTTCTCCTATCATGTTTGGATCCTCTAGCTAGGACCACTAGAAATATCAGGCAGGGTGCCTTCTCTCCTTCTCTATACAATTGTCATTTACAACACCACAGTCCAAAGTCCCGCAAAAGCAATATCAATTGCATTGCAGAGCGTGGTGTCCATGAAGCCGGCGCCTGACTCATTATTAAAGTTAAAAAACAATAATAAATAAAAAGAAAGAGCGCGTTGTCCCTGAAGTGGGTGCCGCGCTTAACATCAACGTTTTAAAAATAAAATTTCAACTGAGCGCGGTGTCCCTAAAGCAGATGACGCGCTCAGCATGCAAATACAAAAAAAAAGCAGCTGCCACTGTCCCCATCAGTGTCAAACAATATAGTGCTAACACACTTATTTTCTTTTTAAATCGGTTTCATTGTTTTTTAGAATTTTTTTAATGTTGCAATATAACAAGTTATACACAGGTTTCACATACATAATCAATTAGAGCATACTAAAATTGCTTTAGTGCATACACTAGTTAGGGTGCGCTGTAACATTAGAAGCACAAAGGTGTGACAGCATCCTTAAATAAGCTGCGTAGTGAGAAGGTGTTACTCGCGTTGACCTATTAGAATCAATCTCCTGACGCTTCTATTGTATCAGTATAGTGTGCGTGCTCACCCACTTATAATGCAGACCGTGTAACAAGCCAAGTAAAAGGTCCAGTCCTTATGGGCGGATAAGAAATGCAGACAAGGCGGGACCAAGGAGGAACTAACAAGCCTATTTAAGAATCAGAAACCAGCGTTTAAGACGGACAATGACAAATATGGGCGGAAAGTGGGCGGGGCGTCCACTGCATACTCTATTACAGCCTGCCTCGCAGAGCGAGCAGCGCATGTGCGATGCCGCTAGGCTCGACCTAACTAGGGACTGCGAAGAAGAAAAGGAGCTGGTAATATGGACAATGTAACTCAGTAACCACCATAAGGCAATTAATTCAACAAACAGCGCAAAGTCGCTCTGGTTACCAAATGTTTTCAGCTCAGCCTAGAAACTTTATCAAGGCATACATTTTTTTATCTCAAATCACATCTATATTTTCAAAAGCTTTTAATTCATCACTTAAAATGGTGAATGTCATCACTTAAAATGTTCAAATCCCCCAAATGAGGGCATGCCAACATAATGAAAACAAAAATATCAAATCCATCAAATTGAATAATATGCCTTTACCTCACAATCATGCCTTTAAAATGATTTACATATCCTTTTATACATACATAGGTTCCAAAATCCTTCATAAAATAACATCATGCTCCGTTCCCTCTGGATTCTCTGAAATCTTTAGGGTTTGACTCCTTCCAGTGGCTGAAACTAACTGCTCTCCTGCATCATCCGCGAAGGGAAATATGTCTTGTATTATTTAGCAAAAGTAAAGTTTATCTCACTCTGTATATATACTATGCCATTGTCCCTTGTACTTCCCAAGATACAGTTCCTCTATTGTCAGGGTTTGCCAATCAGGCAAGTAGTCTCCCGCATTTGTCATGTTAGTCATGGTCATGGCAGTGCCCTTAATTCCCCCAAAATAGGTTTGGATTGTCTCCCATGATGAGTGCCAAAACACCTGGTCCTCAAGTGTCTCAACTTTCAGTTTTCAAGTAGGAATGGTTGCTCCAAGTCTGTTCCATGCCATTCTCAAGAGATGGGTTATCCTTTGAGCGAATTCTGGCCAGATATTGCGCAAGTACCACCTTCTGGTGTGTACAAGAACAGCATAAGAGTTTATCTAGTCTGACATGTATGTCTTGTATGTCCGAGTAATAGGTGTTTAATGCACTCTCCATTAGTCTACCAAATGCCATCAGACCACCTAAGCTGAGTAACCAGTGTAATACAGCTGGCCCCTCTGCACCAATGTAAAGCCAAGCCCTCTGCCTGTGTGAAGGGTCTCGAAAAGAAAGGCAATGTGAGCTCCTCTCATTTTGATGTATGCTAGTGTCTTATATAGTTTCATGGCACTTTGAGCCCCTCACATTCCACATGAGGATTTTGAATTTTAGCTGTTTGCTACCCATTGTGTGTTAGGAGGCATGCCTTTTCAGCCTCCAAAGCTCCCAAATGTTTTCTGTTGTGATCTTGAGGCATTAAGATGGACTGCATCACCTTCCCGCTTGTAATTTCACACTCAAAACCCCATCCTCCCTGACTTTATCAGCCATCAGCTGTTCTGGGGGGTCACTTTAGCCAATTCTTTGGTTTATCCCAGAACTTTGTGACTGCTCAGTCAAAGTTTGATGCTTCTTCTGTCGTCCCTATAAAGTGACCCGCAGTTGTGTCATCCTGAATGGAAGCATCCACTGCCATTATTCTCTCTATCTTGCTACACTGGTTGTTGCAATGGGTATTCAGAATCTTCTTCTATTTCTTGTGACTCTCCTTTGCTGTCATCACAACTTAGCTGTCCCGCGGTATGCACTCACAGTGGCTGTATGGATCGCTATCAAATCCCAGACCTCTTTGGGGTCGGTGAAGAGTTGGTCTGTCGGAACTTTTAATTTGGATGGGTTCATGGAAATATACCTCGGCCCATCTATCAAAGTCTTCACCTAACCTCGATATAGGAGGCTCTTTGTTGCTGGACAGCATCTGTAAAGTCCGGGAAGATCATTCATTTACTACTTCAGGCAGAGGAGACCATACTCTTTCTAGTAAATAAAAAGTCAATAACCCTTCAGAAGCCAATGTCTGCACCAGCCAACTTTCTTGGAGTGTAACCATCTTGCTGCCTTTGATCCTCTAGGGTAAGGTATTCAAGAAATCAAACACTCTCAGTTAGAACTCTTAGGTATTTATGTAGCTTCTTGGTGGCTGGTTTCAGAACTGTTATGTTCTCTGCATTACTTATTCATTTTGCCACCGTCCTGTAAATCACCCCATAGTAATCCTAAGATGAAAGACAGATATTTATGTTCCAAAGTATCCTTAGTGGTTCTAATAACCTCAAGAATGGCATCAAGTTTGTTTAATTTCTCAGTTTCTGTACTCGATAGCTGAGGGGCCACCTCACAAGTCTCAAATGTTCCATGTACTCCTTAATTTATTTGGCACCATTGTTTCCTTTATCTTAGATTTCCTCAACATTGTGGAGCACTTTCTTTTAGTTATATTTGCTTTGTGGCAACTGCCAGAGGTTTTGGGATAGGTCAGTTCTTTATGTCATCCCTCAGCTCGAGTGATTACCAGTGGCTGAGATTAATTCAAGCATTCCATCCATCACTGTTTTGTATAGAGATTTTCAATATTGGCATAATCAGGACTTTATTGTTCTTCCCTTCTAAAGGCTTCTGAATTTCAGTGGACATATGTAAACATTCAATGGCCAACTCAGAGTTTATTTATTTATAGATTTTACATAGTGCTAGCCAGACCCAAAGGTATCAGAGCGCTTTACATATAATGTAGGATTGTTCAATTGGATTAAATACATATATACAGACCAAGAAAAGTGTTGTACAGTCAAGGTAGTTGCAATATGAGGACATTACAACAGCACACATTAATGGTGTGAATGACATAGAAGAAGCTTAAACAATCAAATGCCTGCCTTAAAGGGTCTAGAAGGACTGGGTGTGATCTTTGGAAACATAACTAGGTTTTTTGAGTATTAAAGTTGTTGAGCAGTAGGTATTTAAGGTCCCGTTTGAAGCATGAAAGGATGGGTTACAGCTGAGATCTCTAGGGAGTGAGTTCCAGTTCCTAGGAGCATTTCCAGAGAATGTGCGAGTCTGTGAGGATTTCTTTTTCAGTTTGGGAGGTACAAGAAGAATTGACCTGAAGCTTCTCAGAGCCCTGGCTCTTTTTGCTTTGAAAAAATTGGAACCGAGGTAGTTTTGGCTGTGAGTGTGAAGAGCTTTGTGGGTGATGCAAGCAGTCTTGTAGATACAATGGAAAAACAACCGCAAAGGTGCACCACAACAAATAAAATAATAAGTGCAAAAGTATTTGAGCACAATAAAGAAATATATCATGAAGGAATGTTGTTAGTCTTCTTTTAATCTTTAATTTTCAATTTGTGGTGAAACAGAAAACAGCCGACGCGTTTCGTCCCAAGCCGGGACTTCTTCAGGGCTTTAAGTTTGATAATACGTCGCTTTTGAAGGCAGGATAATGTAAAGTGAACTGGAGTCCAAGGATAGTCTTCCCAGCGACTTTACTCCCGTTGTGTGTTATTTCTTAGCAATGGCGAATTTAAGATATTTGGACCTTAGGCGGAGACACGAAAAGACAAAAATCACAATCTTAAAGTCTATGTAGTAGAGTTGTCAATGCTCAATGAGTTGGTGATAGACAAGGGGGGGGACAGTGAACCTCGATCATTTAGGTCTAATATTACTTTTCTAAAGTCTACTTACTTAAAACATGCCAATCGGCGGAGATGGCAATGTTTATCAAATCTTCCTGAGTGGTGAGCACGGTCTTGCCACCTTAATAGTATACCTTTTTTTGGTCAACTACTGCAAAACATTAAAAAGGAAAGTTTGATCATACTCTATAACCGGTAAGAGAATGTAAAAGGCACCAAACCCAAGGTTGGTAGAAAATAAATATTACCTGAGTGATCTATAGATCTAGTGGAGGACCCGTCGCAGGGGGTGTTTCGCTGCAACGAGGGATGTGGATGGACGCCGGTCGTTTTATCAGGAACGACCTGCTGTAATACAGTGCCCACATCCGACTCTCATGGAGTAATAGGACTTCCAGTCCTCCACTAGATCTATAGATCACTCAGGTAATATTTATTTTCTACCAACCTTGGGTTTGGTGCCTTTTACATTCTCTTACCGGTTATAGAGTATGATCAAACTTTCCTTTTTAATGTTTTGCAGTAGTTGACCAAAAAAAGGTATACTATTAAGGTGGCAAGACCGTGCTCACCACTCAGGAAGATTTGATAAACATTGCCATCTCCGCCGATTGGCATGTTTTAAGTAAGTAGACTTTAGAAAAGTAATATTAGACCTAAATGATCGAGGTTCACTGTCCCCCCCTTGTCTATCACCAACTCATTGAGCATTGACAACTCTACTACATAGACTTTAAGATTGTGATTTTTGTCTTTTCGTGTCTCCGCCTAAGGTCCAAATATCTTAAATTCGCCATTGCTAAGAAATAACACACAACGGGAGTAAAGTCGCTGGGAAGACTATCCTTGGACTCCAGTTCACTTTACATTATCCTGCCTTCAAAAGCGACGTATTATCAAACTTAAAGCCCTGAAGAAGTCCCGGCTTGGGACGAAACGCGTCGGCTGTTTTCTGTTTCACCACAAATTGAAAATTAAAGATTAAAAGAAGACTAACAACATTCCTTCATGATATATTTCTTTATTGTGCTCAAATACTTTTGCACTTATTATTTTATTTGTTGTGGTGCACCTTTGCGGTTGTTTTTCCATTGCATTTAAATTCCCCATGGGAATAGGCACAGTGATGATGGGTGCCATTCGGTGTGCACACAATCCCCTTCATTAATTTAAGGGATATCGATTATTGTTGGGCGTAAGTTAGTCAGGTGCTGACTCTAGGAAGGGTCCATCATTGCAGTTTGTTGCTTAGTCTTGTAGATACATCCTCCTTCGATGGGAAGCCAATTGAGGTTCTTGAGGGCTGGTGAGATGTGCTCAAATCGTTTAAAACCAGTTAGTAGCCGGGCAGCCTTGATAAGAACTGAGGGGGCAAGGTGGGTTTTAGGAGTTTCTGTGAGGAATCCATAATCCTGTTTTGAGAGGGCTAAAGACTGCACTACTGTCTTAAAATCATCAGTTCCGTAAGGGATAGTTACATAAACACAGGAGAGACTTTTCTTTAGAAGCTACTCTCTTTCCTGCAAATTCATTTTGTATCTTATTACTTCAAATCTTCTTACTAGTTGGAAAGTCACCATTGGATTCTTCAGCAACAGGTAAGAAAATCATAGCAGAACACATGAAGATGCACTATACACATAGTTACAAAATCAACTAGCTGTTTCGAGTGGTATTCTGCTACAAAAGTTAATTTTGCAAAGTACATCTAGCTTTCATAGATGATTTTTAAAGTATATTATTATCATTACAAACAATTGTTGCAGTATAGCATGAAGGACTCCCATTACACACGCCAGGGCTCGACAAATCCGAAAAATAGTACTAGTCCTGCAGGTCTAGTACCATGGAAAATCTGCTCGACCTGACTCCAACCCACTTGACCTCCGTCTCTGAAAACGGAGCAAAAGTGACAAGATAACAAGATTTAAAGGCATGTTTATTGCTCATTTCCTTTGCGAGCAATAAAAATGCCTTTAAATCGTGTTATCTTGTCACTTTTGCTCTGTTTTTAAAGACAGAAGACAAAAGTTAGTTTGATTTCCTACTCGCCAGAAAGGGCGAGTAGGACCTAAATATAGCTTGCCCTCATCCATTCTCCCTCGCAAATGCGAGCGGGCGAGTGGATTTGTCGAGCCCTGCACGCACAATGTAACGTCAAGATATAGCCTGGAATAGGGAAAGCACAGTGCAGTACAATACCAATGGAATGATTTGACTCTCTCTCTGGCAGTTCACTCTCCTCCAAAACAGACGGGTTACTCAATTACCACAATTTCTCACCAATGTCACTGCTGCTATTGGCCTGCACACTGCAATTCAGTTTCGAGATAACAATGCCCTTCCCGGGAGTGGGTTACTTTCAAGGGCAGATAGATTTCAATTCAGTTACCAGAACACCTTCCCTCTCGTAAGCATAGTAGTCGCTAGCATCCAGCAATGTGATACCTGTGTCTGTTGATATGGTGTATTGGGTTTTTGAAATGATATGACATTGCAGACTTTATCCAAAGTTCTGCTACACAGCTGATTTAACCCCATTGCTGCTGCCGTCGGCCGTTGAACGTTCGGAGCACTACCTGGCTGGTGCTGCGAACGTTCAACGGCCGACGCGGCCCCGCCCTTTTTGCGGAAGTGCCGCACTTCCGCAAAATCGGGGCCTCAGCAAACGGGTTAAGAGACCTGCGCTTATTCACATGTATAGGCATAGTGACGAGGATAAGGTAATGTATGCTTAAATAAATCAGCGTGGCTTTCCCTGCGGTGGGGTACTCGTGAAGCTAAAATGCACCTCTGTCTCCATTGTAAAAAGAACTAGTGATGGACAGAATGCAGAACAATGTCATACATTCACCACAGTACAGAGATCTGGGCCTAAATTCATCGTGTTTTTGTTCACCATGCTAGTCCAGTTTGAACCCAGCCATACGCAAATCAGTCTTGACCCTGCGCCAAATGGGAACAGTCCAGCCCGAACTGCCAGGCCAGGTCCTCCCTGGACTGGAAACAAGCATTCTAGGACCGGTTTCGGGGTTTCACCCCTCTTCAGCCAAGATAGCTTGATTCCAGTGGCATGGAGAGCACGGGACTCACGTCTGAGCATACCTGTCCCACTCGGGGTGACATCAAGTGTGTGTCTTTTGCTTTCTCGCCCTAAGTGTGCCAGGTATGCCCAGACGTGGGTCTTGGGCTCACTGTGCCACTGGAATCAAGCTATCCTGGCTGAAGAGGGGTGAAACCCTGAAACCGGTCCTAGGATGCTTGTTTCCAATCCAGGAAGGACCTGGCTTGGCAGTTCGGGATGGACTGTTCCCATGAGGCATAGGGTCAAGACTGATTTGCATATTGCCAGGTCTAAACTGGGGTGGCATGGAGAGCAAAAGAATGATGGATTTAACCCAGATCTCTTGACTGGGGGTGAATGTTTTGATTTGTTCTGCATTCCGTCCATCAATTGTGTGTCTTTTGATGTGCCCATTGTTGCCATCAAGAAGGTTTGCTCTTTACTGAAGAAGGACAACTATCCTGAAACATGTGTCTAGAGATAGACAGCACTGGCTACACCAACAAGGGTGGAAAACTAGAGCCTGACACCGAAGTAAGTGTTATGCACTGCATTTAATATGATGCATCAGGGCAAACTGAGTGCTGGGATGTGAGGCAGTGTGTGCCCACCCTCCTTCTGTTTGAAAAGGCTCCCTTGAGCTAATGAGCTGACGAGCTCTGGTTGATGCACCTGCGCCCAGCGAGTGATACGGAGACCTGAGAAGACTTTGGGCACCATTTCCAGCACCCCCAAAGAATGTGTTGCTCTCTACTGAAAAAAGACAACTATCCTGAAACACATGTCTAGAGATACACAGCACTGGCTGCAACAACAAGGGTGAAAAACTAAAGCGTGACACCGAAGTAAGTGTTATCATGCACTGCATTTAATATGATGCATCGGGGCTAACTGAGTGCTGGGATTTGAGGCAGTGTGTGCCCATCCTCCTTCTGTCTGCCATCATGGTGTGACGAGAGCGTAGTTAACCAAGAAGAAACTTCCCGGTGTGTGCGTTCCCTGAACAAAGGGACATGAAGAGCAGAGCTTGGGAAGACAATGGTAGTAAAGATTTGGACGTGTGAACTATTGTTCCTGCTAAGAAACGCTCCATCTGGTTTAGAATGAATTAACCTATATTTAGAGTCGATGATTTGCTATGCCTTGACGTGCAGCCGACATACGTTTCTATGTTTGAAGCAGCTACCGGCAAACGAGACTGGAACGTGGAATGGGTTTGGAGTGCTTCTCCTCAGAATCTCTAGCTGGTTTATAATACACTTTACTTTATATCCGATTAGTTGCCATCTATTACCATCCACCCAGACTCCATCCAGCCATCCTTACAATCATCGAGACCTCCAAATATCCATTCACACATGTATCTCCCCGACGTACCCCTAATACCCATCCACAGCTATCCTTGCATCCACTCCAGACACACAATACATGCAGCCAGCTTTGTTTGCATTTCTGTGCTGAGTCCTGGTGCATCAATGACATTAGGAGAATTAAACCGCTGTAGCAGAACCTTTTGCTAAAGCAACAAAAAGACATGCAAACAAGGACCGATTGGTACCTAGAACTGCCCGTCCCTCCCACACTGTGGGTAAGCAAGAACCAAACACTCACATATCGGCTGCACATGGCAACTGCAAGACTAGAAAAAGATCCAGAAGAGCCAACCCAAAGGAAGAATCCGCCAGACAGACGCATGACATGAAAGTGCACTCGTAATTCGCCCAGCTTCTCGCTAAAGTCGTGCAGTGAGATGCCTCGAGTCCCAATAGTATCGCCCTCATCCATGATTTAGCCGCACGCACCTCCTGGGCCAGCAATAGCAAATTAGCTCCGAAGTTCCAGTTTCACTTTCGTTTTGGAGCGTCAGGCTAGAGGAGCACGCGTGACGTAATATTTAGCGTGCTCTGTTCTTCATTTATATCCAGCCTTACACAGCCCTGCGTATACAAAAAAGAAACGGGCTGTGAAACTACACACGAAAGGGCACCACAAGAGCTTTGATTGGAATCAAGTGCTGTAACAAATCGCCCAGCCTTGCTAACAGGCTATGCATATTTTTAAAAGATATAAATACACTTTCGACAATCAATTAAAACAGGAGCCAATGTATCTATCTTTAATAATAAATAAATCCTTATTGCGTACAGTCACGATAGAAATATATTTCTGTCCAATAAAACATGCAGCAATACACTTACTCGTAAAGTAATCGAAACAGCGCAGTAATGGCAGAATTTGAGTACATGCCAAAGAGCCCGGTTTCCCGCAGTCCCCTTTCTGTGTCAATGACTACTCTCTTTGGATTGGCTCTATCGGAAGGAATATCATTTCCCGCTGTGTATGTTTTTGTCGCTGGTCTTTTCCACTCTACAGGCAGATACGATTAGTAAAGAGATTTGAGGTACAGGTGGCATCAGCCCCCGAGCGCTTGGAAGTGGAGGGGGCTGAACCTGACGCATCTTTCCAGTCATCGGGCTGATCGCCCCCCAGATCGAGGACTTCCACTCCACAGCGGAGGTGCGCGGGCATTGGAATGTTGGGAAATCATGTTGTTTAGAGCAGTAGTTTAGTCACGTTACCGCGCATCCTATTTTTTTTTATTTATTTCATGCGTTTTTATATAGCGCGGACTTTACCCGAAGGTGTCAGAGCGCTTCACAATATGAACAGAACTGTCACATGAGGAGGAAATTACAAGTGAACAAATTACAAAAGCAAACATTAAGTTACATGAGCAAAAGTGACTACAAGAGGTAGCAAACGGTGCATTACAGGAGAAAAAAGGGACGTGTCAGGTTACAAAAGCGTACAAAGTACAAGTAGAGGTATAGTACTGCAATAACTGGCAGACACTCAAACACAAGAACAAACGTTACGTAGGCAATGACGGCACTTGTGCAAGTATCTAAAGCAAACAAAATGTAATAGGTAGCAAACAGTGTGTTACAGGAAAAAAGTGACGTGTGCATGTTACAAAAGAGTACCAAACACAGGTAGAAGGATAATACTGCAATAAATGGCATAACACACTGGGAAGGCACTTCCATAGTCATGGAGAAAAGGATTCTCTGTAATGGAAGGTCTTCCTTCAGATAATAGAGAGGGTGTGAATTACATTTTGAAGTGTCTTTGAAGGAGGAGAACTTTGAGGTCAGTTTTGAAGGCCTGGGAGGAGGTGGTGGTCCGGAGCTGAGGCGGAAGTAAGTTTCAGATTCTCACTGTGTTGCCTGAAAAGGATTGGGCCATCGATCTTTCCTTCTTGAAAGTGGGAGGTTGAAGCAGTACATTTTCTGCATTACATGATGGCCTAGAGCCTCCAGAGAGTTTCAGTTTATTCGCCAGGTAGCGAGGAGAGGAGGAGTGCAAGGCTTTGTGGGTGATACAGGCAGTCTTGTAGATAGAATGCTTCACATTGACGTGTAGTCATAGGGTACGATCAGTGGTCGAAGTACATAAAAAATTATGAAAACTGTGATCCTGCATACAGTGGGGCTGGGGTGAAAGACGTGACTGAAAATAACACAATATTTTTTTTCTGTCGGCTGGAGAGGATGTGGTCCGTCGGCTTAAACTGCCGACTTTGGTGCTGGAAACCAGGGTTCGAGCCTCGAGGTCGCGTCCACATCCTGTGATTCTGGGCAAATCACTTAATCTCCCCGTGCCTGAATGTGTAATGTAAATACGGTGCTCATGTAAAGCGCTCCAATCCCTTCGGGTCGAGTTCACGCTATATAAATATGCAAAAAAAACTGCACATATAATTACGCACTCACCTGTAGTGTCCGGCTGGACACGCTCTAGTGTTTCACCCTGGTAAACACACACTAACACCCACCCATCACAGGCGTCGCCAGTCTGGTGACCCTGTTAATAAAAGGGGTGGGTGCACGTGCCCTGGGCCAGTTCCAGTACCCCACTGCCTGTGTGGCCAATATGTGGGCCTAGGGCCTGAAACACCACAACACCTTAAATGAAAAACAAAAACACATTAAACCAACTCTCCCCAAATGTTTTAGAACCACAATCCACTTTTTAGCATGGCAAGCTTTCGGAACTTACATTTAGTGGACATAAATCAGGTAGTTTTTAAAATACAACTAAAGTATTGTGTGGTAGGACTCTGTCATTTACAGACAGCACATTTTCCATTTAAATGGGCACAACATTTGTACGTACAGGTTTACTGATAACACTATATAGCACACAAACGATAATGTGTGAAAATTGGTTTACAGTGAATATTTATCATTTGTGCATCACCAAGGAAAAGTGTCTTTATTTGTTTTCATCCTATTAAACTCTTTGCTTCCATCACACTTCAGAATTACAAAAAAGTTAATCATTTTTGCTTTCCAAACAGTATTGTTGAATGCATACAGTTCATTTATAAGTTTTTTTTAAAAGTTCAACAAGACCTTTACTGACTATGCAAAGTTGACACAGCAGGGTGCCTACATCCCAGCGGGCCGGCACGGTGTCCCATTCGAA
The DNA here is from genome assembly GCF_964261635.1 of Lissotriton helveticus. NCBI lineage: Eukaryota > Metazoa > Chordata > Amphibia > Caudata > Salamandridae > Lissotriton > Lissotriton helveticus. Next base: position 1,454,775,052 of record NC_136063.1, on the reverse strand, counting down.
TTCTCATCTGAGGGGGTATCGGAAGAAGCACAGCAAGCCGCCTACAACCCATCGGGTCCGACCGCGTAAGGCTGGGCATGCAAGTTAGTCAGTCAACTATACAGCTCGCCAACAAACATAAATATCCCAAAAACATGAAAGGCCACAGTTCTCTTGCAACTGGTCTTCATCTGGGTCGACCATCACTGCCACTTCCCCCGCCATGTGCCACCATCCCATTCAGTTGCTGCTCCCAAACCCTCAGATTGTGCAGTGCCAGCCAGACCGTCTCCTCCAACATCTCATGAGTCTACCTCTTCGCCGCGTCCCTCCCCCTCCCGTCCGCCCACCTCCTCCGGTAGCTGGTCTGGGTGTATGTCAAAAGTATGTTTCAGCAGGTAAGTTTGCAGAGGGGCCAAAATGTCCCGTGGGCAGGATGTAGGTGTCATAAGTATGAAGGTGGTCTTGAAAGTGTATAAGATCGTTCAACCACTCCTTAAATTTGGGAGCTCTTCCTCTCCCCCAACGGCATGCAATCCGTCTTTTTGCTAACAAAAGGGCCAGAGAGGTGTATTTTCGGATCTTAACAGGCAATTGCTAAGTGTACTCCAAGAGCGCCACAAGGGGGGTGTCCGGCACATGCACCCTGGTCATCTCGTCCAAAGCGCTAAGGGCCTCCCTCCAGTATTTCCGGATCAGTGGGCAATCCCAGGCTAGGTGTCCAAACCCGGCACCCTCCGCTCCGCATCGGTCACAACGGTCGGTGTCGCACAGCCAGAGACAGTGCAGTCGGGCAGGTGTATAATAAAGTTGGTGTAGATATCTATAATGTATGAGTCGTAATCTGCTGTTAGCCGAGATTTTGCCCGTCTGCCAACAGCAGAAGGACCACTGTTCCTACGTGAGGGGGTGTCCCATGTCCTCCTCCCACCTGTTCTTGTCCGGGGCGGGGTCCCTCTCCCACTCCCCCTGTGTAGTGGAATATAGCCGCAAGACTACATGCTCTGGGGAATCCTGTTGTAGTAGGAGGTGCAGGGGGGCCATGATGGGCGGTTCGAGTGGGAAGCAAGGTGCGAGGGCCCGAACATCCTGCCGGTGTCGCACGTAGTAGAAGCATTCCAACGGGGTAGGGGAGGAGGTACCAAAAAACTCGTCACTGATGCAAAAAGTCCCTTCTGTGTACAGTTGACCCCAAGTGAGTCGTGAGAGTTTTCGTAACATCCAACAGCAACCCCCTCTTGTGTAACAGGCATATCGTGCCGTCCTCGCAAAGGTGCCAGAGGTGAGTATAATAGGGGACTCTGGAGCCTCCGCGTCAAGTCCTGCCAAGCGCGAGTGGTGCATTGGACGGTAGTAGATGCCAGGTCTCTAGGTACCGTGGGGAGGCTCAGATATGCTGAATAAGGAGTGGGAGCCATGTGCCCATCCTCCACTGCCAAATTAGGCATGTATGGGGGGGGGGTGTATCCAGTAGGCCGCAAAATGAGCCTGAGCACAGGTAAAATATAATTCAATCTCAGGGACCTCCGGAATCAAAGGGATGCTTGAGGACCTCCCAGGCTAGTCTGGGCTGCTTCCCGCCCCATGTCAATCTGCAATCTGATCAGTTGTGATTTAATACTGTTTAAAGAAATGGCGGCTCGGAGCGTAAGGTATGTTAGTGAACAGGTAGAGAAGCTTAGGTAAGATCACCATCTTAATCAAAGACACTCTGGCGGCCATGGATAAGGGCATCGCAATCCACCTGTTTATTTTGTCCGTCAGTTGATCTAGTACGCGGCCTTAATTGTGTCTCATCAATTCTTCCTGGCAGCGGGAGACGCGGACGCCCAGATACGTAACCGATTCTGCGCACCAAGCCAGTGGATAGTCAGGCTCAAAACTAGGGGTGGAGTCAGTTAGGGGGAATATCTGGGATTAAGGCTTGTATCAGGGTCTCTCAGATATAGCGTCAGGTCATCCGCATACAATGATATTAAAATTTGTCTCTCCAGGTAGACCAGGGCGTACTCCCGATGGTGTTGTCTGATTTTAGCCGCCAACGGTTCCATGGCAATAGCAAATAGGAGGGGTGACAAAGGGCATCCCTGTCGGGTGCCTCTGGTTATCGCAAAGGGGGCCGATTGTACATCGTTAATAGGATCCGTGCCTGCAGCCTGAGTACAACAGGTTGATCCAGGCCAGAAAGGGGGGGGACCCCATGTGCTGCAGCACGAAGGCAAGGTAGTCCCATTCCAGAGAATCAGATGCCTTAGTGGCGTCTAGGAATATTGCTGCAGCGTTTGTCTCCGGCTCCATGTCCTGCATTAGCGCGAACAGTGTGCGCAAGTTGTGGGAGGTGCCTCTAGTTGGTACAAAGCCCGACTGGTCCGGGAGGACCAATGCGGTCATCAGGGGGCTGATACGGTTGGCAATTAATTCGGCTAGGATTTTTGCAGCCACATTTATTAAAGAGAGGGGCCTGTACGAATCACAATACTTAGCATCTTTACCTGGCTTGGGTATGGAGATAATGTGTGCTTCTCGCGTAGAGGGAGGAAGAACGCAGACTCCCTAGCCTCCTCGAACACATGTCGCAAGATCGGGATGAGCAGGTGATGAAAGGTTTTATAGAATTCAGCCGGGCGGCCATCCGGCGCCTTTCCAGACGATAGCTGCATTATAGCTGGTACCATCTCCTCATCCTCGTAATGTCGTAAAAGGAATTTCCGTTGGCCATCTCCCAACCATGCAATCGCCGAATCCTCAAAAAAGGAATCAAACTCACTGGAGTGGTCTCTTTGAGTCTTATACAGACATTTATAGAAGCGTCGGAAGGTTGCCACTATATCAGCCGTATCTCTATGGATCTGGCCATCCTCATCCTCAACATCTAGGACTGTATTTGAGAATCGCGCGGGCCGGATTAGGGATGCCAACGCTTTACCTGGCCTGTCTCCCTCTCCGTACTGGTGAGCCTTGTAATACTTTCCCCTGAATTTACACTCGCTTTCCACAGTGTCCTGGTACTCATCTAGTGTACTTCTAAACTGCTCCTGCAGCTCGGGCGTTGGGGCTGTCTGTAGTTGAGTTTCGATATGTTTGAGATCGTCCTCAAGCCTACGCAGTCTGGCCCTGATATCGTTCAGGATTCCCCCGCTTTTGGCAATGCACAGGCCACGAATGGTTACTTTAAATGCCTCCAATATCGTGGAGTAGTGCACAACTGAGTTTTCGTTGCGCCGGAAGAAGTCTGCAATCTCCTGTTCAAACTCTTGTTTAAAGACTGAGTCAAGCAGGGAAAGTGGACTCAGTTACCAGTTCAAAAAAAGGAGAGCTTTCATTTTCATGCGGGGGAAAGAGTGATGAGCACTGGGGAATGATCGGAATAAGTGCGAGGGAGATGGAGGGCATGTGACAGCCACGGGATAAGCCCTTTAGTGATAAGCCACATATCAAAATCTGGACCAGGAGGCCCGAGCCGTTGTGAAGCAGGTCCCTTCCCTCTGCAGCGGGTGCATATGTCGCCACGCATCAACGATGTCATGATCCGCAACAATCAAGTTTAAAGCGGATGGGGATGTGAACCAGTGGTGTGGTTGCGGGTGTGAGCGGTCAAGAGCAGGCTCAATGGTGACATTCAGGTCCCCTCCCCAAAGCTAGTGTGTGGAGCCTATTTCCAGGATTTTACCCCAGAGTAGCCTAAAACATTTTGGGGCATCGGAGTTGGGCCCATAGCAGGAGACAAATGTGAAGGTCTGTGCGACTAATCTGCCCCAGGTAATGGAGTATCGACCCTGCTTGTCCACCAGAGACCCTATAGGAGTGTATGGAAGAGTTTTCCTCACGAGAATGCACGTGCCGCGTGCGTACGATGAGTAGGAAGAGAAGCTGGCATAGCTGGCCCAGCGAGATGCAAATGCAAGGGTAGTGCTAGGATTAAAAAGTGTTTCCTGCAGCATCGCGCAGTGTATGTTGTGTCGGTCTAGGTAAGCTAGGATGTGTCGGCGCTTGCGCGGGTCTCCCAGCCCTCGTACGTTCCATTTGAGGAACCGGTATGTTGGATGAGTCTGGGGATCAGTCACGGCAGCAGACATGGTAATACATATTCATCAGCAATGTGTGTTGGGTGGCAGTCGCAGATCGGATTCGCAAACTGGACCTGATGGCCTGTGTCGTGTGGCAACTCATTAAACTGTACAATTCTGTGGCAAGAAGTGAACTTCCACCCCTCCCACATCAGCAGCCCAATCCTGCCGTGGTCCCCTTCTCTCCCTTCCCCCCCACATTTCTGTGTCCCGAGAGACACCATAAATCCTTTCTAAACAATAAGACTGAGAGAGAAGATCAAACAACCAAAACTTTTCTACCCCAGTGAAAATATTCGAACAGTAGGTAGGGTTCACCTAATGGGTGGGTTCCAGAGGGCATCCAAAGCCTCCTCGCAGGAGCGAGGGCATTCGGGCAACATTAGAGGGTCAACTCGTGCCAGTTCACATTCTAAGTCTAGGGCTTAATGGGTGACCAGTGCAAGGATATAGGGACAGAGGACTTACCATCTTAGCCCCGTCTTAGTCTTAGTAGTCTCAGCAGCGCTGGTCAGGGTGAGAAGCGCGCATCGGCAGTCCATACATATCACCCGGTCAGTGTCTATGTCGCAGTGCTTCCCCTCCACGCTTATCGGCTGTGTCAGAAAGGATGCATCCAGGAAAGTGGGCTGTGTCAGAGAGGATGCATCCAGGAAAGGGTATGTCGTAACGGCAAGTTCTTGTTCACCATACAATTATTAGTGCAGGGCCGGTGCAGCATTTCTTCACTCTATGTCGGAGGCGCCGCCGTGTTCATCCATGGGGTGGGGAGGAGATGCACTGGCAGCCGGCTGCTTTGGCATGCTTTGGCATGCTTTTAAGAAAGTTCTGTGCCTGTTGTGGGGTGTTGAAAAAAAAACTGTTTCCCCGAGTATGTGATTTTGAGCCGTTTTGGGAAGAGCATAGCGTAGGGCAGATTTAGCTGCTGCATTTTCTTTTTGAATGGGATGAACTTTCTCCTCTGTTCCTGCACTGCCATGGTAAAATCAGGGTAGAGAGAGATCTCCATACCCTCAAAACGGAGCTGCCCATGTTCCCTGAACAGGCGGAGGGCAGTGTCGCAGTCCCGATAATTTAGTATCCTGGCTATTATCGGCCAGGGAGTGGCACCCGGGATAGGTCGTGCAGAAAGGGATCGGTGCGCCCGCTTCACCACCAAGACCGGCGAGAAGGCCTCCCTCCCAAACAGCGTTATAAGGAGACGCTCCACAAAGTCCTCCATTCGCCCTGTAGCTGTCGACTCAGATACGCCAAGGATTCGGAGGTTGTTGCGGCAAGAGCGGGATTCCAATTTCTCTTTTTTGGCGGCTATTACCTTGAGGACTCTTTCCATGTCAGATGTTCGCGACATGGTAGCAGTGGCGGAGTCCTCTAGGTCCGAGATACGGCGCTCTTCATCCGTCAGCCGGTCTTCATGTTTGTCCGCCCTGTGCGTGACTCAGTCCAGCCTGGAGGTCAAGCTGGACTGCATGATGAGCAGGAGTTCCTTTAAGTCTGCAGTGGAGGGGGGTGGGGGTTCCGCGTGGTCATCCTCCTGATCGGTCTGTGAGCGGGTGGCCTTTCTTGCTTCAAAATTCAGCTTTGGCTGGCGTCCGTCCGGCTTCCTCATCTCCGAAGGCTGGGACGCATATTACTGTACTCAAGCAAAAGGGGAGGGGGTCCGTCTGTGATTGCAGGGTCAGTCACTGTCGCGCCGCCCTGAGTGTATTGCGTGCAGTGGTCATCTATGCGGTGCTCAGGTCGCAAGTAGGCCTTCAGGTCCAGAGCAGCAAAGAGGTACGGCGTCTCAGCAGCGATCTGTCTAGAGATATCTCCGCCACAACAAGTCCTGTGTCCGGCCTTCACCGGCAGCTGCGTGCTCCCTTCAACAGCGTTGTTTTAAATCAGTCCGCAGCTCAAGCCTGTCCTATGGAAAGTTCCAGCAGATGGGGGGGGGGCTCTCGCCTACAGCCTCCAGCCCCTCAGTGGCGACAATGCATGTGTGGCAACACCGCGCGGCAGCGGGGAGAGACCCCCTCAAGCGGGTACTCCCAGGCTTATATGGGCCTGCACTGCCTCAAGGCCCTTGCAGAGGGTATGCCATTTTTAAGGGAGATGACCTCAGGTGCCAGGCCCAGGCTCCCCAGTCCGCAATGCCACAAGGGAAGCTCCCTTCCAATGCCTCCACAGCGATGTCAGTCCAGATCTCGTTTTGTGCAGCGCGGGTATCGGGGCCTATGCGCAGGGGTTCAGTAGCGCTTCCTTCTTCGCCTCCCCTGGGCGCCCCAGCAGGCCACCGGAAGCTCGTGGATCTCGCTAGGCCGCTGAGGAGGGAGGGGCACCGCAGCCTTCCACGCAGTGCGCCTCACCGTAGCACTGGGCCCTCTCCCCCGTCACTCACGTGCCGTCTCCGTTCCGTTCCGCTCCGCTCTCCTAGCCGGGCAGCCCAAGGAGTCTCCTCCGTCTGCGAGACCGCACACAAATTCCGCGCGTCCTACTGGGGCCTCCATCGTGGCGTCCTCCTCCCGTCTCGCTGGTGACACAGGCTTCGGGCAGGACTCCGAACTCAGGCAGTGGCAGCGGACAGTAGCAGCGCCCTCCAGACGCCGCAAGCAATGCCCTCCTCGCTGCAGCCACACTCCACCCGCACTCTCCCACAGTCAGCAGTCCGCCGTGGTTGCCGCCATCTTGCAGAGCCCAACTCCGGGTGCAGGTAATGGATCCTCAGATTACTGCCACACAAGCCTTCTGAGTGCTGTGTGGTCGTTTTCAGCACGAGATGACACAGATGCCAGGCGGATGGTGGCCCGAACCGCAATAGTCTCACGCGAGTCGGCCATCTTGCTTGGCGCCCTCTAGCGCCCCCCACAGTTCATTTATAAGTATTTACATTTTGTTAATACAATTACAATTAAGGTTCCCGGTTTTCCGTTTAAACCGATTTTTACTCATAAATACAGACGGAAAACTTGTTTTCCTTTTTCTGAATTTATAAATAGAAACGGAAAAATACTGCCATAAGAAATGGCCAGGTGAAATCTGAAATCACTGCCATCAGCCGTTCTGAAGAGGGATGAACAAGTGTAGCCTGGAGTGCTGTGTCTCTCCACCCCAAATAGAAGGAAATACATTATCTGCGCATTTCCTCCCTGCACAGAAACTTTGTTCTATAGGTACCCATTTTTTTCACTGCTGGTATGTTGGTTCTGTTCTAATTATGAGCAGATCTGGGCTGCTTGAACATAGGTTTTCACACTAGAGAATCCCAGTTCCCCTTCCATAACAGGTTTTAATAACACGAGTAGAAAGGGCTGGTGAGATTTTACGTTTACGGAAACAGAAACAAGTGCATTAAGTTTGGCGAGGGGCGTATTTTGAGGATGGCTTCGGCAAACTTACGCCCTGACTGCTTGGCCTCTTTGAGCCAGCCAGACGTTTTCTGACAATAATTTGTCACCTCAGGGGAAAAATAAACATTCACGAACACAAAACCTTCCCGAAGGACATTCGCAAAGTTTTTTTGCAACTTTACAAAACTACTCTATAACACTCAGTTCAGAAAAGAAATAAGGAAACAGAAGTCAGTCATGCCAAAAGTTATATCCAAGGGCCCGGGGGAGGTGGGAATTTCCATTGCAACACTCCAGTCTTCCTTGGGTCCTCAGTATTGCCCAGTGATATCATGAGACAGTTGAAATCTGAAGTCACTGCCATCAAACTGCCACTCTGGAGAGGGATGAACAAGTTCAGCCTGGAGTGCTGTGTCTTCCCACCCCCAAACAGAATGAATCACATTAGCTGCTCATTTACCCCCTGCACAGTAAGTTGGTATAAAACCGAGATAGAATGCTCTCCAGTACTTGAGCAAGCAGGGGAGAAAATGTAGTCTGTGCCAACCATAGCGAATCTCGAACTGGCTACGACGGGCAGAGGGTGTACTAAAAGCTACAATGCTAACAACCACAATACAAAAGTGGAAACAGACCACAAGGCAGGTAACCATATTCAAGGGAATTCTGCCCACCCATGCCTAGCTACTCCCTTAAGCGCCTCATCCAAAAACGTGACTATAGGCAGCAGCCACCCTTTCACACAGACGAGCTTAAAAAAAAAAAAGAGAGGTGTGTGTAATGTTGGGGGCCCTGGGCCCTCATTGCTAAAAGGACTGACGCAGACACAGTCAGATACTTGGTACAACTGGCCCAGAGCACATGGGCTCGGCCCCTTTTATTAAAGCTGTGTCACCTGACCAGTGACATCAGTGGTGGGTGGGTGTTCAGTGTGCTGGCTTACAAACACTAGACTGCTGACCGTGATTCTGGATCACTACATTCCTCCCAAACTTGGGGGAAAATGAAAACAAATGAAAGTCCAACCTGTGGGAGAAAAAGTACAATTTGCAAACCCCACGATAAAGTTCAACCTGTGGGATAGAAAATGTACATACAAATGTAACACTGGACTCTAGGATTTGAAGAGTCTCTTTGGTGGATGGCAGGCCGCAGATGGTGTAGTTGCTGCATCCAGGACTCATGAGGCACTGTGGCATGGTTTGCAGTTGTTCGGCGGGTCCTATCTTCTGTCTGCGCCGCCTGGACATTGTTCTCAGTCTTGCCTTTGCTTGGCACCACTGGTGACAGTTGGTAGTTAGATAGAAGGGTGACGTGATCTGAGTATTGTTTGTCTTCTCGGTTCTCCTCTTCATTCCTGGTCCTTGGTGATGTCTCTGGGCAGGCTTCAAAGTATTTCTGGGAAGACGAAAGGAGTAGGTGCATACATCCCTCTCACTAGGATGCCCCTCTTTGCCGGTATTCCTCTCTCACAAGATGTCCGGGAGGACCTCTTTGCCAGGCTTCCACTGGACTGGTGTTGTCGGTCATGTTGCTCCACCATAGCCTTCGGGCCGTGAGCGGGGCGCTCCACGATCTTCACCGTTGTGTCCTAGTTCCACCTGAAGGTTACGCTGTTGACTCTTTTCTTGCACATGAAGCTTTCCACTCTGTGGGTCTTGCAGACGCACCGCTGTGGATCTGTCTCTCTTGCGGGACTTGCTGCCACCAGAGTCCCTTGAGGCCTTTGCTTCTTGGGCTGCCACGGGTTGATGTGGAGTGGTCAGTTCCTCAGCCGGATGTGTGAGCACTCACGCCATTCAATCGTCCGCTCAACCCCAAAGGTAGATTGTTGTCAACAGTCCAAACTTGCCCTCTTCTGCGATTGCCACATGGATGGATGGCTTGTAGGTGGATATCTTTGACTTGTGCCGCCGGTGTTCATGCCAGGCCTTGTTCTCCGCTGCACTCCGGTGTTCCGGTGCATGTCACCATCTTATTCTGATGGCCGTGTGAGTTGACTGGTCACACCTCTTCACTTCTTGTGGTCTTCTAGTGGCACCGTGGCACTCACTACCCTTCTTCTCCTCCATTCCTTTCACGACGTGGTCTGTCCCTTTCTTTTCTTCAACTACCCAGGCCATCTCCGTGTGGCGTGCACTCCACACGAATCTCCCTGGTTGCGTCCTACCCTTAGGACACGCCTCCTCTTCTTCCGATTGCCAAACCAGGCATCGCACCTTTCTTCCTGTCGGTCCTTCTTTACTTCGGGTCGGTGTCATCAGACCTCTTCTGGGTCCCGTCCATGGACCTCTTCTTGATCTATTCAGTTACTATGCCTTTGATCTTCTGGCATGTCTTTGCAGTCTTGATCTTCTGACTGTCCGCTTCTCCTTTTCTTTCCGGGCGACCAACTGACTGGTCATCTTCTCTTTTTCTTTCCGGGCGACCAACTGCCTGGTCATCTTCTCCTTTTCTTTCTGGGTGACCAACTGCCTGGTCATCTTCTCCTTTTCTTTCCGGGAGACCAACTGCCTGGTCATCTTCTCCTTTTCTTTCCGGGCGACCAACTGACTGGTCATCTTCTCCTTTTCTTTCCGGGTGACCAACTGACTGGTCATCTTCTATTTTTCTCCCCGGGTGACCAACTGACTGGTCATCTTCTCCTTTTCTTTCCGGGTGACCAACTGAATGGTCATCTTCTCCTTTTCTTTCGGGCGACCAACTGCTTGGTCCGCATCTGGCGGTGACTTTCTGGCAAGTCCTCTTCGCTGTGACCTACTGACGGGTCTCCGAGGACGCGATCCCTGCGTTACTCGGTCGTGGTGGCGTGGAGTTCCTTCCCTCCTTGCACGGTCCTGCGCAATGCTGTTCGGTCCCGAGGTGTGGAGTTCCTTCACTCCTTGCGCAGTCCTGCGCAATGCTTTGCTTCTGACGCATTCCTGCGTCGTTTCTTGAAGTGTCCCTTGCGCTTCTGGCGCGTCCCGCGCTTCTGGCGTTGCTGGCTTTCCTCACCAACACGCTTGTGGAGCTGCCCTCTGCAGGCACTGTGTTGCTAACTTGCGTGGCGTTGCGGTGTCAGTCTTGTGCTGCTGTGTGGGTGTCCTGGGTCACTGTGCCGTGACAAAGGGTTTGCAACCACTGTGCTGGGGTTTCTTGCTTTGTGCAATGCTCGTTGCAGTTTATTGTGGGTATCACTTGTGGGGCTCTTGTATTCTTGGCTGTAACTGTAGGGGTTAAACAGCCTGTGGTTCTTTCTGTGGGGACCATTAGTCTCTCTCCTTTCCTCTAGGAGGGCCAATCCACCAGGGCCACTGCATCTCGTGCTTTCCTTAGATTGTTGGTTTTCACGTTGGAGACTGTCTTTTCCTCCCAAGTGCAACCGCTGGAACTGGCCACTAGGTGGCAGGCCAAAGTCCTCGATAGACCTCCGGTAGCTGCAGGCCTCTGCCGTTTGGAATGCCGTTGCCGGGACTGTGACTCTGCTGCGCGGATAAGGTGGCGCCGTGAATTTGGGCAGGCACGGCGTGGGGAAGGCTGTCAGGACCCAAGGCTTGAATACCGTCCTTCACTATCCAGCTGGGCAGCAGGTTTGGTCAGAGAGAGTGCGAATGTGGAGACTCAAGATGGCCGCCGCCGCCGCCATGGTCGAGGCTCGGCAGGCGTTCTAGTCTTTCAGATCCTCAGGAACCAATGTGAAGCGCGAGCGTGAGGAGAGCTTCGCACTTCACCAAGACAGCAGCCAGAGAGGTCCGTTATTACCGTCGTCAGTGAATTCTGTCAGGAGGAGTGTAAATCCTGACTGGAATTCTTCCAGTTGTTTGTAAACCTTGAAGAGGTTAGTTATTTCCCTTAACCCGGCGCATGATTCAAGCGCGGGTAGTCCAGAGTTCCGAGGAGCGGCACAGCAGGCAGCCGTGTGCGCACGTCAGAGAAGTCAAGTAGCGCCGAGCAGAGAACTCAGCGGGAGATGGAGAGGTGTTAGCGCATCTACCGAACATTTCCAGAGCCAAGAAGGAGCGGCTGACAAAAGCTGAAAGCAAGCTAAGTGACACTCGAAAAATATATATATATATATATTCAAAGTCAATCCTTACTGTTAAAGTTGATAAGGAGGAGTTCAGTGGCTAATTATTACTCCTGGAAAAAACGGAAAAAAAAGAGAGTTAAACATTGATGAAAGGCATGAACAATATAGCTCAATGGAAAATATATGTACATAAATGTGAATAAGCAGAAACCTCACCTAGCAGTCCAAGGGGTAGTAAGACTGCAATTCTGTGAAGAGAAAAGAAACAGTGTAAGATAGAAGGCACTCAAAACTACAAGGGAATAATACATTAAGAAAGCAAGAAATACAGAAACCCATTAAGAGGCGCACCTCTACTATAGTGAAGTAAGTGACCAATAGGATTCTAAAACAATCACAATACATGCTGAATTAATTAGGAATTCACTAGAAGAGTTATAACCCAAGCATATTCCTTTTTCTTTTGCCAGTGACAACTATAATAGAGGAGAGCCAATCACACACATAAGAAGAGGAGCAAGGGTTCTGCAGCGTAATGGTGGGTGAGAACACACGTTAGGATAGAGTTAACTAGAGAGAGAGTAGGAGGACAGGATATAATGAAATGTTATTGTTTTTAGGTTTTCCAGCAGCAAATAGCCCCCAGACGATCGGCTGAGGAAACCACGCAGGACCAGTCTCTTCTCTGTTTATTATTTTATCCAATTCCCCCGTCCCTGGAGGTAATGATGGAGGGTTCTGTGTAAGACCCACCAGCATTGTCTAGAGGGGCGTGGGTTCTAGCATCTCTGTTCCCGTGCAGTATTGGAAAATTCAAGAGTAAGTTTGGTAAGCCCTGACAGAGTGAAGTGCCCAAGTTGCCTTCGCACCCGAACAGAGATGGCGGAAGGAATTGACGTCCAATCCTTAGGAACCATTTTAGACGCAATACAAAAAGAATTGGGAGCGGTTAGGGAGGAGAATCGAAATCTGAGACAGGAGTTAGTTAGTGCCAGAAAAGAAACAGCCGAATTAGCGCGGAGTTTACGTCAACCGAGTAGTCTTGAGAGAGAGGCCATGAATCCAGTATTAGAGTCCACTAATAGAACCACAACACAAGTCATTCACTCCCTCTCCCCAGTTATACCATTAGCAGCTCCAGAGAGATTTAGTGGGGACCCACAGAAAGCCCAGATCTTTCTCTCTCAATGCTCATTACACTTCATGTGCCGCCCTTCGATCTTCCCAGACGCGCAGTCCAGAGTGGCCTTCATGCTCTCATATCTAAGTGGGGATGCAGCTTCGTGGTCCATGCCATTGGTCACTAGGGATGACCCCTTGTTAAGAAACTTTGAAGACTTCAAAAATGAATTCTTACGAATATTTGATCGAAGAAGAATTTCCCAGGTGGTGGACAATGAATTGCTTGACTTACGACAAGGAAACCGAGATTTGATAGCATACCTGGCCCAGTTCAATAAGTTAGTGGTAGAAACCGATTGGCCAGAAAACAAAAGAGCGGCGATATTCTATCGAGGATTGAGAGATGAATTAAAAGACACCTTGGCCCAGATTCCTAATCGACCCACTGAGGTATCGGCACTCATAGATTTGGTGTTGGAGATAGATTTCCGCCAGGGAGAGAGACGTGGTGAAAAGAAAAAAGATTTCAGAGCGATACCCCCAAGATTTGACCGGGCTCGACCAGACGGAGCTAGAAGCTCGGAGACTCACTCTGGAGTCGAACCAATGCAAATCGGAGCGATCAGAGGTCCTTTGACCAAGGAAGAGAAGGAGAAAAGAAGGGCCAATAACCAATGTATGTATTGTGGATCAGGAACCCATTTCGTTCGAGAGTGCCCAAAGAAACCCAAGAGTTCTTTCAAGCCGAAGGAAAACTAACGGCACCATCTGTGGGAGGAGTTGAGCAGGTGGGTGCGATTCAAGGAATAACTCCACAAGAGTATCAAGTAGCAAATACGTTGCAGTCGGCGGCCCCACATTTGATCATGACTATGGAGGTGAAGTTCGGGCAAACAACTCTGACGGAAGTATCGGTCATGATAGATTCGGGGGCCACTGGGAATTTCTGTGACTTGAGGTTTGCCGCTAGAGTGGGAATTCGGGCAATCCAAAAGTTGAAGAGCGAGCCTGTTCGTGCAGTGGATGGGACAAATCTATCATCGGGACCAATTGTAAGCCACACAGAAGTGATACAATTGACGGCCAATGACGGTCATCAGGAGAAGATCCAATTCAACTTAATAGATGCTCCTCAGTTTCAGCTGATTCTTGGTCTCCCGTGGCTTACAGAGCACAACCCCACAATCAACTGGAGTTCCAGAACTGTGGTGATGGATTCAAGTTATTGTCAAGAGAACTGTTTGAATTCACGAGTCGAACAAGTTAAGAACAACCCAGCCCTATCGTTGTGCTCTATGGAGCACACAATGTGTGTGATCAACGTTCAGGAAGTACCCGATGAATATAAGAAGTTTGCAAGTGTCTTTAATGAGGTGGAAGCAGAACTTTTACCCCCGCACCGAGTCTACGACTGTAAGATTGAACTGGAGCCGGGATCCAACTTGCCATGCAGCCGTGTCTATGCCTTGACTGAGAAGGAGCACCAACATTTGAAGGAGTATTTGGATAAATACCTTGCCAATGGCTTCATCCGACCGTCCCAGTCTCCAGTTTCATCTCCCCTATTTTTCGTACCGAAGAAGGAAAAAGGGGAATTACGGACGTGCATCGACTATAGAGCGATTAACAAGATAACCAAGAAGAACCGGTATCCATTGCCATTGATTTCGGTGCTTTTGGATCAAGTGAAAGGCGCGCAAATCTACACTAAGCTCGATTTGAGAGGAGCGTATCATCTAGTTCGAATGCGTGAGGGCGATGAGTGGAAAACGGCATTTCGAACTAGATTCGGTCTTTTTGAATATCAGGTGATGCCTTACGGATTGTGCAAGGCCCCTGCAGCCTTTCAACACTTCATCAACGATGTCTTGAAAGACTTTATAGATCGATGTGCGATAGTGTACATTGATGACATCCTCATCTACTCCTCTGATGTGGAGAAGCATCACGATCAAGTAAAAGGAGTGCTACAAAAGTTACAGGAGAACAGATTGTTTGTGAAACTAGAAAAATGTGCATTTGATGTGTCGGAGGTGGAGTTCTTGGGATTTGTGTTGTCACCATCCGGAATTCTGATGGATCAACGTAAAGTGGAGGCGGTGACGAGCTGGGAATCTCCGAGAAGTGTAAAAGAAGTCCAAAGTTTCATCGGATTCGCCAATTTCTATCGGAGATTTATTAGCGAGTTCTCCAGGAAGATTTTACCTCTCACAAAACTGTTGAGAAAAGGAGTCAAGTTCGAGTGGCCTAAGGAGGCGGAAGAGGCTTTTCAATCCTTAAAAGGAAACTTCACCACAGCACCTGTCCTGTTGCATGCTGACCCATCCCAGCCTTTTTATGTGGAAACTGATGCCTCGGATCTAGCTGTAGGAGGAGTATTGTCACAGCGACATAAGACCACAGGCCAACTACACCCGGTAGCTTATCGCTCTAGAAAGTTGACTCAGGCGGAGATAAACTATACCATCACTGAGAAAGAGTTGTTGGCCATTAAAGACGCCTTTAAGGAGTGGAGACATTATTTGATGGGTGCCCGACACCAAGTAACGGTGTTTACCGATCATCGAAACTTAAAGTTTCTGAAAACAGCCAGGACACTCACCCCACGGCAACTAAGATGGTCCTTGTATTTTGCGGACTACGATTTCGTGATCACCTTTCGTCCAGGAGCCCAAAATGGAAAAGCAGACGCATTATCCAGAATTGGCACAGGATTGCAGAAGACCATTACAGACATTCAGCCAATCATTCCTAGTGACAAAATCATAGGAACCATCACCTCCATTCAGCTACAAGAATCGATTGCGGATGTCATGAGTCCAGAGGCTATGCAGAGTTGGGCAGAGAAAGATATCAACAGAAAAATCATTCAACAAATGCCTTACCATCAAGGCGCTCTGTACCTTCCCACCACCGAGTTGCAGCAGCAAGTGATGCGTGAATGTCACGATGACAAACTGGCTGGCCATAAAGGAGAAGCCAAGACCACAGATATAATAAAAAGACACTACTGGTGGCCCAGGATGGCAACTGATATAGAGATGTATGTTAAGTCATGTGAGATTTGCGCGCAAGGGAAGTCCGAACGGCAGGCTCCAAAAGGGTTATTACAACCCTTACCTACACCTCCCAACCCATGGCACACAGTTACCTTGGATCTCATTACTGATCTACCAATTAGTCAAGGGTACGACACAATCTTAGTGGTGGTGGACGCCTTTTCTAAAATGGCCCACTTCTCAGCCCTAAAGGGGGTTCCTTCAGCCAAACAGCTAGCTGCCCATTTCAGTTCCCAGATTGTCAAAATACATGGAATTCCCAAGATTGTCATCTCGGACAGGGGCTCCCAATTCCTGTCCCATTTTTGGAGGGCCTTTATGGAAGGGTTAGGAACAGAAGTTAGATTTTCCACTAGTTACCACCCAGAAACAGATGGGCAGACTGAGAGGGTGAACCAAGAGCTAGAGCAGTACTTGCGACTGTTTCTTTTGAAGGAGGAGGGTAATTGGCCAGATTATTTGTGGACAGCAGAGTTTGCCTACAATAATGCAAAGAGCAGTTCTACTGGTTACTCCCCTTTCTACCTGAACTACGGCAGACATCCGAATGCTACCATTCTGCAAATGGAAACTACAGTCCCAGCAGTCAAAGAAGTTATGTCGCACCTACTTCAAGTTCAACAAAAGGCGATAAGGAATTTACAAATAGCCAAAGAAAAGTATAAAAAGTACGCTGATCGGAAAAGACGCAAAGGGCCGTCCTTGATCACAGGAGACCAGGTTTGGTTGAGTACTAGGAATTTGAGATTGAAAGGAAACAGGAAGTTTCAACCTCGATTTATTGGCCCATATCCTATCGAGGAGCAAATCAATCAAGTAACTTATCGGTTAAGACTGCCACCCAAGCTTAAGATACATCCAGTCTTCCATGTTTCCCTGTTGAAGAAGGCCCCAGCAACCTTGAGACGCCAATCACCTCCAAAGCCAATTCAGCTAGAACTGGGAACAGAGTACGAAGTGAAAGAAATTTTGGACTCTAAAAGATTGAGAGGAGAATTATACTATTTGATTGACTGGAAGGGTTATGGTCCGGAAGAGCGATCCTGGGAACGAGTGGAGGATATACATGCACCCAGGTTGATAAAGTCCTTCCATCAACGATTTCCCTCCAAGCCAGGAAGGGGAGGACCCACCTTGTTGGGGGGTACTGTCAGGACCCAAGGCTTGAATACCGTCCTTCACTATCCAGCTGGGCAGCAGGTTTGGTCAGAGAGAGTGCGAATGTGGAGACTCAAGATGGCCGCCGCCGCCGCCATGGTCGAGGCTCGGCAGGCGTTCTAGTCTTTCAGATCCTCAGGAACCAATGTGAAGCGCGAGCGTGAGGAGAGCTTCGCACTTCACCAAGACAGCAGCCAGAGAGGTCCGTTATTACCGTCGTCAGTGAATTCTGTCAGGAGGAGTGTAAATCCTGACTGGAATTCTTCCAGTTGTTTGTAAACCTTGAAGAGGTTAGTTATTTCCCTTAACCCGGCGCATGATTCAAGCGCGGGTAGTCCAGAGTTCCGAGGAGCGGCACAGCAGGCAGCCGTGTGCGCACGTCAGAGAAGTCAAGTAGCGCCGAGCAGAGAACTCAGCGGGAGATGGAGAGGTGTTAGCGCATCTACCGAACATTTCCAGAGCCAAGAAGGAGCGGCTGACAAAAGCTGAAAGCAAGCTAAGTGACACTCGAAAAAAAAATATATATATATATATTCAAAGTCAATCCTTACTGTTAAAGTTGATAAGGAGGAGTTCAGTGGCTAATTATTACTCCTGGAAAAAACGGAAAAAAAAGAGAGTTAAACATTGATGAAAGGCATGAACAATATAGCTCAATGGAAAATATATGTACATAAATGTGAATAAGCAGAAACCTCACCTAGCAGTCCAAGGGGTAGTAAGACTGCAATTCTGTGAAGAGAAAAGAAACAGTGTAAGATAGAAGGCACTCAAAACTACAAGGGAATAATACATTAAGAAAGCAAGAAATACAGAAACCCATTAAGAGGCGCACCTCTACTATAGTGAAGTAAGTGACCAATAGGATTCTAAAACAATCACAATACATGCTGAATTAATTAGGAATTCACTAGAAGAGTTATAACCCAAGCATATTCCTTTTTCTTTTGCCAGTGACAACTATAATAGAGGAGAGCCAATCACACACATAAGAAGAGGAGCAAGGGTTCTGCAGCGTAATGGTGGGTGAGAACACACGTTAGGATAGAGTTAACTAGAGAGAGAGTAGGAGGACAGGATATAATGAAATGTTATTGTTTTTAGGTTTTCCAGCAGCAAATAGCCCCCAGACGATCGGCTGAGGAAACCACGCAGGACCAGTCTCTTCTCTGTTTATTATTTTATCCAATTCCCCCGTCCCTGGAGGTAATGATGGAGGGTTCTGTGTAAGACCCACCAGCATTGTCTAGAGGGGCGTGGGTTCTAGCATCTCTGTTCCCGTGCAGTATTGGAAAATTCAAGAGTAAGTTTGGTAAGCCCTGACAAAGGCACCGAGGATGCGGATCAAAACGGACACACTGCGCCACTGAGCTAGGACGGCTCCTGTCGTGTGTGTATGCAGCTCTTGCTATCGCCGCTGCAGGGGCTCATTTGAAAATAACGACCTGCCCACTGATACTGCCTTTGTGCTTACACCCCGTCGCCGCAGCTTCAGTCTTCACACGCTGAGGGGCGGGGCGTTGGTGTCAGCCGGACTCCGGGCCGCGAGGGGCAGCCGCTTCTTTTCTTTCTCTGCGCCGGGGCTGAGTTAGTCAGTCTGCGCAGGGGGCTTGGCGCTTTCTTTACTGGCTGTTGTCCGGCGCTGGATCTCTCCTTTTCCCTCACCCCACCGCCGCAGCCACACGTCACAAGCGGCGCGGGGTGGGGGTGACAGCGCTATACAGCGGGTGGGCTCTGCTGAATAGTGAGTTAATCGCGGATTGGCTCCGCTGGAGATTCTTTGATTATTAGGCGCCTGACAGCTCCCCTCACGCTGCGGGCGCTCATCGGTACAGTTTTTTTTTTCACCCCTCCGCCGCACTTCACACACGCGGCAGGGGAGACGCTGCAGGCAGGCCGCGGGTGGGCTCCGCTGGCCTCGCTTTACTACGGGCAGTTGCGGCCGACGCCGCGTCGCTGCAGGCAGGCCGCGGGTGGGCTCCGCGAGTCCTGCCTAATTACGGGGCAATGTGTACAGTTAATAGCGGGTGGGCTCTGCTTTCGGTGCACAGTCATGAGGGGGTCGCTTCTCGCTTGCGCGGACCCCTAGGCAATCTTCAGCGTTCGGCCTCACCTCTGGCCGACGGGCCTTCCTCCTCCATGCGGGTGGGCTCCGCGGAGGTTTCACCGAGCGGTGGCGGCCGATGTAGGTGGGCTCTGCACGGCTCTCCCTTCACCCCAGGCAGGGGGCACAGTCGCGGCCAACGCGGGTGGGCTCCGGTCGGTCCGCTCCTTTTCCTCGGCACTTCGGACCGCGCCTCCACGTGGCGTTCGGTTGCGGCCGGCACAGGTGGGCTCTGGTCGGTCCGCTTCACTTTCCCCTCACGCCGGGAGGCTCGCGCTGGGCATGGAGGTGCGAGTGAGCTCCCGGTCACCTCCTAATGGGTCTTCAGGCCCGGGGCACAGCACACGCCCCGCGGGCCTCTCGGCGGCCGGCGCCGCTTTCCCCAGGGGGTGCCCTGCACATGGGCAGTTCCCTTCTTCTTTCCCGGGGATGTTCAGCTGCGGCACGCGTGGCATCGCGTTACCGCCTCGTCGCCAATGTAATGTTGGGGGCCCTGGGCCCTCATTGCTAAAAGGACTGACGCAGACACAGTAAGATACTTGGTACAACTGGCCCAGAGCACATGGGCTCGGCCCCTTTTATTAAAGCTGTGTCACCTGACCAGTGACATCAGTGGTGGGTGGGTGTTCAGTGTGCTGGCTTACAAAGCACTAGACTGCTGACCGTGATTCTGGATCACTACAGTGTGCACGCCCCAGGACATCGGCTGCAGTCTCAGCAACCTTTTTTTTGGGGTTTTATGGGAGGGGGAAAGAAGTTGATGGGGGCACAGGGTTGGGGGGCGACATCTGTTGCACCATCTTAGTACCACAGGAGTTGTGAACTTAAGTGTAGCAGAAGCAACCAAACATAAGGATTGGCATGTTTGCATGCATTGCATATACACATTATATTTACCACATTAAAGTTAGTCCTTCTGGCTTTGACAATACTTGGGGAAAAACAAAGGATGGCTTTCTGCATATAACGTACTTAGGAGTTAAGCAACTTAATATGACAGACACTAATGATTTAGCATGCTTTTTAGAGGTAATGCACTTTTAAGATTCCTTGTGAATTCAGATGGAAGCACTTTCTAGAGCTTTTATTTAAAAAAGCGGTAACATTTGGACTTCACAAACACATGCGCAAACAACATCTAATCAATACCACTAATTCACACATCTTTTCCAAGAAGACAGGGAAGACATTTGCTTCCAATATGTAAAGTGCGCTTACCAAGGGCTCCACATTCAGAAATAGCTGTGGGATGGCCGTGCTCAACATGCTAAAGCCATAATCATTTCAGTGAATGAAGTATCTAGAACAATGCCATTAACAACCCAAGTGGGTGTGAACAAAACTTGACTGCACTCATGCATAGTCTGGAAATGCATGATCATGCAAGTGAAACTCCAAAATTACAAGAGTGCCTTTTAAATTTTTTTTACCAATTGTATTGTTTACTTAATATAGCGTATATATAACTATATCTAAACCTAAAACAACTGAGTATAGGTATGCAGTCTATTGTTAGAGAAAAAACAAGGACCCCCTGAATGGACATAAATCTCCTGGGTCAGGGTAAAGCAATTTAAGGCAAGGTAAATACCCAGGCAAGATAGTTAGAAAGAAATCTGGCAAGCTATCATAATGAAAAGATAAAATACAGTATAAAGGAAAACAACCACAAGAAAGGGAACAAAAAGTAACAACGTACTATGATTGCATAAAGAATTTAATTATAAAAAGATTCTTGATATAAACATGTTCAATTTATACATAAAAATTCATATTAAAAATTCATAAAAGCACAAACCAATTTTTCAAACAAAGTGATGCACAATATTCCGAGGAGTCTATTCTGGGAACTATCAATATTCTAAGACTCCTCAGAATATTGTGCATCACTTTTTTTGAAAAATTTGTTTGTGCTTTTATGAATTTTTAATATGAATTTTTATGTATAAATTTAACATGTTTATATCAAGAATCTTTTTATAATTAAATTCTTTATGCAATCATAGTACGTTGTTACTTTTTGTTCCCTTTCTTGTGGTTGTTTTCCTTTATACTGTATTTTATCTTTTCATTATGATAGCTTGCCAGATTTCTTTCTAACTATCTTGCCTGGTATGCAGTCTATTTAAATAAATGTGGAAAATACTAGCTGCAGCGTTTTCTTTTGCTTGCAACAAACATGAATGTGGATAAATACAGATACATTGACAAAAAAATAAATATGGATAAATACAGACGGAAATGTTAAAAAAATAAATACCATAAAACCGGGAGCCCTAATTGTTATGTTATTGTTATTATGGTTCTTCTATAGCGCAACAGCTACTCCAAAAGGAGTGTCCCGGCGCTTTGGCGAAGGAAACCTTCAAGGACGACAACACGACACAACAGCTAGGGAAAGCGGCAAGCCTATCTGGTGAAGAGCCAAGTTTTTAAAGCCTTTCTAAAAGACAGAAGGCTAGGGGTCTGTCTAAGAGAAAGCGGAAGCTCATTCCAGGCACGAGGAGCCAAGTGATGAAAGGAGCGGCCGCCCTGTCTAACGCGTTTAATGGCCGGGACTACCATTTTAGACAGATTACAATACAATTTTGTTGTTTGTTACAAAAATGACGTCCTATAGTTTTTTCCTTCAGCACATAATTCACTTTCTTTTCTTTTTCTGACTGCAAAGTGGTAGGAGGTTGTAAACACCAATCACCATGTTAAAAAACATATACAGCAATTTGCCAGAGTCAGAAAATATAGCCTGTCAATTGACCTCTGTTACTGAAGCACAGCAAATGTGACAAGATAAATACAGAACTTAATAGCATTTTTAGTTATTCTTTGGACTTTCACAACCCCCCTAAAATTGGCGTCTGACCTACAAGTGAGTCACCGACCCACAGTTTGGGAAACACTGAACTAAACCAATAGTGAGGAATGCCCTATGTTACGTTAGGAAACCCCTGTTGGTTAATGCAATCACTGCAGATGTAGCTACGCGTGGATCAACAGAATTGACTCCTGGGTGGTGCAGTGGGTAATATTGGCTTGCATTTTCAATCCAACGAGGTCCCCTCAACCTGTGACCGAAAATACTGTGAATACGTAAGCCTTTATTTGTAAATTGTGTTTACACACAGCACAAGTCAGGCTGCTGCAAAATGTGCAAAGGAATTTGGTTTACGATAAAGTGCTTTTCAAATATAGACTTTAGTGGGGCAAACATTTGTATTTATGTTCATTAAAAGGACACTGTAGAACTGAACTGGTAACACCCTTGCATTACCCCATTAAAAGAATAAGTCTTTGTCATCATTAAGCTCCAAGTTAAAGCCAAAGCTAGCGCCTAAGCCGGCTTTACATTTACTAACTAACCAGTTGCTTACATTTACACTTATTTCAGGTAGCGGGCACCATGATGACCTTACTTCTTCACCATATGGAGCAGACTACTAGTCTCCAGGTAAGTGTTTTTTATTCAGCCCCCTCACTGAAAGAGAAACCAGTTTAATTGCAAACATGTATTCACAATTACTTTGATTCTTTCAGAGATGTATTGAGCTCTTAGATATCTGAGTTTACCTGAGGATGTGTCATCTCACAATAAAGGGTTTTCTCACACATCTGTCTCTGAAACCTGTCTTTTGTCAGGAATTGCAAGTCTTTTTGTCAGTTCCTGTTTAGTTCTTCACAAGAGCTAAGATGTATAAAAAAAAAACAAGTCTAAAACCGATTCTTGGGTTCCCTTTATTAGGTAGAGTAGCTGAACAAGCTTATCACAAACTCTTAACCCCACTCCTTATTACAATGTCTAATCTAATCTGAAGTCCAACGTCGAGTGTTCTTTCATGCTCATGAAAACCCTAACCTTTGTCTTGCCTTCATGATATTTGCAATTTTTCTTACCAACCTCTACAGTCCTCAGTATTTTTTTTCTAGGTAGTAAACTGAAGTCACAGGAAAGAAAATCCAAGAAGACAACTACTCTCTAAGGTGAGGCCCCAGGGTCTAGCGCATAACCAACAGGTAAGTGGAAGTGCAACCGGAAGCTTCTTATCACCTTGCCAAGCGGTGCACTAATACTTGGGTGCTGTTTATATAGACTCACACTCAGGATTGCCGCTCCGTGTTATGTGACACTGAGATCTTAGTTTAATTTTGCAAAACCATGGGATGTTGCTTATGCAGTGACTGAAACTGCAAGAAGGTTTCTGTAAGCAGGCCTCCTAACACCCAGGCATATAACAGTGAAGGTTGGCGACAAATACCTGACAAATGGCATAAAAACTGACTACACAGATTTTAGTGCCTCATCAGGCATGTGCACTGAGCGGATTGTGGTGCACAGTGGTACCACAGGATGAGCATGATGGGAAGGCCTATATATTCGCATTGTGGCATGAAACATGCAAATACATAATAGACCTGTCTCTGCAGCATGATGCTTGGTTGTGCCCAGGGTCTGGCATAGGACTGGCCTTGGGACCAACCCTGCTGTAGGCCTTGTACTATGGGGTTGCCACACTGTGGCCTGCCCCTACATTACGTGGCCAAAGGTCCTGCACAGCGGAGTTGGCTACAGAGTGATTGACTGCAGTGTTAGTAGAATATTATAAAAATTATAAATAGTCACTATAGGCCTTTAAGAATTATTTACAGTTTATTTTGTTCATAACACTTCAATGTTTGTTTAAAAAATGCTCAAAATGCAGTACAAGAAAAATTGTTAAGATTACAAATCAAAACCTAAACAAAACTGAAATGACCAGTTACGGTTATTCGAGCAAGCCACAACTCACCCCCATATATACTGCGCGTCGCACCATTTATATGATTATATAATTGACATCTTACAGGCATCAATTTGTTGCACTAGGGAAAATGCAAGCAGATATATGTCTATTATAGTTCGTGGAATGGGGACTAGGCCCACAGGGGATGGGTGCGCTCAACCCATGATCCATGTACAATGAGTGTTCCCGAACCCTGGAGGTAGTGCACAAGCTACTACCCTCACTACACACATTGGGAGACTGGGTTAATTATTAATCTCGTCCACTGTTGTTTTTTAACCACTCAGTTTATTTTGCTGCTCACTAAGCACCGGGACACCACCTTGTGAGGTAGCTGTTTGCGCTATATAAAACTCAGTATTATTATTATTATTATTATTATGTGAATATAGGGTGCTCAGTGTAGGTCCCATCCACAGGCCAGGCCCGGCACTGAACCCCTGCTGCGCGCAGCAGATCATGTTCCTAAGGGCACTCAGCGCAGGGGTTGGTTATAAGGGAAACCCTGCAATGAATCGCTGATTCTCATGGCTGGAGATCAAGTTCAGTGAGTTAAATACACATGGGTCTCAATGCAGGGCTGGGCCAGAGGCCTGCCTTGTAGCATATGTTGGCACCAGAAGGCCATCAGATCATGTGCAGTGAGTTATATTCACATTCAGGGTGGTCTCGGGGCATGTCTGATGGTGGCAAACAGCAATATATAAGAATACAACATCAGTAGATGAATACACACAGGCAAACAATTTTATATTCATAGTGATGTCGTTGGTGATGTCAGTGCTGAGGTGATATGTTATGTCACTAGAGATATGTCATTTTAGATGTCATCTGTCACATCGTGTGTAAACATGAGCAATGCAGTGCTGCGCTAACTGCAGTTGGGCAATTCCTGTTTCTTTTTTAAGACTTTTTTTCATAACATCACTTGAGCAATTGTTTTATTTAGTAAATGTAAATATGTGTATATGTGTGTGTGTGTGTTCAATCAAACATCCCCTCCGCTCGGGAAAAATTACAGGACACAGCGGGGCTTCATTTTGCGGGTTCTTTAATCAGACCAGCTTCGCATAACCGGTTTCGGCATAACTGCCTTCTTCAGATGCTTGCATTCACAGCATTGCGTTTCCCTTTCTTAAATTCTATTTTGCTCCTCCTTGCCCAGTGGTGGTTGGCTCCCCTGCACCTCATGCTGACCCTCGTGAATAGGAGGGGACTACCAGTCCCATATTGCCACGAGACGCCGCTTCAGTGCAGTGCAGTCCGGGAACGCAATTAACATTAAAATGTCTTTTAACCCCTTCTCTCATCCACCGATGAGTGTGTGTGTGTGTGTACATATATATGTGTTGTTTAAAATAATTTTTTACGTATACATTTGTCAAGATTCCACTGGCTATTGTACATTACTTGTACCTACATGTGTGGCGTTTATTGAACATTCATCATGGATTTCCTGGTTTAAAACACACTTTTAAAGTCGTTTGTGAGCATTTCAAGGTTCCCAGTAGAACATATAAAAGCAGTATAAATCACTGAAAGCTGTAAAAAAATATAACCAAATTTGGTAAAGACGAGGATATTTCAAAAATTCTTAAAACGGTTCCACGCATGTTTTCAAGAAAAAAAACATTTTATTCATATTGATTTTTTAGCTAAGATTTGGTTGGGTGTCTGCAAAACAAACCACATTATATTCATTCACATGACATACACAGTACTCAACAATGCTATAATGAATTTACTTGGTTATTATCTGGCTCAAACGCCATGCACATTACTTGGAAACCCATAGGAGTCACATGAAACTCCATCTGTTCCTTCGCTTACAACACAGGATATTTATGATAGCGAAACCTTTAGTCATATTCTGTCTGCATGGTGCTTATTTTTCTATTTACACTGAACTTTGTATTGGCTTTGTATGGGGCCTCCACACCGGCCCCAACAGCGCTAAGGATGCCTGGCTTCACCCTGGGGGTGCCCAGGAGTGGACACTTCACAGGGAAAGCCAGGAGGGGTTCCACAGCGGTATGAGTATCAGCGCCAGGAAGCCGAATAGGCGACACCGCAAGGTGACCGTCTGGTGACAGTGCGCTCTATAAGTACCATGACATTTACATTTATATTGGCTACCTTTTTGGAGAAAATACTATAATTTTCTTCATATTCAGCGTTTCTTTTAGAAACGTTTATGGAAACAATTTGGTGGTCTTTGAGAGGTCTGCAGTTACCTATCTCATATTCATTGAATGAAGCATATGTACATACACAAATAACAGTTCTTTAGAAAACTAAATCTGTTTTTTCAAAAGGCAAACATAGCCTATAGCTGGTACCCCCAAAATGTGAGAAGGGTTGGTAATACGGCACTGTGCTCGTGGAAGTGAAAGGAATAATGAAGGTACAAAAAACACATACACAAGATTTGAAAGATTACACACCCTGGAAGGTAAACCGGCAAATCAAAGTTTTGCCTAAACAATAGTATATCGAACATGCATCAAATTATATTAGTGCCGACTTTATGATCTCATTAAAATCAGGCCTCAAACTCACAAAAATGTTACTGGACCTGCAGTTCTAGTACCTTAAATAATCTACTCGACCTAACTGTACTGTGCTTGACCCATAAACTGGTCTCATTATGTCATCCTACGCAAATATTTTATTTTGCAGAGCCACTTTTTTCTTCATTATCACATATAAGAGCACCTTCTAATATGTGATTTCAGCATTCCTGCAATACAAAATAAACTATTTGGTTTGATTTAATAGACTAAACAGTTGCACCATGTATAATAAGAATCTAGCTCACATAGCGGGTACACTTGACCCCTGACTTGCCTCTTAGTTCACCAATAGCCTTGCCATCAGGGCAGGGACAGGACTGTTTCTCAGTTCATCTTTAAAAACTCACTTTTAATAAATATATTACTAAAGCATAAGGTGGTTGTGCATGGTCATTTACAGACAGCGCATTGTCCATTGAAATGGCCTAAAACATTAGGTGCAGTTTTACTTTTATTACTATATAATGTATTAACAATAATTTGTGGGAATTAGGTTTCAGCAAAAATATTTATCGTTTGCACATAAACATGTAAAGTGTTCTGGTTTGTTTTCATCCTAGAATTACAAAACAAGGGCTTTCATAACTACTGAAATTTGTTTTGAAATGTTTGCACAGTTCACCTTTTAGCTATTTAAATGTGTGTTAGAATGAAAACATGACATACTACAGCCTTTCATTTCACACTTTTTGTACAGCACGTTTGTCAGACAGTTCACTTTACAAAATCCTTGAACTTTGCAGTCAGCGAAAGAAAAGTAATTGTAGATATAAACTGACTTTTGACCTCTGTCTCCGACGACAGAATAAATGTGGGCCATTAGGTGAGGATCAGGCCCTGAAAGAAATTGGGAGAGCCCCTGCTGGAGGCAAGAGTTGGGCAGGCGAGCCATCCCCCTCTTGCCATTTGGGAGCGAACCACCCTGCTCCACATTTCAACTGCGGAGCCTCGAGCCTATGGAGGGGGCCCCCCACATTGTTTAACTGGGGAGAGTGGCCTTGCGGGTCCCCATCCCCTGTGGAGCAGATCCAGCAGTGGCTGGGGAGGATTGCCTGTGGGAGACGTGTGTTGGGGCCCTGCTGACTAACTGTGAGAGAGGCGGTGACCTGAGGGGGCTCAGAGGCGAGCTTGGAGCCAGTGCCTTCCCTAATTTCCTGGACTGCTCAGGCTGACCATCAGTCCTTGGGTTAGGGGACTGATGATCCGGTGAGTCATAGTGACCCCTTGTGGGGGTAGTCCCTGCAACTGGAAGAGAAGGGGGGTCCCTGCCTGCCAGGTGCAGTGGAGTTTGCCGTGGGGCACAGCGAGGGCGACGCCAACCTGTTCCCCCCCCCACATCAGTGGCCGGAGAATTGATGCCCACTGTTTCCTTGGCTGCTCGTACCGCCTACCTTCGGTGGGGTAGGGGCCTGGTGGGCCTGCAGTTTCTGTTGGATCCATGGTGGTGGCACCTCCGGCTGCCATGGTGAAGGATAAACTGCAGTGGAGACAGGGCAAACTTGACAGATTCGCCATAGAGAAACTGCATGCACCGTAGGGGCCAGACCTGCAGGATTAAGCAGCTGCTGAGAGGGCCGTCCTGCACCCGGGACAGAGGTCATCCGAAAAGCCATCGAATCATCCTGCCATGCCCTGGAGACCAAAACAGGGGAGGTTGGGGCAACTGTGGAACTGCTCTGGCAAGACCTGAAGAAAATGATAGGGAGTGTGTTGTGGAGAAGTGTGGCTCACTGGTTAGAGGAGGCAGACCTGGAAGCCGAGGTCAGTCCGGGACCAGGGTTCAATTTCCGGCTCGGCGGGGTCTTGAGTCCTAAAATGTCCATGGACTCGACAATTCTCGCTCCGGTGCCTACTCGATTCACGGGTTCACACTCTGCGACTCTGGGCAATAGCTTGCTTAATCTCCACAACGGCCCCTCGCGGCGGGATGCCTGGCTTTCACCTTGCGGATACCCTGCCGGGGGTCATCTCACAGGGGAATACCAGGACGGGTTCCCTAAGCAAGCGCTTAGAATCCGCTTGGTGATTTGCGCTATATAAATTCCTGTACATTTACATTTACATTTACGTTGGTTGCTGAGACAAAATTTGTAAAATTGGAGGACACAGTGAAAGACCTCACCCAAGGGGTACAGAAAATGAAAGCATTCTTAGGAGAACTGGCGGCGTGGGTCGAAGATGCCGAACTATGCTCGGGATGAAACAGTTTGGGCCTCCTGGTGTTCCCGGCAGGTGCCAGACCTGAACAGTTTCTCTAACAGTGGCTGAAATCCTTTCTTCCAGAAGACCAAATCTCCCCGGGTTTCCTTGTTTAGTGTGCCCACAGGGCCATCGCGAGGAAACCACCCTGGGGGCCGCCCTGCGGCCCATGATTGGACTTGGTACTTCGTACGGTCAGGGGCTTGGGACAACTGAAAAGAAAATCTACGAGAATCCTCATCTTTCCGGCCTTCATCAGACTAGTTCAGCCACAATGGAAAACATTTGAAGATGTGAAGCAGAGACTGTGGGGTTTGAATCTTTGATATATGATGCTGTACCTGGCCAGACTCAAGGTGCTTTTCAAGTGTAAGGCTTTCCTGTTTGATCATCCGGACAGGGCCAGAGAGTGGCGGGGAGTCCGCCCCCCCCCCCCTCCCTCTAGGCAGCAGAAAAGACCTTAAGAACAGACAGGCCTGCAAGAGGACGTTCCAGAGGAGGTAGAAGGGGCAGGCTCAAGGTGCCTCTAGAAGTGAGTCTCTACCACGGGGGAACAAGTGCTATAGGCCCACTCCTCTGATTTGAATAATCGGTAAGATCCTGAGGCTCCTCCACGGAGTTCCAGCGAGGGGCCCTCGGACACTAATGACTGAGCCACGCCATTTAAAACCTTGCTGTATGGGTGTGTCATGTTTGTGTGAGTGTTACAAGGGTAAAGGGGTTTTGGACTTACTGTTGCAAGCAGGGATTGTTTAAAGTGTTCATCATGAAGGAAGGTGGGCTAATAGCATTTCCTGAATTGGGGCGGTGGGTTATTTTGAACTCATGCCAGGGAAAGGTGGGATGGGGGTACAGTTGAGGTTGATTTGTTTATTAGGTATTGGGGCGGGCAGGACACAACGCACGGTCACAAGCTATCATCACTACACACGACAAGATACATGGAAGGTGTGATCAAGTGCCCTCCCCCCCCCTGTTGACATGCCACAGACCTGGTGCTCCTACAAGAGATGCACTACCAGGGAATACCTGTAAATGTCTGCAAAGAGGCAGGTACGTGGGGCTACCACACGCTGGAAGCACGAGTGGCTCCCCGGGGTTCATTATATTAGCCAGGAAGAATCCCCCTTTCAGGTGCTGAGGACCTTGGCTCACCCTGAGGGCTCCTACGTGGCAGTGCAGAGCAGATGGCATAGAAAAATGGTCCTGATTGTTAAGTGTATGCGCCCCATAGATTGTTGAGACAGACCTTGGATGGATTAAGCTGATCCTACTAGACCTGTTTAGCGAGTTACACATCGCAGAGGGGACTTCACCGAGGTCCTGATCATGGGTTAGACAGACATACTCCTCGAGCGACACCTCCCGGCTGGACCACGGAGCTTCCTGTTTGCGCATGCACTGTGACTCAGTAATGCTTGTTGAAGTCACCACTTAAGCGAGAGGACATTCTCATTCTTTTTGGTGGCCTGCAAAACAATGTCAAAGTTGGACTACGTGTTTTTGCCCATGGCCCAGATACCCTGGGTCAGAGATGTACGATACCAGGCCTGCAGCATATCTGACAACTCCCCACTGTTGCTCCAGTTGGGCGCACAACAGCCCCTCAGTCTGGTCTCCTGGAAATTGGATGCCTGGGCCTTGAGAGACCCAGAAATAGCGAAAACACCAAGCTATATTTTGAGGAGAATGAGGGCTCATTGTCCTCTCCGGTTACGCTGTGGGAGGCATACAAAACAGTGCTCAGGGATAGAGCTCAGAACATCATCGCTATACGAAAGAAATGGAGGGAGGAAAGTGCTCTCCAGTTGCAGTGCCGTTTTTTAAAGTTGATTAAATTCTGCGTGTCCAAAGGTGAGGACGCTATGCGTTGTCTCTTGGAAGTGATGAGAGATCAATATCAGAACCTGGTGACCAATACAGCTGTTCAGCTCTACCTTGGGACCCAGAAACATCTGTGATGTGGGTGATGAGGCGGACCGACTTCTGGCATGGCTAGGGCGGCAGGAGGAGATCACAAAGTGGGTGCCGGAGGTGGTAACTACGGACGGTGATCCTGTCGTATCGATAAAGATCTCACCTTTTCTCTGTACTATCGGGGGACATAATGAAGCTGGAGGACCATATGGACCAGGATATCGCCGAGTTTCTTTCAGAGATACCACTCCCGGCTTAGGACGGGGCAAGTAGGGAAGTGCTGGAAGCAGACCTGACATTATATGAGGTGGGGGAGGCCGTGCGAGCCATGCACCCTGGCAAGGTACCGGGTGCTAATGGTTTGCCGATAGAGCTCTATAAAAGCTTTGCCGTGCTTCTCTACACCAAGGTGGGGTCCTTGTTTTGTGGCAGTAAGAGAGGAGGGATGCCTACCTCTGGATCTTAATTGCGCCATAATTGTGGTCATACCTAAGGAGGGAAAGCCACCCAATCAATGCTCTTCCTAAAGGCCCATCTCCTTGCTGAATACAGAAAGCTAAATCTTGGCCAAAATTGTTGCTACTCTGATCACAGGAGTGATAACGGACTTAGTGCACTCTGATCAGACAGGCTTTATGCCCTCGGCAGGCCACAAGACTAAATCCGACATCTCCATTCGTGGCTGAAGTATCTGAGAGAAGGATAGTGACCCCCATGATGGTCATGCCACCCGACACTGAGAAAGCGTTTCACTTGAAGGACTGCCAGTATCTTGCAGAGACACTGAAGAGGCTTGGCTTTGGGTCCCGGTTTCGCAGCTGGTTGGCCCTTCTATATCACCGACCTACGGCGGCTGTAAGAGTCAACGGAGTGTTCTTGGATACCTTTGCCTTGGGGAAAGGGCCAAGGCAGGGATACAACAAAACTGAATTTACAGGCAGCTGCTTAGTGAAAAGACAATTACATTGTAAATCCTGTTTTGTTGTTTAATTCATTGTATTGTGTGATTTAAAAAGCTGATTTTCAAACAAATTATTCAAAAAATTAACATAGATGTGTATGCTCACAGTTTTATCCGTTTTGGAGATATTAACATCCATGAAATATTTCTATTCACTAAGGGACCGCTGAGCCTGAAATGCGCGGAGGTGATCGAAGTTCACATTGATTTTGGTTAGATACGTTGAACAATAAATAGCTTTATAGGATTTTGACTTTAAAGAGCAGTATGGCACAGTGAATTAAACTCTATAACGTATTTCAAGGAATTTATTCTTGAATCACAAATTATAATTTAGGGTAAGGATTTTGAGGTAATCTGCCCTAAAGATAAAGTTGTGCAGGTTATTTTACCTTCTCTAATGCACAGAAAAGAATATTTGGAGTTTTGCATGGGACAGATGCTAGCCAAGTTGCTCATGGGGCTTGGACTAGAATTCCCCAAAAGGGTCAGATCTGCACTTGTAATTCGAGAGTTCTTTGAACAGCAGAGCACTGGATTGCCTGTCCAAACCTTTTGGGCACAGGGTATATTTTGAAGCTGATGTGCAATTAACAGCGCCAAAAAACGACTTTCCCTGTAGCTTTTCTGAGCTTTTCGGAGCTGGTTTGGAGTGGGTTCGTAATTTTTTTTTTTTAATAAATCTTTTTTATTGTTTTAAAGCAAAATTAAACAGACATATCTGGTGCCATACATACATACCATATTGAAAGGGTGGATTGGTACAAAAACAGGATAGACATAGAGCAACTAGTATACTTGCGAGGCTCGCACAATTACGCCCAACACAAAAAATGCATCAATATAATCGGTCAACAATTTTGGTGCGGGTCCTCAGTACCTTTCCATCCATGAAATCGAAACAGCAGGAGAATCATGACAACCAGGTACAAGAAATTAAAGATCAAAGCCAGGATATTACGATCATATTACGAATAGAGGAAAGGTTGAGAAAAAGAAAAAGGAGAGGAAACCATATGGACGATAACAAAAAGAAAACAAAAAACCCATCCCTGCACCCCTGCAAACGGCTATCGCCTAACCCCCAGTAGCAGTGTGCCTGTCGCCCCAACTAACTAGTTTCTAAAAAAAGAAGAATCTACCAAGGTAGAAAAGAGAAGTGGAGGAGGGCATGTTCGTACAGGCTCCCGGTCGCCCCTCCCCCCGCCCGGACAATGGATCCCCAAAGTGGAATCAAAAAAATCTATCAAATGACAAATATGCATCTCAACAAGGGGATCTTAAAACACCGCCCAGCCTTCCTATATCCTAAGTTTAACGGATCCCGTGCCCATCAATACTTGAGTCAAGCCCAGTCCCTCGATCTCACCCCTGCCCCTCCCGATCAGACACCTCTTCCACCGGACAGTCAGCATATAATAAGACTGCAATAGGACTTAACGCAAGACAAAGTGTCAACACAGTAGTGCCGTAGACATTGTCAGATCCTGAGACTCCCTTCCCCATCATCGACTCCCAGCGTTGAATCGTCCGCCATCTTAGCTGTGCAGATGCACAGGGAAGTGGCGCAGTTTCATTCCAAGAACAGTGTTCGTAAAAAGTTTCTGGAGTGGGTACATCGATTAGTCCTTCCATAGTCGGCAGCGATCGTGAGTTAAACAGTCTCTTGGTGGCCTCAAGCTTATGCACATTGTCCAAAACACTGAGCAAAGGCTCCGGTTCCGCACACGAAAGGGGGTCTATGTTCTTCATCAGAGTGGCCATATTGGGTGTCTCGGTTGTCTCTGTTTTTCGTAGTGGTGTAGGGTCCGGTCCAATCCGTTCCATCTCATCCAAGCGCGCCATCATCTTCTGAATGCGGTACTCAACGTACACATGCATAGACTCAATGGCTGCCAACACGATGCGTAGCGACGGGTGACTCTCATTCCGTTCAACGTTCCTACGCTCAGTTTCGATCATGATCGCTTCCCCCGGCAAGCCCGATGTCTCAGGGGGGGACGTGCGAGTAGGGAACGGTTGATCGCGGAGGGAGACTCAAGGATTGTTTCGGTGATATCCTAGGGCCTCCAACGCTGGCGGAGATCCAGACCCAGCGAACACCAGCGGGCCCGTTACCGGGTCACCGGGCAGGGTCCCCGTGCACAGCTGCAGGCGTTGAATTGTCACCCCTCCACGACTTTCAGCAAGTCAGCAAACACCATCGACATCAGTCCGAAAGGCGAGGTTAAATATCCCCCCTCCACTCCGGTAGACCGGACCCAGTCACACCACCACAGCCGATGTTGTTGAACTGAAACCCGGATGGGCCAGTACCCGAGACCCCAGCTTCTGGGCAGATCTAGGCCGCAAACTTCCACTCGGCGTATCTTCGTCCGCAGAGCAGGTAGAGATCTCAGGAAAGCACCATTAACCTCAAGGCAGGTTCATACACACCGTGGCTGGGCGCAGGAACAGGATAGATATCAGGATATTCCTGCGGGAGTAAGAGGTCGGCGGAACCGGGAGCCTACGCGGCCATCTTGGTTGCTAGCGTAGCTCCTCCCCCTGGGTTCGTAATTTTGATGTGCTCCTGTTTATTGACTGGCATATATCAGATTAAGGGCCCTTCTGTCATCCAGTTGATCAGACTGCATGTGAAGTCACTACAGGCCTGCTGTCCCAGTTAGCCCATATCATCTGACAGTGCAGGGACAAAGCTAGCAGGCTTTCTCGCCTTCCTTTATTTCTGTAGGCTGTCGCTCCCTGTGCCATCGAGGAAGTAGTCTGAACCTGAAAGTTTTTACCTAAGGAGGACTGCAAACTAATCTATACTACCAAACATAGGTTCTGGTGTTTGCAAGTGTTGTCTTTGATCCCCCATTCTCTCTCTTTGGTGGCTGGAGAGTCTGTCAGAAGAGCAAAGTCCTGAAATCTCCCCCCACCTTGCTTCATTCTGCTCCCGTGACAGACACTGTATTAATCAAGGGAAGACCCCTTCCAAGTGCAGCTTAAACTTTAAAGCTGCTAATTTCGGTGCCAGAGCAGCGGGAGCACAACTGGGAAGTAAGTTCCCAGTTGCAGGTAGGTGGGCTGTGAACATCTCCTCGGTGGGGTGCCAGGGATACATTAGGCAGTTGCCAGGTACAGATGCAACTGCCTTTACACACGGTGGGATTTTAGCAGATCAGAAGTTCATGTGTACTTTCTACACACCTCCAGTGCGATTTTTGACAAAGGAAAGTTAAAATTCATTCATTACTTTACACTGTGTAAATTGATTGTGTTGTGGTTCCCGGGCAAGTTCAGCCAACAGTTACATATAAATGTTTTCATGATTTTCTTTTCAGATTCCAGTGCTTTAGATTCAGGAAGACGCCTCTGGGAGTTGAAGATTCACTGCTGAAAACTGTGATCTGCATATCACAAGGCTGGATCCTGGCATTTCTTGGGTAAGCAATTGCACCTGGTTATTTATAGAGATGTCAGAATTGCAGCATGACGTGTCTTCCAAAAACAAGCTGTGCTATGAATCAGCTTGCTTCAACTGTCAGAGTCAAAAGCTTGGTGGAAAAGGCACCTTTTAAAGGAATCTGAAAGCTACTGTTTTGAATTTGGAGGAAGGTGGGCCTCTAATTATATTACTTAGCACTTCAATCATTGATTGAAAAAAAGAAATAATGTAAAACTAACATTGTGTTTATTTGGGGGGGGGGGGTGCATATTGTCTTGAACGGTGGTGGCAGTATAGATGTATACTAGAAATCCATGATCTCCTATTATGATATGACCTTACAGAAAAATAAATAAATATACACTTTTATTACCACACCATGTCTAAACGTATAGCGTCTAAGTGGAGACAATGAGATTTAGCACCTTTGTTCATAACTATAGGGCCGCATCTGTCTGGCCCCATTTGGATGGCCCCAAGGCAGATAGGTTTTGCAGGCTTCCACCCGCAGTGGCGGAGGTGAGTTGCCGCACTTGACTCTTAGCCTCTGGCTTCTCATAGAGGTGGGGTGGGGTGCTCAATCTCAGAGCTCCACAATGAACCAAGAAGCACTTTAAGTGAATTATCCAGCCCACTTGCTTTTTCAGAAAAATAAAGTACTTTACTCATACAGGCCAATTGGTTATACAAGAAAGTGTCCATGGTTGTAATGCTCTTTCGTGGAACTACAACCCCTAATTCCTCTTCATAGTCCCTCCTTGGTGGGTCTCTCTGGTTGATCCACCCTTTTTGGGCAATTCTAAAGTATATGCGTGGATTACGTTCATGTGCAGTTTGTTTAGATCTGCAACAGTCAAATGCGCCCTCAGTTCAAGTTGAGTCTTACCCCTTGCAGTGAATTGGTGTATGCAAAGGTTTGGTAATTGCTCCTCTTAGACAGCTTGGGCAGCTCCTCCATACATCTGCTGCTGGGCTGTAGGGAGTGGAAAGCTCACAGGAGTGCCAGGAAGCCAGTCACGAGCTGCATCAAAATACACGTGCGCTCAAGTCAGTCTCCGAAGCTGTGGCTGTGGCACAGGTGCGGAACCGACCACAGTAGTGTCCTTAAATTGCAGGGGTGTGACCCCTGACTGGGCCAATGTCATTTGCAGCCCCGATCAGGCCAGCTGTGGTCACAGCGGATGCAGCATTAACTGGGCTAGAGCTTGCAGCTCCAATGGGTCCTATGATGACAATAACAGTAGTAGCAGCCCTGGATTGGACTCACAGTCATCACAACATTTGCAGTCCCCTGCCGCGCCTACAATTTTCGTGGCTTGTAGCGGTTCCTGCCAAAAACTGGGATAAAAGACCAGGAAGACCTTCTGTCACATGGATCACTCCTAGCTGTCTTGGGCAGTCAGCTATCTCTGGCTGTCCATTAGAAACCAGGGTATTGATGGGCCTCACTCCTCATGGTCGGTCTGTTCTCCTGCATGTCTCGGCAGACTCCTTCCCATTTTCAGCAGGCAGAGAAGCTTCTAGCTGCATTAGGCAGATGTCCAGCTCCTCCAGCAGAAAGTTCAGACTTCAGGTGATGCCCACTCACCTTCAGGAGACTGACTGTTAAGCAAACAAAGGCCCTGGTTGCACAGACATTTTTTGTGTACTCCACGGAGATCACCCTCCCTTAGCCGTAAAGGACCTGAAAATTGAGCAAAGTGGTGTTGCGTGCATCCCACTTCTATACCCAATTTGTAGTTAGAACTGTTTAAGGCGGAACTTCTTTCAAGTGTCCTCCTCTGGCTGCTCTCCAGACTCAGCCTTTGTATAGAGTGATGCTTTTCACAGAGGTAGCACTGGGGCTGTTCCCAACCTTGAGCACCCACAACACAGGGATAATGAAGTGTGAGGTTTCTGCACCTGGTTGTTGTCAGTCCAACATAAGAGAAAATATCTGGAACATACAAAAGGACAGGCTTAAGCTAGAAACATTCTCACCTCACACAATAGTGATTGCCATCCCTATCCCTCAAGAATATACAGCTCAAACCGATTGTGTCTCCCCTTTAACCCTCACTTAATGACAGTGGTCAGGATGATGAGTCGGCAACTCCTTGCTAACAAAAGGCCTCATCCAATTTCTGTTGTTGTTGTAAATAGCTTTATTTCGATATAATTGATATCATAAAAAGCAATACATATACATTAAAAACAGTAAAAAACAACAAACATTAAAATTACATAAGCTCTGTGCAACTTTACATGTGTAACTGCAATAAAACAGTCTAAAATACTCTCAGACAAGGTAGGAAAGTCTATTAAATCTAATGCGCCATGCCCAGCCTAAAAACTTAGCTAATCCACTAGCAAACAGGGGGCGAGGGTCCGTTTTAAGAATTCTTAAGGCCTCCTTATGTGACCTAGACCCAAATTCTCTACAGAGTGGCTTCAGCCATCTGCTACGGGGGACTGCGTAGGCCGGGCATTCAAACAATAAATGGGGAACTGTCTCTAATCTGTCCAAACAACAAGGGCAAAAAGGGGAGGTCTGCGCCGGGACCTTCCAATTGGCAGTCACAGTTCCCACTGGAAGAACGCATACCCTGAATTTGAAATAGAGGGCCCTATCCCAAGGAACTATGATAAGATCCAAATATGGCTCACGGAAGTGCACATCTTTTACCATGAGAAATTCTACCGTTGACCTGCACAAATTAACAGTCCTCTTTCTGCCCTCGACCACCCAGGACCAAAATAGTTTTTTCAGAATTGACTTTGGCGGGGCAGATCTATTGATCCAGTCGACCTCAAGGCCCAGATCTATTAGAAGGCGTTTAACTTCCTTTAGCCAGTGAATCTTAGCCCAGCCAGGCAATGCGAGAATCTCTTTTAGGCCGTCTGCATAGCTGGAAAATTCAGGGGCTCTCCAGATACGAGCCCATAAAAGGAGTGGGCGCAGCCTCACTTGATCACTAATAGGGCGAGTGCCCATATCTAGGAGAAGAGGAAGAGTTGGGGTGCTGTAAGGGAGGGCCATTAGATCTTTGTGGAATTTGTTTTCAGAGCGGGTCAACTGGTCCACGTTCTGGACACCCCATAGTTCTGCCCCATAGAGAGCTGCACTGACGCCTCGTGCCCTATAGATATCAAGAACCGGTGCAATTGGTTTGTAGGAGGAGCCCCGATGTTCCTTGAGAAGGGCACCCGTCACTCTCTTATGGGACAGCAGCATCTTTTGGAGATGGAATTTCCAACTCATGGAGTCGCAGAGACGAATGCCAAGATAGTCAAACTCCTTAACCCTCTCGAGTGGGACTAAATCAAGGGTAGGTGGTTTGACTGATTTCTTCGGGGGGTTTAAGACCAGGAACTTCGTCTTCCCTGTGTTTATGGCTAGACCTCTTGAATCGCAGAAGGTCTTAAAGCTGTTTAAGAGACTCTGCAGGCCCACTGGTGACTTAGAGATCAGGAGGGTATCGTCTGCAAATAGGAGGGTAGGTATTTTCTTGCCGGCCAGGGATGGTGCGTCTGCTGGATGTTGTAGCAGATGCTCCACCACTCCGTTAACATATAATGAGAACAGAGTGGGGGCCAGAACACAGCCCTGGCGGACACCTCTATTTACAGGACTTCGCGATGTTTTTTGTCCCTGGACACCCCACCTGATCTGTGCACAGTTGTCTGCGTGGAATCTTATCAGCATATCCAGAAGGTAAGGGGGAATGCCTAGCACATCGAGAACACTCCAGAGCTGATTGCGTGGGACCAGGTCAAAGGCAGTCCTTAGATCTATAAATGCAAGGTACAGGCTGCCTTTGCCCAGTACAACCACTTTCCAGTAAAGCATCAGCAGCCGGAATGCTTGCTCGATCGTCCCCGTGCCAGTTCTAAAACTGGCTTGGAAGTCTGACAGAATATTGTTCTCTTCGACCCACTGCGTAATTCTTCCTAGGACGACTTTGCCTGCCACCTTCTGCGAGGAATCCAGGAGGCTAATAGGACGGTAATTGGCAGGGTCGTCCCGACTTCCTTTCTTAAAGATAGGGACGACTTCTGCACCCTTCCATGAATCTGGTAAGGCCGCACCAGCCAAGCCAGCATTCATTACGGAGGCAATAAGTCTCCCCCACTCGACTAGGTTGACACGAAGTAGATCCCCTGGAAGGCCGTCGGGGCCCGCCGCCTTGTTGGGGACCAGGCGCTTAATCGCCCCTCCTACTTCTTTGCAAGTGAATAGGAAGTCCTCATTTGGCTCTAATTTACCCGGGGCATATTGACCCACCTCCGTAAGCTCGGGGCCCTCGGCCGCTGCATAAAGCTTGGAAAAATGGTCAAACCATACTCCCTCAGTTATATTACATGTTATGAGCGAGTCCGTGGGTTTGTCCTTAGTTCTTATTAGGTCCCAGAAGCCTTTTGAGTCCTTCCTAAGACTAGCTGCCAATAGGTCCTGCCAAAATAAGATCTCATGCTCAGCCCTTGCCTTTATTAAGGTCTTTCTATAGTTACGCCTAGCAAAGCTAATCTGGGGCCAATCCTTAGCTTTTACCGCCCTGATCAGCTCCCTTTTGGCAATACTGCAGGCGTGTGAAAACCAACCCGCGTTGTGCATGGGTATACCATTTGCGCTGCCCCTTGAACCTGAAGAGTAAACCACAAACAGTTCACCTAACGCAATAGTTGTTTCAGAGAACAAGTTAGGAACCTCAAGATCAATGGCTCCTAAGGAGTCTAACCGCATCGCAGTGTTGGACATTATAGATTTGGCACCCCGGATCTTATCCTCATTTACCGCAAAGGTATTCCATTTTAGGCGTCTGGCGCAATTAGAAGGGATTACTTCATGCGTTGATTTCCAGACATGAGGGGTTGGGGCTGGAGACACACCCGTCCAGAGGGAAGACAAGGACAGGAATAGAGGATTATGGTCACTGACAGAAGACTGGAGGACCTCCATGTCAATTAAGTGTGCCCAGAGGCTGTAGTTCAATAGAATGAAGTCAATTCACGCGGAATGACCCACTCTATTAAACGTATGAGCTCCTGACTGATCTGAATTAGATCTACCATTAGTGGCCCTAAGGCCGTGTTTCAGACAGAGGGCATTAAGATCGATGGGATTTTGGGACCAGCTTCTGATGGGGGCCAGTGAGAGGGGTGGAATGCCTCTCCTGGCATCATCCTCCCAGGTGCCCAATATATCTTCGCTAGCCAGGGGTTCAAATGTGCAGTTGAAATCCACTCCTAGTATAACAAGGGCGTCGGACGCACAAGAACTAAGACCCTCCTCGATACCCGTAAGAGACAGTGTGGAGGACCCGCCCCTTGCCCCTCTAACATAGATGTTAAAAATTTCAAGCCTCCTCCCCCCATGTGGCCCTCTAACTGAAATTCTCTGTAGGTCAGGTGATTTATTGGCAATATGCCTAATAGAAAGACCCAGCGAGATACTAGCCCAAATTAGTAGGCCGCCAGAGGGACGGCCTTTCCCTCCCGGAGATTGTATCGCAGGAACAAAGTAGGTGGTGAAACCCACCTTATGGTATGGTTCTAGGCACCAGGTTTCCTGGAATAGGCACAACCCGAAGGGTTCAACAAATGTGTTCCAATCGGGTATGTCTATATTCCGCGCAAGGCCTGCTATGTTCCAGCTAAGCACCTTCAGTCCTTCGCCACCAATTCCCTCTGGGCCCCGTACCTGGTCATTTGTGGGAGGGGCAAAGACAATACATGGGGCAATACTAGAGGCCTCAGCCGGGGTCAGAGATACAATTTCCCTTCCAGAGACCGCCACGGGGGAGCATGGAAGCTCCCCCCCCCGTAATCAACGGCGGCGGTGGAATATGGCTGCTGGCCTGAGGTCCCTCACCTCGGATGGCCACTTCGGATGGGGGTAGCTCTGGGGCGATCAATCCCTCTAGCAGTAGCCTGCCTGTTCCAAACGACTCCCTGAAGAGGAGATTACCCTTGGCATTATGGTGAACTGAGTCTACCTGGCCTAATTTATCATCAAGGGACTCAGGGACTATTTCAACTAGTCGAGATTCGGCAACTCTACCCTCATTGGGCAAAGCCCTATTTTCCGATAAATTGCAATTTTCAGGGATGCATATGGCTAGCACAGAGACAGGGCACAGTGAAGGGGAAGGTGAGTCCTCTGAAGAAGTTGTGCAAGGTACCTTGCCAGTGAGTCAGTCAACATCCTCAAGACAGCCAAATCTATTATAGGTGGGTGCCCCATTCCACCTGCCTTGAGTGCCCTGCCAACAATCTACTGAACCACCCCATACATGGTTTCTAGCCGTAGGCCAATTCCCCCCGTTTTTGAAGCGTGGAAGCGGGGGATAAAAATAGGTTAGGGGTCTAGCTACTATGGTCGAGTTCCCCCCATAATCGTTCCATGTGCATATATGATGTGCTGTATTGGGGTCATCAAAAGAGATAATTATACATCAAAAGAGATAATTATACAATCACCTGCAATTGATTTGTGCGAGGTGCCTATCCATGGTACCCTTCGCACCATAAGAATTTTACCTCTCAGGTGGATGGGTAACGGCCTGTTTTCGTTTAGCCAGTGTGTTACCTTGTTTCTCAGTGACCCAAGTTTTCCTGCTGGTGATATGCAATTTCCGGAACTCCTGTTAGCACCACTACATAGGGCCTAACATCCGGGGGGAGATCGCTGTAACCCCCACGCTCTTTCTCCTTAGGTTTTACCCACTGTGTCTTCGGATAATAGATCTTAGGTTCTTTAGCCCTCGAGGCTGCCGTGACTTTCGGGGCTGGAGCAGGTTGTACAGGCAGTTGATTAGGTAACTCCGCTATAGCATTAATGGTATTACTTATGGCAGCCTTGGATCGGGGTTTGGGAATAGGTTTGGTCACAGGAACCATGGGTGGGATAGCTGTGGTTGTTGGTGTAGGATGAGTTACACCAAGTGTGCTATTCGGTTTATTATCAACTATACTAAGAGTTGCTCGGGTTAAGATGCTCTTTTCTGTCTCAAGCAGCTGGTTTTCTATACGCGATAGTCTGACTTCCAGGGGAGTTAGAAGTTTTTTTAGCGTTTCCCAGACAATCGTTAAAAATTCCACATCTCTTCCCTCTATCACACACACAGGAACCCCATCATTCTCACCTTCTAGTACTAGATCGTGCTCCCCCACTGAGGCTGCCCGACTGGTTTCTGCAGCAATGGGGCTGTTATACCCCGTAGATGGTGGTACTTGGGGAGATAAATGGAGGGGTATGGCGGCAACCCCCCCCTACTGTAGGATTAGCACCCGTGAAGATCTGAGCCTTTGCAACCTTCGCCTTCTTCCTAGAGAAGGCAGATGTAGTGTTGCGCTTACGTTTTTGGATGGCACCCTCCTTGATTGTGAAGGGATTCCTCCCACCCTCCCCCTTAGGATTAGGGGATATCTCCATTGGGGCCCTCTTTACCGGCACCACCCCACCCAAGGAAGGACTATGGTTGGAGGTTGATGAAAGGGGTAGCCCCACCATAGGGGCTGGGAGTGGGAGACCGATATCTGGTGGACAACTGCCTGCGTCAGAATAGGAACAGGGCCTACCCGACGCTCGGAAGTTTTGGCTGAGGCAAAATGACCTAGGGATGATTTCCTCGCCAAGGACAGCTCCTGGGATATTCTTCTAGCTGCATCAAGTTCCATAGAGACTCTCTGCTGCATTTTATTGATTTCCACATCAATAGCAGTGTTAGTCCTAGTTATAAAATCATCAAGAGTCCCATATCGGGTTACAAGTTAAATACATCCAAAACACAGATAATTAAAAACCCTTATACTATTTGTTCAGATACTCGAGTGGTCCATTCAGGAACATATCTAGGGGTAACTATTCTGGCTGATATAGAATATTTAGTAGATAAGAATACTTCCTCATTAATCAAGAAAGTAGAAAGGGATTTAGATAGATGGGATAATCTACACATGTCAATAGTAGGGAGGACGAATATAATAAAAAAGCTGATCCTTCCAAAATTTTTATATTTATTTAGAGCCATACCCTTGTTATTTGATCTCAAATTTTTTAGAAAGCTAGAGCATATTATAAATAGATTTATTTGGGCTAAGGGGAAAACCAGAAGAGCCCTTAGATTTATGACATTACCAAGAGAGAGGGGAGGGTGGGCAGTACCAGAACTAAAGCTTTATTACTGGGCGGCAGTTATTCAAAACATGATAGGTTTGATGGGAGGGGCAGAAATAGATGGCTGGTCTGAATATGGAACATTGGCAATATATGGTCTAACCCTTGGAACAGAAGTGGAGAACGTATTCTTGAAATTTACAGAGGCAAGCTACTATAAAAAAACAAAATTTAAGACGCTTATAGCAGCAAATACAATCTGGGGAAATTTTAGTAAGAGAGTTGGCTTGGGGAAATATAATAAATATACCAGACTTGCAGATAACCCAAATCTTCCACAAGAGATATTCTCGGGTTCGATATTTTGTGAATGGGCAAGAAAGGGAATCACAAGAATAGGGGACATAATGGGACCTCAGGGGCTACTACAATTTTCAGAACTGCAGAGCAGATTTAACTTAAACACCAGGCAATTCTTTAAATATCTACAAATTAGGAGCTTCTTACAGAACAAAAAGGGAGGTCCAATGGGATTCATGCAAGACCCGATTATGGAATTGATCCAACTGGGGGAGGATTGCACTATTAAGAGGCTATACGCTGAATTGATAAAATCAAAGCAGGACGATTATGATAAATGGAAGGGAAAATGGATTGCAAACCATAATATTATCGGGGAAAGCTTTGGCACCTCTTTGCAATATGGATACTCCCTTTTATGCTCTGCACCATTGCAGGCGCAACATTACAAAACGTTATATCATTTATATTACACTCCTGCTAAAATAGCACAATGGGGGGGCACTGTAGGCACCACTTGCTACAGGTGTGGAAGCTGGGATGCAGACTTAAACACGTATTTGCAACCTGTCCTAAGCTAGACACACTGAAAAAAGAAATAGAACGCTTTATAAACACCATATTAGGAACTCAAATTGTGTTAACTCCCGGATTCATATTATTAGGAGTGAATCTGGAGGAAGGTCAACAACTACCAACCGGAAGGGAATTTTTATTTGTAGCACTAGCAGTCATGAGATTATGCATAGCCTCTGCATGGATCGATCCTATTCCACCTACTTTCCATAACTGGCTGGCTAATTTATTAAGAACATATAATGTTGAGAAAGAGATATATGCACGCAAAGGGAAAAAGGGTAGGAAGTTGGGTAAGTTAATCTGGGGCCCTATTATAAGATGGAAAGAGGGTGAAATAAATTAAAAACCCCATTTGAATGAAATGAGAGTTAGTAAACGATAGTACATATGGATATTGGGGGGGAAAAAAAAACCAAAAAATAAAAACCAATGTTGGATATAAAAGTTTGAGAGCAAACATAGGAGATCGAAGAAACGATATATAAGTAAGAGTATGGAATACTGTAGAAAAACATGTCTCTATTTCTTTTTTCTGATTAGTCTTTAAGCAGGATTTTGCTGTTTTTGTACTTTATGTCTTCTCTCTTAATGTGTTGCATTTTGTTTTCTGTAATAATGCCGTGTCCTTTAAGTAACAAAAACTCTCAATAAAAAGATTTTTAAAAAAAAAGAGTCCCATTCAGCTTCTTCCCTTTAGCTGCCCTGGTTCTACATTCGCGCACGGACATTGTACCTGTACCTTGGGTTCGTCAAGGGCTAATGGGAACAGGACAAGGATTGGGAATACAATGAAGGAGCCAAGGGGGGTGGCCAGGTCCGGTCTCTACCGTTCTCTAGCGGCCTCAAACGGCCCGCCCTGGTCCGAGGCTTCTCCCGGGACGCTCCCGCGCAGCGGGCGTACAGCCTTCTAAAATAGCAAGAGAGGGGAGTGATGGGGGGGGGGGGGGCGGGGCCAGCAGGGAGAGCAGCCCAGGTGGAGCAGATTGGGCTCGCAGGGACTCCTGGGTGATTGAGTCCCTGCTACCGTGCTCGCAGCCCTGCCAGCAACAACACGCCCCAAGCCCTAGCACAGGTGGCCGCCCCTACCCCAGCAGCAGCTCCCGCTGTTCTCAGACGCGCTGCGGGACCCGCAAAGCGGGTCCGGCGAGTTGCTGTGGGTTTCTCCCAAAGGCAGAAGTCGTGAAGGGAAGTAGCAGCAGTCCGGTCCAAACGAAGGGCGGTAAGCGTCCCACCAACAAGTCCTGCAGCCTGGTTTTTAC
Source organism: Lissotriton helveticus (assembly GCF_964261635.1). NCBI lineage: Eukaryota > Metazoa > Chordata > Amphibia > Caudata > Salamandridae > Lissotriton > Lissotriton helveticus. The sequence continues at coordinate 1,454,730,128 of NC_136063.1, read as the reverse complement.
TCCGTGGGCGGGGGGGCGGGGCCAGCAGGGAGAGCAGCCCAGGTGGAGCACATTGGGCTCGCAGGGACTCCTGGGTGATTGAGTCCCTGCTACCGTGCTCGCAGCCCTGCCAGCAACAACACGCCCCAAGCCCTAGCACAGGTGGGCGCCCCTCTCCCAGCAGCAGCTCCCGCTGTTCTCAGACGCGCTGCGGGACCCGCGAAGCGGGTCCGGCAAGTTGCGGTGGGTTTCTCCCAAGGGCAGAAGTCGTGAAGGGAAGTAGCAGCAGTCCGGTCCAAATGAAGGGCAGGTAAGCGTCCCACCAACAAGTCCTGCAGCCTGGTTTTTACTCCGTGGGCGGGGCCAGCAGGGAGAGCAGCCCAGGTGGAGCAGATTGGGCTCGCAGGGACTCCTGGGTGATTGAGTCCCTGCTACCGTGCTCGCAGCCCTGCCAGCAACAACACGCCCCAAGCCCTAGCACAGGTGGCCGCCCCTCTCCCAGCAGCAGCTCCCGCTGTTCTCAGATGCGCTGCGGGACCCGCGAAGCGCGTCCGGCGAGTTGCTGTGGGTTTCTCCCAAGGGCAGAAGTCGTGAAGGGAAGTAGCAGCAGTCCGGTCCAAACGAAGGGCAGGTAAGCGTCCCCTAAATGTAGGCCAGTTTCCATCCTCCTCACTTCAGTGTCTGGATCTTCTCCCTCCATTTACCTGAAGCACTACACTTCTGCTGTCTGGGAGAACAGCCCCTACCCTCCATATTGTGCTGTGCCAGGCTAGGGGCATCCAAAATGGATACTAGAGGCCCCAGTGCTCAGTCTCACTCACACATATTTTATCACTAAACATGAGTTACAAGTACTACACATGTATACACTTGACATAAACAAAAGATTCCCGGGCAAGGCTCTGGACATGCACTGAATAACGGAACATTATGCATTGAGGCCAATAGGCCACACTTCCAGTGCCACAGATAACAAGGGTTATTCGCACTATTGGTCTTTCTAAAAACACAGTATGCTGCCTCCACTGCTATATATGCTGACCCAGGACAGGGACAGTAGCCCTCTTCCCATAATGAAGGCATATTTGGTGTGCCCCTCCAGGTCACAGCACAGGTCCAGGATTTCATATAGTCCAAGACAATGTGTAGCCCTCTACACACACACTTAGATTAGTGTAACATTAGTATACCAGATATGCATGCAGTTGGGTACTCTGGCAGGGGAGACGGTATACCAAACAGGGGCCATTCCTGCCCCAATTCATTGCTACTCAGTTAAATACAACAGGGCCCTCTAAGGACCCTTCACCCAAGTCGTAAGGTTGTTAACAACAATAAAACCTAACACTTAACTATATGAAAGACTCTAACCTAGAACACTGCGAAAAGCTGAACATGCAATAATGCAAAATTGTGAAAATAAACAACATGGCTTATTTTAGCCTTTGGTGAACACAACCATCAACTAATCACATAACTTGTTCTCAGAACGATGTACCATTGTATACTGTGAACTTACCACAGTATACCATAGCACAATATATAACTACGTTTTATACAACTTATAAGTTTAACATTACTTACACTATTTACATATACAAACAGAAAATTTGCATACATATTATAATATATATTTCGTAGATATAACATTGACATCTTTTCACACACTCCACTTTACGCCACTCCACTGTATAACAGTTGACTTTATGCCACTCTATTGTACGCTATTTAGAATATTCCACTCCAGTTTACAACACTCCAGTCTACGTCACTACTTTGTACGCTAATCCACTGCATATTGCTCCCATCTACTCCACACTGTATGCCACTCCAGTCTTCTCCACTATACTCTACTGTATTACACTGTTCAACACTATATTCAATTGCACTTTCACGTATGCCAGTTTACTGGACTCCCCTAACTCTACTGCTTGCAACTGTACGCTATTCCACTGTACGCAACTCCACTTCAGGCTATTTCACTATATGCTATTCCATTTTCCCCCATTTGATGGTACCCTACTGGAGTGCACGCTATTCCAATGTAGGCTACTCCACTATATGGCAGTCCATTGTACTGAAATACAGCAAACACCACTGGACTGTACCACAATCCACTGTATGCAATTTCGCTTTACAAGACTACATTCTGCGTCACTCCACTAAACAGCATGTCACTGCACATCACTAGACTATACGCTTGTATAATTAAGCCAATTGAATTGTTCAATTCCCTACTGTATGCTACTCTATGATATGCCACTCCAATGCACATCTGAACACTAAACTCAATGTTATTGCACTGAACACTACTCAAGTCTACACCACTTCACTGTGTGGCAATACATTTTATGCTATTCCACTACACGCTATTGCACTGTACCCAACTAGTGTAAGCTATTCAACTCCGCACTACTGCACTGAACGGCATTCCAATATACGACACTCCACTTTATGTAATTTAACTTTACAACACTACACTGTCCCTCACTCGACTTTATGGAAGCCCATTGTACACCAATGAACTGTACCACACTCCAGTGTACGCTATTACCAGTTTAAGCTACTTCACTGTACCACTCTTAAATGACAAATCAGTGCTGCACGTGATGAATCTCCTAATTTTGTCCGTCCCACCTGTGGGTAATATGTATGATTTCACTTTCTTGCTGTGCGCACAAGCTTTGCATCTACCACATTTTTTAAAAACATTTTTCCGCTGAGCCACTATCCTGCAGCTACTAGGTTTTTAATGGGGTAGCTGTGCACTGGTATGTTACGTAGGGTTTTACTTTTCCTATATGTAATGCAGGGGAATGGACTGACTAACTTGTCAATAGTTGCATCTGATCTCACCATACCCCAGTGTATGGCCCCTGATTCCTGCTATAAGTGGTAAGGAATCTTACTTCTTTGTTGGTCTTATTTGTCTTTTTGGATGTTAACAGGCTATTCCTCTCAACCTTGGATACTTTTTCACTCCCTGTATTGATCACTTTCAAAGGGTATGTCCTGGCTTTGAATCTCTCAATCATCCTCTTTCTCAAAAAGCTCATGAGTACTATAATTACGTTTTGCCCGGAGTTACTCTCCGTATGGAATGCTCTATTTCAAATTGGGGGAGATTGTGCCTACGGGCAATGAGAGTGCAATTTCCTGCAGTGGCTTTCCTGTAAAGACTAGTATCTAATGTGCCCTCTCGGACTGTAAGCAAAACGTCTAAGAACTCAATTTCTGCCTTATGCATTTTACTGGTGAGGCCTTTTTGCTGTGGCTGTGTGATTTGCCTGGTATAATTACCAAAATAAAGAAGTTGAACGATTTGGACTCAGATATCTGTCTGTCATATTTCAATTGAGTGCGCCTTCCACCATTTGATGCAAGTAGTTGACCGGAATTGTGCCTTGGGACGACAGGCGCGGAAAGTGTGCCGCACCGGAGCAATATTTATTATACTCATGTTTTGGATGTGCTAGACCTTGGTCAGGTCGTCTTGTTCGTTTTTTCTTGCCTTTTTGCTGTGGCTGAATGAAGATAAGCTACATTTGAAATTCAGCAGTAAAATACATTAGTCAGAAATGGAGTTCTTATAGGTTTTGGTTACAGTCCGAGAGGGCACAATAGACACTAGTCTTTAGTCATCAGTGATGTCATTTGAGATGTCATCAATGATGTCACTGACCATGTTAACCTTTATTTTTTATTTTGCAATAAGAACACAATAAATGCACCTTGTTCGGCCAGCAGGCAGCAAGAGACCAGTTACAGCGGTTTGCACAATAAAAGAAAAAAGGCAAAAGACAACAGGGCAGTCCACCTCCAATCATTCATAATTTCAAAATACAACAAGTGGCCTGTGGGAGAATTCTCCAGGGGGATGCCTGCGACCCCCATTCCAACCCACTGCCGGGCCCCTCTGAGTCGTTCCGCTGACCCCCAGTTTCACGAGATCCCTACAAAGCGCTCTCCAAGTCATGAGATCCTCAGCCAACTTCTCATCCCTCCTGCTAGCCTTCATGGGTACTTCTTCAGCAATTGACAATTCTCGCACGTCTTTCCACCAATCAGTCAACAAGGGAGAACACCTACCCATCCACACAATGCAATTTTATGCCTCGGTAGTACTACGAGCAATTGCAGCAATTTGTATGAAAATTTGCGGGTTTATGTCTTGGAACCTGCCCATGCAGGGATTGAAGTGGAGTGGCTTCGATCTGAAGGCCTGTACCCCCCCACCCGCTCCACCACCAGCTCCCAGACTCTCTATACCTCGGGACACCACCAGGTTAGATTTTTTCAAACATATTTTTATTGGCATTTATGTCAATATCCATCCATAATCATTTAGCTCAAAAGTCATTGGTATATCACATTACAACCACCAGGCTAGATGTATAAAGTCCTCCCCCACCTTCCCACACCTAGGGCAGGCGCCATCCCGTCCGGATCTATACGGCGCAGTTTCACCAGGGTCATCTCGATACGGTGTAGATAATTAAAATGTATTAGTTTAAAGCACGCATTACAGGATTCTGTGAGGGTCAGGGCGCAGGCGGACCCTCAGGCCCTGTTGTCAATGGGAACCGGCAGGTACGCATCCCAGGCTGCTCATGCCAACGTGTGTGTGGGGGGGGGGCATGCACAGCATCAGACTCTCTGACCTGTAGAGTAAAGAGACCAAACGGTGTCCCCCGCCGCACGTGAGCATAATGTCCAGGGTTTGAGTCGTCTGTGGAGCATCAGGCAACATGAGCCAAGTCTCCCTTGCCAGGTTCATGAGGCCTGCATGCTGAAGGTATTGGCCCTGTCCCAGGCCAAACGCCTCACACGTGTGTTCGTATGAGATAAAGGTCTCATTCGGGTACAGGTCTGCCAGTACTTGACAGCCCCCCTCCATCCAGGCCTGGTATGACATGTCCAGCATCTTCCTTCCTACTGGAGCCAGGGACCACAAACTCAGCTCCTTGTGAAATAGTACACGTCTGAGGACACGCTCCACGGTCTGCCGGACCAAGTAGGGTAAGTCGCCAGCATCACTCGACCCCTCCATCAAAACGCCAGAAGTCTCACCGACTGCCGCAAGGTGCTTTTTCCATTTGTCTCCCTGTCAACCCACCAAGCTGCAATGCTGCATAGTAATACATATCCAGCCTGGGGCGGTTCTAAGCTTCCATCCTCATAGCACCTCGTTAGTACCTGCATGGCCACCCTACAGCGACTTCCTGCTCAATAGAGAGCCACCGGTAGGGAACCCTACTACCTAAACACCCTCATAGGGATGTTACATAATGAATTCTGGAGCATATATAAACCGCGCGGCCAGACGACCATCTAAGCAACTGCCACACAACCCATGAGAGACGGCGTTAAGGTGTTCCAGAAAGCCACCGACCGCTTCAAGGAGTCTAGCACCCCATTCACATTCAGTTGTAATAATCGTGCATCAGTGAGTGCAATCTGTACACCTAGATATCTGAAATGTCCAGTCTCCCAGTGCAGACCCAACCCCGGAAGGCCCTCCTGCGGCTGTGCAGGCATACCAGCTAGGGGGAATAGTAAAGACTTGCGCCTATTCAGGTGTAGGCTAGAGCAGTCAGCAAACTCGTCCAGTAGTTGCAAGAGGTTAGGGACCGCCCTGCAGGGGATGCAATGTAGAACAAAGCATCATCTGCATACCACGATATAAGATGGGTAGTTTCCCCCTGCGGATCCCCCATGGCCCGGGTACTCGTCGTGCCCACACCGCCATGTGCTCTATAGCTAAGACAAATAATAAATGTGACAGTGGACAGCCCTGACACTTTCTGCGCTTGAGCATCCACTTCTTAGACCGAGTGTGCCCCAACCGAGCACAGGGCTCCGTATAAAAGAGTTGCACCCACCGACAGAAGCGTGGGCCAAAGCCCCTCCACCTTCAGTACCTCCTGAAGGTAGCCCCAGACTAGAGTCGAAAGCCTTCTCAAGATCAATGGACACCAGAGCCAATTCCTCTCCTCTGGTCTGTACCTCATGCATGACATGTGATAAGCGCTGTAGATTCATACCCGTGTTGTGACCGGGGATGAACCCACACTGGTCCTCATGTTTAAGGTGTGGCATATGGGGACCGAGCCGCCTAGCAAGGGCCTTACGTAACATTTTGATGTAGGTATTGATCAAGGTGAGCGGGCGGTATGCTGTTGGATCCTGTTCATCACCCCTCTGCTTCAAGAGCATGCAGAAATCCCCTTCCCGTAGAGAGAGGGGCAGGACACCCCACCCAAAAGCTTCATTGTAAACTTGTAGGAGCGGCTGCGTCGACTGCTCAGAGTAGGTTTGATAATATTCGATTGGGAATCTATCAACCCCGGGTGCCTTGGCGCTGGACAGTTCACTGAGGGCCTCTAACTGTTCCTCAGTCGTTAGACATACCACCAGCTCCTCCCTGGCAGCCTGCGGGAGCCGCGTCAGACGCTACTCCCCCAAAAATGGGACATAGCAATCAACCTGGACCGAGAGGTCTACAGCATACACCCTCTGCAGGTGCTGCTGAAACACATCCAGTATGCCTACTCTAGAGTATTTGGGTTTACCTGCAGTATTACACAAGCAGGCCGTCAACGAAGGGGCCTGCTCCCTACGCAGGATCTAGGCCAGTAGGCATCCAGATTTGTCGCCTTAAGCATGTAGCCGCTAGCGATAACTTGTAAGCGTTTATTCAATTTGTCCCAGATGTCACTAATCGGTTCACGTAGATCGCTCTCAGGGGCATAATCAGTAGAGTGGACCCTATCACCCGACTGGAGCCCGACCAATAAAGCCTCTTTATCTTTCAGCATCCTCTGCAGCTGGCGTCGAACGCCACACGTAAGTCCCATACCCACTCCTCGCATCACTGCTTTCATCGCTTCCCACTCTGTGGATCTACTGGTTGTCCCACCCCAGTTAAGGGTCATGTACTCTGACAGCGCCCGAGAGTGAGTCGTCCTTCCTTTCTGATCCTCCAGTAAATCTGGGGGCATCCTCAACCTTTGGGAACCCCGAACTGGAGTATTCCATTGCACCATGCAGCACATCAACACATGGTCTGACAGAAAGCAGGGTAGATGCGTCACCTCAGCCTCTGGAAAAACTGGAATCTTCGACACCAATACCCTGTCAAGCCTACTATAGGTATTGTGTGTGGGAGAGAAGCAAGTGAAGAGCCTCTGGGCCAGGTGTCAGGCCCTCCAAATGACCTGCAGACCTATTTACCTTATCAAGGCCCGCAGTTGATTTGTCATGCGAAGCTTCGTGCCAGCTCTGGGAGGATTGGTATCCAGAGCGTGGTCAATGACTCAATGAAAGTCCCCCAGGCATGTCAATGATACGTCTAACTCTGAAGTGATTAGGTCCTGCATCGATTGGAAAAAATAAGGCTTGTCTGTGTTGGGTGCATAAGTATTCAGGTTAGCTATATCTCGGCCATCTAGCTGTCCGTGCAACAGAACAAAGCGCCCCCCCACGTCAGCCTCCTTCTACTGAAGAGTTTATTGAAGAGTGAACGGGGTACCCAGTGCCACCCATATCAGCGTCCCCAGAGCGTATGTAGAGTAGGAGGAGTAAAATACCTGACCCCACCATTTCCTGGCCACCCTCGCAGCTCCTGGGAATCCAGGTGGGTTTCTTGCAAGCAGGCAAATGTGATGTTATGCCTTTTTATGAATCTGAAGATCCAATGTTGTTTGGTGCAGGTACCCAGGCCCGAACATTCCAAATGAGGAATTTAACCCCTCTGTCATCCGTGTGCGCTTTGCCATTCATCCTGCCTGTGGATTACCATCCGCTGCCCAACACAATTGATCGCCGTGCATCCACAACAATTAACTTTCAACAACAAACCAGTGAGCAAAAACTTCCCACCCCCCACCCACGGACAGTGCAAGCTCAACACCACCATCAAGATTGCCCACCCCATGCTCGTGCCAGGACGTACACAGCTGCCCAAAATGTCCAACAGGGGCATGCTAACTAACACATGATGCTTCCCCAATTGGCCGCCCGCTCGCCTTAGGACAGATATAAGTATGATGGACACTAACAACCCTGCGTATCAATCAGCGTCCAATCCTAGGCTCCTGATGCAGCCCTCTCCCAACTCCCAGCCCCTCCACCCCACATCCCCACTGTGCGCAGAACGGGCCACAGCCTACATACTAGCAACCCTGCTGAGGTACCATTCCCGGGTTCAAACCCAGTGCCCAACACGTGCATACAAATAATGCCCAGTTCAGACAGATACAGTTCAACCTGGCATGTGCATCAGGCGTCGTCTGGGTCGGTAGCCCCGTTCATTAGGGTCTCAGGGATAATTGCCGCAGTTGGGCCCAGCATCTGCGATGGCCCGTCCAGGTCAGATGCCACATCCGTTAGCTGCACCTCAGGTGGCTACAGGCCCACAGCAGGCGCCAGCTGCAACAACCTGTCACCCCCCCACAGTGATCCTGCTGTTGCAAGATGGGGCACCAGCCGGGACAGCTCCAACTCATCCTGCCGCTGGAGGTTCTTTTGCCTGCGGGAGCCCCACCTGCTCTTCTAGCCGCGCTGTTCTAGGGGAGGAAGCCCTTCCCCCCCCCGAATCTCCAGCCATTCCCAGACCTCACCGGGAGACTCAAAGCAGTGAGCCTTGCCCTGCCACAGGACTTTCAGTTTGGCTGAATAAAGGAGCATGTATTGCAGCTCTAAGGTCCTTAACTTCTGCTTGACCGCCTGAGGGATTTCCGTTCTCCTGAACCTGTCTGGTATAGTCCAGGTAGATAGAGACCTTGCTGTTTTCAAAGCGCAGAGCCAGGCATTCCCTCGCAGCCTGTAAAATACAGTCTCTGTCATGGTAGTTCAATATGTTTGCTATAATGGCTCGCAGCGGCACACCCGGGGGAGGGGGGGGCGGGCACCATAGCTCTCTGTGACTAACAACTCTGATAGCCCCCAAGGGAAAGCTGGGTGCGGCTCCATTTCTCCAGGAATTGTTCAGCTGATCCTTGCTCCAATCGCTCTGGGATCCCCAGCACCCGGATTTTGCTGCGATGGACGCGCCCACCGCGTCTTCGGCCCACTGTTCCAGCGTATTTGTGACTGCCGACATTTGGGCCACCTACTGTTTCAGTGACTTCACCTCCCCTGTAGGTCTGCAATGTCGCCTTCGGCCACCTATACCGTCTTGGCCACTTTCTGTAGGTCTGGTCGGAGGAGGTTTACATCAATCAAGACCGTCTCAATGCGATCCTCAAGGGCCTTTCTGGAGCCCTGGATGGCAGCCAAGAGCTCTACTCAGGAAGGTTCTGCTCGACTCAGGAAGGTTCTGCTAGCTCTCCCTCGTCTCCAGCCTCGTTGCCCCATCTGCCTGATATTTTCCTGTAACCTTTAGTTGAGAGAGAGAGAGAGAGAGAGAGAGAAAAAACCAAAAAATAAATAAATATATTTTTGTGGACATTTCACGGAATGGCATTCAGAAGGACAACCCTTTGTCGAAATGAGTCTGCCAGTTTGATTACGAATAAATGGATTATTATGAACTTGCTGTGTAGCTATATTTAGTATTGTGTTTTTATAGGAAATGCCTTTTTTTGTGTTGCTAATAACTTTGGCGCCGTTTGACGAATCCACAAGAAACTTTCCAAAAAAGTGCTGCGTTTTGACTAAGTTGCACATGGAAAGTTTCGGGGTGATTAAGCGGGGTCTGAGAAAAAAAAGGGGAGTGCAAAAACAGGTTTTCCCCATTCATTTTTTTTCCATAAGCTGCAGCCCAAACGCTGAACAGATTTACACCAAATTTGGCAAAAATCTAGATCTTGGTCCAGAAAGAGTGCTTTTAATGATTTGGTTTCAATCTGTTCAGTAGTTTTTAAGTTTACATTTCTTTTATTGATTTAAAAAACGATTTTTGTGGCAGTTTCAATGGATGCTACATTACGGGCGGAATGCCGGGCTCTATAATATACCTCAGACCATTCCTTCTCTGTCAATGGGCGTCCCAACTCCCATCGCATCTGACTAGGGGATTTCCCAGTTACCGGGGTGTCCCGAATAAATTTATACAAGTCCGTCGTCAGGTGGGCATCCGAGTGTCTCATTAGGAGACACCTCTCAATAGGGCTAAGGTGTCGTTCGCACCCTCACAAACCTCTTCGTGCATCACCTAATGGCGAATCTGTATGAAGCGGAACCGCCCCGTTTCCGGAACATTCCGGTCCATGCGAAAGTCAGAGAAAGACAGAGACCCTGTTTCATCAAAGAAATGTCCTATGGAGCGCCGGCCCTCTTTGGTCCAGTGTGTGAATCCCGTCGAGTCTAACCCTGGAGTGAAATCCGAATTATGCACTATGGGGGTAATTGGTGACGGGAAGGTTGTCAATCCCCGGGAAACGGCCACCCGATCCCATGCCAACAAAACGGGATGAGTCACCTTGGAGAGGTATAGGTTCCAGGGCCTGGCAGAGCGAGTGAGAAAGGGAACAACCCACAACGGCTGTCTGGCCAAGGACCTGTCCATAAACAGCCAATGTTTCTCAGATTCTGGGTGAGACCATTCCACCAATGCACGCAGCTGTACCGCCCACCAATACAACTGTGAGTTAGGAATACCTAAACCCCCACTCAGAGGGGCCCTATAACTCAATTCTCTAACGCAGCCGGCGTCGCTGGTCTCGCAATATCAAGCGCTCTATGTCATTTTGAAGTGCGAGAATGACTCCCAAAGGGGGTGCCAGTGGAAGTGTCTGGAACACATAGATGATCTTAGGGAGAATGATCATTTTTATGGCCGTGATGCGGCCCAGCCATGAAAGCGACGAGGGTATCCACTTCTGGAGGCAGTCCCGCACATGTCTCAAAATCAGGGTTTAATTTGTCATGTTAGTTGTTTGGAGATTAGCTGAAAGCTGCATGCCTAAATATGGAATCGTACCTGCTGCCCATTGGATACTATAGGACCGCTGCAGAAGGGCCAAGGTGTCCGGTGGAGAGATAAGTTGAGAGCCTGTGACTTATGCATGTCGATTTTGAAGCCAGAGAGAACCGGTCAAATACGGCCAGTAAAGTGGGGAGAGAGTCCCGGGGAGTCACCACATCATCGGCATACAGACAGATCTTATGCCTGTCTCCCCCAAATTGCACCCCAGTGATGAGGTGATCGTCCCTGACCCGTTGGGCTATAGGCTCGACATAAAAGGCAAACAGAAGGGGTGACAATGGGCGCCCCTGTCGTGTTAACCACCGGATGGGAAATGTCTTCGAAAGGAGCCCATTAACCCTCTTCAAGGCCGTAGGGTTAGAGTAGCTGCTGAGCACCCACGTAATGAAACGCTGTGGGAAGCTAAAATGGGCTAGGTTCTCTGCGAAATAGGGCCAATGCAGCCTATCGAACGCCTTCTCAGCGTCGACGGAGAGAAGCATCTGCTCGGCCGGAAAGCGTTCAGATCTATCTATAAGGTGTAGCAAGTGCTTCGTGTTATCAGAGCATTGGCGCCCAGAGACGAAGGTGGACTGGTCCGGGTCTATGAGTCCGGGAAGGTGGGAGGAGAGACGCTGAGCCAAGATCACTGTAAAAAAAATTAGGTCAACATTCAGGAGAGAAATTGGGCGGTAAGAAGCACACAGCCGTTTATCCTTGCCCGGTTTGGGAATCACTGAGACTAGCGCTTCCAACATCGAGGGTGGGAGAGGGCTAGTAGTCCCGATGGAGTTTTACACCCTTGCCAGCCGCGGGGCCAGAGACATGCAAAAGGTTTTAAAAAAGGCGGAAGAGAAGCCGTCCGGGCATGGGGATTTAAGAGGCTTTCGTTTAGATATGGCAGAGATGACCTCCTCCTCCCGTATAGAGGCTTCCAGCTCCTGAGCCTGACTCTGAACTAACTTGGCTTTGGCCACCCCAGCAAGATATTGGGCCGTACCATCCTCTGGGAGGTTCTGTGCCTCATATAGAGTTGCATAAAAGTGCCGAAAGGTGTCTGCTATCTGCTGATCAGTGGACTGTTCCTGGCCAGAGTGATCTACGACCTCGGTAATATGTGAGTCCTGTCACTGTGCGCGCAGCCTATTGGCCAAAAGCCTTCCTTATCTATCCCCTCCCACGCAGCGTATTCCGCCCACTCAGTATCCAAGCCTGCTAGCAGCGCTCTTGCGGCCTTGAGTTGCTTCCAAACCATAGGAGCCCCCGTTCTCTGGTGGATATGCTCAAGCTCAATCACCGCTTTCGAAAGCTGCTCCCTTTTCCCCCTCCTTAGTTTATTATCCATTGCGGAAACCCCAAGGAGCTCTCCTCTAACAACCGCCTTTAAGGCATCCCACAGGGTCGCTACGGAGATAGCGGGGTTTCATTGATATCTAAGAAATCTGTTATAGTATTGGCATATTGTTGGACCACAGAAGGGCGCTGCAGCATGGGTTCTCCAAGGTGCCATAGGCGGTGAGGGAATTGGCCGCGAGGCAGATTCAGCGACACCCGTACCGCCGAGTGGTCAGACAGAGGGCAAGGGAGGATCTCTATGTCATGCGTCAGTTGTGTGAGGGTGTCTGAGGTCAAGATATAGTCGATCCTGGTGTACAATTTATGGGAATGTGAGTAGAAGGTGTATTCCGTAGACCCCAGATGATGTGTCCTCCAGATATCCGTGAGCCCAGCTTCCGCCAGCAAGCGTCTCCCTTTGCCAGTGATAGCCCCGGACTATCCCCACCGCTGGGACGATCTATCCATATCGTTATCAAGAACTAAGTTAAAGTCTCCCCCTATGAGTATTGATCTATCAGGGAGGCTAGTCGGCTCCTGAACTGCCTTTCAGATGAACCCCTCTTGCCCCTCGTTAGGGACGTAAACCAAGGCCACTGTAAAGGAGTGATGACCTAGCGTGGAGGAGTAGGCTAAAAGTCGACCCTTGATCTCGGCCTGCTTGTGTTCTATTTTGCCCTGGAACCCTGCAGCAACCAGTATCGCCACCCCTGCTGTTTTGGTGGACCGTGAGGAAAACAACTGATTGGGGAAGGCCATATATCGCAATCTATGTGTGTCCTGTGAAAGGAGGTGGGTTTCCTGAAGGAGACAGATGTAGGCGGTGGAGTTTTCTAGAAAGGACAGAACAACTCGCCTCTTAATAGGGCTATTTAGGCCTGTGACGTTAAGCCACAGGATTCTAACGTCAGCCATCATTGAAGGAAGTACCGAGCAGCACCTGACGTTCCTGGGCTCGCAGGTCTACCCCCGGTCTGTTGCACACCATATCAGGACCCGCTAAACATATTGAGTGATCAACCCAACCGGTATCCTGAACAAAGTGCTTAAGTGTAGAAGGTGGAGGAGAGGAACCAGTTACCTCAAACAAGAAACAAACAAGGCAAAACTGCAACTGGAAAGGACCATAAGTGTCCTGGAGTGTGAACCCCATGGTGTGGCTTGAGATGTACAGCAGGGGTCTCCCGCTGCCCCGCCTCCCCCCATACCCCAACCCCAACCCCAGGAACCCAAAAGGACCCTTTAATCAAACTGCCCTAAAGAGACCAAATCCATGTGTTCCTCAGTCCGCAGAGGCAGAGTCTTCAGCCAAGGATACAATGACGGCCTGGCGTTCCTTGACCATAGTCTCAATGTCGTGGCGGAGGCGTGACGAGTGACCTCCCACCCTTTGCCATTTGTCCGTGGCATCACGGCAGCTCCCCGCTTCCCCCCGAGTCGGGGCATTCTTTTCCTCATCTGGCAGCTTAAGTAGGAGCAGGGCCTCCTGCAGGGAATGGATTTGGCAGAGCTTGCTCTCCCATTTGAAAATGATACGGAATGGGTGACCCCAAGAGTACGAAATGCCTTTAGAGCTAAGAAATGCTGTGACTGGTTTAAACTCATGCCGTTTTTGCAGGGTGGAGGCAACCAAGTCCTGAACTAGGAGGGGCCTGGAAGATTAGAAGTCTAGAGAATGTTTCGCTCGTGCTGCCCGTTCAGTAGTTTTTGAGCAATAAAACCTCATAAACTTTGTATATATCATGTTGCAAAGGATCTGCGGAGACAGCATATCTCATGCCGATATCAGATTGACTGCCACCACATCGACAAGAATGTGGCAGCAGGCATCTTAGGACTCAGTCCGATTTCTAAGAAAATAGTTAAACAAAGACATAAAGGTACAGAATAGGGATATTCTGATGCCCTGGATGGACCAGAAACATAAAAAAATAACAGGCGTTTTAATACCTTACTGCTTGACCAAGCTACCACTTTAGAGAGTAAGGTTATATCTAACTTTAGCCTTTGCCAATCCTCTGGGGACTGTGGACTAATAACCTATTGAACTGGGGGTCTTGCAAACAAAGTGCCAACAAGTGTTGGCACGTTGTTTGCGAGACCCCCATTTCCATAGGTAATGGGTATTGTAAAGATTGAGGAATAGAACTGTGGCAGGTCGTTAAATTATCCCTTTGACCCTACCATTCTATGAGTGTTTTGTTGATGACTGTGGACTCTATAAACACTGTACCTTACTCTGGTCCAGTATATATAGAGCCACTTTCTTACAATACCTCAAAAGGCATCCTCTAAACTCCTTAAGTCCTGCATCAAAAATGTACCTTGACTTGAAACTTCAGACTCATGCCTCTCCTTTTTTCCCCCCTTTCAAATGACTCCCTCCTTGAAGGCCATCCTCTGCATGTCTCCTTTGAGTACACTTATCTTTAAGACCTATGCATGTTTCCCTTTCTGTTATTGTATTTCTTTAAATTGTCCATGACACATATCAAGGATCACAATTTCTGAATCGTCAATAGCCATGCCCATACCACCTAACTCTCCTTCAGTCCATCTAATAATCCTGCTACCTTCTGCATGATTCACATATCCCCCACTAATGATCACACCTATCTCCTATTAATTTACCACAAACTGGAGGAAATGCATGGAATGGTTTCCTTGAGAGCACAAGACTAATTCTAACAACCAAAAATAACCAATAACCACTGAATTAACCACTAACCCTGTGTTACGAGCAGTTTAATGCTTGTGTTTTAACACTTTATCAGACGTAGTGAGCACTATTTTAATGAAATTACATGACACTTTGGTATAAGTGAGATTTATGAATGAAAGGCAACATAACATACCAAACATATATACCTACCAGGCTTACAGAGGTTTTTAAAGTAAAACACTTGCATATTACCACCACTACCTTCTTGTATTTTTTGACTTGCATTTTCTAGTTTTTTTTGGGTCAGCTAGTGAAGTGACATGCGTGACACATCTCGGCTACCCTGGGGACTACTAAGTTTGGTGACAAGATGTGAGCGGACCGTAATGCTCCCAGCCAGGCACAACTTCAATAAAAGGAATTGCCGATTGTCTTGGAAGTATCGCATTTTTGAGACTCTAGTAAGGACAGGGGAAAGTTTCTGATTCTAATTCACTCCCAAACTCCTGCATGACACAAAAATAATGAATGTGTAGCACAGACACTGCTGTTTGTGTCCAACGAGTACTCCGAGTCAAATTTCTAGAAAACAGAACAGCTGTCTGAGGTGTATTGGACCTATTATTTTACAGGACGGGAAGCTCAACCAGAGCAGATTAGAACCCCCGCTTCTTTTTTTTTTTCTTACAAGTGTCATGCGTGTGCAGGGTCTACCCGCCACTTACACTATGCGGTACCACGCTGGGCCCGGTCCCCATGACTGGATAACCAGACAACTCACTCTCACTACTGTTCTAAGTCTTGTCATAAAATGTTGGTGCTTTTTCCTTTTCTTTTGAGAAACGCAGGTTCAAGCCCCAGAGGATTCCAACAAATATGCATCTACCACTGGTTGTATTAATTTCCAATTCATTCCAATTTGTATTCTGTATTAGCAACGTGGAGTATTGTCCTAAAGAATGGCTTCACATCTTAGACAGTGTACTTGATATGATGGGGACCTCTAATATCGGATCAACTAACCCCTGTCTTTTTGTCTTCTCCATACCGGGGACAGGAATAAAATGCGTAGGATCCACACAAAGGTAGTTTTAACTATTTTTTTTCCTCTGCAGTCTATCTATTCATACAACCATACCTATCCCTACAGAGGATCTGTTTCCCCAATACCTAAAGTTCGCAATAACACTTGTGGAGTCAGTGTGTAGAGCACCCCTGTGACAAAGCAGCCACGGGTAGGGGGATCTTCCGACCTTTAAATTGAAAGGGCCAACAGACCAACATTCTGTCGCCTTGAGAGTCGAGACCAGGTGTACTCGTTATTAGGAAGTCGTGGTCCCTCGTCATGGCATTAATATACCTCTCCATGCCAGCAAAAGTGTGCGTGGGTACTCATCGCTGCTCGCAGTCAGGGCAGGCTGCGCAGGCAGCCACAGAAGGATGCAGGGCCTAAAAGCAGCAGCTGCCCACTAAGTGCTGGGCAGCTGTAGGGACTACGCCTGGCACCAGCGTGCCTTCTGAGCCTCCTTCGTGGGCTCCCCAAATAACATAGATGCCCCCGAAGATGCTGGAGCCTCGTGGGCTCTAAAGAAATAACTGGGGCCTCAGGAGCCTCGTGGCTCTGAACAACAAATGCCCCCTTTGAGCCTCGTGGGCTCCCAAAACAATGCTGCCACCACTGGGGGAGCGGCCCGCTGCCAACTGGGGCCGCTCTACCACCAGGAATGCCTGGGATCGTGGGAGCCTCGTGGGCTCTGAGATACAAACACAAAATGCCCCTGAGCCTCTCGTGGGCTCGGACAAATAATGCTGCCCAGACGTTGGAGCCTCTTGTGGGCTCTTGAGGACTCGAAATACACAAATGTCCCCAAGAGCCTCGGGGCTCTAAATAACAAAATAATGCCCCTTCTGTGGAGTCCCGCTCAGGGGACTCAGTGAACAATGGCCCCAAAATCAGGAGGAGCCTCGCAGGCTCTCAGTACCAAATACCCCCAGCGCTGCCAAACGGAGCCCCACTCACCGGGACTCCGGCTGCCGGTCTTCTGTTGGTGCCGCCTCTGGCCTTCGCGCCGCGTTGTGGAGCCCCCCCTTCACAGGGGCTCCTCTCCCAGTGCGGCGGGCCGGGCGGATGGGCTGGCTTCTGTTGGCGGCGGGCGGGGCTCTCTCCCTCGGGAGAGCCTCGCTGGGACGGGACGCCGGCTCCCTTCCGGCGGCGCTTTATGAACCAACAGGAATCCCACATGGCAAAAGAGGGGCTGGTCAACCACCCACTTACGTCACCCGCCACTGGATGTCCTCGAATAGGATGCCTGTATTCGCCATTTGACTGACTTCATAGCCGCGCCTCCCAAGGAGCGGAGAATCGGCGTGCACGAACGTGGTTGCAGCTGCAGTCTGGGCAGTCAATTACGTTGCTGCTGGTTACTTTAATCACAGCAAGTCAGAACCAGAGTAATAACAAGCATTTACAATGCAACGGTTTCGCCTTTGGAAATGTTTGAGCTATTGGCATTGTGAATGACAAACTTTTTATTTATGTGTTGGTTTTGAAAACAGCGAGGGTGGAATACGTGAGGCAGGAGGAGTGGCATTGCATTCTGACCGACGATCAGTGCTTTAAATGGGAAAAAATAAGTGCAGGTACTCATTAAATTGAGCTAGGGGCGTGGCTAGTGGGCGGGGTTAGAGGCGGAGCAAGGCATGATACAAAAATACTTCTATTGAGTATTCATTTTACCCTTTCATTTCCTAGATAGTGGTCTCAAACTTTCCATATGTGCAGATTAATAGCTAAAACCCTGAATGTGCGAAGCCATCAACAGTACTTTTAACACTTTCAGGCTAATAATCAATCTCATCTCATCCACTCATGGTGTTAGTAATATACTTGAAGCCTGTTGGTAGAGGATGCTATGACCTCTGAAGCAGTAAGTAAAAATGCCAAATTTTATAAAAACTGATCTCCTTTTTTTGTTAACAGACCACCACACAGGAACAGTTCATTCTAAAAGTTGAGCTGCCTCGGCTGAAAGTGAGGGAGGGACAGAGAGTTAGAGAAGAAGCAAGCCTTTTTGCTAGGAAGCCTGCTCCTTAAAAGAAATGTAAACCTGTGCAATTCTTTAATTTGTAAACATGAACGCTACTTGGAAGCCAGAATTGACTTTAATTGATGGAATCAGTTGAAGCTTCAGGATTATAATGATTTACTCGTTTTGAGAGGAAAAGTAATGGTAGGAGTTCTTGAGTACCTGCTTTTACTGGACAGATATACAAGAATATTTGCACTAGATTCAGTCTGGTTGTGAATGACAAATCTATATCTTCAAAAATCTTTTTTTTTCAAACTAAATCTTTTTTCTCATTTTGAGGCAGTCGATCTTATATTGTGTGTAATAAAAGTTTTAAACATTGAATACATATTTACAGAGTTTTTCTGTCATTGGCTGGCACTCTCTAGCCCTAAAATATACAAGTCAACTTTTCCCACTGCACCAACCAGGACTCAGTTCTGTGCCTCTCTGGTCACAAAGACATCTACAGTGATGCATTAACCAATAGAGGTTTGGTCATGTAAAAAAGTGCAATTACGACGAATTAATTCAACTTGTGTTTATTTTTCCATTTAAGATCTGTGTGTTATTCTATGTGCAATTAATGGAAAGTGAGACCAACGATATAATGATATGATATGGGGTTCTTTTCAACCCTGCCATTGGCCGCCCTCACACTAACTGACTCATCCCCTATTGCAGTGAGGTTCACAGTTGCCATACATTTTTAATGCACTTCGACCACTAACCTGGAGCCTGTTGCTAGGGGCTGCTGTAAATCATCTGAAGCTGTCAGTAATATACCTGGAGCCTGTTGGTAGGCGCTAGTCTAAACCATCTGAAGCTGTCAGTAATAGGCGCTAGTCTAAACCATCTGAAGCAGTCAGTAACATACCTGGAGCCTGTTGGAAGGAGCTAGTGTAAACCATCTGAAGCGGTCAGTAATAGGCGCTAGTGTAAACCATCTGAAGCAGTCAGTAATATACCTGGAGCCTGTTGGTAGGCGCTAGTGTAAACCATCTGAAGCTGTCAGTAATAAGCGCTAGTGTAAACCATCTGAAGCTGTCAGTAATAGGCGCTAGTCTAAACCATCTGAAGCAGTCAGTAACATACCTGGAGCCTGTTGGAAGGAGCTAGTGTAAACCATCTGAAGCTGTCAGTAATAGGCGCTAGTGTAAACCATCTGAAGCCGTCAGTAACATACCTGGAGCCTGTTGATAGGCGCTAGTGTAAACCATCTGAAGCGGTCAGTAACATACCTGGAGCCTGTTGGAAGGAGCTAGTGTAAACCATCGAAACGTCAGTAATAGGCGCTAGTGTAAACCATCTGAAACAGTCAGTAATATACCTGGAGCCTGTTGGAAGGCGCTAGTGTAAACCATCTGAAGCTGTCAGTAATATGCGCTAGTGTAAACCATCTGAAGCCGTCAGTAATATACCTGGAGCCTGTTGATAGGTGCTAGTGTAAACCATCTGAAGCGGTCAGTAACATACCTGGAGCCTGTTGGAAGGAGCTAGTGTAAACCATCGAAACGTCAGTAATAGGCGCTAGTGTAAACCATTTGAAGCCGTCAGTAATATACCTGGAGCCTGTTGATAGGCGCTAGTGTAAACCATCTGAAGCGGTCAGTAACATACCTGGAGCCTGTTGGAAGGAGGTAGTGTAAACCATCGAAACGTCAGTAATAGGCGCTAATGTAAACCATCTGAAGCCGTCAGTAATATACCTGGAGCCTGGCTGGCAGGGGCTGCAGTAAACCATTTTACGGTGTCTGTAATTAATATGTGACGTTACAACGCGGTCAAAACGATAATGGATGTTTACCATCTGTAATATACCAGGAGCCTGTTGGTAGGCGATAGTGTAAACCCTCTAAAGCCGTCAGTAACATACCTGCAGACTGGAGCCTGTTGGTAGGTGCTCATGTAAACACTCTAAGGCTGTTAGTAATATACCGATAGACTGCTTATAGGCGCTTGTGAAAACCCCTCGAAGCTGTCAGTAATATACCTGTAGCCTGTTGGCTGGGGCTGCTGTAAACCCTTTGAAGGTGTCTGTAATATACCTGGAGCATGTTAGTAGGCGCTAGTGTAAGCCCTCTCAAGCGGTCAGTAATACACCTGCAGACTGCTGTAGGCGCTAGTGTAAACCCTCTGATCTGTCATTAACACACCTGCAGACTGCTGGTGGACGCTAGTGTGATCCCTTTGAAGCTGTCAGTAATACACCCTGTTAGGCGCTAGTGTAAGCCCTTTGAAGCTGTCAGTAATACACCTGCAGACTGCTGGTAAGCGCTAGTGTAAATACTCTAAAGCAGTCAGTAATATGCCTGCAGGCAGGCGCTAGTGTAAACCCCTTTGAAGCTGTAAGTAATACACATACACACACGGAGCTGCCAGTGTCACACAGGCCTGCAGACTGCTTGTAGGCGCTAGTGTGAGTCCTTTGAAGCTGTCAGTAATACACCTGCAGACTGCTGTAGGCGCTAGCGTAGCCCCTCTGAAGCGGTCAGTAACACACACACACACACACACACACACAGGGAGCTGCCAGTGTCCTGCAGGCCTGGCGCTGGTCAGCAGCGGTCCCTCCCCCGGTGCCCCACTCGGTCCCTTCCCTCGGTGCCCCCCTCCCTCGGCCCGCGCTCCTCACCTGATGTAGTCGTTCCTGCAGAGGATCATGCCGCTCTTGGTGTAGCAGGAGGTGCCGATGTCGCCCAGCTGGGCCTGGCAGCAGGAGCACTTGAGGCAGCGGCTGTGCCAGTAGCCGTCCATGGCGTAGAGCAGGAAGCGGTCGGCGATCTTGCCCCCGCAGCCCGTGCAGCGCTTCCAGCAGAGGGAGGCGGCCGAGACGGGCGCCGGCTGGGAGCCGCTGCCGGGGTTCACCATGACCTGCAGGGGGCGAGAGAAGGCATCGTCAGCCGGAGATGGATGGCCCCTGGTCACAGTAGCCGCGGCCCCCCTCCTGCGAGGCAGGACCTGCCGGCACTTGTTGACTCGAGTCCAGGTGACGCCCCCCCCCCTTGCCTCTGTGGGCGGGTCCAGGGGCCCAGGAAAGAGTGGCCCCTCACCCCACTAGGGCGCTCACTGGAACACACCTGGTAAACAAGCACCCTGGGGCACACACCTGAATGCAAGCTACTTCAAAAGGATATCCACCCCCCCCCCCCCCCCCCAGTCAGCTAATTCTGCAGTTAGGTTATTATTTTACCCCCCTTCTTCTACAATATCTCCACCACAAAGCAAATTAATCAAGAACTATCTCCCTTGTGTGGTGCAATATGTCCCTCCAGGCAGTGCCTGGCGCTGGCACGTCTGCCTGCATGAATATTCACGCGATCAGAGGGGCGGCCGCACTTCAGAAGTGCTCTTGCAACTCTGAACTTGTTGAATCAACTGTTCCGGGGCCTGTGGGCCGGCTGCAGACCGGCGGAGCCGGTTCCACGGCCGCTAATCCCTTCCTGTTGTGGCTGCAGCACTCACTGGGGCGTGATGCCTCCATGGTCCCCTCTCCGCCCGGGCTGGCTCCGGAGCACAGCAGATCAGCGGCTTCGGGGTGCCTGGTAACCCCACACAAACACCACTTCACTCCAAGCCGGATAATCTGCCCTTGATCCGTAGTCAGAGGCGGCCAGTTGGCCCTTTGAAGATGGCGATAAGAGCGCGGGGGCTGACATGGAAAATAGCCGGGCCGTCTCGCCACAGTAAAGTGCATGTGGGCAAATAGGGGAGTTTCACCCGGAAGCATTACCGTGCGAGGTTCTGATGAGACCTTTCCTGCCCATGTCAGGCGTGAGTGGCTCAGCCAGGGTCTGGACTTATTTCCATTCTGGCTCTAAACGTGCATGTTAAAGGGAAAAATAAAAACAAGCACCTACGAGGACACAGGGGTCGGGAGACGACACGGAGGGCGGGAGATGACACGGAGGGCGGGAGGGGGGCGGGAGACGACACGGAGGGCGGGAGACGACACGGAGGGCGGGAGGGGGGCGGGAGACGACACGGAGGGCGGGAGGGGACACGGACGGCGGGAGGGGACACGGACTGCAGGAAACGTGCACAGGACAGCGAGGGTGGGGCGGGGAGGCACACGGAGGGGGCGGGAATGGACAGCGCATCTCCGCCCAGGGAAAAAATCTCGGGAACGCCCCCGAATCTGGTCCGGCCTTGACGGACAGATCCGGCACTCAATGGCTAGCCTCCATTTATGGAGCTAGCCAATGAGAGCCGGGGGACGTTCCCGAAGTGCTTAGTGTAGACATAGGATTTCACCTGCGCTGAAAGTCTGCGCAGAGCGCAGCCTTTCGGCAGGCGAAACCCAAAAACTACTCTGAGTAAACCCCTGAACAAGCGCTCGCCATTTTTTTAAGCTAAGCCCCGTCCTTTTCAGACTGGAGCCGTGTTTTTTGTTGAGTGACGGATGACGTCACGGTGAGAAAGAACACAAAAAACACGCCTGAATCCGAAAAAGACTGGGCTTAAAGGGAGTGACGCCCCTCTCCTCCAATGGCTGACCAGCATTTACGAGGCCAGCCAATGGAGAAGAGGGGCGGGTTCAAGCCCCCTAACTAAAAAACATTAAACCTTCGTACCAAACTGCGCAAGCGCAGCCTACGGTCCTCGACCTAATGATCCCACTGGTTGGGATGTGTCTTTTGTTTACCTGCTCTCTCTTCTGTGCGCAGGGTAACACATATTGCTTCCGCATGGTGGAAGCGAGCATAAGCAGCTGACCCCCTGCAGGGCGGGAGCAATGCCGACTCCCGCAGTGACAAGGGAGCCGGCTGAGGCTGCAGGGACCCTGAGGCTACCCCTGTGGCTCCCAGATTGCTGCCTGCTGGGCTCCAAGTGATGCCCCGGGAAATGAGGTCCCCTGGGCTACAAAAGAGTCGAGGAGGGAGGCTGTGCGGCTTCCCTCCCTTATATAATGGCAATCGGTTCCAGGGGATTTGGTCCCTAGAACCTACTGAGGTTCAGGAAGGGGTGCAGCACGGCCCCCTCCTGTTTTTGTATGGCATTCGGCCCGGAGCCTATTAAGGCTTGGGAATGGTAGGTCCGCAAAGACCCCCCCCCCTTTTTTTATGGCATGCCGCATCAGGACATGAGCTCCCTGGGGCCTATTGAGGCTCAGGAAGGTGGACTGTCTGGCCCACCTCCCCTTTACAAAGGGATTCGGCCCTGGGAGATGGAGTCCCCGGGGCCTATTAAGGCTCTTGGGGGGAGGTCACTTACCCCCTCTTCTATATTTAAGTAATTACCTCGGGATGGGGCACTATTGGCTCAGGAAGGTGGGGCCATGAGCCCCTTCGACTTAATGGCCTGGGAGTTGGGTTCCCCAGGCCCCTTGTGGCTTGGGGAGTGGAGGAATGCGCCTCCCTCTCTTGTAGAAATATCTTTTGGCCCCAGGGGATAGGGACCCTGAGGTCCAAAATGGCTTGGGGAGAGGTGCTGCACTAATGGGTTGAACGCTAAAGGCCGGGCGCAGTGTGGGGTTGCCGGGCACTGTGTCCTACTCACGCCTGTACACAGCCAAAGACCGTGCACAGAGGGGGTGGGTGGGTGGTCTGTGCGTATGGTAACACAATATTTCTTTAGGTAAAAAAAAATAACTAGAAATTCACTGAAACAACCATAGGTTAAAGTAAAGTTATAGTTAGGTGAGGATTTGAGTGACAAAGTATCGTTTTAAATGAATGAATGAAATGAATGAATGAAATTCGACCCCGTGTATAAGGCTTATTAATATTTGGGGGGGTTTCTAAGGAGTTTTGCCCTGGGGGATGAGTTCCTTGGAGCCTATTAAGGCTTGGGCAGAGGGGCCGAGTGCTCCCCTCCCCTTAATATATATGTTTAGACCCCAAGGTATGGTGTCCCCAAGGCCACTGTTAGCTCGGGATTGGATGCCATGCTTCTCCTCCCCTTAATTAAAAAACAAGGTTCTCCAGGGCCCGAAGTGGGGGGCTGTAACATTACTCACTAGCTTATCATCATAAAGAACTCACACTTGCCGTATTGAGCATACACTTTCCCGCAAGTCACAAACTGCAATACAAGCAGTCTTTTTCAGTGTAAGCACACAACACCTGACCATTTAAATGATATACTCAAGGTAATCAACATTAAGGTGGACCTAAATCTCCCCGCTCAGTATTACTTGTAAAACCTTTTTTCTGTTGATTACATAAGGTGTTGAAAAAGCTATACATTCTAGTAAGACCCAGACATCTAAAGATAAGATTGACTTGCTGTTCTGCTGTAATTTTATAGATGAAAAAATATTTTCAGTAGGTGATTAAAATGCTTTGTGTCACAGGCTAAGGCAAAAAATATTGAGGACCTTATTATATGTCTACAAAAAGTAGTGTAACTACAATCATTCGATTGAATTTTTCCTAGGTGGAGAACATAATCTTAATCAATAGGCCCGCAGGTTTGTCGATATTTTAAAGTAAACCTGAATTAAATGTAAAATTAAAAAGCCCCAGCAAAGAGTAACATTGCTGTCTCCTAGAATGTGTGTGAGTTGTTTTACAAGCATGGCAAAAGATATCAAGATTCTGACAAAATTAGGCACTCGTTTTTGGTCAGTCTCCATAATTAATATCATGAACTAAAACCCTAGTGGGTCGCCTATAAAATTATAGTTATTTATTTGTATTTATTTATTTATTTATTTAAAGAGTTTTATATAGCGCTGGCTAGACCCGGAGGTATCAGAGCGCTTTACATGAGGTTCAACAAAATTACAAGATTACATCAGTTTCAATATACAACAGTTGCTAGATCATAGAGAACGAGATAAATGGAGTATATAGGGGAAGGGGGTAAGGGTAAAGGGGAGATACAGCAGAAAGACGGAGGAAGGTCTGCCCAAAGTCCGGCTGGGTAGGTGAAGGTCGAGGGGGAAGTCCCAAAACCCATCTCCTCTATAGCTATCAGGTAGCTCCACTGGGCTTTGGCCAAATAGCTAGGTCTCAAGGGAAACATAAAACGAGCATGGAGGGCAAAATAATGGAGCGTAGAGGGGAGGGTGAGAAAAGGGAGGAAAGGGGATATACAACATGGAGAGACGAAAATAAGTCGGTCTAAAGGCCTACTGGGTAGGTAACGACCAAGGAGGGAGTCCACGGCCCATCTCCCCTATAGCTAAACCAGGTAGCTCCATCGGGCATCGGACAAAATAGTTCAGTCTCAAAATATTGAGAGAGGAGAGAAGGAGAGTCAGAGAGGGAGGATGCAGGAAGAGATGACAGGAGAGATTAAAGGAAGTCTGGCTGAAGACCGACTGGGTAGGTGACGTCCAAGGATGGAATCCCCGACCTTTCTCCCCTATAGCTAAACCAGGTAGCTCCATCGGGCATCAGGCAAAATAGCTAGATCTCACATGCCAAGGGAAAATTCACGGGTAAGCAGGGTGGGGACTAGGGCCAGGACAAGGTGAGGGCAGAGGTCAGTAGCAGGTAAGTGGAGAGGAGTAGAGCGGGGAGGAAAGAAAGAATTGCAGATGTTCGCATAAGGGTAGGCGCAGTCCTGGGCGGGAAGAGTAAGTCAAAGTTCAGCGGGGGAGGGGGGGGGGGGGGGGAGAAGTCATCATTTTCGGCCATGATGGAGTCGGGTATCTTTGGACTCTGTTCCATATGGAGTGCGTCAGATGGATATATAGTCCAGGTGAAAGGCCCCCATACACTGTCACTCAGCAGGCGGAACCTCATGGAGCCCCCATTCTAAAGAGGTGACATTGTGTCCACTGCAGTCCAGAAGCAGGATTCCAACACGGGCAGGATCGCCCACACCATCACACTTCCTGGGGTCTCAGCCCCATACGGAGTCCACGCATCAGGCAATCTGCTGCGGCCCCACTGAGTGCCAAATCCAGGGCCCGTGAGTGGGGGGAAAGCAAATAACTATCCACTCGCCCCCAACACCCCACCCTACCAAGCCGCCACCTCACCGCCAAAGCTCGGGGCTCCACAGCACATTATACTCAGTGCAGGTCCGGGGGCTTCACAGAGAGGGCGGGGGCCACCTAGCAGGCACCCGCGCAGGTCCTTCGCGCAGGTCCTTCGCGCCTCCTCGCCCCCGAAGTTAGACTCCGGCACCTCCGTTCGTGTCCAGCGGCCAGACCGGCAACTTCCGGTTTCCGGCCCCACTGTTGTTCCACTGCAGCGCTGCCACCAGTCCCGGGCGATCCCCCGGTCTCGGCCGTCCTCCAGGCCGCGATTCCAAATGCAGTTCCACCTGATGGGATCCACAGTAGCGTAAATAGATTAATCTGATCAGCCCAGAAAGGTCTTTGTATATTTATGATCTGATCTACACTCTGTTATTCGGGGATGAAATTAAATGTATCTTATATCTATGATTTATGTTGTAATTGATTTGTATTGTGATGTTACTGCAATAAAGTAAGTTGTACGCACTATTCTTCAATGTTACACCTTATTTTTATAATTGATCCTTTATCCAACAGCATCCCCTTCTAAACCTACTAAGAAATAATCACTTGACTACAAATCTTAATACTAATATGACCAATAAGTTGTGTGCCTGCCTTATGAGATGTGCTGCTCTCGCAACCGAGCAGCTTACAAATTGATGAGCAGAATTACATAATGGAATATTATGTAAAATAGGGCAGATACCCTAATTCCGTCTCGGTGAAAGTTCTAATTTGAGTTGGTTAAATAAGGAATGCTCGGATTGGAGTAGGGTTTAGCCAGCTTAATTTCCTCTTTAAGCTTAAGGTAGTAACTGGTGTTGATTGTGTATTGTAAGTGGTCTTACAACTGTGATTTACATCTGTTCATTTTCCGCTTTCATGACGCAGAGATGACCTCATCATCACAGCATTGCATTCATAGTGGGAGGAAGATGTGAGTTCATTATAGAATATCTTTTGTAATATGACAGAGGTTAGAATTTTCTTTAATATCTGTTGTGAACCCCCATAGACAACACCGTGCGTATTCCAATGATGATTTTTTTGGTGTTTTTAAATGGACAGGTGGTTATCATCGTGTATATGATTAGGAATAATGTACACATTAAGCATTGTTTGCATTATTTGTAACTTGATTTTCAATTGTAATATATTGTAAATAAAATATGCGTAAACTTGATATTAGTTTTTTTAAAAAAAAGCAATAACATTATTTCTAATCAGTAACGTCTAATAGGCTAGACCAAAACCTTCCAAGTGATGATATAGCTGTAGTTGATAGCTTACCTGTTTGTCTCACAGAAGATTCACAGATAAGTGAGCATCGCTAGGGAACAATTTGAAAAGTCGAATTTAATCATCTCCCACCTTTGGCTTTGCTGGTTCTCGTTTTCTACACTCTCTACATGATGTATTTTTTGTACGAATCAAGAAGCCAGTATATTTTAAGTACCCATATCGAAATTTCACTTATGTTGATGTTGTATTTAGTCTGGCCTTTTGCTCAACAGACTAGAACCGTCATACAGAGCCTTTTGAAAGTTTTCAACAATAGGAAGGTGCTCCAGGAAAGAAGTCCATGTTCAATTGGATTATTCCGTCATCTTCTTTTATTGATAATATATAATATATAAGTTAAAATCCAGCCAACGCGTTTTGTTCGGTATTGCAAAGGAACTTAATCAGGGCTCAATAATAATGTTGTGTAGGAGTTATATATGCCATTTGTGGTACAGTATCACCACATATTGAAAAACCTCCTTATATTCAAGGTTATTTCCAGGTCGCAAACGGTACCAAGGGACTCTATCCCGTCCCAAATGTGATATCCAGGTCAGGATATCATAGACTATGGCGTGCAGTCTGATTTTAGAAGGCTTTTGAGTTAACTAGTTATATGCCAACAGTTTTTGCCTCCCTAAGCAGGTAAATTATTACTGTGTGTCTTTTCACCACCCTTGTGTTACTGGATATGCTGTTTCAAATAGTTCTATTTGTGGGTATTAAGGAGACAGCTTGTTTATCGCATATTGTTGTATTGAATGTCTTTTTAAAAAAATTTTGTCTCTCAGAGAATTAGTTCAGGGAGCATATCGTTTTTCACACATTGTGTTTCTTAACTTGATATTTTAGGCTTTCTCTATTGAGAAGACACATAAAAGAGGAAGCATGCCCATGAACCGGGGCTGTATTGCACACCCATGGATTTTAAAGCTGGTGGAGAATTATGGGCAGTCGGAAGGTACGCCAGTTGTAGTCGCTGCAAAAGTGGTAAAAGTAAGTATTAAGCTCAGGCCCATAGCCATGAATGAAAGTTTAGCAGTGCCCGACCCCTCGTAATAACGACCATTTAAAAAGGAGTTTGGTGAGGGCGGAGTGGATTCTCCGGAGGAATTTTATTAAAATGTAACAGTATTGTCAAGTTTTAAAGGGTGCAATACATTCATTGTATTTTAAAATGTTATTATTAGGCTATACTTCAAAATATTTGGGCAAAATGGTACAACATTTTAACACTTGCTTGGAACATTAGACAAAAAAGATTGAATTTTACAGAAGTTTCCCCCTCATGAATTTCTGGGAAGTTTGTGGGAGTTCATAGGTTTTAAAGCAGTTCAGTCGAGTACAACTGATGAATGATAGCAGGAATGAAAGAATCCCAAACATGTAGGGGACTGGTTTGGCTTGGGTGAATCTCTTCTGTGCAGGAGAAACAAAGGGGTAGGGGATTGAAAGGGCTTCCAGGATCTGGCATCTGGATCTCAGAACCTCACACCACATTTTGTTCTGGAGTATGTATATACATTTTTATTAAGTGCTTGTATATCTTATCCCTGTTTATGCATGTGTGTTTTAGACATCTGCTCACCTCAGCTTGTCGGCTGTACCATCATGTCTTCAGGCATGTTCGTTGTATGTTTGCACTCACCTATTCAGCCGTTCATCATTCTCTCGCGCATCCACGTAGTCAGTCACTCATTCATCCACCCATTCTCCCAGCTGTTGAAACATTCTCACATTCACCCATTGACCACTTCACACAACAACAAAGACATCCTTTCCAATTAATTACAACATTTTCACTAAGTAGAATAGTAATTTGTATTGGCTTTGCCGGTGCTTGTTTTCAGTGGCTATCAAATTTTAAAGTAAACGGCTTCTCTTTTACAAGGCAGCCATTCCAGTATCTTTATTGTCACTTGGCCTAGTGGGCTGAAGCAGTACTGATGAAAGATACTCATTCTGTGGACTCTAGACTTGTTACCCCCAAGGTAGCGGTACCACCACTATATGCACTCAATCCTTTACTTACATTTTGCTTTTATGTCAGTGGGTCACATCCGCCCTACACATTGTTGCTGTTTGTGGACCAATGCAACGCACACATATGAGCACCTCCTTATCAAAGTGTACTTATTGTAAGAGTTCAGGAAATGATGGGGAATGTTTACTGCTGACTGGGGCTTGAGAAGAGTACACGAAGGAGGAAAACCAGATGCTTGGGAGGAGTGCTTCTTGGATATATCAAGGCTACCAGTGCTGGGAATGTCACCTACAGGGTCAGCGACGTGAACGGGAAACAACATTATTATTAGATAAACATTGTAGGCAAATATATATTTTTTTCCAAACTTTACGTTTTTTGACAGGTACATCTTGCAGACAAGGTAGATTATTTTCCAACAGAAAACAATACATTCAAACAACAGTTATGGCCAATATCGCATATGTAGTGGAAATACTTTATAGGTAACCTGTAATACCCTACTCTCTAATCTGGTTGTTCTTTGATTGGTGCAGAGACTAGCCTTCATTTCAAGTAACCACACATGACACTTTAATGGTTAACTTCTGAATTAGAGTTTGTTGAACTTGAAGATGAGCTCAGGGTACATGTGCCTGATCTGTGCAGTAACATAGACATCCAGCATGGACTTGTCACTTTTTATGAACATATGAAATGGTGCCCAAATCTATGCAAATTTGTGTATTCTATCATCAATAAACATAGTCAACTTTTCAATACCACATACTGTCCATAACGTAGCCCATCACATGGGTTATCAGTGGTGAGGAAGGCATTTTCCAAGCATGTGCTATTGTTAGCCTAGCCGCAAACAACATATGGCCATTGTGGTAGTGAGTGGATGTTCTGATTCCTCTCCCTTATTATCAAAGAAAAATGTGTGTGGATTGTATTTTAATTCAGTTGTACAACATTTTTTTAATATGAAAGGGAACCTCCTTCCAAAATATTTGCAGTTTGACACAAAACCACGACAAGTGGGCTATGGTACCTCTTTCAGTAGAGTTCTTTCAGTAGAGCAGCACCACATATTAGAACTGCAAACATTGTGTTCAATTGTGCCGGGGTTGAGTACCATCTCATCAAGATGCTATATTAATTTTCTTTGTACTGACTGCATATGAAAGCCAAGGATGCTCTGGACCAGGTATTTAACTAAATTTCCTCCTCTGTTTCAGTATTTCATTTCGTTTCTCATTTAGTTGTGTTTGGTGGTTTTAGGTCTTTCTGACTAATATTGGTATAGTAGAGTTATACTTTTGTTTATAGTATGTTTGTGCATTAAAGATTCTATGGGTATTAGGTCCCTTGGCCCGCACTTCTCCGATTTCTGTGTCCCGTTCAGTGGATCGTTTGATTATATCTATACACATAATTGTTTCTACATTTTCTACTTCTGAATACTGAAGGGGAAACTTCTGATGGTGCCTTTTCATAAATGTCTCCCAAAGTGACCTTCCTGTAAGGAAACCATTCCCGAATTCCCTTGTCTAGACAACCAGAGGGGAAGTCCAGGTTATTTATCATAGTTGTCATATGTGGGAAATATGCTGTCATTCCTCTACGCACCACCAATTTCCGGTGATTCAGTATGATTTTGGCAGAACTTAACAGGCACATGCATCAATGTTGGCTTTTGCGATTTCTTAATTTCGATTGTTAAGTAATCACAATTAAGCAATCGCAAAAGCCTATGCATGTAGAAATCACTTAAAAAATAGCGTTTTCTAAACATTGCTTAATTGCGACTCGCAATTAAGGAATACCTCCCCATTCATTCCTATGGGCCTAAAGGCCCATAGGAATGAATGGGAAGACATTCTCAATTTGCGATTCTCAATTAGAGAATCGCAAATTGAGAATGCAATTTCAAGGGTGCCAGGGTGTCAAAAGGACACCCTGTTGCACCCCTGAAATCTGCATATGAGTACATCTTGCACACACACATGCCCCAAGGGCATGTGTGTGTGTAAAATGGAACTTTGAAAAATGCACTTTAGTGCATTTTTCAAAGTTTTTGCAAATTACCATGAAGTTCAACTTCATGGTAATTTGCTCCCCCTAGTAGCAAAATCGCTACTTCAAAGTGGTTCTTGCATTGCATTTAAGGAATCTCAAAATGCGATTCCTTAAATGCAATTGCAATTTGAGAACTCGCAATTAATTGCGAATTCTCAAATTGCGAGGGCCTTGACCCTTGATGCATCACAAAAGCTAATGTTGCGATCGCAAATGGGCGATTTTTGCGAATCGCACCGTTTGCGATCGCAAAAGGCTTTGATGCATGTGCCTGTTAGTTTTTTTATTGCAGTTTTATATAGCGCGCACACATTCCATAGGTATTGGAGCGTTTTACATGAGCACCAGTTGCATTACAGTTTTCTCCTGACATTCGTATCGGTTGCCAGTGCAGTACATATTGCAGCTTAAGTTTTTTTCTCTGTTACCCCAAGTTTGTCACTGCCAGGCTTCACAAGCTCTATTAGTGACCTCAACTGTGTACCTTGTATATATATCTCAAATGAGGAAAAGAGCTGGCCGCCCTGATAATTTCTTCTGTAGAGTGTTGTTTTAGAAACTCTAGATGCCTTTCTTCACAAAGTGAAGGCTATTAGCTTTAGTTGAATTCCTTTTATATTTTCTTTCGGAAACATTAAAGGCAAGGTTTTTGAATAGCAAAACAGCCATATAATGAAATTCATTTTGATAGTGGTTATGCAGCCAAACCAAGACATTTCAAGTTTGCCCATCAATATAAGTCTTTACAGAGGGTGACTGATAAGGGTGAAATGTTATTCTCATATAATTTATCAATATTCATGTTGAGCTGAATACATAAATGATATATAAAATCTGTTGGGAGAATTAGGTTACTCAAGTACATTATGTCAGCCAGTTTCTCTGGATTATTAGGGATGCCTCGTCCCAGAGGCTTTGAATAATTGATTTTCAATCCTGTCACCTCAGCAAATCTTTCAAACTCTTAAATTTGTGCTGGGAGTGATGTCTCGGGATTCGTGAGAAAACATTAGATATTTTGTCTGCAAATAGGGTGACTTGCATGCTGATATGTGAACCTGCTCCCAGTGATAGGAGTATTGGCAGTGATCGGTGCGAATGGGTCCTTTGCCAAGGCAACAAAATGATAAGGACAAAGGACAACATTTCCTTGTTCCTCTAGTAAGCTGTTATTGTGCGTTCTTTATATTATTTACTTTGAGTGACATAGCAGTGTGGACATAATTCGTCTCAATGTGCACTTTTATGTTTGGGTCTAAATTTACCTTTTCCGGTGTTGTTTTTTCCAGTATTTTCCAATCTATGCTGTCAAATGCGTTCCCTGTGTCATGCAAGAGAAGGAGCATTTGAGATCTGCAGTTTGCCAAAACCTCGGTTAGATTCATGGCTAATCTTCTGTTTTCTACTGCCTGGCGTTCTTTTATGAAAACACACTGATATGCGTATAATTTCTGGGGCAATAGGTTAGTGAGACATTGCAACAATACTTCTGGATAGATTTTTACCTTGATATTCAGTAACGCTATGGGTTTGGAGGGTCCCCTCGCCATGGGATGGTTACCATGTTTTAGGATTAAAATAGTTTTTGACTCGTCCTTCTATAGACTTTTTACAAAAATCACCAAATTCCAGGACTATAGCTACTAGAGAGATTTTATTGTTTTATCTTGTCGCCTGTTTTTTTTGTCTTTTATGTCATTACGATCTTCGATGGCTTTTAACGTGCATTCCAATAATCTGTCAGCCTTTTCTCCCTTCTCGTATTGCAGCTGTTTGGTTCTGAGCATCTTTCTTGCAGTCTCCTAGTGGTATTTTCTTGAGCTGCCCTCTGTGATTTTATGTTTTTTTGTATATTTTACATGAGCAAGTGTGTTTGTGTTCAGCTTTCAGTACTTTGCTGTTCTAAAACCATATTTCTAGTTCTGTTTCGGCTCAAAAATATTTGTGGTGTAAAGAATCCGTTCTCCACTTTTGCTGTGTCCCATCGCGCATATTGAGTTCTTTATTTCTCATTGTTTCCTTGGAGATATATCTCTAAGGCTTCCCTAACTGCCTTCTTCACAATTGGATTTCGGAATGCTATTTTGTTCATTTGCCCATTCCAAACTAAGATCGTTTTCTTTACTCTCAATCCCTATGGTATCGTTAATGGGCGTGATCTGAAAGTAATATCATCAAGTGGAAGTAGATTCTAGATGACGTATCATTAATGGGAAGTGATATGAAAGTAATGGCATGCCTATAACTGTTCCTGTAATCAAATGTAAGTCAATTCTAGAAGACGTATCATTAATGGGAAGTGATATGAAAGTAATGGCATGCCTATAGCTGTTCCTGTCATCAAATGGAAGTCATTTCTAGAAGACGTTGGAGTGGAAGGTATAGTCCCTAGCACCAAAATCCACCCCTCCACTCCCTTATGATGGTGTTTGCATGTATTTAGAATCAAATCTTAAATGCTGTTCTTCAGCGGTGGGGACAGTGGCACTCTGCCATGAGTTTTCCTCTTCATGTAGAATTCAGGTCCTACATTTAAGTGTAGTTGTCAGGGTCATGCCTTCACATTGAAGGAATTCCTCTGAGTGTCTCACAATTACCCTATTATGCAGTGTAACATATTTGGTATTATTTTCTA
Organism: Lissotriton helveticus; assembly: GCF_964261635.1. Taxonomy (NCBI): domain Eukaryota; kingdom Metazoa; phylum Chordata; class Amphibia; order Caudata; family Salamandridae; genus Lissotriton; species Lissotriton helveticus. The sequence continues at coordinate 1,454,696,293 of NC_136063.1, read as the reverse complement.
TATCTAGGACAACCTGGCAGTAATATAAACCTCTACCTGGTTAATAAGATAATAAAACAATAGGAAGGAAAACATGAAATTGGGAATGGACGGGATTGGGGATAACAATACACAGATATACCTGCCCACTAGGAATGTGAACGGCATATAACTTGGTGGCAGTTTCCGGTTTCTTGTCTGATCCCATGAGGGCAGATATACTTAATTTTATATTGATCTTAACTTAGACATAAAAGATTACGTATTCTATATGACTATTCATCTTATTAATAGTTCACTTCTAATGGGACACTGATAGCCTGCCAGAAAATTGGGAAAAAGACATAAGCAACCAAAGGGAATCAACAAAGGATATAATCATACTCCTGTTTAGTCGTCGTCTGATGTGAGTTCCTGTTCTTTGTCTTCTCGATTTATTTATTTTTGTTGATTTTTTTAAAGCATTAAAGCTTTGTTTTACTTTTCATAGTACGCTGGTATTATCATTCTTGGGCCATGGTTTGTTCATTCCTTTCTCCTCCTTCCACGTCTTCTGCTGTCTTTTAGGGAGATAAACTTCATGCTCAGGAATGCTTCTTCTTTCTTATACACTGTGTGTCTCTTGTTATTAAAGGAGAACAAGGGATGGAATGGAAAGCCTCATCTACAAAGAATTTTGTGATTGCATGAGTAAGTTGTAATGTCTTTGACTTACCTCTGCCTACTGAGGATATGAAAGGAGACATCTTGAAAAAATGTGATCATATCTCCCTCAAAGACCGTTTTCTCTTTTTTACTAGCTTCAGCGAAACTTTCTTCTTTAGTCTACAAGAATTAGTTTTAGTCAGGCCATCTGGCTTGAGGTCCTCCTCTTCCTTTGCTAGTCAGAATATACTTTGAGGTTTTCTGGCTTGTTACCTTGGAGTTGCAGTTTATTTCATTGTGAGTAGTTTTCACCATGGTCAGTTTTGTCTAGCATTGTTTGATGTAACTTTTCCTGTATAGCTACACTCTCAAACCGTGTCCAGTAAACTTTTTCACTTGGTCAACTCTATTATCCATTTTCTGGAGGTGATGATCTAAGTCAGAAAGAGATTTTTCAATATCCTGACACAATGTGTACATTTTCTTTTCTGAATTCTTGCAAAAACATTTGAAAGTCTTCCTTGGTTTCAGGAGATTACCTATCTCCTTGAATAAGAAAGTTGCTTTCGACCTCTACCACTGGTTCAGAATTAAGCATGACTGGATTTTTTCTGGTTTGAGTCCCAAAAGCGCCTCTTATTGGTGATTGGTTTCACAACTGTGTTCTTGCTTGATTCTATTTTCCCTTTTGCATAAGTGGGTTGCAGATGCCTGGCATGGCACCTACACCCTGCAATCTAAAGGAACATGATTAATCCTACACCATCACCTTCTCACCAATCAATGGCAAAGGCACCCATTGCAAGGTGGTGTCAGATTGAACTGTCCACAGGCAGAGGTTTAACTTCAACAATGGCAATAGTCCAGGTAGAGTTGTTGCTATATACCACAGATGACTATTTCCCCTACATTTCTTTCCTGGTTCTGATCAGTAAAGGGCCGGGGCCATCGTCATCTGTGCTAACTACACCTCACAAGAATCTCAGACCCTGCTACAGAGTCGCCAGTTTATTTACATAAGCCATATTTATTTTGAGCACTTCCTTCATGTATGTACCTGTGTGCAGTTCTTGTTACCCCCCTCAGTGAAAGAAGAAAAATCTCTGGTGCCCTTCCTAGTTCTGAGAGCCGTCGCCCTAGGCTGCACCAGGTCTCTATCCACCAACTGTCATTCACCAACACTGGGGAACCGCCCAACTCCAATCTGGCCTGGGCCCACTCATCTTTGATCTACCAGGCTTGTAGGAGATTTTTGATCGCTTCTCAAGGAGCCGCTAACTCCCAGAACCTTCCGTGCTGACCAAATCCAGCAGGGGCTTTCAGGGCATATCTAGCAGGGCAACACATCCATTCTTCTCTCTGCTGGCTGCAGGCTACAGCTTTCTTCCCCTTTCCTCTACTCCTCCGACAGGGCTGTATCGTGACTCCCAGCCAGCCACAGAGGTTTTATCAGTCTGTCCTTCCCTGAAACTAGGCTTGCCAATCCCCACTGAAGTTGCAGCATGGCCATGGGGTCTGCAATGACTTCCGAAGACCATTCCCCTCATTCTCACCTCTGTAGTTCGAGCACTATTCTTATGCGTCAGCCATTTTGATCTTGCAGGCCCAGCTGATTCTTACTTTCTGCATCACCAATCATGTCAAATCAAACGACAACCCCGAGTCACTGCTTAACATAGGGGCATAATTTGTTCTCAGAACTTAGAAAGGGTCGTTTCGCAGGGCTACGTCGTCCTGGATCCCCATCTTGGTCACACACCCCATGCAGCTAAATGTGATGGATGGATGTTGAAGTATTGGGAGAATGTGAAAGGATCACATACACATTATCCAAAAAGTGATTTTGAGCAGGGCTACTTTCAAGTTAATCAGGAGTATTCTTATTATTTTAAGAAAAGAGACTAAATGTGAATTGTGCAAGAAGCTGTTCTGTGATGTAGAGCGAAAACCTCAGCATAACCCTGAGTGCTCATGTGATTTTGCCTATATGTTTTCATTGTCTCGATCCAACACACAAGGCTTCACTCTGTAAGAGTTGTGAACCCTTTCCTTCAAAGATTCTGAGGATTGGGAGAGAAGGTTCACATTGAGGGGTGATGATTCCGTGAAAAGTGCTTCATCAAACACTTCCACAAAGGCAGTGCAAAATCTGAAACATGGGTTACCAGAACTAGATTTACATCCCAAAGTGCCTTCAGCCACCTCGTCACAAAGAAAGACCAGAGTTTCCTCAAAAAAGCACTCTAGACAGAATAAACACCAGCCTGTGCAAAAATCTGCACGGTAATCCAGATCCCTTGACGTCCTGGCTAAACTCCAGTCTTCCCCGATGACTTCCATGTCATCAGCGTCAACAGCAAAGAAAAACCACAGTCGTCAACAACATTCCCATTGTCACCCATGGTACAGGACTCATCAACGACTTTGCAGAAATCATCATCGATGGCCCTGTCGACGACCAGACCCTCGTCAACAATGGCAGCGCTTTTGACGGCGAGACCTTTGTTGACAATGACACTGTCGACGACCACACTAAGGAAGTCTCTTGCGGATGTCAATCTCATCTATGATGACCCAGTCTTGACGACCGCATGGTTGGCGACCCTTCTTTCACCATTGATGGAGAACCAATCAATAATACCCGTCACAAAATCTACATTTTTACATCTAATAAAACATGCAGAGAGAAAGAGAGCCTGCATTCTCCAAGAAACAGAAAGCTTAGAGGATGAGATCAACAAATTGAACCTACCTGAAGGAACTCAAAACAATTATACAATTTTGGAAGAGGTCCTTAACAAACATCAGGTCTATTAAAAGGAGAAAAAAATCGTGCAAACTTAGACGGGACGATAATGACTATAGAACTGGGGGAAGCTTTACATTTGCAAGTAGGTTTGACAATATTCAAATTAGTCAATCCACACTTAAAATCGCCCCAGGCGATATCACAAATGTAACCTCAAACAGTGAATCAGACATTTCTAGTATACGTAGTGAAGCAAGTGAAGGACCTAGTACAAGTGCTAATGCTATGGGCAGTTCCCATCTAAACACCTCATCAGCTTTTTTAAAGGAGGTAGAGAGGTACCGCAAAGGCACGAAGGTCAATTTCAACAATCGTACAAACTTAACAAAAAAAAAAGGAGGGGGAGGAACAGACCAACAAGACACAAGAAAAGAAGGGTCGAACTTAAGGGCACAGATGAACTAATGCCATTAGATGGACAGGCCACCAGCATTGACATTACCGACTGTAATTCTAATACAACTGTCTAGTCTGACGCCATCTCTATTGTAAGTCTGTTTAGTTTGGTGCTAGATTCTGCGCAAATACATTTGCTATCAAAAGGCTTGGGTTTTTGTGTCCCCCTTCCAAACCTGACTTTAATGAGATGCATGTAGATCTTTTCAAATTTCTACGGAAACTCAAACTTAAAAAATTCTTTGCTCATAATCCTAAAAAAACTGCCTCTTTGGTGGAGGTGACACATGTCTCATGTGACAAAGCTATACAGGACATTCAGAACTTACAACTCCTACTATTCCTTGACAATGCTCAATATACAATAACTTCTATTTCACATATTCTCTCTGACCTAGGCATTTCGACTGACTTGACCATCAACAGTGGTCTGAGACCAAGATCATCTTTTCACCTGTCTCCCAAAATGATAGTGCTATTGAGATTTTTTTATCGATTGGTAACAAAAGAGCTTTACAATTGGGAAGATAGGAATGCTGGACAGCAGGAAATTTATAGGGATAATTTATCAAAATCAGAGAGACATGCACTGGTTAAGTTATCCATATAATCTGAGATGACCATCAAGGAAGCAGATAACGAGGCCAATGTGGTCCTTATGGACACCCTGGATTACAATCATGAATTGGATAGGCAACTGGCTGATACTACAGCCTATGTGCATTTGACTTCTAACCCATTATCACATTATCACAAATTACATCCTTGATTGAAAGAAAGCTGAAAACCTAGCTTGACCAAATGCCTTATTAAGATACCTATTTGTACCATATCCAAAAGCTCCCTGTATTTATGGTCTACCTAAAATACATAAGCAAGGCCCGTTTCCACTAGGGAGGCCGATCATATCAGGGATCGGTGCCCCAACTGAACGCACATCTGAATACATCGATGTTTTTCTGCAACCCCTGGTGAGCAATCTCCCCTCCTACATTTGTTATACCAAACATCCTGTGAATCAACTAACTGAATTTGGCTGGTCAGAGGAATGCTGTTTTGTTTCCCTGGATATTCATCCATATATATGTCGATACCAAAAGATGAAGGTACTTAGCCAGCCAATACTTTCTCACATCCCTAGATGCTACTATGTGGGGACACACACAAATGCTAGTTGAAATGATCAGACTGGTTCTGGACAATAATGTGTTCCTGTACAATGGTGGTTGGTTTCGCCAGTGTCAGGGCATTGCCATGGGGTCAAAAATTTCCCCATCATTTACCAATCTTTTTATGGGGTGGTTGGAGAAGAATTACATTTGGAAGAAATGCCAGAAGATTTAGTGAACCATGTAGTGTATTGGGGTCGATACAGTGACGATGTGTTGATGTTCTGGACAGGTGGTCAGACACTATTGGCAGAATTTTTCACATTTTTGAATGACAACCAGTGTAAATGTAAATGTATGTAAATGTATTGCGACTTATATAGCGCACGTATCACCCGAAGGCATCAAGGCGCTTGCCTTGGGAACCCGTCCTGGCTTTTCCCTGTGAGATAACCCCTACTGGGTATCCCCAGGGTGAAAGCCAGGCATCCCGCAGCGGGTGGGCCGCCGTAGTGGAGATTAAGCAACTATTGCCCAGAGTTGCAGCGTGGGACCCCATGATTAGAATAGGCACCGAGGCGAGAATTATCGAGTCCGTGGACATTTTGGGCTCAGGACCCTGCCGCGTCGGGAATTGAACCCTGGTCCCGGGCCAGACCTCTGCATCACGGTCTGCCGCTCTAATCAGTGAGCCACACTCCTCCACTCCACATTACCAGTGTAATATTGTGTTCACATATGAACCAGATCCTATAGAAATTGCCTTTTTGGATCTAAAACTATACAATGCAAATGACCCCTAGCATCGACCCTCTATAGGAAGAATACAGCTTTCAACACTGTCTTACATGCACAATCATCACATCCTTGGTCCCAAGTACTCTCCATTCCATTTGGGGAGATGATGAGAATACGGCGTAATTGCAGGGAAGATATGGCCTACCGTACAGAACTAGATGAGGCAAAGAGGAGATTTTTGGATAGGAGCTATCCACCTAGTGTGATATCTGCAGCCAAACAAAAAATCCTTAAGTTTGACCGGAAACAAGCACAAGAGAAAGGTCACTAGGAACAATGATAGTCTCTCTGATTACACCCTTTCACACACAAAGCCATGTTTTTTATAACATTGTACGTAAACATTGGCATATCCTACAGATGGATTCGAATCTAAAAAAATGTATTTCCCCAAACCTAGGTTTACCTACAAGCGAGGAACAAGTTTGAGAAACAGACTGTGCCCTAGCTTTCTCAATTTGAAAAAAGCCAGGTCAGGACCACACTGGTTACCTTTTCCACCAAAAGTTCCTACAAAGGTGGACACTGTAAAATGTGTCCCTATACTCTGGACAAGATCAAGGACTTCCAATACAACACCAGTCGCAAATACAACATCAGTACGTTTATAAATTGTAACACCAAATTTATTGTGTTTTATGTGTTTGTAAACAAATATACGTTGGCAGTACTACTCATCTGGTTAAGGAAAGAATACAGGAACATATTAGGGCCATTTGAAATGCGGATAAGAATTCACTTCAATGAAAATCATGATTCAGCAGACTTACCCTTGCTGAAATTCCATGGCATTACTACTGCATATAACCTCCATAGGGGAGGAGATACAGCTAAAATATTGAGACTGTTGGAAACAAAACGGATTACTCAGCTTAGAATTTGGTCTAAATCTATATATGGAATTATATGGATTTTTGAGAGACTAATTGTACTAGGCTCTCTGTGATTCAGTGTATGTCATGTTGTATAATTAATTTGCCCATAATGTATTAGGACGAAGTTCAACACTCTGTACATAAGGATATATATTTGGTCTTTAGAAGTTGACCTAGTACCACTATGTATGATATCTTATTTATCTCCTTTGATGTAAGTTCTTTCAAATTTCATGAAGATCAAATGATAGCTACAATAACATTTCTATCTATTTGAACCAATGTCATTCTCAAACTCTATGTTGAATATCTGTATGATACCAGAATTAGGGTGTGTTTTTTTTGCCCTTGTTTTATCTAAAAATTCCTTAGTTTTGATGGGAAACTTATCACATCGCTTTGGGTGCACCTTCGATTCTTTTGTGGTGTTTCCCTGCATTACTCTTGATTCATCCCTCCCTTCTACTACTATGGTCATATCTATGTCCTATACTCTGAAAGTTAGATATCACTATAGAATTCCTAACAACAACAGAGATCGGATTTTCAGTGTATATTCTCCACAAATGCTTTTTGCTTTGTGAGATTGGTCATCCAATTTCAGGATTTAGACTGTTCGAAACACAACTATACCCCCTTTTTGCTACACGCATTGGCATACCATCTAATTTACACATTGCTGTGACGATACATGACCTTTTCTATTGCCATGGTCCTTAACATTTTGCCATTAATATTATGACTTATCAACAACCACCCATTAATTTTGTGGGATATTAGACCAAAGGTTTCGTACAATATTGGGCTGACGGTTCGCCCTTTTAGACTCACTTCCAAAATGGCGCACGCTTGCCCGTTTATATATTTTTTCTTTCTATGTCAATGGAGCCTCTGTGACTATTGGATCGCCTTCTTCTATGTCTATGGCCCCATGCACTACTTAGGGCTCTGTTTATAAGGAGCCACGTTGGACATGGATGTATGAGGTTACAACGCATGCTATTACAACGCATGCCTTTACGACGCACGTTTTACAACGCAAGTCGTAACAACGACTTGCGTTGGGGGGGCGCTGGATAGTGAATAGTTTAATTTACTATTCCAACTCCAGTCCCCGTGGATAGTAGGGAAGGTGTTGGATAGTAAATTAAAACTATTCCCTATCCTAGAGCGCCCCCCAGCGCAAGTCGTTGTAAAAGTTGCGTTGTAATGGTTGCGTCGTAAAGGTACTTCGTTGTAACAGTTGCGTTGTAAAGGATGTTTCCCGTTGGCTCCAAGTACACTTACACGTGGATTCGGATCGGGCAGCCGGTGAGTTACTTGACCTGGGGAGTCTTTGCCCTTTGGATATAACAGGGTGCTTAGCTAGGGACCCATATTTATGATACTTTACTTTGTCTCCCTGTCTCCTTATATATTTTTAAGATACCAGTTGTTGAGACTATCCAGTATTACGGAGACCTGGACTTATCAGGGTCCTTACTGCAACAAAAAGACTTTATCGTTCTGGACGTTCTTCTGTGTTTTGACAAGGTACGATTATTTCCTTGTTTAACACTCTGATTGTGCTTCCTGGGTTGGTTAACATGATGTACTCATGTTCATGCTTTACTGCTTCACTATTTAAACTTGTAATGGTATGTTAACTATATAAGTTTCACTTCTCTCTTTTTAAACCTGTTATATACCTTTTTTTGTGCCAGCATACATATTGACTGGGGTGTTTATCTATTTTTGTGTCTCTTGATGTAACGTTCCATAAATCTTTATGTAGACTACTTCGAGTACTTTTGCAGTAGTCACAGTTCTCTGTATATATATAAAAATTACTAGATGTTTTTTAGGACTAAACGATTTATTTCGTTGACACCATCCTACTTTTATCTATGGACCATTCTTGGTTTTTCTCTGTCTGGTTCTGCAAATACACTTTTTGCTTTGAACGTACGTTTGTAGATACTTACTTGTGCCATGTAGTGTGGATATTGATATCTTTACAGACTATTCTTTTTGTGGTCCTCTGGACTCTGAGGATCAGGATTTGCTTTTTCACGTTCTCATCGGACCAACTACTCATACTTATCAGAGGTAGTTTATTTATCAATATTTTCTCTTCAGCCTTCTTTCCTTTATTGGAATAAAGGTTGTGTGATCACTGGCCTCTTGAGGTCTCTCTTTCTTGTTTTTTCACTACTTTTTGGTTTGTTCATAAAACAATTTTAACGATTTTTCTTCATGTTTACTTCACACTATTTGGTACTATTATAACTCTTTTTACTTAAAATGTATAGGTTTTTTTAGGGCTACCTTTTTAAAGCTTGGAAACCTGCTCTGAACACTTCTCGCCTACATTAACTAGTTGTATACATTTTGCCTATTCTATGTTATTTTTTTGTCTATGTGATGATTCACTTTGAGCTCACTATGTGCTTTGGAATCTGTTCCCTTCTCACCAATTTGTTTGTACATATCTTTGAACCAGTTATATTTCATCCTGTATTACGAAACACATGTCAGCTGTTGTTCTAATTGAATTGTATTGTGCAAGAAATGGAATAAGTTATTAAAAACTAATGGAATCATCGGTCTTTTGTACTCATTTTACGATTATTGGAGATCATTCAATATGGACCCGTTTGAATTGATGGGCCATTTACAATTTAATTGGTGGTGCTCTGGACATTCCTTAGAAAATCTACACTGTTGACATCGACCTCGCTGATGACCATCGTCAACGGTCTTTTCTACATTAGTCACTTTTTTGCCTGTAAAGATGATGGCAAACCTTCCCCCAGATTCGGTTCTCTGAATTAGACTCAGATTTCAATCAAGCAGGACATCTCTTATACCGCCTGTAGCCCTAGACAGTTGGATGTGCATTTTGTCCCTGAGATTTAGGGAGAAGCCTTGGATAAAGATGACACATACCAGGAGCATGAGTATCAGCCACAGACCTTCATAGTTGGCAACCCTCCTCAAACCACGTTGTTGCTATAAAGACACTGAGGTTATGCCGGTGCCTGTTGCAGTTTTGTCAAACCTTTCAAAGATGTTTTCCTTAGCAGCCTACAGGACAACCTGTGTCCACCCTCCTCCACCTCCACCACTACTTTCATTACCACCACTGACTGACCTGCTTCCCAGAACTGTCACACCACCACTAGTCACACCAACCCCATAAGATATGGGAGATGAAAACACATTGGATTCAGTCAATTTTGATTTGGAAGAAGGTGGCAAATTACCAGACAATGCAGGTAATGAGAAATGGGAGGACAATACCATATCAAAAGAGGGTGGAATGTTGCGAGTTCAACAAGACTCCCCTCCAGATGTCATATCGGTTTTCATGCACTGATGGAGAGAGCGGCTAAGAAGTTAAATGACCAATGACCTTGATGTATCAGCTATGCTTCCTAAACAATTTTAAGAAGCAGTCATGTATAGTTATTAGGTCCATACCTACATTGGACTTCGGCCTAAACATGATGACAATGCCACCCACAATTTTGGCTGTGGTTCCCTGTTGAAGAACAAGTACAGGGACCCAGACACTGGCTCTGCCTGCCTTGCATACCATCCAAAGCCGCCAGACTCTGTTATTATTTCTGTAGTCTGTTGCAGATCAAAGAACCATATCACACCATTGTCTACACCCCCTTATGGAGACGGCAGACTTATAGATTATTTGGCCCATAGAGTTGGTTTGTTGGCAGTAACATCAATCTAAGCTCCAAATGCCAGATATAGCACAAGATCTTGCTACTACTCTACCTCAAACTGGAGGATAAGAGGGACACTGCTAAGGCTATCATGAAAGAAGGTATAAGAACATCTGCAGCAATCATTGACGCTGCAATGGACGTTTCAAACACAGGCTTTTACCAGTTGGTAGGAGCAGCTGTGTTCAAGCAAAGATACTGGATATGCCATTTGATGGGATCACCCTGTTCGCAAAGCATGTTAATGGTGCTATGCAGAATAATAAAACCTATATGATACAGTAAAATCTCTTGGAGCCCTACATTATTGTTTTCGTGGCTTAACAACTTTTTGCGGCTCACAAAGATCCCAGACCTATAGGGAAGGCTTTGATCATTATGGAAATCAAGGAACACTGTATTATTCCCCATAGCATCCAGATAGATCTAGGGTTATGCACCCAACAGACACCAAAGGCTAGGATATGGCAGATCTTATGGATGAAAAAGGAGACCCTCTCTAAATGCGCTCCCAGAACAACCAAAAACAAGCTTGATTCCTCACAGATACCCTTCCAAACAATCCCATCTCAACAGTTGGGTCGGGGGGGGGAGGGGTGTTTTCCCTTTTGGCCGCAGCCTGCAAGTCCATAAGATTAAACCAATGGGTGCTGGTTGTACACTCCGGTTATACATTAGGGTTTCTATAGAGACCACCTGTTTGTCGACCCAAGAAGGAAGATCATCTTCACTTGAGGAAGCTGCAACATGAAAGTCTCCTCCTCCTCCTTCAAAAGGCGCGATAGAGGCAGATCCACAATCCCAGAGAAATCAGGGGTTTCATTCCAGATTCTTTTTGTAAAGAAGAAGATGGGACAATGGAGGTCTATTCCAGATCTCAGGGAACTGAACAAGTACCTGAAAAAACAAAGCTTTTGCATGGTAACACCCTAAGAAGTCCCCCTTAAGCTCCAGGGAAATGATTATCTGAGGTCCCTGGATCTTCAGGATGCATATTTCTAAATCCATCTACACTAGAACCACTGGAAATATCTCTTCTTTTCAATGGCAGGCAGTACTATGAATTCACCGTGGAACATCTTTCAGAACACCAAAACAAGCAGGCGGGCGCACTCAGTCAAACACTTACATTGCTGCAAGTGGGAACTCTACTACCATCAAGGTGTGTTTGCCCTGTACTGGACTTGTCCTCCACCCAAAGCAATAGGAAATGCCTGTACTACTCAATCAAGCCATCAGGTTCACGGGAATTGTCATTACAATCAAACGATCCAGTGGCTTTGCATGCAACTTTTTTCCCACTTCCCCTGATCCCCAGGGTCTTACGAAGGTGAAAACAGGTCATTGTGCTGTGATTCTCATTGCCCCGACGTGTCTGTGCCAGTAGTAATTCACCGAGCTCCTGAGTCTATGTGCACTCCCAGCGATTTCTTTGAAGATGCACTCCAAGCTGCTCTCCAGACACAAGGGAGAGGCCCTCCACCACGCCCTTCGGTCACTGAGCCTGAAGACATTTTACCTGATATGCTAGACTTTGATCATTTGGATTAGACAACAGAATTTAGAAACATCCTGGTGCAAGCCTGGGTGCCATCAATCATGAAAGCTGATAGCACTAAGTGTAAGTGTTTCTGCTGGATATTTCTGACTGTCTATTCCTCACCGTGTGAATATTTTTCAGTCATCAAACTGGATCTGGACATCGTTAAAGTAGTTCTCCTGCATGCAAGTGGGCACCACCATGTGTCTCTACACCAACCACAACAGGGCATATATAAATGGCACCCATGTGCTCTGATGTCAGTCCCTATCTTTCCGTACCTTCATACGTGGTTCCAGAGGTTTACTTTTTTGTCTATGATAAGAAGTTTGTTAACCATTTTCGCAAATTATTTTCCAGTATGCAAGTGCAATGTTTCCAATAACCCCCCCCCACACACACACACAAACAAAATGAAGGGTTTAAGCCTTGTAGAGACAGTTGCAAACAAACTTCTGTGCCTTTTCCCCAAGAGAACACCACCACCACACACACAATTTCACAGGAAGCGGAAAAGAAAGGCTGGCAGCAGAGAGCCACTCTTCCTTTAAACTGATGAGAGCATTAGGGACTACTACAGTGCCTGACCTAACACACCCAACCTGAAGAGACCGTCTTCATTCACATTCTACACTATGACATAAGAAGAGCTCCTGTGTTATTGGTGCATTGGCACAGCTGCCTACATCATCATGATGCTTGCATTCATCAGGGTTGGATGCACAGGAAACAATAGTCACTTTACATTCCTATTCATGAGTATCACAAATTAGTGCTTTTGTAATGACTGACACCCTTTGAGACAGTAAAAAGTCAATGTAACCGGATCTAAAATGAGGACATAGTTTGTGGCTTTCTCAATCACTCATGTAGCCTGCCACATTGGTTTGGGGTATTGGGTTGGGACTTCAAAAATCAGCGAACAAACAGTAATGAAAGGATTAAGAAATGTAGCCAAGATTTGACAATGCCAACTATGCACATTCAGCTTATTGGTGAAATGGTTGACACTTTACTTTGTGTGTATGAATGTTGAGGACACAAAATGAACCCTCTCCTTATTGCAAGAATTTGAGAGGATGTGTTGGAGGGGTGGGGTGAAGACCATCTTCAAACAAACTGTCTAGTTATAAACTGACTATTTTGTTTCATCAATTCTTCTATAGTTTGTGAAAATGGCACAAAATCAGTTCGACAAGCTGTCCGGCCCAGCTGCTGTGGTCCATATTTCTGACAGGGAATCCTACATACAAGCTGTTATTACCAATGACGCCAAGAGGAAAATGGAAGTGTAAGTGGAGTACTTGAAGGTCAAGACAATAGGGCTAGCCAGCTGATCATTTCAGAAATTTTGCAATATTAGTATTGGTCTGAGCGCTGTTTTTCAGTTTAGAGCTTGTTGTTGCCTTCTAGCATGTATCAGCTTTCTTCTTAATATTGTAAAGCTCATAAGACTGCAGCCTTTTGTGCTAGTTTTTTTGTCCAAATGGTTACTTACCAAAAAGTCCCATATTATCAGTCTCTTGTCCGTGCAACGTGTGCCAACTCCATGCCACCAGCTTTCACGCAATTTAAGCCATAGTTCTGCAGTGAAAGGCTCCAATAAGTACATCATGTAAAAATTAGCCTGTGTTGGACAGTGATTGATGACTTTAACAGAACTGCTTTTTTTTTTTATTTGTTTTAATTCGTACGCATGAAAAACATATATATATATATATATATATATATATATCTATATATATATCTATATATATATATATATATATATATATATATATATATATATATATATATATATATATATATGCATGTATGTTAAGGGGACTTTTTGGACTTTTGTCCCTTTATAATTTTGCACCTGTTTGATAAATGTGTGTGAAATTTTGAAGACCTGCTGCCCCCCAATTAATTTTGGAAGGACGGAACATTTCGCAGCATTTGGACAAGGGAGTGCAAGGGGGGGGGGGGCAAAATGGGCTTCAAATCCAATGCATTTTCTATAGACTTTTGTATTTCATATAGCACAAAAAACGGCATCTGGATTTTAATGAAATTTGGCATTGTTACATATTAGGGAACAGAGATGAACAGAGATGATTCTGTGAGGGACTGCAGGTAAGTAGAGTAAGTAAATGTTAAGTTATATGGTTTTTCAACTTCGTCATATCTTGTACCACATTATTACTAAAAGTAGCAAGAAAGCCCAAAGTATAAACTAGACTGCATATGTAAAGTTTCAGATTTACTACATGAAGAACTGAAAGACCCATTTATGATCACATGCTCTCTAGCTCACAAAATAAAATTGGCCCAACTAGCAAAACAAAGCCCATCTTTCCTATGAACCCCTGTGCAATTCGGAGGGCAATAGCAAACAAATAATCTCAACTTTTCTAACCATAACAGTGAACTCTGCACCACTCCAGTGTATGAGACTCCACTCTACACCATTTAATTCTACGCTATTCGATTGGACCCCACTCAAAGGTATGCCACTCCACTGTATGCGTTTAAAATCGACCCCACACCACTGTACACCACTCCAGTCTACACCACTCCATTATACGCCACTCCACTGTACACTACTCCACTATACGCTATCACATTCTACACCACTCTACTGCTCAGCTGTCCGCTCTATGCAACTCCACTCTACGCTATTACACTGTGCACAACTCCACTCTGTGCCAGTCCACTCGACGCTATTATACTGTATGCAACTCCAATTTACACCTCTTCAATGTACGTCAGTCCAATGTGTGCCACTCTGCTATATGCTACTCCTGTATGTGCTATTCCACTCTATGCCCTTCCACTATATGTCACTCCACTCTGTTCTATTCTGCTGTGTGTCAGCCCACTGTACACTACTCCACTCTATGCCACTCCAGTTTATGACACTTCACTCTACGCAACTTCATTCTACGCTATTCTTTTGGACCCCACTCCAATGTACGATACTTCACTGTATGCTAGTACAGTCTACCCCACGCATTTGTATGCCACTCCAGTCTGTACCACTCCACTGTATGCTACTCTATTATACACTATTACTCTATACAATTCCAGTTTACAACACTATGCTGTACGCCACTCCACGCTATTACACTGTACACATCTCCACTCTACGCAAGTCCACTGTATGCTATACACTGTATGCAACTCCACTTTATGCCTTTTCAGTGTACGCCTCTTTACTGTATGCCACTCTGCTATACGCTACTCCAGTATATGCTATTCCACTCTTCTCCATTCCACTGTATGCCACTCCTCTCTATGCTATTTCACTGTATGCCACTCCACTGTACGCCACTCCAGTGTATGCCACTCCACCCTACTCCATTCTATGCTATTCCATTGGACGCCACTCCACTCTGCTATAACACTCTACCCCATTCCAGTGTACGCCACTCCAATCTACACCGCTTGGTTGTACTCCATTATACACAATTCCAGTCTATGCCACTTTACTGTACACCACTCCACTATACACTATTCCACTTTACCCCACTTTACTGTACACCACTCCACTCTACACTATTCCACTGTATGTCTCTCCACTATACACTACTCCACTCTGCGCCACTCCAGTGTACACCACTCCATTCTATGCTAGTCTGTTGGGCACCATTCCGCTATATGCTGTTTCACTCCACCCCACTCCACTGTACACTACTCCATTTTACACCACCCCAGGGAACGCCACTCCCCTCTGCGCTAATATACACCCCGCTGTTCCACTCTACGTTATGCTACTGTATGCCACTCAACTGTACTCCACTCTATGCTATTCAACTGTACGGCACTCCATTCTATGCTATTACACTGTACACAACTTCAATCTTTACCACTCTACACTATGGTATTCCACTGTACTGTTCACCCCTCCACCATATGCTATTTACACTTTACCCCACCCCACGATACACAACTCCAGTCTAAACCACTGCACTGTACGCTACTCCACTGTGTGCTATTACACTTTATGCCCCTACACTTAGGCTACTACACTATGCACTATTACAGTCTACGCCACTCCACTGTATACCACTCCAGTCTACGCTACTCCACTCTACCTTATTCCACTTTATGCCACTCCACTGTATGCTACTCCACTCTACGCCACTCCAGTGTACTCTTCTACACCCTGTATTACTCCACTCCACAAAACTCTACTACACTCTGTGCCCCTCTACTCCACTCCACTCTATCCCCGTACACTTCACTGTCCAAAGTTGCACGACATTCTACTCCGTTCTATCCCCGTACACTTCACTATCCAACTCTATGCTCACTCTATGCCAGCACACTCCAATGTACAATGCTCTATTCCACTGTACCACACCTTTCTATACAACACATAACTCCACTACTGTATGAGACTCCACTCCAGTTTAAAACAGTTCACTACCTATGCTAAGTCAGTACACTCCACCCCATGCCACTCAACTCTACGACACACCATTACTCTATTGCACTTTACTTCACACTGATTTCAGAATGCACTCGTACAAAACTCATGAAATTCAGCAGTTATAGTTACCTGAGCTAATTATAATTACGTGACCACAATGCACTGCTTATGACCTCACATATTACATCACTCATGACAGGAGCTCCATTAGTGTTATGAAGCTCCCCAAGATCCCAAGGTGAAATAGCGCCATCAAAAAAGGACATTACAAAGAATCATATTCATTTTTGACGTCAAGAAGAGCTACCACCGGTTGCATGTCTGGGTTCAATTGGTGTGTGGATACAATGTAAAGAGTAATTGCTGTGGACGTGTGTGGGATGAATCACAACTGTACTGGGTATATTATGTTCTGGAGCTATAGGGACAGTCGGGTCACAATCACCTTGGCAAGAATTTTAGTGTCACAATTGAGCATAGGATGAGGGTGATAAAAGGTACATTTGTTCGGGTCCTTCCCAGGTTTTGGGAGCACCGATGTAATTGCCTCACACAAGCGAAGGAAGAACCCACCCTTTAATGCTTCATCATATACCTTTTGCAATTAAATGGTCAGGCCATCTCAGCCTGGTGCCTTCCCTACTACCAACACATCTGTAGCTGCTACTGTCTCTTCCACAGTTATCTGGTGGCTGAGGAACTATCTATGACAATCCTCCAGCCATATTATGGCAGTTTTATCCAAATAATCTTTGATGGACTATTGATTCTTCCGCATGTGCAATGCAGAATCATACAAACTCTTCCACCGCATCCTCATTATCTGTCAGGGTTTCCTCATTTGCATCCTCAATTTGTGATATTTTAGGGCTCTCTCATTTCCCTCCAAATCAACCTTCCCCGAACTGCCTGGCCAGGGCCCATTTCCCCAGAAAGTTTACCTCCCAGTCAGCGACATTTCTGTAACTTTTTAGGAGTTTGTTCTGTTCTTTGAGGTAAAACCCTTGGGTATCTGTGTAACCCTCCTTTCTAGGGCTGCAATTACTGTTTCTAGGTGTGCAAGTTGCTTTCGGATGTCCTCCGTAAACCTGCATGTTTTGCTATTGCTACCCCCACACACATAGGCCTTAAAAGTATTCCACAATGTAGCATAACTAGTGATAGTGCCCAGGTTTATCTGAAAGTATTCTGCTATAGTCTTTCAAAGCTCCCCCTTAAACACGAGATCTGTCAAGGACCACACCGGGAATCTCCAACTAGGATGTCGCTGTAAAGAGCCTACGAATGCAAGTCACAGTTTGACTGGCGAGTGGTCAGACAGTGTGCGAGAAAGGTGTTCAACCTCAATCATCCAGAATGTCAACTCTTGTGTTGCTAAGCAGTAGTCTATGCGGGATGACAAGTTCTGTGGTGCAGAGTAAAATGTAAATTGTTGCGTTGCTTGGTGCTTATGTCGCCACATATCTCCCAATCTAAATTATTCTATGATCTCTCCCAATGCTTCCTCAGACTGTGTGTCATGCGAACGACGCACATCTTAACAATCCTGGACGGGGTTTAGCACTAAATTAAAGTCCCCTTCCCATTTCATGGTTTGCCCCTTTGCATTTCGCAATATGGTAAAAGATCTAAAAAAAAAAAGAGAGGGGTGTCCGTGATTGGTGCATAGACGTTGATCAATGCCATTCATACATTCTCAAATGTGGGGTTCCTGGAGAAGCACCACATCAATGGAATGTCTGTCCAAGTATGCTAGTACTTTTCTCACCTTACGGGGTTTATTAAGAGCCATGACGTTCCATGAGATCCATGTTATCAGTCTCTTTTTAAATGTCATATGGTAAAACCATATTGATTATCAAGGACACATTTCCAGCATTGGCTAATTCTCATTCTTGGAGGTAAGTGTTTATGCATACAATAGCTTAGTATGTCTTTTGACCATCCTTTGCAACCAACCCCCACCGACACACTTATTTACCCAACTGTCAGTGCCATTTACCCCTCTTAACATAAACTTCTCATTAACCCAATAAGAGTGAAAAAGGAGGTTTATACAAACCATGGAGCATGACAACACTCCACAACCCACTGCTACTAACTGTATTGTCAGCTATCATATACATGAGGGCAGCCCCAACCGCTCCACAGCAACTTTGTGTCTGCTCTGCGCCTCACCACTCTTGTTCTTATTGACACCTACATCAAGTCTTCCGCTGCTTACAGGATAATAGTTCACATTCAAAGAAACCAAAAGCTACCTGGCTTCAGTACATATGTATCAATCTTCTCCGCTGAAGTTGTGTGTTATGTCTTGTGAATCTCACCCAGGTCGTGTGTTGTCTGTTCACTGTGGTCATGTCCTCGGTTTGCCTTACAGAATTTGGACAATTCTGTTTCTTTGGTGGGAAATACGTTTTCACTTATAAGTCCATGCTTAGCCTAGCTGGATATAGCATTGCATATTTTATATTATTCCCTTGGACTGCGGGCTTCACACCCGTGAATTTATGTCTTGCTTCTTGCACCACCATGGTGAAGTCAGGAAGCATTTATATAGCCAAGCCTTGGTGTTGTAGCTGGCCTTTTTCATGTGTCATATGAAGAATAGTTACTGTGTTGCAGACATTTAGCACCTAAGCGATTATTGATGTTGGTC
This sequence comes from Lissotriton helveticus, assembly GCF_964261635.1. NCBI lineage: Eukaryota > Metazoa > Chordata > Amphibia > Caudata > Salamandridae > Lissotriton > Lissotriton helveticus. Next base: position 1,454,677,344 of record NC_136063.1, on the reverse strand, counting down.
GTGTGTAGTTAGTCTGGATCTGCTCTCTGATGTGTTTTCTTTCAGATCTGATATTCTCTGTTCAGCCATGTAGCCTTACCATCTATCTATCAGTCCATTCCGTTAGGCGATCGTGGCGGGTTGTAACTGATTCTATCTTTGGGTCTATGCACTGAAGGCCGGCCTTTTGATCGATCAGGATAGACACTGTATCTGTTCCAGATCCTTCATTTGTCATCTCAGCTGTTCCTTTCTGTTGTGGGTTTAAAGTAAACACAGGAAACAGAGGCAAAGTAGGTTGCTGAGTTTATTCTCAGAGAAACGAGCCACCGCACCATACACTGGCACAGGGAAACACCAACTGGCAATTAGCAGAACTAGAACCTCCTAAACACCATGACAACATAGAAATTCCAAGAAGGAACATAATAAGCACTAGCAAATACAACATTATCTTTTTTTTCCCAAAGAAAAGTAAAAGAAAGCAACATATTAAAAAAAAACAGAAACAAAAATATAGAAAGGCAAAAGAAAAAGAAGAAAAGAAATTAGAGATACAAACTTATGAACAGAGCTAGAACTAACGAAGTTTCCAAGGAAGACGGGTTACACGAGTTGACTTCCTGACAGAATCGTCACTTATGGGACACACATCAGTGGAACTTCCAGGAGCAGGAGGTATTAGCTTCACCTCAGAATCAGAAAACGCAGATTGAGACGCAGGTCGAGACTCACGATCAGCACATGTTCCACAGTCACCAACTTTCACCTTGATAACTTTGCAGAGATTCCACCAATGTCCACCTTCCACCATAACAGCATTTCCACACACTTTCTCAACACGAACAGGTTCACCAAAAGAGTCAGAACCTTTTTTAACAGACCTATAATTCTTCACACGCACCATATCACCAGGAGAAATGTTCACACTTTTAGTGGATTTCTTGTCATTATACGTGTAGGCCATTTTGTCTTGGGCACTCTTAACACTCAACTGCAACTCATCATGATTGACAAAATGAGAAACCTTTTGAGCAACAGTTCTCAAAAGCCAGGCAGGATAAAGTGTTGAAGTAGGTAATCTTCCTCTGAGGGAAACAAAAGGAGCAACCTTTGTGACAGAATGCGGGGTAGAACCAAATCATGGACCTCACAGCATTCTCCACATCAAAATTGTTTCCTTTGGCCCACTTTATACATTCCACAAGCACACGATTCATTCTCTCAACTTGACCATTTGTTTGAGGATGCCCCACTGAACTCCTCAAGCGCTTTACTCCAGATTCTGACAAAAACACACGCATCTCAGCATTGACAAATTGAACACCATTGTCAGAAACAAGTGTCTCAGGAAAACCTTCCCTCATAAAAATTTCTTTAAGAAAGAGAATTGCACAACTAGCAGTGGGATTAGCACAAAATTTAACCTCAGGCCATTTACTATGAAAATCCATAAGCACAAAAGCGAATCTTAAGTGAGAAGAAAGAAAATTAAAAGGACCAACCAGGTCAATACCAATTTTCAACCAAGGTTTAGATGGAAAAGGTATAGGTTGCAAAGGAGGAACCACAACTTTCAAACCTTTCTCAGCAGAAGCACAAACACAACAGAGTTTAACTCTTTCTTCCACATCACCGTCCATAGAAGGCCACCAGTAGTGCAATCTCAAACGTCTCTTCGTCATTGTGAGTCCAAGGTGTCCATTATGAGCCCTGTCTATCAATTTCACACGTAAATTCAGAGGAGGTATGCATCTGTCATCTCTCATGACGACTCCATCTTCTATAGAAAGTTCATCAGAGACCTTCCAAAAAGGTTGAATATGAAAAGGTAGACTTCTTTCTTTTGGCCAACCAGCAACAATATAATCCTTGACTTTCAACAAAGATACATCAGAATTCATGGCATCCAACCATTCACTTTCAGAACAACCAACATTATCAACAGCATCCAAAGTAGCAATAAAACAATCCTCTCTATCCTCGTCCAAATCAGTACATTCATCATCTTGTAAAGGTAGTCTAGAGAGCATGTCAGCAGTACAATTATCTTTCCCGGGTATATGTTTAACAACAAACTGATATTGTAACAATTTGGTAGTAAGACGGGCTATGCGTGGTGTGGCATACTTAACACGATCACCAGACAAAATGTAAACCAGAGGCTTATGGTCAGTCTGAATTACAAACTTCCTTCCCCAAATATAGGTCCGAAACTTTTCACAAGCCCAATAGCATGCTAGCAGCTCTTTTTCGATCACTGAATAATTAATTTCAGGATCTCTTAAAACTCTTGAAGCATAACTAATAGTGACCTCTTTTTCCTCAACAATTTGAGTGAGCACAGCTCCCAGACCATAATTACTTGCGTCAACAGTGATAATACAGCTAACACTGGGGTCATAAGCCATCAAAATCTTAGCATTTACCAATTCTGACTTAACCAAATCAAAAGTTGTCTGACAATCTTCATCCCAAACAAAAGTAACACTAGAACTTAGCATATTAGACAAAGACTTCATTTTACTGGCATAGTCTGGTACAAAACGTGAATAAATTTCACATAAAGCCAAGAATGATCGCAACTCGTCTTTATTTTTGGGTACAGGACAATCAACAACAGCCTTGACTAAACCAGGTCTAGGAGAAACTCCCAAACCAGAAACTAAATGACCCAGAAATTCAACTTCCTTTTTCCAAAACTCACATTTGTTCTTTTTAACCACAATGCCTTTTTCATCAAATTTCCTGAGAACAGACCTGAGAGTAAAATCGTGTTGGTCTAAAAATTTGTCAAAAATTAAAACATCGTCTTGAAAAATCACTACTCCCTTGACATCTTTCAGCACACTCTGCATGATCCTTTGAAAAACTGAAGCCGCAGAAGCAAGCCCAAACGGCATTCTACAAAACTGAAAAGTCCCAAAGGGAGAATTAAAAGCAGTAAAATGTCTGGACTCGGCCTCCAACACAATCTGGTGGTATGCAGAGGCTAAATCAATTTTTGAAAACCACTGCACATCTCTCAGTTCTTCCAACAAATCACCAATCTTTGGAAGTGGGTGGGCATCCACCCATATCTCCTTATTAAGACTCCTGAGATCACAGCAAAGACGAATTTCCCCATTCCTTTTTTTTGCGACCACCAAAGGACTAAGCCACAAACTAGATTCAATAGGCTCTATAATACCATTTCTCTCTAATCTCTCAAGTTCAGCTTTAAGATCTGCCCTCAAACTAAAAGGTACAGATCTAACCTTATGTTTCACCGGTACAGCATCACTTTTAACCTTGATCCTATGTTTAAAACCAGCAATTTCTCCAAGTGAATCTGAAAAAAACTCTAGGAAACTCTTTCTAAAGAGAGAATGAATCAGGCGTATCCAGCACAACAAGTACCTGTTCTTTAGCACCAGGTCTCAACAACATACCAAACGGACCCTGATGGTACCACCCCAAAATGTTCAACCCACGCACTGCCACATATATCTTCCCCTGTATCTTCCTATCTTTAAACTGCAAAATGTCTTCAATGTACCCCTCCAAAACAATCTTGCGACGCTCATAGCAGACAGGAGCCCTGTCAGGAGGAAACAACTCCCTATCTGCCCAAGACTGCTTGAACAATTCCAAAGAAATCATGGTTATTCTGGCTCCAGAATCTGCAAGAAGTTTTAAACAAACATCACCTACCATAATATCTACATATGGATCTACACATTCTGCGGGATCCCCAGTCACAACACCATCATCCGTAACAGTGACAATCATGTCCTTAAATTCTTTCACCATTTCACACCTTGAGACATGCTCATTCTCCAACACACAACTGACTTTTTTAGATTTATTCAAATTGACTTGACAAACTTTAGCCAAATGACCAAATTTCCCACACTTATAACACTTCGCATTTTTCCCAGGACAAAAACTGTTTTCTTTGGAGTGTGGAGAATAACCACATCTATAACACATATTTTTCTTAAAAGAGCTCTTATCATTGAACTTTTCTTTCCTAGGAAAACTAGACTTGGATGTTTGCGAAACAACAACATTTACATTCTCTTTTTGCACATCAGTTTTACACAATTCTTTAATAGAAGTTTGAGCTAGTTCAAGACTCTTTGCCACCTTGATAATTTCTTCTAAAGAAGGGTTTCCCATGGTAAGTAGTTTCTGTTGGATATGTCTATCACTACAGTGTGCGATGAACTGATCCCTCACCAACTGATCCTTAAAATCACCGAACTGACATTCAGCACAAAGTTTACGTAAGGCGCTTAAATAGGAATCAACATCCTCACTTTGGAGTTGCGCTCTTTTGAAAAACTTGTGCCTTAATACAACCAAACTTGGTTGCACATAAAATTTGATAACAAGCTTCCTTATCGTCTCTTGATATTCATCAATAATCTCACCCTCAGCAAGAACTAAATCAGGCAAATGCTTGTACACCTCCCTACCCTCAAATCCCAAACAGTTTAAAAGTAAAAATTTCTTTCTTTCTGCCCTGTATCTTGAAGCACCAATGGCACCAATGTAGGTCTCAAACCCATCAAACCATTGCCTCCACTAAATTTGTGGCGTACCAGGACTCTCTAAGAAAGGGGGAGGTTGATTGACAGATTGCATTTTGAGCAAAATATAAGCCAAAACAAAGTAAAAAGAAGAAATAATTCACCCTTATTCACAATAAAACGAACATGAAGCTTAAAATGATGTCAACAAGAATTGTCAGTGCAATAGAGTCGCAGTGTCCAAATAACAAAAAAAACAACCTTACTACAACACAGCAATGTAAGAGAACTCCGCTTTTCTGTCCAAATAACAATTCCATTGACGATGTACACCTTCCTTCAGCTGATGTGACACTGTGAAGAAAAGAAGTTTTAAAGGCAACAAAAAAAATAAGTTATGAAGAGAAAAACATGTCATACACGATGACACACTGGCTGTAGAAACACGGTGAAGCTCGAATGACGCTTCGTTTATTTCCCAACTTCCTCTAATGACGCTGTGAGCCTTCGCCGAATGACGCTCTGAGAATTCGTCGACTCCCTCTTATGACGCGCTGTGTATTCACCAACTCCCGTTGTACGTTCTGAAACGTCATCAATTGCAGAAAGCGCTCAAACAGAGACGATCTCGCTGCAGCATTGAAACTGGATAACGGTCACTGCGCCTCAGGTAAGAACTGGTAGAACATGAGGCATGAGAGACATAAGCCTTGAAGTAACCGGATAAGCTCTTTTAAAAAAAAATAAAAAAATAAAGTCAAGTGCAGCCGAATAACGCAGTAGCGTCTCCACAGTTCGATTTAAAGACGACCCACCCTACAACCTCCTCACCTTTTAGAAGTAACTGCCGCTGGGGAAAATCAATTCCCTTTTTAAACTTACAGCCGCTGGAGAAGGTGTCAGGGTAAAGGGGTTAAACAGTACTTCGGTGAAAAGGCTTCAGTCGAAAATATCTTCGCTCAAGAAATTTGAAAGACTCGAAGCAGTGGCTCGCCTTCTTTTGATGTCAAGTCCTCGTCGCCAAAAATTATGTTGTGGGTTTAAAGTAAACACAGGAAACAGAGGCAAAGTGGGTTGCTGAGTTTATTCTCAGAGAAACGAGCCACCACACCATACACTGGCACAGGGAAACACCAACTGGCAATTAGCAGAACTAGAACCTCTTAAACACCATGACAACATAGAAATTCCAAGAAGGAACATAATAAGCACTAGCAAATACAACACTTTCTCAACGTCTTACAATTGGCTTTTGCAGAATGGTGTCTTCCTCAGTTTAAATGTCAATTTGACTTGTTTTGAGTCTCCCTTGCCCATCTTCTCCTGTCGTCAGATGTACATATAATACCTATAGGTGGACTTCAGCCAGATTCTCAGCAGCAATAAGGTAGAAAGAGATGAAATGTCTGATCAGTATCTCCAGCTCATGTTTCGCTCGGGGCCAGTCTCTGTGTAGACAGGATCGATTTGCACCTTCTGTAGGGCCTGCATGCTACCCTTGGACAGTAAAGCGTGCACAGTTTTTCACCTAGTAGTAATTGCATCCAGCAATCGTCTTGTGCGTAAAGTTCTGGGGTAGGTACCATATAACCCCCAAGTTGTCACAGTCACCAACATGCCTGCATTTAATTAATTCCATATGATATGTATCTTGCAAAAATTAGACTGTATTTATGGTTTTGTTTCTCACCTTCTCCCTGTCACCCCTTTGTTCCTCTTTCTCCTTCTTTCTTGCAGGAACTCCCTGGTATATTAGAGGCTTTCTTTATTAGTTTATAGTTTTCACTTACAGTTGCTTGTATGTAGACCGTTCCCAGTGTGCCTACCGCCGAGTTTTTTATCCTTCTCTCCTCTATTGCTTTTGATCTTGCAGGTCCTCGCCATCTCCTGATTGGCTAATTTGACACCTCAGATTTTTCTCTGCACACAGTGTGCTATAGAATGGTTAGATTGGGCACAATGTTCTCTGGGATGCCATTCACGTGCTGTTAGCTGTATTTGATACCGTTTGCATGTTGTACTCTGTCCTGGGTGCTGGATTGGCACTGCAGATTGCTGTGTCTCGTCTCCATCTTGGATGTCTTGCCTGAGAATGCAGTTTATATAGAATGTCTCTTTAATGCTACTGTCCTGTATAGCATGTTTCAGTGATTTCACAACGTCCTTGTTGTTTTTGTTTTTGCTTCTAGCATGTTTTGCTCTCCTCCTCCTCTTTATTAAAATCTTACATTTTCTGATAGAGGCTTCTATCAGCAGATTCTTCACCTTGCGAATTTCCTCTGGTGCCACATTGTATCTGGAGATTTTCATATGCGGCTCCATGTGGGAAACCTTGTTTACAATGTGGGGATTACATCGCAATGTCATTACATCGCGGTTTTTACAACGCAAGTCGTTACAACAAATTGCGCTGGATGGCGCTCTAGGACAAGGAATAGTATAATTTGCTATCCAACACCTTCCCTGCTGTACGTAGACAGGAGTTGGAATAGTAAATTATACTACTACTAAGTCCAGCTCCCTCCAACGCAAGTCGTTGTAACGACTTGCGTAGTAAAAACCGCATGTAATGTACCGCAATATAAATGTATGCGTTGTAACGTCATACATCCCTCCATGTTGGGTCAGTCCCACCCTGGATGTTACGTCAGGGCAACCGTATCTGTGCCACCTCCGCACTTTGACTTCAGTTCCTTTCTTTATGCACCTTCCGACATTGATCCAGGGCTTGTTCCCTCAAATTATGCCAGTGTGATAAGTAGGGGTGGGTGGGAGTGGCGGAGTTTTATTCCGCAGAATTACATTAAATTACATTAAAATTCCAATCTGGCGCACCCGCATGCCACTGCTGTCTATAGCTGCAACATCTGCCTCCTTCCTGAATGCAGCGGTACAGACTCATGTGATGTAAGGTGCTGGCCCTTTTCCTATTGGCCAACGGGTGATGTTTAAGGGCACAGACTAGTGATGCTATAAACTACATAGAGTAGATTAGAGTAAACAAAAGCAATCTGGCACTATGTATGCACGACTAACGCCTCTTCATATGCATCAATTATTCAAACGTAGAAAAAAGAAAATTAGCCAGTTTATTTTACTTGGGACTGTAGCATCAGTTAAGTAGTGGCCTGAAAACAAAGACAAGCCAGCATCTTTCACTTTCAAGGTGATCAAATATGTGACAAAAGGTCCTCAGTGCACTGATGTGAAACGAGGTAAGCTTAATTAAAATGCATATGAGACAGACCGATCTAGCTGCCTTACATTCACAACAACACAATGAATCCTTGCAGCTTTAGGCCCCGTAGAACAAGGGTGTTAGGCAGAATGTGAAGGGACCCCCACTGTAGGGGTGATGCCTGTTTGTTTAACCTCACTCAGTTTTTTCAGTGATGTGATAATTGTATTTAGATAGCCCAGTGAATGCCTGTTGTGTGTATAGGATCTTGGCGGCAAACTTCACCCTTGAGATGCACATGAGGAAGCTGGGTTCAGCTCTAATGAGGTTGGGTGGAAACTTATCAACTAACATATCTGTCAGCAAATGTGTTGTACTGTCAGGTCTCCTGCAGAACTACAACACATATCTTCTAATGTAGGCTTTCACACATTGCTTCATCTCCCCTAATTCCTGCTCCCTTATATGCCATAAATGGGAGCATTTTGAAACGTAGGCAGCAGTATCGAATGCTACATTTGAAATGCGGATGATTACAATATGTTGACCTACCTGAAGTGGATATGCCCCCTTGAGCTCTCAGTCACGCAGGCTCTTTGTGGAGATGCATCAGAATAGAAAGAAGCAGGTGGTGATCGCTGCTAGTACATGTTTGGAATATAATCCGTGCTGATCAATTTCGCCAAGCGGAGCGGCAGAATTTATTGGTAATTCAGCATTACATGAGTCAGCAGATTTACTAAATGCCTCCAATTCCGCCGAAGGAATGAAAACTTCCGCCCATCCCTAGACATGTCCCTACGTAAAACAACAGGGTTCAACGTCTAAGGATTGCTATTAGTAGATCTCAGTGACGGACCCACAGGAAGTTTGCCTCTGGTGTCCAAGCACAACTCGGAGACTGTGATTCAAGTACGAAGATAAACCCCAAAGCGAAACTCTACAGCGCAGAACACTTAAAGAAGTAGAAAACAGGACAGTCCCAGTTGATGTCAATGGCATGGACGTGCTCCTACTCTTGTGACCGTTCTTCGTCAAAGTCTTTAGTAAGACCAGGAAACACAAACTGTCCAAATAGAACACCGTTTTGTCCTGCCACTCCTGCAGTCGCGCAATGTGCCGGGTACCTGGCAGCCCGGCTGCTAACCCAGTTTACTAACCTAAAACCAATTCTAACCCTTGTTCCATTATGCTCTGAAGCAATAAATCTAGGAATTCCGAGAGGCCATGGACCATATATTTGGTACCCGACCGGATTCCTATGGAGCGCCTCTGGACCCTTAGAATCTTAGATGACCACCTGTCTGTGTACCACTGGTGGGTCCATCCCTAATGCCGATTCTGCCACCAGACCCTACCCCAAGCTCGTCTTTGGCACTGACACCCCACCACACACTTCTCAATACCATAGTCCACGTTGCAGCCCCTCATCTTGTGTGTTTTACTGTTTACCCTATGTGGGAAGGGTATGCCCAGACATGGGTCCCGTGCTCACTACGCCATTGGAGTCAAGCAATCCTGGCTGATGACGGCTGATAGCCAGAAACCGGTCCTAGGATGCTTGATTCCGGTCCAGGGAAGACATCGCTTGGCAGTTCGGGCTGGACTGTTCCCATGAGGCACAGGGTCAAGACTGATTTGCATATGGCCATGTCTGATCTGGGGTGGCGTGGTGAGCAAAATAACAATGGATTAAACCCAGATCTGTGACGGGGGGGAATGTTTTGCCAATGTGCAACATTCCGTCCATCATCTTGTGTGTTTTGCTGTTCGCCCTATGTGGGAAGGGTATTTCCAGACGTGGGTCCCGTGCTCACTACGGCACTGGAGTCAATCTATCTTGGCTGATAGCCAGAAACCGGTCCTAGGATGCTTGATTCCGGTCCAGGGAGGACATGGCTTGGCAGTTCGGGCTGGACTGTTCCCATGAGGCACAGGGTCAAGACTGATTTGCATATGGCCATGTCTCAACTGGGGTGGAGTGGTGAGCAAAATAACGATGGATTAAACCCAGATCTGGGACTGGAGGTGAATGTTTTGCCAATGTGCAACATTCCGTCCATCATCTTGTGGGTTTTGCTTTTTCTTCAACATGCCAAACTCACACCTCACTCCTTCACAATGACTGCACTTCATCAGAGCCATCCTGAAGACGGTGCGCTTCCGAGCGTTCCACCTCCTCAACGAGTCCAGGAATCTCATGGTATGATCTCAGTGTTTCAATCTTTGACAATGTTCTGAGTGTGAGCGGCTTTGAGATCTCTTGGCTTCCTTCATTCTGCTTCTTAAACATGCCAGGTGGCACATGCAGGCTGTGAAATGAGATCTGAAGTACTACTGGACTCATTTCCTAGCGAACGTTTTGGACTCCATTCTGGTGTCAGGAGACAGCTAAAGGTCTGCAGTGGTGTGTGTTCAACCACAGTAGGATTGGCGGCAGCCGCTCTCTTCCTACCCCACCCCGAACTAACAGTTGCGACGGATGCATTGTTGCTTGGTGGGGAGGTCATCTCCGAGTGGTAGGGCTCAGAGGCCTTTCGTCTCATGCAGAGACCCATCCCCACATCATCTTGCTGGAGTGCCTGGTGATTTGCTTGGCACTAACGGCATTCTTTCCGGCCATAAGGGAGGAACTAGGTACAGGTTCTCACAGACAACACTTCCGCCCTGTCGGCAGTTGGGGTGTGGGTTCTGAGCCAGGAGGCTGTATGTCTCTGGAAGCGGCTGAACACTCAGGGCATTTCCCTGATCACCCAGCACTTGGCAGGATCTTTAAATGCCAGGGTGGACAAACTCAGTCTTTGTTGCCTAGCGTAACACGAACAGAAGTTACACGCAGATGTGACATAGGGCATCTTCCGACAGTATGGAGAAAACTGGCTCAATTCACCACTGCAGAGAACACACAGTGTCCAAGCTTTTATGAGTTGGAGTTCCCAAGGTAGTTCTCCCATGGAGACGACTTTCGCCTGAACTGTGACTTGGGAATCGGCCCGACCTCTCCTTCCCAAAGTATTGAAAAAGATCAAGCGAGACGGGACCCAAGCCATCCTAGTGACTACGAACTAGGCGAGCATATTATGGTATTGTAAACGTCTGGCCAGATGTCATCCAAGCTTTGGGAGGACCTCCTGTTGAGGCAGCAGGGCCGGGTCCAGCACCCAGGCTTGCACAACCTACCCCTTCATGCATGGAGATTGAATGTCAACAGTTGACAACCTTCACTCTTCCTCCCAAAGTAGTTGGTGTCATCCTGGCAGCCTAGTGTCTCTCCACTAAACTAAATGCGGGATTCTGGGAGAAGTTTGTTATCTGATCCTCCACCGTCACATTCAACCTTTACAGGCAAAGATATCTTACATTTTATTGTTCTGTCTCTCTGTCTATCTCTCTCTGACCCAGTAAGGTCTTGCTGTGGCGTTAGATAAGTGTTATCTTTCAGCCCTTCTACAGTTGCTCAATCAGCCATCCCTTTTAAAATCACCTGTTGTGATGCATTTTTTTGAAGAGATAATCTACATGTTCCCGACAACACCTTTTGTAATATCACAATGGGAACTTGTTTGGTACTTGATGTGCATTTCTTTTGAACCGATGCACAGCTGCTCGCCACGCCTGCTAACCATAAAACAGTATTCCTCATTCCAATCACCTATGCTTGTTGAGTTAGTGAACTCCAGGCCTTGCCAATCCAGCACTCATACACATCCTTCTTCCTGGATAAACTGGTCATTTGGACAAAAGAGGCTTTTTTGTCAAAGGTAGTTACGCTCTTCTGCATAAGGCACTCTGTCTGGCTGTCTTCATAATTTTCACCTAATCTTTCTTAGGAAGTGGAACAAGCATTGATTTGACAATCAGTTTTAGTAGCTTCTCTAAAACCAAAAAGGCAAACCCAAGAGAGAACCAAACTACTTATGGATTATCTTATGCAGAAAAATCTGCTGCGGCTAGCTAGAAGCGGTACAAAAGGGGGTGGTGATGGACGGAGCTAGAAAGCAGCCTCCAGGAGGCTTGTACCCTTATTCCACTAGAGCAGAGGCAGCTACCAATGTGCTGGCACACTGCGTGCCAGTCTTGTACATCTGTCAGCAAACAATGTTGGCGTCCCTCCACATGTTCCTGAAGCACTATTGGCTGGACAGCCAAGTCCTGCAGGGCGGGACTTTGCATAATCAGTTCTGCAGGATTTTCTGGTCTGAGTCATCCACACACCGACAACCCCGGGAGGTACTGCTTTGTTATCTGTTCACCAGGTGAGGAATCTTCAGTTAAAAGTCTCTATTAAAAGAACAGGTTACTTACCTTCAGTAACACCTTTTCTTGTAGAGACTCTGTCTAACGATTCCTCACCAACCCATCGTTCTTCCCATTATGTTGAAAGGACTCGTAAAGTCCATTATTAAGGATCCAATCTAGACATCTGCACTCTCTGATTTCTATGGGGCTCTGCGTCCAATGGAGCGGCTAGAGATCACAAATAAACTGACGTCAGTGTGCGGTGGTAGCATGGATATAGGGGCCCATCGTCACATCTGGAGCGAGATGGACCCAATACACAGCAGCACAACTCAATCATGTGTGGGAGCCGCTATGAAAATCTTCTGGATCCAGTCTGGCCCCTAGGGAAATTCACATGGTGAGGAATCTGCTGTTTGCTAGAGCCTCTAACAGAAAAGGTCTTACTAAAGGCAAGTAACTTGTTCTTCTCAGTACTAAAGTGAAGGAAATCCCTATTTGTCAGAAGGGTGGGTAGTTTTTTGTAAATAAAGGTTTCGGATTTGTGAGCGACTCATATTATACAAATTAATGAAGTGAGACAACTTTAAAGACAGTCTTTTAGATATGCCTGAGTTTCATGCAATGATATACCACATGATTGCTTAAACCACTGATACATTTTCATAGTGGTTACTTTTAGCCCTTAAATAAACACATAGAACCCTTACTTTTTAACCGAGTGCTCTGCCCCATTGTCGTTTCCTGAACAAGTAGGCTTTAGCAACCACAGTCATGATGTTATGAATTGTCACAGAAGTGTTTTTTCTAAAATAATAATCGTGTAAATGTTCCTAACAGCTACAATTGAGTTATGTTTCACATTGTTAATTTTTTTTAAGAGAGGTCCCATTTTTCTAGTTTTCAGTTTTTTTTAATGTTTGCATTTACTGGATGACAAGGGGTAAAAGTAGTTATACCTAAAAAGGTATACGTTTGTTAAAATTAAAACTGTCTCATAAAATTTAATAATATTGGAAACAGTTTACATTTGTGCTATCACTATAGATCTGTGACATCATATATTGCGCCACTCCTTCAACTCCCCAAGTAGCAGAGACATATACATTTCATAATTGTCCTGCTCTCTCATAATACTCAGGGCTATCATTCAGCCATGGCTCACAACATTTCATTATTCTGCACCACCCATCGATTCTTCATTTGGTGTTGACTTTTTAAAGGTATCAATAGAAACAACACATTTTGAAAAATATGCAAGGCTTATACTTCACTTGTAGGTGGTAAATTGCGTACTTAGCAAATATCCGGAATACTCAAAATGCTTTCCAAACTTTTATGGCTATTGTCATTAGTTCAGTACACCACCCTGCAGTCTCACATTCCTGTTGATAAAAACTTTATTGCACGTGTTTGTTGGCTTGTTACAATCTAGAAAAGTCATTGCAGCCATATCAAATGCATTTTAGGCTCACTTTTGCCACTCAAACATTTCGAATAAAAGTGTTTGCAGCTTCTGTACAAGGGTGCCCAACATGCCCAACAATGCTGTTTTTTTGGGAAAAGCACACTCCTGGAATTCCAACAATGTGTGAGTTAATTGATTGTGCACAGGTTCCTTAACTTTAATGCTCCTCAAATCTCATAATATTGACTCTAAAGACATAAATCTACAGTTCTTGATCAACTAGTTTACAGCGAATATCCACTGGCAGTTTTCTCCTGATCATGCAGGTCGTATTCATTGCCTTGAAATCCATATTAGCAGTCATTATATTTGTGTTGACACTGCCAAATTGACCTAATTTTCATTGGGATCGGGGGGGGGGGGATATACGTTTGTTATGATGAAAAGAATGCTTATAGTGAATGCTTGCTTGCTCTTTTTACAGAGAAGAAGAACGTTTTAGTTTTGAAGATATCCACAACAAAATTATTATTTTGAAAGAATATGAAATTGTCTTCAGGCAAGAAGAGGACCTGGTAAGTCTGTGTGTTATTTTTGTAGGGCATAATATTCCCAAGACAATATAAGGATGTCGGCTGGCATGCCACCTACTATGACTGACACTGGTTAGTGTTCGAATTAAGGTATGGAATTCCAGTGATATTAGGCAATGCCTTGACTAAATGCAGAATATTCATTAATATGAATCGAACAACACTTGCCATGTGATAGCGCCGTACCGAGAGTATTGAACTAGAAAGAAACTCTTTTTTTTCTTTGTACATCCTACAAGTCCGTAGTACATAACTTAGCTCCTAACACTGTTGAGAAATAAGAAAACTCTCTTTAAAAATGATAGGGACACATCATATGAGTACACCCTCCCTTGGGGGGCAGGTGAGTGATTGTTACAGCCTCTGGGACGTCTTATCATTGATCTCTTTCTCTTTTTCTTCACTGATGTGCAGGAGGGAAGGCATATGTGAAACCCAGAACCATGCGCTGACATTTGGTGTGCATATTATGTGCATGCATGTGTAGTACGTGTGTAGCACTTGTAAGGTAGTAGGAATCTGTTTGGTGTGTGAGTCTTGAGTACTGGGACCAGTGCGAGCCATTTTGGATGGCCCTTGGTTTGTCATGACACAAGAAGGAAGATAAGGAAAACGTCAATACACAGTGGTATATTGCTTGCATTCCTGTGGCTGGGAGTTCGAGACCCAGACTTTGAAGTGAGAGGGGCCTGTGACCGAGTTACCCTTGGACGTTCATTGAGTTCCTTGTTAGGAGAAGGCTTCTTGTTAGTTATTCTTGAACACTGCCATTTGGTAGATGGTAGGGGGGATGTGTGGGACTGCAATTTCTGCTGTCCAGGGTGACGACGTTTCCAATTCATGGAGCCCCTGTTTTGGATACTGCTGCTTGGAGTCAGCCCATATGCTTCCTGCTGTGAGGACCATCAATTTCCACAAAAGATGAGTCTGAAGAGCAGCCTGAAAATAACATTTGAAAGAGCATCAAGCCAAACCGTATTTAAAGCCTTAGATAGTGAATCTACAATCCTGTCTGAAAAATGTTTATAAAAGCTGGTTCTATACCACCTCACTTGATTCTATTCCAAAGTTCTTCTTGATCAAGCAAGGGAGTGCTCCAGGGAATACTCGACAGATGCTGTGTAACCAAAGCTGGTGCCGGTCTGACAGCCGATCTCCCTGAGTTGAAAGTATATCAAAAGTCACCACTTTCTGATGGAAGAGCTGACAGTCTGACAAAAGTGCCTAGAGAGGGACGGAGTGTGCCTAGCCCTGCAGGAGAATAGACTGTCTGGAGGAGAAGCCCAGCATCTTCCCGGCATAAGGAGTACCCTGAGAACACTGACTTTGTCCAGAGAATGAATCTAGGAGTGATCCGTGTTGTGACGAGTTCCTCCCAGTCAGTCTGTGCAGTTACTTTTTAAGCTCCAATAAACTCTACCTGATTAACTACTTATATCATCCAGTAGATTGCTGCATGCTGCGAGTCTGGTCCTGCTTATGTTGCAAGGATGGTCCACATCCCTGCCAAAGCAATAAGCCCAATCGGCCTGGATGTCCCAACTACCAGAGGACACAATTGAAAGGAAGTCGGCCTGGAGACTGCTCGTACCACGCTAAGACACCAGCTATAGTTGTTCAGGAGGTTTGTTGCCGCAGAAGACAGGTGTCCCTGTGCAGACCCCTCCTCCCGCCCCCAACCTCCATTGATTACCTTTGCAACCATTGCCCTGATCAATGTTACCAGTATGGCCTACATCAGGTAACAGCTGTTGCAGCGAGGGGGGAGCCAGTTCAATCCCGCTGCAATGCCTGTAATGCTGCAGAAGCCAACAAATCAAACTGCAGCGCCTATCTTGTACCAGGGACTAGAGACTAAATACACGCAGTCAACTTTTCCGCTCCTGTTAGGACTTTTTACCAAAAAGATTAAAAGAGACATTGAACTAAAGCTGTGCAATTTACCTGTTAGAGAAATTAAGCCAACTTCACCTGTGCCTAATCTATACCTAAAACCTGTAGTGTGTTAGGTACTTGAGATACGTGTTATTGAGGATTGGGTGAGAAAGAGGGGATACTGGAAAGAATAGGCAGTAGCACTTCACAACCTAACGCAACACCGTTTTCAACCCTGTATGTGTGATCAAACTACTTTCTTTTTACATATAAGAGGAGCACTGGGCTGAACTTTACTTTATTGTGTCTATTAGCTGACTGTTGAGTTCCAAGCTCTTGCTCCCCATACTACGCCCCTGAGAAGTTTGTAACCGATAAACCTCAATCACATAAGAGACCAGTGTGGAAAGGGTTGTTCTTGACCCAGTATGGACCTTAGGACATCAATGGGAAATAACCTCAAGTGCCACGGTTCATGCTCAGTAGCGAATGTGTGCTCTATAGACCCCCGAATGGGGTCTGACACACAATTACACAGGACTTAATTATACCCACAAACCAACACATTATGAATTGTCCCTACACTGTGCTACAGTACTATACTTGTAGTACACAGGATAGCACCTAACCAGGAGATAATCCTTACTTCTTATAAAAAGATGTAGTTTTAGTTATAGAAATTCTGTATCTGTTCTCTTAAATTGGCCAACGATTAAAGGGCATACCATTACTTGAGGTTCTCAACAACCATATATATCATCCAAAAAGTTGAAACTTAGCCCTTTTTTATGGAGCAAGAAAACCAAGTGCATACTGTAGTTACGTTAAGAGACTTATAAATTGAGTCTATGCAAGAAAGCCAAGTGCATACTGTAGGTACATTAAGAGACTTATAAATTGAGTCTATGCATAAGCACTCAACAGGTTGGATAGGGGCACTCTAAATATTATTGAGTAGTGTACAATGAAACTGAAGCAAAAATAGCTTTTTTCACCCCCCCTCCAAATGTTTGCTCTCTCACTTCCACTCCATTTGACCAAATATTTGTAGCGTGTGGAAGCCATTATTTTGAAGCCAGATATACCAAACACAGAACACTTGCAGACGCTTTGGTGTCTGCAAGGCTAGAACATCACTGTGCGGAATATTTTGTTCAAAGTTTATGGGGGCGCACCAAATAGAAGTCCAAAAACAGTTTCGTTCAAGTATGTAGAAAAGTTCTTTATTTATTTTTGTCCATTATTAAAATACAGATCACCAATTATTATACAACAAGGTCAGCCAACGCGTTTCACTCCCTTCCAGGGAGTTTCTTCAGGGCACAACGGTCTTTTTCCTGGACTATTTGTGGTAAAAACTCCCAACACCGGAAGCGTGGAAACTTATTTGGGGAAGAATATATCAAATAAAAGACCAATATAAGAATATCCAAGTGGGCAGGACTAAAAGGAAACTATTTGGGAAAAGGAAGGACTTAACCCCAAGTTACCGGAAAAAGACCGTTGTGCCCTGAAGAAACTCCCTGGAAGGGAGTGAAACGCGTTGTCTGACCTTGTTGTATAATAATTGGTGATCTGTATTTTAATAATGGACAAAAATAAATAAAGAACTTTTCTACATACTTGAACGAAACTGTTTTTGGACTTCTATTTGGTGCGCCCCCATAAACTTTGAACAAAATATCTAATTGATCTGGAAAGCACAGCAACGTCTAACAGCAGCTGACGTTGGGGTTGGCAGCACAAAGTGTTAAAGAGGATTTATTTTGGAACTGGATTTTAGGTGCGGCGTTGTAGGGTCCACTGCTGTTTCTTTTTCTGATCATCACTGTGCGGAATCACTGCTGTCACCCTCTTAAAAGTCATAACATGCTAATTCATACTAATGTTGTTTTCTTATCTCAGTTGCATTCTAGAGGCTGAACCATCATAGTAGCTTCCAGTATGGGCTTCATACTGTTGCCATATTGGAGTTACTGCATACCACAAACAGTCTTATATTCCAACTCTATTATATAACACATCCTAACATGAAGTCAACAGTGCAGTCTCAAAGTGATTTTAAAATATTTTTTAGAAATCCTTCTAACATTAAGTTTGATAACACAGGGACTAAAAATTATCAAAGCCATTTAACCATATCAGAGATTCAATTAAGTGCAATGACTAAAAAATATTGTATCTGTTTGTCAGGCATTCATTTAGCAAGCTAAAATTTGAACAACTCTTCACATCAGCAGAAACTTGAACACACATTCTAACATTTGAAAATGCCCAGCAAAAAGGAACGTAAAAGTCCATATTAATGGCATTTGCTGTCGGCATACTGCTAGCCTAAGACTGAAGTAATCTCAGCCCTCTGCAAAATATACAAAAGCTCTTTGAAAAGATTCTAATATTTTATTAATAGAAATATATGCATACAGTTTTGTAAGATTTCCTACTGGTTCCCTATGAGTTAGTCTTTTCCCTGTAGCTCTTTTTCCTACAGCTTCCTAGCTCTCTACAGCTGTCACTATTGATGCTGTTCTTTACTTCGATCATGGTATATTTTTCTATGTTTTATGGATATTTATGAAGTGAACACAAAGCTTTATGGCAACATTTTGAAAATGTACTTTTCTTTTCAGATTGACTGTGGATTTTATATCCGCATTAAGTATTTCAGTATTCTACCAATGGAACCGGACAGAGAGGACGGTGGCATAAATTGGTGAGACACAACATCCCTGTCTGCAGATGTCATTCCGAAAATACTCTTTTATTGTTGTAACTGCAAGTAATTCTGCTGCCTGTGTTTTTTAGCATCAGCTCAATTTTAGATGTTTTTTTCCTGAGTATAGTAATATCTTCGGTCTTACAGACAGGTCTCATTAGATTTGCTTTGCATTTAAAAGGCATTCCAGACTGATTCCCTGGTAGTTTAACAGCTAACCCTGTGGTTTGTTTTGTTCTCTTAAACCTTTGGGTCGTATCAATCTTATCCGCAGCTCCAGTCCTTCAGGGCTTCTCTCAGGTCCCAGACCAGAGGTCTAATCCACTTCTGTGCTTCCTCAGGTCCAGAAGTGTTCTGAAGTTGGTGCCTAGACATGCCACATTTATTCCTGGAATGAGCTAGTGGGTGAGAATGACTCTTGAGCATGCCCTAACCAATAGGATAAACGTTCCCAGTGCCAACCATACCCAGTTTGTGCATTTTCAAGATGGCAAGTCTTGGGCCACACTAAGGTTGAGCTCTGAGGGATGGAGTGTGTTTCTGTGAGGGGGAATATACTACGGTACCACTGGTGTTCTTCCACATCTAATACCAACATCCAATTTGAAGCAGCCACATAACATCCTAATAATTCCACAGACAGAAGTATAGTATAACAAATGTAGGGGTTTCCAGCAACCAGACAGTGGATACACAAGAACTGTTTTGGCATTCTGCTTCCCTTCCTGTCAAATGTGTTCCTGTGTTATACGTACAACCCAGAGAGAAACGTCTGGTGAGTCAAAGCGGCTCTTTCAGCAACCAGACCGTGGATACCCTAGATTTATCTTTGCACCCGATTTCAGGTAGGCTCCAAAGTGTTATAAGTAAACCCGGCAGACTTGTCAAGCAGCCTTTGACACTCACACAGGTTTTTACACTGTAATGTCAAAAAGGACGCTCGCAGCACCCACCCTGCATAGTTTGAGAGGTTCAGAGGAGTCCTCTCTGCCCATTCAGGTCAGCCTATTGTTTGCTCCTGGGAGGCATTTCACTCCTTTTTCACACCTATTGAAATGCTGATTACTGGCTTGCAGAATTAGGGGAACGAATGCAAATTTAGCCTCCTGGGACGTCTGGTAGGGTTTGGTCACTTTCTAAAAGTGAACTTTGCTTAATATTTATCAAAAAATCATACCACACCATTAAATTAGATTTTTAATGAGTATTAAAAATAGTGGTTTAAATGTTTTTCTTGCTAGTCCCATTCCCACGATACTTTAGTAGGATTTTAGTCTACCATAATACGATGCACCCTGCCTTGTGGACTACAAAGCCTACATAGGGGAGACATATTACTCTCCAGTATTGGATCTTTCATCATTTCACATGCTTGACTCATTCCCCGCCATCGAAGTAGGAGTCCAACGGTACAATTAGAAAGCAGTACGAAATTATACATATAGCCTATACTAGCTAGAAATCATTCACTTCAATAACTTATCCACATAATTTATTAAGAACCAAACTTCAGCTAATCAGACGACAGCGCCCTCTAGAGCACTCCCCACAGAGGCTTCACTCCCTCAGATTTTCTACCACACATCGCGTGATGGAAGTCTCCGAGCTCTGCTCAGTTTGTTAAAATGAATTCCTTAAATAAAGACTTTTCATCATAAAGAACATCCAACCTTCATCTACCAAGATCTGACTACTCAGTATGTCAAACTTAACAAAGGAAGGACTTTTCAGACCTTGTGGAACATGTGGGAAGAAGAGGCTTCACTCACAAGATCAACAGGAGTGCATTTACTGTCTCTATCCTTTACATAAGGTAATGGACTGCAAAATATGTTGTATCTTTTCTTCTAAGACACTAAAAGATACAGAGGGGAGGCTTCTCATTTGGCTCTAAAAACTGAAATCGAGAGGCTCTGCTTTCTGTGGATGACAGTGAGGATTCCTCAACAACAAAGATGAGGTATTTGAAAAGGAGCCAGATCACATTATCAAATACCTTCAAGATCGCCAAAAAAGGCAATGGAACAAACCCATCATGGATCATCAGGAGTGCTTAAAACATAAGGAGAATACTCCCATACACAGAAAAAGGAGCAAGTTTCAGAAATAACATCTTAGCCTAGCTGACATTACATCTGAGGAAGTCATCCTCAGTGCCGTCGAAGGGCAAATCTGTCACAGCGACTGGCTAGTCACATTTAAAATGACCATAGATGAATGCAGTGTCATCGACTTCAACTCCTACACAGTCAACATTTACATGGATGACACCACCGTCAATCACGGCAACGCTGGCCAAGACATTGTTGACGACAACACCATCAATGAAGAAATTATCGCTGACGATAAAAATTACAGTTAGGACGTTGACGACATCGGCAATGACACTGTCGACGAAGGGAGAAATTCATCCTGACATCTTAAAGCCTAAAAACACCTCCCTGAGTAAAGTGTCTCCACTCCCACCAACACACTTAAGGGATGAGGAGAGTCTGAGGCTGAAGGACCTTACAGAACAACACATAACCATTCTTAATGAAATGTTAAATATCAGGAGGAAGATGACGAGGAATACTATGAAGAAGAATATTATTCCTCAGGATCGCAACAATATGTCGAAAACCCGGCTTCATATATGAACTAATAACAATACTATGGTCATCATCAACTTCAAGAAGGCATGTTTCAAATGCCAATCACTTTAGTAAATGATCTTCAGAGTATGTTACAGGATTATTACAGGAGGTTACCGGGACCTGCATAGGCTGCATCTCTATCACAGTCAACAGGACTACATCAGGGGTGTTGTGCAGAATGGTAAAAACCATTGGCAAAGTCAGTAGAAGTGTGGCTCAATGGTTAGAGCGGCAGACCCTGATGCAGAGGTCTAGCCCGGGACCAGGGTTCAATACCCGCCTCGGTGGGTCTTGAGTTAAAAAATTCCACGGACCTAATAATTCTCGCCTCGGTGCCTATTCCAATCATGGAGTCCCACTCTGCAACTCTGGGCAATAGCTTCCTTAATCTCCACAACGGCCCCCACAACGCTAAGGATGCCTGGCCTCCACCTTGGGGGTGCCCAGGAGTGGACACCTCACAGGGAAAGCCAGGATGGGTTCCACAGCGGTATTCGTACAAGCGCCTTGAGACCCTTGCGGGTGAGTAGTGCGCTATACAAGTATCAATTTACATTTTACATTTAGTAGGTCAGAAAGGCGAAAGCAATTGCTTTTACAATGCTTGTTTCTTTTAAACCCAACGAAAAAGTGAATTCCCTGAAAACTTAGGCAGCCCTACAAGCGTTGATCCATTATTTTATGAGGCAAGTTGTTTTGTATTCTTTCTTTTGCTGAATAAAAAGTGTTTGGGTCAGTTGTTCAATACCTTGTACTGCTTTACTTTTAGCAATGAAGTCCCCTTGGTGAAGTGGAAGATAAAGGAACATTGGCAGTAAGTACTGAGTCGGTTTTAAACTAAATACTTACTCTCATATTGCATATTTAGCCTTTCACTTTAAATTTACGTTTTCTTTTTTGCATTATTTGCACAGTTTTCGGTTTAATTGTACGATATGACATATTTTTTAAAGTGAATATTGCGATGATATAAAAGAGTGGAAGTAATTTGTTTGGTTCTGTTAACTTAATTTAAGAATGTAATTGAGTTAAATTAAAAGAAAAACGAATTTATAGAGCGCAAACAATTAGCTGAAGGTATCTAGGCACTTGCTCATCGAGCAACTATGCCATAAAGTCTGACTAGATAGGTCAAAGATTGAACAGCCAGATTTTAGAAAAAAAAATGTTTTTATTAGCATAATCTGTTATAAACATTGATGCACTATCACTCAGTCACTTTTGCATACATTATAGTGCAATACAATAGTTTAACCGCAGTATTTTGATAGGTCCAATAGTACATATATAGGGTTTTCTTTTGCACCCTCAACTTTGTTCATGTTCATATCCATTGCATTATTAAATGTTCTTATCTCAATAGCTAGTCACTTTCTTCTGATAGCGCCAATATGTATTACACTTTCCCCACACCCGCGTCCACTTTTTGGGGCATATCCTATGCAAATACACAGATTTTTCGGTTATCAATACACAGTCCATGTCCTGCCACCACCTTCTACGGGTAGGGGCCAATCTGAAGCTCCATAGTTGTGCTATATTTCTTTTTGCTATTGCCATACCCAACGCCACCCAATCCTGAGCCGCATTAAGATCCGTGGGCTCCCAAATTTAAGCAGACATCTTTTTGGTTCGGGTGAATCGTTACCCCTGTTACTTGTGAAACCGTGTGCATGATCCCTTCCCGGTATGTTGTGATTTCTTCATATTGCCAGATTGTGTGCCAGAATGTGCTCGGTGCACCGCACTGTTTCAGGCAAAGTGGTGTATCTGTTTTGCCTAATTTGTACAGTAGTGTACCTATATAGTATGTGAACAACCAGGTTTTTAAGGCTTTCCTAAAAGCTAACAGTTGGGTTTCACTTTTTAAGGCTACAGGAAGATGATTCCAGAGTCTTGTAGTCCCCACCAAAAAGCTTCTGCCTCCCCAGGTGATTTTTTTAAACCTGGGGATCACCAAATTATGAACATGGGCAGAACGTTGCTGTTGACAGGAGTATATCGCTGGAAAGTCTGTTTTAAAAAAATGGGTCCTACACGGTGTACTGCTTTAAACGCTAATCAGAGCACTTTAAACTCAACGCATCTTTTTACTGGGAGCCAATGTAATTGCCTCAATGCCGCAGCAGTAGATTTATGCTTGGGAATGTCCATCAAAATAAATCCTGCAGCATTTTGTAGAATCTGAAGTTTAGTTAGACATTTTGTCCTTAGATTAATAAAAAGACCATTACAGTAATCGGCCCTGGACAAGACCAGGGCAGAGATGACAAGTTTACGAAGATTAGCAGGTATGAACGGAAAAAGATTTCTGAGCAATGTTAATGTGTAGAAGGATGCCGAGGTAACACTGTTCACATGTCTTTCAAACGTAAGCTTGGAATCAAAAGTGACTCCTAAGTTTTTCACTTGATTAGTTCGAATAGACAGTTCCGGCGGCCAAAAAGCGTGACACCAAAAATAGGTGTTACCACCAAAAAGCAGGACCTCTGTCTTATTAAAATGTAATTTTAGACAGTTGGCAGCCATCCACTGTCCAACTTGAAGAAGACAGGTGTGAAACTGAGAGGGTGTGTCAGAGCAGGTACTAGTCAATGATACAATAATTAAAAGTATCGTCGGCGTAAGACATTTCTGAGAAACCTAAGGATCGAATCAGCCGAGCCAAAGGGGGCAACGTAAATGTTAAAAAGAGTGGGGCTCAGTGACGAGCCCTGGGGTATCCCACAAGGCAGTGTAAAATTGGGCAATTTGAAATCAGACCGAGCAACGAACTGTTCTTGATCTGACAGAAAAGACTCGAGTAGTGCCCGAGCTTTTCCTTTTATGCCTATCCCCTCAAGGCATTCCAGCATTTTCTTTGGTTGACGGTATCGAATGGGGCGGAGAGGTCAAGCAGCACCAGGGCTGCACTGACACCCCCCCCCCCCCCCATCCGCTGTCTGCCGGATCTGTTCTGATGCAGAGATCAGTGCCAATTCTGTACTATGGTGCTTCCTGAAGCCATAATCGGTGGCCTCCAGGTGTGCATGTTCCTCAATATAGTCAAAAATTACCATATTCATAGCCTATTTTGGCAGGCAGTGGGAGTCTTGAAATGGGGCGATAATTATTTTGGTCAGCCCCGTTTAAATGAGGCTTTTTCAACAGTGGAAGAACTGATTCTAATTTCCACTTCGAGGGAAAAATGCCCGAGATAAACATTTGGTTAAAGATGGTTAACAGGCAAGTTGCAAATAGTTCAGGCTAAAAGTTGAAAAATCTTAGGGGTACAAGGATCACGAGGGAAGCCATGTTTAGTAGACAGGAGTCATTTAGGAACCTGGTCAGAGGTGGAAAGTAATCTAGCGAAGGAGGATTGATAGTTTTTATGACAGCTAGATGCTTCGGAGTTGGTCAGCGTGCTTTGGGCAGAGGTTACGCTCCGGGACGCGACTACCGGAAAATTACTGTATACTGACCTAATTTTGTCCTGAAAGAAGGTAGCCAGAGAATTACAGTAGGTTTGACTCACATTTGTATTTGCCACTTCAGAGCGTTTGGCTAGCTTCTTTACTGTGGCAAAAAGTTCTTTAGATTAGTTTTTGCTGCTACAATGGCTGCAGTACAATGGCAGGTTTTTTGACTATGAATTGATACTTTGTAGTCTAGCAAAGATTGTTTATAGGCTTCCCTACCACTGGCGTTGTAGTGAAGTCTCTGTCTCCTTCCGAGACGGTGGCACTTTTGTTTTTGCTGCCTAAGTTGATCTGAGAACCAAGTTTCAGAGCATTTGGATCTCCGATTGGAACTGGTCTTTTATGGTAATATATTATCAATCGAGCCACAAAGCCAGTTCTCAAATGCGGCTGCCGCTACATTAGGATCACTGCTGACCTCAAGGGGATTCCGAGTCAAAGATTTCTCCAGATCTTCAGTCGAAATCTGGTTCTATGAACGGAACCGTTTGGGAAACATGTCCTTCACATCCTCTTAATAGAGTTGATGAAAATGAAGTGAGAACATGACTGCTTTATCATCAGACCAGGTCAGTGGGAGAGAAGTAAGACACTGTAGTAGGTCGTTATTAGAGAAAACTCCATCCAACAAGTGACCTGCTGTGGGTATCACCTGTGACCTGTTGTGTAAGACCTAAGCTATTCATGATATCTATGAAATGTATAGCATCCCTATCAGATGTCTGAGAAATAACACCCAGGGACTTGCTCACTGCATTTAGAAAATCAACTCAAGTGCCTGGAGGTCGATAGATTAGTAAGCCGTTAAAAGATTATTGGTTATTAATTGAACTCTTAAAAGATAAGGATTCTAGGGTTGCCATGTTATTTTGGATAAGAAAGGTCACTGTAGGAAGATGGATATCTGACTATATGGTTACCCCAACTTTTTGCCTAGTGTTTAGCTGGTTTTCGACTTAGTTGGCCTGGGATCCTGCTAATCAGGGCCCCAGGCTATCTTTTCTCACTGTAAAATGGACTCCATGTACTGTAGGTACATCTCCAATTGGGTATTGGGTCACCTTGTGAGCCCCTGTATCTTGTACCATAGGTACCCAGGGCATAGGTGCATCCAAGGCCTACCAGGGGCTGCAGCATGTATTATGCCACCCCTGGCTGGCCATCCAAACTGACATAACTGGCTGATCAGTCAGCTGGGGCAAGGTCGTGTAATCACCCCTTGCTTAGGTATAGTATTCCTATACCTACCATTATATATAGACACATATATACCTATAAGTCACTCTTATGGCAGGCCTTAACAATCCTGGAGGCAGATTGCTTGGTTTTATGTGAGATGGTGCTCTAGCATGAGCTCAGGCTGTCTGTATCTTTCGGAACCATGTCCTTATAGCTGTTCTATGATATAGCCATACCATATACTCTTAAGTGCATTATAATCCTCGCGGTTAATGCTAACTTTGGTTTGGCTTTATCAAAACATGTCTTGTAAGGTATACGCTTTGGAATACTACCCCCCCCCCCGCCAGTTCTGGCGGCGGGGGTAGCATTCCACCCTTCTAGAGGGAGAAGACATGTAGTTGTAGCTTTACCCGGTTAAAGTTAAACAGAGCCTCAGCATCACAGAATGGATGCTGCTGCCACAGACACCAGTCTGACCTCCTGCTGCTGGACGAAACTCCGGCGGGGGAGGCCTGGACAATAGGTTTCCTGTCTTGGGAGGTCCTGGCACCTCCCCAGACAGGCTGTAGTGTATTGGGGCAGGGTGGGTTGAATGAAATGAGACACTGCCTGGGGCGCACAAGGTGCTCCATGCATAGCGCGGTTCAAACCAGTTGCTGGGGCCCCGGCTCTGGCACGAAACTGGAAAAAGGGAAAGCGGTGTAACCACCCCCTTCCCAGGTTCCACCCATAGGAGGAACCTAGCAGGTAATCCAGCCCCTTAGATTAGTATAAAGCTAGGAGCTGAGTCTAGAGACTTTAGATTATCCTGAACGGAAACTCTGAAACAAAACTCTGGACCTTCGACATTCTACTGCAACTAGAAGACTGAAGAATCTCCCTTGTGGTCAAGGAGTGACCACCCTGTGCAAACAGGTACCACCAGTAACTTGCCGGTTAGCTTCGTCGACGCTCCAGCCGGATCCCGACGACTTAGCGACGCAGCCTCTGGACTTCCAGACTTTTCTGACTCCGACCCACACTCACAGCAAAGCTGAGACCCGTGGCGGACACGAGAGACGTGGGACCGGACACCCTGCAGTACCTGCTTTTTGCTAACTGTGCAGCTTCTGAGGCGTCCTCGAAGTTGTGCATTGGGGGTTGAAAAGCCCCAACTACGAGCAGTAAGTGCACCGAAGCTCAGCCCTTCACACTCCACGAGTGCCGCGTGGGGCCTGTGCCTGCATTTCTCCTCGACGCGTCTTCGCGGTTGCTAGCCCGTTGGCTAGTGGCCCTCCTGAAGACATCACCTTGAATCAACACCGCTTTCCTGGTTGCTCTGGGCTTCCTCCTGCTTTCCTGTAAAGGGGAAGCTCCCCAGACCTTGCTGGTATGAACTAGAAGCCGATCTTCCCTTTCTGTGTGGGTTGCCTTTGCCAAGGCTTGTTGACTCCAATCCGGAAGCCGACACCGCCAACAGCTAGATCCTTCGTGGGACAGTCCGTATTCAGCTCCTGGTCGTCATCGACGCCTCCTGGTCCACGTGGCTGCAGAGACAAGCTTCGCATCTTCACCTGATTGCATCTCGACATTGCCTGGTTCCTTCCTGGTTCCTTCTCGGTCACTGGCTAGTGACCCAGACTCTGTCCCCTCTGCTTTCAGGTCCTTCTCGACTCCGATCCACCCTTGGATCCACCCGGACATCTTCCTCCTGGTCGCCTGCAGCATCTTCTTGCAGCTCTCCATAGGATTCAACAACGAAACCCGACACAACTTCACACCTATGCACCCGGCTTCCCTGGGTGAGGTAACTTGAGTACTCCGGTGCTCCCGTGGGTATTAACTATTCAAGTGTCCTAGTTTAACAGGGTTTTCCCATGGTCCATCCGGAAGTGTCCTAAATCAACTACTTTGTGACTTTTACGTTCCCATTGACTTACTATGGTAACTCGCGTGTGTGTTTAGACACTGCACACGCATCCTGTGGGCCTCCTACTCCCAATCATTTGGTAGTCCTGTGTAGCCCCAGCGATTCTCTAGACCCTAGGCCTATTCACCTTTCCTGAAGTGGTTCTTATACCACTTTCTTAGTATATGGTTTGTGAGGCCCCTAGGGCAGAATTGTATTTGTGAAACTTATAGTATGCTTATTGAGTAACTTGTGCTGTATCTCAAACTCTTACCTCATAAAGAGTGCAGAGGGGTTGTGTTATTAATAAATACATATATATTTGATATATACCTTGTGTGGTGTCCTTTCATTTGGTATTCAAGGGATTATTATTGGTAAAACAATTGGCTTCACATGCTCTCTGAAGTGTTAGCCTAAGACTGCTTTGTCCATGCTACCATTAGGTTAGCTGGTCTATAAGGTTGACTTTACAACCATCACCATAAGGGTTGTTTGGACTGGTGCAAGGTACAAACTAGAATAGTGAACATCATATACCAGGCCAACTTCTCACAGTCCCTTTCCAGCTACTTCGATATATTGTAGC
The DNA here is from genome assembly GCF_964261635.1 of Lissotriton helveticus. NCBI lineage: Eukaryota > Metazoa > Chordata > Amphibia > Caudata > Salamandridae > Lissotriton > Lissotriton helveticus. The sequence continues at coordinate 1,454,649,089 of NC_136063.1, read as the reverse complement.
AAGGCCACCACCATACATTTATGGGCACACTGAAGCTTTTCTTTGAGGCTACACCCCATGTATCATTAGTTCATTTATTTAAATCTTGTTTTATTATCCATTTAATGGGCATCTAGGTTAGCAGAGTGCAGATTTTCTTGTGCTGAGTTGCTTTTGCAGTGCAAAATATACAAATAAAACTCTCCTCGACAAAAGGGGACTTATACTTTGAAAATTATATGTTGAAGCAAGTCGATTAAAGCACTGAACAGGCACCATTAATGTCTATTCCTTTTTTCTACGCTTCTAACACTTGTATCCAGAGTCTGCTGATATTTCTCTGATTTTTCAGTTGTTTTTCTGCTATTTATTCTGACTTGTTGTGATGTTGCTTATCGTGTCCCTACTGAAGCCTTCAGGATTCAAACACTGCTGTACTCACTTTAGCAGATTTTCTGTAACTTACTCTCAGTCACTCTTCTCATAGTGGCGATTCCCGACCGTGAAGTGAGCTCATTTGCATATTTAACCCGTATGCTTCCTGTGTCTATTAGGGAAAAGGAGGACATGTATTTTGTTCTCATGCTAGAAGTAGCACTTGAAGTCCAAATCAAAATCCATATTGAGTTTGCGTGCCAGGTGCTGTTCTCCCATGATGAAGAAGTCTCCAAGCCAAAGGTGGATCTTGAAATGTAATCTCCGTGTTGCAGAAAATGAAGCCATAAGTAAATATTCTTCCTTCTGAACAATCTTAGGAACAAGTGTTGGACTTCCAGGAATCATTGATGGATATTTTCAATCATGTCTGGAATCGTCTGTAAATGCTCTACAGTCACTACAGTTCTTTTAGTGCCACCACTGCTGGTCAGCTTTGTGACATTGTTGCTATCTGTATCTTGAGGCCAGCCTTTTCCTCACTTTATTCACTATCTACATTCTCAGTGTCAAACATGTGCTCACCAACTCTGGTCAAAGGTACAATTGAGTTACTAAAAGGAACACTGTAGGCAATCTCCAAATAAATGACACAACCATTCCTATCTGCATTTTCACACAGAGAATGAAGATGTCTAGGCCTCCTCCCTCCCCCCCCCCTGTCCCCCCCCCCAAGGCTGTCCCTCGCTCTCGCTTCTGCGCAGCCATGCTTCAATCCTGGCTTTGACTTCTCTATCTCAAGTCCTGCCAGCTCTCCACACGTGTGGCACACTTCATCAGAAATGTCCCCCAGGACCAGGGCTTTAAGTGGGATATAAAAACTGGGGGGTCTCTCAAAGGGGTGTGGTCAATCTTATTAAGGTGTGGCTTAATAGTGTGCCACCCGACTTGTATTTTGCTGTTTCTGTCATTGCATCCAGAAATGTGACACAAGAAGTCAGGACTATTGGCTTTGCTAATGGTTGTTAGTTGCATAAGATAAATAAGCAGCAACTATGGCTTGTATATAATATTGAAAAAGCTTCCATTTAAAGCCGTGGGATCATGCAAGACCAAGCCATCCGGGCCTGGGGAAAGACCCGTCCAAGCCATTGATCTGTGCCCCATCCTCTTTCTCTCATAGGTCCTTCATGTTTGATTAATTGAAGGAAATATTGTCTGACATAAGTGTAAGAAGAAGTTAGCAACTGTGGAAACCTTAGCAATTTTAGTTCTAAGATCCTCCTCCTTCATTGAAATTCTGCATGCTTCATTCTTTGATTGGCATCAAAGTGTATATCCCATCCTGGGAAGCGAAGCAAAACGGAGCGAAGAGACTGAGTTTGAGATGTTTGAGGAGCATTTGTACATGGGGTTGATCATTATTTTGAGGAATTTTTAGAGCTGTTGTATTAGCTCATGTTCAGTCCTTCAAGGGACAGGCATCCCTTGTGATAGAAAGAATGAGACCTAGGACAAAGATTGTTGGATTTGCTCATTTCTTTATGCAAAGTAGCAAAAGTGTACAAAGATGCATTGATGATACAAGTTATAAGTCTGATTAATCATTAGGCAATTGTGTGCTTGGTGTTAGTCACGAGATACAGAGGTGGATTGATGTAGCTGTATTTTTGACAGTAAAATACACTTTCACATTAGTGGACCAAAACAGATTTATTTTGAGAGAAATTACCTACAGCTTTCATGTTTTCTCCTATCGGTAACTTTATTTCAAATCTTCTTAATATCTCTTTTAGCATTCATAAGATCTACAGTGTTTTGTGATTAACTCAAATAGTTAACTGTTTTAGTCACCTGTTTTTTTTCTTTGTTTCTGGTTACTCCAGTAAATACAGAGAAGAAACTGAGATGCAAGACACCCAAGGTAGAGTGCCCTTTGGGATATCAACAACTGTTATGGCTGTAGATTTTAGCATTTAATTGTTTATCCATTTCATCCTATCTCACTTGGTCCCTGTACATTTTTCTTCTGTTTCCTATTCTTTACTGTTTCTCATTTTTCTCTTTTGAGGTCGAGCCTAGAGCAGCGTGCATGCGTTGCTTGCGAGACTTTTAGTAATGGGCTTCAGAAAGCTCACCACAAGCTTGTGCTTCTGTTTTTCTCCCAGGCTATTGGGCTTTGCGCGCGTCTTTCTAAGAAAGACAGTACGCAATTGGGCAAAGGCGGGTGCATGTCCCGCCTTTGCTCCGCCCACGGCCTATTGCTTGCGGTTACCCGGACAGGCCACATCTGTTTTCCATTATCGTGCCAAGACAAGTGCGCGATAATTGAAAATAGATTGTTCGCTGTGGTGCGCGCACGCCCACCACTCGCGTGCTTGTTTTTTCTAGTTTTAGTGGCCATGCTCACTGGGGCTGCCCTCACACCCCGGGGACCAGATTAGCGCAGGCACAGCACCCTGACTGCAGCTCGCATTACTCACCCTAAGCCTATTAATGCACAAACGTTTGCGGGCAGATGGAAACAAATATTATCTAACGGGATTTTATGCAATTCCTTCTACCGTCTGCGACTCAGTGATATGAAAAAGGCCTTGCGTTTACGCCTGACACACTTTGCAGCTCCAGGGTTCTAGCTGCATTTTTTCCTGTCTTTTTTGTCATTCCAGCGTTTCTCTTAATAGCTATATCTCTATCACACTGTTGTTTCCCTCGTATTTCTCCCCCTATCTCACCCTGTCACATTCTTGTTTATCTCTACTTCACCTACTCTCTCTCTCTCTCATTCTCTCTCCCTTGTTATTTTCAACCCTGATCATTTAGTTCTCTGTCACTTCTCTACCCCTCCTCAACCCTTTCTTCTTGTCTCTGTTTCTTTTTCTGAACCATTTCTAATTTTTTCCATTACCTCTTCATTCTCCAGTTCTCTCTTTTATTATCTCTGATTTTCTCTTCCCTCTCACTCACTGTCAACCCCCTCCCTATCTCTCTTCTTGCTCTGATTGCCTCTCCCTTTGACCTTTAGTTTCTAGCTCGAGGGAAATCTTGAAGTTATTGGGTGGCGGAGATGCGTGATTGACATTTTACTAAAGATGGTCCAATTATACACAATTATGACTCAAAAGTAATTGTTAGATTTCTGCAGCACGTCATGCCAGGAGGGTTGCTTCCAAGCGGGAGCGCCGTGGTCGACTGTGCGTAAATCCAGATGAGTTGAATTCTTAAAGGGGCTGTGCCTCGAATATTTTGTTTACACTTTTTGACAACTCCTTGAAACTGGTCGGACTGCGGGTCCAGCACAACACACACTCTGTGTTAGGTTCCTGCAAAGTTTCGGATTAAACCGTATGAATCCTTCAGTTCATATCAGCAGAGCTGGTTTGTTTCACAGTGGCATACCCCACGGAAGAGCTTAATTTGTGCCGAGGGAGGGTCCTGGGTGTTGGCACTACTTTTTGGGAACCAGGATTTATTTTCAATCTCGGACTTTTAACCTAGAGCAAGAGAGCGAAAGGTAGAAAAGCAAAATTGAAAGATGAAGATAAGAAAAAAAGAGAGAAAGTGTGAAAGTGTGAAGGCAGGCATGAAAAAGACCCTTGAAGGGTAAGATAAAGCAAACATTTGCATAGCCAATTGGTCTCGCCTTTGGGACCTTATAAGTGTTTAGTTATCCAGCACAATATCCTTGGTGCAACAACATCAAGTGTTGCATGACTAAACACTTATAAGGTCCCAAAGGCGAGACCTGTTGGCTATGCCAGTGCTTGTTATTACTTGTTCCAGTTTTGATGAATATACCTTGGGTTGCAGGACACTGAGTTTGTTAGTGACATCTCCCCATTGATTTTTCTTCTTCGATATTCCGCAGAGGAACGTCTCATCAGATCCCCTCCCACCTGCTCTGAACGAGAATAGTTGAACTTTCTCCATAGTATAGGTTTCAGCAGATGCACAAATCGAAGTATAATCGCTTGAAGGCAATGTTGTTTTTCCTTGCCGTCAGTAGATGTGCATGTCCTATACTGGTCAGTGCACTGTAAGTTTTTAAGTGTAGTGTGCCTAGTAATCAGAATCAATCCAATTCCCATATATGCTTCCAACCATTCTGGGCAGAATGTGGTCTTTGTCTGAGTGTATATCACAATATATTCTGCAACATGACAATGTAGACACTGTGGTTGTTGGCATAGGACAGGAGTTTTTGAGGCCTCAGGCATTCCAGGACAGCATAGTTCCATAGTGTAGGAAGCTGGCTCATTATATAGTATACCACAAAAGAGGTATACTCTGCAAAGAGTCCAGGCATCTCGTATAAGTGAACAGGGGTTTCCTGTAGTATTTCCAAGATGCTCTCTTAGGGGGTAGTGTGGTCGAGCAGCCTTAGGCTTATCAGGGAGGATTGTTAGACATCTGCTGCATGCACACAGTCAATAAATGATACACACGATTCAATAAGGAGATCCACACCAATTAATAAAAATAACACATATCTTTATATAAATTTAGGCACCAGAATCATCACAATCAGTTAAGTATGTTTTTAGTTAGAAATATTCACAGTTTTCAAAAGTCGATACTTAGTGCAATACTGAAGCAATAATGTTATCCTATGGAGGAAAGGCATATACTTCATATAGGTACTTTACAGCGACTTACAGGACCAATCTTCCGGACTTAAGGTGAGTATGGGACAGAGTCCAAGGCAGCACCAACAGGTCACCTTGGGCTGCACTGGGGCTGCTGTGTGCAGAGGTGCAATACAGCATTGGGTACCCTGTTGAAATCATTAGGGATCGGTCACCAGACCGATCCCCAATGACTTCAACAGGGCACCCGATGCTGTATTGCACCTCTGCACCTGCCCGCCTCAGTGCTGCAAAAAGAGACTGCAAGCTGGGACTGGGGGACCAGTTCCGTTGTACAAACAAGGGGGCGCAGGTGTCATGATGTTTGGGGACGTGGAAACACCTTTGATCCTCTATCCTCCATCCGGGGCGGCCAGATGCAGAGGCGTCCTGAGGCATCGGGTTTCTGTCACCAGAGACATTTGTGGTAGAGAGGGCCTGCACAAAGAGGCTTAAGACGGCGTCAATATGTCCACAGTTGGCAACCTGAAGGTGGGCTTTGGATCTGGAGGGTCTTGGGACCACACTGGCACCGTTGGCGCACTTCAACTCGGGCTAGGGGGATTCTGGCAGTCCAGATTCCTAGCAGCTCTTCTGGGGTGCCTGCATGATGTAGGGTAGCAGCTTCGATACTCCTCAGGGGCTCCTGGGTTTTGGGTGAAGGCTAAAAGTCCTCCCAGACTTTTGGAGGCACAGGCAATTGTAGGACGAGCTTTGGTGCAATTTTCGAGGACAGCAGGCAGGCTGGCAGGGTTGGCACCAAGTAAGTTTCTGGTCTTCTGTTTTTGCTTTTGTGACTCTTCAGCATCTTTCTTCTTTCAGGTCGGCAGGATCTGAACTCCTGGTACCAGGGGCTTCCCTAAATACTGGATTTGAGGCCATTGGGGGAGTGTAGGTTAGTAGCCAATGGGCTACTTACCCCTGGGGTCACTACGCCCCCCTATTTGACTACTTCCAGTGGGAAGTGGGCGTAACTCTGTCCCAGAATTCCTAATTCTGCCATCAGCAAGATGGCAGACTTTTACATTTCACATTCACATCAGGTAGCCCTCCTTCGGGGTGGAACTAACCTGACGGTGAACATGCCTCTCTCACTAATAATTTTCCTGCCAGTCCAGTTGACAAATGGGCACTGGTAATTGGGGTTGGCATCACCTCTGACGGAAGCCAGATTTGCATCCCTAAAATGGTAGGCCCTTTGAAGCCCCCTGCCTTGGAATGCTAATTTATAGGTCATCCTGTTGGAAGGGTGTAAAACACCCTCTGCAAGAGCAGGCTTTGTTCCTGACCTCCTGCGAGCGTGGGCCCTCACCCCTGGGATCCTCTGTGGTGTACTCTAGTAGTTGGTAGTTTTCCAGGGGCACCTCTTAGGTGCCCACTGGTGCATGTATTATAAAACCCATTATGTGTGGGTTCATTAATACAAGCTGTTTGATACCAAATATCTTTGGTTTCAGTAAAGCCATAATGTAGCTGAGGAACTCGTTTTTACCTGTGTCCATCATATGTACTTAAACGGGCTTCCCAGGTCACTTGCACTGGCAGTAATTAAACTGGTCAACAGAGGTGCATATCTGCTCATGCAGCTATGTCTACACACGCAGTATAGTGCACCCTGCCTTAGGGCTGTAAGGCCTGTTGTAGGGGTGACTTTCATATACTGCATGCTGTATTTTCACTTTTGTCTGCACGAAGGCATGCAGCCTGCAATTGCAGTCTGCATGAGTTGGGTCGGAGGGCCCTTAGGGTGGCATAATGCATGTTGCAGCCCCTAGGGACCCTCTTTGGTACCCATGCCATAGGTACCTGGGTTGCCATTTAGTAGGGACTTACAGGAGCGCCAAAGGTATTGTCAATTGGGGGAACAATTGAACAGTTTTAGGGAAAGAGATCTTTCAATGGGAACCTGGATAGCAGGAACCCAGTGCACTTCCTGTCAAAATTGCACCAAATACCAGGCAAAAAGTGGCGATGACTATATAAACCAGCATTGGCATAGCCAATAGGTCTCGCCTTTGGGAACTTATAAGTGTTTAGCCATGCAACAGTTGATGTTGTTGCATGGATATTGTGCTGCATAACTAAATACTTATAAGGTCCCAAAAGATAAACCTATTGGCTATGCCATTGCTTTTTTGATTAGGTGAGTGGGCTAATGTGTCAGCAATAGGGGGATATATTCCTCAAGGACTACGTGAATAATGTTCCTACTTCTTTATTTAAGGGGTTTTGTATAGTGTTAGCATCCCACCTTCTGCCTTCTTCAGAGAACTCCAATCCAAGATGCTTATCTCACATAAGATCAGTAGGTAGTGACAGAGGTACAAGCCTGCAATGAAGAGGGCCAGAAGTCAAGAGATCCACAGTTCTTCTTATCCACAAACAATAGAATTCTGCTTTTGTTACTGTAAATCTTTCTAAACCAGAGCTACAGCAATCAAGAGTCCACAGAAGATCGTGGACAAATCCTGTTGGCTCTAAGGGGAGCATTCAAGAATTAAGCTTTGATTATAAAATCGCGGAGGGGACGAGAGTCGAGTTGAGCCATCAAAGGGCTATTTTGTAGAGTCAGGACCATAGTTGATGTGGGTCACTCTTCTGCCTTCTAGTTTTTGGCAGTTGAATCATGTACTGTCCACACCTATCAAAATTTGGGCTTAACTGCTCCCGACGTAAGCCTACTCAGAAGACACAGCACGCAGGGGTCGCTGCCAGACTCATGTTGAAGCACATTGAAAGACATGGAAATGAGGAGAATGTGAGCTTCTTCGTGATAGAGACTACTAGCCGCAGAGTCCTTAACTTAGAATATTCCCCAGGCGTGAGACTGGACACAGAAAACGTTCTTGCCCAGCATCCCTGCGCGCCGGGGGAAGGGGGGCAGGGGGGGGGCAGCAGTGCCACATAAGCCCCACCCCGGCGCGCTGACATAAGTTTTCTTCTTTTCTACGTGCAACACGGACCCGGATAGTGTTACTGGCTGATTTAGGCCTTTCCCTTTTCGCTCTTCCACGGGTTTTCTGGGTACAGTGTGTGAATGACTTCAGGTTTTAAAGCGTGCTCGTCTTGCGCACGCCAGATGTCGCCGACAGATCCCCATACCATCTGCATGTGGTGTTTGGGGAACACCACAACTGCACGGACTGTGAGGCGTGTCAGCAGTTGAAGCCGAAGTCCCGGCGGAAACGCCAGATGAAGCTCCTCTCAGCTCGCATGTCAAGGTCGGCGTTGTTGCCGCAGCCGTCTCCTGCGGACGGCTTCAAGAACCACCGCTTCCGCCTCAGACATCGTCTTTCTCCCGCGCCGCAGAAGCGTCGCTCACCTATTTTATTTATTTTATTTATTTATAAAGTGATAAGTGTTGCAGTTTGTCCTATGCAGGCCTCGTTGGCTCCTCCTGGGATGTCTCCGGATCCCTAGCCGTGTGCGGGGCCCTCCGCAGCGTCGCCGGCGGATCCGGCCCTGGCGTCGACGGGTACGGCTCCAGGTTCGGAGGATGTGGTGTCTTCGGGGTGCGGCCCTTCGGGGTTCCCTCCTTCGGACCACGGCGCCTCTGATTCCCGCAAACCTCCGCGGGGGTCCCTGTGGTTTTGCGGGAGGTTGCCAGGGCTCGGGCATGTCCCCGAGTTCTTCTTGGTCTTCTGGACAGGCGGCGGCCTTGGGGGCTGGCTAGGGGTTGGGTGTGTCTTCAGGCCCACGTCGTTCCTCCACGCAGGCGGCTGCCTTGTCGGATGTCGAGTTGGCCCCTTTTCGTCACCGCACCTTGGCCGCCCGGCTCCGGCCCGCCCTCGGTCTCCTGCGCCGAGCGGTGTGGCGGAGGTCGTTCCGGTGTCTCCTTCGGCGCCGGTCGACGTTGACCGACTCCGGTTGTGGACTCTACGGCTCCGGGACGGCGCTGGGTCGTTGATTCCTCTTCAGATGCCTCTTCGTCGCCAGAGGTCGGCGGTTGATGGTGTCATCCTCTCCAAGATGGGTCGCAGAGTTGTGGCTTTTTCCCCGGCGTTGTCTAAGGACGGTTCTTCGTTGTCGCCACGGCCGCAGTCTTCGCCGGAGGTGCCTCAGGTTCCTCATTCTTCACCCCACCCCTCCTTCCCCCTTTCTGGACTTGGCCTTATCTTCCTCCGGTTGGCCTGGGGGACTGCCGCCTTAGTCTGCAGCCGTTGCCCACAGAGGAACTGCTTTCCCCACCGCGGGGCCCTACGGAGGCAGGTGCGGCCTTCGCTCGCGCTGTCTCCACGGCTGCGGGGATTTTGCGCATGGGAGATCCAGCGGCCCACTTTCCCACGGATCATCTTCTGGAGGTCCTCCATCAGGGCTCTGGTGGTCGGGAGCTGCTTTTGCCCTTCGAGGCTTTGCTCCACAATTCCCTTATGGGGGCTTGGGGTCGTCCCGCCACGGGTGATCCAGTGCCGCAGCACCTTCTGCACCGCCACCGTCCTGCGCCTCATGATCCTATCCGTCTTTCTCTTCACCCTTCTACCAGGGGCACTCTTTTGCAGATGGTTTTTCCCTCTCCGTCATCGGTGTTGTCCCCTCTGTCGTGGGAGGCGCACTGGTTGGATTCCTGGGGCGGAATGTCTTTGCCTCCCCCAGTGGTGCCTTGAGGGCCCTCAACACTCTTTGTGTCCTGGCAAGGGCCACTTCTTGCTTGTGGGATTCGGATGAGTCCCTTCTGTCTACCGCTTCTAGTGAGGGTGCCCGGGTTGATCTCCGGCACCATGTAATGGATGGCCGGGAGCTGGCGGCCTTCATTTTTCACTCGGCTCTGGACGTGTCAGAGGTGCTTGGTCGTACCATGGCCTCTTCAGTACGCCTTCGTCGCCATGCATGGCTCCGGGATAGTGTGTTCCCAGAGAATGTTCGGGAATGGTTAGTGGACCTTCCCTTTGATGGCACCCTTTTGTTCCATGCCCCTGCGGACTCTGCCATTCAGAGGTTTCTGGAAGGGGCTCCGCCCTCCTCCTCCTCCTCCCCCTCAGTGACTGGGGAGCCGTTCTAATTCTTCCTTTGTGTCCCGGGGCTTGGTTGTGAGTAACCCCGGTGGTGGGTGTTCGTGTGATTGTTGTACCTTCCGGTCCCTTGTTGGGCTTTGGTGCCTTTGGCTGCTGGTCCAGCCCTTTTTTGATTGTGGTTTTAGCTGTTGGTCAGCTGTGTTGGCCTGAGATTAGGCCTTCAGTGTATTCTGTCTGGCTCATTGGCAAGCCGTTTGCGGTTTCTCCGAGAGTCTTTTTGGCTGATGCGGATACTTTTCATAAGAGGGTTTCCATGTTCTTGGCATGTAACTTGCCCTATGTGGGGCAGTGGTAGCTATTAAATAGCTCTCTCCTATGCTAGGGAGGTGTGGTTGCCCTTCGGGCCTCTGCTCTCCGTGGCGTCATGGTATGTCGCATATGCGAATATCTTCTTCTTCTTCTCCTTCGTCCATTGGCATTTTTGGCGATGTGGCAGTCCCTGTCTTGTCTGCTGCCTGAGGCCGGGGACCCACTCCTTAGTGGATTGGTTCCGTCTGGGGCAGTCCCCCTTTGGGGTCCTTCGGGATAGTTCACTAGCTTTGCCCATGTTCTGAGCCTGACGTGGTCCGGGTCTTAGTTTGTGACTTTGTCAGCAGCTGGCTGCCCCCGCCTGCTCTTCTGTTCTGTGACCGGCGGTCTTGGCTTGGGCCCTGGCACTCTTGTTTTTGTCCCAAGGGGCCATTGTGAGGGCTCGTTCTTATTCTTGGCTGCCCTTTTCACTGGGTTGTTTCCTGGTGGAGGGCTTTGCTGTACTTCGTCTTCTTCTTTTCCGCCTGCCTTCTTGCTGAGGCGTTGGTCAGTCTTGACTTCGTACTATGAAGGGCTCGGCTGCCCTTTTCACTGGGTTATCTCCCGTTGGAGGGCTTTGCGGTATTCTACCTCTTCTCCTTTAAGGATGTAGGTGGTTCTTCTCCCTCTGCGTTGTCTGTACCTTGGGGCTTCCGGTGGAGGTCCCTGGTACGTGGATGGGCTTGCGGTGGTCTGGCCTGCTTCGTTTGACCCTTGCTTCTTCCGCTGGTGGAGACTTGGTTGCCTCTTGTTGTTATGGCGCATCCCCTATGAGGCTGGTGTTCCTCCTCAATGCTGAGGTCTTCTTCGGCTCTGGTCCTGTGACTCACCCCCTGTTGCGGTGGACGGGGCGATTCCCTATCCCCGTGACTGGTCCCCTGTTGAGGGTCTTGTGCTTTCTGGCGTGGGAGAGGTCCTCTCGCAGACCCTCCTCCCCTTTGGGTATGGCTAGGGTATCGATTCTACGTTAAGGAATCTGCGGCTAGTAGTCTCTATCAGATGTACGAGTTACTTATCTTCGGTAACGATGTATCTGGTAGAGACTATTCTAGCCGCAGATTCCTTCACGGCCCACCCTTCCTCCCCGCTCAGCGAGGACCCTCGACTTGGGTTTTCTACACTCACATCCTTTTGGGCGTCTTGTCTTCTATGGGTGTCCTCTTCCTTTCTTCCGGGTCAGGCATTCTTCCGGCTGGTTCCCTCCAGCGTGAGGACCTTCTTTAGTTCTTTCTCTCTGTTGCTAGAGTTCTGATCCCCTTCTGGTCTTCTTCGACAGGGGTTCTTTTACCTGGCCTTGACCTCCTCCTCCCTTCTGGAGGTATGACAATCCTTCGCAGTATAGTCTGGGATGGATTACTGTTGCTCCTTTGTTTCGGGCTTGTGGCCCTTCCCCTAGGGGTTGTAGCTGCAGCCTCTCTCTCTGTCTTTCTTTCATGGCACTTCTTCTACTTGTGCATCCAGGATGGCTCTTGCCTTGGCTTGTAGGGTGGTTCCACGGAACGGTGCTTTATGCTTTTCTTGCTGTGGCTTCGCTGCTCTGGCCTTCTAGTGCTTCCTGCCTCTTGGTGCTTTCGCCTTGGTTGCACAGGCTGTTCCTCAGAGTGGTGCCCTGCTCTTTTTCTACTCTGGTCTGCCTTCTGGTGCCTTCGTGCCACCTGGCGGTATTTCTCACCTTTTGTTTTTCTTTCTCTATTTTGTCTTCTAGCTTTTCGCACACTGTTCCCATGCTCTACTCAGTTTTGTTGTGATGGCACCGCGTTGTGGCGTGGAAAAGTTCTCAGAAGCAAACTGATGTCAGCACGCAGTGGTGGGGCTTATGTGGCCTCGCTGACGTCACGCCAGCGGAAGGACGTCAGGCGGAGTCGCGTGGCGCTGCCCTCCCGGCACGCAGGGATGCTGGGCAAGAAAGTTTTCCAGATCCAGTCTCACGCCTAGGGAATATTCTACATTAAGGAATCTGCGGCTAGAATTGTCTCTACCAGATACATTGTTACCGAAGGTAAGTAACTCGTACTTTTAGTTCGATAAAGTGCCCTTGTGATTTATCCTCCCGAAATCAGTCTCAGAAAATCTAGCCGCACTCTGTACTTCTGAATATGTCTACATTCATGGAATTTAAATTGAGCATAATACAAATGTACTTATGCAGTCACCCAGTTATTATTCCTTGCTATCACTTACTCATCTACGGATTTGATCACTCATCCACTTGTGCACTCGCTTATTCATCCATGCACCCAGCCACCCATTCATTCATACATGCAATCATTCATTCAGTGTTCTCCTCATTTACACACTCTTGAATTTGATTAAGACACTACACACAAAAACTCATCAATCAATGAAAAGACTACTTCCAAAAGAAGTCAGATTTGTTGGCTTTCCTAGTGCTTGTTAATCAAGATCCATGCCGGAAATTAAACACAACCAGAGACAGAGGTGCCATGCAGGGTGCAATTTTCACATAAATGCACATTTTATTGAATAATCAGGCATTATCGTATCTAATTAAATATATTTTTGTAAAAAAAAATATTATAATAATTACATTCCATCCTTCTGTATTCTCTCATTTTCTTTGTTCTCTAAATGCTCCCTTTCTTAAATCTCACTTATACTGTGCTCCCAACTTTCTCATTCTTTACTTTCCTTACTTCCTTCTTCCCTCATCTTTCTTCCTTACATCCTCCCTCACCCAGCCCCTCCCCTTTTCTCGGCGCCATCTCTACATCCATTTCCCACTTTAGGCTTTCTTCATCCTTATCTTCCACTTTCATTATCTTCCTTCCTGCTTCTTTGCATTACTCACTCTCCCCTCTCCTCTTGCCTGTTCTTTATTCCCTACATCCTTCTCAGCCACGAGAAACTCAGCATCCATCTCTCGCTTTTATCTTCCTTCCTTCCATCAAGTCCCTCCCTCGCTCCCTCCCTCCCTATCTCTCTCTCCCTCCCTCCCTCCCTCCCTCAGCTCTCGATGAACAGTTTAATGCAACCCTTGTAGGTGTCCACTGAGCTCTTTTACGTGCTCCTCCCTGGTACCGACCCCTGGCACTCTCCGATGCCTTCACCCCTTCGCTGCCAGCCTAAGCTGTTCCCCTGCCATCGCCAGCGCCTGCCTCTCACTGCGAGGTGCTCTCCCAAGCCCTCCAGCGCCATTAGAATTCACGTGGAGCGGCTAAAAATGCATGTCTTAACAGCTGCTAATGCTTTTTTTTACACAGAGCGCTTGAGAATATGCAAATAGGAGGCTGGCGCAGCTGATATGTCACAGTGCCCCATTCTCTTCCCGAGGGCAGAGAGGAAGTCGTCCTCTCGAGCTATCCCCGATGTATAATCCTGACTGCTGCTCCCTATTTTAATTACTCTACTTAAGTGCTCCAATAATAAACATTGACTTGTTTTAACATAGCGGTTCGTTCTACACTTCCGTCGTGTCGCAGCGCTGTATGTAACTGGTGTCTGTATCATCGAATGTAATAACCCTGGAAAGATGAGCCTGCAAGGGCCGGGATTAACCCAATGCCCTGCCGATGACCGCCTGTTTATGGCTCACTGAGCTATACCTTTGTCAAATACTAAGCAAATGTGTCAGTCACCCATTTAAATAAAAATTAAGGATGCAAAGAGAATCTGTTCATTTTTTTAAATATCCTTTATATTTTGAACTCACCAAGCTGGTATAAAAAAGGCACATGGAAAGAGAGGGACTTGTAATACATTTAACAAGCATCGATCTCTTGTTTTTGCTGAGCCCCAGTTTGTCGAGCGCAAAGAAAAGTTCCCAGAGTGTCACGCCGCCAGTAAAGCACCTTCTGTCCGTTCGCGTGCACATCTGGAATCCGTATTGATTCCAAAAGGCCCTCGCTTGGGAAGGGCAGCGCATGCGCGCTGCTAACGCCAGGCGAGACCTAGAAAAGGGGCACTTTCCTACACAAAGCACTTAGCCGGAGTGTTCCTGGCAATTCAGTGGGTCCCAGTGTTACCCCATTGTCACCATAATGCTCAACCTTGACAGGATGCCCAAATACTCATAAAGGTTGTCTTTCATAAACTACTACTCTAAACGCTCCTGCCCCAGTCGATCCTCCACACTCAAAACCATAGCCATCAGTGGAAACCCCAACCCCGTAAAGGATAAGTAAACAAAAAAATCAAAAAGAAAATAAATACCAGACACTGGTCATAAAACAATTTTAGACTCTCTCAGACCCCTTCGCTATAGCAAGGGGCACCAGACAGGGCTGCCCCTTGTTCCCTCTTCTGTTCGCCTTGGCAAGTGAACCTTTGGCATAATGGGCCAAGAGAGACGCTTCAGTTGGAAAGGACAGCAAAAAGACAGCATATCCATGCATGTAGATGACGTCCTCCTCTGCTTCTACTGCATCTAGAAACAAAAGTACATATTTTTCTGCAAGCTCAATGAAAACCCTGCATTTAGGAGTGAAGTGGGAATAGTCTTATTAATTCCAGTGCTGAGAAGGAACTGCCTGGGATTTAATATCCACTTGCATATTACATATACATTGGCCACCAAAGCAGTCCATTACTGTCATGATTTTTTGCTGGAACCGTTCCCTTGCACTTGGACTTATACCCTAGAGCACGGTAATAAGGACACAAGCGACTCCGAAATTGCAAGCTTCATGCAGAGAGTGACTACTGTCCTCTTGCTGGCAAGTACCATGTTTGGGAATGGCAGCAGTTCTTGATTGTGCTGGTGTTTACTAGTTCTTGGCACTTTCCAAACATGGATACTTATTTATGAGAACCCACTGCATTGTGGTTACTGTCTGTCTAATGTTGAATAGAGTCCATCAGGTACATATTTAGCTAGTCATTGTACTTAAAAGAATATAACAAGCACTTCCAGGCCACTCCTACAGTTTGATATGACACGGAGTAGCCCAAAGTATCACACTTGCATGAGCATGATGATTAGTAGGTAATTCAACCACTGGCATTCTCCAACATTGGATCTTTTATATAGTCACATGCTTGAACATTCCCCGATGTCACCTGTTTTGCACTGACTTCGTGGAGGTGCATGGAGGAGCGCATTTCATGGAATCTTTCCCTGAAGAGGGGGTATCTTCTTTAGAAGGAAGAAGAATTTCCTTAGCAATCCGATATAATGCTAACATCCTTCTTCTGTCCTTAAGAGTCTTAGTTGAAAAACACCTACAAATGCCACATTTAGATGCCTTATTATTTGGATGACGTTAATAAATACGCTGAAAATGAGAATCATCAATGTAAATCTTCTTAAACACACAGGATGAACAAGCTTTGAAAAGAGATGTTTTCTCTTTTTCTGACCTGTTGACAGTTGGCTGTCATGTAAAAAGATCTCCCTGGACCCTAATTTGATAGTTTCCCCAAAAACAACTCACAGTACTTCGGTGCTGAAGATGGAGCTGATTTAAATCCAAGGCAGATCAAGGAGGTAACAGATATAAGGTTCTCTGAAAAGTCAGAGTAGAGCTGTGTCAACAGACTCCCTCACACGCGATGTCCAATAGAAATCTGAGCTATGGTGGCCTCTAGGGGATTATGAGCGCTTAAGCTTTCAACTCAATGACTGAAGTTTGGGTGCTTTTAATGAGGTGGATACTAAATGTGCTATGTTGTTTCAGGCCTATTACTGTTTTACACTGTATACTGCTATTTTAATGTACTGGATATTCCCTGCCTGACGATAAGGAATGATTCAAGCATATGAATATCTAAAGTATCTCAATTTTGGAAAAGTGCAATTACAGGTAAGTAACTGGTTTCTTAAGCAGCACTGCCAGGTATTGTAGGTAGTCCCAGCAACAGTGAACTCCAGAGAAATACCTTGAGCCATGGCACTTATTATTTTATTTGTTATAAATTATGCACTGATTGGAAGTGGTGGCACCATGGATTTATAGTGCAAAAACAGGCCTTATTTATCCTTCTTCTCATGCGGGTAAAGGTATACTTGTCCTATTTATGCAGTGGCCATGCAGGATACTAATTGAAGACCTCAACACATTTCTAACAGGAGCTGATTGGACAGTCTTGTGACTAAATACTGAGCAGGTGTCCCGATTGGAGTGCCAGGATTTCTCATGGACTAAAGAGAAATTGCACCCTTGCGTGGTTGGGAAGATTGCTCTCTTCTCTGATTCTGACCCTGCCAAGGTGAGAACAGAACCTGGATTCAGCTTCCTGTGCGAGAGCTACTGTCTGCCTTGAGGGAAGGAGATCTAGCCTGCTGTGGATAAGGGACACTAGAGTGTGTGCCCCTGCAGAGGAGAGCACGACCTAGTAGATGATTCATTAGCCAAACTGCTTATGTGCTTTGGGTGAGCTCAATGAGACTGCATTGTCCTAGAAACATTCAAGAGCTGTATGGTACTGACAAGTACCATTTACACCATATGAGGACTAGGGTAAGGATCAGCACCTACAATGGACCTTTGTAAGACCCCTCTATCCCTGACCCCTCTGCCCTGTTACTTTTTAATTTATTTGTTATTTTATATAGCATGAACCTTACAAAAATTGGCTTCAGAGAGCTTTACTTGCCCAGAAAGGGAAGTAGCTTTTTTGTGCCTGACCGCCACTCCTGCTTGTGTTCACAGCCATATTTAAAAGAACAATATGCTTGTGTGTGCACTAGACACTGCCCACAATCCAGTCTCTGCCTGGATTGTGGGCAGAGACTGCAGATAACTCTGTGTTGGCAGGCATCGTAAAAGGGTGTTTGTGGCATATGTAGCTGTAGATACACATCTGTGTATACTACTGTCATCTAGTGTTGGGCTTGGATGTGTGCAAGTTGTATTTCTTCTAAGAAGTACAACGAGCCACGAGATATGGTAACTCCACCTATCACTGGTAATGCACATGAGGGTCAGCTACATTGTTCGATTTTTTTTTCTCCTCCATCAGGTTCAGATGTGTGTGTAGTGTCTGCGCTGGGCCCGTTCGAATCCTCCACCTGTCAGTGCTTACAGTTGTTGCTCCTAATCTTCGGTTCAGTGTGTTACGCATCCTTTATTAGACTTCACAAACTAAAACGTACTAGGCCCTACATGGAGCCTCAACCCCCTGGGTCTCCATTGGCTCCTCGATGCTCAACACTGTCACATCCATAATGGAAAGAGCTCCATTCCAGCATTGCCCGAAGAGTCATACCAAATAACCTCCAAATGTTGTGTAACCCCTGTCTGTTCATGGACCATCAGGAGGTCTCCTGCTCAGCGTGCCTCGCTGTTATGAATAAAAAGACCATCCAATACCATCATGCTCGACGCATCATCTCAACTTCAATGGTGCAACAACAGGCAGGCGGATAATATTATGGACCTTTTCGGGGACCAAGAAATCGAAGGCAACATTCAGCCTAGGCTTTACCATCAATGCCACAGATTCTCTTCTCCAGCGCCTAAAGGTCTTGCCCTTCCTAGGAGCTATACTACACTCTATCACGGGTAAAACATACCCCAGCCCTGCTAGGGTTCGAGCTTTCCAAGTGCTGCTCCCTCTTTTGCAGGCAGATCATCAGAAAACTGTCAGTAAGGTCATGCGCCTCCTCTGTATGATGGCCTCCTACATTGCTATAGTCTCACAGATTTCAAATACAATACATTCAGTTATTGCACCATACTTTGACATTTGTATATATTGCAATTTCCTTTCTCCAACAGTTATACATTTTAAATGCATTCAGGGATACTCATCTAATTTTACAGAACAATTTGTGCAAACAATAGTGAAAAGCCATTAAAAACATATCAATACGATAAAGCATACCATTGCATTAATTCTTTTGTAGATTCTACAGTAGTTACACCAGTCAATATTATAAAACGTCTGCCTGCCTGTGCTAAGGTTATTCACACTTCATTATTTTGTAAAGCACACAAACAGACTCGCTACGGGGAATTAGATATTCTTTAGATTCTCCCTAGGGGTGTGTTTTATGTTGTTGCACCCTCACAAGAGTCCCACTTAATAAGGGACGCGGTTCCAATTCCCTTTAGGGCAGGGATTATCGTCAGGGCTGTACCACGGTGTAATCTGGTATTCTTAAACTTAGCTCACTTTTGTGGAACACATTCTTTTTGTTGCTCACGTGAACTCAATATTTTCATCTGGGTTTCACTCCATATTTCCGGTGGATTTTTCCTTTTCGTTTTAGACAAAGGCTTGCAATCCGCCTTGAAAGTGGCCTTTTCTTTTGTCCACTGTGTCAATTTTAAGTTCTCAAGGCGTGCATTTTCATTGGGGCCATTAGTCGAATGAGCGTTGAACCAATGTTACTGAAAACAAATTCTGTGTTATTTTGGCACATCTCTGTCTGCCATCTGCTGCCCTTGCACCGTCTGCTGCTCTGCGAGGTTGTAGTGGTTCATCCTCTTCATCAGACTCAGAATCTTAATCTGTACGGAGGTATCACGCACACCACGTACTTCAATCCGATGGCGTTCCGATTTCTTTCAAGAGCTCGAGTAAATTACTCCGTTTCCTTCGCCCAGCATAAATGTACATGATGGCCTCCTACATTGCTATAGTCTCACATGCCTGGTTACACATGACCCCGTTGCAGGAGTGCCTAATAGCACAGTGATCATAAGCGGAAGGTCATTGGGAGGATCTAGTGTTGATCTGGGACCGCACTCTTGGCTCTCTGCAGTGGTCGAGGGCCAACAACATGTTGCAAGGCATGCCTTTTTTGGTTTTAGTGCCGCATATGACAATCACAACAGATGCCTCCCTCACTGGTAGGGGTCAAACTTACTGGAGCTGACTTTTCAAGTGATGTGGACACCTCAAAGGGGTTTCCACATCAACCACATGGAGTTGCTAGTTATCCAGCTATCCCTCAAGGCGTTCCTCCCTTGCATCCAACACAAAGTAGCACTCGTTCACACATACAATGCAACTGCCTTTTTCTACCTTCAGAAACAGGATGGAACACATGCTGCAGTTGTCTGCTTTAGCCCAGGGCATTTGGCAGTTGGCGGTCAATCACAGAATTCACCTACTGATAGATTACATACCAGGAGTGGTCAACGACTTTGCAGACCTCCTCAGCAGGATACAACAACAAGCCCAGGAGTAGGAACTTCACCTCCAAAACCTGCTCCCATATTTCTGCTGTCGAGGTTTTCCAACATAGACCCCTTTGCCACCGCTGAAATCGCTAAATGCCCAAGCTTCACCTCAAGGTTCCCAAACCCACAATTCATGGGCAATGCACTATGGATGAACTGGTTGGGATAAATACCTATGCTTTTTCCGCGATTCCACCTCTTCCATTAGTAGTTCTAAGGCTTAGGCAAACATCCATAAGTCAGGTCCCAGCAGCCCTGTTTCACCACTCTCCTGTGGTACTCCATGAGTAAGCTACCCAAACAACCGGATCTTCTCTCACAGAATCAGAACCCACTCAGGCATCCCAAAGTCAAACAGCTCAATCTTGGATTTGTTTCCTAAAGTCCTAGACTATGGGTACCTTAATCTGCTTTCAGAGTGTATGTCCATTCCTAAAGAGGCATGCAGGCCTACAGACAGAGCCTGTTGCAGCCAAATGGAAAAGGTTAGTGCACTACTGTCTTTCTGGACAAATTGGCCCTTTCAAAGCAGCAATGCAGAACATTGTTGGTTTTCTGCTTCACTTGTAGAAAGCAGGTCTTGTCTACACTTCCATCAGGATTCACTTAGGTGCTGTTACCACTCTTGTCCTTTACAGTTTCTTTGCTGGAAGGTTGCTCTCCTGGTAGCTATCACCTTCCTCATGTGTGTGAGTGATCCTCGGGCTTTTACCCTGGAAGAACCTTTTTTTCCAAGCTCACAATAGGGTTCTCCTCAGGACAAAACCTAAATTCATCCCCAAGGTAGGCTCTAGTTTCCACCTTAATCAAACCATAGAACTCCGAATGTTCTTCCCACATCCAAAGTCAGCAGCAGAACAAGCTCTTCACACATTAGATGTCAAAAGAGCCCTTATGTATTACATCAATAGTACAAAACCCTTCCGTGAGATACAGCAGCCCCTTGTCTTTTTTTCCAAACCAAAAAAAGGGACATGCTGTCTCTAAGGCAGGTATAGCACACTGGTTGGTCAAATGCCCACAGACGTGTTATGCCAAAGTCAAAAGACCTTTGCCTGTACTTCCCAGACCCCACTCAACCCATAAAAATTGCTTCTATTACTTTATTAGGTAATATTCCTATAGCTGACATCTGCAAAGAAGCTAACTGATCTACCCCCCCCCCCCTGTTAACTAAACATTACTATGTGGATATCTTAGCTCGCCAAACAAGCTAGTGTTGGCCAGGATTTACTATGCACACTTTTCCAATCTTCTGCAATATCCTTGGGCTAGTCAGTGCTTTAGGAAGGACTGCTTTACAGTCTGCACACAGCATGTGGATCTGCAGCTCAACATATCTCAAATGGAAAATGTTACTTACCCTGTAAGCATCTGGTAGTGCCGTAGATTCACATGCGCCCACCCTCCTCCCCAGAAGCCTCTTTGACGTTGCAGAAACCTTTTTCTTTCACCTTCCCTCGCATAGTCATATTGCATGTATCTCCATGCTACATATGCATCCGCACCCATCATGCAGGAAAAACAATCAAGCAATGAAGCTGATGCCCATGGTCATTACCAGCGATACGTGAATTCACCATAGCTAATGACTCAAAAGACTTATTCAACGATGTCCGAGCCCAAAACTAGATAGCAGGAGTATGCATAGCATGTGAATCTACAGCGCTGCATGCCACAAACAGATTCTTACAGGGTAATATTTTCCCTTATATTACAATTACAGCATCATATACACCTGCAGAGGAAAGCCTGAAAGCAGATCTTTATGTGGTACTGCAACTCTGTTACAAATGTTATCGGAAGGTGCTGCACACTGTGTACCCCTGTCAAAATGGCAATTTTGCATTGTTAATATGGTCACAAACATTTCGTAAACAGATCTCTAGTTCAGGGGCGGCTAGTGAAATCTATTTTTAATTGTGTACATTTGTAATCTTGTATGTAGTATTCAGCTGCATGTGAATAAAAAATGTTTTTCTTTTTCAAAGTAAAGGCACTGGCTGAATTTGTAGACCTATTGAGTGTTATTGCGTTCTCTGTTGAGTTCAGAGTTTCTAGCGGACATTACTTCACTAAGGGAAGCCTTGGGCTGATTTTTTGTGCTGTTCTGACAGTAAAGTAGAGGGGTGTCCTTGGTGCTCACTTTGGATACAGTAGTTAGGTGGCTCCAGCACACAAGAGGTAAAAGACTCAGACTATCACAATTCAAGCCTGTGCAGCCCCTATATGCCCAGTTACTATTCTACAACGATATGAAATTATAGTGATAAGTGACAGAGCTGTTGCAGCCTGATGTTCGCAACCAATCAGGGTGGCTTTAACAGATCCCATTATCTTGGAAAATGTGTGAGACTTGGTATGAGTGGACACGGGACCGATATTGGCTGGGTGACCCTGAGCTCTCTCCCGCAAAAGCTTTTGTGTTTTTTTTTTTTTTCTTCGAAAACCTTTATTATCACTTCACATAAATACTAGCATGGGCCTACAACCATCCCGGCCGGCCGCTAGTCAATGCGGAAGTTCAGCAAAGCAATATAGAAAGATACAGCAGCCCGTAATTCGGGATCAGGTAAGTATCCAGGATATAACTCGTATTTGAGCGTACAGCTTGATAATCAGGATTCAAGAAGGTTCATTTTACAGTGAAGAAAAATAAAACAGAAAAAATATCAGAATAATTGCCATACGGTCATACATGGTCCTACAATAGCAACACGAAACAGAAATCCGCGAAGAGTGCGAATACACTTAAAGACATGGGGGCAAGGCATACGAGTCAGGATAAATGTAAACAACACATACATGTCATGTCGAACAGCACCCCAGCCCTTAAAAACAAAACAGACTGTAGGAAACATGAAAGACGACGATACCGAGAAAAAGAAAAGACAAAGGGCCATAGGGACAAAGGAAGAACAAATAAACAACCCCCTCCCCCTACCCCCCACCCTGCACCCCTGCTGAAGGCTACGGCCTACCCCCCCCCCCCCCCCAGCAGCGTGCCTATCGCCCTAAATGAGAGACCCGAAATATAGAATAATAGAAAAGAAAAAAGAAGGAAAAAATATGGAGAAGGGCCATCGATCAAACTACCCGGCCCCCCCCTCACCCATCGCGCACAATAAAACATCGGAAAAGCAAGGTCAGAATAGCCACAGTAAGCAATAATTATCAATTCAATCAATAACATCCCCGTTGAGCGTCCCACTAATCACCGTCAGCCAACAACGTGTTCCACTATGTCCTAGACGGTCTCACCCCACGCCTTCCCTATCAATAGTACCCACATACGGCCACCCATCAGTCGGCATACAAAGCAGTGTGGTGGGTCCAACCGATCCGGGCGGACCGGGCAGCGCCAATACTCCATGGGACTGTAGCCCCCAAAACCCAGCCGAAGACGTATGGCAAAAATCCGTCTGTGTCAGTATCGATACCGGAAACATCCCCCAGTCCGAACACAGTTTCACCAGCCAGGAAGAGAAGGTCACACAATCCGGTACTCGTTGAAACGCCGCCGGGGCAGCCCAAACCATGAATCGATGTTGTTTCTTCAGCCGCCGTACAGATAAGGGCCCCGACGAGTCACTCACATATACAACTGAGCAGTCCAAAGCGGTATCACATACCGGGTCTATCGGCGTCTCCACGAACGTAGGCGCAGCTGGAACATTCATCACTGACGCAGAGGCGAGCACAACGGTGCTTGCTTGTGGTTCAACCATGCCCATGTGGATCGGCGGGACAACAATGGCGGCCATCCTCCTTCCCAGATCCCGGGCGTCCCGGATCAGGGTCATATGCAGAGTTGTTAACGCAGCCAATATATCTCTGGACGTGGGCTCTTTCTCGTGTCGCCAGACCCCAGGACTCTCTCGCACAACGGCCTCTCTGTCCTGATGAGGTGTGTGTACGAGGGCGCTATCTGCCATCTTAGCTGATCCGGCCTCGTCCTTCTCCCCCTCACCTCGGGACCGGGCCTCACACCAGGGAGGAACAGGATTCACAACGGGGATCTCAAAAGTCAAGGCAGGTTTTTCAGCGGAGAGTCACCAAAAGGCTAAAAACTCCGCCTCTCCCTGGGGCCCGCACGCTGACTCCGGGAAAAGTCGGTGATGTGCCCGGATACAACACCGGAATGGGGGGCCAAGTATCATGCACTCCCCTCGACCCAGCTGTATCGCACTCCCCACATGGTTCTCCGCTAGTTGGGCTGGGTCGGCACTGTCACCATCGGCCACCAGGTCTTCAGTTCCCTCCGGCCGACTCCTCACCATCACCAGAGGCCGCTGTTGTTGCAGTCGCGGCCGGCCACTCTCCGCACTCGAGACCCCGGTCCCAGCTGCGTGAAGGCCGCAAAACATTCGGGGACATTTCAACGGGTCTGCAGCAAGCAGAAGCCTCAGGAGCAAACGGTAAGTGAAAGTTATCCTTCGCCTACATAAATATGCCGTTACAGCTCAGGATAAGTGCCAGGATGTATGCGCGGGGTGAGAAGGCTCACGGAGCCGAGCGTTTACGCCGCCATCTCGGTCGCCATCTTCTTGCAGCCCCCAGCTTTTGTGTTCTTATTGGTGAACACATCCAGGGGAATCTCAGGAGTGGCCTCTGTGGGTTGCGGGACACGAAGATGGCGCAGAAATAGCGGACTATTCCTCTGTTTTGTGAGAGAGAGGCTGACATGCTTGCTCTGGACCCCAAGAGCCCCCGAGAAGCTGCAAGTGTAGTTGGAAGACAGTGCAGCTCCCTATGGTGTGCGGTGAAAGGCAAGTGTGAGAAGTGCAGTGGAACTGTCCCAGACTCTCAGTTTTTTACCCTGAGTTCTTTTCACATTCAGGGCCATGCATCTGCTCATTCTGCCTCTTCTGGGGCTCTTGGACCACCCCCGCTCCCATAATTGTATGACTGCTAATTAGGCCTCTCCTGTGACTCTTCTCTCCATTCACCCACCTCTGCCAGGGGGTCTGCCTCGACCATCTCTCCAATCAATGCACTTTAAGCCCACCATCGACCCCTCCCCCAATACCATGTCTACTATCCACTTTGAGGAGTGTGTTGTTATTTGTGTTCTCCTTCTTGAGTGATCCCTTTTGCCAATTATAGAATACTTTAATTTCACTAGGCGATTGTCTTACTCAGCTGCTGAATGTTGCAAATGAAGAAAAACTCAACGATTTAAAGAACACTGCATACAGCTGTCTCAATTTAAGAGGATCGAGTCCTTCAGTGCATCGAAACACAACTGCATGGCAGGATGGGAAAAGTTGTAAGGTGAGTTGAAGAAAGCATTGTTCACACCATAAAAGGTATATTGACTACAGAAGTCCTGTATTAATGAAATCACTGCCAAAATTCCAATTAGCGATTTCCACTTAGCAATGTATCAAATGGGTCGATTATTTGAGAAATATATTCATTGGCATAGGCAAATACAAAAAGAAGTTTTCTATTTTCAGATTGTGTCCAACGTCTTTTTAATCATTTTGTGGTGGTAGTGCGTAGCCGTACCACTGAAGTACTATAGACAGAGCTCTGTCTTCTTCCCACTGGGGCGCATTGCTTTGGGGGCACTGCAGTGTAAGTTAGCTGTTGGTCCAAAAATACACCAAAACACACACAATTGATGGACGGAATGCAGAACAAATCAAAACATTCACCCCCCCTCTTCAGCCAGGATAGCTTGAATCCAGTGAGCCTGGGACCCACGTCTGGGCATACCTGGCGCACTTAGGGCGAGGAAGCAAAAGACACACAATTGATGGACAGAATGCAGAACAAACCAAAACATTCACCCCCAGTCAAAAGATCTGGGTTAAATCCATCATTCTTTTGCTCACCATGCCACCCCAGTTTAGACCTGGCCATATGCAAATCAGTCTTGATCCTGTGCCTCATGGGAACAGTCCAGCCCGAACTGCTAAGCCAGGTCCTCCCTGGACCGGAAACAAGCAACCTAGGACCGGTTTCCACCAGGATAGCTTGAATCCATTGGCACAGTGAGCTCGGGACCCACGTCTGGGCATACCAGGCTCACTTAAGGCGAGGAAGCAAAGACACACAATGGGGGTGAATGTATGACATTGTTCTGCATTCTGTCCATCAATTGTTGTTTTTGCCAAAATACACCATACATAAGGCGTGTGGACTTCCTCAGTGACCCTTTACTAGCATGGCATGTAAAGATTTATGAAAGGCCTCTAGATCACCTGACTGAGATCAAAGAATTCCTGTTCTTTCTGTGCACTTTGTCCCTTTCGGCCAGCTCTCTTTGCAGTACATGCAGTACCATATTACCATCACAACCCTGGTTATTGCGCATTAGGAACGTCTTTACCAGAGAGTACTACAATTTTGGGATTCCCCAGAGACTCTAACCAGACATCATTGTCTTGCTCTTTAATTTGTTTTTTGATGATGGATCTGAGAGTTATGCATATTTCGACAACAAGCTTACATGATGTTGTGTAATTTGTTTAGATGCTATTTGCTTGTATCCCTCCTCCTTTCTCTCAACCCTGCCTGCTCTCATTTTCTCACTCTTCTTTTAAATTTCGGTTCGAACCCTTTTCATGGGTTTATTGCTCAATATTTTGGAATTCAACTAAGGCCTTCATTACAAGTTATTTTGTTACCATGTGTTAAATTTGCACATGGTAATATAAATACTGAGGCTTAAATCCAGGCTTGGGAGATTCAATTACACATTTTGTACCGGGCCCCATGGTATTGGATTTTCTAGGTACAGAATCTCTCCCTGTAAAATCACATGCGAATTTTCGGCACCCAGAATTACCGAGTGCGTTAAAATGGCCTGTTCATTTACCCCAAATGCACAAAGTATCCAGAGCCTGCAAAATCAAATTTTACACAGAAAATACATAATTTTTGTGAGACTAGACCAGGTCATTTTGCCCCAGGACTTCAGTGATTGGTGATGGAGGCTAAGACTCATGTCCTGCATACAATTGGGATTAATTTTCTCCTTGTTTTTCCAGGGAAAGTGTGAGCTTGTAATCGATATCCATCATCTTACAGCTCTAAATCTTTACAGCAACTTCACACCATGGCTTTAGAAATAATAACAAGCACACATATTCTGAAATGTAACTTCTAGTTTTGGCTAAAGAGAGCCTTATGGCCAAAACACAATAGAAAGTAAGCACAAGACTAGCAGACTATTACCAGCAAGGTGCATGCTGTTTCCACACCTCCAGGATCAGTGTAGGATTGCAAGAAGATGTATTGCTCTCAAAAGAAGAGTGATAGACCTCTTTGTAAAACGTAGAAAAAATAATACCTTGTCATAGAAGGAGGACCACCACCAGTCCTGAAAATTGAGCCATGGAAAGAGGCAGTATGTTTTATTATCAACCTCATTCACATTGAGGGCACTGTTGGAGCTTCAGAGGTTGGTGGAGAAGAGGTGTCAATTAAGGCACAATAACTTTACAAGTATTCTGATAAAATGCGACATTATTTTGTAAATATTTTTCACAATATACCTAGACAAAAATGTAATGGATGTACATCTACAGTACTTATAATAAGATGATATATACTGACGGATGTTTCTTTTTTCAGTTACCATAATTGTATGTGGTTAAAACTTTAAATTTATAAAATATCTCTTTATAATTAGAAAATATATGGGTGAACCCACAAATGGGTATATTTATGAGATACTTTAAAATACTTTATTCTGAGCACAAATATTATGTTCAAATAATTTTCTTCTTCAAGGGTATCTCCATTGGAATCATAAGCACTGAATAGTCTCGCCAACGTGCAGTGATCCAGGAGCACTTTTTCCAAAGTCACATTTTGTGTAGCATCTTCCCCTTGCTTCGGATAGGCCAGGAAATACATGTGACGCAAAACTATAATTTAGCAACTAAGATGGGCTATATTGCCAATTCCATTAATTTACTTTAAAAGGTGGAAAAAAGACACCAATCCTTAAAAAGGTCACTATGTGAAAGAAAAGTGATAGTGTTAAAAATATCCTTCTGTATCGTGTCGGGTTCCAGTTAGCATATTTTCTTCTGCAAATGTGTATTTCTGAATGACAAAGTGTATTGTCTTTTCCTTTCTCTCTATTATTGGTGTTATTGATATGTATTCATTTCCCCCTTATTAGTAGAAGGGTATAATGTGTATGTATTGTTTTTCTTGTAAAGTTTTTTTAATGAAGTATTTTATACCAGTAAAACTCTGAATTGTTTTTAACAGTCCTTTTTTTACAAAAAAGAAATATAGGACAACAACAAAAAATCTTTTTAATAGACAATTGTACTAATTTCTACTCCTGGCGTATTTTGGGTTTACTGTTTGGGCTTTATTTGAAATATTTTTGTATACGGTTAAAGGGAGATGATGTGTGTGAGTGAATAAAGGTGCATATTGGTGAGTGTACAGGAACCAAAGGAAAAACTTGCTTTTTACTTGTTTACAGGGAATTGAGCCTGCACTTGGGGTACGCTGCATAAGGGAATATCATGTGAAATAAAGTGTTTCTCCCACCCCGCTTTGTTTCTGTATAAGCCAGAGCTAGTTTATGGTCCATTCACTGGTGTAGATTTCCCTGATTTCCTCATGCACTATGGGAGAAAAACCTACCCTTATTACTTCCGTACCCCAGGGTGCTTCTTTAATAAAGACTGGGAGGCAGTTATTTTCAGCTAGTATGATCATACTCTTTTTAGATAAATGCGATCAGAAGACTGCTCTAATGATACATTTTAAATCCCCTTCAACCTGTATCTCTAAAATATTGACCCTATCCTCAGGATTTAAATGCTTATCTGGAGTCTCAATCATATGAACTCATCATTTGGACTCGCCATCAGAAAATTCTGGAGAGTCTGATATACTATTGTGACTTCTGCTGCGCTGTCTAAAAGCACTCTCATCCAAGTTCTGTTTTTCAGAAGTATTCATAACTGTTTCTGTATGTTTCGTAGAAGGTTCTGCCACTTTCATTGTCTTTCTAATTGGAGTTTTAGAGTCCAACTCTTTCTCTTCCCTCTTTACACTGACTACAGTCTCCATCCTGTTTCACCTTTCATGCGATACTCTTCTTTTCTACGGTACTCAGATCATCTCCTTCTCTCTGCATGTTTACCCTCAGAGGTTACTCCACATCAACCACCTGGAGTTACTAGCCATATTTCTGGCGTTAAAGTCATTCCAGAAACAAATATCAGGCAAAGCTGTCCTAGTCCGCACCGACAACATGACAGCAATGTACTACATACAGAAACAAGGCGGGACACACTACCTACAGCTCTCTCAACTAGCACAAAGCATATGGAGATGGGCTATTCGCCAGAACATTTTTCTCCTAGCCCAACATGTTCCAGGAGTCCAGAACAACATAGCAGATCTGTTAAGTCGTCAGACGCAATAGATTCACGAGTGGGAACTTCATCCGCAAGTTATTCAACCGTTTTTCCTCATGTGCGGACAACCACAGATAGATCTCTTCGCCACACACGAAACCGAAAAATGCCCAACCTTCGCCGCCAGATATCCACACCCACTGTCCAAAGGCAATGTGATATGGATGAATTAGTCAGGCAGATTTGCGTATGCTTTTCCGGCTCTCCCACTTATTCTACTGGTGGTGCGCAAACTGCAGCAACACTCACTGACACTAATCCTAGTTGCTCCAACATGGGCCAGACAACCGTGGTACACAACATTGCTGGGACTATCAGTAGTCACGCACCAAAAACTACACCTCTCCCCACGCCTCTTAACACAAAACCATGGAAAGATCAGACACCCGCACCCAACACAGCTCAACCTAGCTATCTGGCTCCTGAAGTCTTCCCCCTGACTGTATGAACGTTATCAGAGAGGCTAGTTACCCCACCAATAGAGCCTGCTACGCAGCCAAGTGGAAAAGATTTGTGATATACTGTAACAACAACAACATCAATCATCTAGATGTGTCTATTCAACACATCATATGTTATCTACTACATCTCCAATGGTGTAATCTAGCATACACATCTATTAGGTTACACCTCGCTGCCATAGCAACCTACTTACAAAATAGGCAACACTTATCACTATTCAGAGTACCTGCCATCAAAGCATTTATGGAAGGTCTCAAAAGAATAATTCCTTCCAGGGTACCACCCTCACCTGTGTGAAATTTGAACATTGTTCTCACAAGACTATTGGCCCTCCATTCGAACCTCTGCATAAATGTGAGTTACAATTTCTTACATGGAAAGTCACTTTCCTTGTGGCCCTTACTTACCTTAGAAGAGTCAGTGAGCTACAAGCACTCACTATTCAAGAACCATTTTTACATCTCCATCATAACAAAGTGGTTCTCAAAACCAATCCAAAATTCCTCCCTAAGGTTATTTCTCCCTTTCACCTCAATAAGTCTGTGGAGTTGCCAGTGTTCTTCTCGCAACCACAAACAGTCGCATAAAGAGCTCTTCATACTCTAGACATAAAAAGAGCACTCCTTTATTACATTGAAAGAACAAAACCTTTTCGCAAAACAAAACAACTTTTCGTGTCCTTCTCACTACCACATAAAGGCAACCCCATATCAAATCTGAAATTGCAAGGTGGATTGTCAAATGGCATACAAATTTGCTATCACAAGGCAAAACGCACATTATCTATTACTCCTAAAGCCCACTCTACCAGAAAGATAGGGGCTTCAATGGCTTTTCTAGGGAACATTCCCTTAGATGACATCTGCAAAGCAGCTACATGGTCTACACCGCACTCATTCACAAAGCACTATTGTGTAGATGTGCAAACAAAACAACAAGCTACTGTAGGCCAAGCTGTACTCAAAACACTAGTTCAAACTACTGCAACAGATACTGGTGGTCACCGCTAAGGAGGGGTACTGATATACAATCTTTGCATAGTGTGTGATCTGCAGCTCATATGCCTCAAATGGAAAATGCTACTTACCAGTATGCATCTGTTCTTGGCATGTAGTGCTGCAGATCCACACATGCCCACCCACCTCCCTGGCTACCTTTATCTGTTTCAGTATTATCTTATTTAGATAGAGCATACATGGGCATCTTTTCTGTTTCTCACAACGCTCCATCATTTCCCTGCTGGCAAAAAACAATCTGAAGATGGAGACGATGCCCATGCGCACTATAATCCAAAGGAGGAGTCACCTATCTCGTGAATTCCAAAGACTTTTCCAAGACAAAAACAAGTGCAAACATCCGGGCCCAACACTAGATGGCGATCTGTGCATAGTATGTGGATCTGCAGCTCCACATGCCAAGAACAGATACATACTGGTGAGTAGCATTTTCTTTCCAACTCTTCCATTACATGCTCACTGGACTCTGTGGATATTGCCCCCAAAGGCATCAATACAAGTGTCCTCCTTCGCAGGCATGCCTGTCTGTGTATCTCCGGATTTAACCTGACGTCCAGCGAACTTTTCTTAACGTTCTGTTTGATAAATAGCTTCTCATTGGCCAACAAGTAGAGGAGGACTTTAAAAAAATGAAAATAAGGCAATGAGGTTGCCAATTCCATTGGAGCCCTTCAAACACCCACTCCTCTGGGCTCTTTTCATCGCTTACAGAACAGGTTTCAAAGTGACATCTACAGATTCCTCTGCATCTGCCTACTGATCGCAAACTCACAACTCTCCATCTAGAAGCTATTTCAGAGGCAACTACAGAGGTAGCAACTTCAAAGGTTGGGGCAAAGGTACACTAACCCGTAATGCCCCATTGCCCCATCTGGTAACAAAAAGTGACTTACTTTCCCCCCTACCCCCAATCTTTCTACACCTATCAGGGGTCGATTGCAGCAGTTTCCTGGCAGTCCATAACATCAGATCGGTGAGTGTTGGACATTATCCAAATGGTTATTGCCTGGAGCTCATCAAACACTCCTCCCAATATTCCATCTCGCACCCACATGCTCTCTGTGGAACATCAGCAACTGCTCAAACAAGAAGTGCAAGCTCTCTTACTCAAAGAAGATATAGAGCAGGTTCCTCTACAACATCAAGGGTCAGGGGCCTACACCCTGTACTTTCTTATTCCCAAAAAGGCTGGCTCCTTACTGATGATTTTAATTCTACGCCCTCTAAATCACTATATATAATTAGAGCACTTCCATATGATCACACTTCAATAGGTGCTGCCACTTATACAGTAAGACAACTTCATATTCCGCACTAGACTTAAAGGACGTTTACTTTCGCATTCCCATTCACCCAGCACATCTCAGATACCTCCAGTCTATGATAGCAGAAAATGACTACCAATAAAAGGCCCTTCCATTCGGGGTAACCACTGCACCCAGAGTGTTCCCCAAATGCTTAGCAGTGGTAGCAGCACATTCACACAGAAAAAACATTCATGTCTTCCCGTAGCTAAACGACTACTGGTCAAAGCACGTACACACACCTTCTGTGTCGTCAACACACTCGGATTACCACAAACCTTCTACACCAATTGGGATTCACTATCAATGTCCAAAAGTCCCATCTTCAGCCTTCGCAGCTCCAGCCATTTCTAGGGGCTGTGCTCAACACTGAATCAGGTTTAGCCTATCCAAATGCAGGCAGAATTTACGATTTTCAATACTGTTGTCACAATTTCAAGGCAATCAATACTTAACAGTCAAAACGTTCATGCGTAACTCCAGGCACTTACTTTAGAAGAACCCTTTTCCCAACTACACAGGAATAGGGTGGTTCTTCATACCAACCCAAAATTCCTTACAAAAGTAGTTTCCCCTTTCCACCTTAATCAATCATTGGAGCTACCTATTTTCTTACCTAAACCTAATTCTGTGCCAGAAAGAGCTATTCATACACTAGATGTCAAAAGGGCAATAATGTATTACAGGGACAGAACCAAAGATTTTCGGATAAACTAAACAACTCTTTGTTGCTTTTGCACCCACTCAAAAAGGGAAGCCCATTTCTAAATCCGGTATTTTTAGATGGTTCGTTAAGTGTATTCAGAAACCCCGTAGAGCAAACTCTACTTTCAAAGTAGGCGCATCTATGGCTTTCTTAGGCAACATCCCCATAGCTGACATTTGTAAAGCAGCTACATGGTCTACATGGTCTTTAATTAAGCACTATTGTTAGTGACTTAGCTGTGCTTCATGAAGTTACTTCCTTTATGTTGTTTATGATATCAACTTGCATGTGATAAAGATACTTGGATTCAACATATTGGAATACTCACTTATTGGACTACCAAACTAAATTTCAAATACATGTATTAAACTGTTTGATTGGACTATTCACGGAGTGCTGTGATATATCTTTATATACAGTACTGGACACTATTGAATCAAGCCTTTTCTCCTTCTCAGAGGATGTGGGGTAACCAGGCTATGATTCATATGTTTCAGAATGGAGCACACGTTCCAGCCCTGATGGTCTCACGCCTGCTTGGTCTTCTAGCTTACGGCATCCTCCTGGTCACTCATGCACACTGACACATGAAGGCCCTCCAGTGGTGCCTTCGCAGGCAGTGGTTCCAGTATGCTTGATATCTTGTAGTGGATTTGATGTGATAAAGTGTGGAAGGCAGCCTTGTTCAACAGATGTTTTTCCAGCCTCCACCAGCAGTGCCCACAGTGGTAATGGGTGCTTCCACTCTCCGGTGGTGAGCGCATCTAGAGAAACTAGAGATCAGACTCTTTTTATCCCCAGGAGATAAGATGTTGTATAACAGTCTGTTGGAGCTTCAGGAGATTCTGGTAGTGATCAATGCTTTCTAGCAATTCCTTTGCAGTCGATCCGTCCAAATCGTGACAGATAGCGTGATCCCCATATGGTACATTATCAAGCAGAAGGGTGTGGGTTCATACCTTCCCTGTCTAGAAGTAATAGGACTCTTCTCCCAGTCCTGGGTACAGGTATACCAGATCTGGCTGGTTGCCAATCATTAGACTGATGCTTTAAATATTAATGTTATGTTAATAAGATTTTTAAAGCACTCTGCTACCCTGAGGTGTCCTGGCGCATGTCCGAGCAGACAACCTGAGTTGGCATCATCTTGCCTACGACAAGTGGAGGCTTTCCTAAGAGGTGGCATGATATATCTTTGACCTTTGAGGCACACCTCAGGTGGACCTATTTGCCACTTGCAACAAAGCCTAGAGCTCTCACTTCTGTGCATTCCATTATTCGTTGCAGGCAGTCTTGGGGGGACTCGTTTCAGTTGAGGTGGAGCTTGCTACTTAACTACGTGTTTCCTCTCATACCCTTGATTCATCGGATACTGAGAAAAATTCACCTAGGCCAGGCCCATGGCATCTTAATATCCTTCTGAATGTCTGAGAAAAATGTGGTATACAGACCTAATGCACTTTTTCTTGTGCCCCCCTTCCCTGTACCCGTCACAGGTCAAAACTCTTCTCACAATGGATAGGGCTGGTGCTGCTCACCAGCGTCCTGAGCCTTCACGTGTATGCATGGGAAACCTGAAAACTTTTTGTTTGCATTCTAAAGTGGTGGATGTTGTCTTAAGTGCCCTCCGCCATTCCAATACAGTGGTATATTCTGGGAGATTGAGTAGGTTTCTGAAGTGGTGTTCAGTGTGAGAAATGTGATGTAATATGGTGTGGTTGTGAGACTTCACCTTGTAATTCACTTAGAAAACCATCTTGGGTCAATTGAGGCTCATTTGTAAAACCTCTTGCTCAACCCTGGGTAGCTGTGGCTTTGAGCAGCAAGGTTTAACAGAGGAACTAGCGTAAAGCATTTAGACGCACCAAACAACACAATAAAAAAGTCACGTAATACAAAAGAAATCCGACACCAATTTATAAGTGTACAAAAATAGAGATTTGTTTTATACATGTTTAGACACAAATATTTACAAAATCCATCAGAGGATTCTGGAGATATAGCTTCTTAAGTAAAGCGTAAATCTCAGCTTTTTAGTTAAAAGCGCAAACAAGAATTAGTAACCCTACAGTTTGAAAACTTTTGAAAAGTTTTAAAGAGTTGTGTTGACTACTCCGGCCCAGACTAGGCAACAAATTCCTATGGGAAAAGATTAGGGGCACCAGTAAGGAGTATTTGGACAGTTACTTGGTCACCAAAGCAGTTTCAAGTCCAGTACCACACTTTACAATAGGACCACCATAGACTTCAATGAAGTTGTCCTGATACTGAGAATGCAGGATGCTAAAAGATGCTCCGGGTGCTGTGTGGTCGACAAGGGTCTTCCTGGGGTTACTTCTCGGTCCATGGGTAAGATGGGGGTGACTTCGGTCACAGAGGCCAATGTCCCTCGCAGTCCTCTCTAAGCCAGCAGGTCATGTCACAACTGGGCTACTGGTCTCCAGTCACAGCAGATCCAGTGGTATCCTTTGGTGAGAGCTAGCCTCCAGTTTTTGGCAACCAGTCTGCACTTTGACAACTCTCCCGGGTCCGCCGGACTTGGGTGCAACTTTTGAGTACCGAGGAGTGATGTTCTTGGCTGTACGTTGGCAGTTAGTGGTGATCCGGTAAAAACAGCTACTGACATGCTACAGTGGGCAACTTCAGCTGTCATGGCCCTGGTGCTAGAACAGGGAGTCAGCCGACTGAGTCTTGGAGTTCGCCTTTTCTGTCTAGGGCTCAGGAGCATCTTTTCCATGAGTCAGGAACCAGAGGTACATTCCTCTCTTAGTTAGTCCAAGGAGCAACAAGTGCAGTCCATTGCCGAAGGCTAGTGCAGCTTCTCTTGCCAGGTCTAGGGGTCAACAGGGCAGTCCTTCTTTGATCATCGTCCCAGCCAAGATGTAATTTGAGGTTCAGAGTGCCAGGGGTGCCATGTTCATGCCCACAAGTGCCTGTGGGGATGAAGCAGGCACTAGCAAATGGGCTACGAGGACCATATGATGACTTCTAGCTATGTGTGGCATCTTAGCAATCCCATAGATCACCATTCTAGCCAATCTCAAGATGTCTGAATTCTTCTCTTGGTGTGGCTCGCTTAGTAGCCCCCCTAAAGGTGTGCTACCTATGGGATATATGGCCACGGAAAAAATGGTTTTGCAACTGGTTTCCCCTCTCTGTTCCCGCTGCCAAGCCCGCCTACCTGAACAAAGGGGCAGCCCTCCCGAGTGGAGTAGTCATTTGCCCATCAAAGGCGGCCTCCTCTTTGAAGCTCGCCTTTTGGACCAACACCCTGTGTGGCTTTCCGTGGGTGGGAGGTACCAACTCCCTCTGCAGCAGCCCATATTGTTCCTGTATTTGGGAGTCCTCTACAGGTCCAAATATCACCTCTTCTCATGAGGGCAGAAGGCTGCCTGGTTGTCAGCTACTGTGAACGGCCACCAGAAAAAACTGTGCAACAGAGTGGCTACTTTCTAAAAGTTGCCTTTACTTAAAAGTGATATTATATTCGACTTGGACATCAAGTCTGTCTTAATGCCACGATTCTTTTGATATCTTGAAGTTCCAATTTTAGTTGACCCAATCAGAGATGTCAGCCTGTCTGTCTGTACTGGCAGTGGGGCTACTAGCCTTTCCACAGCAAAAACAATAGTTTGGGGTTTTTACTATTTGAACATTAGAAAATATACTTCCCACTAAATAATATACACCTTCCTGCCTTAGGGCTCCATCAGCCTTTATTAGGGGAGACATATATATTGCTATGGGAAGTGTGGGCTTTGCCATTGGTTTAAGTGCCACGATGACAAGTCGTGCCCCGGGCCTTGACGTCGAAAGCTAGGCGGGAGCGGTCCCGCAAGCTCTTCGAGATCCAGCAGTCGGCTCCGATCGAGGTCCGAGTCGAGAGATCGGTCTTGGTGCTGCAGTCCCCACCGTTCGTCGGGATCTAAGTCCTCGCACTCAGGTAAGTTGAGGCATGGCAAAAAGAATTCGAAGAGACAAAATCGCTCTTCTGACTCCCCTCACTGGGATCGCGCGACTCAGCCGAGGGTTGGGGTGGCACCACCTGAGCCGCAGGAGTCGCATCTGGTCCAACACCCTCCGGTCCCTGGACTCAATGCGACTCCGGATGAGATTCGAGACTTCCTCGTGGCCATGAGTACTCTCTTCCCATCGTTGAGGCCTGCTGGCGCGTCTTTGGGCCCCGCAGGCTCGACTGGGGGTCCCAGCGAGCCGGCGGCTTCGGTCCCGACGCCATAGGCCCCCGTGGGATATAGGCCTGGATCCCAGTCGACGCCAGTTGACCTTGCGACTCCTCTGCTGGCACCGACCCTCACGGTGCCGCTCCCGGCGCCGTCCTCGGACGCGCCGTCTCTGGTTTCAGCCCGGGTCAGGTATCGGAGCGGCGGCGTCGATGGGTGTGCCCTTCGCTTATGACCCGGCTCCGTCATTTATGCCTGTTTATCAGGACACGGATGAAGGGGAGGACTGGGAGGGGTCTGAGGACCCTCTGGCACAGCAGTGCCAGTTAAGTCAGGACTGGGCAGATGAGCTAGGGGAGGCCAGTGGTCTAGACACTTCGCCTGACACTGATTTTATCTGTCCTCCTTCCGTGGCTATGGAGGAGGGAGCTACTTATACTGTGGTGCTGCGCAGGGCGGCCACAGCCTTTGGCCTTAAGCTCCCTGCAGCGGCCGTGAGGACTAACCTCCTCACCAAGGTGCTTCAACCGCCAGTAAGCTCTCCGGAGCCTCTGCTGCAGTTTAATGAGGCCCTCACGGACGTTCTGATGGGCACTTGGTCCAAGCCCGCCACAGTCTCCCTGTGGATCGGATTGTGGCCCGGCGCCACCGCCCAGCCCCGGGCGACCCCTGCTTTCTGTAGTACATCCCACTCCTGAGAGTCTGGTTATCCAGGTCTCCACGTCCCAGACCGCCTTCCCGACCGGGAATCCAAAAGGATGGAACATTTTACCTAGAAACTGTTTTCCTCCCTTAGTTTGGGGTTGCAAAGCATTAATACTGCAGGCCTTTTAGACCATTACACCCACTCTCTGTGGGATACGGTGTCGGACATGCTGCCCCAGTGTCCGGAGGAGGCCAGGAGACACGGCTCGCCCAGTGCTCTTGCTGAGGGGCTGGATACAGATGGTATTCCATCCGATGTGAACTTGACACCACAGACTCGCTGGGTAGAGCGATGGCAACGATGGTGTCGATTCGACGTCACGCCTGGCTGAGATTCACAAACTTCTCAGGGGATGTCCAGAGCACTCTCATGGACTTGCCTTTTGATGGCCGTCACCTCTTTGGCGACAAAACGGATAGTGCGCTGGAGCTCTTTAAGGACTCCAGGGCTACGGCCAAGTCCTTGGGCCCGTCGGCTCAGCGCCAGCAAAATTCTGCTTTTCGCTCCTTTCGTGGCCACAGAAGGGGCACCCCTACACGTTTGTTTAGCCACAGGCCACAGAACCAACCTCAACGCGGTCGCGGACGTGCATTCCGCCGTGGCGGAGCAGGGGGACAAAGAACCGGTCAGTCCACATCCGCTCCCGCAGCATCTGCCTCCAAGCCTTCCTAGTCCGAGCTTTCAAGCCCATTCCACGCCAGTGGGAGGCAGAGTTCGCCATCACCTGCTCCACTGGCGTTCCATCACTTCGGACAGGTGGGTGCTGCAAATCGTCCGAAGGGGCTACTCCGCCCCTTCGAGGCTACCCCTCCAGCCATGCCACCGCAGTACCACAGCATGTCGGGGGATCACTTGCAACTTCTACGGGAGCAAGTTACGGCCCTCTTGGCCATGGGGGCCATTGAGCGCGTTCCTGGTCCGTCAACAAGAGGATTTCCTTCAAGGTCCTCACCCACGCACACAAGGCATTCCACAAGACCAGCCCAGCCTACCTCAACAGATGGCTCTCCTTCTACATCCCCAACCGCCAGCTCCGCCGACCTCTCACTCGCCACCGTCCTGTGCATCCGAAGAACAACCACCGGTGGGAGATCCTTCTCCCACCTCGCCCCCAAGACATGGAACACCCTCCCACTGAGCCTACGACAGACCCAAGACCTGCTGACCTTCAGGAGATACTCAAGACCTGGCTGTTCGATCAGTAGCGGACCCCCCCCCAGCGCCCTGAGACCCTCACGGGTATGTAGTGCGCTTTACAAATGACTGATTGATTGAAGTGGGACAGGGTTGTTACTCCCACTACTTTCTGGTTCCCAAGAAGGGCAAAGGGGGCCTACGCCCTATCTTGGACCTCAGGAGCATCAACAGCTTCCTCCGGAAGGAGAAGTTCAAGATGCTGACACTAGCTCAGGTTTTGGTTGCCCTGGACCCTGGAGACTGGATGGTAGCAGGACGCTTATTTCCACATTCCCGTCGTGCCGGCCCACCGGCGTTACCTGCGGTTCACGGTGGGCCACGAGCACTTTCAGTTTACCGTGCTCCACTTCGGCCTCACCAGTGTCCCTCGGGTGTTCATGAAAGTGATGGCGATGGTCGCAGCTCATCTGCGCAGATCAGGGGTTCCAGTCTTCCCCTATCTCAACGCCCCAAGCAGTCGTCTCCCACCTCCAGACTACGGCCGACCTCCTGCATTCGCTCGGGTTCTCCATCAATGTGCCGAAGTCACACCTGAGTCCCTCCCAAAAGCTCCTCTTCATCGGAGCGGTTCTGGACTCCGCGCAGTTTCGGGTTTATCCTCGCGAGCAGCGGGTTCAGGATATTCAGGCTCTGAGTCCAATCTTTCAGCCTTTCAGTTTTGGTTCGGTTGACCCTACGGCTGCTGGGTCTGATGGCCTCCTGCATCCTGCTGATACATAATGCCAGGTGGCGGATGTGATTCAGAAAAGGGGGTGGTGATGAACAGAGTGTCTGAATTAAGCAGACCACTCTTACCCAGTCCAAAGATCAGGGCTTGATCCATCACCGTTTTTTAGCTCACTGCACCATCCCAGCTCAGAACCTGGCTACATGCAAATTAGTCTGTTCCTGTCCCAGTGCATGATGGGAACAGGGCAAACCAAACCACCAAGCCAATTCTTATACTGGGAAGGAAACAAGCTTCCGGGGACCGGTTTCTGGCATTTCAGCCGTCGGCGGCCCGGCTTGCTTGAATCCTGATGGTGCAATGAGCAAGGGACTCACATCTGAGTATACCCTTCCACGCTTATGGTGGACAAAATGATTCAGAAAAGGGGGTGGTGATGAACAGAGTGTCTGAATTAAGCAGACCACTCTTACCCAGTCCAAAGATCAGGGCTTGATCCATCACCGTTTTTTAGCTCACTGCACCATCCCAGCTCAGAACCTGGCTACATGCAAATTAGTCTGTTCCTGTCCCAGTGCATGATGGGAACAGGGCAAACCAAACTACCAAGCCAATTCTTATACTGGGAAGGAAACAAGCTTCCGGGGACCGGTTTCTTGCATTTCAGCCATCGTCGGCCCGGCTTGCTTGAATCCTGATGGTGCAATGAGCAAGGGACTCACATCTGAGTATACCCTTCCACGCTTATGGTGGACAAAATGATTCAGAAAAGGGGATGGTGATGAACAGAGTGTCTGAATTAAGCAGACCACTCTTACCCAGTCCAAAGATCAGGGCTTGATCCATCATTGTTTTTTAGCTCACTGCACCATCCCAGCTCAGAACCTGGCTACATGCAAATTAGTCTGTTCCTGTCCCAGTGCATGATGGGAACAGGGCAAACCAAACTACCAAGCCAATTCTTATACTGGAAAGGAAACAAGCTTCCGGGGACCGGTTTCTGGCATTTCAGCCGTTGTCGGCCCGGCTTGCTTGAATCCTGATGGTGCAATGAGCAAGGGACTCACATCTGAGTATACCCTTCCACGCTTATGGTGGACAAAATGATTCAGAAAAGGGGGTGGTGATGAACAGAGTGTCTGAATTAAGCAGACCACTCTTACCCAGTCCAAAGATCAGGGCTTGATCCATCACCGTTTTTTAGCTCACTGCACCATCCCAGCTCAGAACCTGGCTACATGCAAATTAGTCTGTTCCTGTCCCAGTGCATGATGGGAACAGGGCAAACCAAACTACCAAGCCAATTCTTATACTGGGAAGGAAACAAGCTTCCAGGGAACGGTTTCTGGCATTTCAGCCGTCGTCGGCCCGGCTTGCTTGAATCCTGATGGTGCAATGAGCAAGGGACTCACATCTGAGTATACCCTTCCACGCTTATGGTGGACAAAATGATTCAGAAAAGGGGGTGGTGATGAACAGAGTGTCTGAATTAAGCAGACCACTCTTACCCAGTCCAAAGATCAGGGCTTGATCCATCACCGTTTTTTAGCTCACTGCACCATCCCAGCTCAGAACCTGGCTACATGCAAATTAGTCTGTTCCTGTCCCAGTGCATGATGGGAACAGGGCAAACCAAACTACCAAGCCAATTCTTATACTGGGAAGGAAACAAGCTTCCGGGGACCGGTTTCTGGCATTTCAGCCGTCGTCGGCCCGGCTTGCTTGAATCCTGATGGTGCAATGAGCAAGGGACTCACATCTGAGTATACCCTTCCACGCTTATGGTGGACAAAATGATTCAGAAAAGGGGGTGGTGATGAACAGAGTGTCTGAATTAAGCAGACCACTCTTACCCAGTCCAAAGATCAGGGCTTGATCCATCACCGTTTTTTAGCTCACTGCACCATCCCAGCTCAGAACCTGGCTACATGCAAATTAGTCTGTTCCTGTCCCAGTGCATGATGGGAACAGGGCAAACCAAACTACCAAGCCAATTCTTATACTGGGAAGGAAACAAGCTTCCGGGGACCGGTTTCTGGCATTTCAGCCGTCGTCGGCCCGGCTTGCTTGAATCCTGATGGTGCAATGAGCAAGGGACTCACATCTGAGTATACCCTTCCACGCTTATGGTGGACAAAATGATTCAGAAAAGGGGGTGGTGATGAACAGAGTGTCTGAATTAAGCAGACCACTCTTACCCAGTCCAAAGATCAGGGCTTGATCCATCACCGTTTTTTAGCTCACTGCACCATCCCAGCTCAGAACCTGGCTACATGCAAATTAGTCTGTTCCTGTCCCAGTGCATGATGGGAACAGGGCAAACCAAACTACCAAGCCAATTCTTATACTGGGAAGGAAACAAGCTTCCGGGGACCGGTTTCTGGCATTTCAGCCGTCGTCGGCCCGGCTTGCTTGAATCCTGATGGTGCAATGAGCAAGGGACTCACATCTGAGTATACCCTTCCACGCTTATGGTGGACAAAATGATTCAGAAAAGGGGGTGGTAATGAACAGAGTGTCTGAATTAAGCAGACCACTCTTACCCAGTCCAAAGATCAGGGCTTGATCCATCACCGTTTTTTAGCTCACTGCACCATCCCAGCTCAGAACCTGGCTACATGCAAATTAGTCTGTTCCTGTCCCAGTGCATGATGGGAACAGGGCAAACCAAACTACCAAGCCAATTCTTATACTGGGAAGGAAACAAGCTTCCGGGGACCGGTTTCTGGCATTTCAGCCGTCGTCGGCCCGGCTTGCTTGAATCCTGATGGTGCAATGAGCAAGGGACTCACATCTGAGTATACCCTTCCACGCTTATGGTGGACAAAATGATTCAGAAAAGGGGGTGGTGATGAACAGAGTGTCTGAATTAAGCAGACCACTCTTACCCAGTCCAAAGATCAGGGCTTGATCCATCACCGTTTTTTAGCTCACTGCACCATCCCAGCTCAGAACCTGGCTACATGCAAATTAGTCTGTTCCTGTCCCAGTGCATGATGGGAACAGGGCAAACCAAACTACCAAGCCAATTCTTATACTGGGAAGGAAACAAGCTTCCGGGGAACGGTTTCTGGCATTTCAGCCATCGTCGGCCCGGCTTGCTTGAATCCTGATGGTGCAATGAGCAAGGGACTCACATCTGAGTATACCCTTCCACGCTTATGGTGGACAAAATGATTCAGAAAAGGGGGTGGTGATGAACAGAGTGTCTGAATTAAGCAGACCACTCTTACCCAGACCAATGATCAGGGCTTGATCCATCACCGTTTTTTAGCTCACTGCACCATCCCAGCTCAGAACCTGGCTACATGCAAATTAGTCTGTTCCTGTCCCAGTGCATGATGGGAACAGGGCAAACCAAACTACCAAGCCAATTCTTATACTGGGAAGGAAACAAGCTTCCGGGGACCGGTTTCTGGCATTTCAGCCGTCGTCGGCCCGGCTTGCTTGAATCCTGATGGTGGAATGAGCAAGGGACTCACATCTGAGTATACCCTTCCACGCTTATGGTGGACAAAATGATTCAGAAAAGGGGGTGGTGATGAACAGAGTGTCTGAATTAAGCAGACCACTCTTACCCAGTCCAAAGATCAGGGCTTGATCCATCACCGTTTTTTAGCTCACTGCACCATCCCAGCTCAGAACCTGGCTACATGCAAATTAGTCTGTTCCTGTCCCAGTGCATGATGGGAACAGGGCAAACCAAACTACCAAGCCAATTCTTATACTGGGAAGGAAACAAGCTTCCGGGGACCGGTTTCTGGCATTTCAGCCGTCGTCGGCCCGGCTTGCTTGAATCCTGATGGTGCAATGAGCAAGGGACTCACATCTGAGTATACCCTTCCACGCTTATGGTGGGCAAAATGATTCAGAAAAGGGGGTGGTGATGAACAGAGTGTCTGAATTAAGCAGACCACTCTTACCCAGTCCAAAGATCAGGGCTTGATCCATCACCGTTTTTTAGCTCACTGCACCATCCCAGCTCAGAACCTGGCTACATGCAAATTAGTCTGTTCCTGTCCCAGTGCATGATGGGAACAGGGCAAACCAAACTACCAAGCCAATTCTTATACTGGGAAGGAAACAAGCTTCCGGGGACCGGTTTCTGGCATTTCAGCCGTCGTCGGCCCGGCTTGCTTGAATCCTGATGGTGCAATGAGCAAGGGACTCACATCTGAGTATACCCTTCCACGCTTATGGTGGACAAAATGATTCAGAAAAGGGGGTGGTGATGAACAGAGTGTCTGAATTAAGCAGACCACTCTTACCCAGTCAAAGATCAGGGCTTGATCCATCACCGTTTTTTAGCTCACTGCACCATCCCAGCTCAGAACCTGGCTACATGCAAATTAGTCTGTTCCTGTCCCAGTGCATGATGGGAACAGGGCAAACCAAACTACCAAGCCAATTCTTATACTGGGAAGGACACAAGCTTCCGGGGACCGGTTTCTGGCATTTCAGCCGTCGTCGGCCCGGCTTGCTTGAATCCTGATGGTGCAATGAGCAAGGGACTCACATCTGAGTATACCCTTCCACGCTTATGGTGGGCAAAATGATTCAGAAAAGGGGGTGGTGATGAACAGAGTGTCTGAATTAAGCAGACCACTCTTACCCAGTCCAAAGATCAGGGCTTGATCCATCACCGTTTTTTAGCTCACTGCACCATCCCAGCTCAGAACCTGGCTACATGCAAATTAGTCTGTTCCTGTCCCAGTGCATGATGGGAACAGGGCAAACCAAACTACCAAGCCAATTCTTATACTGGGAAGGAAACAAGCTTCCGGGGAACGGTTTCTGGCATTTCAGCCGTCGTCAGCCCGGCTTGCTTGAATCCTGATGGTGCAATGAGCAAGGGACTCACATCTGAGTATACCCTTCCACGCTTATGGTGGACAAAATGATTCAGAAAAGGGGGTGGTGATGAACAGAGTGTCTGAATTAAGCAGACCACTCTTACCCAGGCCAATGATCAGGGCTTGATCCATCACCGTTTTTTAGCTCACTGCACCATCCCAGCTCAGAACCTGGCTACATGCAAATTAGTCTGTTCCTGTCCCAGTGCATGATGGGAACAGGGCAAACCAAACTACCAAGCCAATTCTTATACTGGGAAGGAAACAAGCTTCCGGGGACCGGTTTCTGGCATTTCAGCCGTCGTCGTCCCGATTTGCTTGAATCCTGATGGTGCAATGAGCAAGGGACTCACATCTGAGTATACCCTTCCACGCTTATGGTGGACAAAATGATTCAGAAAAGGGGGTGGTGATGAACAGAGTGTCTGAATTAAGCAGACCACTCTTACCCAGTCCAAAGATCAGGGCTTGATCCATCACCGTTTTTTAGCTCACTGCACCATCCCAGCTCAGAACCTGGCTACATGCAAATTAGTCTGTTCCTGTCCCAGTGCATGATGGGAACAGGGCAAACCAAACTACCAAGCCAATTCTTATAATGGGAAGGAAACAAGCTTCCGGGGACCGGTTTCTGGCATTTCAGCCGTCGTCGGCCCGGCTTGCTTGAATCCTGATGGTGCAATGAGCAAGGGACTCACATCTGAGTATACCCTTCCACGCTTATGGTGGACAAAATGATTCAGAAAAGGGGGTGGTGATGAACAGAGTGTCTGAATTAAGCAGACCACTCTTACCCAGTCCAAAGATCAGGGCTTGATCCATCACCGTTTTTTAGCTCACTGCACCATCCCAGCTCAGAACCTGGCTACATGCAAATTAGTCTGTTCCTGTCCCAGTGCATGATGGGAACAGGGCAAACCAAACTACCAAGCCAATTCTTATACTGGGAAGGAAACAAGCTTCCGGGGACCGGTTTCTGGCATTTCAGCCGTCGT
This sequence comes from Lissotriton helveticus, assembly GCF_964261635.1. Lineage (NCBI taxonomy): Eukaryota > Metazoa > Chordata > Amphibia > Caudata > Salamandridae > Lissotriton > Lissotriton helveticus. The sequence goes on along the minus strand of NC_136063.1, from coordinate 1,454,604,236 downwards.
CGGCCCGGCTTGCTTGAATCCTGATGGTGCAATGAGCAAGGGACTCACATCTGAGTATACCCTTCCACGCTTGTGGTAGACAAAATGATTCAGAAAAGGGGGTGGTGATGAACAGAGTGTCTGAATTAAGCAGACCACTCTTACCCAGTCCAAAGATCAGGGCTTGATCCATCACCGTTTTTTAGCTCACTGCACCATCCCAGCTTAGAACCTGGCTACATGCAAATTAGTCTGTTCCTGTCCCAGTGCATGATGGGAACAGGGCAAACCAAACTACCAAGCCAATTCTTATACTGGGAAGGAAACAAGCTTCCGGGGACCGGTTTCTGGCATTTCAGCCGTCGTCGGCCCGGCTTGCTTGAATCCTGATGGTGCAATGAGCAAGGGACTCACATCTGAGTATACCCTTCCACGCTTATGGTGGACAAAATGATTCAGAAAAGGGGGTGGTGATGAACAGAGTGTCTGAATTAAGCAGACCACTCTTACCCAGTCCAAAGATCAGGGCTTGATCCATCACCGTTTTTTAGCTCACTGCACCATCCCAGCTCAGAACCTGGCTACATGCAAATTAGTCTGTTCCTGTCCCAGTGCATGATGGGAACAGGGCAAACCAAACTACCAAGCCAATTCTTATACTGGGAAGGAAACAAGCTTCCGGGGACCGGTTTCTGGCATTTCAGCCGTCGTCGGCCCGGCTTGCTTGAATCCTGATGGTGCAATGAGCAAGGGACTCACATCTGAGTATACCCTTCCACGCTTATGGTGGACAAAATGATTCAGAAAAGGGGGTGGTGATGAACAGAGTGTCTGAATTAAGCAGACCACTCTTACCCAGTCCAAAGATCAGGGCTTGATCCATCACCGTTTTTTAGCTCACTGCACCATCCCAGCTCAGAACCTGGCTACATGCAAATTAGTCTGTTCCTGTCCCAATGCATGATGGGAACAGGGCAAACCAAACTACCAAGCCAATTCTTATACTGGGAAGGAAACAAGCTTCCGGGGACCGGTTTCTGGCATTTCAGCCGTCGTCGGCCCGGCTTGCTTGAATCCTGATGGTGCAATGAGCAAGGGACTCACATCTGAGTATACCCTTCCACGCTTATGGTGGGCAAAATGATTCAGAAAAGGGGGTGGTGATGAACAGAGTGTCTGAATTAAGCAGACCACTCTTACCCAGTCCAAAGATCAGGGCTTGATCCATCACCGTTTTTTAGCTCACTGCACCATCCCAGCTCAGAACCTGGCTACATGCAAATTAGTCTGTTCCTGTCCCAGTGCATGATGGGAACAGGGCAAACCAAACTACCAAGCCAATTCTTATACTGGGAAGGAAACAAGCTTCCGGGGACCGGTTTCTGGCATTTCAGCCGTCGTCGGCCCGGCTTGCTTGAATCCTGATGGTGCAATGAGCAAGGGACTTGCATCTGAATATACCCTTCCACGCTTATGGTGGACAAAATGATTCAGAAAAGGGGGTGGTGATGAACAGAGTGTCTGAATTAAGCAGACCACTCTTACCCAGTCCAAAGATCAGGGCTTGATCCATCACCGTTTTTTAGCTCACTGCACCATCCCAGCTCAGAACCTGGCTACATGCAAATTAGTCTGTTCCTGTCCCAGTGCATGATGGGAACAGGGCAAACCAAACTACCAAGCCAATTCTTATACTGGGAAGGAAACAAGCTTCCGGGGACCGGTTTCTGTCATTTCAGCCGTCGTCGGCCCGGCTTGCTTGAATCCTGATGGTGCAATGAGCAAGGGACTCACATCTGAGTATACCCTTCCACGCTTATGGTGGACAAAATGATTCAGAAAAGGGGGTGGTGATGAACAGAGTGTCTGAATTAAGCAGACCACTCTTACCCAGTCCAAAGATCAGGGCTTGATCCATCACCGTTTTTTAGCTCACTGCACCATCCCAACTCAGAACCTGGCGACATGCAAATTAGTCTGTTCCTGTCCCAGTGCATGATGGGAACAGGGCAAACCAAACTACCAAGCCAATTCTTATACTCGGAAGGAAACAAGCTTCCGGGGACCGGTTTCTGGCATTTCAGCCGTCGTCGGCCCGGCTTGCTTGAATCCTGATGGTGCAATGAGCAAGGGACTCACATCTGAGTATACCCTTCCACGCTTATGGTGGGCAAAATGATTCAGAAAAGGGGGTGGTGATGAACAGAGTGTCTGAATTAAGCAGACCACTCTTACCCAGTCCAAAGATCAGGGCTTGATCCATCACCGTTTTTTAGCTCACTGCACCATCCCAGCTCAGAACCTGGCTACATGCAAATTAGTCTGTTCCTGTCCCAGTGCATGATGGGAACAGGGCAAACCAAACTACCAAGCCAATTCTTATACTGGGAAGGAAACAAGCTTCCGGGGAACGGTTTCTGGCATTTCAGCCGTCGTCGGCCCGGCTTGCTTGAATCCTGATGGTGCAATGAGCAAGGGACTCACATCTGAGTATACCCTTCCACGCTTATGGTGGACAAAATGATTCAGAAAAGGGGGTGGTGATGAACAGAGTGTCTGAATTAAGCAGACCACTCTTACCCAGGCCAAAGATCAGGGCTTGATCCATCACCGTTTTTTAGCTCACTGCACCATCCCAGCTCAGAACCTGGCTACATGCAAATTAGTCTGTTCCTGTCCCAGTGCATGATGGGAACAGGGCAAACCAAACTACCGAGCCAATTCTTATACTGGGAAGGAAACAAGCTTCCGGGGACCGGTTTCTGGCATTTCAGCCGTCGTCGTCCCGTTTTGCTTGAATCCTGATGGTGCAATGAGCAAGGGACTCACATCTGAGTATACCCTTCCACGCTTATGGTGGACAAAATGATTCAGAAAAGGGGGTGGTGATGAACAGAGTGTCTGAATTAAGCAGACCACTCTTACCCAGTCCAAAGATCAGGGCTTGATCCATCACCGTTTTTTAGCTCACTGCACCATCCCAGCTCAGAACCTGGCTACATGCAAATTAGTCTGTTCCTGTCCCAGTGCATGATGGGAACAGGGCAAACCAAACTACCAAGCCAATTCTTATAATGGGAAGGAAACAAGCTTCCGGGGACCGGTTTCTGGCATTTCAGCCGTCGTCGGCCCGGCTTGCTTGAATCCTGATGGTGCAATGAGCAAGGGACTCACATCTGAGTATACCCTTCCACGCTTATGGTGGACAAAATGATTCAGAAAAGGGGGTGGTGATGAACAGAGTGTCTGAATTAAGCAGACCACTCTTACCCAGTCCAAAGATCAGGGCTTGATCCATCACCGTTTTTTAGCTCACTGCACCATCCCAGCTCAGAACCTGGCTACATGCAAATTAGTCTGTTCCTGTCCCAGTGCATGATGGGAACAGGGCAAACCAAACTACCAAGCCAATTCTTATACTGGGAAGGAAACAAGCTTCCGGGGACCGGTTTCTGGCATTTCAGCCGTCGTCGGCCCGGCTTGCTTGAATCCTGATGGTGCAATGAGCAAGGGACTCACATCTGAGTATACCCTTCCACGCTTGTGGTAGACAAAATGATTCAGAAAAGGGGGTGGTGATGAATAGAGTGTCTGAATTAAGCAGACCACTCTTACCCAGTCCAAAGATCAGGGCTTGATCCATCACCGTTTTTTAGCTCACTGCACCATCCCAGCTTAGAACCTGGCTACATGCAAATTAGTCTGTTCCTGTCCCAGTGGATGATGGGAACAGGGCAAACCAAACTACCAAGCCAATTCTTATACTGGGAAGGAAACAAGCTTCCGGGGACCGGTTTCTGGCATTTCAGCCGTCGTCGGCCCGGCTTGCTTGAATCCTGATGGTGCAATGAGCAAGGGACTCACATCTGAGTATACCCTTCCACGCTTATGGTGGACAAAATGATTCAGAAAAGGGTGTGGTGATGAACAGAGTGTCTGAATTAAGCAGACCACTCTTACCCAGTCCAAAGATCAGGGCTTGATGCTCCGTCCATTACCACCCCCTTTTGTACCGCTTTTGGCCGCCATAAGTGTGGCAGGGTATTCTCAGACGTGAGTCCCTTGCTCACTTTGCCACTGGATTCAAGCAAGCCGGGCTGAAGACGGCTGCAATGCCAGAAACCGGTCCTCGGAAGCTTGTTTCCGGTCCAGGGAAGGCATGGCTTGGCAGTTCGGGCTGGACTGTTCCCATGAGGTACAGGGTAAGACTGATTTGCATATAGCCATGTCTGAACTGGGGTGGCAGAGTGGGCTAAAGAACGGTGATGGATTAGACCCAGATCTTCTGACTGGGTGCGAGTGTTTGATTGGTTCGGATGCTCCGTCCATTACCACCCCCTTTTGTACCGCTTTTGACCGCCATAAGTGTGGCAGGGTATGCTCAGACGTGAGTTCCTTGCTCACTTTGCCACTGGATTCAAGCAAGCTGGGCTGAAGGCGGCTGCAATGCCAGAAACTGGTCATCGGAAGCTTGTTTCCGGTCCAGGGAAGGCATGGCTTGGCAGTTCGGGCTAGACTGTTCCCATGAGGCACAGGGTCAGACTGAATTGCATATGGCCATGTCTGAACTGGGGTGGCTGGGTGAGCTAAAGAATGGTGATGTATTAAGCCCAGATCAGTTGACTGGGGGTGAGTGTTTGATTTGCTCAAACGCTCCGTCCATCATCCCCTTTTGTATCGCAAAGTTGTTCTGAGGACTCGTCCTTCTTTTCTACCCAAGGTGGTTACTGCCTTTCACATCGGCCAGACCATTACCTTGCCCACCTTCTTTCTGCCTCCGCATCCTTCGAAAGAGGAAGAAAGGCTCCACCGTCTGGACCCAAAACGTGCGCTCTCATTCTACCTGAACCACACTCAACAGTTCCGAGTGGATGACCAGCTCTTTGTTGGGTACGTTGGTGCTAAGAAGGGACGGGTGGTGCACAAACGGACCATCTCTCGGTGGGTCGTTTTGTGCATCAAGGTCTGTTATTCCTTGGCTAAAAAGGATCCTCCTAAGGGGCTGCGCACCCATTCCACTCGGGCCACGGTGGCAACTACTGCCCTTGGACGGGGAGTCCCTTTGCAGGACATTTGTCAGGCAGCTACGTGGGCCTCGCTGCACACGTTTGCCAAGCACTACTGCCTCGACAGCCAAGTCCGGAGGGATGGCTTCTTTGGCCTTTCGGTTCTCCAGGACTTTCTGGTGTGATCTTGGTTCGCAGACCCACCACTGGGGTTGGCATTGCTGGGATATCTATTCTAAGGTAAGGAATCTAACTAACGTGTTTCAGTTGCACAAGTTACTTACCTTCGGTAACGATATATCTGTAAGAAACATTAGTTAATTAGATTTCTTACCGCCCCACCCGCCCTCCCCGTTCTGCGAACTGATATCTAGGGTTAAGGTCATCCCTTTCCTGGCCCTAGTTTCATGGCACCAGTGTCGGTTTCTTGCATGGCTCTGCATTCCTGGCGCGGAAAGCTATGTACAGTACTGGTATCAGCGCCGGAGGGCGGCGTCTAAGTACTCCGACGACGGCGATCACGACGACGGACGCGGAGCCGCAGACGACGCCTACCGACACGCAGGGGTACTGCTGACGAAAACTTTCTGAATCCAGTCTGATGTCTGGGGTAAGGAATCTAACAACTTAATGTTTCTTACAGATATATAGTTACCGAAGGTAAGTAACTTGTGCATCAGTCCAATACATGCAAAAAGACATATTTCCTTACATTCAGACAATTCAGTTGAGCCTCTTAAGACCCCCCTCGTCAGACACCATGTGCTTTGCCCTGTCGCCATTTCAACAAGGTTGTACGATAGGTCCAATGAAGTGCTACTTTACCTGTCTTTCTCTGTCCTACAGACCAGCCCTCCCCGTTCAAGTCAGCCATTCCCCCTTCTCCTTTCACAAGGCCTTAATGGATCTTAATCTTGTTCTTAAATTTTTTTAACTGTAGCACTGTTGCTACTACTTACTTTTAAGACTTTTCTTGCCATCCATTACGTTTGCAAGATGGTTCCTTGAGATACAAGCACTGAGCGTCAAGCCTCTCTTCATTTCCTTCTGTCCTGACAAGCTGCGTCCTAAAATGAGGGCTAATTTCATGCCCAACGTGGTCACATCCTTCCATTTATTGCAGTCCACCACTCCGCCTACCTTTTTCACCCTTATCCACAACCCATTAATGAGGGAGAAATGCTTTAGACACTGTATACCAATACAACATTCTGCTTTTATGTTGACTATACCAAAGACTTCAAGTTTAACAACAATCTTTTCATAGGCTATACTGGCAAATCAAGGGCAAAGCCATCCAGAAAAGGACTTTGTCGAGGTGGATCATCTTGTGCATCAAGATGTGTTAAGTTTGAGCTCAGAAGAAACCTCTAGGGGGCATCAGAGAACACATTCCACCGGGGCAAAGTCTTCTGCTTTAGCTCTGGCAAGGGGAGTCCCAATGGCAGAGATCTGCAAAGCAGCAACTTGGGCTTCCTTCAAAACCTTCACAAAGAATTACTCTTTGAATTTGGAGGTAGGTCACTAAGCGCACTTAGTCCTCCATGATGTTTTAGTAAACCCCCTAAATGCACCCCCTCGTAGGGTACTGCACTGGGAAACTGTTTTAATCAATCATCGTCCAGGAGAAGTAAAGAGCTCCCTGACAGATAGCATGGGAGTAGAGAGGATATGGTGCAGCGGCCAGAGCTGCTGACTCGAGAGCTAGGGATCCCTGTTCGAGTCTCGGCGGCGCTGCGCTACATCCTGTGGTTCTATGCTAATCACTTTATCTCTATTGGTGATAAATTGTTATAGAAATATGCTGCAATAGTAACTTTGAGAAAATATAGTTCCACCGAAGCGGATGTTAACAATATATAGGCGGCGGGAAACTGAAAAGCGAAGCAGATGAGGAACAAGCATTGGTAAATGCAGGAAAATACGCTACCGCCAATAGAAACAAAGGAAAGGAAAGTGGCATGCATATGAACAAATGAGAAGCCAGGAAAGAGGGGGGGTAAGTCCCTTTTAAGTTTATATTAAAAACAACAGATTTCTCAAGTGCTGCGCAGGCGAAACCTAAAAAAGGGTGAGGCATCTGGAGGTAGAAGTATTTAACAGAAGAAAACGTTACTCACTGGTATTCATGTTTTTGGTGGCTACGCTATCTGCCTGTAGTTTCCTCAACAACCCTACCCTTATCCCTGTGCTAAAGGCTTGTTTTATTTTATAGTTATCATAATATGGTTCCAAGTCTAGGTTTTACACTGTACCGTGTCAATCTGATGCCGTTCTCATTGTGTCTGCCTCAAAGGCATGTAACAAACTGATGGCAGTGCGTCTGCAGCGGCGCTTTATGATTCCGGTGATGCCACGGTGGCATTGTTTAAAGTGCCAAGATGGAACCAGCGCCCTCTTTCGGTAGCGCACCCTACTGATATGTAGAGCTGTTGAAATGTTTCAGTATCCTCTGATGCCTAGGTTATTTAAAAGGTGAGGAATCGGCAGGTAGTTGAAGTATCCACCAGAAAGATTGTTACTGAAGCTAAGTAACATATTTGTGAGGAAAAAGTGAAAATGTTGTTACAGGTGACCAAGGACTTCATTAGAAGCAATTGATGATGGTGGAGAAGTTCTAAGTGCATGCCTTCATACAACCATATCATGCCTTTTCCAGGCTATAAACCACAGTATTCTAGGAACAGTTACATCCCAATGGATTTAGTCCCCATCAGTTCACAGAACACTCTAACAATTACTCTGCAGATGAAGAAAGCCCTGGTGTGGTGGTGAATGAAGGGAGATAATTTGTTGAACAGGATGACCTTGGTAGAACAAGGTTCTTAAGCATTAATATCATCAGGCACTTCCCTAGCAGATAGAAGCACACACGCAAATCTAATATTTGCTAGAGCCTGGCAGATTCCACAGGGAAAAATCTTGATTGTCAGTGCGCATGAACTGAAAGCAGTATGGATTGCCCTGAAGAACGTTTTCTGCAGTACTTAAAAATTTAAATGAGGCTTGACCGCTGCTACAGCTAAAGGCTCATGCCATTGTTCTGGCTGGAATTACCAGCTGCAAAAATCGGATATGGCTCTCCCACACCCAGAAAATTGGGCGAATGTGTTACCAGAAATTCCATTCTGCAATTTCGCTCCGCCTGACTCAAAATCCGGATGTAAGTGCTAAGACTTAGCCTTTAAATTGGAATAGAGGGGTGCATGGATGGAATTTTAGCTTGTGTGAGAATACATCTTTTTATGCTTTTCATCTTATTCCTTTGTTCTCCTACTTGATAGGCAAGTTTAGGAGGCCATGATGGACCATGCTCCTGGGGCCCAAAGATGACTGGGACAGGCATGGTACACCAAACCACTGAGCTATTTTAGCTTCATGTGCCTCTGGAAACCTATGCCACACTATTTGTTGTCTGGGGACAGATGGATTGTTCAGCACCATGACTCTTATTCCCCCAACCTGACTTACAGCACATCACATACTGCAAAAAGGGTGATCTTCACAAGATGATTTTAACACTGTAACATGTGAAATACTACCATATTTATGGGTATTTCTCAGAGGTTTTGAGATGTGTAAGGCAAAACAAGATCACTTCTTTACATTAATTTAGAATCGGTTATATCTATTATGTAGACTCTCTTTTAGGACGTTTGTGGATATTTGCACAGATGAAGTTATCAGTCCTTTCCTCGAAAATAAATGTCCTAATGAAACTTGTGGGATCTCCTGAGATTTTCTGTTCATTCAACTCTTGATTTGCTACCGGGAAGACGACTTTTGTTAGTCGCTATCATTTTTTGCAAGAATTGTTTGTAATTTTTTATATATGTTCTGAATATACTCCAATGCTGATATTGGATTTGCATGTCAAGCAGGCTCTTCCCCTGCTAGTTTCCTTGCATATCTACAAGCCTGGTGCATGCACTAAGTACTCCTTTGTTCTGTTTCAAAAGAGCATTATGATTCTACCCTAATAGAACTCTTCAGTAAAAATTCCCAACTGACTTTAATTTGGAATGGTGAATTAGGACTTCAAATGGCAAAACAGGGCATATCAATCATGTTGGATCCACACATAAGCCTATAGCCAACATGTAATTGTCAAGCAAGCTGTGGCCATCCATGCAAAAGTCAACAAGCCCAAGGTGGTATTCTATCAAACTTCTGATGTAGGCGTCTGTAATGCAGCTTTGTGGAAGTCCTGCAAGAAAATGTACTTATATCATTGAATCTGCTAAAGAAGGGATGTACTTGGGAGAGGTGGTGCTGAAAAACAAGCTTGTTAAATAGTTGAATGAACTCTGTATGTGCTTAAAAGATAATAATCTATCCAAACAAGGTTTTAAATATGTAAAAGATTAAATGCGTGCATATGAATGTAGATTCCAAAGAACTTTGTTGTTGAATTGCATCATAGCCCATTACATTCACTTCACTAGCATATTTTTCTTATTTTCACAAGCTAGTCATCTTGCACGGTGGAACCTCTGAGTATCTGTTTATTTATTTATTCATTCATCACAAATGGTTGAATGGAAGTTGGTGTATATAGTAATGTGTCCAAAACAGGTCTTCCGTACCAATGTCTTATATTGGTCCCACTAAAGAGTTAGCACTTGTTTACAATCGTGGGGCATACAGAATTTGAGGGTGTAATGGGCAGACCGGTGTAGGCATCTGACCAGTAGGATACTGATGACCCTACAGTTCACTGCTCCTAGGACTAAAGGATTATCAGAATGAAATTTGAATGGTATGGTGAACAGGGATTTCCTGAATTTAAGGTAGCTCGTCTCAAGTCAAAGTTCGTCGGATAGTGAATTCCACATGGAGTACCCCTTGTAAAGAAGGTAGCTTTATACTTTGCTACATTGTTTACTTTGCACATTGCTACATTTATTTGCAAGCGAACTTGCAACTCTCTAACTGTCATTTTCCAAAGTTTCATTAGCACACTTATGACAAAAGAAAATAGATTGACCTTGTCACCACCGGTTCCTATTAATTGAGACAGTCCAATAATAATATCTGGGTTTCAACACAGTACCGAGTTTAACCATGGCATCTTAGTTCTCAATGTAGCTTTTCCAGTTTGTTGGTTGATTTTGTTGGTAGAGTAAAAATGCACATGTTTCAATGACTAACTTCATTTACTTGCATTTGTATTTATTAAAAATGGAAACATTGTTTCCACAAATTCTCTTTTCAGACTGGCAAAAGTGTCTTTTCTGTTCCCATCAACTGGTTGATCATTTCTCCTGAAGAAGAGGAGATTCTTAATAACCTGGACGGTAAGTACATCTGGTGTGCTGTTGCAAACAATTTGGATGAATTAAAATCTGTAAATGTGCAATTTTATGTGAATAGTTGAAGGAGAAATAGAGATATAAAGTATTTGAATAAACTCTAAACATTTTAATACGTTCAAGACGAGTGTTGTACCTTGCCATTTGGCTAGTTGGTGTCTCCTTACAATTCACAGCTACAATACTGGTTTTCTTCTAAGTAAGCTGATTCTCCACCCTCCTCCCAGCACCTTTGCTAAAAGGCTGTTTGTTGTGGAGCCTGCCTATGTGATTTCAACGTTGCTTCTTTTGTGGTCTCATTTATTAAGTCACCTAATTTTTCATGGCTTTCCCTTCGTGAACTGTGAGTGTTGCTTAGCACACGATGCCACTCCGAGTCCAAGAAAATTGGTCCATGCAATGCAGCTAAACGGAACTATTAAACTTGGTTCCTCAGTACACAGACCAGTCATCTTGTTGATACTCCATTTATGTTGCTTATTGTTAGTCTTAATTATCTTCAAGTCTTCGAGTGTCCTCCAGTTAACCTGATAACTTTTGTGTACCATATAAACATCTTTGTGACAATTCCTCCAAAGCAAACGTATTCGAAAGTATGGTATCTAAATGCATCAATCTTCCAAGATTCATGGATACACTTTACATTTTTGCAAATTTGTTAGCAATTCCTTTTAGTATGGTTACTTTTAGCTCAATGCACCTGCCCGGGTTTTATTTTTGAGGACTGAATTAGCTCGGTCCAAGTGGGCTTTTGCTTTGTAAGTACGTCTGCCACCAAACTACAAAGGAGTTGATGTAAGCTATTAAAAAAATCACCTGTGTCACACTGATCCAAGTAGATATTTGCTACTGTTCTCCACTAAAGTACTTAGGTGTGTGTGGGAAGAGGCCTTGCAGAACAGAAGCATGGTGTCTCAATGCACAGTGTTGCATGTTCTTCTTCCATTGTGCTGTGCTGGCAACATTTACAGAAGAAACCAGAGCCATCCAATGGACAGCGCTGTAGAAACCTATATACTTAATACCCAATAAAACAAGCATTTGCAATGCAATAGATCTCACATTTGTGAATATAAGCTATTGACATTGTCAATGACAACGCCTTTTATTTATCTGTTCTGATAATTAACACATAAATAAAAGGCATTGTGTCATTTTCAACGACAATAGCTCAACTCTTGTAAATGCGAGACCTATTTTATTTTAAAAAGGGGCCCCTATTGTCCTGGGCTGCTTGGAAAGTGAAAGCGCGTGTGACTCGCTGAAGGTTGCAGGAAAAGCATGTTGTGCCTGCAGTAGAAGAAACTCATTAAAGAAAATTGTGCTTACAGACTAAAGAAGACAAACCGTGTAACAACAGAAGTAAAAGAGTCAGTCCCATGGGAGGTTACAAATGAAGACAAGGCGGTACTAAGGAAGGACTAACAAGCCAATTAACGAATCAGAAGCCTTCATTTACAAATGACATTGACACAAGCCAATGGCAAATATGGGTGGAGAATGGGCGGGGCTTCAAGTCTATACTCTGATACAGCATGCCTCACAGAGCAGCGTATGCGCTGCCTAGGCTCGACCTAAAAATACTGTGTTAGTGTGGTCATGGCGGGTATTCTAAGAAGACGGTTCTTTAGTACAGTATTAAAACATAGTATTCCAATGAAGTACAACATTCATTGGACATTAGTTCTACTATCTGATGGCAGTACGTGCCTGGCACATTAGGCTAGTTTATGTTTTTCCTTCACAATAACATAAATTTTGATTATCTTTACTTCTCCTTGCAACAGATGTTCCACTGGTGTTTCCCCTTAACCAACGGAATTATGCAAATACTGTTCCCACAACTGTAGCTGCAAAAGCAAAAGACCCCGCTCCTCTTTGATGCACATACTATGTAAAAGATGAAGGATGGATTTCTTCCCATACAGCACAGAGGAAATTCATTTACTATCCCTAGTAATCACTTAAATGAGACAAGCAACCCCAATTTTTGATGTGCCAAATTGGTGAGGTGATTCTGTGTGCTAATTCCTAAAGCCATTACACACCACCAAAGGTTCCAATCCATAGCTAGAGGTGGCAGGTGGGACAGCTTGTGCTAACTCCTAAAGTCATTCCACACCACCTACGGTTCCAATCCATAGCTAGAGGTGGCAGGTGGGACAGCTTGTGCTAACTCCTAAAGTCATTCCACACCACCTAAGGTTCCAATCCATAGCTAGAGGTGCAGGTGGGACAGCTTGTGCTAACTCCTAAAGTCATTCCACACCACCTAAGGTTCCAATCCATAGCTAGAGGTGGCAGGTGGGACAGCGTGTGCTAACTCCTAAAGTCATTCCACACCACCTAAGGTTCCAATCCATAGCTAGAGGTGCAGGTGGGACAGCTTGTGCTAACTCCTAAAGCCATTACACACCACCTAAGGTTCCAATCCATAGCTAGAGGTGGCAGGTGGGACAGCTTGTGCTAACTCCTAAAGTCATTCCACACCACCTAAGGTTCCAATCCATAGCTAGAGGTGGCAAGTGGGACAGCTTGTGCTAACTCCTAAAGCCATTACACACCACCTAAGGTTCCAATCCATAGCTAGAGGTGGCAGGTGGGACAGCGTGTGCTAACTCCTAAAGTCATTCCACACCACCTAAGGTTCCAATCCATAGCTAGAGGTGGCAGGTGGGACAGCGTGTGCTAACTCCTAAAGTCATTCCACACCACCTAAGGTTCCAATCCATAGCTAGAGGTGGCAGGTGGGACAGCGTGTGCTAACTCCTAAAGTCATTCCACACCACCTAAGGTTCCAATCCATAGCTAGAGGTGCAGGTGGGACAGCTTGTGCTAACTCCTAAAGTCATTCCACACCACCTAAGGTTCCAATCCATAGCTAGAGGTGGCAAGTGGGACAGCTTGTGCTAACTCCTAAAGCCATTACACACCACCTAAGGTTCCAATCCATAGCTAGAGGTGGCAGGTGGGACAGCGTGTGCTAACACCTAAAGTCATTCCACACCACCTAAGGTTCCAATCCATAGCTAGAGGTGGCAGGTGGGACAGCGTGTGCTAACTCCTAAAGTCATTCCACACCACCTAAGGTTCCAATCCATAGCTAGAGGTGGCAGGTGGGACAGCGTGTGCTAACTCCTAAAGTCATTCCACACCACCTAAGGTTCCAATCCATAGCTAGAAGTGGCAGGTGGGACAGCGTGTGCTAACTCCTAAAGTCATTCCACACCACCTAAGGTTCCAATCCATAGCTAGAGGTGGCAGGTGGGACAGCGTGTGCTAACTCCTAAAGTCATTCCACACCACCTAAGGTTCCAATCCATAGCTAGAGGTGGCAGGTGGGACAGCTTGTGCTAACTCCTAAAGTCATTCCACACCACCTAAGGTTCCAATCCATAGCTAGAGGTGGCAAGTGGGACAGCTTGTGCTAACTCCTAAAGCCATTACACACCACCTAAGGTTCCAATCCATAGCTAGAGGTGCAGGTGGGACAGATTGTGCTAACTCCTAAAGTCATTCCACACCACCTAAGGTTCCAATCCATAGCTAGAGGTGGCAGGTGGGACAGCTTGTGCTAACTCCTAAAGTCATTCCACACCACCTAAGGTTCCAATCCATAGCTAGAGGTGCAGGTGGGACAGCTTGTGCTAACTCCTAAAGTCATTCCACACCACCTAAGGTTCCAATCCATAGCTAGAGGTGGCAGGTGGGACAGCTTGTGCTAACTCCTAAAGTCATTCCACACCACCTAAGGTTCCAATCCATAGCTAGAGGTGCAGGTGGGACAGCTTGTGCTAACTCCTAAAGTCATTACACACCACCTAAGGTTCCAATCCATAGCTAGAGGTGGCAAGTGGGACAGCTTGTGCTAACTCCTAAAGCCATTACACACCACCTAAGGTTCCAATCCATAGCTAGAGGTGCAGGTGGGACAGCTTGTGCTAACTCCTAAAGTCATTCCACACCACCTAAGGTTCCAATCCATAGCTAGAGGTGGCAGGTGGGACAGCTTGTGCTAACTCCTAAAGTCATTCCACACCACCTAAGGTTCCAATCCATAGCTAGAGGTGGCAGGTGGGACAGCTTGTGCTAACTCCTAAAGTCATTCCACACCACCTAAGGTTCCAATCCATAGCTAGAGGTGCAGGTGGGACAGCTTGTGCTAACTCCTAAAGTCATTCCACACCACCTAGGGGTCAAACCCATGGCTAGTTGAGGCGGTGACATCTTGCGCTAATTCCTAGTCATTCCACACCACCTAGGGGCCAAATGCATCACTTGTGGAGTCTGGGACATCTTGTTCTTCTGGAGGTGAAAGGCTCATAGCAGTGTCATATTTGTTTTAGAAGGTTTCCTAATGGTGTCTTTAAAACAGACAGTTGCACTTGTGAAAGGCAACCAAGACCTACTCTTTCCCAATCGAAACCGAGTTTGCAGTAAAGTTATTTCTAGTGTTTTAGTTAGACAAAGGTAATTGTGGAGGGCGTGCTCTCTATAAATGACTATACCTTACATAATACATTTGCAAATTGTGCTCTAATATGTACCACTGTACCTCCACTTCCCTCCAGTCTGGGTTTGGCTCATTCATAGCACTCTTCAGCCCTTCGTTTTTTTCACAGCACTTAAAACTTTAGTACAGCAAAGTCAATAACCAGAGACCCCCACCCCCAAACGCTGTTCCAGCACCACTGTATGGAAACTGAATTACCGGTAATCATCGCCAATGGGACTGACAGGTGAATTAAATAATGTTAACCAATTATTTAATTACAAAAAGTTTATTCACAATGAATGCACTGTCGAGAAGTCTCGCGCTTGTGCTGGTTCACTTTTCAAAACTCCCCCATTTTCTCTTCAGCACGGTGAGTGCAAGTCTCTAGCCTTTTTCACGACCTGTATACAACAGTCAACTCGGAAAGCCTGTTGAGTGAATCACAATGAATGAGTTCCATTTAAACTGCGTAAACAATGAAACGGGCATAGAAAGGACTTTGCATCTCTCGCAAGGGGGAATGACAGAGTGTGCGCTTTCGTGTTCAGTTCAAAATAGAATTGTGTATCACAATCAGTGATGGTAATTACTTAAAAAATGACTAGGTCATTTCTTTCTAATCTAAAAGTCCTCGGACAATAATTAAAATCTGATCATTTATACAAGGGCACTCGGTGTGATGATTAAGAAATGCGCACAATTGCTTTATGTAATCGGCAAACAAAACACTGTCGTCTGACAAGTGTAGCAGAAGCGCATAATGCTTAACGCGACAGTAGACACTTAAGTTGTTTCGTTAAACATTAATATATGTCGACGACTCGGGTGTAAAAGCAGGGCTTACTACCAGGTAATGAATACCTGAGCATTTTAATGCTGGGAACTATACTGGCATCGTTGTGGGAGGGAGCCAACATTACCTGGTATAGGGGTTTCTGCTTCACTGCGCTGGAACATTCGACCCTCTGCGTGGAAGCAGCATATTCCCAGCTCCGGGGGGCTTTGTCTAATATCCTTTGTTGGTGTAAGGAGTAAAATCAACATAGTCTGGTATGGAAGTACAGTTGAGATAGTAATATTATCAGCATTATAAGGAGGACAGGTATAGGTTTGTTGTGATTACAAACTATGACCTGTAAATCACACTCGTGTGCATTTGTCCTAAACAGCCAGGTCACCATTTGAAGCGGCCTCATCTTTACCCCGCCCCCTCCTCCAATTAGCAGCTGCATCAAAGTTGCCGCCTCTGGACCAGGAGATCACTGTCGCTCACTATCTTGTGAGTCTGGGTAAATCACTTAATCACCCCTGTGCCCACACTTTATAATTGCACACATTTACATTAACAAGCATTTACAATGCAATGGTTTCGCCTTTGGAAAAGTTAGAGCTATTGGCATTGCTCATGACATTTTTTTTTATTTTTTTTTACTTATAAATAAATGGCATTGTTATTTACATTGCCAACAGCTCTCACAGCCCACACAGCTCTCACAGCCCACACAGCTCTCACAGCACACACAGCTCACAGCCCACACAGCTCACAGCCCACACAGCTCACAGCCCACACAGCCCACACAGCTCTCACAGCCCACACAGCCCACACAGCTCCCACAGCCCACACAGCCAACACAGCTCCCACAGCCCACACAGCTCCCACAGCCCACACAGCTCCCACAGCCCACACAGCTCCCACAGCCCACACAGCTCCCACAGCCCACACAGCCCCCACAGCCCACACAGCTCTCACAGCTCTCACAGCTCTCACAGCCCTTACGGTACCTGTCAATGTCCAATAGCTTAACAGGAGCACTCAAAGCAAAACTCTTCTTAAAGCACCAGGAGAAATCTGGTTTCAAGTGGCCCTCTGCCGGTGGTGTGTGCAGGTTAAATGGATAGGTCAATAGTATATATCAGCATGAATACTAATCAACAAAAATAAATGGCATTGTCATTTACAATGCCAATAGTTTAATCTCTGGCAAACGCCACACAAAAACACACAGACCCACACACACCAACTGAGCCCCCCACACACACACAGACCCACACACACACACACACACACACACAGAGCCACACACACAGCCCCACACACACACAGACCCACACACACACACAGACCCACACACACACACAGACCCACACACACACACAGACCCACACACACACACAGACCCACACACACACACCCAGAGCCACACACACACACACCCAGAGCCACACACACACACACCCAGAGCCACACACACACACCCAGAGCCACACACACACACACACCCAGAGCCACACACACCCACCCAGAGCCACACACACCCACCAAGAGCCACACACACCCACCCAGAGCCACACACACCCACCCAGAGCCACACACGCCCACCCAGAGCCACACACACCCACCCAGAGCCACACACACCCACCCAGAGCCACACACACTCAGGAGAGCAAGTACAGCGAGGGGGCAGGCAAGCAAGCACAGCAAAGGGGCAGGGAAGCAAGCACAGCGAGGGGGCAGGGAAGCAAGCACAGCGAGGGGGCAGGGAAGCAAGCACAGCGAGGGGGCAGGGAAGCAAGCACAGCGAGGGGGCAGGGAAGCAAGCACAGCGAGGGGGCAGGGAAGCAAGCACAGTGAGGGGGCAGGGAAGCACTTCCTCTCACTCCCAGACCCTCCCAACATCCCGTCAGCCTTGCGCAACATCCGAGGGCTTCACCATCCCTGCATGACACACGGTCAGCAACGGCCTCTTGGGGTCCGAGGGCATCCGTGTATCATGAACACCACAGAGAACAAGGGAATTCAAGTGAAAGACTGGGCACGGATTGGGGCGCAATTAAGCCAACAGACCAATTCTCCTCGTTTGTGCAACACAGGCCCACCTTACAGTAGGTGCAATCATGGAAAAGCAAAGGCTAAATCTTCAAGAGGTGGGCATAGTTTGCCAGCCCCCTTCACTTGTGTTCTGGGAGTATTAATCAAAGATGAACCCGTCGACGTACACTCGCGGCTCAGTAAACATGACCTAGCAGTCACTACTACTTTAAATGCTACGGCAAACTTAATGAATGGTTTGACAGCTAATACACCCAGCCAAGTATTACTCGCAGAAACTAGTAAGAAACATGGCCCGCTCATTATTTGAGGAGTAGGTAATATGTCAGATGTGAAAATCCAATGTTGGGAATAACAGATGCCCATCCTTTTGCCCCTACTCATCCTTCACCAATTCATCAGAGTCTCAGATGGGACATGTGTGCTTTTGCTCGTTTGGAAGAACTTTACCGCCCTTATCCTTTTTGCAGACACACATGGCCCATCATGTAGCGCCACTGCCCTACAGCCTTCCGAATGGCCCTCGTGCACAGCTAACCAATGGCTCTTTTGCAGAGCTCTAAGCTACCACTGTTAATACCAGCACTCATAGCATCTACTGCAGCTTCCATTGCCTCTTACACATTGCATCTCTCCTACAGAACAAAACAGCTCATACCCAACAGCGTCTGTCCTGAACACACCACCGGCAGAGCCACCGCTGTATGGAACTGTCATAATCCGTTATACCGCCCCAATGCTTCTCCGCAGCCTACCTGCGTTTACCCTCCACAGCTCATCGGTGCCTCTCCAGCTAGGACCATAACATACACTGCCCACCAGCCTCTCCTCCACAGCTTATCAGTGCCCCTCCCGCACAGACCAATCAGTCTCTAAAAACCGCAGGACCATTTCGGTGTACTTAAGGCAACTCCACGGAAAACACACGTAGTATCCAGCTCAGAATTTACTCGCCATACTTCAGAGAGGAGTGGACCCAGAGCTGCTTGTAGGTAATTTGTCGACGAGAATGTTACAGCCTTCCCCGCTGAGAAAGCAGATCGTGGCCTCATTTTTTAGGCCCGGACGGGAGATAAATACATCTTTTATATTCTGAACGGAGTGCGAATGGGCCGCATGGTAAAAATTATTAGGGGCTCCAACAAGGGAACGCCAGTCTGCGGCTAATTTTTTGGTAACTATTTATTTTTTCATTAAACAAAGTCTGCAGTTGCATTGCTTGTTGTCTCGGAGTCCCCGAAGCCCTATAAACCGAGGCAATGTGAGTGGGTTTTCAGTATTTAGTGATTCTGGCTCTGAGATTCGAACTATTACCTCATGTTTCCATTCTGTGCTGCAGCATACGCGCCATAAATTACACCTTTCACGAGGCTGCTGTTCAGAGGCTACCAGCGCGGGTGGATATCTGACTGAGGGGGCAGTCCCTTCACGCCCCTCCCTACTGCTTTGTTATGAGCCCCCCTCGTCTCTCCCCACACACACATCATATCTGTTAACAATCTGAATACCTGCTTCTGTTTGCAGACAGAAGCTATTGCCTGTCCCGCATAGCTGCTGACCAGAGCGCATGTAATAGGCATAGCTCTGGTCAAATTGATTTTAGCCCCAGGGATCAACTTAGCGCATAGTTTTTTTTTTTTATTTTTTTATTTTTTTTTGAAAACCTTTATTGGTCATAAACACATGAAATACAGCTCAGTGCCTACAACCCACAATCGTAGGCCGGCTTTTACAGTGTTCCGTAAGAAGATGGTCAAGTAGTCACAATAAGGGTATGGGATGCACACAGCAAGCCGCCTACAACCCACACGGGCCGGCCGCGATGTAATCATCTAAAGAGCTCTTTCGAATTTATAAAGAGATCTCCACAGTCGAGTCCAACCCCACCTCTCAGAAAGACTCAGTGGATACCTGTAATAAAATTGCAAAATACTTTTCTGGCAAAATCACTAACATATACGCTAATTTCTCTGGCAATATAAAATCTGGCAATGATTTCTCTGAGAACGAAGATTACATCAGCACTAATATCCACCTGTGTGCCTTCTCTGTACCTCCAACTGAAATCTTGAATAAAATCTGTAAGGGGATTAAATCTGGATCACCCCGCGACCCCGCACCCCCGAAAATACTAAATGCTAGTCTCCCGGTCCTGGAGCCGCACTTTAGATTTATGTTGGAAACATCTTTCTCCACAGCCACCCTTCCTGCTGACTGGAAACAAGCTATAGTGTTTCCCATTAAGAAAAAACCGAACCTAAGCCAAGACATACTGGAGAATCTCCGCCCAATTTCCTTACTCCCCTACCTTGCCAAACTGGCCGAGAAAGTGGTCAACGCCCAACTAATGACCCATCTCGAAACCCAAAAAACCTTTCACCCATCTCAATCGGGTTTCAGAACAGGCTTCTCCACAGAGACTGCACTTCTAAGAGCCACTGAAACTCTGCGGGAGGGAGCCGACAAAGGCAAAACTATGGCCTTGATCATGCTGGACCTCAGTGCCGCGTTTGACACTGTAGCTCATTCTATACTGCTACAGTGTCTAAACAGAGCGGGAGTCACTAAAGAGGCTCTAGGCTGGCTGAAGGCTTTTTTAACCAACAGAAGCTTTCAGGTCCAAAGAGGGATCTATCTCTCTGACAGTCTGATCTTAGAACAGGGGGTCCCTCAGGGCTCGGCCCTGAGTCCCACCCTGTTCAACTTATATATGTCTCCTTTGGCAGAGGTGGTCCAATCGTTCGGCGTAGAGCTTGTCTCTTACGCCGACGACACTCAACTCTTGATCTCCTTGTCTCAATCCCCCTCCTCTGAGGCAGATAACTTCAACTCATGTATGTGCAAGTTGGCTACATGGATGAACGAGCATTGCCTCAAATTAAACGGAACAAAAACAGAGGTACTCGTCATAGGTGGGAACAACACCAACTGGACCAAGGATTGGTGGCCCCCATGTCTGGGATCATTACCCATCCCCAGTCAGGAGGCCAAGAACTTGGGTGTCTGGATTGACACCAAACTTTCCTTTGACAGTCATGTCCAAAAAACAGTTGGGAAATGCTTCGGAGTGATGAAGACGCTCCGTCGCACCCTGGATCTCCTTCCTCTGAGTTCCAGGCGCACGATGACGCAGGCTCTCATCACATCCCGTATTGATTATGGGAATGTGCTTCTATTGGGCACCTCAGAAAAAAACATTAGGAAGCTACAGGTCCTACAAAATTCAGCAGCACGCCTTGTGCTACGACTCCCGCGAAGAGCTCCTTCTAAACCTTCCTTGGATGCTCTGCATTGGCTACCCATAAAAAAACGAATAATATTCAAGGCCCTTCTCTGGTGCCATAGAATCATTCACCTTAGAGCCCCCTCCTATTTGTCAGACTTAGCCTTACCCTATGAACCTTCCAGATCCCTTCGCTCGAAGGGAACTGGTCTGCTCAAGATAATGCGCCCAAAAAAAGCCAGACTTGGAGGCAGATCTTTCCGCATCCTCGCAGCTAAGGAGTGGAATACCCTTCCTATGAATATCAGACAGGAAAAAAGTGAAACATCCTTTAGGAAACATCTAAAAACATATCTTTTCACCACCTAAACTGTCTGATGCTTCACTCCATCTAAGCAACACTCTTCTCCATAGCGCGGGGACACGTCGAGAGACGTCACCAGGCGCTCTATAAGCCCCTATAATAAATAATAATAATAATAATAATTAAACATGGGTCATAGAGGAGATTGCATGAGATCTACTTGATTACTCTGTGATTTTTGAGCAACAAAGCAATGAGGTTACTTTTAACATTTAAAACAACTTAACAACGTAGTATGTTCATTTCCTTCCCCCAGCGAAGCCCCCATGCTGGAGCAGTGGTGTGGTGGAGCTTTGTAGCGCGGGGGGCGCGAAGTTGAAGTCCCTGTCCAGCATTGGATGCCAGGCCATGCCGGCCGTGTCATTACCACTGCAATAATGTTGACTCAACCTCGGGGAAGGTAGTTTTCACGCTTGCCATGCGGAGAGTACGATATTGTGTCGTGCTATGGGTGTGTTGCAGTGAATATGTGCCTGAATGAGAATAACCGTTCCGAACCAAGTCCGAATAAAACAAAAGGGGAGGGGGGGGACGCCCGTCTCCCCGCAATCCCGTCCCTCCACGTTCTTTACGTGATGTATTAGGGGGCGTAACATTCGGTGCTACGTGTGTTTGCAAACGCAGGTCCTAAAGCAAGCAATTTCCAGCAGGGGGTAGCATATGTAGGAGGCGCGCGCTGGGGTAATGTCGTTGACAGTGTGAGAGTGGGCATAGCCCACGTGTGGGGGCGGAGCGGCTATCACTGCAATCTATCCCTCAGTTATCCCCCTCCACGGAATGCTCATCAGTGTGTGATTGAAGTAGGTACGAAGTGAGGGGACCCCATAGATCCTTGGGTCGTGATTTAGGTGGTAAGAGGTCAGCATAGTTGTGTAATTGTTCTTGCCAGGTAGCCATGCAACTCAGCCAGTCCTTAAATTTAGGTGCCCGCCCCCTGCCCCATCTGCATGCCACCAGTCGTTTAGCCAAAAGGAGGCTTAGTGCAAAAAATTTGCGGTTCGTCTTAACAGCAGGGTGAGCTAGTCCGAGCAGTGCTATTTTAGGACAAGGGTCTATGGATATTCCGAGCATGGCCGATAGAGCGTCAAACATCTCCAGCCAGTACGTGGCGACTGCTTGGCATCCCCACGCTAGATGTATAAAATCTGCTCCCGGGGTGCCACATCGGAGACATCTATCGTCGTCCTTGAGGCCCAGACGGTGCAACTTTGCCGGCGTGAAATAGAGCCGGTGCAAGAATTTATAGTGTATCAATCGGAGGCGTGTGTTTCCGGTTACGGCGTGTGTGTGAGAGCAGCTCGTCTCCCACTGCTCGTCTGTCATGGGATCGGGTAGGTCAGCATCCCAGTCATGCCGGGCTCTAAAGGAGGGAGGCGATGGAGCCACCTGGACGTGTTTATACAACATGGAGACTACATGCTTCGGGACAGTGGCCTGGAGCAGGGAGTGTAGAGGCGTCATGATTTCTGGTTCGTCCGGAAAATTGGGCGTGACGGATTTAATGTTTTGTCGGAGGCGAACATAGAGGAAAGTATCCATCATCGTGGGGGAGTTGTCCCCAAAAATCTGCACAGCCGTGCGGAAAGCGCCCTGCAGGTAAAGATCTCCCCAGGTGTTTATAGCGTATTTGGCAAGGAATTTACGTCCTAATTCTTCTCGGGCGATACTCACTCTGGGGTCATTAGCCACCGCCATTAGAGGCGAGTAGGCGAATAGTACTCCCATATGCCCTGCAATGCGCTTCCAGGCTCTGACAGTACAGTCCACCGTAGACGGGTCTCTGTCGGTCATACTGACCGTAGTGTAGAGATACCCAGAGGGCTTTTCCGGTCTCATATAACCATCCTCAACCGCCAGGTGGGCCATGAATGGAGGGGGATGGAACCAGTACGAAGCAAAATGTCCTTGGGCACAATCGTAGTATTTTCGGAAGTCCGGGACTTCAAACCCTCCCTGGTGGTAAGGTAACATCAGGGTTTTCAAACTGAGTCTAGCTTGTTTGCCTCCCCAGATCAGTCGCGATAGCTGGGAGTCGAGGGCCCGAAAAAAGCAAGAACCCGGGCTATAGGGTATATTCGTAAAGAGATATAATAATTTGGGGAGGACCACCATCTTTATAAGTGATATGCGGCCTGCCATGGATAAAGGAAGGTGTAGCCACCTGGTAACGCTGTCTGTCAATTTGTCCAGGACCGTCCCATAATTTGCCCTGATAAGGTCCTCTCGATTCCTGGTGATTCTGATTCCTAAATATTTTATTTCATCGGATTCCCACACCAGGGGGTAGTCCAGAGGAAACTCCGAGGTCTTGTCTGTCAAGGGGAACATAGCAGATTTTGCCCAATTGATCTGTATCCCCGCTATAGCCCCGAATTTAGTAATCTCGCGCAGTAAGGGATTTAGATTATCTCGTGGTTTGTCTACATAGAGGGTCATGTCATCAGCGTATAATGCGATCAGGAGTTGCCGTTCCGGGTAGACTAGTGCACGATGTCTGTGGTGTTGTCTAAGCTTCGCGGCTAGGGGTTCGATGGCGATCGCGAAGAGTATCGGGGACAGAGGGCAACCCTGCCGGGTACCCCGATGGATCTCAAACGGAGTGGAGCGAGCACCGTTGAGCAGCACCGTATCTTGGGGTTTATAATATAACAGCCGAATCCAGTCTAAAAAATTAAAGGGGACCCCCATCCTTTCGAGCAGTGTAAGGAGGTAATCCCACTCCAGGGAGTCGAACGCCTTTGTGGCGTCAAGGAATACAGCAGCAGCTTCGCACCTGGGGTTAATATCTTGCAGCACTGCCTGTAAAGTACGCAAATTATGGGACGTGGCACGGTTCGGAACGAACCCCGCCTGATCTGGAAGGACGAGTCGTTCCATAAGGAGGTTGAGACGTGTAGCGAGAACTTTAGCTAAGATCTTGCTGTCCGTATTCAATAGTGAGAGGGGTCGGAAGGAATCGCATTGTTCGGGTGGCTTACCCGGTTTCAGCAGTGACGTTATTAATGCTTCTCGCATCGTGAGGGGGAGTGAGCCTTCTTCCAATCCTGCATAGAAGACCTGTTTCAGTATGGGTGCTAGCACATGTATAAAGGATTTATAAAAATCTATCGGTAGGCCGTCCGACCCCGGCGCCTTCCCTGACTTCATGGACATGATGGCATCCTTGATCTCATCAAGTTCGAGCTCGTGATGAAGGAATTTTTGCTGGGACGGTCCCAGCCAGGCAATAGCAGTGTCATCTAAGTATTCCTGCAAATTGAGCGTGTCGTTCCTATGTGAGGTGTAAAGTGAGGTGTAGTGTTCAGTTAACACTTGGAGTTGTGTCGCGGTATCGTGGTGCGGTGTGCCATGTTTGTCCAGTAAAGTTGGGACATAGTTTTGGTATCGAGGGGTTCTGACTGCATTGGCCAGCGCCTTACCCGGTCTGTCTCCCCCACCATATACCCGAGCATTGAAGGGCTTACCCAGAAATTTGCCTTCCCTATCCGCCGCTTCTGAGTATTCGTTCAGTTTTTCCCTGATCTGAGCATGCGCCGCGCCGTCCCTGTCTCCATTCGCCATCTCTCGCTCTAGTTGACGGAGCTCTAATTCAAGCTTGCGTATGTCTGTTCGCAGCGCCTTGAGAACTCCCCCCCCCTTTGGCGATACAGCTCCCCCTCATCGTCACTTTAAAGGCCTCCCAAACTGTAGTGAGACTCGAAACTGAATTAATATTCCGTTCAAAGAACTCTGTGATTTCCTGCTCCAATTCAGCAGTGAAGGCAGTGTCAGTCAGATGTGCGGGATTCAGGCGCCAGTTCAGGAAAGGGGGTGTGGTAAGGGGAATGGTTAGGGAGAGAAGAACCGGGGAGTGATCTGAGTATGTGCGCGCCAGATGACTTGCTTTGGTTAACCATGGGGATAGACCTGCTGAAACAAATACATAGTCTAGGCGGGCCCATGTGGAGTGGAACGCAGAGCAATGAGTACCCTGTTTGGCAGTGGGATGCATATGTCGCCACGCATCCACCAGGCGGTGTTCCTTCAGTATTCCTAGTAGTGATCGTTGAGTATTAGTGTAATGAGAGGCATGTGGGTGCGACCTGTCCTGTGCGGGTATTAGGGCCGTGTTGAAGTCTCCCCCCAGCACCACGTGATCTATCCCCAAAGCCTGTATTTTCCCCCACATGGTGAGAAGAGCATCGGGGTCATCTGTATTAGGACCATAGTAACATGCAAACAATATTGTGTGTGAGTGTAATTTCCCCCATAGCATACAGTAGCGCCCCTCAGCATCTATCTCAGTCCCAGCTGGAGTGAAATGCGTTCCCCGTTTCACCAGTATTGCTACCCCTCTAGCGTAATTAGAATAGGAGGAGAACACCCTGCTCATAGCCCATTTAGAAGCGAATGGAGGGGAACCGCTAGGCATCAGATGAGTTTCTTGCAACATAGCTACAGATATCCCGTGCCTGTCAAGATACCCCAGTATTTGTCTTTTTTTCTTCGGGTTATTTAACCCACGTATATTCCAGGAGGTTACTCGGAACTGCGAGGCGGGCTGTGGTTCAGTTACGTCTCCCATATTTCTAACAGAAAAAATGAGCGCCAAACATCTACAACATCCATGCACAAATAACAAATGGCATCAGATATATGAATCGAATCCCAACTACCCTCTCGGTATGCCCAACTGCGAGCGTGAACGGTAAACAATTCTGTCCTGCAGGTAATATGTTGGAACATTCCTCCTCCCACTCCGGCAACCCCAACTCGCCGGGCATCCTGAACCCTCCCAATCCCCACTATCCCTCCCACTCCCCAACTTAAAAACACTAGCAATGTCACATATCCCTCCATTCTACCACAAGAAGGGAGAGTTTGGGGCTCGCCCATTGGGGTACCGTACTAGGGGCACCAAACTTGCCATCCACCTCCCTACTCGCACCCACTTGGAACCAGGTAAAGACCCGGTCTCTTGGCGTGGGACGGAGGTGGGCGATCGAGCCTATCAAATATGTATACCAAGTCAAGCAACATTGTTGATTTGTATCTCACCATGGTGTTGGCGCCTAGTTCGTCACCTCTCCTTGTCAACGGAGCGGTCACCGCGAATATGGACTATTCCTGCTGGTTCATAGGCGAAGTGGATCTGGAGCGATGGTTTTCAGCGCCTCCTCTGGTTTTGTCCGTCCTGTGTCGTTTAAGAAAGTCCTCCACCTGCTGAGGATTTTGAAAGAAGTGTTGTTTGCCCCCGTGGGAAACCTTCAATTTCGCCGGGTACAGCATGGCGTACGTCATCTCTTGATCCTGGAGCTTCTTCTTTACACCTGAGAATTTCCTCCTGGCTTCCTGCACCGCCGGGGTGAAGTCCGGGAAAAATGAGAGTGTAGTGTTACAGTAACCTACTGTGCCAATCTCTCTCGCTCGACGGAGCACCGTGTCCCGGTCTCTATAATTGAGGAATCTCGCTATGATGGGGCGAGGTTGGGCACCTGGCGGTGGGCGTGCGGCCAAGGATCTGTGGGCTCGCTCCACTATTAAGTGCGAGGAGAACGATTCTTTACCAAAGAGTTCGACGACCAGATTTTCGATAAACACATCCATTTTCCCGGTGTTGGTGGACTCCGCAAGGCCCAGGACGCGAATGTTGTTGCGCCTGGACCTGGCTTCTAAATCCTCATTTTTCTCCGCGATGATTTTTAAGAGCCTGTCCATTTGGGTCACCTGCCTGTTATTCGTAATGGCACCATCTTCCAGATCTGATATCCTATCTTCCGCTTCTTTAAGTCTGGTGTCGTGCTGTTCCAATTTGGTAACCACACTATCCATGCGAGTATTGATCGTGTCAATTTTGGCGTCTATACTTGTCAGACTCTGTTGCATGGTCAGCAGCAAGGCTTTCCAGTCGTCATCAGGAGGTCCACGGGCGGGAGGGCTACCTTCGGGTTCTTGCGTGTTTCTGGAGGCCCGCTTAGATTCAAACGGTATTTTTGTCTGCTTGGCGTCATTGCGGCCCATGTCGCGTTTAGGCGCACGCGAAGCCGGCGTGGTAGGAGCAGCCAGTGTGTGGTGACGCGAGGTAGCGTCTAGGTGACAAGGCGGAATTGCAGGGCGGAAAATGCCCTCTTGGAAGTGGCACTATGGGCGCAGTGTAGTTCAGAGGTGACGTCTATTTGAATTCTTTGGCCCACGAGCCCAAAGTAGTAAAGCAGGGCTGGTGAACAATGTCTCCCCAGCCACAGGTGAAGCAGGAGACGCAATTGACATTAACTTAATCCGCCCACTGATGCTCCAGCTAGGGTCCCTCTGTGCGGACCACAACAGGAGAGTAACCAGAAGAGCAACCAGGAGAGCGACGCCGCAGTTGTAAAGGGGGCCAGATTACCTTGTAGGTTATGTCCTGTAGCGGATCAAGTGGCTTTGGTCAGGTATTGCCGGCTCTGCGCCAACGTTCAGTGTAGCCGGTGGGCAAAGTCACGTATGCAGGCGAGTGAGCGGTGAGGTGGCCTCCGCGCCTCGTCGATGTGAGCTGGAAGCGATGAGTTCTCTGGGCCGGTGCGGTGACAACCCCTCAGCAGTGCACGTCGTGTAATAAAAGGCGGGAAGGTCGTCTCAGGAGAGCAGGCGGGTACAGTGAGCGCCGTAGGAATTGCCTGCAGGGTCACACAAGCAGCATGGACGAGCCTACCGCCCCTGGGGTGACAGCAGGTAGGTCACAGCAATGCGAGGGCGGCGGGAAGGTCGTGAATAGCAAGCGGGATTTATGCAGTCTCAATGCGCTACAGCGCAGGATGTATTTTTGCTCCCTGCCAGTGTTTTATGGTGTCCCGGCTGTATTAGCACCTATGCAGTCCGTAAAGCAGTGTGGGAGGCGGCGCCAGATAGCGCGTCTTGCCGCTGCCTGTTGAACTCCGCTCCGCCGTTAATGGCCTTGTTCGCGCTCTTTTCGCCGTTAACGGCCGTCCGCATTCACTCTCAGGATGTGGCAGTAAGAGGAAGGGCTCACCTTCAATGTAGGGAGGTCCTCCTCCAGCAAGACACCGGCGCAGAGTATGCGACGGCACAAAGTCTGTTCCGCAGTTGATGTGTCCGCAGCCCCGATTAGGCCGCAAATCCCCGGAGTTTCCCAGCCAGCCGGCCCCGGAGCGGCGGGTCACTGGCAGACAGCCCGAGCCGCCTCCGAGTAAAGCAGCGGATATCTTCGCTCTCAGACGGGCGATTCCGACGCTACTGGCACCGCTGAATGTGGAATGGCGCCGCGGTCACCACGGTGGGGAGATAGAACAGCTGTCCCCGGTCAGGATGGTCAGAAGGATTGATCAAAGGCTCGATCTGGCGAGAGCCTCACTACAGTGCGGCCATCTTGGTTTGGCGCCACCTAGCGCCCCCTCAACTTAGCGCATAGTTCTCTCAAATTTCCTGGCTCAGCTGATTAGCCCTACAGCAACTACCCTACGTTAAGCCAGTGCCTCGCACAGCACACATAATTTTGTCGGCTGAAGAAAGAAGGCCGCCTCGGGAGTTGAGCGCTCGCCACCGACAAAAGCGGTTGTCTGAAAATCATCAGTTAGCGTCCCAGTGGCAAACTCAACCTTCCACTTTCTGCGGCTGGTAAATCGAGTTCTAAAATTTGGGGGATGGTTACATCGGGTGATTGGAAACAGCAGAAGAGACATGCTAAGCACAATGAGGACTTGTTATATTGCGCACACATAGCGCCTAATGGCTTCGGGGCAGTGCAAGGTTAACTGAGGAGCAGTCGTCAGTCTCTAAAAACCGCACGACCATTTCGGTGTACTTAAGGCAACTCCACGGAAAACACACGTAGTATCCAGCTCAGAATTTACTCGCCATACTTCAGAGAGGAGTGGACCCTGAGCTGCTTGTAGGTAATTTGTCGACGAGAATGTTACAGCCTTCCCCGCTGAGAAAGCAGATCGGGGCCTCATTTATTAGGCCCGGACGGGAGATGAATACATCTTTTATGTTCTGGACGGAGTGCGAATGGGCCGCATGGTAAAAATTATTAGGGGCTCCAACAAGGGAACGCCAGTCTGCGGCTAATTTTTTGGTAACTATTTATTTTTTCATTAAACAAAGTCTGCAGTTGCATGGCTTGTTGTCTCGGAGTCCCCGAAGCCCTATAAACCGAGGCAATGTGAGTGGGTTTTCAGTATTTAGTGAGTCTGGCTCTGAGATTCGAACTATTACCTCATGTTTCCATTCTGTGCTGCAGCATACGCGCCATAAATTACACCTTTCACGAGGCTGCTGTTCAGAGGCTACCAGCGCGGGTGGTTATCTGACTGAGGGGGCAGTCCCTTCATGCCCCTCCCTACTGCTTTGTTATGAGCCCCCCTCGTCTCTCCCCACACACACATCATATCTGTTAACAATCTGAATACCTGCTTCTGTTTGCAGACAGAAGCTATTGCCTGTCCCGCATAGCTGCTGACCAGAGCGCATGTAATAGGCATAGCTCTGGTCAAATTGAACTTAGCCCCAGGGATCAACTTAGCGCATAGTTCTCTCAAATTTCCTGGCTCAGCTGATTAGCCCTACAGCAACTACCCTACCTTAAGCCAGTGCCTCGCACAGCACGCATAATTTTGTCGGCTGAAGAAAGAAGGCCGCCTCGGGAGTTGAGCGCTCGCCACCGACAATAGCGGTTGTCTGAAAATCATCAGTTAGCGTCCCAGTGGCAAACTCAACCTTCCACTTTCTGCGGCTGGTAAATCGAGTTCTAAAAGTTGGGGGATGGTAACATCGGGTGCTTGGAAACAGCAGAAGAGACATGCTAAGCACTATTATTATTATTATTTTAAAGTCAGTATTTGACGACGGGAGGAGGGACACGGAGAACTTCAAAACTCACCGGACTGCTCCCAGGAGGCGGCGGGGGCGCTTGCGGTGTCCTTCCTCTGCCGGGGCCTGGGCTCTCTTCTCGGGTGCCGCGGGCGGGGCTCTCCTGCACCAGGGCCTCGCTGGCGG
Organism: Lissotriton helveticus; assembly: GCF_964261635.1. NCBI lineage: Eukaryota > Metazoa > Chordata > Amphibia > Caudata > Salamandridae > Lissotriton > Lissotriton helveticus. The sequence goes on along the minus strand of NC_136063.1, from coordinate 1,454,574,054 downwards.
CCGCACTCCTTTCTCCCGGGCACTTTTCCCCTGGCATAGAACAAGCGGCGGCGGGACTTCCAGACACGGGAGGGGGGGGCGGGAAAGACACGGGAGGGGGGGGCGGGAAAGACACGGACGGCGGGAGGGGGGCGGGAGAGGACACGGACGGCGGGAGAGGACATGGACGGCGGGATGGGGGCGGGAGAGGACACGGACGGCGGGATGGGGGCGGGAGAGGACACGGACGGCGGGATGGGGGCGGGAGAGGACACGGACGGCGGGAGGGGGGCGGGAGAGGACACGAACGGCGGAAGAGGACATGGACGGCGGGAGGGGGGCGGGAGAGGATTTCTAAACAAAAGCTCCTTACCTGATCGCCTCGTGGGAACTCGAATCCTGCAGCCAACTCCAACAACAAACACTTAGCAAAAGAAGAAAACAGGCGGACTCCAAAAAAAAAAATAACACACACCCACCACCGTGATGACGAACAGAAGTGGGTGGAGAGGGAAAAAATGTCGGGAACGCCCCCGAATCTGGTCCGGCCTTGACGGACAGATCTCTGTTCCAATGGCTAGCCTCCATTTATGGAGCTACCCAATGGGACAGGGGGGCGTATTCCAGAGTCCTTACTGAAATCAAGAGATTTCTCTGGAGACGGAGCTTACGCTCCGTTCTCCAGGCGAAACCTAAAAAGCAGCGTTCTCGGAGGGATGGGGACAGGAAACCAGTGTTGTGTGAGGCGGTGGGGAAAAACGGCACAGGGCGATGTGGGACATGTAATGTAAATAAATGCGGTATTATAAATTAAACGAAAACAAAAGACTAGAAAAGTACAGAAATAAAATTAAAAGCATGCTGGCAAACTATTCCTGCCAGACAAATATTTACACATAGAGAGTGCTGTCAGAGCAAAGTAGTGCTCACAGTCTAAATAAGACATACCCTACCGTGTAACACTTGAAGTAAAGGGGCCAGTAGCCATGGGAGGGTACAAATGACAACATGGCCATAATAAGTAGGGACTAACAAGCCTCATAATCCATCAAAAGGCAGCATTTACGAAAGACAAGACAGGAGCCAATTAAAAAACAAGGGTGGAGAGTGGGCGGAGCTTCTACTGCCTACTCCATTACTGCATGCCTCGCAGAGCGAGCAGCGCTTGCGCGCTGCCAACATAGGTTCGACCCAAAAAATTATATACTATTTATTTATGGTATCATCATCATAGATGCAAAGTTTTACACAATAACTGGAGTGTTGGGTCTAAATGCTAAATACATTAAAATGCAGTGTTTCCTCTTGCCATCGCCTCTTGGTACATTTTCACATCCTGCTAAGATGGTGAGAAATCTGGGAACTTTAATCCATGCAGCTCTCACCTGTAATTAATCAATATGTATATCTCTTCATATTCATAATTCCACGTTTACTATCTTTTAATTCTCTGGTAGTACAAAAGCTCTAGTCTTAAGCTTTTGACACAGCAGCCATAGTAGAGGTTTTTACTGGGCCTCTTACGGTGTGAATTGTCATGTTTATGGACCCCTTCTACTTTGATTGTATATTATCCAGGCTATTCACAAGTATGCCTGAAAATGTAAAGGCAGGACAGAAAGTTAACGAGAAGAGCAGACTTCCAGAACAGTGGATATTAAGTGAAGCTATTTGACACTTTTGTGATTCCCTATATATAATCGCTATCCGAGCACCAGTTTCACCCTGCCTGTCTTGCCTTACAATGCAAAATTCAGAGGGGAGAGCTTGAACCGCATCAGTCCCAGAGTTCTCAATTAGCCATGTCTCAGTAAAAAACAATACATCCAGCCCAGAGTCAGCTATAAGACAAAAAAGGTCAAGCTTGTGAGCAGCCAAAGCGCGGCAGTTCACCAGGCCGAAACGTCAGGTGAGCGGTGGAGGAGAGGGGATGCGAGTCTTACTCGGTCTAGACTGAGTAGCCTAATCACAGCGGTTGCAGGACCAAACATGTTAACTGGGGTCAATGGAGTACAAATAAGGTCCCGGTAGTGAGGGGTGGAGGGCTAATAATTGAGCTGAGGAGTAAAATACCTTATCTGATGAGACAGAGGCAGTATCCCTAGACCCAGAGGGACGCAGATGAGTGAATACAGGCTTGCCTTTCGCACGCCAGCGTTGTGTCGGCGCCGCAACAGTCATTTAAGCGGGCCGGACATGGCAGCTAGAGCACAATACAAAATAAAAATAGGAACCCAGTTATGAAGCTAGACCTTTGCAGTCTGCCCCCAACCCCCTTTTTTCTTTTGCCCCCTTTTTATGGGGTGGACGGTAGCTACTGTACCCCTTCTGTTTTTGTTTCTTTACATTAGTGTCCCCTTGCACAGTATTTCTGCCCCCACCACCCGGAGGGGGAGATTGTATTTTATTCTCCAAATGCGCCTCACCAAAGGGCAAAAAGCACCAATATCTACCGGAATTATAAAAAATGTAACTGAAGATTGTGGTGTTTAGTTTTCACAGGTCTGAGTTTACCTTGGGTGCTGGCCAATCCCAGGCCCAAATACCTCACTTACTTACATCTGAGAATTATTGGAATTTAGTGGAAAAATCTTTATATTTTCCTGATGTATTTTGGGGCTTTTATTGTTGTTGACCAAAGGCCTACCAACATAAGTAGAGTACTTTTTTTTATCAGAATAGGTGTAGGGAAAGCTCAGTGGTGATACTTTTGTCGATCTGTGCAGATTCAGGAACTTTACCTCACACTGTGAGGAAAATTCTGCAACTTTTCAGCCAATGTTAAAATTTGTAAGGCATTCTGTTTAAGAAAACGTTCTAGAATCAACACAAGCCACACTACCCTGGACTGCTCCAGGTGTCTAGTTTTCAGAACAGGCTAGGGTTGGCAGGTGACCCTGTGCTTAAATACCACAGCCACTCACAATCTGAGAAAGATTAAAATTCAGTGGAAAATCTTGCCCACCCCCTCCCAGTTTTGGGACATTTCCTGTTGTGGATGAAAGGCCCATCCACAAAAGTACTTTACCGATTTTCTGTGATTGTAGCCAAAGTTTGAAGTTTGCAGCGCATTCTGATAAGAAAAGTTTGTGGGATTCCCCTAAGACATACCACCACGCAGTTCCCATGTGTCTAGCTTATTCTGAAATTGGTAGTTACCTTCGGGTGCTAATTACACACAGGCCAAAATATTGCTATTTGCAACTACTCCCCTCCCCCAAAAATCAGTGAAATTCAAATCACAAATATTAATTGTGTCATTGTGTGTTTTGGGGCTTTTTCTGGCCTGTGCAGTAGGCCCACTCACATGTGAGGTACGGTTTTCATCAGGACAAAAGGTGTGTGAATAACTGCTATTCCTAAACTCGGGTTCTTGGGCACATTTCAGAATGCATTGCTTTCCTTCACCCCTGTTTGCTGTTGAATGGCTGCATGGAAACAAAATGAAAATTATTATAAGCCACAGCTTTGTTGATGGCTGTGGCATTGCATTGCTATATATTTCGATTTTTCAGTGATTAGTTCACACCTATTTTTTTTCATTTGAATTTATCTTCTTAATGGATGTATGCCAACAAAATGAAAAATTATTATAAGACACAGCTCAGTTGATGGCCTTGGGTATTGCATTGCCATATATTTCTATTTTCCAGCCTTGCTTTCAGCATTTTTTATTTCAGTTATTAGTTTCTTAGGGAAAACTATAAGTGATCTACACAAATGACCACTTGCTGAATTCAGAATTTCGTATACCTTTCCAGGTTCTCAAATAAGTCCCACAACTTTCCCCCTGCAAACTGCAAGTATATGGAAACCCACAAGAACAGAGAAAGCTGAGTACAACTTAGAAAATTGCAAAAATTGTTGCAAGAGCAATTGTTTTTTTTTTTACAAATCTGCCTGTTTTTTAAACTTGGGAAGAGGGTCGTCTTAGTTAAGCAAACCTTACGTTGATGCCAATAAAAGATTTTACGCAGCACTTTTTTCTGTTTAATAATTGCCACTTTTTAGTTATTTTCTCTGGTTCCACCAGGGAAAACCACAATCACCATGCACCTTTAGAATCCCTAACATATGATAAAATCATGCAAATATGGGCAGTATATCATTTGTGGACGAAAAGTTTAGACGGTATAAGCAAATGTCAAAATAAGGGCTTAGTCTTAGGGTTTAATGTGGATCCTCATGGAACCTCATATTTAGGCCTCACCAGGAGGAGGATGTGGGCACCCAGAGAAAAGGGCAATGAAGGCCCCAGCTATATCACACCTCCGGAGGGTGGGCTCCCCTTAAACCTTTTGTCACAGGGTAGGCAAGTAGGCTTGAACTCCATGGACTCCATAATCATGACACTCACCAACTCCCTTAAACAAAAAAGAGGGGGGACCAAGGAGCTAATAAAGGTCCAGTGTCCATGCTCCTAATACAAGTCTGATAACAAAAAGGAGGACAAAGTTCCTGTACAAGGGTGCAAAAGTCACCGGTGTATCAGGGTGCAAACAGTCACCCATGCATTAAAAACAGGGAAGGATAAGGGAAAGGTAATCCTAGGTATAAAGTACCCTAATATGAGAGGGAAAGACATTCAACATCCTCTGCTGCCCTCTATGTAATTTCAGCTGCTACACAGAAGCTGCTCCTGGTTGATAGCTCTCCTCTGGATAGACCGTCCGTAGTGATGTCCATCACTACGGACGGTCTATCCAGAGGAGAGCTATCAACCAGGAGCAGCTTCTGTGTAGCAGCTGAATTTACATAGAGGGTATACAGGCTTCCTTACCCGCCCTGGCTGAGATAAGAGGGTTCTCATTTTAACTTTTATGTATTATGTTCACGTGCACTTCACTGTTTTTTGTTTGGTCCTGAAGAAGCGCCAATGACCTACGGGCGACAGAGGCGCGAAACATGTCGACCGCGACTATAGACACCCAGGCATAGTGGGCCTTTTGGGGTCAGTCATTTTTAAGCAGTATTCTTAACTGCCAAGGGTTTACCAAGAAAAACTTACCGCTGCTTTCATACCCTTGGAATTTTATCACACTATCACGTTTGCACGTACATGAATTACCCTCCTTTACCCTTCCCCACACACCCTCATGCAACATCCGGCATTTCCTCAAAAAGATCTCAGACAAAGTGACCCTTCGGGGGTCCCGTAGGGAATTGCAGCGCCGGCCCTACGAGGAGCACAATGCCCGATGATGAAGCATGACATCCTTCGGGGTGTGTGAGGGTAGCAGAGGATGTTGAATGTCTTTCCCTCTCATATTAGGGTACTTTATACCTAGGATTACCTTTCCCTTATCCTTCCCTGTTTTTAATGCATGGGTGACTGTTTGCACCCTGATACACCGGTGACTTTTGCACCCTTGTACAGGAACTTTGTCCTCCTACTCACCAACTCACGCCTCTTACTCAGTAGTCAGCACACAATATGTTCGCCGCCTACTACACGAGATGCCAGGGATCACCACAGTTCTCCATTTTAGTTCAATTTCCTAGTAACACAAGCCTGGTGTCTCCAGCATTGATTATGGAGAGGGGTTCATCCCAGGCAATGTCGCCTCAGGTTCACCAGAGGCCCCTTTTTTAATCTTCTCTGTTACTGCCCACCCACAGGCCCCCACTGCAGCACCCACAAGTCAAGCATAGCTTACTGCCTCCTTCCTGTACTTCAGAGTCCTCCACTGCACAGCATCTGCTGTCCCAAGAAAAGGCCCAGGCTGGGGGGCAGTGTATCGGAGAATCGGAGCCCTGTGTTACGCAGCCAGCTTAAGTTGACTCTGGCAACGCCACACATTCTTTGCAATAAGGACATAGAATCAAGTTATCATGTTTGTTTCCCCGGCCATTAAAGGGAAAACAATATGTCTGCAAAATTAGCTGATTGGAGCCTTTATAAATCTATGAGATATAAGTGGAAACATATCCTGTTTTCTCCCTATATCCCAGATATCCAATTGCAATATTTTTCTTTAATCCTCGACTTGCTTTTTCCTGAATTCTGGGCTGTTAAAATTAGGGCTCTTGCATCCCGTAAATCTGTGCGGGGTGCATTCTATTTTAAGTCTGGGTTTATCAGATATTGGTTGAAAATCTTCCAAAAGACTTATTAATTTCTTGTATTTTTCTGACCGTTAGCTCGTGAGCTACTGTAACTCTCCAGCTACCTCTGAGTAGCTCACCTGTGTGCAGCCCAGCCTATTAAATTAGAACGCTTTTGCTTGGTTGAATTAATATACATATAACAAAATTGAGACTATACAACACTAATAATATTAGCTCTCAATGCATTTCATTGAACATGAGTAGCTCTCAATACAGAAAAGGTTGGAGACCCCAAATCAGTGCCATTTCATACACAGATCAGCTGACAGAGCTAAATTGTTACTAGCCGTACAAAGGGAATCTGCATTTATCATGTTACAAAGCTCTGTGGGTATTGACCAACTTAGCTACCAAGAGCCACTTAAAGGTATAGACTGTAAATCTATGAGTGATTTGATGTTGTTTGTTCTGTGTTCTTAAAATGTCTGGATGAATGTGCTTCCTCGTGTTAGTTTCTCCTTTTGGTGTGCTGTATATTTAGTCAGTGACGATGAGGACATCTAGAGTGCTACTTTTGGTGTGAGGTATCTCTGTTGAAGATTGCATCTAGACTGTACATAAATATGGTCTATCAACGGCATATTTGTTAATATGCATGCAATATTGTAGCAGTTGCGCTCATGGGCAATGAGTAGGATGCTAATGAGATTTCCAGAGCTGGAGATTCTGGTGTTTTGCATGTGGTTGGTGTATTTTGGTGGAAGGTGGGAAATATGTCCAGGCCTTGTGCGTGCCAGCTCATGATAGTAACTAACCTGAAGCGGGTGGGCATGATAGGAAAAACATGAGTCGCTTTTTGCTCTTCCACCTTTCCCTTCAGGCACTTGGGTGAGAATGCAAAAGCAGATTGGCGATAGTGCAATTGTCTGGCAAGCAATTAACTAGGACGGTAGTGGATAGCAATGAATTGGCAAAATACGGATGATCTTTTTCAGGTCTCTGGAAAAAGCTGGTAAGACACCTAAGAATGGCATGCCTCTTTCCTTGTTTGCTTCAACACTTAGTTATTTAAGGCTTTGTCATCTATTGAGCTATATTAGATTGTGGAAGATTTGGCATTTTGGGGACGTCAATTTTAGGTCTCGCCTAGGCAGCGCACATGCGCTGCTCTAGGAGATGACCTTAAGAAATCGGTCTGCTCCTTTTCAAGCACACTCGTGCTTGTGCTGGCATCCACATTGCGGGAGCGAGCAACTGCGCGCGTGCTAAATGAAAACATATGGCCTGCGCGCCGCTGCTCGCTGTCATAGATGCCAGCACAAGCACGAGTGCGAGCATTAAAAACATGCCACTGTGTTTATACCGATGCTTGCAATATCAAAAGTGGCCACATGATGGCATCAGAACATCATGCATTGTATGTTATGAAGCTGAAAATGACCGAGCTCGACATAATGGGAAGAGGTTAGCAGATTTCTTTCTGCGTTATGACGGGCATTGAACTTAGTAGTATTGTTTGGTGCTTTTGAGCCCATACTTATCTATGCATCTATTCTGCCCTTGTTTTTTTTTTTTTTTTTAACGGTTCCTCAAGACTGTTGGCGACAATAGTTGCAACGGTGGATGAATGCATGTGTTTACTTCCCAAGACTAATTTTTGGCACCATTTGTTCTTGTGCCTTCCCTTGACTCCCAGTAGGAAACCACACATTGTCAATGATCATTGCAACGATAATGATGCTCTGTCATTATCCCAATTTCTGTCTATTTTAGCTTAAGTTCGGATATGTGTCATCATAATGAGCCTTTCACTGCCTAATACTCCTGTTACACAGCCAATTATTATTAGAAAAAACAATTTACTCCTTTTGGTTTTCCATTACGTTCAGAGTACATTTTCAGATTTTTGAAATGCAGAAGTTATTCCAGGCTTACACCTGGGAACCTGTGGCTGCTGCTGCCGTTTCCAACACAGGGCAACATCTACATAGAAATATGCAATAGGGCCATTACTGGTGCAAACATGAGTTAATAAAAAAAACTATAACAATGTAGCATGAAACTCAACAAATTAATTCTGCATGATATTCCAATAAAACGGTACTGAAAATTCTGATAGCTGAACCCATCGCATCAGGGCAGGATTGTAAGGGTCTCCTGCCCCTTTTCAAGTCAAATGTCTCCAGCATCTAAGAGACAGTCATCAAGGTTGCCTAGTCAGACAAGCATTGGCATAGCCAATAGGTCTCGCCTTTGGGACCTTATAAGTATTTAGTTATGCAGCACAATATCCTTGGCGCAACAACATCAACTTTTGCATGGCTTAACACTTATAAGGTCCCAAAGACGAGACCTATTGGCTATGCCAAAGCTTGTTGTGTTTGCTGCTGTTTTTCAACTATCGGGAGTGCTGCAAGGTATGATCATAATAGTGCCACAATATGATTGTCTTCAAGCCAATGAGCATATCTACTGATGGCCGCAAGTGACTGAAGGCTGATTATACAATACTCAACAGCTAATTCTAGTCTGCATCCTAATGTTGTCTTTCTGATTTGGTCTTCATTTAGCTTCTCATGTTTTAATAGAGCTCTTCATATTTCCTTGTCAAGCAGAATTGTTGATTCCTGCAATGCTGGCTCAGTGCAAAATTGATAACTATACTACGGTTTATTCCCTTGTCCGACATCACATTTACTCCATATCAGTCTTGGGTCCAGTCTCCCTGGTCGCCTGTTTATCACCCCCCAAACATTTAGATGTTAGGAGTTCCTGCAAAAAACAAATTTTGAGAGAAACATTCAGATTTTTCCAAGCCATGTGCCTATTCACAAAAATACACTACATTCAGTAAAAGAAAAGAAAAACACCTTCTTATACCAAGCTACCGTACATTATAAAGACTGAAAGCGAGACTACATTACCACGTACAATATTACTTATAAACAAATTGTGTTGATATGAATATTGGAATCGTTAAACTTTGAATTAGTTGTTTGCCCATAAAGGTAAAAACAGAACAATGATAGATTTGATTTTTTTAATTAATGAATATTCCAATCACTATAAATGAAGCTTTATGAAACTCCTGCTTTGAACAATGCAGTTAGTTTTGTTGGTTATGAAAACCAAACTTTCTTTCTGTGGTAAAATGTGGTCCAGTATGATACTAATCTTCAACTGGACAATGCAAATGTTTGCTTTCGAAGCTAACTCCTATGGATAAAAATGATCCTAAAAAATATAAAGTAAAGCTGACTTGTTTTCTTCCACTGAATCCTCTATATGTAATTGTCATTAAATGTATTTGACTTATGAAAAGTTGAACAAATTCTGACTGAGCTTGTGGTGGTTCGGGCTGTACTGTTCCCATGAGGAGCACGGTCAAGACTGACTTGCATATGACTGGGTCCAAACTGGGGTGGGGTGGTAAGCATAAAAACGATGGATAAAAACCCAGATCTGTGACTGGGATGAATGTGTTCATTGTTCAGCATTCCGTCCATCATCTGTTCTTTTTGCTTTTGTCACCCTAAGTGGGAAGGATATGCCCAGATGTGGGTCCCATGCTCGCCGTGCCACTGGATTCAAGCTAACTTGGCTGATGAAGGATGATACCCTGAAACCGGTCCCACAATGCTTGTTTCCAGTCCAGGGAGGTCCTGGCCCAGCAGTTTGGACTGGACTGTTCCCATGAGGATCCCTGTCAAGATTGATTTTCATATGGCTGGGTCCAAACTGGAGTGGCGTGCTGAGCAAAACAAAAACGATGAATTAAACTCAGATCTGACTGGGGGTGAATGTTTGCATTGTTCAGCATTTCGTCCATCATCTGCTCTTTTTGAACTTGTGGATACGCCTCATGCGCCTTTTAAAAATGTTATTGCAGCCATTTGATACTCTTGGAATGTCAGAGGAGGTGCTTAGTCTTAAATTATTTCCTCTTGATTATTACTTTTTGGCATGATGATACAGTACTGATACACATGTACCACTCCATCCCATTACAAACACAATTATCATCCATGCTTTCTTTGCAGAATGGAGCGATGGCTACTCTGTGGTTGATGACAGTGATGAGAGAGAATTTTGCCAGGGGGACGCCATAGCTGGGACACATTCTAGTAAGTATTGCTCCTACACTGAATAGTCAATTATTGCTACATAGGGCAATAAACAAGATCCAAAGGTATGCCATTAATAAACTTGGTACAAAGAGCTAATGTTTACATGGAAAGTTATTTTGGTCTTTCTTTCTTTACAGAGAACTAGAAAAAAAAGCAGGGAACCTCATATTGGTCTTAATAATTGTGTTGACAAAACAGTAGTTTATTAGCCATTACTGTACAGCTGTTACCACAGAATGGACAAAAAGCTGTGTTTCAGGTATTTTTAGGATTTTCATTGAGGTTGTAACAACAACTGCGATTTTGCTCTGCTGTTGACTGATGCGAGTACAACCTTGGCATCCATCTTTTTTTTTGTGGAGTTTTTTATAGCGCGAACCAGACCAAAGGTATTGGAACGCTTTACATGAGCACCAGTTATGTTACAGAAGGACACATTCATTTTTGTTAGGCACAGGGAGATTAAGTGATTTGCCCAGAATCACAGAATGTTGAGCGTCCCTGCCAAGACTTGAACCCGGTTCCCCAGCTCCGAGGTCTCCCGCACTCACCATTAGGCCACATTCTCTCCCCATCTTTGAATTGAGTTTTCTATACTTCAAGAAAACCATTCAAAGGTGGCCAATGTGTGTCTTCTCACAAATGTCCATCTTTTAATCTATTTTGATATATTTTAGGAAACCCCATTCAGAAAAGGTTACCATGGATGTGCACAAATTGTTGGCCATCTTTGAATCTATTTTATCACATTCAAAGATGGCTAGCTCAGATGTGTGTGCATCCAGAACAGCCATTTTTAAATGGAAATTTTTGCAGAATAACAAAATAGATTAAAAAATGTCCGCTGCACATGCGTGAACACGTACAATTGGCAATCTTGAAATGGGTAAAATAACACTTTTAAGATGACCGCTAGCTGATAGTGCAGAGGACTTTGCTGAAGTGCCAGGGATCTCTGGGTCAGTCAGACCTGAAGGGAGGTTAAAAAGACATAGAGGAGGGGGAAGGTGGGAAAAGGCTTAGAAATGAGATGGAAGTGAGAAGAGGAATTAGAATATCATCAATGTAGTGGTACAGTCAGTTGAATCCAGTCAAAACCCATTGAGTCCTAAAATTTCCTGGGAAGGATAAATGTAGGATTTAGGAGGAAAGCCATTAAATCAGGTACAGGGAAGTGTGAGGGCCTCGAAAGCCATCTTGTCATGGGTAAGGGGCTGACCAAAACCCACTTGATTTTAAACAGGATGAATGGTGTGATGCTGAAAAAATTTCAATACTTACACTTGTAGAACACTGTGATATTCTGCTTTGTTCCATAAAACATAACATGGCCTTTTTGTACAGACAGACCCACAAACCGGAAAGATTAAAGAAGTTAAGGCAAAATGTGTGTTGACTTTATTGAAATACTGACCCTTAATATGTTAATACCTTTGATGGTTGAGGAACAGGGGTATTGGATTTCTGAAAACTGCCCCATATTTAATATGTTTCCTGTTTTCATAATATTTAGATTCTGTGCTTTTTAGCGATTGCTATGATTTTGCTGATTTCTGAAATTCTTTTGTTTCAATTTTCCTGCCATAAGCGTGACTTGAATGAAGTCTTATAAAAACAACACTAAATAAATATGCCTGAAAGTCTCCGACATTGGTCCGTGGCCTATATGCATTATCTCTAGGTAAGTTGAGAGAGGTGCATGGGTCCTAACCTGTCCGTTCTCCTGCTCAGGTTTGGTGAATTAGTCCTGCACTTGGCAAAGAGCCAAGTCTACTGGGTCCTGTTTAGATAACGTTTGTAAAAATGTAACAACTGTATGGTATCACCTGTCACTAGTGTCATGTGGCGCAGACTATCTCTCTTTTTCTTTTTTGGAACGCTTTATTTTAATTTAGATATATATAACATATTTGGGACGTATTTAGGTACTTCTGCCTGCACATTCCTCACCTGTAAAATAATCCTGAGTCAGACTGGATTCCGAAACTTTAAAACTCTTCAGGTACCGGTAGGGGGCGCTGGCTTTAAAATCAGATTACGTCAACAAACCCATAAAGTTCCCTTTTTTCTGAGCCTTTGACTTAAATCCGGAGTTGTTCCCTCTCTGGAGTTGTGAGATTTCCCCACAGAACAAAATTCTTGTAGTGCAGTGCTATTTCTTCCCTGAGGCGTTCCAGCTTAAAGACAAGTAGAGATTATTGAAGGCAGATGTCTATAATGGAACCCCATTCCCTGTGCCTTTGGAGCATGGAATCGGACTATCACTACAGGCCCTGCGGCGACTCCTTCAGCATTCACCCCAAGGAGCAGAAGGTCAACTTGTTCATGGCCCAGGCCTGTGATGACAGGCGGAGCCGTCGTCTTTTGAGGCTGTGTTCCAGGTCATCGTATTCACATTCCTCAGGCAAAAAGAGTAAACATGACCGCTCTCCTACTTGCTGGAGGGGTTGTGGGGCGAGGGCACACTACTACATTTGCTATAGGAATGCCCTACACTTACAGCTTACTGGACGCAGATTCTGGACGAGAACGACCACCATTTTGACACCATGCTCCTACGCTTTCCAGAATATGTTATCCTGGGCGTATCTGATAGACTCACGTTTCCCCTCAGAAAACCTGTGGTGCAGGGATGGCTCCACCGACTGTGGTATGTACTTGGCATGGAGCGCATTTCCTTCTCGCCCCAGGGAGATGGGGCCTCTTTTGCTGACCTGTGGCGCCCCTTTCTTGCATTGCTGTGCTCTGAGTTTCACTAGTTCTCCTGCCCCAAGTATTTGCGGCTATTGCCTCTCTCCGCGTTAATGCAAGATCTGACCCAACTGCTGCCACTGCTGACCCAACTGATTAGCTCCGCACCAGGTTAGACTTCCCTCCTTCTCTTTTTCGATTGCGATGGTTGGGAGGGGGGGGGATGGTTGGGGGGAGCGAAGGTGTTTTTCTTTTTTATCTCTGATGCCCTGCGTAGCACTATAATGGTTTTAAGCTCACAATTTAGGCCTTATTGCTTGATGCATCTTGTTTTGTTTTTCAAATCAATAAAAAGATTTCAACCTAAAAAGAAAAAACTGCAGGAAACATGGAAAAGGTAAGTCACCTTTGCCCTCTGTCTCTCACAGGAACTTCATCCTTGGAAAGAAAGTTGGTTGTTGGTTAAGCTGGCAAATCGTCCTCCAAGCGGTTCCTTGCCATTACCTATACAGGATTTGGCCCCAGAGCTGTCTTGATCCCCTCTGGCACTCCTGGATCTGCTGGCACTCGCAAAAACATTGGCAGAATTTCTGGTGCCAGTTCACCCTCAAGGCCAGTGTTGGTTTTGCACCTTTGCTCCAACGCACATATACGATGTTCTCCAGCCATCTATGCTGTGACGCCCCACCACAGAAGCTTCTGACACCGCCACTTTCTCGAGACGCTACGTCGTTGGCGCCACATCCAGCTTTCACAGACTCTTTGCCTCAAAACAGTCAGAGAGAAGCTCGAAGGCTCCTAGAAGAGCAGTACAGACCGTATCCATTATATATTTGGATCAGATGCAGACTCTTTTTAAATCTCTATGCTTGTGGTCATGACGAGGGAGAAGAGTGGCTACACAATTTGGCTGACCAATCTTGGTCCACTGGGCTTGACACCGCTCCAGACGTGGAACTGGAATTTCCCTCTGGGTCCCCTATGCCAGAAGTTGTATCCTTTAATTTTATGGTCAAGAAAGTAACTGAGGTACTAGATTTATGGTTCTCCACTGCAGACATTAAAACCAACTTCTTCACTGAGGTTCTCCTTCCATCTGCTCCAGCCTTAAAACCCCCATTGCCATTCTGCAAGGCCTTGATGCAGTCATCATAGCAGCCTGGGAAAAGCCCACCTCAGCACTTCCAGTCAACAGATTAGTGACAAGGTGCTATCTCCCCAGACTTGGGGATCCACCCTTTCTCTCTTCACACCCATCGCCAGCGAGTTTAGTCATTTAAGCTTTCTGCTTTTCAGGTCAAGTTGGTGGTCCCTTCTCTTCTGTCCCTTCAGACTGGGAATCTTAACGGCTGGAAGGGTGGGGGAAGAGGTTTTCAGCGGGCTGTATAGTGCTAAATTAAATAAATGCCACCTGTCTTCTAGCGCAGTACACTTGTGCATTATGGGATGTAGCTCAAATGGCCACTCCACATCAGCAGGAGAACACGATTTCTCATTTTCAAGAGGCTGTCTGAGACGGGTAGAACGCCTTGTGACATATCAGATCTGGATTGAATGACGCAGATTCTGTTACACACGCCATGAGAATTCTGTCTCTCCGCTGCCACACCTGTCTTCAGACTAAGTTTCTCTTTCAATGTACAAGCCAACCTCCTGGACCTCTCCTTTGATGAAGCACACCTTTTTGCAAACAAACTTGCTGCCGCCTTGAAGCTGAGCAAGGCCACAACCTAGTCTTTGATTCAGCCCCTGTATCTCAGGGACTGTTGTCAGTTTTCAACGCTTTTGGGGATTCTCCAGAGTTCCTCTCCAGTCAGTCCTTCCAGACCCAGTCTCAACAACCCCAGAATCCCCTGGTCAAACAATGCAGTGGTAGAGCCAGAGGTGAGCGCTATGGATTCGTCCAGCCTCCTTTTCCTCTCCGATCTACCAGAGAAGCAGGTCTAGTTTGCTCCTCCAATTTCACATTTAGACTTGTCCACCTTTCTACTGGCCCGGAAGGCCATCACTTAGGACCAGTGGGTCCTTCAGATCATCAGGCCTTTCTTTAGCTCCTCCAGCCGTAACCCTGCCTGTTTCCCTTACTTCATAATATCTTTCCATCCTGCAATGAAAGGTGGAGCATTGGAGTTAGTACCAGAGTAGGAGATTTAACAAGGATGTTATTCCTGATAGTTCCTTGTTCCAAAGGACAGTGGTCTGCATCCGAACCTAGACATCACAAACATGAATGTTTTCGTCAGGAAGGAGAAAGTCAAGATGCTGACCCTAGCTCAAGTTTTGTTGGCATTGGTATTCGGAGACTGGCTGGGGTCTCTCGAGCAGCAGGACACATATTTACACATTCTGCACTGCGGTCTCATCGGTTCTGCACATTACCAGTTTGCAGTACTCTCATTGGGTTGACATCGTCACCTCAAGTTTTCAACAAGGTGATGGCGATGGTTGCGGCCAATCTCAAAAGGTCGGAAATTACCATCTTTCTGTACCTAGACAACTGGCTTATCAAAGCTGGATTCCCAGAGATGGTTACTCATCATCTGCGGTCAACAGTCTCATTGCTGTTTGACCTGAACTTTTCAAACAACATGCCCAACATTTCATCTGGAGCCCTCCCAAGACCTACCATTCAAGTTGATTCTGGTTGGACACTACCCTTCTCTGCGCCTTTCCTCCCCGGGTTCATCCGGTCCGGGTTTTGCAGAGAGTCGGTGCACAGAACGCCAGAGCTCCAGCCGTGCAACTCGAGTCAGAGCTCCAGGGGGCTGCTGCTGCCGCTGCCGCTGCCCCACTGTTCCCACTCCTTCCCTCGCTGAACTGGGCTCCACTGTTGGCAGACGGCCGCGGGAGATCAAAGACGGCCGCAGGAGATTAAAGTGTTGACCGCTTGAGAGGTCACGGCACGCAGCTCTCCTGGTGGCAGCAGCAGGAGATTAAAAGTGCTGCCGCCTGAACTTTGAGGCTGTTTTTGCTGTTGCTCCGATGGTTGGAGGCTGCTAGAAGCTGTGTAGCAGCTACGGCAGCGACAAACTATGTCTCTTGGGTTGCCACTGCCGTGTGTCCTGTGTCCCGCTGCCGTGTGCGGGGGGCTGAGTTACAGTCTGCAGGCCCCCTGCGAGCCCCCGCATGCGGACACACTGAAAAAACCCAAGAAGTTCCCGGTAAGCGAGCGAGCCTGCTCCACAGCGGGGAAGAGCGGGTGGGAGAGCTTGCCCACAGCGGACGTCGGAGACACTATTCTTTTCTGCGACCCTCTTCCTGCGACCATTGCAAACATCAGTCCCTGCTAACAGCGGCTGGAGGAACTGTCTTAGTACAAGTACAAGCCACTCAAGATATCCCCAACTCTAGGCGCAAGGAGCTTGGCGCCACATCCACACAGGAGCACATAGGAGCGCCCCAGCAGCCACAAAATGCAACCATCCTGCCAGGAGCCGTATCGCCAGAGTTGCTCAATATTGGTAGCCCCCCCGCAGAGCCTTTACAGGCTTTCACAGCCCTCTATTAGAAGCGGTAGCGGCTGCAGCAGCGGTGAAAATTCCATCAGCACAGCAAAGTCCCTGGTGAGTGCTCAGCTGTGCTCAGTCGTGCCTAGCCTTGGTGTTGGTGTTGGCCCTGCACGGATTCGAGTTCTTCAACGCGCTCACCGCATTTCAACTCAACTAAGTCAAACCAAGTCAATCAAGTCACAACTTACATGAACCCTCTAAGGAGCATCTACTCGACTACTCAATATTCGCCGGTTAGTCTCAAATTTCAACGCAAAGAGTACACCCACAGTGTCAACACCAGTGCCCTTCAGCAAGTGCTCTTAAATATCACCTAACCAAACCAAATAAAAGTCCCAGCCTTCGTTTTCTGAGCAGTTATTGCTTTACTAGAACTAGGCAAGGAGAACAATCAATTGTCTGCTCCTCGTGCGGCATAACTGAACCACGATCCCCTCGGCGCACTGATCGTATCAACAGCGAGTAGTCCTGTCAGTGGGGGGGGGGTGCGAGGATCATCCTTAACACTCACCCGAACACCTCACAGCGATGAGATCTGGGAGAACCAGGAAAGTTCCATCCAATCCGTTAAAAAAGGATATAAAAAAAGGCCCACAAGCGAAACAGCAGTGGATCCGGCAAAATCATCCGACTCACAGTTGCATCCTGGCGCTGACACAGAAACAGTTACAGGCACAGCCACGGACATCTTATACAAGTCCCAACTCCCCCAGTCCGCACTTCAAGTCCAGCCTACTCTCGTCCATCAAACATTAAGTGGAGCGGGAGGAGTTGCTGCGCACAAGGAAACTCGAATCTGCAAAGATACGCACCTGAGACCTTCAGATTCGCCAGCTTTGTCATAAAAAAAATGTCTCTGACGGACTACTTTAGAAGCTCTGTATCTTCCTCCAAGTCAAGATCAACCTCACTCAATACATTTCGGCTTCCTGCCCCAACGGATTCTCCTGTACTCCTAGTCTCAGCCCAGCATCAAAGACTAGTTCAGCCCATGCTCCACGTGTACACTAGTGACGAAGGCCCCAGTTCATCGCCCCCAGGTTTACCAAGAAGCAGCGACCATAAAAAAAAGAAGCACTAGTGACCACTCCATCTCCTCAAGTTCACGCCCAGTCTCTTGACCAGTCCCTACTTGACCTCCAAGTAAATAATATCCAGGTATCTGGCCAGGTATCATCCCCTGTCTCCCTCCAACCCCCCCCACCCCCTCATCCGAAGCCAGTCGGTCCTTTTAGACCATCACTCCGTTTGGATCCCCAGCCAGTTTTCCCCTCCAGCAATCAAGCCTCAAGCGTTCATCGTTCACCCAACAGCTACAACTAAAGTACTCACCCCACAAGCAGTAAATAAGGCAAACAAGCAATCAAGTAATCCCACAACGTCATCACCAACTGCTAAAAGCTGTCGACAAGAGATCAATAAAGGATGTGGCAACAACACCATGCCCAACACCCACCTGGATTTATCCTTCTTCACTAAAGAACCCAACAGATCACATGTTAGCCCTTCACCCCTAGACCTAAATGTGCTCTGGTCTCAACTCCTCCAAACCCTCCACTCCACAGTGTCAGCACTGAATTATCACTCAGACAAAATGGATCAACAGGTAGACTTATTAAACACCCTTGCCGTGTACACCGTAGGAATCGACCAAAAAATGGAGGCGCTTAATTCGCTGATACTCAAGGCCCAATCACAAGTGCAACTAGTCCAATCGGTATGTTGCTGTTCTCCCATCATTGACTCTCTTTCCTCACTGCCCCAATTTCTGACATCAGTACTAACAGAAATCCAGAAGATCCCAGAGTCCATGCACCCTGATTCAGCATCACTCGCCCTCTCCCACAGCAAACAACCCACCGACAAGCACAGGCCCGAAAATCCACCACCGGTTCTTCACCATCGCCCAAAGCTACAGCAGTCCCCAACGCTCTCACCGATTCAACATCTAACGACAAATCCTCCCAGTCACCTGCTCACCGACTTTCATATATTTTTTTTTTTTACTTCTTTTTTTATTTCCAAAGATGAGCATTACACAAGTTATACTTTTGCTCCACTTCTGGCAAAACCCCCCCCCCCCCTCCCCCCTGGCACCAACTCATAACATTTGTTTACAATAATTCAATCTTGTATTTTCAGACATAATCGGGAATAGGTTCAAAGGTAATAGGTACAAAAGAAAAAAAAAGAGAAGAGAAAATAAATAAATAAATAAATAAGAAAAAGCAAGGAAAAAAACAAGCAGTTCCTAATGCCAAACTACTACTTAACATTCCAAAGCAAATACAGAAAGAACATTTTTTGCTAGCATGCAGCTTAGTTCAGCTCTGTATGCCCTCTGCCCATTTCTCTAGATGTTCCCAGAGCGCGAGGCCCTTTTTCCTGGCCTTTTTCCCTCTTTTGGCATAGATTGCCTTTTCCAGTTTATAAGTCGCCAGCAATCTGGCCTGCCACTGTGTGAATGAGGGAGGGTTAGAGTCTTTCCAGTATGTTGCAATGCAGATTCTATAAATAGTCATAGCTACAAAGATAAATGGTCTACCTGGTCTAGAGTTACCGTCGCACCCTAGCAGCAATTCAGCAGGGGTCAATTCAATCCTTTGGTTTAATACCGCCCCTACAAATAATTGGATTTGCTGAATGAGGGGATTTAATTTGACACAGGTGGCAAACATGTGCATCTGATCTGCAGCATATTCTTGACATTGAGGGCATAGCGTCCCCGCCCCGTTCCCCCAAATAGCTATCCTGGCCGGTGTAATGTATAAAAAAAAAGCCGTTTTATAAAACTGTGCCTGTAGTTTTGTGGAAAGTAAAAAATGTTTAGACATATCGTGGGCATTAGTGAAAATATTTGGCTCAATATTCAATTTTGTTTGCCACTTCAACCCAATCCTTTCTAAATCATCCGGCATTTTATCATTAAGACTAGAGTAGATGGTTCCTATCCTTGGTGGATTACTTGAGCGCAATCTATCCATAATAACATTTTTGTTAAATCCGACTGGTCCACCGGTCTTGTGTTCCAAAAAGTTTTTAATCGCATAATATTGAAATAATTGGCTCTCATCTATCTGAAACCATGTTTTAATGTCCTGAAAGGTCCGAACCCCTACTTGATTAATCAAATCACCCAATTTGATAACCCCCGCGTTGTACCATTTATAAAGATATGAACCTTTAAAAATTGCTGGTAGTGTTGCATTATCTTTGATTGGAGTGTAGTAATTTAGTCTGCCTAGTCCTACCAGTTTTCGTACTTTTGTGAAAACTCGATAAATATTTATAAAAGACTTGAACCGCACCCGCTTGAAATAACCAAATTCAAGTTGTCTCCATAATATTCCTCGAGCATTCACTCCAACCAAAGATATGTAAGGAGACGGAAGATCTGCGGTGTCACTGCCCCAATTCCTGACATCAGTACTAACAGAAATCCAGAGGATCCCAGAGTCCAGGCACCCTGATTCTGCATCACTCGCCCTCTCCCACAGCAAACAACCCACCGACAAGCACAGGCCCGAAAATCCACCACCGGTTCTTCACCATCGCCCAAAGCTACAGTAGTCCCCAACGCTCTCACCGATTCAACATCTAACGACAAATCCTCCCAGTCACCTGCTCACCGACTTTCAAAGCGAGAAAAAAAAAAGACTCTGGAAATCTCGCAAAAGGATCCCAGAAGTACCCAAAAAAACAATTTGCAACTACTTCACAGACAACAATCCAGCGACAGCACAGGTATTGAGCACAGAGCCCACTGCCTCCACCAGCCAGATGCAAGTAGCCCAGCTCCGAACACCCCAAAAAGGACTTCCACAATCAAAACGCTAAAAGAAAACAGTCATTACAAGCCTCTCCACACCCAAAACATCAGGATAAAACTCAAGATAATGGAAATAAGCAAATAAATGAGGAGCCAATAACAGTCACCAGGCTGATTACAACTACGCCGCCCATAAAGCGTCTATCACCCACCGAATCGTCCTCTCGACTGCAACCGACGACTGTCAGCCAAGGCTCATATAGCACAGTTAACTTCGTCAAAGAAGCGAATCACCAGTTCCCGGCACTCCAACCCAGCACACTTCCTTCGGCAAGTATGAGTAAAACAGGTTTCACTATAGCACCAGTCAACCAAGCAAGTGAGCAAGCCCCTTCCAAGCACTGTACATCAATCTCTGAACGATTGTTAGTAGACAAGCCTACGTCATCCAAGCCCATACCCGCCGATACTCAAACCCTGGCTATAGACTCAAATGAAACCAAACTATTGTTAACTCCAGAGTACATATCCCAAGGCCCGCATGATATATTAAATTGCGGTAAAATAATGCGGCTCTTTAAATCCAATCCAGACCTATGTAAGCTGGAATCAAAAGACATCCTTGCTATTGAATTTAAACCCATCAATGGCCCTCATATGGGAGAATCAACCCTAATTACACTAGCATCTACAGCCACAAGGGAACTGGTTCAATCAAAAGCAGACCAATTTAAAAACTGGGGAATAATTAAAGCAACACCTCGAGTGCCCCGATATCCTTCAATACTTGCTTTTAGCAAGGCCCCCCGTTTCAAGCATAAGCTGCACCCCTTTCTCAACATTAAAGTCAGCCAGAAGTCACTCCCGAGCAGCCAACGATGAGTGCAGTGAAGTTCGGCAAACTAATGGAAGTGCTGATTGTTCATGGCTGCCAGCAGCCCTCTTCCAAAGCAGGACCAATTGAACCAATACAGAACACGGCTTAACAATTTGTTCCTGGAACATCAATGGTCTTTCGTCAAAACTGCAATCTCCAGGAAACTTGGCTATCAACAAGTAACCCACTTGAAGGGTATCTGGAATTCACATCGCCAGCCATAAGACAGAGCAAGTATGGCAGACAGTGTGGTGGGCTGTCTATTTTCGTGGCTTGCAGACTGTCAGCAGGTATCAGACATCTAAAATTAGACCTCGACTGGGTTTCTGGCATCTTGGCCGACAATTTTCCATCCGAGAGCAAGCTACTATTGCTAAATGTTTACATCTCTCCACGCCCCAGCGAGAAAAAATCCAAACTCCTCATCGAAACCCTATGCAACATCCTAAGCACATATGGTAACATACCATGTCTAATCTCTGGAGACTTTATTACTAACCTTTTTTATAACCAGTTTGAAGACTTAGGAAATAATTTCCCAGCGGTCCCCTCACATCTCGCCTCGCAATTATTACCGCCCGGCCTCAGACCATCCAAATTGGGTGAATACGCAGTTCTTCAACTTAGCAGAGTAGGCTACCTGGTAATAAATGGTCGCTCACCAACAGATACCCCCCCCCCAACCTGGACAAGAACCAACGGGCCAACTTATTCATTTCTGGACTTCACACTGGCAAACACCGAAATGTCCACCTTATTCGAGTCCCATTATATCGCAGCACTGGGGGAAAGTGATCATCGACCCCAAATAATATTATCCCTCAATGCTCCTTATCATCACGCACTCGCTCACACCATATCAGACAGTCACACGGAGAATCTAAGACGAATGAAATGGTCGTCAAGCGCCGCCCCTTCAATCTTGGAGAAATTATGTCATCTTCTATGTTCAAAAGGTGAAACTGACGTGCCTATTATCATCAGATGGGAAGCGCTCGTGAACAGTTTATTAAAAGAATTTTCGACCAAACCCCATTCCCGGCCAGATCCTCCCCAATTCCGGATTTCCCACGCAACAAAAATGTTAAAACAACAAAGAAACGTTGCTTTGCGTTGGACTAGAAAAAGCCCGGGAAAAGTAACTTTATTTAGTCATTACAAGCAAGCACAAAAAGCACTTAAGGCATCTGTACATAGAGACAAACAATTAGCGTCAGACAAGTTCTGGACAAAGTTAGTCCACGCCTGAAAAAAGTCTAGTTCCAAGTTATGTTGGACTCTTGTGAATAGAGGCCCGTTAGGAGGCAGAGGATACACCACCGCAAACATAAGTGCGGACGACTGGACCAAGTTTCTATCTAATCATTTTAGAGAAAACTCAAGTGGGCAAGTGCTTGATATTCAAATCCCGGCAACCACCCACCGAAGATCAATACACAGGGAACGCTGGGTCACCTACCAAGGCAGAAGGTGCTGTGGTCATACGATCATCTGAGGAGCTACTAAACGACCTCACCCCAGGAACGCTGACAACACACGGAATCCTAATAAATAACATCACCCGGATTATCAGGAAAGGCAGGTCGGATGGAGCACCCGGCCCCAGCGGACTTCCTCAGGCCTTGTTTACATCAGACGAAACGTTGTGGTCAGGCCTCCTCGCACCACTCTTCTTATACTGCAGGCTTAACAATCACATCCCGGATTCTTGGAAAGGTGCCATCATTCATCCCATTTATAAAAGTGGTAAAAGAGACAACCCAAAAAATTATAGAATGATAGCTCTGCTGGACATCGAATCCAAATACTATGCCAGCATTCTACTAGAAGAGCTGACTTCATGGGTTGAATCAAGACAGCGCCTTCCCTTTAACCAGACCGGCTTCCTAGCCAAGTCAGGCACAACCAGCAACCTACTCGCAATAGCCGTATTGACGGAGAAGGCCGACGTCAGTCGCATGCAACTATACTACTCCTTCGATCGAGTGCCACGCGGTCATCTGTGGCAAAAATTGTCCTTTTGGGGTATACCTCCAGCCCTCTTAAAAGCCGTCATCCAACTCCACACACAGACCTGGATAAGGATAAAGTTAGGCGACGGGTCCCACGTTTCAAAAAAGATTCAAACAGGAAGCGGCGTCAAACAAGGGTGCGTCTTGGCGCCCCTTCTCTTTAACCTGTTTATTTCCGACCTATCCTCCATACTTGACAAGGTCAATTCGCATCCGCCTCAACTGGATATGACCCGCATCAGTAACTTGTTATACGCTGATGACCTCGTGTCATTGAGCCACACAAAGGTTGGTTTACAAAGGCTCCTCGACAAACTTCTATCTTATACATCTGAAAACGCCCTGGAATTGAACCTGTCAAAAACAAAAATAATTCATTTTAGCAAACAGAAACAGCAGAAAAGAAGGTGGTTTTTTTTAACAACAAATTCATCGATACAGTGTCACACTACAAATATGTAGGCATTTTTCTCGATTCAAGAGCTTCCTTTATTAAACAAAAAGACGCCATCTAAGGCACTGTCCCTGGAGGTCGCGTCGGCAAAACTTTCAAAACATCTACTAGGACCAAGCCTAACCCCCTTGCTCAAGGTGATGAAGGCCAAGATCACAAATTCTCTATCATATGGCCATGAGATTATGATGGGCTCGACAAACATCGTACTTAATAAATCAATCATCAGAACCTTCAAGCGAGCATTGCGTCCGCCGAGGTCTTCATCTCCGGCACAAGTCAGATTAGAGCTTGGTCTGTTAGACTACAACGGTGTTGAGGCTGGTGCTTTCATTAAGTTTTGCAATAGACTGCGTAATTCCCCGGAAAACCGTCTTGAGATCAAACTCTGGAACAAAATATCGACCAGTACATCAAGTCAAAAACATCGGCTCCACTTGGACCAATCCCTACAGCTCCTCGGAATTTCAGAATACTGGGGGACAAACCCCTCACAACAGGCACTGAAGAGCGTAATCAAGCGAAGCGTTCGGCTCTGGTCCTTCCATTCCGACAGAGCAAAATTATCCAGAAGGAAGCACGCTTGGGCCGTTGTCTCAGACTATAAACCGGGAGTTGAGTCAGCCTACCTATCAGGTACCTATTCAATCTTTTGGAAAGTCAAATTTATGGCTCTAAGGCTAGGCGAATGGCCTTTTTTAAAGCATTTACCGGAACGGCGGCGCCCTAATCAGAAAATCGAATGCAGAGAATGCGGCTACCACTCCGAAAGCATGGAGCACATATCCTGCGCATGCCCAGCTCTGCTACAAGACAGAAGGACCTCATTGAGAGCAGAGTGGATTAAATTAGGCGTTTGTGCATGTCGTCAGGCAATAATGGCAGCTATGAATCAAGAAAATATAATCCTGAACATCCAGTTTACCAAATTTGTTGGCAGAGCTGTAAAAACGTTGGGAAAAGAAAGGGCAGCTTTTCTTTTGCCGGGCGGCCCAGACATCACCCTGTAATAAAAACTCAAGCGGCCACCCCCAAATCCCCCCCCCCCCTTGCAAGGCCTACATGGACACCAAGTTCAGCTCTCCAAAACCAGCTGTCATATTGACTTATTTCCCCTACTTAAACTTTTTTTAAAACCACTCTGTGACTGCCATGTTATTTAATGAGCTGATCTGTAAAAGATAAACTCACATTCGGACAATTTTTGAATTTCATTCAATTTTACTGCTAGATTATTGCACTGCTGTTGTAATAATCAAAGTTCCCCTTTCCGCTCCTTTTTAAATTCATATAAGTATACGTGAGTCATACGGTTTTAACATTTTGTAATGATTTTAAGTAATCAAACAATAAACTTGAAACTTTAGAAACTTTCCTCCCCTTCATAGAATTCATGACATCTAGGAGATGGCTCCATCTTTCCTTCCTGAAAGGCACGCAAGTTCCAGTCCTGAAGGTCTTTGCCTTCCTGCATGCTACTGGTCACTCGTAAATATATGAGAGCTGCGCAGTGGTGCCTCCTCAGGAAGTGGTATTAGCATGGGGCAGACATGTCAGACTCCCTTGTAGTTGTGGCTTTGTAGGAAAAGAAGGTACATCAGCATTGTGGGACAGCCTTCAGTTCCCCTCCAACCGTGGCTGCTGTAGTGACGGATGCCTCCTCTATGGCTCATCTAGAGGATTTGGAGATCAAAGGCTTCTGGTCTCAAGTGGAGCAGGTCCTTCACATCAACCTGCTGGAGCTGCAGGCAATTCGATTGATGCTCAAGGGCTTTCCTCCATCCAACCTTGATCCATACAGATCTTGACAGACAGTACGATGGTGATGTGGTATGTGATCAAGCCAAGGGGATCAGCGTCTCAACTCCTTTGTCTCAAGACATTGAGCCTATGGTCTTGTGCCCAATACATAGGGATCTGTTTAACAGTCACTCTACCAGCAGGTTCTCCAAATGTCATAGACAACGGTCTGAGCCAGCTTTATCTTGGCAGTCACGAGTGGCGTCTTCAGCCAGAAATAGTTCAGGACATCTTCACCCAGTGGGGCATTGGGCAAGGTGGACTTGTCTGTTTCCTCAGAAATTGCAGTTCTGCTCTTTACAGTGTCCACTGAAGGGAGCCGTTGGGAGCGCGTTTCAGATGAGGTGGAACTTTCAGCTGCACTACACATTTCTCGATTTGAAAGGAAGATTGACCAAGACTGGACCCAAGTGATTCTGATCGTCCCGGATTGGCCAAGAAGGGTGTGGTATGTGGACCTTCGATGCATCTACCTATATCCCCTCTCAAGCTGACATTCAGACCACATATTCTCTCCCTGTCGTCTGGGAGGGGGATTGCTACACTCTTATCTCCGAGGCCTTTACCATCATGCCTTTTTGAGCCCCTACACAGTTTTCAGCTGCGCTTGTTAACAATGAAAACAGTGTTTTTGGTGGCGAATACCCAGGCAAGATGGGTCAGTGAGTTGCAGGCCCTGAGCTCCCATCCGCCGTTCCCTGACAAATTGGTATTGCGAGCCAGGGCAGCCTTCTTTCCTAAGGTGGTGACTTCCTTTCACTTAGGAAAGTCATTTTCCCTGCCAACCTTCTTTCCTCTACCCCATCTCATGGAGGAGGTGGAGTAACTTCACAGGTTGGATCGAAGGCATGCTGCTGTGAATTGGATGACCAGCTCTTCATCGGGTCCTGTTGATCCAAAAAAGGCAAAGTGGTCCAGATTCGGGTGCCGTCCACATGGATCATCCTCTGAATTGATACCTGACATGCTCCGACTAAGAAAAAAGAACCTCTGGAAAAAATCAGGACTCTTTCCACCTGAGGAAAATCATCATCATCTGCCCTTGTCAGATGGGTTCAGATCACCGAGAATGGCAAATTAGCTACATGGGATTTCCTACACACTTTTGCTAAGCATTACTGCCTGGGTTGCTAAGTGCGTAGCGATGAATGTGCTATGGGGAAAGATTAATAAGTCCCTAATTTAAGATTGGTACTACACTACTCATTGTCTATGCCAGTCTCTCCTCTTACCTAAAAGGCTTGGAAAAAATAGATGGAAACTGATGTCATTACACTAGAGTGAGTGCACATGGCTTTGGTGACGTCATCTGACGATGTCACTTCTGAGGTCAATATGAAGTTCTAAAGTATACAAAAAGTAATGGATGGAATGCTTGAATTAATCTCAGCCACTGGTGATCACTCGGGCCGCATAGCAGTCCATTGTTATTTTGCACACCATATCACCTCAGTTTGGACCCAGCCACATGCAAATCAGTCTTGGCCCTCCTCGTGATGGGAACAGTCCAGCTCGAACTGCCAGGCCAAGTCCTCCCTGAACCGGAACTCAAGCAACCCAAGACCGCTTTTGCTTTTGGTATGAGCTCATTAGAAACTCTTCAACAGCTACCTATATCAGAACCTTTCTTGGCCTGTATCTAGATAAACATGAACTAAAGAGTTGTCTTTTTAATTTCCTGTAAATATACAGATTTAGAGAATTTTGATTGGCTAGATCAATTCTGTACTTATACCAAATTTCATACCATATTTTAGTCCAGTTCAGTTTTCGCTTTCCTTCCACTTTGTTGTAATCTATTGAAATGCAGTCGCTAAGAGTAAATGTTCTGTTCTACTGTTAAGTGGAAGTATCTTCTAATCTGAGACCAAGCTACCTAAGAAAATATTTTGGAACATAAGAGGAACACCAGTTTCTATAACCTAATTAATTTAGTTACAAACTCGCACTCAAAATCAATCCACAAAGGAACACTTATAAAATGTGTAACTAATTTGCTTTAACACAAAAGCATGGCAAACGATGCTCATCAATAACCTTGCTATATGTAATAGACATGGTGGCACAGAAAGTCTTCTGCTAAGAAAAAAATAATGCTTGCGTTGTATTTGCTATACGGAATGAGAAATGATACCTTGACTATACAGAATCCCACGTTTGAACTAACAGCAAAGCATTAATCGTTTTCCCATTGAGATTCAACATTTATTTTACCTCTGATAATTTATGCATTGATTAATAATTATAAATTGAAGATGTTGGAGGCTAACACATAAGCACTGTGTTTTGAATTAACAGAAACATCACTCAAATCCTTTTTTACCTCAACAGCTGCTATTCAATTAACATACAGTATATGAAAAAAACAGGCAAAGTACTGGCCCCTTAACCATAAAGAAGGGGGGAAATGCTGGTATTCGAAATGTTGATGAATCTAATTAATAACCTTAGAATTCCATTCGGGTCAGTACTAGAACATATGATTAATCTTCAATTTCTTATTGTACTATTAAGTTGAGTTGTAACTTTTCTCTATTCTTCAGAGATAACTTGAATGTCAATATTGTTGATAATAACCTACCCATCTTATTAATGAGAGGTGTAGAGATTGATTTTGGTTCATTAGAATTATAGTGCAACCCATTTAAGCATAATTAAACATGTGTACCAAATAACCGAAACCAAGATTGCTTGGGGATAAGCCGAGTGATAACCATAAAAATCAGGAACCTACGCCCCCAACTTACTTCAGTCCTTTAGGTTTTGAAAGAGAAAGTGTTGCCTTTTTCTGGCTTCAAAAATAGTGTGAATGAGATTTATCATTAGTCGTAAACAGTGACTTGGGCAAATTGATTGGTAAGTTGGATAGTTTATAAAAAATAATATTTGTTAGCATCATCTTAAATATATCAAGCTACCCCCTCCAAGACAAAAAGAAGACCCCCTTCAATGCCAAGTCCTCTATCTTTGAATTTGTAACCTTCAGGCTCAACGTAATTGTTTCTTTAATTAAATACCCAAGTACTTGGTTTTCTGAGTATTCCAATTCAAATTATTGACTCCACACACAGGCCAAAGGCAAATGTAATTCAAGGGTACGATTTCTGATTCATCAACATTTCCTTTATGCCCAGAAACGCTGGAAAATGAATCCACTTCACTAAAGAAGGCCAACATTGTAATGGATGGTTCCGAAATTTATAATAATAAAATATCGTTGTGAAGCGGAATATAATTCACTGTCTTGAAAACAAAATCCCTTTATATTCAAATTGTGTTATTATGTTTTTTAATCTTGTATAGAAAATGGTCTAAAGCTATGAGGGGCATCACTTTCCCTTTACCACTTCTGAAAGTAAAGTATGGAAAAAGTAATCCATTAAAAAAAAAACGAAGCCTTAGCAGAGTCATTTGAGCGATAAATACTTCAAACAGTTTGGTCCAGTAAGATGCCATTTTAGAGCTTGAGGTATGTATTCCCAAGCTACATAATCAACATCATGACTTTTTTCTGAATGAAGTGCAGAAGGACTCATTGGGAAGGACATACTTGATAACTTAATTTTTATACTGAATAATGATCTGGCATTATTTGCAGACAATCTGCCCTTAATTAATTCTGATTGCTCACATCTCCAGTCTCAGGGCTAGCAACTTATAACTTGCAGTCCAAGTTAATTACTGAAAAATAAAACAGTTCTTACATGAGGTCACATCTTTACCTACTTCAGGAATTACATGTCATCACCACAAAAAATGAATCCTCTGTCATATTGACCCAAATACATAAATGTTTTATACAACTCAAACGGCATGAGTGGTAATATATTAAAAATTAATTGGGTAGACACCTCAACCAGGTAACCATTTGGGCCTGGTGATCCCTTTGAACGACTCAATACTTTTGTAATTTATCCAATAGTAAAATCTTGTTCAAGAGAGAATCAATCAATCAGTACTTGTATAGCGCGCCTTCTCCCCTGTGAGGGTATCCAGGTGCTGGATTGCTAAGGTAGTCAAACAGCTAGGTTATGTGTCTCTTTCTGAAGTCCGTCAGCGAGGGTGATGTTCTGAGGTGTTGGGGAGGGGGGGGAATTCCAGAACTTGGCGGTGAGGTGGGAGAAGGAGCAGACTCCACTGTGGCTACGGCGGATGCACAGGGTCTGTGAGAGGGAGGCAGAGCAAAGGTTTCTAGATGGTTGGTGGATGTTCAGGCGATAGTTCATGCATGCTGGTCCTTGGTCGTGGAGGGCTTTGTAGGCATGTGTGAGTAACTTGAATTGTCATCTTTTCTGGATAGGGAGCAAGTGGAGGTTCCTCAGGGGTTGGGTGATGTTCTTCCATTTCGGCAGGTTGAGGATTAGTCTGGCCACTGAGTTCTGTATTGTCTGAATCTTTCTCATGAGTTGGGTGGTGGGTCCTGCATACTGTTTGTTTCTGTAGTTCAGCCTGCTGGTGATTAAGGCTTGTATGACTGTTTTTCTAGTGTTGATGGGAAGCCATTTGAAGATTCTTCGGAAGCATGCAGGAGGTGCGGAAACAGACAGAGGAGATTGCATTGATCTGACATTTAATGGTGAGTTTGCAGACCAGGATGATGCAGCGGTTGCAGGCGTAGCCTTTTAGTATGAGAGTGGGTCCTCATTCAGGGAGCCACCAGGTGTTGTTCCCGATGGAGGTGTGGTTGCCAAAGATGACCATCCAGTCTGTGACATTCTTCATGCAGTTGTGGAAGTTGATCTTAGCGGTGGTGCGGGTCTGCTGAGTGCGAAAGCATGAGCTGGGTATCGTCTGCATAGGATATGATATTGAGAGTGGGCTCTGACAATGTTGGTTAGAGGCATCATGTAAGTGTTGAAGAGGGTACTCTGAGGGATGAGCCCTGAGGGACTCCGCAGTTGGTGTTTATGGGTACAAAGGGGAAGGAGGGGAAGGAAGATTCTCTGTGTTCCATCTGTGAGGAGCGAAGCAATCCATCTGAGTGCATCATTAGATGAGTGTGTGGTAGGAAACGGTGTCGAAGGCTGTGGAGAGGTTGAGAAGAATCGGGGCAGCTGATTCTCCTGAGTGCGGATGTCGTCCGTGGCAGCGATCAGGTCAGTTTCTGTACTATGGTTGGCGTGGAAACCAGATTGGGAGTCATCTAGCAGGGCATTTCTCTCCAGGTGTTCGGTGAGCTGCCAGTTGATGGCCTTCTCCAGGACTTTGCGGGGAAGGGGAGCAGTGAGGTGGAATGGTAGTTCTGGAGTTCACTGGGGTCGGCAGAGGGTTTCTTAAGGCGGGGTCTGACTTCTGCGTGTTTCCGTGTGTCGGGAAAGGTGGCGTTGTCGTTGGATGCATTGAGGATAGTGGTGATTTGGTGGATGATCTTGTTGCTTCCTAGGTTGAAGAGGTAGTTGGGACAGGGTCCGTGGATGCTCCTTAGTGGATGGAATTTATGATGCTTGTTGTGTTCAGTGCAGTGAGATGTTGGTCGGGGGGGCTTCCGTCGGAGTGAGGTGGTTGAGGAGGTTGGTTGGGGCTCGAAGTTCCTGTAGGTGGTGGAAAACTCATTAATTCTGGTAAATACATATAACTGCAGATTTCTCAACTTTTGAATATTCTCCAGGCATCAGAGTGGATCTGGAAACTTTTCTTGAGCGGAATTCCTGTGCCAGTATGCATTGCTGTGCAGCTTTGAGCAAACATCGCTCCGTTAGCGATGTGTGGAACCACATATGCCTCTTGTGTGCACTAACATCAGATCCTTTTTTTTCATGTCACCAAACATGAATCTGGAGCTACCCCTCGACCTTTCACAAGACCTTTATCTCAAAAGTGTTTTAAAAATCCAGTGGAAAATGCCACCTCACACGACCAAAGGGTTCAAACTTAGTAGGGACGGGCGCAACCAAAGGTCTGTGATAGATCAGGTTTGCCTATGTGTCTGGGCTCGTAATATGACTCCAAAGCCTGCAGTGACTGCACCTTGATGAACTTCAAGGTCATCCGGAACCATGAGTCGATGCTTTAAATCGCCAAACACCAGAAGGCTCCATGCCAAAGTTCAAGGAACGGACAGTTCCTGATGTCTCTTCTGTGGCTAATCATCGTTGCGGTTGAAGTCTTCGAGTAAGTCAAAGGAAAAGCATAAATAGTCCAAGCGGGTCTCGTCCCTTCCTGCAACTCTCTAACTCCAGAGAAGGTGCAAGGGCGTCATCATGTCTTCCGTTTTCACTCCTGAAGTTGTTCTCCTATGAAGCCGATTCTGACCCTTGTCCCAAAGCAACTCGAATTTCCAGGGTCATTGGTGACCCCGCAGCAAATCAAAGATTTCGATGAAGCCCCGCTACAACTCTATGGCACATTACCTGCCTTCTAGAGCCCCATACGCATGCCCTTTGGAACTCCGTCACACAAGTCTTGCCCAGTGTCCCTGATGACACGCGTCTCGTCCTCACGCCGGCTCATCAGAATGACTGTGATTCTGCTAAATTGACTATCTGCTATGACTTGAACACTAATAGCTCTTCTAGGCTGGGCAATTTGTTCCAGTGTGGCTCTCCAGAGACACGCCTGGATGAGGTCCATAGGCTTCCCCACGGAAGTCCAGTCCACGTTAATGAGCATTCCTTTCAATGGTTCTAGCATTTTGGTGAGAAGGCAGATTTGGCCCTTGAGCAGTTTAAGGATTGTAGGTCCATTCTCAGCTCTTTATTCCTGTCAGACACACCAACATTTCCACAGCGTCCATGGCTATGGTAGAGGCTTTCAATATCGCCATTAATTTCAGCCAAACCCAGCAAACCCTTCAGCCTTTTCGTAGTCACAAAATCTACAACCGCTTGGATAACAGGCAGCGTACAGTACAGTCTTCCAACCTTCCCACTGCTACAGCCTCAAATTCACTTTAACAGGTCCTTTGAGACACCCAGTCACCCTGTTGGAGGCAGGATATGACATTTTCTGACAGGGTGACCGACAGTACCTTCAGACATGTGGGTCCTACAGATTGGGAAACGGGGTGAGACTGGATGGTAGCGATGGACCTTACAGTGGAGAGGAGCATTTTCAGTTTGCTGTACTTCCTTCTGGCCTTACCAGTGCCCCGTTGGGTGTTTATGAAAGTGATGGCACTGGTTGCTGCAAACGTCTCCCACCTCCAGACTACTGTGAACCTCCTAACATTGTTGGGGTTAAATATAAATGTGCCAAACTCACACCTTCAGAGACACTCCACTTCAGGCTCTGCAGTGGGATATGAAGTCCCAGTGGGCACAGTTACAAGGGGAATTATCAGATAATGCCCAGATTTTTAAGTAGACTGCAAAAGGCTTGTAGTAGGGGTTACTTGACCGCGATTAGGTCAGCGTCAGAAAATATTCTCCCTACCCCACCCCACCCAGAATTTACAGTGGGGATACTGAGCTTATAGGCCCGGATGACACGTTGGTACACTCCACCCCGGACATATGTGACACGTTTCTTTCCTATTTTAAAACATTATATACTTCCAGAATCACCGGGGATCTTAGCGATCAAGGGGAATAACTCGCGGAAATCGCGCTGGTGTACTTAAAACGACATATGCAAGATTTCCTGTCCATTCCCATATCCCAAGATAGCATAATTGAGGCAATAGAGGCGTTGCGGGGCTCCTCGGCACCCGGTCTCGACGGGTTCTCCGCAGATTTTCACAAAGCATATAAGGATATATTGGTCCCTAGATTGGTAGAGGTTTATGCTGAAGCGCTAGAAGTAGGTATCCTTCCCCCTACGTTCAGGGAAGCGGTCATCATCCTTCTCCCCAAACTGGGCAAAGACCCCAAAATCTGTGGCTCCTATAGGCCGCTATCCCTGCTAAACCTTGATTATGAAATACTGGCGAAGGTGATCGCAATCCAGTTGTCTCTATTAACCCCTTGGGCGCGGCCGCGATTCTGCGCCTGTGCGGCACATTCCGATCGCGGGTGCGGTCATGACGTCCGGGAGCCGTCATCGCCACACGAGCACTGTGTGCCATGACGGCTCCCGGCCGTCATCAGCATGGAAGGGGTTAATGGAATCCATCATTTCTCCAGCCCAGTCTGGTTTCGTCCCACACAGATCCACCTCACTCAACTTGCGGACTCTGTTTACAGCTCGATTGCGCCTAAATGGTACTATTTCTGAGCCTTTTCGCTTATCTTGTGGCACGAGGTAGGGCTGCCCCCTGTCACCATTACTTTTCATTTTGGCAATGGACCCACTAGTTTGACATTTCCAAGAAAAACACTTACATCGTGGCTTACAGTTTCGCACAGGACCTCTTTTGGTGTCCCTGTATGCTGATGACACAATCTTATATGTCAGGCTACCCCATCTTAACCTCGACCCTCTTATCCAGGAAATTATTTGTTTTGGCAGATTCTCCGGTCTCAGTGTCAATTGGCAAAGTCTGTTATTTTCTCATTGACTACCAGCACGACTTCCTGGGAATGCGAATTCCTGCTTGAATGGTGCCAAGATGCAATCAGGTATCTCAGAGTTTATATACATCTAGACACTGCCACTATTATGAGGCTAAATTATGGCCGGGCAATTTGTTTTTTGGAATCGCAGGTTGAGAGGTGGTTAAGGCTGCCCTTGTTGATGGCCGGTAGAGTGGCCATTATTAAAATGGTAGTCCTCCCTCGGTTTCCGTATCTTTTCAACAACATCCCCATTCCTCTCACTCAGACCTTTTTTCTACAACTGCGAACACTCCTCTTGCGTCTCGTTTGGGGAGACAAGAGACCGCGAGTGAATTGGCAAGCCCTGACCTTGCCATATGAAAGAGGCGGCTTTGGGGTACAGGACATGTATTTATATTACCTGACTCTAGAGTTAAAACAGGGACCCCCTGAATTGGATAGATTTCCTGGCTCAGGGTAGAGCAGTTGAAAGCAAGGTAAAATACCCAGGCAAAACAGGAAAAAAAGAAAAAACACAATCTGGCAGAACGAGTTTAAAATAAAATCAATTTCAATCAGTACATATAGAAAACACAAAAAAGAGCAACATAAACAATAAAGTATGATAACGTATAAAATGTAATTATAAAAATATTTTTGATATAGACATGTTCAGTATTTCATAAAGAGCAAATATGTTTTAAAAAATCAAACAAACATAAATTTCTTAATCACAATAATACACAAGAAATCCTTGGAGGTAATAAACTTTTGATAAGTCCCAGAATTAATTGAAGAAATTGAAGGCTTTGGGGTACAGGACATGTATTTATATTACCTGACTGCACAATGTTGCTATTCCTACGCCTGGTATCACCCAGACGCCTGTGTCCCCTATTTGAAGCCGAAAGCTGACCTAGTACTTCCTCAGAAACTGTCTGCCATTTTATCCACAGGCATCCCGAGAGATCCTAGGGACATTCAGACTGTATCCACCACTTGCTGGGTATGGGGCAAGCTGCGAAGGCTGTTGGGCCTAGTCCAATTGTACTCCCCCGCGTTGCCTCTACCAAACCCTTCATTGCTTCCCATAACGGGCGAGGTTTTGGTTCAACACATGCTGGAGAAATTTCAGATCCGCACGATTGGTGACCTGTTTCCAGACGATCATGTTTTTTCAGTGTCAGAGGAAGCTTGGTTTAGTGAACGCTCCTTTATGGATACCTTTGTATTGAAACGTATGTATTCCATGTTGCGTGCCACTTTCCCTTCTTTTCCAGCTGCTCCTGAGCCGGCCCTACCACTGACCTTAATTATAGAGTGTCCAACAGGCGCACATTTGATCTTCAAGTTATACAAACAATGTGTGATGTCCCGGCCGTTCTCTGATGCTAAGGACCGCACAGCATGGGAGGTTGATTTAGACAGGCCTCTTACGGATGACCAATGGGAACAGTGCTGCAGGGCAACGAGGGAGGTGTCCCTAAATAGCAGGCATAAGTTACTTCACTTTAAGTTTCTCCGCAGAATGTACCACACCCCCGCATGGTCCCACAAGATAGACCCCACTAGACCCCACCAGTGCCAGAAATGTTCCGCTTCATTTGCCTATTTTGCCCATCTCTCCTGGACCTGTCCAAAAATACAGCAATACTGGGTTCAGGTGCACACCACACTAGGGAACATCCTTTCCATGACATTGATCCCCACTCCTGAGATTGCACTGTTGGGATATGTGGTAAATTTCCCCTAGAAGGTCAGGAAATTGTCTGTGCTTGGTTTTCTGTTGGCCAAACGCGAGGTGGCATTACTATGGGGTAGCAGGAGGGTCCCTTCACTACAGTCATGGCTTCGCAGTTTGGCGTTTTGTAATGTAAATTGCGAGGAATACGCCACATTAGTGCCCAGCTACTCAAGACCTGTGGACATTTGGGGACCGTACAAAGTGTGCATCACTAGCAAGCGCACTGAGGCTGACACTCAGATTGCCAATGGTATTGTTCCTGAGGGTGTCGGCTAGGTGCATGGGGCGGCATTGAATGTTCCCCCCCCTTTTTTTTCTTTCTTTTTCATGTGACAATAATACTTTATCTCTGTTTGTATGGGAGGGTGCTAGGGAAATAGACCAATCCTGGTAATGCAACAGCCCTGTGGGTTACTTGATGTTATGCCTGCACTTATCCCCCACATTCCACTGTAAATTGACGCCGTGGGCTATTACCTGTATTTCATATCACATTGCATTTATTTATGTCTGTACCAGTACTGTGTATCACACTATGCTCTCTATTTTGACCATGATTGTATAAAACTGAAAAATAAAGTAAAAAAATAAAAAAGAATTTACAGTGGGGACCAATGCCTCATTTCTGTATTGATTGGGCCACTTGGGAGAGGTGGAGAATCGAGCCATCTGGCCTCTGGCAGAGTCCATGCTCCACATCAACCTTCAGGAGCTGCTGGCCTTCCACTTGGCATTGAAGGCTTACCTACCATCCATCAAAAGGATGCTGGTGCAGTTGCTCATGCACATCACCACCGCCATGTGGTATTGCAACAAACAGGGTGTAGTGGGTCAGTGAACCGTGTGCCAGGAGGCACTACGCCTTTGGAAATGGATGAATAACCAGGTGATTTTCCTGGTGATACAGCTTCTGGCCAGGACGGACAAACTCAGCCTTCGACACCTAGTGGCGTACAAATGGTGGTTGCATGCGGAGGTGGCATATGGCAACTTCCGCAAATAGAGAGAACCTTGGTTTGATTGTTTCTCTGCACCTCTAAGAACGCCAATGTCAGTACTTTAGTGCACTGGGTCTCTATCTCTCTCCCTCTCCCTCTCCAACTCTCTCTCTCTCTCTCTCTCTCTCTCTCTCTCTCTCTCTCTCTTCTCTCTCTCTCCCTCTCTCTCTCCCTCTCTCTCTCCCTCCCTCCCTCCCTCCCCCCTTCCTCCCTCCCCCATGCAGTCTGCCTAAAGAGGACTTTGGGACTCCCGTACCCCTTTCCGTCGATACCTCTCGTGCTTTGAGTTCTGAAGAAGATCAGGAATGACTGGGCCCAAGTCATCTTATTCCCGAGGTTGTACATGTCATTTTGGCAGGCAGGTGTCATTCAACTAAAACACTGTTCACCTGCATTGGAACTAGTTTGTGCTTTGGTGCGGTACTGAATAGATTTGCCGACTTCAAGCCAGGTTATCTAAGTATTACTTTTTGGTTGTCCTTAACCCAGCAAGGACCTGCTTTAGGCACAGGTAAAGGATATCTCTCAGATCTTCCAGCCTTTTTGCGGTGGCTGGGTCCGCCTCATTCTCCTTTTAATATGCCTCAGTGAGACAATAACTAGGTCTTCACCTTCCTGAGATGTACTCCATTTGAATCGTTGCAGCTGTCCACTATGACTTCTCACCCTCATAATAATGTTCCTCATTGCTGTAACATTGGTGCGGCAGGTGAATGAGCTGCTTTATTTAGGTGCGCACTAGGCTGATTTAAGCATTCAAAGTCCCAAAGTACAGAGCAGTATTAAAGAAATATAAAGTTGATAACAGATTCATAAAGGCATATAAATACTAGACCAGTATTGAGGTGTATTAAATGGCAGTTTTCAGTAGTTAGTGAGTGATAGAATAAGGTAGAGGGGACAGGTCAGCAGTGGTTTTGAAAGTAATTGGAACAGAAGTTGGTCAATAGTTATTGTATTTGTCTTCTGCAGGACTTTACATATGATACTGACCCTCTAAAAGATCATTATATAGTTCTTTTTCCTGAATTTGAGGGGATGGGGCTCCAAATAATGTTAGATTTGATTAGAGCATCACCCCCACTCTCTGTTCATTACAAGATCTTTACCAGGTGTCTCAGTAATTTCTAAAGGGGTCAAAGAGTAGATTATACATTTTTGGAGCACATGTGGGAATTGCATTTTCCATGCTGAATCTCGCATATCTTTCTGTGATACTCCACCTGAAAAGTTTGTCTCGCTGCAGCAGGTGAAAACTCTGGGTGGAATACCACTCGCCAGCGGTGTTTCCGCTAATCGTAGAATTCCGATTGGCCTGGTAAGTCTCGTTATCAGTATGATCGGTATAAGCAAGCCACTGGTAATGAGGGACGCGAATGGAGTAGAGCGAGTCAGGCATGACCGGGGGTGGTTATGAGATTGTGTTGTTTACGAGAGCAGATGAGCACCACATTCTGCACAGCATTTAGCTGGCAGGTGTTAATGGAAATGTTTAATACAATTCAGACCTTTCATATTTAATTTCAGGTACTCCGGAAACTCCATCAAGTTCCCACACTTCACAAGAGTCCTGCGTGGTTTTAAGTATTAAAGACGATGGCATAACACTACCAGATAGCAGCACACCAGACTTGCTAGAACATATGGAAGAGACCTTTATGAACAAAATGGATAGCTCTCCACCTTTGCTTTTTTCTGACACCAGTACACAGAGCCAAGAAACTTGTGCAGAAACAGGTAGCGCAATGTGTGAAACTGTAATCAACGTTGACAATACACGCTGCACTGACAGTGGTGTGGACTGTCGCCACAGTTTCAGCTGTAAAGACCCTAACAGTATCCACCAATGCCCAGTGCGTGACTCTCCACCGTCACAAATTTCGAATTGCTTGGACATAAATTATGTAAACAAGGAATCTGAAGATAAAGTGCTTGTAAATGAGGAAGACAATAAGGACGAGACTGGGGTTTCTGCGACCCTGGGTTCTGACATAGTTTTGTTCCCATTGGAAGGCGATGATATACGGCATAAGGACAAAGAACGACCAAGTGAGAAAAGCCCCAGACAATATTTAAAACAACATGCAGCCAAGAGGGCACACCCATTGGAACTGATCAGTTCTGAGAAGCAGCTACCAGTGGATGTGCACAGTTGCTCTGGGAAGACACCTAAAAAGAAGGTCTCCCCTCTATCTGATCAGAAAATTAAGAAAGATGGACCAGTGCCCTATAAACCAAAATTACAGTTCTTGAATGATCAGCAGAACTCAGCAGCACAAGAAGCTAATGCAACATCAAAGAGTGATCTAATAAAAGGTGTACCTTCCAAGGCATCAGAGAACTCTCAAGAGAATCAAAACAGCATATTAAATGAAAAGGGACAGTTCGATGATACATACATACCTACTCTGCAGCCAGCCAGTAGCATGGTAAGTGGGAATTGACATTTAAAGGCATGTGTGATTTGGAGATGGCTTATAACCCACTAATAGTATGGTCTATTGCCTTATTGTACCTCCAATACAAGCAGTTTAATGTTGTGAACTGCTATATTGTTCATGCATGCAGTCACCTAATTAATCCACCATGTATATACTAAGCATCTTCCATCACCAGTTAAATGTCTACCAGCCGAAAGAGTTTTCATGAAGACTATTTCTCAAAAATATAAATTCAAACATATTACATGAGAAATAGCCCCAATCTACACCAGCATCTGATGCGCAGAGGACTGGGGACAGCAAAGAAAGTAGTGAAACTGTATGAAAACTGTATACTTTTCTTTTAGTTATGTTGTTTATGACATTGGTGATATCACGTATTTATTTCTTATGAGAATCAGGAAATATATTGATTGGAAATGTACATTAGCCCATGCATGAATGACGGACATAGAACAATAAATGGAATGTATGGAGTTACAAGAAATCAGTGAGGTTTTGGCCGGAAAGTGTAGGTAAGCTGTTGCTTGGACAGTAAGAACCTCAAGGACAAACAGGCATTGGAAACACTGCACAGCACTGTATCTAGAAGATATCGGTGTAGGTAGGATTAGCCACTTATCATGAGGTAAATTTACAAAGTAAAGAAATTGGTACTTCTTCATCATGAGTCCCCTTCTTGGTAAACATGAATCACCTTCGCCTTAGAGTTTCAAGAGCTGTGTTTTTAGTTTGGTGTTAAAGTTCTGGAGTGTTCGGTTGGCCCTGTTGGTCAGTGTGAGAGCATTCCGGTGATTGAGTGAGTCCAAGAATGTGGATGAAACGGAATCTCTGCAGTGCACACTGTGGTTTTAGGTTTTATAGGAGGTGCTAGTTGGCCGATCTCTTGCGGTGATGCTTTGGGACAGAGCTTCGAAAAGGTAGGCTGGGGATGATCCATGAATGGCTTTGAAGACCAGTCTTAAAGTTTTTCAGAGGGTCCAATTTTTAGCTGAATGCCACCTCGCTTGAGGTTAAAAGGCTGACGAAGGGATGCTTCTGGGGATAAAGTATTTTATGTCAGAGTTTAATACTTTGTTGAGGAGAACAAAGTCTTTACGAGCAAGAACTCCCAGGAAATCATTCCAATAGCCATGTTTTTTTAATAACCAGTGAGTTAATCAATGTTTTTTGTTGTGCGGATGGAGGGCGGATTCTGCATAGTGGTCGAATGTGATATCTTGTATCTGAAAGAGACACGTTAGTATTAGATTCCTTACCTTAGAATATCCCCAGGCGTCAGACTGGATCCGGAAATTTTTGCGTAGCAGTACCCTTGTGCGTCGGTAGGCGTCGTCTGCGGCTCCGCGTCCGTCGTCGGCGTCGTGGGCGCCGTGATGACGTCGTCGGAGTACTTAGACGCCGCCTCCGCGTGCTGACGTCAGTTCTTCTTTTTTCCGCGCCAGCAAGCGCAGATCTGGAAAAAGCAGTAACCCTAGTCACTTTTGACTAAACTTTTTGATCCTTTTTGATTACTATTTTGAGTCTCTCTACTCCGAAACGGTGCCGATAGGGATGCCCGGCTTCAAGCATTGCGACGATTGCGACCGGCTGATGTCGGTCACGGATCCTCACCGCGTGTGTTTGTCGTGTTCGGGCGTCGACCACGACGACAAGGCCTGCTCCGACTGCCGGGCCCTCTCTTCGAAAGCCAGGCGGGAGCGGTCCCGTAGGCGACTCGAACTCCGGCAGTCGGTCCCGCGCCGCGAGAGGTCCCGATCCCATGGGAGGTCGAGGGACAGGTCGCGGGCCCGGAGCCTCCACAGCTCCGAGAGTAGGCCGCACTCCTCCGGGTCGAAGTCGTCGTCAGGTAAGCGGCACAAGAAGTCCAAGCGGCGTCATCGCTCCTCAGACTCCCCCCGACGCTCGCGCGATGCGGCCGGGGGTTCGGGTGACACCGCCCACGCGGCTCCGTCGGAGTCGCGGGCGCCGCGTACAGCCCCATACCCTACGGTCCCTGGGCTCAACGCGACGCCGGAGGAGGTCGAGCGCTTCCTCATGGCCATGAGGAAACTCTCTCCTCCGACGGGCTCCGCGGCGCCTCCGGGCCCAGGTTACCCGTCTGGGAGTCCTAGCGGGTCGGCGGCTCCGGCCCCGACGCCGTCGGGTGCTTCGGCCCCGACGCCGCCGATGCCTTCGGGCCAGCCGCAGGCCCCTGTTATCCCGACGCCGCCGGCGCCTTCGGGCCCGGCGCCGAGTGGTCCAGTTGTTCCGACGCCGCCGGTGCCTTCGGGCCCGACGCCGCTGGTCCTCCTTCGGGTTCTGGTTCGTCGCCGGTGGATCTGACGACCTCCCCGGCGTCGGACCCTCAGGTGTCGCCTCCGGCGCCGTCCTCGGGCGGCGCCGACCCTTGTTCTACTTCCGTTCCTGTTCGGCCGTCGGGGCGGCCCCGTTGGGCGCCGCTCCAGACGCCGTTGGGTGAATTTCACTTTTATGAACAGGCCCCATTGATTGAGGACCCTGAATTTCAGGAGATGGGTGAAGGAGAGGACTGGGAGGGGTCTGAGGACCCTCTGACCAGGGAGTGTCAGTCTCGTGAGGACTGGACAGAAGACCTTGGGGAGGCCAGTGGTCTGGACACCTCTCCAGACCCTGGGTTTGTCTCCCCTCCTACCGTGGCTTCGGAGGAGGGGGCAACATATAGTGTGGTGCTGATGAGGGCTGCCAAGGCCTTAAACCTTGAGCTCCCCGTCGCGGCCGTGAGGACTAACCTCCTCACTGAGGTCCTTAAACCGCAGTCAAGCTCGGCCGAGCCTCTGCTGCCCTTTAATGAGGCCTTGACTGACGTTCTTCTGGGCACTTGGTCCAAGTCCGCTACGGGTTCGCCCGTAGATAGGAACGTGGCCAGACGCCACCGCCCCGCCCCGGGCGACCCATGTTTTCTGTCCTCCCACCCTACCCCCGAGAGCCTGGTTATCCAGGCCTCCAATTCCCAAACCGCATTCCCGTCGGCCCCGCCGGATCGGGAATCCAAGAGGTATGACCAGTATGGGAAGAAGATCTTCTCATCCATTAGTTTGGGCCTGCCGTCTTCCAACACCGCCTGCCTCTTGGGACGTTACACCCACTCTGTGTGGGATAAGGTCGCGGAAGTGCTGCCAGAGTGTCCGTTGGAGGTACGGGCCAAACTCGGCCAAGCCCTTGTGGAGGGCCGGGATGCAGCCAAGTATTCCATCCGGTGTGGGCTGGATACCACTGACTCGCTGGGTAGAGCGATGGCAACGACGGTGGAGGTCAGACGCCACGCCTGGCTGAGGTCCGCCAACTTCTCGGCAGATGTCCAGAGCACGCTCATGGACATGCCGTTTGATGGCCGTCGCCTCTTTGGCGACAAGGCAGACCATGCGCTTGAGCGTTTTAAGGACTCCAGGGCTACGGCCAAGTCCTTGGGCCTCTCGGGCCAACGCCAGCAACCGGCTGCCTATCACTCCTTTCGTGGCCACGGAAGGGGTGCGCCCGCACGTGCCTCCAGCCACGCGCCGCAGGGCAATACCCAACGCGGTGGCGGCCGTGGGAATCGCCGTCCGGGCGGTCGTGGGCAGCGGCGAGGTCAGTCCACACCTTCCCCCGCAGCATCCGCCTCTAAACCCTCCTAGTCCGTGCTTTCAGGCCCATGTGACGCCAGTGGGGGGCAGGGTTCGCCATCACCACCTCCACTGGCGCACTGTCACATCGGACAGGTGGGTGCTGCAGATCGTCCGAAGGGGCTACTCCCTCCCCTTCGAGGCGACTCCTCCAACCATGCCGCCGCAGAACCACCGTGTATCGGGGTATCACTTGCGACTTCTGCAGGAGGAAGTTACGGCCCTCTTGGCCAAAGGGGCCATCGAGCGCGTTCCTGGGCCAGAAGTAGGGTGTGGTTGCTACTCCCACTACTTTCTGGTGCCCAAGAAGGGCAAAGGGGGCCTGCGCCCTATCTTGGACCTACGGAACGTCAACGGCTTCCTCCGGAAGGAGAAGTTCAAGATGCTGACACTGGCTCAGGTCTTAGCTGCCCTGGATCCAGGAGACTGGATGGTGGCGTTGGACTTGCAGGACGCTTATTTCCACATCCCCGTCCTGCCGGCCCACCGGCGCTACCTGCGGTTCACGGTTGGCCACGAGCACTTTCAGTTTACCGTGCTCCCCTTCGGCCTTACCAGCGCCCCACGGGTGTTCACAAAGGTGATGGCGGTGGTCGCAGCTCATCTGCGCAGGTTGGGGATTTCAGTCTTCCCCTACCTCGACGACTGGCTGTTGAAGGCGGGCTCGCCCCTGACAGTCGTCAGCCACCTCCAGACTACGGCAGACCTCCTGCATCAGCTGGGGTTCTCGCTCAATGTGCCGAAGTCACACCTGTGCCCCTCTCAGAAGCTCCTCTTCATCGGAGCGGTTCTAGACTCGGCGCAGTTTCGGGTTTATCCACCCGAGCAGCGGGTCCGGGATATTCAGGCTCTGATTCCCATCTTTCAGCCGTTATCCCGGGTTTCGGTCAGGTTGACGCTGCGGCTTCTGGGGCTGATGGCCTCCTGCATCCTGCTGGTGCATCACGCCAGGTGGCCGATGCGGGCTCTGCAGTGGGACCTGAAGTTTCAGTGGGCCCAGCATCAGGGCAACCTGTCCGACCATGTCCTGATCTCGGAGGGCACTGCGAGACAGTTGCAGTGGTGGCTCACGGACCGCGATTGGGTCAGCGGCAGATCCCTCTCCCTACCCCAACCGGAGCACGTAGTTGTGACGGACGCGTCCCTCCAGGGCTGGGGAGGCCACATGGGAGAGGCGGAGATCAGAGGCCTCTGGTCTCCGGCGGAGTCCCGGCTCAACATCAACCTGTTGGAGCTCAGGG
Organism: Lissotriton helveticus; assembly: GCF_964261635.1. Taxonomy (NCBI): domain Eukaryota; kingdom Metazoa; phylum Chordata; class Amphibia; order Caudata; family Salamandridae; genus Lissotriton; species Lissotriton helveticus. The sequence goes on along the minus strand of NC_136063.1, from coordinate 1,454,530,330 downwards.
CGATTCGTCTGGCACTGAAGGCATTCCTCCCCTCAGTCCGGGGGAGTGTAGTGCAGGTGTTCACGGACAACACCACCACCATGTGGTACTGCAACAAACAAGGCGGTGTGGGGTCGTGGATCCTTTGTCAAGAGGCTCTTCGCCTTTGGCAATGGCTGGAACGCCAGGGCGTGACCCTGGTGGCTCAACATCTGGCAGGTTCTCTGAACGCCAGGGCGGACGAGCTCAGCCGTCGGTGCATGATGGATCACGAATGGCGTCTGAACTCGGACGTGGCGCAAGGCCTCTTTCAGCAATGGGGAGAGCCTTAGTTAGATCTATTCGCCACCGAAGAGAACGCGCAATGTCATCAGTTCTGCGCGTTGGAATTTCCAAGGCAGCACTCGCTCGGAGACGCTTTTTGCCGCGAGTGGAGTTGCGGTCTGTTGTACGCCTTTCCGCCTATACCACTTCTGCCCAGAGTGCTGAAGAAGATCAGGCGCGACCGGGCCCAAGTCATCCTTGTGGCTCCGGACTGGGCACGAAGGTACTGGTATCCAGAGCTACTCAGTATGTCAGTCGATCCCCCGGTTCGTCTGCCTCTTCAGGAGGACCTTCTGTCGCAGCAGCAGGGGACGGTCCTCCACCCGAACCTGTCCAGTCTCCACCTCCATGCTTGGAGATTGAGCGGCGACAGTTGAGGCCATTTGACTTGCCTCCTGAAGTCTGTAACGTCATTCTGGCAGCCAGGCGTCCCTCCACAAAGTCGGTATACGCCTGCAGGTGGAACAGATTTGTGGCATGGTGCACAGCACAGGCTGTGGATCCTCTTCCTGCCCCTCTTTCAGAGGTTCTTCTCTTCCTTCTTTCTCTTGCCCAGCAGGGCTCTGCTCTGGGCACTATCAAGGGCTACCTTTCTGCCCTTTCAGCCTTTCTCAGGCTACCTGATCAGCCTTCTTTGTTCAAGTCCCCTATTGTGAACAGATTTCTTAAAGGCATCACTCACACATTTCCCCCTGTTCCGTTTGTGATGCCTCAGTGGGACTTGAACCTGGTTCTAACTTTTCTGATGTGCGCTCCCTTTGAGCCACTTCACAATTGCCCTCTTCGCCTTCTGACTCTGAAGACTGCTTTCCTGGTTGCCATCACCTCTGCCAGGAGAGTGAGTGAGCTCCAGGCTCTTTCTTGTACTCCACCTTTCCTTTCTGTCCATCCGGACAAAGTGGTGCTTCGTACCAAACCATCTTTCCTGCCCAAGGTTGTCACGGCCTTCCACATTGGGCAGTCTATCACCTTGCCTACCTTCTTTCCGCCTCCGCATCCCTCTAAAGAGGAAGAGCGGCTCCATCGTCTGGACCCAAAACGTGCGCTCTCGTTTTATCTGGATCGCACACGCCAGTTCCGGGTGGATGACCAACTCTTTGTTGGTTACGTGGGCGCTAAGAAGGGGAAAGCGGTGCACAAGAGGACCATCTCCCGGTGGATCATCTTGTGTATCCAGGCATGCTACTCTTTGGCTAGGAAGGAGCCCCCTGCTGGATTGCGGGCTCATTCTACCCGAGCCACGGCGACTACCACTGCCCTGGGCAGGGGTGTGCCCTTACAAGACATCTGTCAGGCAGCTACGTGGGCATCGCTGCACACGTTTGCAAGACACTACTGCCTGGACAGCCAAGTCCGGAGGGATGGCTTCTTTGGCCGTTCCGTCCTCCAGGACTTTCTGGTGTAAGTATTGGTTCGCAGACCCGCCACCGGGGTTGGTATTGCTGGGGTATCTATTCTAAGGTAAGGAATCTAATACTAACGTGTCTCTTTCAGATGCACAAGTTACTACTTGTGTAACGATATATCTGTAAGAGACATTAGTTAGTATTAGATTCCTTACCGACCCGCCCTTCCTCCCCGTTCTGCGAACCAATATCTAGGGTTAGGGTTGTCCCCTTCAGGGCCCCAGTTTCCATGGCACCAGTGTTGGTTTTTAACATGGCTCTGCGTTTCTGGCGCGGAAAAGCTGTGTCTAAGAACTGACGTCAGCACGCGGAGGCGGCGTCTAAGTACTCCGACGACTTCATCACGGCGCCGACGACGGACGCGGAGCCGCAGACGACGCCTACCGACGCGCAAGGGTACTGCTACGCAAAAATTTCCGGATCCAGTCTGACGCCTGGGGATATTCTAAGGTAAGGAATCTAATACTAACTAATGTCTCTTACAGATATATCGTTACACAAGTAGTAACTTGTGCTGTAGTGGTAATAAAATGCTCTATCCACTTGGTAGTTTGAAGAGTATGCCTAGGTTTATGGCCAACTTGGCAAAAGTGATCTTGTCCAGCGGGTAGTAGAAAGAGCTTGGAATTGAGGCGCTTCTAAGGAGGAGAGAAAGCATAAAGCTTTTATTTTAGAAGAGTGCCACATAAGCCATTATGGTGACTAATGGCACCAAAGCAATCTCTTACCTGAGGTTGCAAAAGGGAAAGTTTCGAACATGAATAATGTATAGGCGTGTCCACGTAAAAATGGTAGGAGGACCCAGGTGAACAGATTTCACCAAGGGAGGTGACGTATCGTGACAAAAGTGAAGGCCTCAAAACAGAACCTTGGGGGAAACTGGCTGGAAGTGGGCTGAGAGGAGATCTGAAAGATTGCTACTCCACAGAGAAGGTCTGGTTAGAGAGGTAGTAGGAGACGTGTTTGTGTGCAGAGCCTGCCATTTGTCTTAAAGGGTGTATAGTAAGTTATGATGGCCATCCTTCTCAGAAGCTGCAGAGATCGAAGAGTATATAGATGGAGGAGGGATGGTTGTGATGTGTGGATGTTATGAAACTAGCAACTGGTGTGAAGGCTATTTCAGTGGAGTGGGGGGCGCAGAAGAACGATTGGAAGGTGAGGCAGAGAGTAAGGCAGCTGATGCCAAAGTGTTCATCTCTAGAGAAAAAGGTAAGTAGCTACAAGGACAATTTGTTCTGTTGCCACTTTCTTTAATATCAGAACTGTAGCAGTTTAAACCATGAGAAGCAGGTACCAGAGATGAGTGGGTGGTTGAATAGGGATGTCAAACAGAATAGTACATCAGATGTTGGATCAAGGGATTTTATGGTTTGAGGGCTGTAACAGCCAGAGTGGGCACATTTAGGGTTAGCAGATTTTAGGTGACCGTCCTGTCCCGTGCAGAAGCGGTCGCTCCCCTCACTCCCTCTCACCTGGTATCTGGTATCGTAGCGCTATTTACACTGCTGCTTTGCTGATCGTGCTAACTTCTGTACCTATTTACATTGCTGCCTGGGCTCTGTGCCTTGCAACTGTTTTGAGTCTTATTTGGGGTTTCATTTTGATCAGAGCGCTCGACCGTTGGGCTTGGTGATCTGTTAGCGTGCAATTTTAATTGACTGCGGCTGAAGATCGTAGCGCTTGCTCACTGCTGCTGGTTGCTTAATTTTAACATAGCGCTCCATTGCTCGCCCCAACCTCACCCTGATTGCTTTTGTTTTCATTGCTGCCATTTTGTTGTTGTGCCGTCCGAGCCCGTCCCCCCAACACGCTCCCGCCTCCCAGCTGACCCCACCTCGCCCCGCCCCCCCCCCCCCACTATTCACTTATGTCGCTACTGCTGACGCGCAGCGTTCACGCGCAGCGGTCGCGCCCCATGCGCGCCGAAAGTAAGCCCGTCTACGCCCGTCCGCGGCTGGACCGCGCCCAGCGCCAGACCCCCTGGCCCCCGCATCACCCACCCCTCCCGCATTACATACGACGCCTCCACCCTCCTAGCACTTAACCCTGGCCTACTCCCTAACTGCGCCCAAGCAGCACCAGGACACACCCATGGACCCTTCACCTGCCACTCCTGCAAATTCACCTGTATCAAGACCCACACCAAACCCACAAACACCAAACAGAGATCCAACACCAACCACCTTAAATGCATCCTTCTCAACACCCGCTCGGTTCACAAACACGCCATCGACCTTTGGAATCTACTCGACACCATTTCTCTGGACATCGCCTTCCTAACAGAAACCTGGATGAATGCCTCTTCAGCTCCAGACATCACCATAGCCATCCCGGACGGCTACAAGATCATCCGCAAGGACCGCACCATCCAAACAGGAGGAGGCATCGCCATCGTCCACAAGAACACCATCCGCGTCTCAACCAGCTCAGAAGTCAACCTCGCTATCGCCGAACACCTCCACTTCCAGATCCACACCGACCCCAAGACCACACTCAGAGGCACCCTCCTCTACAGGCCACCAGGACCCCGTACATAATTCAGCGAAGACATCACTGACTTCATCACCCCACACGCCCTCCCCTCGGAAGAATACATTCTACTGGGAGACCTCAAATTTCCATCTGGAAAAGAGCAACGACAGTAACACTACCACCCTTCTGGACAATCTCGCCAATCTCTGACTCAAACAACTTGTTAACACCCCCACACACTATGCAGGACACACACTCGACCCTATCTTCACTTCCAGTAAGTATATCTCCTTCACTCACACCACACCCCTCCACTGGACGGACCACAGTTGCATCCACTTCATCTTCAATAAGACCACGATCCACAACCACCCTCAACCAACTCTGCGGAGAAATTGGAACAAAATCACCATCGACCAGATCTCCACATCGCTTCTTCAAATACCCCCTGCCTATTCAACGAACCCTAACCATGCCGCCATCAACCTCACACAATGGTTAACCCAAACCGCCGACAAACTAGCACCCTTGAAAAAACATCAAATCAAACAAGGAAGCAAGAACGCCCCCTGGTTCAACGATGACCTTAAGAAATCCAAGAAGTTCTGTCGTTCCCTTGGAAAAACTTGGAAAAAAGACCCAAACACTACCACCCAAGCCGCCTTCAAAAACGCCACCCGCAAACACCACCAACTAATCCGGACAGCCAAGAAATCAGCACTCAAAGACCGACTAGACAACAACGCCCACAACAGCAAGGAACTTTTCAACATCATCAAAGAATTCACCAACCCCACCGCCAGCTCAAACGACATCACCCCCTCTCAAGTCCTCTGTGACTCCCTCGCCTCATTTTTCCATGACAAAATCGCCGACATTCATAACAGCTTTGACAACCAACCCGCAAACCAGTCCACCCCACTCACCTCCGAACCTGTTCCTCCTCCGAATAACCTTTTCGACTGGAACCCAATCACCACAGAAGACACCATTCGCCTGATGAACTCCATCCACTCAGGATCCCCTACAGACCCATGTCCCCACCACATCTTCAACAAAGCAGACTCCATCATCGCACCCCATCTCCGAGACGTCATCAACTGCTCCCTCAACTCCGCCACATTCCCAGAGAGCTGGAAACATGCCGAACTCAGCGCCCTTCTGAAAAAACCCACAGCTGACCCCACCGAACTCAAAAACTACCGCCCCATCTCGCTCCTCCCATTCCCTGCCAAAGTCATTGAGAAAGCCATCAACAATCAGCTCGCCGCCTTCCTCGAAACCAACAAATCACTCGACTCCTCACAGTCTGGCTTCCGAGCCAAACACAGCACCGAGACCGCCCTCATCGCAGCAACAGACGACATTCGAACACTACTGGACAACGGAGACACAGTCGCCCTCATCCTCCTTGACCTCTCTGCAGCCTTCGACACAGTCTGCCATAGCACCCTGATACAACGACTCAGAAACATCGGAATTCAAGGAAAAGCATTGGACTGGATCATCTCGTTCCTCGCTGGAAGAACTCAGAGAGTCCGCCTCCCCCCTTTTAAATCAGAGGCCACCGAAGTCATCTGCGGCGTCCCGCAAGGATCATCACTCAGTCCCACCCTCTTCAACGTCTACATGAGCCCCCTCGCAACCATCGCACGTCAACACAACCTCAACATCATCTCCTACGCTGATGACACTCAGCTGATCCTCTCACTCACCAAAGACCCAATCACCGCCAAAACCAACCTACATGAAGGGATGAAAGAAGTAGCCGAGTGGATGAAGCGCAGCCGTCTGAAACTGAACTCGGACAAAACGGAAGTCCTCATTTTAGGTGCATCCCCTTCCGCCTGGGACGAATCTTGGTGGCCAACGGCCCTAGGAAAAGCCCCCATACCGACAGACCACGCACGGAACCTGGGCATCATCCTGGACTCCTCACTCTCGATGACCAGACAAGTCAACGCAGTCTCATCATCATGCTTCAACATCCTACGCATGCTCAAAAAAACATTTCGCTGGATCCCCACCGAAACAAGAAAAACGGTCACCCACGCACTGGTTACAAGCCGTCTGGACTACGGAAACACCCTTTACGCCGGTACCACCGCAAAACTGCAGAAAAAACTCCAACGCATCCAAAATGCTTCAGCCAGACTCATACTGGACATCCTTCGCACAGACCACATTTCCGTTCACCTGAAAGACCTTCACTGGCTCCCCGTCAACAAGAGGATAACGTTCCGTCTCCTCACCCACGCACACAAAGCCCTGTACGAACTTGGACCTGATTGTCTCAACACGCGCCTTTTCTTTTACACCCCCACCCGCCAGCTGCGTTCGTCCAACCAAGCCCTCGCCGCTGTTCCGCGCATCCACAAAACCACCATGGGGGGTAGATCCTTCTCCTACTTAGCGGCCAAAACCTGGAATTCCCTTCCCATCCACCTCCGCCTTACTCAAAACCACCTAGCCTTCAGAAAACAGCTTTAAACCTGGATATTCGATAAGTAATCCTCCCCCCCCCCTTCCTCAAGCGCCTTGAGACCCTCTGGGTATGTAGTGCGCTATATAAATTCTGACTTGACTTGACTAGTATTCAAATAAACTCTTTTCGGGATGTCAGTGCAAAGTTGACAAGAGTAGGGGGCAGAGACGTTAGTATTGAAGCAGGGACTTGTCTATTTCTGGAGATGTTCGAAGGTAAGTAGGTAGCAAAGTCTAAGTTAGAGATAGTTCATACAGGACCAGCAAGAAGATTGTTGATTGTGGTTGAAGGAAAGGGATGAGGGTTTGCAATTAGGCAGGTTTAGTTTGTCCAGTGCTTTAGAAAATGTTTATGTATGCTTGTAACGTTTCTGGGGTCATAAGTGATGTTTTTTGTGCCATCATCTAGGTCGGTGGTCTTCAAACATTTTAATGCCATGCTCCTCCCTCACCCCATCAGAGATTTTCACAATAATTCTATTAAATTAGTAATGTTTAAATATGTTTAGACTTCTTTAAACATTGCAGGGAAGTTCTGTTACAGTTTTAAAAATGCAATCAGGTACGATTGTCAAGCATACTACTCTAGTCAGGCAGGCCTTACTAACATGTAAAGGTATCCACAGTGTGATTATTCAAAATGGGGATGGGGCTTTGAAGAAGTCCTTTATCTTTTGACACATACTCCCAGCTGGGATATAAATGATAAAAGATGTTAGTGATGGTCCATTACAGAGCGGCTTACTGCCACTCATTTTTTCCCACTTAAAACAAAGCACTGTTCTCTGAAAGAAACAGGTTAGTGTTAGATTCCTTAACTTAGAATATCCCCAGGTGTCAGGCTGGATCCGGAAAGTTTTGCGTAGCAGTACCCCTGCGCTTCGGTAGACGTCGTCTGCGGCTCCGCATCCGTCGTCTGCGTCGTAATCGCCGGGATGATGTCGTCAGAGTACTTAGACGCCGCCCTCGCGCGCTGACGTCAGTTCTTCTTTTTTCCGCGCCAGCAAGCGCAGATCCGGGAAGAGCAGTACTTAGTCATTTTTTGACTCACTTTTTTGATCTATTTCGGATCACTTCTTGAGTCGAACTTCGACTCGCGGTGTTGGTAGGGATGCCAGGGTTTAAACCTTGCGAGGACTGTCACCGCTTGATGTCGGTGACCGACCCCCACCGTCGGTGCCTTTACTGTCTGGGGCCCACCACGATGACAAGTTGTGCCCCGACTGCCGGGCCTTGACCTCGAAGGCTAGGCGGGAGCGGTCCCGTAAGCGGCTCGAGCTCCGGCAGTCGACCCCGTGCCGCTCGAGGTCCCGGTCGAGGGGGCGGTCGCGGGGCCGCAGTCATCACCGCTCGACGAGTCACCACCACTCGTCGGGCTCCAAGTTCTCAGGTAAGTCGGGGCACTCGAAAAAGAAGTTGAAAAAGCGTCATCACTCTTCCGACTCCCCCCGTTGCTCGAGCGACGCGGCCAGGGGTTCGGGCGACACCCCCCACGCGGCACCGCCGGAGTCGCAAGCGCTGCGTCCAGCTCCACACCTCCCGGTCCCTGGGCTGCACGCGACGCCGGAGGAGATTCGTGACTTCGTCGTGGCCATGAGGACTCACTTCCCTCCGTCGGGCCCTGTCGAGGTGCCTTCGGGCCCCGTGGGTCCGTCTGGGAGCCCCAAACGGGCCGGCGGTGCCGTCAGGTGCTTTGGCGCCGTTGACGACTCCGGTCCCGACGCCGCAGGGCTCCACAGGATCCAGGCCTGGATCCGGGCCGCCGCTTGTCGACCTTACGACCCCTCCGCTGGCACTGTCACTGTCCCTGTCCCTGAGGGTGTCTCCCACGACCCGCCGTCCCTGGACGACTTAGTTCCTGGTTCCAGCCCATTTCCGGGTCCGGCGTCGGACCGGCGCCGCACGGTGCCGTCTCCGACGCCGATGGGTGAGCAATTCACCGACCACCCTCTGACACAGCAGTGCCAGTTGAGCCAGGACTGGCCAGACGAGCTGGGGGAGGCCAGTGGTCTGGACACTTCGCCCGACACTGGATTTGTCTCCCCTCCTACCGTGGCTACGGAGGAGGGGGCTGCTTACAGCGTGGTGTTGCCTAGGGCAGCCAAAGCCTTGGCTCTTGAGCTCCCTGTCGCGGCCGTGAGGACTGACCTCCTCACTAAGGTGCTCAAACCGCAGGCAAGCTCCTCGGAGCCTCTCCTGCAGTTTAACGAAGCCCTCACCGACGTTCTGGTGGGCACCTGGTCCAACCCCTCTACAGGCCTTCCTGTAGATCGGAACTTGGCCCGACGCCACTGCCCGGCTCCGGGCGACCCCAGCTTCCTGTCCATTCACCTCACCCCCGAGAACCTGGCGATCCAGGCCTCTACATCCCAGACCGCATTCCCGACCGCTCCTCCGAATCAGGAATCCAAAAGGTACAATCAGTTTAGGAAGAAACTGTTTTCCTCCCTGAGTTTGGGGCTGCGGTCTGTCAACACCGCCTGCCTTTTGGGCTGTTACACCCACTCTCTGTGGGATACGGTTGCGTAGGTGCTGCCGCAGTGCCCGGTGGAGGCCCGGGCAAAGCTCACCCAAGCCCTAGAGGAAGGGCGGGATGCAGCACGCTATTCGATACGGTGTGTACTTGATACCACGGACTCGCTGGGTAGGGCGATTGCAACGACAGTGGCGGTTCGCCGCCAGGCCTGGCTGAGGTCTGCCAACTTTTCAGAGGATGTCCAGGCCACCCTCATGGACATGCCTTTTGATGGCCGTCCCCTCTTTGGCGACAAGGCGGACAGTGCGGTATAGTTTTTCAAGGACTCCAGGGCTACGGCTAAGTCCTTGGGCCTCGGCCAACGCCAGCAAACTTCTGCTTTTCGCCCCTTTCGTGGCCAAGGAAGGGGCGCCCCCACACGTCCAGCTAGCCACGGGCCGCAGAACCAACCTCAACACGGTCGCGGACGTGGTAACCGCCGTGGCGGTGCCGGGGGACAATGGCACGGTCAGTCCACATCCGCCCCCGCAGCATCTACCTCAAAGCCTTCCTAGTCCGAGCTTTCAGTCCCATTCGACTCCAGTGGGGGGCAGGGTTTGCCATCACCTCCTCCACTGGTGTACCATCACATCGGACAGGTGGGTGCTGCAAATCGTCCGAAGGGGCTACTCCCTCCCCTTCGAGGCGACCCCTCCAGCCATGCCACCGCATATCAGGGGATCACTTGCAACTTCTGCAGGAGGAAGTTATGGCCCTCTTGGTCAAGGGGGCCATCGAGCACGTTCCTGGGCCAGAAGTAGGACGTGGTTGCTACTCGCACTACTTTCTGGTACCCAAGATGGGAAAACGAGGCCTATGCCCTATCTTGGACCTCCGGAGTGTCAACTGCTTCCTCCAGAAGGAGAAGTTCAAGATGCTGACTTTAGCTCAGGTCCTAGCAACCCTGGAGACTGGATGGTAGCATTGGACTTGCAGGACGCGTATTTCCATAACCCCGTCCTGCCGGCGTTACCTGCGGTTCGCGGTAGGCCACGAGCACTTTCAGTTTACCGTGCTCCCCTTTGGCCTTACCAGCGCCCCTCGGGTGTTCGCGAAAGTGATGGCGGTAGTCGCAGATCATCTGCACACATCAGGGGTCTCAGTCTTCCCCTATCTCGACGACTGGTTGTTGAAGGCGGGCTCGCCCCAGACAGTCGTCAGCCACCTCCAGACTGTGACCGACCTCCTGGACCTGCTGGGGTTCTCCATCAATGTGCCGAAGTCACACCTGTGCCCCTCTCAGAAGCTCCTCTTCATTGGAGCGGTTCTGGACTCAGTTTCGGGTTTATCCTCCCGAACAGCGGGTTCGGGATATATTCAGGCTCTGATTCCGATCTTGCAGCCTTTATCCCGAGTCTCGGTCAGGTTGACGCTGCAGCTTCTGGGGCTGATGGCCTCCTGCATCCTTCTGGTGCGTCACGCCAGGTGGCGGATGCGGGCTCTGCAGTGGGACCTGAAGTTTCAGTGGGCCCAGCATCAGGGCAACCTGTCTGACCACGTCTTGATTTCGGAGGGCACTGCGAGACAGTTGCAGTGGTGGCTCACGGACCACGATTGGGTCAGTGGCAGATCCCTCTCTCTTCCCCAACCAGAGCACACAGTGGTGACAGATGCGTCCCTCCTGGATTGGGGGGCCGCATGGGAGAGGCGGAATTAGAGGCCTCTGGTCTCCGGCGGAGTCCCGGCTCCATATCAACCTTCTGGAGCTGCAGGCGATCCGGCTTGCTCTGTCCAGGGAAGTGTAGTGCAGGTGTTCACGGACAACACCACCGCCGTGTGGTACTGCAACAAACAGGGTGGGGTGGGGTCGTGGACCCTTTGTCAGGAGACTCTGCGCCTTTGGCAATGGCTGGAACACCAGGGCGTCACCCTGGTGGTTCAACACCTGGCAGTTTCCCTGAACGCCAGGACGGATGAACTCAGCCGCCTGTGCATGATGGATAACGAATGGCGTCTGAACTCGGACGTGGCGCAAGGCATCTTTCAGCAGTGGGGAGAGCCTTGGTTAGATCTATTCGCCACAGAAGAGAACGCGCAATGTCATCAGTTCTGCGCGTTGGAATTTCCAAGGCGGCACTCGCTCTGAGACGTTTTTCGTCGCGAGTGGAGCTGCGGTCTGTTGTACGCCTTTCCGCCTATACCACTTCTGCCCAGAGTGCTGAAGAAGTTCAGGCACAACCGGGCCCAAGGCATCCTTGTGGCTCCGGACTCGGCACGAAGATACTGGTATCCCGAGCTACTCAGCATGTCAGTCGATCCCCTGATTTGTCTGCCTCTTCGGTAGGACCTTCTGTCGCAGCAGCAGAGGATGATCCTCCACCCGAACCTGTCCAGTCTCCACCCACATGCGTGGAGATTGAGCGGCGACAGTTGAGGCCATTTGACTTGCCTCCTGAAGTCTGTGATGTGATTCTGGCAGCTAGGCGTCCCTCCACAAAATCGGTATACACCTGCAGGTGGAACAAATTTGTGGCATGGTGCACAGCAAAGGCTGTGGATCCACTCTCTGCCCCCCTTTCAGAGGTTCTCCTCTTTCTTCTTTCTCTTGCCCAGCAGGGCTCTGCTCTGGGCACTGTCAAAGGCTACTTCGCTGCCATTTCAGCCTTCTTGAGGCTTCCTGTTCAGCCTTCTCTTTTCAAGTCCCCTGTTGTAAATAGGTTTCTTAAAGGCATCACACACATTTACTCCTGTTCCTTTCATCACGCCTCAGTGGGACTTGAACCTTGTTCTAACCTATTTGATGTGCGCTCCTTTCAAGCCACTTCACAGTTGCCCTCTTCGTCTTCTGACTCTTAAGACTGCATTCCTGGTTGCCATCACCTCTGCCAGGAGAGTGAGTGAGCTCCAGGCCCTATCTTCTAAGCCTCCTTTCCTCTCTGTCCATCCAGACAAAGTTGTTTTGAGAACTCGTCCTTCTTTCCTGCCTAAGGTGGTTACAGCCTTTCATATCGGGCAGTCCATCACCTTGCCCACCTTCTTTCCGCCTCCCTCGAAAGAGGAAGAGAGGCTCCATCGTCTGGACCCAAAACGTGCGCTCTCGTTCTATCTAGACCGCACACGCCAGTTCCGGGTGGACGACCAGCTCTTTGTTGGTTACGTGGGCGCTAAGAAGGGACTGGCGGTGCACAAGCAGACCATCTCTCTGTGGGACGTGTTGTGCATCAAAGTCTGTTATTCCTTAGCGAAAAAGGAGCCTCCTGTTGGGTTGAGAACCCATTCCACTAGGGCCACGGCGGCTACTACTGCCCTGGGTCAGGGAGTCCCCTTGCAGGACATCTGTCAGGCAGCTACGTGGGCCTCGCTGCACACGTTCGCTAAACAGTACTGCCTGGACAGCCAAGTCCGGAGAGATGGCTTTTTCGGCCGTCCATTCTCCAGGACTTTCCGGTGTGATCTTGGTTCGCATTGCTGGGGTATCTATTCTAAGGTAAGGAATTTAACACTAACCTGTATCTTTCAGATGCACAAGTTACTTACCTTCGGTAACGATATATCTGTAAGAAACAGTAGTTTCCCCATTCTGCAAACCGATATCTAGGGTTAAGGTATCTCCCTTTGAGGGCCCTAGTTTCATGGCACAAGTGTCGGTCTCTGGCATGGCTCTGCGTTCCTGGCGCGGAAAGCTATGTACAAGAACTGACGTCAGCGTGAGAGGGCGGCGTCTAAGTACTCCGACGATGTCATCCCGGCGATTAGGACGCCGATGACGGACGCGGAGCCACAGACGACGCCTACCGACGCGCAGGGGTACTGCTACGCAAAACTTTCCAGATCCAGTCTGACGCCTGGGGATATTCTAAGGTAAGGAATCTAACACAAACTACTGTTTCTTACAGACATATCGTTCCCGAAGGTAAGTAACTTGTGCATCAGCATAATGCTTCTTTTGGCCAGAGCCTGGTGCCGCCCTGAGATCACTTGAGGCCCCCCAATTTGAAGGACTCTGATATAGGTCATCCTTGGTGCTATTTAATGCTGTTTGTGAGGTTGCTCTTAATGCGGGTGGCTACAGTTGGATAGCTCACCATAACTGATGAATTTTAATCATTTTAGGTCTTAAACTTAACACTTCACCTGAAATGTCTTAAGATATTTTTATGGCTACCTTTTAACAAGGTTTTTTGTACCTAGATAAAAAGTCTCCAAATCGAATATTTTACTTTGTAATAATAATGTACACAGGTTTTTGTCCTGGCTTCTGCATGAATAATGTAGTAATCTATGATCAATTGTAGGTGTATATCGGAAGATGTAAAATGAATCTTGTTTCTCCAAGAAGCTATGGGGATTTAAGGAATTATTCCACAGTCCCCTTTACTCCCTTGACATGAGCATGCACAACAGACAAGGCAAAAAGGGTAACATCTGCTGCCTCTGGATTTGACCACACATAGCCACATATCAAGGTCACTCCTGCTTGCTGATGTTAGTTCTTTTTCCACACCCTTAGAAGAGCATCCTGAGCATTGCACTCAACTTCTCTCAATGTCTACTGAATTCCTAATTAAATGAAAATGGACAGTGTGCTGCTACAAACAGATGTCGGTCACGACCCAGCATGACATCGATCTTTGATGACTTTCATGACTACCCAAAGTGTTAAGGCAACACCGATCTAAATTCTTATGTTGCAGAACATCAAAAGAGAGGCCAGCCTCTTTTAAAATACCAGGGTCGCTTTGTATTCCATTTATGGTAATGTTTGCTGTCTTCAAGTAAGTTTAAGTCACAATTGAGGGACAGGCAGCCGGGGTCGGAAGGAAAGCTTTCAGTATTGCATGGGATGGTAAAAAGATGTCAGCTGGTGTCCACCACTGGCAAAAGAAGTGAAATCCACTATTAGAAATGATTGATATCGAGACATGCGGACATCATTTCTCGATTCAGATCTGTGGTAACTTCATTCGGTCCATCGGCGCGTACTGACTGGTTCTCCTTGGCATTGGCCTTACTTCTGGCTCTACTTGTTGCATAACCCATTTGCTTTTAAGATTTCATGTTCGCTAGAAACATTTATATTGTTGTTCAATACACCTGATCTTTGCCTATTTGTACGATATCAATCATTTCTACTAGTGGATTTCACTTCTTTTGCCCCTGGTGGACACCAGCTGACATCTTTTTACCATCCCATGTACTACTGAAAGCTTTCCTTCCGACCACTGCTGTTTGTGTCCAGCGTCTATTTGGGTCTCATTGGATCGGGACGTTTTATACCTTATTATTATCATCATTCCACCTGCTATATACTTCAACTTGTTCATTTAGCCTTGAAAAAGTCGTGGTACTGACTTGTACTGACGAAACACGTGTTGGCTGTTTCCTTATGTTGATAAATTTTTTAATAAATGGAATAATGGATTCCAAAAGAACATTGGTTTGACTCTCCTGTCTCATGAAAGAAAATTGGATGATACACATGCATTATACCTAAACCATCTTTTGATATGGAAATATTGTGATTAATATGTAACAACTTTGTTACTAGATATAGGATAGTGCACACCTGACCCAATTTTGTTGTATGTCTTCTTCAATAAAGCATGGCCAAAAACGGCGACGTTCCGCCTCTCCTGCCCCAGAAAGAGGAAGGAAGGAAGAAGATCGATGTCGCCGTCGAAGAGGCCCAGACGCTCTTCTGGATCACCATTACGACGTCGAGAGTCTCCGCCACATCCACGTAAGTCGGCGTCGAGACGCCACACTTCGGGCTCGAAGTCTGTAGCTGCTGGCATATCCAAGTCGACGTTGAGGCTTCTGTCGACGTCGAGACACTCTCCGCCGCCCCGAGGGGGTCAGCGTCGAGAGCTATGACGGCTTCCAGATCGCCACATGCTGGCGTGCCGCCGTCAAGAGGGTCTTCAAGATCCCAACATTCGACGTCAAAGTGGTCGACAACGAGGCGACGTAAGGAAGGGTCGCGGTCGACGAGGTCACCGGCTCGAAGCCGATGGTCGCAGTTGAGGTCCCCACGGCATGGGCGCACGACGTCGAGAGCATCAAAACCTCGTTTGACGCCATTGATCACACAGGCTTCTTCGACGTCGAAGCTGTCGCCGTCGAGGGAACAGGTCACAGTCATTGTGGAGTCACCTGGATCCAGGTCATCAGGAGACAGATAGTCATCGGGCGGTCGCAGTAGTCCGGGCTCAGATTACTCCCAAACATTTACAAGATTCTGCTCCAAGGACAAGTTCTCCGGCCAGACCATCCAAGTCTCTACCTCGGAGGCCACGACCCTCACCCAGACCGAGATCTCCTGCCAGATCACGCTCTCCACCACGACCTAGAACACCTGCCAGGCCACGATCTCCCCCTAGACCAAGATCTCCGTCTAGGCATCGGTCTAGATCCAGGGGTCGGCACAGCCGTCATCGCTACAGGTCCCAGAAGAGGAGACGCACAAGATCTCCAACTTGGTCATCTTCCACGAGGTCTACGGTCCGAGATTATTCTCTGACCTTCTCTTCTACTCCTCCCACTCGATGACATCGCGACGTTTACAGACGTGCTGGGCAGGGGAGCAAAGAAACTTAATATCGCTCTGCATACCCCTGTTGTATCCACCTCTGTTATTTTTTATACCCTTCATCATCGGACAGCGCTCAGGCCCCTGCTACCTCTGGTGCCTGGCTTCATTGAACCGGCGATTGCTACCTTTCTCACACCTGCGGTGGTAGGTTTTGTTCCATCTCGAATCGCCAAGAAGTACAAGGCTCCTGTGGAAGACCCCTTGTTCCTCAGATCGGATCCACCAGCTGACTCAATTATCGTGGCGGCTGCCATGAAGTCACATTCGGCTTCAAACTCATCCTCGGTACCCCCAGAA
Source organism: Lissotriton helveticus (assembly GCF_964261635.1). Lineage (NCBI taxonomy): Eukaryota > Metazoa > Chordata > Amphibia > Caudata > Salamandridae > Lissotriton > Lissotriton helveticus. The sequence continues at coordinate 1,454,514,321 of NC_136063.1, read as the reverse complement.
AAGGACAGCAAACTAATGGATTCTTTTGGCAGAAAGGTTTGCAACACCTCTGCTTCCTATTTGAAGGTGGCCAGTGCCTCTGCCCTAGGTCCCTTTCTGACTCCCTCACTCGCTTCACGGAAAAGCTGCCTAGGAAAGATCGTCAGGACTTCGTCGAAATCCTGCAGGAGGGAGGGCTTGTGGCCAACTAGTTCATCAGTGCCGCAGCGGATGCTTCTGACCTCGCGGCCCATGGCTACTCCCATGGGATCTGCTCAAGGCGTTCGGCTTGGCTCCGCCTTACAGGGCTCAAGCCAGATGCTCAGAAAAAGATCTTAAACCTCCCCTTTAATGGTGCCTCTCTCTTTGGTTCACATGCTGATGATGCAATGACCAAGATGAAAGCAGAAATGGACACTGTTAAAGCTGTGGGTTTGGAGAAGCGGAAAGAATTAAAAAAAACGCTTTCGCAAGGGAGACAAGCGGTCTTACCAGCAGAGGGTTCAAACCCCTCAGTGGTCATCCCAGCCACAGCAGAAAACCCAGTTCCAGCAGAGACGCCCTGGCAGAGGCAGAGGCAACAATAACAAGCAGCAGTCTGCTTCCAAGCAGCCTCCCAAGCCCTGAGGTGTTGCTTCCTCCTCGACTGCTTGCCACTCCGGTGGGAGGGAGTGTTTCTCATCATCTGGAAGAGTGGAGAACCATAACAAAGGACAGATGGGTGCTGAATATTGTGCAGCATGGTTACTTGCTGAGGTTCAAGTCCCCCGTCCACAAGTTTTCCTTCAAACACAGCACCTTCCCCGATTCCACAGCCAACTGCTGCAGGACGAAGTCTCTGTCCTCCTCAAAAAGAAGGCCATAGAGGAGGTTCCTTTCATGCAGAAAAATCAAGGAGTCTACTCCCGCTATTTTCTAGTGCAAAAAAGAGGCGCAGTCACAGAATACAGGCCCATTCTAGACCTACGACTGCTGAACAGATTTATCAAAAAGAAAAATTCCGCATGCTCGCCCTGCACCAGATCTTCCCGCATCTTTATCAAGGAGACTGGATGTGTGCCATCGACCTGCTGGACGCTTACTTTCACATACCCGTTTCAGTAAAGCACCAAAAGGTTCTCAGGTTTCAGATCGGACGTCATCACTACCAGTATCGAGTGCTTCCGTTTGGCCTGAAATCTGCACCACGGGCATTCTCCAAGTGCATGGCGGTGGTGGCTGCTTTTCTCCACAGGAGAAAGATCTTCGTCTATCCCTATCTAGACGAGTGGCTGTTGAAAAGCTCCACTCCGGCTCTGCTTCAGAACTATCTTTCGTTCTGTCTCAAACTGATGGACTCATTTGGATTGCAGGTCAACTTCACAAAATCAGTACTCAATCCTTCCCAACGGATTCATTACCTGGGCGCTTCCCTGGACTCAATGCAGGCAAGTGTGTGTCCTTCGGAGGAGAGGTTGTCATTCATGCTCCTGAAGGGTCGTCTTCTCCTGGACAGTCACAATCCCACAGCCAGGCAAGTGTCCTCTCTCCTGGGATCGATGGCCTCGTGCATCTACATCGTGCCCAATGCACGCCTTCACATGAGGCCTCTGCAGCAGGCTCCCGAGGACCAATGGTCTCAGAGGTCGGGTCACTGGGAGGACCGTGTATCGCTTCCTCAAGGTGCCAGAGACTCAATCAGATGGTGGATGAAACGTGCCAATCTTCTCCGGGGAGTTCCTTTCCATCGACCTCCTCCATCTCAGTCAGTGGTCACGGATGCCTCCCTTCAAGGCTGGGGTGCTCACATGGACCAGCTTCAAGTCCAAGGCCTCTGGTCCGAAGTAGAGCAAGGCTACCACATCAACTTTCTAGAGCTGGGAGCCGTTCATCTGGCGCTCAAATCTCTTAATCCTTCTCTGCGCACCAACTACCTTCAAGTTCAGACGGACAACCCGACGACTATGTTCTATCTGAACAAGCAGGGAGGCACCAGGTCAAGAGCCCTATCCCTGGAAGCGCAAGCTATCTGGCACTGTCTCCTGGCAAGAGGTCTTTCCTTCATGGCAGTTCATCTACCAGGAATCCAAAATGTCCAAGTGGACTACCTAAGCAGAGATTTCGTAGAGTGCTCAACGAGGAAGTCACGCAGGAGGTATTTCAACTATGGGGCGTACCGGACATAGATCTGTTCGCAGACAAGGCAAGCGCAAAATGCCCCGTCTTCGCGTCCAGGTTCCCCCAACAGGGCTCACGGGGAACGCACTTTTGATCAGCTGGTCGCAGACATTGCGGTACGCTTTTCCTCCCCTGCCTCTGATCCCGGCGGTGATTCAGAAATTCTACAGGACCAACACCAGAATGATCCTGATAGCGCCGGAGTGGCCACGCCAGTGGTGGTACCCGGATCTCCTCCAGCTGTCGGAAGTCCCGCACCGGCGACTCCCTTGCCGTCCGGACTTGTTGTCCAAGGACCAGGGGAAGGTGTTCCACCCCAACCTTCCGTCCCTTCGCTTGACGGCATGGCTCTTGAGGTCATCCAGTATGGGCACCTAGACCTCTTACCAGACTGCATGAACATTCTCAAAGAAGCCAAGAGACCCTCCACTAGGAAGTTGTATGCTTTCAAGTGGAAGAGGTTTTTCTTATGGTGTCTTGACAATTCTCTTGACCCTATCCACGGTCAGGAGCAGGTGATTCTACCCTATTTATTGTATTTAGCGAAGTCAGGCCTCAAGTACCCCTTCATCAGGGTTCACTTAGCGGCAATCACGGCCTATAGGAAGTCTCCTTCTCAGACATCATTCTTCCTTATGCCTGTGGTTAAGGATTTCTTAGAAGGGCTTAAGAAAGTGTTTCCACCAGTGAAGTCCCCTCCCCTCCCTGGGAGCTTAACATTGTACTTACTAAACTGATGGGTGCTCGTTTCGAGCCTATACATAAGGCTTCTTTGCAGCATTTGACCTGGAAAGCCGCCTTTTTAGTGGCGATTACCTCTGCCCGTAGGGTTAGCGAAATCCAGGCCCTGTGTTGTAAGGAACCTTACACAGTATTTCATGCCAACAGGGTGGTACTGTGGACGCACCCAGGTTTTCTGCCTAAGGTAGTCTCAGACTTTCATATCAACCAGTCTATCGCCCTGCCTACCTTTTTTTCCTCAACCTTCCACTCCTCCGAAGAGGTCTTTACACTCTCTAGATCTCCGGAGGGTTCTGAAGTTTTACTTGGCAAAACCCTTCCACGTAGAAAGTCCGACCAGCTTTTTGTTAATTATGGCAGCACTAATACTGGTCTTTCAGCCTCAAAAAGGACAATTTCTCGCTGGATTGTCTCCTGTATAGCTCTGTCTTATCAATTAGCTAACAAGACTTTACAGGGTAGACCTCATGCACACTCTACTAGAGGGAAAGCTTCTACTACGGCTCTCCTTCATAATGTTCCTATCTCTGAAATTTGCAAGGCGGCTCCATGGCGGTCGGTGCATACCTTTACCCGCCATTATTGCCTGGATTTAGATACACAGGCCGATGCCCGAGTGGGACAGGCCTCCTTGAGAAATTTATTTGCATAACTTGCATATAAAATGTAAAGTTTATTAATGTATCTATGTATACTTATTTGCTCGTCCGCGAGACTTTGGGTATGAGCTTGCTAATCTATTCATAGAATATGACTATTGATGAGTATCGCCTGGATGAGAAGGATTAGTTACTTACCTGTAATCCTAGTTCTCATCCAGGGGTATACTCATCAAAGTCATAAGCTCCCGCCCTCCTCCCCGGACGAGCATGATCATAATGTTTTGAACAAGTTACTACGGATCTACTCAGATGTCTTGCACCTCTAAAAAGAACTGACCCAACTGCCACCTGTGGTGCATCATGGGAGCAGGGGGTCGCCTTCAGGTCTTAAAAGCACGGTACCCCTACTCTAATGCCTTAAAGGCAAGGTGTCAGTCTTTCTTTGTTTCTTTATACTCTACTGCAGCCTACTGGCAAATGCCTGCAATTACAGGTTTTCATATGGCAATAAAGCATTGTTGTATGCAAATGTTTACTGCTCTCTTGCTTCCTTAGGGGTTGGGAGAGTACTACTGTGTGTATGCTAATTCACGTTATTTTGCGGCAGATTTACCAGTTGGGAAATGTTTTAGGCTGCAAATATATGTTTTCACATATATATATACATATGCATTTATATGTATTTTCTATATGCTCCGGGATCCCGCACATAGGCGGGGATTATTCATAGATTATGACTTTGATGAGTATACCCCTGGATGAGAACTAGGATTACAGGTAAGTAACTAATCCTTTTGCTGGATACCCATCTAACCTTTTTAATAGCAGTGAAATGTGCAAACAAAGTTTCATCAACTATTCTTGAAATTTCTTTGACATCTCTTCTCCTTTTAGGACTATATCAATAGAATTTTAAAATGCATTTCAAAGTTTGCTCAACCTGATAAATAGAGGGATTGGATTTAAAAGCATCTAGAATCCCAAACTGAAGCTTGTGGACTACACAGTTGAACAGCAGAAGAAAAGTAATGTATTTCTTTAAGAGTGCTGCAAACCCTCCCTTAGATCCCATCATAACTGCAGCACCATCAAATTGACAGCTATTAGTGATGGTTCTGGATGTTCTGTAGACCTCATATCTACTACATCAAAAGATAAGCGTTTGATTCCTTTAACTATACCATCCAGAACAACTTGAGCAAGTGCATGTTCAAGTGGAACAAGCAAATAGGGTGTAGAGTTTCCTATCATTGACCATGTTTAAATGTCCTGCCTAAGTATATCTGCCTCACATCATATGAACTCTGAGTCTTTTCCGCAGTTTGCATAATTTTCTCCTATATCCACACCTGCTTTCTTCACAAGGTGTCCATGTCTGAGAGTGGCTTACCCTGTTTTGCAATTAGGTAGGCATTGTTAAACAAGATGGTCAGTTTTTTCTTTCTCTCTCCTACAGTTTTTGCAGTGCTTGCATGATGAGGGACTGCTCTGTAGGGGCACATGAATTTGAGGTCCTCGCAGTAGGGGTCTGAGACTGCAAGGTGGTTTCTTTCATTTCCTGGCAGTCCCTGAAACATGTCATATGTGCCTTACTTGTTACCAAAGATTAATAGACTTTGTTGGGACACATTTTCCTGTCAACTGATCAAAGTGATCAAGTCTGAGACCATACTTAATTCAGCTTTAAACTCACTGTCCAAAAATGTTGAGCTATTTATGGCAACAAAAATTTCACATAGGAGATTGCACTGAATCTTGATACCGGTTTCTTCCTACACTTTTCCAAACTCTTTGAGAACCAATGGTTGAGGCTGCCTGCTGAAATGAACCTCTATTCTTTGGGAAAACCTTTTTATTGGATTTTCTTTTTTTAAGCTGTAATACATTTTACACAACAATCGGGTACATTTTTCAATGTAGTACATCAGGCATCAACATTTCAACAGGGGGAAGCTGCGTGTCTGAAATGAACCTCTACTGCTACTACAGTTCATAGTGATTCTGTTTCATGCCAATGTAAACGCACTGAAGTCTGGTGCTACACTGGCAGCAATTTAGGCCTAGAAGCCAAGAAAAGATTTACACTAAGTAGAAGGATTTGAGCTTTGGAAGACTAATCAAATCTGCCATCCATGTTACAATTAAAAAAAGAATTGAAATTAAGTGTCATTGACTGCGTAAGAAAGATCGATAAAATAAATAAAGGAAATAATGAACAGAAAGACCACCTTTCATTTCCACAACATCAGTTGTCCGTCAAATAAATGATGGAGAACAGGACTCGTGCACACAGATGGCGTATGGATTGGCAGTTCCTACAAGAGAGCTGGAGATGAGACAGTGGCATATCAAGCCAGGACATGGGCCCTAAACACTGAGGCCCTTTCCCTGCATCTCCTGCACTGAGGGTGGTAGGGTCAGAGTGCAAGATGCAGTATTCTTACCTTTCACCTTTAAAACCGGGAAAGCTTCAGAGTCTGCTTCATCTGTGAAAGGAAAGCACCATGATTGTGTGAGCCTGGTGTGGGTGTTTATTTTTTGCAATTTTTTTTATATAGCGCAAACATGACCCGAAGGTATTGGAGCGCTTCTAAGGAAAACCTGTTACATTTACACATGGTCATGTTCATTTTTTTTAGGGTAGATTAAGTGATCTACCCAAAATCACAGGATGTTTAGCACTGCTGAGACTCGAACCTGGTCCCCAAAGTTCAAAATCGGCAGCTCTGGCTGCAACAGAGTGGTCAGGAGTAGGGTGGGTATGCATGTGTGTGAAGGGCATAGGAATGGTGGTTGGTAATATGGTGGAGCAGCCCCACTCTCTCTTCACAATAAGGGGACTATTTGCTCCCTATACCCAGTCTGGAGCCTGTGATTGGAGGCCCTGGCTTCTCATGGTCTGCCTGCTAAACCCTTGGCAGCAAGGCCTGAATACTGTATGCCGAAAGCAGTGTGTGCAGCGGTGGTATCAGGCACAGTGTGGGAGGCTGGAGAAGGTGCTATCTGCTCAGTGGTCAAAATGCATTGAAAAAGTATGGGAATTGTTATGCTGCACGAAAGGAGGTAGGGTGATGGAGTCTGAGGGTGCGGTGAAAGCAGGTGCCAAAAAAACTAAATATTGTATAACTTTTTTGGGTCTTTCACTTTTACATGTATAATAATGGACAGCGTTAATGAAAATTAAATGCAGGTTATATCAGTGAGAAATGCACATTAGACATTTACAGTTATTTTCAGAGTATTGCAGCGTTTACTGTGAGGGTATACAACAAAAGGGACAAGAGTACCACTCGAGGTGAGTGGAAGGTCCAGCCACAGTAAGTGTCCTAGGCAATATAAAGTTACAAAAGAGAACAGGGCTGTTCCTGGGAAGAAGAGTGTGTGGTGTGGTGGTCCGGTCACAAGAGCGTGAAGTGGAGGTGAAGGTTGGAAGGACTCCTACCAAGGGGTATCCATTTTGTTGGATATAGAGGCCTCACACACCCTTGCAGGTGTCATGCTTCATCATAGGCAATGCTCCTCGTTGGGTAGGCGGTGCAATCCTCAACGGGCAACACCTCAAAGAGGGGCTCTTTGGTGGAGATCTTTTAATCCAACTGCCTATGGGTGAAGTGTGGGTGAGGGGCCAAGAGGTTGTAGACAGGGTGGTGAATTAAAATGAGGCAAAGGGTACCATAAAACAACTTTATTCAGGTGGTCCCTTGCTTCAATTAAAAGAAGGAACTAGTCTGTACTTGCTGGGAAATTAGGTGTCCTAGCTCAAGATTAGACTAGAAAGTGAAAGAAGTGGTCAACATGTTTCTCGCTGATAGTACAGTGACACGCGATTCGTCAGGACATAAATAGAGGTAGCCTGTCTACAACACATGATCTATCTAAGTATCAGTGACTCATAATGGTTGATGGAAAGAAGTACCTGTTGTGCACTGTTCCTTGCCTAAATTGGGATACCAGGGAAACGCATCAGTAACAGGTTAGATTAATAATTCATGCACAGGGTGACCTTAACACACACAGTGACATACTAGTGAGGGTGCCGCTAGTATGTGATTAAAACCAAAAGTGAGTACTCAACTCAGGGAGCACAGTGAGAACCATGCCCCAGTGGAAGAGTACAGTTAAAACAAGCAACAGCAATTTTCAGATCGGACCCAACTCACCTAATGGTCAGGATGTATGTGTTACAACAGTAACCAGCTGGTCGTACATCGGTGGTGAAGCCTCTGTATCTAAGGCTATGTATAGAAAGGGAAGAAAGGAGGACAAAAGCAAGCATAATGTCACAGGTGCTGAAGGACTAATCAAGATAACAAGTACCTTTCCCATCCTGGCTGTCACCAGCATCAGTATTTAGCAGTAGTTAGCACACCAGCGTGCTACATAAGTATTCAGGTTGTCTGTACATAGGACCTTTGAGTCTTATGTCATATGAGCCCCTTAAAGGGACAAGCATCAGGAACAATGCAGAAGGGGCGCGTGGCTCAAAGCTGGTTAAACACTGACCCCTAGAGAAACAACCCCTCCGTTTATTGTCGTGTAAGGTCAGTGCCGCATAATGAAAGTCTCAGACACCCTCGCGCCTCTGAAGTGCCCCGGCTATTCTGCCCAGTGTGCGTGACTCAGGGCGCGAAGGGAAATCACTGGATTTATCACCCACGCCAGCTATCGCGTCAAAAGGTAAACGCATGCAGACAAGCTGTGTGTGCTGCGCGAGCTCGGCAAATGAACCAAAATGCCGTCTCCATGTCCAATTGCGTGGTAACACCCAAGGTGGTGGTGAGATGGAGTTAAAAAGACGCTGCGCGGTGTATTGCCACCCGCCCGTAACGCTTACTTCACTGCTCCCGTGTCCGTGCGCGTTAGCCTACCCCTCTCCGCTGGTACCGGGTAGAACGGTCCTGAAGGGCGGCCCTGATTATAAACCCTAACAGAGCTGGGTGGGTCTAATTAGACGGCCGCAGGTCACGTGGGTCGGGTTGAGAAGGAAGTGGCCATCTTTGAAAGGAGCTTGGGATCGAGTTGTCAAGTTAATGCATCCTATTGCGATAGTATTGCAGGGTGAGAATGCACCATAGGGGGCAATGGTTTGTGACCCTCCTCTGCAGAACGCCAGTGTACCTCATCTTGTGGTCCATATTACACACACACACACACACACAACCACGCACACACACCGTGCCCTGCGGTCACAGCGCATGTTTCTCTCCTAGTGCCTCAGTATTATTACACCAAACACATTCACTTACGTTTGCTCACAATCAGGTAACCCCACACACACTTTCAAAACATGCCAAATGCATCTCCCGTGCATGCACACATACAACACACTATGCACAGACATACATTCAACATAAAAGTCCCCTACCCCACTTCAGTCCCGTAAATGTGTATCTTGCAGTTCATCTCCTCAAAGCACTGATGACGTAACGTACAAGGCACAGCCAGGCGATCCTGTGGCTGAGAAGATGCCACACTAAGGTGCTGGATCCCGGCCGACGATACTTGTAGTTTGCACACCAGTACTCAAAGGCAATGATGCAGCACACAAACACTTCACTTCACTTGTCAGTCTCCTCTACTGCTCCTATTAGCTGTCGTCACTCACCATGAAACCGAGCAGCACTGTAATTCTTTCCAATAGCATTGCTGGACGCCTGACGCGAAAGGGGGATTTAAATCTGCTGTGCCAACCAGTGGAAAGGTGCAGTTGTCACGACTACGGCACTGCTCCAATAGCAGCGATGAAGTCAATGAGAGCCCGCCATTCCTACAGCCACAAGGACACCTCACTAGACGCGATCCATCATAGCAGGCACTGAGGTTCTATTATGTGTAGAGCGAGTTGGTTGCCAGAAAATATACCTTCTTGGAGACTCTTGCAACGCTATAGCGGGCACTGTGGCAGTGCATATTTTTATTATAGCTAAATGTAAGCCTCATGGCGACTCCAAATTACCACTTGCCCAGTGAGACTGACATTTCACTCCCCCAGCCTATCACTAGCTAGAGTGCAGTCATGGGCTGCTAGCCAATCGGAGGGTTCTAAAGGGTCTCTGGCTCTCTGCCAGCCGTTCTGAATGGCTGTGAGCTCCAGAGTGGCCACAAGCCTGTATTATTTACGTGATTTAATGCCTACTTGTCCATCTGACAGAATAGACATTAAATCTTCTTACCCGTCACTAAAAACAACATGGTTCGGGTGTTGGACGGAACCTTGGGGACCACACACTTCACACTTCCCTAGCATCTGGATACCCTCTACGGTGATTAGTGCGCTATACAAATCAGTATAACATATAAAATAACATAACTGCACATACAGGCTGCTATGGTAGGCCTGAGACATGTTTAAAGGGTTACTTAAGTGGGTGGTACAATGAGTGCTGCAGTCTCACTAGTAGCATTTAAGATATAGGCCCTGGATACAAGCAGTACCACTTAAACAGGGATTTACAAGTACATTAAATGTGCCAATTGAGTGTGAGCCACTTTCGCAAAGCGGCTTCATGGAAACAGACCAGACGAGTGGCAGGACCACCCAAGAGAGGCAACCACAAGCAGGAAGAACCAGCCCAGGACAGAAGACACCGGGAAGGACGAGAACCCGGACACCGAGACACAAAGTGCAGCCCGAAAAAAAACTGCCCTAACCAAAGGCCGAAGGAGGACAGAGAAGGCACGGGACCAGACCGTAAGGAGCCAAAAGCAACGGCCAACACGCCCCAGAACAGAAAACTGCAAGCCGGGCAAAACACACCAGGACGGCCCACCGGACAGCCCAAAGCGAGGGATTAGAGGGCAACCCCACCACAGTGACCCAGCAAAAAAGCCACAGCAGAAACACAGCAACACCGCACGATGGACCACCAACCGCGGGAGCGGAAACCTCTGGGAAAACGGGGCAGCGGAACCAGACACCTACAACGAAGGTCACCACAACCACGCAAGGCAAGAAACAGGTGGGACCCGGACCCCAGTCGCACAAAGGATCCCCCAGAAGGAAGAGCGACACCAAGGGGAGAAAAGGCCAAATAAACCCAGGAGAAGGCGCCAGAAACGACACCGACGAAACCCGGCAACCAAGGGAACACAACCGGCCAGCAGTGAAAAGCGGATACATTAAGATCCAGCTCCCTGATTTTGCCTTCCAGTGATTGATGGTTGCCCTGGATTACCTGGGGGATTGTGAGACAGCATATGATCACCTGCAAGCATGTATCATAAAAGCCTTGGACAGCACTGCCCCCAAACGCACTGTGACTAATGCCACGAGGAAAAATAAATCGGCCCCTTGGTTTAGTCAGGAGCTTCAAGGCGCCAAAACTGCTTGTAAAAAGCTTGAAAGAGAATGGCGTCAAAATTTCTGTCCTGAAATTAAAGCCCGGTACAAAGCAGCACAAAAAGAATATAATAAAAAGATACGAGTATCCAAAGCCTCTCACTACAATGACCGGATTCAGGAAGCTGAAAACTCCTCGAAGGAGCTTTTTCAGATATTTAAGGAAATATCAATCATTGACTCGAGCCCTACCTCCCATAACGATTCTGTGGAAACCTGCAATAAAATCGCGAACTATTTTTCTGGCAAAATCGCGAATATATATGCAAGTTTTCCTGGTAACAAAATGCCTGGTATTGATTTTGTAGAGAGTAATGATCACATAAGCACCCAATTCCATCTAGATGCTTTTTCTGTTCCCTCTGCCAATATACTAGTGTCTACTTGTAAGAGTATTAAATCCGGCTCCCCAAGTGATCCTGCGCCTCCTAAAATCCTAGCAGCCAGTCTGTCGGTTCTAGAGCCCCACCTCAGACACATACTGCAACTATCCTTTTCCAATGCCTGCCTACCTGCAGAATGGAAGAAAGCTATAGTGCTCCCCATTAAAAAGAAGCCCAACATGAGTCAGGATCTATTGGAGAATCTACGTCCCATCTCCCTGCTACCTTATGTGGCTAAACTAGCAGAGAAAATCGCCAATGCCCAACTTATGGCCCATCTTGAAGCCCAAAACACTTTTCACACATCGCAGTCCGGCTTCAGATCTAGATTCTCCACTGAAACAGCTCTCCTGAGAGCTACCGAAACCCTGCGAGAGGGAGCCGATGAGGGCAAGACTATGGCCCTTATCATGCTAGACCTCAGCGCCGCGTTTGACACTGTAGCTCATTCCACCATGCTACAGTGTCTAAACCGGGCGGGTGTCACCAAAGAGGCTCTGGGATGGCTGAAAGCTTTTCTCACCAACAGAAGCTTCCAGGTCCAAAGGGGGATCTGCCTCTCAGATAGTATGACACTGGGAAAGGGGGTACCTCAGGGCTCTGCCCTGAGTCCTACCCTGTTCAACCTGTACATGGCTCCTCTGGCAGAGGTTGTTCAATCGTTCGGCGTAGAGCTAGTCTCTTACGCCGACGATACTCAACTGTTGATCTCCCTATCTCAAGCTCCCTCCGCTGAGGCCGATAACTTCAAATCCTGCATGAGTGAACTTGCAACTTGGATGAACGGAAATTGCCTCAAATTAAACGGTACAAAAACGGAGGTACTGGTAATAGGAGGAAAAGAGACAATGTGGACTAAAGACTGGTGGCCCACCTGCTTAGGACCTCTACCTACTCCTAGTCAGGAAGCTAAGAACTTGGGTGTCTGGATAGACAACAAGCTCTCTTATGACAGCCATGTCAAAAAAACGGTAGGTAAGTGCTTTGGAGTCATGAAAACTCTCAACCGCACCCTGGACCTGCTCCCGCTGAATTCCAGGCGTACCATGACTCAGGCACTTATCACCTCCCGAATTGACTATGGCAATGTGCTGTTGTTGGGAACATCGGACAAAAACATCAGGAAGTTACAAGTCCTGCAAAATTCAGCGGCACGCCTTGTGCTAAGACTTCCTCGTAGGGCTCCTTCTAAACCCTCCCTGGCCTCCCTTCACTGGCTGCCTATTGGGCAGAGGATACTATTCAAAGCTCTCCTATGGTGCCATAGGATTATCCATCATAAAGCCCCCTCCTATATGTCCGACTTAGCCCTACCTTACTAGCCGAATAGGTCCCTTCCCTCCAAGGGCTCAAAACATCGCTCGTGAAAAAAGCTAGGATGGGTGGAAAGTCCTTCCGTACCCTTGCGGCCAGGAATTGGAACACCCTCCCTACTCCCATTAGGCTAGAAAATAATGAGGCCTCTTTCAGGAAACTGCTGAAGACACATCTGTTCACCCTCTAAACCACCACCTTCCCGGGTTTGGTTAAGATTCTCTCTCCACAGCGCGGGGACACGCCGGGAGGCGTCACCAGGCGCTTTAAAAGCCCCTTTAATAATTGCTTCTGTCCGCCTACGCGTTCACTGTCGCAGATCCAGACTGAACAGTTGCCTCCTTTCCATGGCTGGCCGCAGGTTAAGTAAACGTATCAATCTTGCCCTGTAAGGAATGTGAGTTACCTTTGTCCCTTGCCATGGTGCATCTTGCAAGGAGCCAGACCACAGGCAGGTTGGTACCAGCACTTATAACCACTAACCTCTCCCATTGCAACTGGTTTTGTAAAGGTCTGGTATGCTGCTTTGAGTCAAGTCCGCTACTCCACCCCCTCCAAAGATTGGGCAGAGCCCCGCCAGAGTGCCTCCACAATCAGCCAGGAACCAGGTATATCCAGCATGCCCCAATGAACCAGCACCTTGTGTGGTTGTAATCAAGGGAATGACAGGGCAACAGGAACCGGCAGCCTTCAGCTCCTGTGGCTGATTCACACCATGTCTACTTTGGATTACCCAGGCATAGGTTTATTACCAACATGGCAGCAGACCTGTCCGCAGCCTCCGTAGACTGACGTGGATCAGTCTGCTGCATGACTGATAGGTATTTGCAATCTGATGGGGAAAACAGTGGAACCCCAGTCTGTTGTCAGTCCAAGATTATATGCGACTTCAGAAGGTAAAGTGCGAAGCAGAAGCTGAAAGGACCCCCAGGGTAAGGCTTAGCCAACACAGCCTAGGAGCCATATCCCACACCTACAGTATTTCCTCCCAGTGGGAATCATGGGGTGTCCATTACCATGTGCCTGTGAAGTAATATGTACCCTTGATGAGAGCATCTGGCTGTCTCAGGGGCCTACTTGTCCTCTTTCACTGCAGCAAAGCTGTGCAGTGTTGAGGGTCAGTGGTCGCCATTTTAATCCCCTTATGACGTGTGTCTTGGATATGTTACGCGCTATTTATCTTATATTATTGTGTAAGCTCACGTTTTTTTCTCCTAAGCATATACTGGTAACTGCAACTGTAACTGATGTAACCATGTAACAATGTTCTGAAACAATGTCCTATCTCATGTAAAGCTCTCTGATACCTTCGGGTCTAGCCAGCGCTATATAAAACTTTTCAAATAAAATAAATAAATAAAATCCTTCAGTTTACTGCTGCGCACTCCCATAAATAAGAGTTTGAACACATTGTAATAGGTCCTGCGAAAAAAGTACAGCTGTGTTTGTGTGTGAATAGATTCAATAAAATAGCCAGTTGAAGGCGATGCAAATAAATGTACCACAGAGCTGGTTTGAACTAAGCACAGAACCCCCAGCTATTAATAAGTTATGTTTTTAACAATTGAAAGAAACCTTCGGTGTTTATTTTTGGCCTGAATAATGTATCTTTTGACAGTGAGTAGTGCAGACCTCAAAGAATATTCATAGTTCCTTTGTCTCTGGTATCACAACACAACCAGTTTTGTTAGTGAAGGACAGTTTCTCCAACTTTGATTTTATGTTACCGTTCATTTAAAAATAGCACCAAGGAGACTTTATTTCTGGATATAATGCGTTGTGGTGACTGGACTGTAACTAGCGAATGTGTTCAAGGGCCGAGTTGCAAAACTGTAAGCGCTTTTGATGATTTGTAGATTTTAGTTTGTATTTAATTAACCTCTCCTCTCCACTTTTAAGTACTGTGCATCTTGTCATTGAATTCGCATGTATTATTTTCCTTTCATATCGCTGACACTGTGTTTATTGAAAGCACTCTTCCTAATGAGTGGTAGGGGGTTTCCTAGCAGCTCTTCGACGACAGACGGGCGCCATTTTGCGCGAGTAGTTCAGATTATTTGAGAACTACAGAATCTATGGAAATCATCGATGACGCAGGTGCTACTCTTGGCAAGGCAGAGACTGTTTAATTCGTATTGGCTCGCTGGAGTGGGCACAGATTGTATTTGATTGGCCATAATAATTGATCAGAGAATGTATTGCACAAATCGTTTTTTGTGAGAGAGTTGTGAGACAAGCTGAGCCAAAGCTGTAATATCAATAAAGGAAACGGTAATCTGACCCTGCTTTTTCGTTTAATTGCAGAGGCATTTTGATGGCAGTTCTTTGCAGTACAAGTACAACGCGGCAGGAACAGATCTCTGCACAAGAGTTAGATCTACAAGGTTAGTATCGCCCTACATACAAAAAAATGCCAAACCTACCAGTATTACTTTGAAAACAATAAAACAACAAGGAAGTGGGTGTGGAGTCGCAGAGCTCAGCCAACAAGATGATAACGTCTTGAAGACTCTACTTTCTGGCAAACGTCTCTACTGTGAAGCTGAGCCGATGTCATAATATGTGAGTGATGGCCACCCACTTGAGGGGAATGGCTACCATGAGGATCCAGTGTTTGCTTTTTGTGCAGTACCGGCTGGTTTGTGATTGTGTGCACCGTCTGGCCGCGCCACCCCATCCCTCGTCCCTTGAGTGGTGGAAAGTTGGTCATTGTCCCTCATCCTGTATCCAGACATTATGGTATAGAAAGATAACGGGCCTGATTCACAAAGGTAAGGTGAGATGATGGTCTAACTTTGTGACTTATGGTATTCACAAAGTGTATTTACTACTCTACTACTCTTCAATGCCCTTTGTGAGTACCAAAAGTTGAACTTTACGAATTTCCGTATTCACAAAGGGTGTTTACGAGTAGTAAATGCTCTTTGTGAATACCGAAGTCGTAAAGCTAGACTTTCGCCTCACTTTACCTTTGTGAATCGGGCCCGAGTGTGGGCCAAACTGCTATCATTGTGAGCTCGATTACAAGACGTACTTGAACTTTGTCTGGTCCACTATTTGATTAGTGCGCTCCATGATTAATATAGTCCACAGATTCCTCTTTGTCCTTCATAAATTATTCAACATTGGTAGTGTCTGTTGATGGCTGGTTATGGCACTTTTATGTTTTCAGTCAAGCACGTACGTTGATAAAGCCCCTTTTGAACAATTGAGAAATTATGAACTATCGGAAATCACAATAGCTAAGCGAAGATGGATAATTCATCAACCAGAATCCCAAACATTTCTGTATCTCCTCATCTGCAGTTGCACTAGTGGAAGGTGGTTCACGAGGGTGTCAATCATACAGCAGCACTGTTCTTATCATGTGTTGGAAGCACTAAAGTAAGAGGTGAAGAGCAGCATGACCCACTCGAGGCTACATATATTACATGTTTGGGTGCTTTTATTTACTTACAATTTAAGGTGCAAGGAAGTTGATGACAAGTGTGCTTTTAGTGGCATCTCCATAAACAAAATTTAAGAAATTACCTGCCCCAACCACATCATGCTAAGTCAACCTTAAATCACACACTCGCCTCTTCCCACTGAAAAGAACATGATAGAGAATATAAAGCAATAAGTATATCATATACCAATTCCCTCTCCATCATTTATTCCTTCACAGTCAACCCGTTCTCCATCATTCCTGCTTTTTTATTTCAAAGCCACCATAAATACATTTATGAGCCTTTACTCCCGTTCAACTTTATTTTGTTTTTAAGGGAAAATGAAAGAGAGTGGTGACGCATAATGATCATTGGTTAAGTACATAGGGGGAGGGAAGTTGCTACAGCCGGGGAAAATGTCTTTTTTTTTTCATAAGAAAAAACGATTTTTTTGCCAATATTACAAAAAATCGAAATACATCTTGAATATGCTATGAATGGTTAAGTTGCAGTTTCGATAAAAAAAGTTGTTTTTTATTTCCGTAGTAGTGGAGCACCGTTTGAGCCATTTACACGAAATGTGGCTGACATTTTACATGTTTAGCTTACCTATAGTAAGTCAGTGTTTGTGCTGATGCATACGGTTTGCAAAGAAAGTTTTCTTTTCCTAATAAATGTGGCTATGTTGGACACTTCTGCAACTGGCAGGCTTTTAGCAAGTACTGTTTTACTAACATTAACAGTATCTAGATCCATTCCAAACTTTTTCAAAAACCAATAAGCATAAATTGGTATATTGCTAGGTTAATGCAAAGCGTTTTCTTTTAATACAGTCCACAGTAGTCTACCTCAATATTCGGATTTCAAGGGCCACACCACCGATTATCACCAGCTAATTCAGTGTGCAATTGGTACTTGTAATACAATAATTACACCTCAAATGTGGTAAATACAGTTTTATATTGTATGATTGCTAACCCATTCAGCATACTATTTTAGGTCCTCAAAAATAATGTAACTCATGGTCTTGGTTGTGACCAGAATCCACAGGTCGTGCACTCTATCCATTTTGCTTTAGTTTGTCTAAACCTAAGGGACCATTAACACCCTTAACATTCCTTTTATACATTGAATGGCATAAAGTCTGAGTTTCAATTTTTTCTGTTCACTCTGTTTTTCATGTGATGGGCCCACCATACGCTATTTTGAGTTACTTTAGTTTATTTACCTGACATATTCTTGTATTCTTTCTTTTGGTTGCCCCATAATACTACCTACACATATCTTACAACAACTGCATTACCGTCATACATCACCACGTTGAATTGTAGTTAATACATTCCATTATTGTATGTTCTTTTTGTGTTGCAACTAAACTCTTTACATGTGTCCGCAGTATATTATCATGAATTGCATTTCCAGTGCAGGAATCTAAGTAGACATATTGGCAAATGCTGAGTAGGTGCAGACACTGTCCAAAGGGGAGCAAATATACAAAGCCTTCTTACTGATCATTTTGATGAATGCAGATGGGCTGGGGGTGGCTGTAGACCTCAGTTCTCTTGCTGGTGGTCACCAGGAGCCATGTGCACTGGGGTCAGAGCAGGCAGTGAAGTGCAGATAGAGACCCGTGAGGCAGTGAGAGGCGGGGTGTTAGTGGGTAGACGAAGGGCTGTAGGATTATTGTGACCAAAGGTCATGTGCAGCACAATGTGTGGACAAAGGGAGTAAGTGCATGGCATTGCCACAGCCACAATTTGCGCATATTCTTTGGCATTGAGCACTGGGCTCTGACGATACATGGAGTAGGTGCAGGACGTGCAGGCGACCAGAGGGAATTTGAGCAGGGTATGGTCAACGGCAAAGAGCTGCGTTCAAAGACTGCTGCACATGAAGATCCTGTACAGAGGGCTCTGTGGTCAAGATGAATGGTGCAAGATGGGGCCTGTTACCAGAGCCTACTGCCCATGGCACAGGCCATGAACAATAGGGTTGGGGCCACAGTGGCTGGGTAAATATGTATTTTATTATGAAATCCAAAAGAATGTTAACTGGAAAACATTTTATAGGGAAAAAGTGTTCATTACCCTCTGTGCCTCCATATCCCCGTAAAGAGAATGCTGGTATTCAAAAAGTATTATTCCTGTCACAGACGAAAAATACCTAGATATTGCTTGCCTTGTAAAGGCTAATGTTTTAAGTCCAGGTATTTCTAGATGTCAATGGAAATATTCAATGGCTGATTATAGATCTATGCATAGCAATATCCCAGAAAGAAACCTTCATTCCTTCATTTCATTCTATCATAGAAACAATATTAAAGTGCAAATTACTTATTGATGTGTATTTATTTTAGCTCCACAAACTTTCACGGAAGTATTTGTTGTGATAGCCACATACTTTTGGCTTTGAAGTAGCGATATCTTTTCTTATTGGATGCCTGGAACCTGATAGTTGAATGTCCACTGGAAGCCTTTCTCCGCTTGTTGATTATATGCTTCCTGCTTCAGGAGCTAGTTTTCTCCCTGAATGTTTGAAAGCCTTTAACTCACCAGGGTTATCAGAGTAGTTCTAGACACTTTAATAGACAGAGGGTGTATGCCCTTGTTAAGGTTCAAGAAATAACGGAAACAATAGCCTTCCTGTTTCTGGCTTACATTCTATGCGGTGATTCATTTGTACTTGAAAGCGTTGTTTGCATTCACTTTAATTGTCCTAATGAATTTAATATACCTGATTTAATGAGAACTTATCATTACTGGTTCAAGTCACCCCTCAACTGTGCAACGACCATCAGTGGTTGTCATTTGCAAGACTCCCACAAAGAGCCATGCACTTGAGTCTGATGTCTCCAACATAAGTGCTCCTCTTCTGGAGTTAAAGCAATCTCACAAGATCTTTTAGTTAGTGTTCACTGATCTAAAACCCATTGCAAGCTGCACATCGCTTGAAACTGAGGCTGTCCGATTGATACTGGTGCCTTTACTCACCTCTGCGCGAGAAAACAAGCTAACAACGTTTAAAGAAAATTCCATAATGATGCACTATGTGAACAAGAAAGAGAGAGCCTGCTTTCTTCAACTTTGTAGCAAAGAGATGCAGACTATTTTGGCCATTAGATCAGGAGGTAAACATTAGGTTCGCCCATCCATCTCGAAGGTAAAGGTTCTGTTCCACTTCAGCTGTTTAGAGGCAGAATCAATTGACTGAGAGATACAACTGTTTATTTCCCATTCCTTAGGGTCCTGTTCTGGATTCAGCAGTTGTCAGGTAGACTTTTTTTTTATGTATTCCCTCCTGATCCATTTATCGCTATGATGCCAGGAAACTAAAAACCCATTGAGCATCTGTTATCCTGAGCAATAAAAACTGGGCTAGAAGGCCTTTGTGTTAAGTTCTCCTAAATAACTGCCTGCTCTCCTATTGGGTATCGGCCTTCTTTCTCAAACTAAAGGTAGAATTGTGCATCCACCTTAGGGCTGTGGCCTCCAATGAGATATTTCACTTGACCGTCCCTTTCTAGCTCGTAGACCCTCTATTAAGGTAGCATCTGATAACTACTGGAGGAATTTTACTTCTTAGTGTTGCTCCACATGGATCAATGTTGTGCCCCTCACACTAACACAGTTGAGAATTAGTACTTAGATTAGCCTATGAAACCCTCTATTTTGATAAAAATGGTTGTCTGCAGCAGCTGATTTGCTTCAGCATTGTTTTGATTATGGGATTTATTATAGAATTCTTTGAAAGTCTTGTAAGTCTTTTACATCCACCCTCCTTTTACTCCTCCTTATGAGAGAATAGGTACCGTTGATGGTATAACCATCATTTATAGCTTAAAAGTTGCATCAGAATTATAGTAAAAGCAGACAATTAATATGCTAATTTTCATCCCTCATCTTCTTTCATAGAAATTGGAGGGGATGATCCACAGATTGGCTCCAAGAAGGGCTCTCCGTTTTTATAGTGCTTAAATAGAGATCATGATAGGTCAGTAGCTCTTTTTGGGGTTTTGGAAGAACCAGGAAAGAACAAGATTTTTGAAGGCAGATGCTACCAAGATGTATTGCTATATACATTCAGATATGTAAGAAAATGGTAAAGAAAGAACTCCCCAGAGTAGTTGTGACCTTTCCACTAGAGTTGAAGGGACGATGTAATGTCTGCTATGGGCCGCACCAATATTGGGCACCTGTCAGTCCCCAATGTGCTCTTGGTTTCCATCTTTCCCAGTGTGATTGCCTGGATTTCTGCAGGAAGAATACATCCAATACAAGATTAGGTTATTTACATTTGGTGTTTTTTTTTTTGATAGGTACGGTTTTCTCACCTCCCCACTGTACTACCTTTCTCTATTTTTTACTGCTTTGTCATTTGTGTTCCATGACTTTTTCTGGCTCGAAGACATCAGTTGAAATCTGAGCTAGGAGGCACAGCCAGCTATCTGTTTTATGTGCTCTTGTCAGTATAACAGAATACCCTTTTGCCTGTATTGAGATTTTCTATTCGGTGTACCTGGATTCATATCTCATAAGATGATATCATTTACAAGATAACTGTATCAAGCAGAATTTAATTTCCTTAAAGGAAGTAAAAATAAATAGCTGTCCTTTCCAGGAAATGTTAGTTGTTCTAGACTATTGGAACATGAGAGCTGTCTGTCCCGAAATCTTTAATTCAGCTTTTCTTTTTTTCATTCCTATCTATGTGACCAGAACGTTTAATTCTAATTTTTATGTTTTTCTTTCAGGCTACCTGGAGAACTCTTGGATTGGGCTTTCAAGATTTCCTGTAATTCCAAAGAGCGAGAAGGATTGTGACCCATTTTTTGTTAAAAGAGATGATTTATTTAAAAAAGAAAAATATTGGTTCTAATGTATTTTCATGCAAAAGGCTTTGTTGTTTCTACTACTATTACGTTAAGATGTTATTTTTACTTATGCAGCGCCTCCAAAACTCGATGAGTATGAATAAACATTTATAAAAGCACAAGACAGTTATGCAGTCTCTAATTGGTCCATGTTTGATCACATGATATAATTTCCCGTAGCCAAGAGCAGTTATTAGGTATGAGGAGATGAAGTAGCAGCGTATTGGCCATCCAAGGTTAGGGTCAGCTCTAGCAGACGTTTATGCCTATAAACCTTAAGAATCCTTGAATCTGGTGAATCTCAGGTACATGAGAAGCAACTAAACATGTCTCAATTTTTTAGTGAACAATGGACATCATACACACTTTAATATAAGACCTATTCATAACCTGAAGAAACACACCAAGCATAGGGTACACTAATCAAGAGAACTACACAACATCTTTACTCCATTCAGGACCATGACAGGTGCAGACACTCCTGCCACTCAGCAACAAATCACTTTGACAAAACTGCCACTTGAACTAATATTTTGCACACCTTATGTCTCAAGAATTAGCCTTATGAACACTACCAGTAGTCACCTTAACAGTACTGCCCTCATTAGCACACTTCATAACTCCTGCAACATTCCAACCCGGGTATGGCTTTCCATCAACCCCAGTTTCCCTAACGTCTTTCGTGAACACGAATATCTGTAATGTCTTGCACCCCTACTGAGTACCAAACTTGGGTAAGCTTGTCCTGATGAGGCTGGTTTCCTTCAGCCAGACCTGATTCCCCGCGTAGAACCTCTTTACCTTAACACACATTTTCTTCCATGTCTTACATTGCTTGCAACTTGCACTTTTCTTACATTGTCCCTACCCTTCACATGAGCGTTATTCACATCCAAGCATCTATCTCTGCCATCATTGCCAGGGCTTGCAGGCAGATATCAAATAATAGCTTCATTCTTACAAATTTCTGCATTTGTAGAATATGACATGTTAAAATATATCCAAAGAATTGAAATCCACCAGAAACTGTCCAACGCAGACACTGAATTACAATTATGTTGGCTTGTCAGACTAATCGGTTCCCTTTAGGATGACGAAGAGAAGTCCTTCTGTGTTGAATATCACATTGTTCTAAAATAATTCCCTCATCTGTATTAGAGAGAAATTAATTGTACACCATTGCCTGACTCCTTAATGCTGCTTGTATCATAGTCACAAGAAAATATCGGTGTTGAACAGAAAATAATTCCAACCGCTTTGTCTGATAATCAAATCAGGCTCTGGCTAACTTGAGCTGACTTAACAACATGTTTCAATAGCCTGGAAATACTTCAATAACCAGCTTACCTCATAATTTTGAGGAAAATCTCTCCAGTTGCATGGGCTGTTTTCTGCGCTCCAGATGCTTGTTACTAGCCTTAACCCTTTCTTCTGATTATATATCCATGCTAGGCCACCGCTGATCCGCCCTTATGCATCAGACAGCTATAGCCATCATGCATATAGTCTAACCATCTGAAGCATACCTGGGAAGACAGTGCAAACGTGTTTGGGACAAAATCATTCTCCACTGATAATTCAGGCATCATCTTAAAAAATGTTCTGCAGCTGACAATAACAAAACATAAAACCAGTATATCCTTGTGGTCAAAAGTTCCAGAAATTGCTATTTGATCTCATTTGTATGATGCATAATAAATAATTAATTGTCGACTTCTACCTTGAAATCTCAATACATCACTTGTATTGGGCCTAAAACCACTTTTAAAATTCAGCACTACTTATTTACCAGAGTTCTTCAGATGCTGTGCAGTAGGAGCCGGCATGGCTCCCGGGGGTGGGGATGGGGAGGCGTTTGCAAGGGAGGGGATCATGGAAGTCGAGGGGTCGCACATGTGGGGGTGTTCATAATAAAAAAACGTAACTCGAGGCCGGGTCCTGCGTTTTCTCTGCTCCTGCTCTGCTGCCTCCAACAGGAAGCAGGCTGCCAGGCTCCCTCCCCTAAGCCAATCAAAATGCTGCAATGCAGCATTGTGATTGGTCTGAGCACCGTGACACGGCACTCAGACAGGGGCTGAAGAAGTGGGAATGTTCTCTGTGCAGGCTGCAATGCAGAGCAGCCCCCACTGATGCTGTGCTTTTGGAACTCTCAATCATATTTTGGTAACCTCTTCCGTGCTTCGGATGGCCCCCGGCCGTCTGATGTCACGGTGGGCCGAAGAGGTTAATCCTCGACAACTAAATGAATGTTAGTCCCTGGTGCTTACTCAGAAATAGGAGATCGTGCAGAACCGAATTGCTCCTAATACTTTACTAACTTTTGTTTTTATTACTTGAGTATTGTTTGCTAGAATTTTAGTGGCACAAAACTGGAAAACCATAGAAATTCATAAAAGACATGAATGGACTTGTAAACTAGTGGCCATAATGCTTGTGAAGAGAGCAATTTATTCACAACAGGCTCGTGTAAATACATAGGAGGAAATATGGCATTCTCTGGAAGAATACATGCAATTTCTTTGATTAAATAGGAATAAAATCACGTACTACAACCTAATGACGTATGCAGGTTTTTTTTTAAGTTACTAAAAAATAAACACATTGTTTTGTGCCTCAAATGAAAGCCGATGCATACATACCCATTCTAATAAAAAATAATTCTTCATAACTTTTGATTTAAACCAAGCAGGTGTCAAATTTAAATTTTGCAAATTCTAATTGAATATATCATGATTGTAAGTATGAAAATAAGAACCTTTCATAAACTGTTCATAGAAATTTTGTTTTATCATGACGAAAGTTAAGAAATAGGCCAGAAATATAAACTGTGGACTGTACCGTTATCACCATTCTTTATGCTGTGTAATCTGTAATCGTCGGACACATTCTGCGTTCAGTTAAAAAAAAAATGTATGTGCGTTGGATGTTGAAAGAAGGAAATATGAAAAACACTCTGACACATAATGTTATACAAGTTACTTTTTAAGACACATTTAATTTTCTCCCTCTGTATTTTTGTGTAATATCAACAATAAGAAGCAACATGTTAGCAGATTTGATTAGTAAAGCAGCTGTAGTTCTAGAGTCATTAGATGTCTTTAACTATAAACCGAATACTGGTTTGGGTGAACACAGAATTGGGTAAGATTAAAATTGTTAATTAAGGGGACTTGTTTTTAGTTAGGTGGTGGGATTTGGTATTCTGTCATCTTTATTACAAGAAATAGTAGGGGTAGATATTATTCCAATGTTTTGTCTTTCCATGTGTATCACTATCAATGCCTTCTCCATAATATGTAACTTTCTTACGCAATTTACACTAACAGCACGTCAAGTCCAGAATTATAACTCGTATTAAAATTTAAAACTGACGAATAATACATGTTATAATTTAGGGATACGTTTACAGTCAATTTGATGTTCAAACCACTGTTAATTAAATGTTCTTGTTTATAAAGTGACTTTTTACACTGCAGTGGAGCAAAGAAGAAGGGAACTCCAGGAAACCAAAACATCTCATGTGACTCTGGCCCCCATGGCAGAGTCACCCTGAGGAATGGCAGAGACGCCCTTCTTCAGCAAAAAAGTAATACAGTTGGTTTTATTAAAACAAAACTTAACACAAAGTCTGTAGG
The DNA here is from genome assembly GCF_964261635.1 of Lissotriton helveticus. Classification (NCBI taxonomy): domain Eukaryota; kingdom Metazoa; phylum Chordata; class Amphibia; order Caudata; family Salamandridae; genus Lissotriton; species Lissotriton helveticus. The sequence continues at coordinate 1,454,489,873 of NC_136063.1, read as the reverse complement.
AAAATTACGTTTCACTATGTATTGTTATCTGCTTTGTGGACCCTGAAATCATTTTGTACTTCAACCAAAGCTAGGAATATGTCACTTCTGAAAATGCATAAGAATCAAAACTTGGCTTTGTTTTCCGAAAAGGGCAAATGTGGTCATTTTGTTACTTGCAGACAAGCATTCCTGTGATTGTGGCCAATTAAATTGAGATGCCTTTTGTGACCTACCTAATGAATATTAATTAGGTAGGACATATTGTGACTCAATCAGTTTGTTTTTGTGAACTGACCTAATGGTACTCAAGTCGGTTCGGGAAAATACTTACTGACTGCAAAAATATCTATTGTAAATTGCGACCAGTATTTTTCAAGCTGGTATTATTATGTCTGGCCTTAAATTCTATTTTTGCTTTAAATAGGGTAATTATAAATATATGTGTGTGCCTGTCTGTCTGTCTGTCATGGGTGGCTTCTCAATGAATTTGGGACTGGTATGGATGATAACAGTACAGATTGAACAAGCCAAATTGGTGAAGTTATCACTATCTACTGTAAATTTACGTGCTTTGGAACTACATGTTAACGATAGCAGCATATTTTGATAGGGGTTAATTATCCTGCATAACGTAGACGACTCAATGAAAATTTTGATGTGTATTTTAAACATGAGATTACATACAGTATCACAGATATAAACTGTAATTGGGTGATGTTCCATTGATTGGACAAAGTTGTTCATTCATACTAACAATTTTATTTTTCTTCATTTTGCTCTTTCAATCACTCACGTTGTTGAGCTATGCCATTCTCCCTCTTTACTCATATTATTAGCTGGACCATAATATAAATGCCAATTATAACGTGGGAAGAACAAACAGTTGGATTTGTGAACGTAGCACACATCTTAGTTGAAACGACGCAGAAGTGCAAGGATGTCTATTGTTCGCAAACTGCTCAGGGGATATGATAACTTGGGCATCAGCGGAGTGGATGTTAATGCGAAACTTGAGACTCATAAGATAGTAATGTTTCAAAATCAAATGAGGCCATCTAAAACTAGGGACAGGCGCTGGGCGGGAGCCCTGGCAATGGGATAGGGTGGAAGAGGGAGGGAAGCAAGAGAGAAGGCGACTGAGTGGCGTTATTTGGAGGTAGAGCAGCACTGAGTAAAGAGAACAGGGAAACTACAGGAGAAGGGAGTAAGAGACACAAACAGGATAAACGATGACCTAGAAGCACGGAAGAAAAGGGAAGTGTGGCAGAGGAAGAGTGGAATGCTGATAAATAAGGCAGGGGCGCGAGCCAGAGGAGAGCAGCAGGAAGTAGGAGCACGAGGGGAAAGGGCATTGGTGCCAACGGATTGCGAGGGAGGGGAGAGGAGTGCAAGGCAGAGAGTGGGGACGGAAGGAAAAGAAGAATAGCCAAGTCGGAAAGTGAAAAGCGAGGATGTCTCAAATAAATGCTGCGAGCGGGGGGGGGTTGCAGCGGGGCTACAGTGCAGGGAGAGGGAGGAAAGAATAGCTGTGAGAGAGCATGATGGGGTGAAGCAGGAGAGGGCAGAGAGATAAAGACAAGCCGGGGTGCCAACCTTCCTGTAGCGCTGTGAGGAGGAGGGAGGGGGGAGAGAGTGCGCTGTGCATACCAATGGCGAGGGAGGGCAGGTCCAGCGGAGACTGCAGAGGAAGAGGCTGAAGGTGGGAGGGCGGGGGAGATAGCGAAAGGGTGAGAGAAGAGGCATGGGGCGGGGGAGGGCATTCCTTTGAAGTGTGGAGCTCTCGGCATTGCTGTAGCAGGTCTGATGCGATAATGGAGGCGGCTCGGGGAGCAAACGGCAAGTGCGTGCACGGGCACAGGTACTCGGCGTAATCCGCCTGGTTCAGCTTTCCTGTTTCCACCTCTATATGTCTCGACATCTGCAATGCGCAAGCGCATTGGCAGAGGTCGAGACCTAAAAAATCACTGCATCACTTCTACAACATTAAACAATATCTTATATATTGGGCACGATGGAAAGACTGGTATTAAGCATATAGTAAAGTATTCCTTTGGGTGTTATAGTAGATAGTTAATAATAGTGTAACTGATGGAAAATAATGTAATACTCTAATGTTTGTGAGATAAAGGAGTGCAAATGTTTCTGCCATTTGCTGCGACAGCTCCATTACCACATCCTTGACTCTACAGTGACTCATAGCACGGAGATGGATCCGTGGTCTGCATTGCTGTTTCTGAGATAACTTTCTTTCATCGCTCTTCCCCTGCCCCTCACTTACTACCCTTGAAAGTATTTTTTAATAGTCCATAAAGTATCTTCACACATTGATCCTTACTCCTTCCAGGTGGGGGAGAGAGTCCTTTACGCATACTAAGACTTGTAGATTGGATATAAAGATGTGAATTCATTTCCAAACTGGCATTTCAGGTTGTTAGCAATGTGAAGTCAGCAGTGTTTGTAAATCTCCTTTATCAACACTTCAATCAAAGCAGCAATTGTTGAGAGTGCGACTTAATATACTGTGGAACAAGCTAAAGTCAGTATGATTACACTTAACACACTGCTTTTCCTTTTATTTTTTGATTTCCATAGACTTTGTAGCTAAAGGGTATTCTAAATATTAGCTTTGTTTAAACAAAAGTAGCCACTCTTAACTACCTTTTTATATTTTGCCAAAGAGTCATTTAAGTTTATTAAACAAAAAGTATTGCATAGAACCAGTAGTTCTTCCTGTATTCGGTTAAATTGTACATTTGGTGTAAGACTTTGCCCCCCATGATTCAAAATGTATTCCTTTTAAGCTGCTCAATGCTGGAAAGGCATACATTACAATCAGAGAAGCATTTTTACCAGTGTTCCACTACCACTTCCTTTACTTGGTATAGCTGACTGATTTGGAAAGGCTGGTAGTGCTGTGGCGTATTCTGTCACTTTTCAAACTAGCACTCGTGACCGCTTTGGCCGAGCCCTACTGGCCTTTGAGGTATTGCGGCATTTATGAGAAACCATTACTACTTATCAAAAAAAGAGCGTCTTCCAAATATCAACAATTATATCAGTCCATAATTTAACATTAATCCCAAAAAAGTCGGCAGGACAACTTTTCGTTGTAGTGAAGTGTTCAGGTTTATTCCACAAATATGATATACAGCATCATCTGTTCAATATCAAATAGTCTTGACAGCCTACGCGTTTCGTCCTTTGCTGGACGTCATCAGGGCTTTCATTCTCACTAACTCTGTACAGTTCGTTCATCCTCAATTGCTTAACTTCTCCCATTACAAAAACTGTTCTCTGTATCAACTACTGCCTCAATGAATCTGTGTCCTCGTACAGCCTGTCCGATAAATCCCGCTGGATTTATCTCAGAAATAGACGCAGGTCTTTGATCCCTACAGGTGAGATAACCATAATGATTACAATCTTACCACTCAGTATATTATAACACACCTAAGACGCTAAAAGCCTTTCCTTTTACCCATATGTCCATTTGTATTTTTAGTCCTGATGAAGACCCGAGCTGGTTGCGAAAAAACAAGCACCGTAACATAGGGTCGAAACGTCGACGTAGTGTTGCCCATCAGTCCGTACTAAGTTTCAACCACAACCAGAAAATTGTAATAGGGTTGTAACCAATGTACTGTGATTTTTGGACTGATTCTTAATTGTCATTATGTATGTTTATTTGTGAATTGTAGTAAATGTCACTGTTTCACTTCTATTCACTCAATCACGTGTAAGTCAATTGTATGCTTTTGTTGAATTTTGTTTAGGACAACCCCCTAAGTATATGTACATCAGTGTCGTTTATATAACTAATGGTTTATAAAATAATGAATATACAGGATTGAATCCAAAAATGGTGTGTTTGCTTACTTTTTAATTGGATATTTGTATTCCAAAATAACACTGCAAATATCATATGAGATTTATCTGTCTTAAGGACAAACAAAGCAATTGTTTTTCTTCCCAACAGAACCATTGTTGCATATATAAACTTAGAACCCAGGTTCTGAGGGTCACAGGGCCACCCCATTATAACTAATGGTTTGGATTGATGATCTGGTGCCCAAAGTAACGTTAATGCATGTTTTTTGTGTTCAATAACTTTATTAACGTTAATGCATGTTTTGATGACGTCCTTTTTGCAGAAAACCTTCCTAGGTCCCAGAGATTCACCCAGATGGATGAACTTTTCAGATAACATTCCGATGACCTAGAAATGCCTGATAGAGATAATGGGTGCACAGAGGAAGATGATTCGGATACTGACCATTCAATCAATCAATCAGAGTACTTGTAAAGTGCGCTACTTACCCGTGAGGGTCTCAAGGCGCTGAGGGGAGGGGGTGCCGCTACTGCTCGAAGAGCCAGGTCTTGAGGAGTCTTCTGAAGGCGAGTAGGTCTTGGGTCTGCCGTAGGTGGGTAGGGAGGGTGTTCCAGGTCTTGGCGGCGAGGTAGGAGAAGGATCTGCCGCCGGAGGTTGTTCGTTGGATGCGGCGAATAGCGGCAAGGGCGAGGCTGGCAGAGCGAAGCTGGCGGGTGTGGGTGTAGAAGCTGAGTCTGCTGTTCAGGTAGGCTGGTCCGGCGTTGTGGAGTGCTTTGTGTGCATGGGTGAGGAGCTTGAAGGTGATCCTCTTGTCGACGGGGAGCCAGTGTAGGTCTCAGGTGGGGGGTGATGTGGCTGCGGCGGGGGATGTTGACGATCAGTCGGGCGGAGGCGTTTTGGATGCGTTGTAGTCGTCGTAGGTGTTTGGCTGGGATTCCTGCGTAGAGTGCGTTGCCGTAGTTCAGTCTGCTGCTGACGAGGGCCTGTGTCACCGTTCCTATTGTTTCGGTCTGAATCCACTTGTAGATCCTGCGGAGCATGCGGAGGGTGTTGTAGCAGGAGGAGGAGACGGCGTTGACCTGTTTAGACATGGAGAGGGAGGAGTCTAGGATGAATCCTAGGTTGCGTGCATAGTCGGTGGGTGTCGGTGCTGTTCCCAGTGTGGTCGTCCACCAGGAGTCGTCCCAGGCTGAGGGGGTGGGTCCGAGGATGAGTACCTCCGTCTTGTTCCGAGTTCAGCTTCAGACGGCTGTTCCTCATCCAGTCGGCGATGGCCTTCATTCCCTCGTGGAGGTTGGTTTTGGCGGTGTGTGGGTCCTTGGTGAGGGAGAGGATGAGCTGGGTGTCGTCAGCGTAGGAGATGTTATTGAGGTTGTGCTGGTGGGCCACTTGTGCGAGGGGGGCCATGTAGACGTTAAACAGCGTCGGGCTGAGGGATGAGCCCTGGGGGACGCCGCAGATGATGTCGGTGGCCTCGGATCAGAAGGGCGGGAGGCGGACGCTCAGGGTTCTGCCGGAGAGGAAGGACGTGCTCCAGTCAAGGGCCTTCTCTTGGATTCCAGCATCTAAGAGGCGTGTCTTTAGAGTGCAATGGCAGACCGTGTCGAAGGCAGCTGACCGGTCCAGGAGAATGAGGGCTGATGTTTCGCTGTTGTCTAGTTGGCGCCTGATGTCGTCTGTGGTGGCGATGAGGGTTGTCTCGGTGCTGTGGTTTCGTCTGAACCCGGACTGGGACGGGTCCAAGATGTTGTTGTCTTCCAGGTGGCAGGCCAGTTGCATGTTGACAATTTTCTCGATGACCTTCAACGGGAGCAGGGAGATGGGCGGGAAGTTCTTGAGGTCCTTGGGGTCCGCCTTGGGCTTCTTGAGGAGGGCGTTGATTTTGGCGCGTTTCCAGCTTTCCAGGAATGTCGCTGTTTCGAAGGAGATGTTGATGACCTTCCGTAGTTGGGGTGCGATGGCAGCGTCTGCTTTGTTCAATACGTGGTGTGGGCACGGGTCTGACGGAGATCCTGAGTGGATGGAGTTCATGACCTTGCGTGTCTCGTCGTCGTCGATGTTGGACCAGGAGGTCAGGCTGTTGGCGCTGGTGGTATTCACAGGGGAGGTGGGGTCTGGCGTAGTCGGGCGGTCATGGTGTTGAAGCTGTCATGGATGTCAGCGATCTTGCGGTGGAAGAAGATGGCCAGTGAGTTGCACAGTTCTTGTGAGGGCGGTATGTCGTTGGCGCTGGGGTTGGAGAGTTCCTTTACGATGCTGAAAAGCTCTTTGCTGTCGTGTGCGTTGTTATCCAGGCGGTCTTTGAAGGAGGATCTCTTGGCTAATCTGATGAGGTGGTGATGTCTGCGGGTGGCGTCCTTGTGGGCTGCGTGGTTGTCCGGAGTGCGTTCGTGGAGCCATATCTTCTCCAGTTTCCGGCATGCGCGTTTGGAGGTCTGCAGCTCGTCGGTGAACCAGGTGGCTCTCTTGCTGGCGTGGTTGTTGGAGGGTTTCTTGAATGGGGTGAGGGTGTTGGCGCAGTCGTCGATCCACTGTCTGAGGTTGTGGGCTGCGGTGTCTGGGTTGGTGGGGTCGGTGGGTGTGTTTTGGGCAAGGGTGGTGATCAGCTGGTCTTCGATGACTTTGCTCCAGCAGCGGCGAGGTAGCTGTTGGGTGCGGTGGTGCGTGGTTGGTTTATTGAAGGTGAAATGGATGCCGGGGTGGTCGGTCGAGTGGAGTTCGGTGGTGTGGTCGAAGGTGACGTGGGTGCCTGTGGAGAAGACTGGGTCCAGCATGTGGCCAGCGGCGTGGGTGGGTGCGGTGACGAGTTGTCTGAGGCCGAGGTTGTCGATCAGGGTGGAGGAGTTGGCGTCGTTGTTCTCGAGGTGGAAACTCAGCTCCCCGAGGAGGATGTAGTCCGTGGAGGCGAGTGCGTGGGTGCTGGCGAGGTCAGCAATGGAGTCGCTGAATTGAGCTCGGGTCCGGGGGGTCTGTAGATGAGTGTTCCTCTGAGGGTGGTGTTGGGGTCGGTGTAGATCCGGAAGTGCAGGTGTTCTGCGGTGTTGAGGGTGTCATCTGCGTGGGCGGCGACCTTGAGGGTGGACTTGTGGACGATGGCTATTCTTCCTCCGATTCCGTTGGCGCGATCCCTGCGGGTGATCTTGTAGCCGTACGGGACGGCTATGGCGATGTCGGGCCCAGAGGAGTCGTTCCACCAGGTCTCGGTCAGGAAGACCACATCTGGTGAGGAGGTGTCGAGCAGATCCCAGAGCTCGACGGCGTGTTTGCGTGCAGAGCGGGTGTTGAGGAGTATGCAGCGGAGGTGGTTGGGTGGCAGGAGAAAGGTCCGTGAGTCTGTTTCGGGGCGGCTTGGAAGCAGGTGTAGTTTCAGCCGGCGTTGAGTGTGTAGAGGGTGCTGGTGTCGTAGCGGAGTCTGGTGTTGTGGCGTTCACGGGTGCAGGGGTTCTGGCGCTGGGCGTGGTCCAGGCGCAGACGGGCTAGCCGCGCCAACGGCACGGCCTCCATAAGAGGGGGATATGGAGGGACAAGCAGCTGGGAGGCGGGAGTGGGTAGCCAATGGGGAGCAGGGGTGCGGGGCTGCAGGGAAGCAGCGGCGGGAAGGAGCGGTAAACAGGCGGGCGGCAGGGAGCAGGTACGAGGCAGCTGGCAGCCGTGTGGTGGCGTGGGGAGCAACCTGCCTGCGAGCAGGGTCAGAGATCAGAGGTATATTAAATGCAAGGACCACATTGTCCTTGCATTTAATATAGATGTTTTCCTCTTAGACATACAAAAAGCTTTTGACTTTGAGAAACCTTCAGCAGCGGATATTTTTCATTCATCTGGATCTCCTTCGGAAGAAGTCTGCTCTTTCACCTCATGAAGTCAGTTCTAGCTGCTTGGGAGAACCCCTTTTAGGCCATCTGTCCATAAACAACGTGTGTGATGGATTAGACCTGTGCCTCCCCAGCAAAAATTGCTGTCCTCTGGAGAGTTTGGTGGTACAACCTTATTCTGCCAAATTAAACCTGAATGCTTTCACCAAGCATCCTCCAGGCCATGGGTCATAAAAACTTGGCTCTGTGGATACAAATATTTCTGCCTACTCAGCTTGGCTTTGCAAGGCAGCACCACATGTTCTTGGCTGATATCTCCACACCTTGTGGGAAATGAAGGCTGCCATAGCATATGAAGAAACAGTTCTCAAATGTGGTCAGTGACTGTTTGAACACCTTCAAGCAGATTTTGAAGTACGTCCTTGGTGGTGGAGGGTCGGTGGTGGTGGTTATGGTAGGATGGTGGTGTTTAGGGTAGAGTGTTGGTGATGGGTAGGGTGGTGGTGGATTGGGGAGGGTGGTGATGGCTGGGGTGGTGGTAGAGCGGTGGGGGTGGCCGTGGTAGGGCGGTGGTGGTTGTGGTAGGGTGATGGTTGTGGTAGAGTGATAGTGTGGTGTAGTATGGTGTTGGTAGGACGGTTAAGGTGGTGGTGGTTAGTATCCTGGGGGTAGGGTTGTGCTAGGGTTGGTGGTGGTCCTAAGATGGTAGAGTGGTGGTTATGGCAGGGTGATGGGTGTAGATGGTGTTTGCATTGGGTGTCCCCTAATTTCCTCTACAAATGTAATCTCAGCAATATTTTTCCAAAAGCCCACGTGAAACATTATTTTAAACAGGCAATAGGAAATATTGAAAAAGGCAGCCTAAGAGACTGGATAATTCGCAGATTACTTAATTCCCTAGTAACAAACTATGAGACATGAAGCACTGTGAGGCCCTAAAATGACAGTTGTGCCATATAAAAGAATAAATAAAATAAAATCTAGTTCAATTCAATTCAAAAAGTACTTTATTCAAATTTAAAAAATTCATAAAAGTCATAACATTACAGGGTATCATAAAATTCCATTGAAAAGCTTGTACAAATTCCTTGAAATTTAAAACCAAATAAATTTGACAATTTGAGACAGACTAATTCATGGGGTTTCCATCATTTCTCGAGTGCGGATAATAAGTTTCAAAAAAGTGCTAGTGCGGAAGACTAATTCTTCAGTATCCAAATTGAGCAGCATCAAATATAAAATCTAGTTACACTGAGATAGATATGTATACCGGCTCCTCCTCCTGAACACATTGTGCCACCAGAAACAGGGCCTTGCTCTTTATCCAGCTCAGTGACACCAGGGAGCATTTATCTTGCGCCATATTTTCCTCACCAACCCAACCTCCGGCATACATCAGCCTCAATGATGTGTGCAACAGCAGCCTCTTGCCTTGTGGAACTTGTAATCTCATTTGTACCTTTTCAATGGTCAACTCCACATTTGCAAAGACAAAGTGCTGCTTATTTAAAAGGTGGTTCTGTCTCAAAGGTCCGCACATGTTATGTCGCCATTTGTCAGCTAAAGGGGTACATGAATGTCTTGGAGGTTGTGGCATTGTGGGAGAAATAGAGTGAGGAGGGTCAAACAAGGGGGGAATATTTAACGACCATAGCAACTCAAACCCCTACAATTACTGGAAGATACAATAAGAGATGCTAGGTCAATCGTGTTGTCTGTCAGTTGTGTCGGACCAAGGAACGTGAGTCCACCAAACCACTACTGAAATACCACTGGGTTGAGAAAAGTTCCCATCAGCCCACCCTTATGGTGGAATATCGTCATGTGGGATACATCTCATAAATCCAGATCTCACCCAACGCACCTGGTAATGGTGCGGAGAAGGATTTTGATAGTATTTGTCACAACCACAGTAATTTTCAGATAGTGCAGATGGAATGCAGTGCTAGTGAAAAACAAAGTGAAGAAGAGTGATAATAAAATTGACTCAAAGGACAAAAAATATGTTTAATAGGTATTATCCTAGGGTCAAAAATTAAAACAACGCCTGATAGTTTCAAATAATAACTATCTGTTGGCGCAGTGCAGTGGGGTCAACATGTTTCAGCTCAAATGGATCTAATGTCCAAGCTTTCTTCAGGACCAGGTGGTTCCAGCGACTGCGAAAGTGTGGAATTTGTTAATAACAATAATGCTAGTAATCATACACAAAGATAATGGATTACTCCTACCAGAAATGTGGAACCCAAAATATAATCTGGCGGATATCCAATCATTCTTTTCTTCCCATCATTTTGTGGGAAGTAACCCCACCTCACCCGGCACCCGCTCGGGAAAAAGGGGAGGCCCCGCTCTGTCCGTCGGTACCTCTAGGCCAGCGTCCGAGAGGGAGTGGAGGTTGTGGCATTGTACCTATTAGTTGGAAGATGGTGAGCCAGTGGACAACATTAAAGCGTTCGTGGTGGCACATAGTCACTGTAAATGTTCCTCTTCTCTCTTGCCCTACATTATGTGTAAGGTTGGTTGCCTCAACCCTCTCATGATGTGCTTGTTTTAGGTAAAATAGAAATAGCCTTAGTAGTTTCCACTCTGTGTCTTTCTCGTGCCACACAGAGCGGAAGAGGAGGTTGGAAGGGGCAAGCAACAATGTGGAGTATGACAGGGGTGTGGGGGACTGCCTGCAAATACATTCACTGTTATGGACTACTGCAACTAAAATAAAACAAAGTACCTCTGAAACCCCATCAGCAATGGAAAAATACTGGGTGCCTCAAGGAAGCAGTACTTGGGCCATATTTCAGGGGCGGGACAAACACACGAAGAGGCAGTGGAGCCGGCATGCGCTGACCAAAAAGAAGCAGGGAAATGAGTGACGATGAAGCCAACCAATGGTAAGCAGTGAATGGGCTCTATGCTTCTTGTAAGTAAACAAAATGCTTGCGACAGTGCACGCACTCTCTTGGATAAAACCTAAATAGAGGCCTGCCCATGCTTGAAGATCGTATACTGTGGGGAGTTTGCCACCAACTCCGGATTGGGTATTGAACCAGGTCAAAAACCAGACCCTGTGGCCAGCACCAACTGCACAATGCTTCTTGCTGTGTGCAGAACTATTTGGCCGCCATCTGTGAGTTGGGCGCAGTGTGTGACCAAAGGCCCTGGGTATGCGCAGTAGGGTGTAGGGCCAAGGAGCTAGTGGGTGCAGGTCTTCAACAGAGAGTAGGGGACAGGGACTGGTGGCTAGGCCTTCAGGCCAAACTCTGCTGCGCATGGAGGTAGCCTCCCACAAATGGTTGCCCGAAGTCAAGGCCCTGCATCCAACTCACACTGCGCAAGGCCATAGGTTGTGCAGAGCAGAGGTTGTCCATCCATGGAGTGGTAAAGTATACTTTCACAGAAGTTGGATGTAGTACATCGTCAATAACCGCAGAAATTCACTATCAAGAAACTACAGTTGAAACTGAGTTATGGGTGGTATTAGTTATAGAACTTCAGGCATGCTTTTAAACACTACAGTTAAAGTCAAGTTATGGTTACTAAACAAAACCTAAAAGCCACTAAAACTTGTCAGTTATTGTTAGCTCTGCCATCCATAACCTGCATAGTTCCATCAAAAACTGTTATTGAGGCACATCCGGTCAAGCAGAGTACCATCTGGGAGCAGGCATGTGTCTGATGCTCAAGAATAGGGTGAGGAGATTTTATTTACAGGGTTGCCTTCCCCCTTTCACATGTGGACACCAAGTCTGGGCATACCCTTGGCCACTTAGGGCGAATATAGCAAACACAACAAGCTAATGGACGGAGTGCTGAAACTTTTCAACCACTCACCCCGAGTCAAAAGATCTGAGTTTAATACATCGCTCTTTTGCTCACTATGCCACCCCAGTTTGGACCTCGCCTTATGCAAATCAGTCTTACCCTGCTCTTCATGGGAACAGTCCAGCCCGAACTGCCAGGCTAGGTACATTGTTGCTACAGTATAAGCAACGGCAAGGCATTTGAAACAAGCATTGGCAAAGCCAATTATAAGTGAAAGTTGTGATTGATGAGGAAGTCTGTGTGTTTATGTGAGGTTGCATGGATGAACAAGTAACTGAAAGCTCGGGTTGTCCTATTCCCTTGGTACAGATGGACAACATTGGCATCAGTTGTTCTATCCTTTTCTCTCTTAGTCCAGCTTGTCTGCTCCCCCTTGCTACTTTCTCTACAGCCTGGTCTAAACCCATCACTTCCATGCTATCTCTGCCATTGGCTACATTTGTATCAACTCTTGGCTTTGGGGAGGGCATGAGCCTTAATGACGCAAGTGCAGCTCCTGGATCACCTCAACAGTTGATACTGCTGCCTCCTTCTCACACTCACAGAACCATTCCATCTGCTTCTAAAGTCTCCTACCGCCTTGCTTTGGAAGTCTGCAAGAAAAATGTGAAAGCTACCTGCTCGCTATTGTATGCGTCTAGGATTTCTAATTCCAGGAATTGATCACATGAAGTTTTTTAAATTATTACAGGCCTGTGGTGACTTGCCATACAAAAGGGGATGATGGACGGAGCGTTTGAGCAAATCAAACACTCACCCCAGTCAACTGATCTGGGTTTAATCCATCACCATTCTTTAGCCCACTCAGCCACCCCATTTCAGACATGGCTATATGCAAATCAGTCTGACCCTGTGCCTCATGGGAACAGTCCAGCCCGAACTGCCAAGACATGTCTTCCTTGGACCGGAAACAAGCATCCTGGGACCGGTTTCGGATTCATAATCCTCATCAGCCAGGCTATCTTGAATCCAGTGGCCAAGTGAGCAAGGGACTCACGTCTGAGCATACCCTGCCACACTAAGGGCGAACAAAGCGATACAAAAGGGGATGATAGACGGAGTGTTTGAGCAAATCAAACACTCACCCCCAGTCAACTGATCTGGGTTTAATCCATCACCATTCTTTAGCCCACTCAGCCACCCCATTTCAGACATGGCTATATGCAAATCAGTCTGACCCTGTGCCTCATGGGAACAGTCCAGCCCGTACTGCCAAGCCATGTCTTCCATGGACCGGAAACAAACATCCTGGGACCGGTTTCCGATTCATAATCCTCATCAGCCAGGCTATCTTGAATCCAGTGGCCAAGTGAGCAAGGGACTCACGTCTGAGCATACCCTGCCACACTTAGGGCGAACAAAGCGATACAAAAGGGGATGATGGACGGAGCGTTTGAGCAAATCAAACACTCACCCCCAGTCAACTGATCTGGGTTTAATCCATCACCATTCTTTAGCCCAGATGGATTAAACCCAGATCTGTTGACTGGGTGTGAGTGTTTGATTGGTTCAGATGCTCCGTCCATCACCACCCCCCTTTGTACCATTTTGTTCGCCATAAGTTGGCAGGGTATGCTCAGACGTGAGTCCCTTGCTCACTTTGCCACTGGATTCAAGCAAGCCGGGCTGAAGACGGCTGAAATGCCAGAAACCGGTCCTCGGAAGCTTGTTTCCGGTCCAGGGAAGGCATGGCTTGGCAGTTAGGGCTGGACTGTTCCCATGAGGCACAGGGTCAGACTGATTTGCACATGGCCATGTCTGAACTGGGGTGGCAGAGTGGGCTAAAGAACGGTTATGGATTAAACCCAGATCTGTTGACTGGGTGTGAGTGTTTGATTGGTTCAGATGCTCCGTCCATCACCACCCCCTTTTGTACCGTGGTGGCTTGCCAGGCAGGTCTGTCTTGATGTCATGGAACATTGTTCCTATGGAGGTTGTGCAGGCGTTGTCGCTTGTCTGTTAACCTACACTGCGCTCTTGTTAACATCAGATCATGGTGGTGTCTATTTGTATATGCTTCTACTTGTACGTGACAGCATGAAGCTGAATATATCCACCTCTTAACATATAAGGGTTGATATACGTTCTGCGCCACCTACAACCCATCTTCTGTTACAACAGCACCTTTTTAGTTCTTCTTCCCACGCTATTGTTGTTCAACAACCTGAGGATCTTTGCATTTCACTCTAAATTTTATAATAGTAAGATTGAGAAGCTCCATGCCTCTTACGATTGAAACTCTTCTGCATTTGATCTTTCAGAACTCCCTTGTGTTCACTTCCTGTCAGACTTTACTCCACTCTCTTAGAAGGCCTCTTCTGCACTTAGCTATACAATTGAGTCTGGCTCACCACTTTGACCTCTTAACCCCTGTCCTGCTTATATTCTTACTCAGGTTCAGAGGTCATCTGCCCCACTTTTTCTTCTTTTTGTAATGGTTTCCTAGCCTCATCTATGGTGCCTCCTAAATGAAAAAAGTACTTGCAAGACCCCTGTTAAGAAAACATTCTGCAGCTCCTTCCATGCTTAGCACATTCCAAGCCATTTATTTGCTTCCATCTCCAATGAATTACCAGACATCTGAAATTGTAGAAAGTAATAATCTTCTTGACCCAACTCAGGCTTTTAGCTCCTGCTTTGTTGGCCATTGCTGGTGAACTTAGGTCGGTGACTAGTCTGTTGCTTTAGATATCGTGTCCCCTGTCATTATTTTTAGTTGCCTCTCGGGGTCCTTTTTGTATGTGAGGTCTCAAGCAGTTCATCGGCCTCCTCACTGTTTCCCCTCTTCTTTGTGTTAGATCACTAGGCTCTTCGTTAAGTCTGATACTTTTTATATCTGTCACACACCCACCTACGGACCCACCTCATTTCGGATCGCAGGCTCTTGCACAACACTTATGGACAGGGCTTTAAGTGGGCCGGGTCTCACCGGTGCTGAGCACTGGCAATTTTTTTTAAAGGGGCCTCAAAAAGGGTCTCTATCGGGCTCTGTATTGTGCCCTGGCACAGGCGGACGTTTTTTTTCCGGACTTCAGTGACAGCAGGCACATCGATGTGCGAGTGCTCACACTGCTAACTTCTCACCAGTGGAGAAGTTCCAGCAGGACGTCATGCCAGGTGAGCGCTGTAGGGGAGGGAAATCCTTTAAAGAGTCATTTTCTCTCTGGATTTCCCTACTCTTTTTGAAACTCAGGAGCAGCAACATTGTTGTGTTGTCACCAGAGCTTTAAGTGGAAGTTTTTTCAATATTATATACAAGCCATAGTTACTGCTGATTTATGTTATGCAACTAACAACCATTGACAAAGCCAAGAGACCTGACGTGGTAGGTATGATGTTACTTGTTGTGTCATATATCTGGATGCAATAAAAGGAAACCGCAAAAGACAAGTCGGGCGGCAGACTATGCTAAGCAGAGATTTTTAGCTTATGTGTTTTTAAGCCACGCCCTTAGTTACATTGGTCACGCCCCTTTGAGAGACCGCCTAGTTTTTTCATCCCACTTAAAGCCCTGCTTATGGAGATGACACCCAGATCCCCATCAGCATTGATGATGGTCCAGACACGGCTCAGTCTAATTTTTGCAACTACCTATCCAAAGTTGCCTCCTGGATGAAACTAGCTCCTTAAAATTAAACTCAGATAAAACGGAAGTGCTGGGGGTCCTGCCTCCATTTCGTCCCTTCTTTGACCTCAAATCCACCCTTACTTCTACAAGTCATGTCAAAAATCTGGGTGGCTGTTTTGTCCAATCTTGTTACCCCTCATCTTTTGACTTAGTATTGCTAACCCATTGCTAAGTGTGCCTTGCTCAATAGCAATAGTGTCTGCCTTTGCACCTTCCACAGGACGGATCCTGCCTCTCAACAGTCGGTTTGTTCCCTGCCTTTCATATTGGGTCCTGTGATTTTCTGCAGATAGCTTCTGATTGTCAAACTCTTTTGGAAAACATTTTTTTCCCTATCTGGCTCACTGGCTGCCAAGCATCGCAACTCTCGTCCTTCTCATATAGGTCTTCTTTACAATCATCTTGGGAAAAAACTCTTCCCATATAAAAGACTGTCTGCCAGACACTATTCTGCTGTACTAAGACACCGCTTAGGGTAAGAGTGTCCTTTAAAAATTCAATTCATTATTAAGGAGCAAGTGACTAGAAGAATGGATGGATTAATGGGTGTGTTCCTATGTGAATGAGCAGCAATGGCCGGAGAATACCCTGCTGCCCCCAACATGCCAGTAGCCACCCATGCACTCATCCAGTTATCCATTCATTCATGCCGCCTTGCACTCACGCATTCATCCATCCACCCATGGATTCATATTCTCATTCACCCAATCAAACATCTGAACTGCCAATTAAAACTAGTTTACAAGTGCTGAGAAAGGCTATTATTCTTTCTTTCAAATTAACGTGCAATAACTCAGTCCCTGCCCATTTCACGCAAAAAAAGTGGAGAAAGTGATTTATTGGGTTTTAAGTTTATAATTCAAAAAGAGAGAAATCCCGGCTTTTGCTGATGCTTGCATCTTTTGTTACCGACACTCGATAACATCCTTGGCAGGATGACAGCCCCCTTCCTCCCTCCCTCCCTCATTCCACCCCACCCCTCTTGTCAGTTGTGTCATTCAGCTAATCAAGAGCGCGGCGGGGGGCGTTGGGGCGTGCTCCTCCGCCCCTTCACGCACGGCCACGCCCCGCTGCTCCCCTCTTTTCCTCCCTCTCCAGCTGCCGGCTTCTCAGACCAGAGCCTGGGCTCGAGCCGGTAAGACGCAGCCCCACGCCCCGACGCACAGCAGAGCCATGCGGGAGATCGTGCACCTCCAGGCCGGCCAGTGCGGCAACCAGATCGGAGCCAAGGTACGGGGAGGGACGGGTTGACAAACACATGGACTATCTTAATATATTTTACCTTTTAGAGGCGGGTGTTTGAGGGCAGTCTGGGGTGCTTAATGTATCCATCCGCTGGTTAGAGGCGTAACGCAAGCCCATGCAGCGCAGGGGGTCCCCAATCCTCCAGAGGAGGGTCATGGTTATAGAATGGGTTATATATATATATATGAGTCGGGGCTCCCTCATCCCCTTCTGACAGACCCCCCTTTTTTTTTTGCGCAAAGCTAGTGCAGGTGTTCCAAGCCACACCCATCAAACACACCTGTTCATAAGGGTATACTTTCCACCACGCGGGCATCAGAGGTGGATATTAGACCACACATCACACCATTTGAGATCACGGCCCATCAGTGATGTATTATATTGCCTTTTTTATTTTTTGGTAAACTTCTCCATGGATCGCTTAGTGTTTGTGGGGTTATTCGTCTCAGCAAAGAGCGGCCGACCCACCAGATCCGAAAGGTCCACAAAAGTGCAAGCTAGTAACGGGGGCAGGAAATCAGGTTTTAAATGCTGTATTAATAACTAAAACAGCTGAGAAGTTCATGTCCGTGATGGGTGCGGCTCTTTGTGGCGCCCACCTGCTGTGCACAGCTGATCCCTCCGGGTGCGGCCGCCCCCATCTGTCTTAAGACACTGTGTCCAGTGATACAGCAGGAGGTTGTGGCCCTTCGGAGTGAAAACGGGGAGGTAGGCTGGCACAGAAGCCGGGTGAGGCGCTGGTAGCAAGGTGGGTTCGCGGGGACGTAGCGCTCCACAGCGGAGAATGCAGATTTTCTGTGAAGGAGGTAACGTGGCTGACTCCAGAATTAGGCCCGCCCCCTCATGTCAGAATAAAATGTGCGTTTTTTAGCCTCTTGTGTTAAGCGAAGGTAGTAAACCTCCAAAACCAATACTTTGGTGAATGTTATAGAAGAAAGGAAGCTGAAATCCCGGGTCACGGCTAGCATTCCAGTACAGAGGCTACAGCAGCATGATGTACAAGTGTATCCCTTAACCACCCACCAAAAATACAAAACCTGGGAAAACGATGGGAGGGACGGGCTGATTCAAACCGAGTTGTGCTTCACGAAAGCTCTATAATAAAATGCCAATACAATGTTTGTTCTTGCGCGTGATTTTCACCCACGTGTAACACGTTCCTTTGTGTGATGAGGTGCTCGTGTATAAACGGTGTGCGCGGAAAACCACATTGCAAATTGTGGATGTGGGACGAGAAATGTAGTCATTTTTCTTCGTGGGCCAATAAAATACGTTCCTGACCCCCCCCCCCCCCCTCTTCCACCCAGTCCCGCAGTTGTCCATTAGCAGGTGTTTCAGTGCCGCCAACCACCCTAGCTCCGGGACTTGACGGGTTCTGGGAGCTTTAGTGTAGGTTTGTTAAATTTAACAAAAGCGGAGACGAGGAAAGAAAGTGGGGTGGAACAGTCGGTAACCGTAGGACACCCACCGAAGAGGAACTTTGGGTGGGGTCCGTTTCTTCCGTTGTTGTTGTAATCTAGTCATTACACAGGGACCAGCTGGGCACTCAGATCGGGGTGGGATGTACTGGGGCGTGGCTTCAGGGGGTGTTGTTGGGGTGCTACATCCCCTAATGTGTTCTGTAGTAAAGTTACGTACAGATTCTTTAATTCTGGTTTGGTATTTTTCGGATTTAACTTGGGATTTTTACATGCAGACAAACACTGATCTGTTTTAAAGGTCTTGACATTATTTTACAAAATGTTTGGTTTTAAGTACCCTTCATTCCTCTCCTTAAGCCCACCTACTGCCCTGCTTCTAAAATATTTTAAAATCATTTTATATATTTTAACCAGTGTGATTGTAGGGAGATATGAAGTCCCTTACTGACCAGTCTGTGCCCATTGGGCGAAGGTGTGCCCACGGCCGGACTGGCCATAGCGGGCACCGGGCAATCCCCCGGCTGAAAACCAGCCCCAGCAAAGAGCTCGGCGGCACCCACAACCCCCCGGGGGGAAGAGGGGCCGGTTGAGCACTTTGCCAGGGCCAGTTTTGGTTCCCAGTCCGGCCCTGGGTGTACCTACATTGTAGTAATTCCAATCTCAGTAGTGCTCGGCCACGCCTTGGTCTTTGTGGGTTCGCGGGAAGGGGTGGATGAATGGTTGGTCACATTTCAGTAGTTCCAAGATCCATACTGCCTGGCCACGCCTAAGTCTTGGTGGTTGGGGGGCGGCAGGGGGGCTGACACCGCCCAGCCCCGGCTCTGAGTCATCTGGTGGGTCCGCTGGCTGACGCTGGTCTCTGGGGAGGGTGACACATGCTGGCCTCGCGCGCTGTCTAATTGCCTTCTGTCTGTCTTCCAGTTCTGGGAAGTGATCAGCGATGAACACGGCATCGATCCGACCGGCAGCTACCACGGAGACAGCGAGCTGCAGCTGGAGAGAATCAATGTCTATTACAACGAGGCCTCTGGTAGGCGGCACTGATTGCCTTCGGATGAGTGATCCTGATGTCACTGACACTCATATGAGCACCCCCCCCCCCCCCCGCGCACACATGTTTTATTTAAAGTACAGATTTGCCCGTGGGGTTTCTGAAGGTAAGTTAAGAGGTTCAGCTGTTATTCCTCTGTGGAGCGAGGTCAACATAATGAGGACAGCTGTTTCACGGATTATATTTAGATTTGTGTAGCATTTTTACAAAATACTACCATGCTCTGACACCTTGAAGTCAATCAACCCCTAGCCGCTAAACGCGCCTGCGGAGCAAGGCCCACCTTCTGAAATGTATTTTTTGTTTCACTAGCCTGCTGTGCTAGTACATTCACTAGCTATGGGGATTTGGTGGCGAGAAGCACAACTGCTTCTGTTACAGGGGGCCTATAATGCAACACTGCTGCAAAACTGTCCCACAGTAACAAACCAGGCCCCCACCCTTTCGGCCAACTGGGAAAACTTTGTGTCCACTACAGCCAGTCCGGCCGGGTCAAAAGGCTAGCCCAGGCCCTCAACCCTACTCTTAATCTTAAAACGCTCTCTTTCCTGAGATGTAACCAGGCCCCTTCCTCGTGACCTCTCTCTGAATCGAAGAGCTCTTTGATGTGTACAGGGGAAGCCTGCTTCACCAGTGTGTGCACCCAGCTCAGAGGAATGCAGCAAAACACTAATCTGTCTGGAGGATTCCTACACCCCCTTATCTTTCACTGTGCAGGCCTGGGACTCACCCATGGAACCCAGGGTTCTCCAGCCACTGTACAATTCGCAGGCACACATACACACAGTACATGAAGGATCAGTCATGTGCAATGAGTGTATCACTCAGGCACACATACGCACAGCACCTACATTTAGCATGTACTCCTTTACCCCTGTAGCGTACCATGCACATGCGCACTTACACCCAGCCCAGGTACACCACTCATTACCTGCGCACCCCGATACACCAAACTGATGTAGGGTAAGGGTGAGTTTAGTACACAGCAGTGCGGTATTAAGTGAGTGAGCCAGTAGGCCTCCCTCCAGTGATGGGGAAAATGACGCGTAGTCCCACTGGTCACTAAATAGTGTGCTGCCACCACCACATAATGCTGCTTAACTCTGGGGAAAGGCAGTATCTTTTCACCACTGTGAGGTTAGCACTTTCAATGTCCCTTCCGGTCTAACAAGACTGCACTCCGAGAGACAGGCCTATGTTATGATGCACACACATGATTCCTGTTTTCCTTTGATAAAATGAGCATGGGTTAGACAGTACTGTTGGGGCAGGGGTGCATGGTCATTACCATGCAGATGACTTCTCTGCCCCGTTCTTAGCCTCCAAGTTGGGTCATGTGCTCTGCTGAACACAGATGTGCCAGTTTGTGCTATCTTAAATTCTCTGCTGCCAGACGGTGGCTGACCTTCAGAACCTGCTTTATCTAACTCGCTGACCAACCGCCTTTACACTTATCTTCGTTAATACTCAAGATAAGGTGGCACAGCTGATGAGCCACCCTGCTACCTAGAGAAACAGCAGTGGAAGGTCCTGCTGCAGAGAAAGAAGTGCACCTCCTCCTAGGGAAACCTCCATGTGGCATTCACAAAATTAACTGTATAAACCCTAAATCACCATACTGCCCATCAAATCGTGCAGATGAGTATGGTGGAAACTCAGTAATATAATTGATGTGACCACCAAATGCATCTCAACACTGACTTCTCGTAACAATCTCAAGGTAGAGCGCTGCACTGTCTTCGGTTCTAATTTAATGAACGTCCTGGAATGATTGTAGTCCTGTATATGGTATGTTTGAATGCCGTGCAATGAAAATGGTCTAGCAAGGACAGAATGTAATCTGCTATGTAGCATTCTACAGGGAGACCTGGGGTCCTCCCCTGAGGGTGGCTCAGTATCGGGGCCCTCCAGGGCTGGCTTTAGCACTGGTGGGGCCCGGTGTGACAATCCTTTTTGGTGCCCCAATGACCTCCTCCTCACATTCTCTCACAACCACCTGGCAAAAGTGCACCTCATCTTTATAATCATAAGCTATTGCTAAACACAGTACCCCTCCCTCAGGTCAGCGCCCAGTGCAGCCGCACCAGTCGCACTGCCCTAGAGCCGGCCCTGGAACACTCTATAGGAAGGTACTCTATAATGGTGAGTTAAACAGCGCACTGTGGGCGTCGTCTGACTAAAGTTTATCCTAGTGTGTGAACATTGATACAGGCCTTGCAAGCATTTGTCCCAGAATTGCTTAATTGTTTTGGCCGCGGTCTTCAGCCCACTTTGTATGTGGTGTTTGTGTTACACCTGCGACCCTCGAGTGCTCCATTTTCTACCAACTTTCTGAAATCAAAGCATAATCTAAATTTTATTCAGTTTTTTTGCCATAAGGATTTGTCTAATATAAACCCGTCTGCGTATTTCTAATCACGTGCAGTGCTTTCTCCAAACTAGTCATGTGCTCCTTACCAAGGAATGAAATGAAGCTGTGGTTGGATTGTTCTACTAAAGGAAGCTGTCGTGTTAGTTATCCTTCAGAAGTTGCCAAGATTCTCAAGAAATGGGTTATGGGAGTCAACCTGTTTACAGTTTCTAGCGCCTGTTGGCCCGCCCATAGTGTTCCTGACTGTCATAAAATACTACACTGTTAATACACTGTTTAGCTCCCTATTTTTCTGCTACCCCCCAGTTAATGTGTGCTTAATGTATTGATATCAGAAGGGTGATTGGGTTTTATTGGTATATAAACTTGGCCAGCAGCAAGTGCCTAATTCCTGGCTCCATTTTCCCACAAGGGGTATCGTGCACACCAGAGAAAACATGGCAAAGGAAACCCATAGAATTTCAATGCAGGAGGGGGGACCTTGCATACAGCTGGTCGTTGTACAAGTTTGCCCCCCCCCCCACTTGCACCTAGAAAGCCTGGCTGTTTTCTAGCTAGCAACTTGTTTGTGTGGGTTTTCTAACCCCTTACTGCTTTTCTTAAATATTTCTCCTTGATAAATACACACATTTTGCCAGTTTCTGAAACTCCCCCTCTCCTCAGATCTACTTATAAAGGTTGGCAAAAAAAAGCACTTTCTCATGTAGCTATTTCCTCACTAGATGGATCATGAAATCAGTTCCTCTCCTCTTCAATGCCAAGTGTTTCTTTATACACATGCCCCCAAGTCTACCATTTTGCGATTCTCCAAATTTCGATTTTTAGAGAATCGCAAAATGCAATGTATGTAGGCTTTGCTAAAAATGTAGCGAATCCTACATATTCCTTATTTGCGAATCGCAAATTGAGATTTGCAAATAAGGAATACCTTGCCATTCATTCCTATGGGCTAGGAGGCACAGGAATGAATGGGAAGACATTCTCAATTTGCGATTAGCAATTAGAGAATCACAAATTGAGACTGCAATTTCAAGGGTGCAAGGTTGTCATAAGGATACCCTGATGCACCCCTGAAATGAGCATGTGTGCACATGTGGCGCACATACATGCCCTAAGAGCATGTATGTGTGCCACATGGCACTAAGAAAAAAAGCAAAAAAGTGCTTTTTTTCAAACCATTCACAATTACCACCAACAGTCAGTTGGTGGTAATTTGCGATTTCTTATGCCAAATTCGCACATCTTGGGTGCTTTCTACATCGCATTTAAGGAATCACACTTTGCAATTCCTTAAATGCAATCGCAAAATAAAGAATCACAAATTTTACGATGCCCTTTTGGGATGATACACCCCAAAAGGCCTTTTCCCGTTCGCAAACGGGCTGATTCTGAGAGTCTGCCCGTTTGCGAACGGGGAAAAGGGCTTGATCCATATGTCTCTTAGTGAACAACTTTGCACCCCCATCAGAACTGCTTCTGTCCAGTGACTGCTTTTGGTTCACTGGCCACAGTCCCCCAAAACTGCTGTCTTTGAAGGCTCAGATGGCAAAGGGTTTTCAGGTGGCAAAGGGATTTCAGGCAGGCTCGTTTTTTGGTCACATCTCTCTGTGAGAGCGGTGCTGCGATGGGAATCCTGCCTTGGTTCTGGTCCTTGTTGCCTTCCACTACGAGGAAGGTGGCCAGCATCTCCCAGCCGCCTGCCCCAGGGGGCCACATGACCCGGTCCACAAATCTGCCAGTCTCTTAGGCGCCCCTGACTTTCAGTCCTGTAGTGCCCAGGGTTGATGACACTGGAGGATGACTTAATACAGCTTGTGAAGAATTTATTTCAACTTTCAAACCTACCTCCACATGCCAGCATGCTGGTAAAAATGCGGCCTGCTGTTGGCCAGAGCAGCGAGAAACCACCCATCCCTAGATCTGCCTTTTTTTAATATATATTTTTAATTTTATCCTGAAGACAAGTACAGCTGAAGCAAAAGATCACAGAGCTTATAATAGTATAAATATAGGTCTAAATATGATGAATAAAAATCATTATCAACTAAGACCATATACCAAAAACTAAAGTCTTTAAAAGAATGAGGTCTATATACAGGCAATAGAACATTTTAGAGGTTAATGCCTTTTTAATCGTCAATGTGTTTCTTCTTTATTGGACTTCGGCCTCTTTGTATTTTTTTTAAAGTGTTTGTGACCATACCCGTTCCTTGTAGGCCGACATTTTCCTGTCTCATAAATCTGAGCCCACACTCCCAGCCAGGGCTTGCTGAGTGTCGCTCAGAGGCTTGCTGGCAGGTGTGGATGGACTTTGGCGTTCATTTGAGGCTTATTCCAACGGACACTTTTTTTTAGCAGGAGGTTTTATATAAGTTCATCCCACAACGTGGTTTTAATATTTCCAAGCCATGTTAAGCGGCTCTGCTCATGGCACCCGCATGTGTGGACAATTGCTGCTAAATTGTCTGCTAAGTTACTTTTGTAGCTATTTTTATTTTACTGCTTTGTTGCTACATTTTCCACCGCGGCTTGTATCAGTGTCACGTGGTGCAAAATCAGGATGCCCTTCAAGCATGGGGCAGTATCCGTCACTGCAACCAGACGTGGTAAATTAAGAACTGCCAGACAAACCTAAAGGTTTTTTCTTCAATAATGCATGCGGCTTCGATGCGCTAGGCGTCTAGTTGGTACATTCCAAGGCTCTGCCCTTGCTGGCCGCGCGCAGTGCAGGTGCGTCAATGTCCCGTCTCTATCCCTTCTCACCCATGCTCTCTGTTCCTCCCGCAGGTAACAAGTACGTGCCCCGAGCCGTCCTGGTGGACCTGGAGCCCGGCACCATGGATTCCGTCAGATCGGGACCCTTTGGCCAGATTTTTAGACCCGACAACTTTGTCTTTGGTATGCTTTGTATTTTACTGCCCAGCTGCTTTCTTGTGTCTGTGTTTTGCTGTAATTTGTTTGTCCTGATTCGAGTCCCTTCAAAGGAGAAATGCTTCATGAATGAATCGGTTTAAAGGGAACTGCTGTTTATCATGTGGGTACTGAGAGAAACTCGGTATGTACAAAATGTAGATTGCTGAAGCGAGTTTGTCACACTTTCCTGGCATACCGGATTTGTTGCTGCTATCGCCTGTCCAGAGGCGTGCTTGCCTGTCCAGAGGCGTGCTTGCCTGTCCAGAGGCGTGCACGTTACACGTCGCCCAGCGTTGTCCTGAGTCCTACTGCTTGGCTGTGCTCTTCTAATAGTTCAACCTGTCTACAGATTAATACTTTACTTCCTTTATTTATATTTTTATAAAGCGCAAACAATTGCCCTGGGGAGTCTTGGTGTTGCACCAGGAATATAATCTAACATTAGATCAGAAATACTAATCTTGCCTAAAAAGCCAGGTTTCAGGCCGTCTGTACCGAATAAGGGAGGTCACCATTTTTTATTTAATTCTAAGGACAGGCGATTCCATTTTGAGCTGTGAAAAGGATGATACTCTCTACAGACTGGCAAGACTAGAACGTAGACTTGCCCGGTAAAGGACATCTGAACTTGTCTTTGAAATTCCCTGGGCCGAGGCCATGCAGTGCCTTATAGGCTGTGCAGAATGCTGTGGCTTCTTAAAGCTTGTGATAGCTTTATGTTTACCCGAGGTCGTGCACATTATGTGTCATCCCTTATGTGAGTTGGGTTCAGCGAAGCCACCCCCCCCCCCCCCCCAAGTTTTATTGAGTGCCTCAAATAGCAAAAACTGTCCAGTCGGTAAATTGTGAGCCGCAGGTCTTCAAATGTTTGCAATGGTCACCCAGTGTCTCGATGCCCGACTCTTTCCAGTCTGCCAATGGTGGTCGAGCATCTGCTGGTAAAAAAGAAATCCATCTGAGGGGTATCGCTGGCAAGTAGGGAGGTGGGGGCGTGGTGATTTTAGTTTTCTGGAGGTAGCGCGTCTGGTAAAGTGGAGTGAAAGGAATAGTCCCTGTCCTCTGGGTGAACTTGTCCATTTTCTTCCCTGAGACCTGGAAGGGTACACTTAGTCACACCCATATGAGAGAACCCCTCGCAAAGGCAGATTAGGTGATGTAGTTAAGTTGTCCCCACCACCTCTTGTGGCGAGCAGTGCCTTCCTGTGCAGTTAGATGGGATTTCTGGAGCAGAGCAATATGGACTCCCCTCTGCTTCCTACCTATGGGGAACTCAATCATTTGGTCTCGGCCACTATGAGTGGAGTAACAACCTGTTCACCATGGAGTTAATCCTTGGGCATTCCACATTAGGATCTTATATCCTGTGCCGTACCAAGGCATTTGAGCCATATGATTAGATTATGGTAGGGCAGGTCTGGTATCAGGAGCCCTAAATCCAGGAAGAATGCAGTGTTCCATAGTTGAGCAACTTGTACTTGGATCGCAGCAAAAGCTTCCCATGTTCCACCCCAAAATAGTGGCGCAGTGACCCCTTCATCTAAACCAAATAGAGCAACAAATGGTTACAGAGTAACACAAGGAACTTGGTTGTGTATAGGGCCCACTCCTTGGAGCAAAGCTCCCAAGTGCCCATGGTGGCACACCGATATGTGAAGAATAGAGATGTACCTTTTTGCTCTCTTCCCCCCCCTCCGCCTTTCAGTGTTCAGTGATAACAGGTAGCTAACAGACCCCCCCCCCTAAACTATTTCCAGATCACCAGGGATCAGTGGGGTATTCAGGCAGGGATGTTCTTATCCATTGACCTCCATGTGATCAGTGGCATCTTGGTTCTGGAGGTTGTATGCTGGGTCTGTACCCGGTGGACATGTTCCAGCGCAAAGAAGGGGAATAGGCTGGCGGATGCTACAGTCTCTCTCAAACAGGTGCCTAGGAAGGAGACCATATCCTTTTCCCTTGCTCTGCTCAGGCAGCCCAACCACAGAGATGTTGTTTTTTCGTGCCCTACCTTCTGCGTCCTCTGCTATGTATTCCAGAATTCAAAGTTTGTCTCAACTGTTACGCATTCCTTAAGGGACCCTACCGCGGTCTGTCTTCCACCCCCTTCCACCCAACAGTGTTCAAAGAAGCTGACTGAGAGATTCGCCAACATGGGTCATCACGGAGGATGCTTGGGTCTGCTCCCACAGTTTCCATTTTGTGCTCTAATGCCTCCCTGGTTTCAGTGATGAGGATAGACTAGAGTGGCTCCTGGGAATCTTGTGCGTTTTTTTCCGTTTGTTTTGCTTCTTCCCCATGTCAATGCTTAGCAATATAAATATTTATTTATCTTTCCTTTTAGGTCAGAGCGGTGCTGGAAATAATTGGGCCAAAGGTCACTATACAGAAGGGGCTGAGCTAGTGGACTCTGTGTTGGACGTGGTAAGAAAAGAATCTGAAAGCTGCGACTGCCTGCAGGGTTTCCAGTTGACCCATTCTCTTGGTGGTGGCACAGGCTCTGGCATGGGAACCCTATTAATCAGCAAAATCAGGGAGGAATACCCGGACCGTATCATGAACACTTTTAGTGTGATGCCTTCTCCTAAAGTATCTGACACTGTGGTGGAACCATACAATGCCACCCTGTCGGTCCACCAGTTGGTTGAGAACACCGATGAGACCTATTGCATCGACAACGAGGCCTTGTATGACATATGCTTTCGTACACTGAAGCTCACCACACCTACCTATGGGGACCTCAATCATTTAGTCTCCGCCACTATGAGTGGAGTAACAACCTGCCTTCGCTTCCCAGGCCAGCTCAACGCTGATCTGAGAAAGTTGGCGGTTAATATGGTGCCTTTCCCTCGTCTGCACTTTTTTATGCCAGGGTTTGCCCCGCTAACCAGTCGTGGTAGCCAACAGTACCGTGCCCTTACTGTGCCTGAATTGACACAGCAAATGTTTGATGCCAAAAACATGATGGCTGCCTGTGACCCGCGCCACGGCCGCTACCTGACCGTGGCAGCCATATTCCGTGGGAGGATGTCCATGAAGGAGGTTGACGAGCAAATGCTTAACGTGCAAAACAAAAACAGTAGCTTCTTTGTCGAGTGGATCCCAAATAATGTGAAAACAGCAGTCTGCGATATTCCGCCGCGAGGCCTCAAAATGGCTGCCACCTTTATCGGCAACAGCACCGCTATCCAAGAGCTCTTCAAGCGAATCTCTGAGCAGTTCACTGCTATGTTCAGACGAAAGGCTTTCTTGCACTGGTACACCGGTGAAGGAATGGATGAAATGGAGTTTACCGAAGCAGAGAGCAACATGAACGACCTGGTTTCAGAATACCAGCAGTACCAAGATGCCACTGCTGACGAGCAAGGCGAGTTTGAAGATGATGCAGATGACGATGCTTCATGCCAATGACCAAAAATAGTCCTCCATTTACAGGCACATTTCTTACACTCCGGATAACTTTTTGCACTCTTCTCTATTTATCATGTTTTCATTGCCTATTGAACGTATGACTGTGGTCCTAGACTGCCTTTAACAATTGTTAGAGTGCAGTTCTGGTCCTGACTTAACACAAATTTTGACCACGAAAAACAATGTTTACGTCTATATTGATATATTTGTTTTTCCAGCAGCAAAATGATTATTAAAATTATTTAAGAACATTAATTCGAAAAGTCTGCTTTTTTTTTTTTTTGCCTGTATGTATTTGACTTTTGCGATGGGTCGGAGAGACAGTGGGGAAACAAATACATTGTTTCCACTAACAAGTAGTTCTTTGTTTTCATTCCCAGCAAATCCTTAAATCGAGTGCAGTATAAACATGATTAGCTATGAATGTATGACGTTCCAACGAATTCCGTTGTAACGCGTGCCTTTACCACGCATGCGTTACAACGGAATTCGTTTACCACGCATAACCTTTACCTCGACTACTTGCGTGGTGACGTCATACGTCGTTAAGAGGAAACGGATTTTTTTTCCGATTTCTCTTAAACGACGCTGATTATGTGCAGATCCCGACGTGACATCTGGTGAGTTTTTTTTTTAATTTGGGGGGGGAGACCCCCCCCCCCCCCCCCAGCACCCCTTTTTTTTACTTTTTACCTTTACCACATATACCGTTACTACAAACCTCGTAGTAAAGGTATGCGTGGTAAAGGCTTTAGTGGTAACCACGCATGTGTTGTACTGCATGCGTGGTTAAAGATTTCGTGGAAACGGCTTCGTTGTAAAGGCCGTTTCCCATTAGCTATAGCAAATGCGTGGTGGATATATCCATCATTATCCTTTCATGCACAGAGAAACGTATGCCACACAAGTCTATCCAACATCTACTTTTAAGTACTTTAATAGTTTAAATTGCACACATTCCACTTAAGTAGGCAACACTTTTCTCTGGGTGGCACAATACTGCAAGCTGGTTCTATTGAGTGGAATACACAATCGGCACCTTGTGGAAAGTTCGTACAGATTCCCAACCGTGCATTACATAGAAGCTAACAAAGTATTAAAACATGAACAGTTTTAAGTAAATTCAAACACTATATGGGAGTAGATGAAAAGGCAAAAAAAGTTGGATTTATACTTTGGTGCAGCAAAAAAAAAGGGAGACCAATGTGCAGACAAACATGTGGGAAAAAAACCCCACAGAAGTAAGAAATAATACCTGGAAAAGCGGATGACAAAGCTCGGTATGACATCACTACTGTAATAGATATGTGCCAGTGCGCTAAATATTCCAGCCATCCCGGTGGTTATATTTCAATTCACAATGAGATGGATACGGCCATAACTGTGTAGAAGTCATTTTCAGACAGGGTAGGTTACAGTGGCCAATATGGGCAGATGGTGAATTTGCCACAGTCTTGTCTACCCACTGGGAACAACTGTCACCAACTTGTTTAGTTTGCAGAGAAATTCATTGTTGGCCTGTGGGTCTGTGGTTAAACCAAAAGCCCAACTCTGAACTTTTAGTAACCAGATGAGGTTCATGGTTGAGCTATGCCACATAGCGGTTTCCAGGAGTTTGGTGAGCCTTTTATTTTTTTAAGGCCTTGGGACTATGGCCTTACAGAGTCAACATAATTTATGCAAACCATTTCTTTGAATTGTCTGCAGCAGTTTCAGGGGGATATCCAGATACAAATCCAGTGCATTAGCAAACACTTGGAAAAGATTGTCTAAATTCAGGTAAAACTACCAGTGAAATGGTTATCGCAATAATTCCAGGATGTAAGAACTCAGTCCTAAAAATCACAATCCATTCTGCTGTTAAAATACCACTTGTGGTGACCCACAATATTTATCGTGTCGGTCAATTCTGCTAAATGCAAAACAAATTGTAACCACATCAAAATGCAAGAATGTCTTTCGAGGTTGCAGGTTTGAAGAACACAAATAATACATTCCCCAGAGATCTATATATCCATTTTGTGAATGTGAAACCACTAATGACTTAGTTTTAGGAAGCATACATTGCTGTAAAGAACTCGCTATTAATGGATTACTTTAATGATCTAGCCAGAATTTTAGTTCTGGGTCCCAATGTGTACTTTCAACACCACAGGCTCTTATAGGAGACGCTGTGAACTCTGGGTTTTGTGCTTCCGCACGAACAGTCTGGGGTGGGTGGCCCAATCTATGTTCTGGTGCAGCACCCGCACTAGAGGACACCCGTTTTGTAGCAAAAAATGGAAATATCTGCATATGCAGGATAAAATTGATCCTCGCTGGTGGGAAAAAAAGTATAGGATGGAAGTTTTTTTTTACCAAGTAAGCATCTGTTTGCTATATGTAGTGTTGATTAACATGGTCTGCATACTCCTGACATCTAGCGCTGGGCTTGGACTGTTGCGACTTTCTTTGCCGAAATCTTAGGAGTCACAAGGTATCTTGCTCCTAGTTGTGGATATGCATGAGCTCTACATGCGATGAACAGATGCTTGCATGGTAAGTAATATAATGTTAGTAGCATGTAAGGTTGTCGATGCACATGCCCCTGGGGGCGTCGGGAATTACGGGGAGTAGACTTTCTCCCCTGGTATTTGTGAGGGAGCGGGGATAGTGGTGGGGGTACTCTAGCTCTATGGCCCCTTTGCTCAGAGTAAAGTGTTCTGAGTTGTGTGTGCGTGGGGGATGTTTGGTGGGGCTGAGATGAAATTGAGGCAGTAGCCAGCTCAATGATAGATTATACCCCCTGGCCTGCAATGATTTCATCCTAGGAGGGAAGAAACATTTGGCTCCTTCCTCAATACATGTGATTCAAGGTAGGTCCGTGTTTACAGGTAGAGCTTCCCTTGTAAGCATTGCCTCTGCCTGGCGCTTAGTTACCCTGAGTTAAACCCCAGTGTGTTTCCCATACTTGCCTGTTGCTATCATGACTCTGAATCAGGGGCCGTGGCTTACCGCGCACGCTTGGCTGTGTCTGTGTCCTTCTTTATTTTTCCCAGCATGTCTTCAACCTGCTGGCTTAAGAGGTGCTCTCCATCAAAGGGTAGACAGACTAGGTGCTGCTGGACTCCTAGTTGAATCGCTTGCTGAAAGCTAGACATAGCAACACCACCCATTGCTGCTGCTGCCATTATCACTACCAACACAACTGTTGCACTGCTCCAAGCGTGACCAGTCACACTATTGCAGTCCCCAAAGCTATATGAATGGCTTCGTAGGCAGATATTAGTCATTTTTAGATCTACTGGAAAACTGATGTGCAAGTCACTAAATTCGTCACAGTGCGACCATGTGGAAGACTGTCAATAGTGCTCGTGTTGACCATTTAGTGCCAGTTCCAAGCACCCGACACCACTGGCTCAAATTAAGCAATTCCGGGGAATGGAGAAGGTGCTGTAATAGATGCCCTTCAGGAGATGCTTCCAGTGCCACAAAAAAATCACCCTAAAGTGACAAGACGTTCTGAAGAGTAGAAAGAGTATTCTCTGCCACGCGTTGGCAGTCAGTTAACAGATTACATAGATGTTGGAATTCAAAGCATGGAGATTTTGGCCATAGTTAATATACTCTATGCTTTTCCAAAATGTGAATCTAAAATTACTGAAAAAAACTGTCAGTTTAGCATGGGAATGGTGGCCAAATACTAAATTACACTTTAACATCTGAACAACTACACTGGTTGACACAACCACAAACGGGAAGCGCTGTTTAAAGAAGCTAGAGCACCTATATATTTTCATTTTCTACTGCATTTCTAAAAATAAAAAAAATAGCTATGGTTGCCACAACTTGAACTTTCTGAGAGAACTGATATTTTTGAGTTACATGTGGCAGGAGTTCGAGCTATTTGGATAAGCAGAGAGAGTATGTCTTGGCAGACCAGCTGACTAGTGACTTAAGTTTGACTTGTATAAAAATAGAGCGACTACTGAATAAGTGCCTCCATGGTATTTTGGAAAGGATTTTCCACTTTGGTGTGTCACCGGATATAGGGGAGCGAGCTTCAGTTCAGAAGTAATTGGAGGATCTGAGCCACTGGGCTGGATCTTGCACATGCCTCTGGCCTTATTATAAAGGAAAACGCATTCTTTGCTTGTGCAGAGCGCCCCTAACCTACACTCCACTTGGCAACAAGCCATACATCTCAGGAACAGATTAAAGCGCATGGGTATATTTCCAATCCCTTTAAATAATTAGTTGGGCCACTATACAATACAACTGCACACCACAAACTTAAAGGCCCTTCACCAGGGTTGCCCAAGGACTGAAATCCTACCCACACACTGGGGTATTGCTTGGGAGCATCGGTAGTGCACATGGATGGTGTGAGGTGCTGTGTGATTGTTGGCAGACAGAACTACAGAGCATGGGCCAAGCTGGGAGAACTAAAGTTAAGTTTGGTAGGTCTCTCCTTTGTCCCAATCTGAGTGAGCTGACAGCAATGATTGCATAAGTAGCTGGCAACTGAACACTGGCTTTGCTGTGAGACGAATGCCTGGGTGGTGTCAAGAAGGCCGGTCAACATGCAGGAAATCTGTTCTGACATTTATACATAGATGGCAACTGCAGGATATGCCTAACTATGGCCTGATTCTCTTTTTTCGGTCCCTCCGAAGCACTGTCGAGTTAGGGCCTCCGCTTTTGTAATACAGATAGCGGCAGTGTACATGGAGCGCCGGCGCTGTATTCAGGGCCATTTCACTCATTAGCATGGGGAAAGTTTGTGTCTGTCCTGTGCCAGCATATTAATTGTAATAGGCTGCACTGTGTCCCAGTGCATCTGTCTATAACATGGGCCCTGGTGCTTGAGTGGTGCACTTTGTTGCCTTGGCTGAACCTCCGGTCACTGGAACAGTTCTGGACTGATTTACTCCAGTTCGGGTTGTACGGTCATTCTCGCAATAACTTGCATTTATCGCCCACATTCTTCTTGCCAGTTTGGCTTCAGCTCCTTTTGTTTTCTTATGGCACACCACATGAACAACTTCATACTGCATCTTCGACTTACTATAAAACTTATTAAAAAAACTGCTGAAAATCTGGTTATTCTGACCCACCGGAGAGCCCATTGAATCGCTCAATTCTTTTGCTCTTTTGCAGCTTGGGCTCTTCTGCAAGAATACTACCTTCATTAGCGCCAGGATACGCTATACAAAGAACATAACATTAAAGATGTGGAGACATTGGGGGCTATTCTCAAAGGTAGCTTTCACTTGTAATTTACTATTGCACTTTTGAGGTGACTTTAATACTTTGTAGTAACTTCACACTCTGATTTTGTGAATAACAAAGTGTAGACTTAAGCATCCCACCTCTTGAGAAAGGGGGAGTAGCCAAATTTATGAGTGTTATATTGCTATTACCAATAAAGAGCAGTAGTTGGGTCCAACACCAGACATGGACTACCACTGATACAATATCAAGATGAAATTTATCTTCACGTTTCTAAACATTAAAAGTGAAATTAATTTTTTAGCAAAATAAAATTTATTTCCTTTGAATTTATTCTGTATATCAATTTTAATTAATACAGTAAAACACTATATTAAAGATTATTCTATTTTAGTTTTTTATTAAATATATAAATTTACATTATTAATTACCATAAATATTTTTACTATTTAACCCCCCCCACCTAATAGTTTTACTTGTCCCCATAATTTACCATAGAGAGATCTACAATGCTGGGGTGGACATCTACACACTGTGGCACAGGGAATTTTTTTTGGGGGATAATCAAGTTTATTGGTATTTTGAAAGCAGATCACGAAAACAATGGCAGCACAATCATACATGATAAAGAGGTGAATTACATTGGAAGGAAGGACAACTGAGATTCTTATAGCACGCTGGAATTGAGTGGAGCACCAGCAGGCAAACCGTTTTACAGGATGGGTTAGTGTCCCTCAGGGCACCAAGTTGAACCATGCCCCATATCTTACCGAAAAGTTCGGGATGGCCCCGGGCCTCAAAGAGGGGCTCCTCCTGAGTTCTGCACCAGTCCACACCCCGTCTCCATTTTCGCACAGTAGGTGGTTTGGCCTGAGCCCCTAGCACAGTGATGTCGTGCTTCGCCACAGCCGCTCCGAGGAAGCACTTATCGGCCCTGGAGCCATTGAGGCCGTCAAACATCCCCAGGATCAGATTAACGGGTCATGGGGAACCTCCCAACCCCGGGTCTGTGTGAGATCTAGCTCCACCCCGGCCCAGAATGGTGCAAGCGTGGGGCACTGCCATATCCTGTGATCGAAGTCTGCAGGAGCGTGGTTGCATCGCACGCAGAACTGGATGATCGCATTTGGGCACTGTAGAGGTGCGCAGGGGTGAGGTATGCCATGTGGAGGTAGTTGAGTTGGACTAGACGCAGCTGGGAGGAGGTTGTCAGGGTCTTGGGAGCCATAAGGGTATCTCTCCAATCTGCTTCCTCCAGGGGGCCCAGCCACCCCTCCCAGCGGGCACGCAGCAGGTCTAGGGAAGCAGGGCCATTATTTACCAGGGAGCTGTAAATCTGTGACCCCCCCCCCCCCCCCCCCCCTCTACCTAAGTTCCCCATCATCACTTGAGTTTCCAGGGGACTGAATTCTGAAAGGTATGTGGGAGACGGAATGTGTGTTTGGATGGCGTGCCGTAGCTGTAGGTACTTGTAAAATTGGGAGGAGTGGAGGGAATGACGGTGTTATAAGTCTGAAAAAGAACGAATGTGGTCCCCTACCCAGACGTCCCCAGCAGCGAAATTCCGATAAGGTCCCATCGGCGGAAGTTCTCAAGGGACAAGACCTCCTCCAGCCAAGCACCACTCCACAGAGGCGTCTGTCTGGTAAGCTTCCGATCCCACTTCGTGTGGTGTAGGGCTGAGCGCCAGGCCATAAGTCCCGCCCATGTGATGGGTAGAAGGGCATGTGGCACAGGGGCCCCATAAAGGAAGGCTTGGAGCTGCGGGAAATCCATGGCCTGTAGTTCCACCCGGTATGCTGGATCGGACCAGCCACCCGCGAACCAGTCATGGATCACAATGAGCTTAGTGGCCAAGTAATATAGGTGGAGATTAGTTACCCCCATGCCCCCGTCATAAGTGGGAATGAGGCAGTGTGCCAGAGACCATCTTGACCTTCCACTACCCCACAGGAACCGGGTAAGGGCACTGTCCATATCTCTGCACCAACCCCCAGGGAGACATTTTGTAAAATGTATAGAAAACGTGGTAGGACCATCATTTTAAAGAGTGCTCCTGCCAAGGGGATTGAGGGGGAGGGACTGCCATTTCTCGAGGTCTGCCTTGGCCTTAGAGACCAGGGGCGTGATGTTCAGGGCCCATTCGAGTTCTGGAAGAAGGGTGACTCACACCCCCAAGTACTTAAACGATTGCCTGCGCAGGGGGATGGTCGTCTGCCAATCGAAACACGCCCAGGAGGGATGCAAGGGAACCAAAGTGGACTTAGCCGTATTGAGTTGGAGGCCGGAGACCGGTTTGAAGGCTAGAAGTGTGTCCAAGCATCTCGGGCCTGAGCTCTCTGGGTCTGCAAGGAAGAGGAGGATGTCATCGGCATACAAGGCGATCTTATCGGTCTGGTATGGGTCCCAGGCCCATCCTCGTATGAGAGAGTCCAGACTGATGAGAGAGGCCAAGGGTTCCATTGCTAAGACAAATAAAAGCGGCGAGAGCGGACAGCCCTGCCGAGTGCCTCTCCGAATGGGAAACTTCTCTGAGAGCACGCCGTTCATAAGGACCCTTGCCGTGGGATTGGAGTATAGGTCTTGGACAAGGTGCCGAAACCCATCCTTCCCAACACATCCCCAAGGTAGTTCCAGTCCACCGTATCAAATGCCTTTTCGAAATCCACTAAAAGCAGATCGAGATACGGGGTAAGGTGGTGGCGGTGCGCCAGGGCAAGGTGGAGCAGACTGATGCCATGCCCTGCGCTGGCATAAAGCCACACTGATCCGGGTGAACCAGATCTTGTACGTGCGGGTGGATTCGTTGGGCCAAGATGGTGGCGAAAATTTTAACCTTGATGTTTATAAGGGAGGTGGGGCGGTAGTCTGCACAGGCAAGGGAGGGCGGCTGTGTCTTTGGAAGGACCTCTATCGTGGCCGTGTCAGTCTCTGGTGAGAAGGACCTGGTGTTTACTACATGTTTAAACAGCTCCAGCAAATGCGAGACCAGAGTGTAACAGTAGGTTGTGTAATATTCCTGGGGGTATCAGTCGGGCCCGGGCGTTTTGCCGGAGCGCAACAGTGTAATGGCCCTGTGTATTTCCTCTTGTGTGAGGGGAAGATCAAGCATCTCCGAGACCGCTTGGGGAAGGCATGGCAGGCGGGTCCCAGTTTCAGATAGCAAGTCAGCCAAAGTGGACACAGGAGGGCGGGCCACATAAAGGGCGGCGTAGTAGTCCGCAAAAGTTTGGGCGATGGCATGGGAGGTGGCGTGATGAGGTCCAGTCACATCACGAATCTCAGGGATAATGCGTTTGGCTTTGGAGTAGGACACTAAGTTGTGAAATAGTTTACCATTTTTATCGCCCCAGCCATACACGTGTGCCACAGAGGAACGCCAGAGCATTTTAGCGGCCTCCAGTGAGATCTGGCAGATCTCTTCCTGGATCAGTTTAAGCCGGTGTTCAGAGTCATTGCCGTCCGCGCCCGCCAGTCCCCCCTCCAACTGTGCCGCCTGGGCCTCCAACTGTGTGAGCCGTGTGGTCCGCTCCCCGTGTTTCGGTTGAATTAAACCTCTAGCCACCCCTCGCATGGTGGCCTTGCCGGCCTCCCATAACGTCCCGGGCGAAGAAACCGGGCCCGCATTTGTTAAAAATGAATGCCGTGGCTCCTGTACGAGGGACTCAACAAACTCCTTGTCTTGCAGGAACCAGGCGTTCATCCGCCATGCCGTACGGGTACCAGTAGGGGGGTTCCCAAGACGGAGGGAGACGGGGGAATGATCTGAGATGCCTCTGGGCAAAATGGAGGCCCCGGACATCAGTAGACAATCTGGGGCAGGTAGTAGGAATAGGTCTATGCAAGAGTGGGAATGATGGGCCGCTGGTGTATGGGTATATTGTTTTCGGCAGGGATTACAGACCCTCCACGCGTCGCGCAGACCCATGGCAGAGGACCAGTCGGACAAGTGCTTGGCCGAGGCAATGCGGGCTGCTGAGGGAGCACCTGATGCATCGTGTGAGGGTTGCAGAACAGCGTTGAAATCCCCCACGACAACAGTCCGACTGTGTGTAAAAGAGGAGACCATGTGTGTAAGACAGCGAAGGGTCGTGGCCATGTTAGCAGGGGGTATGTAAGTGCACAGGAGGTTAACTGGGTGTCCCTCTATCTTACCCACTAGGGCCACGTACCGGCCCTGCGAGTCCATCTTACCTGTACCAGGGTAAAGGGGAGGCCCCTCCGAAGCAATATGGCTACCCCCGGGAATGCTGTTTAATACCTGAATGCCATACCTTGTCAAACCCATACCGGGCGAGGAAGTTGCATTGGGTGCCCATAAGGTGTGTCTCTTGTAGAAACAAGATATCTGGCGTGTGTCACTGAGCACTCTGAAGGACAGCAGTGCGTTTTATGCGGTCTAGGAGGCCGTTGATGTTCCACGAGAGGATGTGGAGAGTTCTATGCAAGGTGGACGTCATTGGGATAGGAAGAGCGTGGGGGAGGCAGTGTACGCCGAGATCGGCCCGGGTCCCAAGAGAAGCATTGTTTCCTGACTGGTGTCTTTGGGTAAAAATCATGCAGTGTGGTGACTCTCCTATCCTCGTCCGTGGCATACATGCCTGAGGTGCTACCAAGAAAAACAATAAACAGAGGCCCGTAGGCAGCTAAAAACAACAAACCATCAGGAGACAACGGTCTACCCACCCTCCCTTGCCCCCCATCTCCCCCTGCCCTACACTTCTGAAAACAAAGCATCTGTCGCCCTGAAAAGGAAAACATTCAAAACAAAAACCCCTTAGCGAGGAATAGTGCTAAGCTAAAACGGTTAGCTAAACCTGAACGTGGCAGAGAAGAACCCCCATCCATAGAGCCGGATAAAAGATGTGTTGCAGCTGTTAATTACGTTTGAGCTAATCTGTGGCCAGAAAAAACATGTAAGTACATGAGTTGGAAGAGGAAACAGAGCACCGAGCCCCGGTCGCAGTGTAGATGAGTTGCACCTGCTATATCGGTTGGTTGGCATTCGTACGTACAGGTGCCTTATTGGGAACAAGGTCAAGAGTAAGTGTTTGCGCCCCAGTTCAAACCCCACCATCATCTCCAGATCTATGACGCGTAGGCCTCCTAGACCGGTCGGAGAGGGAGGGGCACAAAGCCCTGGAGGCGTCCAGGACATGGCTCAAATTGATCAGAGAGTTAGCAGGGCTGGAAGTGGCGGACCTCTGAGTTGAAGCATGTGAAGAAGGGTGCGGAGGCGGCGCACCCGGAGAATGGGACGCCTCCCCCGACGGGCCTTTTTCTTCCGGGACCTGGACTGCCGTCGTTGAGGTTTAGGTAGGGCCGGGTGGGGGCGGCGTGTGTCGGGGAGTGGAGGGGTCAGCTGCTTCAGGAGGGGATGGTCTTCCGTGAGCCATGTCCATGCTGCCTGGAGGGTATCGAAGAAGAATGTTTTGTCGTGAAAGACCACCCTGGGCCGGGAAGAGAAGACAGTATCTAAGACCCAGGTTGAGGAGCTTCTGCTGGACCTCGTCGTAAGTTTGACGCTGTGCCTGAACCTCCCTGGTGTAGTCTGAAAAGACCATCATTTTACTGTTCTCGAACATCAGAGGGCCCTGGTCTCCCGGAGGATGGCATCTCTGTCCTGGAAATTGAGAACCCTCAGGATGATGGGTCTGGCAGGAGCCCCGGGGGAGGATTGGGGGCTAGGGAGCGATGCGCCCGCTCAACTGCAAACCAGGGCAAAA
Source organism: Lissotriton helveticus (assembly GCF_964261635.1). Taxonomy (NCBI): domain Eukaryota; kingdom Metazoa; phylum Chordata; class Amphibia; order Caudata; family Salamandridae; genus Lissotriton; species Lissotriton helveticus. The sequence goes on along the minus strand of NC_136063.1, from coordinate 1,454,451,454 downwards.
GGGACTCCTTGGGCATCCATGAGTGCACCCATTCCTCCATGAACGTGTCCGTGTGACCCCTCTCCCTGCCCGCGAGAAAGCCTATGAGGCGCAGGTTATTCCTTCATGATCTGTTTTCGGCATCCTCTGCCTGCCGGTGGAGTTCCGAGGTCTGGCTCCGTGATTCGTGCCATATAGTAGGTATTCGAGGATCAGAGCTACATCCACCCTCACCTCGCTGATCTTGGTCTCACCGGAAGCCTGCAAGGCGCCTATTGCCTGGAGAATGGTGGAGAGATCATCCGCTGCAGGGGCTGGGGCCTTGGAAGCCCCACCTCCAGAATCCTGGTCTGTCGTGGTGAATCGGTCCATTGTGGTTTGGGCTGGAGTGGCAGGGTTCTGCTGGGTGCGGATCTGCCCCATCGCCCCAAGGAAGGATTTGGCCTCTGCTCAGGCAGGGGGGGGGGACACAGCGGTTCTGCAGAGGGGTGGGGGCCCCTGGACACCCAGGCCATCACTACTCTGGTCCTGGCGCCCAGGTCCAACCCCGAGCCATCCAGGAAGAGGGACGCCGTGCCTCAGGGTCGGTGGTGGGTCCACCCAGGGCACTCCAAGGAAAGGCAGTATCCACAGCCACAAGCGGCGGACCAGCGACAGGGGGCCCCCACCCGTCCCGGACGCCCCACCAGCAACAGGGGAGCAGTTGTGTCTTTGGAGGGCAGGCGGAGGGGTGGGCCACACGCCACCGGAAGGTCCGTGGCCCGCAAGGGGGGCGGTTCAGAGGGTCAGGCCAGAACTGTGGACGTGAGGCAGGAACACAGCGAGGGCTGGGGGGCGGGGGCAACCAGGCCGGTTCATACAATGAGGGTGGTCCGAGGGAACAGGCACAGAGTCCTGGCGAGACTGATGGAGGCTGAGGGGGGGCACGGAGGCACCAGGCTTCCTCCCACCTGACAAGATGGCTGAACCCCCAACCCGCCCCCCCACCAAAACAGCGCCACCCCCTTGTCCGTGGCGGACAGCGAGGGCGACCCGAGGGTACCGGCCCAGAGCCCGGCAAGGAGTCAGAAGAGGGATGAAGGCTGTGGGGGGGGGGGGCACCAGGCCACCTCCCGCCCACCACCCGACAAGATGGCCGGTTCCCGGGCAGTTGCAAGGCCCCACCAAAGGACCCAGAGTCGTGGGCCCACCACACCTCCGTTTCAGTGGCCCAGGTACGGCACCCCCGTCAGGTCTAGGGGGCGCCTATCACCATCTCATTGAGCACAGTCACAGGGGGAGGAGGTTTGCACAAGGGGGCCCCGATGACAGCCCTGGCCTCCGCACTGCTGCGCAACCACGGCAGCCGAGATCCAGCCACACCACGGCCCCCTGGGGGGACCGGCAGACTAAGTGCGCCGCGGTGTCTCCTCTCCCGCGGCGCCAGCAGCCCCTGCGCCGAGGGCTCACCTTATTCGTACTTTGGGGGCAAGTGAAGGGCCCCAGGCGCCGCCCCGCCGCAGGCCGGGGCCGGGGCCGGGGCCGGGCTGCTCGAAGGTGTCAGCCGGTCTGGCGTCAAGGCCGCTGCAGGTCGGCCATTTTGCATCCACCGATCCGGACGCGGAGGGGACCGGAGCTGAGTCCGCGACCTCAGGAGGCACTGCGCACAGCCAGGAGAGGTGAGTTGCGGCTGTGGCAGTGGATGAGAGGCGGATGATGGATGGGGGTCCCGGAGCACTCAGTGAGTCCACCATCTTTACGCCTCAAGCCACGCCCGCCGCATAGGGAACATTTAAAAAAGTTTTCACTATACTTCTCCACATAGAACACCTCGTTAAAAAAATCAACAGCACTATTAACTTTATTTTACATTAAATGTTTAATTTGAAATAAATTACGTTTTCTAAAGTTTACATTAATATGAAAATTCTGAATTAAATTAACAATTGCATTTATAATGTATTCATTTAAAGGAAGGCCTAGAATGAAAACTAATTTACACATTAAATCTTCAATTTTTTAATATTTCATATGTTAAAATAAAATGTTTTATTTGTTGTCTTTTTTTAAACATGAAATTATATTTAACTGATTTAATAGAACATGGTTTCCAGTGAGATTTTATTTTAATGTCCCTACTGCCATTATTTTCTATGTTAGGGTGTTGCAGTACCTGCGAGTGGCTGTTTATGGTGCTAGACTTACTCCAGCACTGAGCTGGAGTACATTTACTACTTTTTGGGGTCATTTTTGACAGTAAAAATAAAAGCGAATTTTCAGAATAGGAGTCAGCGTACTCTTTTGTTATCAAGTAGGTGTAAACTCCTCTCTAACCCTCCCTTAACTCCTCTTTACTCACCCCATAACCCCTCCCCTTTAGTAGTAAGTATTCCCCATTTTGGAGCAATTCCACCCTGTCTCACCCACATTTAATGCTAAAACGTATACTTGCCTGTGTGGAGACCAATGTTAGGCGGGAGATCGCTGCACTGAAATAGGAAAGCGATGGCGGGGAAACCCCTGCTTGTAGGCATGTGAATACGATTTGGTAGTACGTTAGTCCAACTAACATACTACAAGTAGCAGTTTGTGAATGTGCCCCACTGCCTCTTTGCCACAATAGCTGGTGAGACACTTAATACTGGCAAAGCACTATTACCCTAAACAGACCAGTGAGTGAAACTATCTATTACTCCCCATCGTGTGCTGGTGGGTGACCGAGCATGGGTTTCTTGGTAAGAGAACTCCCTTCCAGTTCCTTGCATCTGCCTACCAGCAACAATTTTATGGACGCGGAAACGGGAGCAGTATTGGAGCATCAGCTTCAGATGGGAAAGCAAGGGTAGAGGTCTTTGGATCAGGTTAAAATGGATCCTATGTCCCAGAAAGGTATAAGCCACTTCTGATAGCTGCCCCAATCACTCTTGTGATGGCATTCTTGTGCACGGGGAGGACCTAACTGCACCTTCAGATGTTACACCTCTTTACTGACCTACACTGTTGACAAGCTGTCTGAGATGCGTGTCTTGGTTGCATTACAGAAGTAAAACTATCTGAATATACAAAACATTGCTTTCTCTGTAAGACATCTGTTGTAATTAATGAAGTCCTTGAGCCAGGTATATATAACACGCTGGTTTTAATTAAGCTTAGTTTCAAGTTAGGTTTCAAGTAAATAAGTAACGATGACAAAAGCCCCACCAGGAGCAGCCTCCCTGCTGCTCAGCCTGCATCCACCAACTGCCACTCCACACATCTCCAGACCCCAAGCAGCCTGTGACATCACACACATCCAACATGCCAAACATCATCAAGTACACCAGCACTCACTCTGGCTGAGCAGTAGGGAAGAGACCAGTAAGTTATAACAACATCTTTTAAAAGAAGGTTCAACATCTTGGCATATTTACACATGTTTCACACAATGCAGGGCAATAAGCAAAGTTGCTGCATGTGTGAAAAGAAGAGAGACACGTGCCATATCTACTAAGATCTGGTGCATTTCTGCGCTCTCCTTGCGCCGGTGCACTGTGTGCTGCCTAGCGGCAATGCAGGCACTCTTGTACCATGGTGCAAGAGTGCCTGCATTACAGGAAAATGTGTTTTTGTACAGGAACAATCCATAATGGCATTTGTCTCTTCTATGTGTGCAGCATGCATAGAAAGAGACAGTAACGAGGAGAAATTAATATAGTTCTCTGTTATGTCTGGTTCTGGGAGGTGTAGCATTTTGGCGCAATCCCAGGTTTAGTCATTTTAGTAAACCTAGGATTATGTCAAACATCCATAGATAGTTCCATGGTAATGTCCATGCTCCACCCATGGAACGCCTTTGTGATGCAGGGTAATGCGAGGCAACGCTATGTGCTGCCTTTTGCTACTTTTCAGGAAAAATCCCATGTAAATCTGATTTGTGTGGCTTTTTAAATCTAAACTAACATATTGAGTCGAAGGTGCATAAAAAAAGTGGTGCAACCATGTTGCAAAATGCTACTAAATCTGGGCCCCTTAGTGTTGATTCCATCAGCAGAATAAAACCTGCCCTCTGCATGCACAAGCACCCAATCTGGAAGTGAACCAAGTCCAAAAGAACAGTTTATATTTATTACATTTCTGTAGGAACTTAACTGCCAATACCATACTCCTCTGCTTATAAATGTAAGAAAAAGTGAAATCCTTAGGTTGTAACTAATGATGTTGTAAACCCAGTTCTCAAAGACAATTCTTCTAGCACACATGGGCCCAGATTCTTGTCTGGTTATCATTACTTTTGATAACCCGTTAAGTGCTGCCGTCGGCCGTTGAACGTTGGGAGCACTACCTGGCTGGTGCTGCGCATGTTCAACAGCCGACGCAGCCCCGCCCGTTCAGTAAAACGGCCACACTGCCGTGAAAAAAACGGCCGCGGTTAACAGGTTAAAGCTAACCCAACGTTAAACCCAATGTTTACGTTGGTCTGTATGGTAAAGTTGTGCAAACCAGAGCAAAATGCTACTTTGCGTTCAGGGGATGGTACATGGGTATTTCCATGCAACCACCTATGCTTTTTGACGCCAAACCCTATTCACTAACATTAATAGAAAAGGTTTGGCACCAAAAATTAACGCTGCTCAAAAGCAGGTGTTAAATGTAGAAATGCTTACATTTCTCTGTACTTTTCTGACCTTGCATGTGTTCTGTTCAGTGCAGAGAACACACAAAGCACAAAATGCTTTTGGACATGTCTAGGCATAGTATTTTGTACAGGATTACAACCCTTCCTGTACAAAACCTATGCTAGACTCAGCCACGCACTCTAGTGCTATGGGGCTACAGTATGTGTCAGGCGCATGGATACTGAGATTGACGCTGGTGCTAGGGAGAGGGGAGGAAAATGACATTTCTCTGTGAATATGGCAATCTCCTGCTCTCTCCCTGTCCCACAACGCAGCCCAGCCTGTTAGGAGATTGCTCTGTGTTACTGTCCATTATCTGGGCCATTGACTTATGTCCCAGCCACATACAACTTCAAGCGGATACTCCATAAACCTCATCTTTGGAGAACGGTTAGAGAGGGTGAGCAGTCGAGGCTTACTTGTTACGGATAGTAAGGAGAATGTACGGATAACACTTGGATCCACATAAACCATGTACAGGCCCTTCTTCCAGGCAAAGGTTTGATAACTTAGTAAAATATTTTTTCACACTGAGAACTTGCATGACAATACACACCTGGTGGTAATTCTGTGGCTATCCGTATGAGGGAGACATGTGCAGAAGGCTGCAGCGGAGTGTCTGGAACACTGAGGTACCCGGGTGGTCATTGTCCTTGGTGGCCAGTGAATTAGCAATGATGGAGTTTGGGTGCTTGTGTGTAGCTAATCTGGAAGGGGGAATAAAGTGCATCCTTGGAAAGTAGCATGGTAACTGTTGTTCACCCCGGAAGTACTGAGCCAGTCCCTCTCACTCCTGTCTTCGAAGAGAAGATTACAACTTGACTCTTAAACTTGTCATTCTTTCTTTCAATCCGAGCAGAGGTAGCAGGTCTGGAGCCTTGTGTACTTCTTACTCTGTCAGTGGTCCACATTGTAGTGTAGTTCCTATATTCCCAATAGGCTCTGCGCATTGGAATAACATAAACGATGGTTTAGACGTAGGACTGAGGTCATCTAGGTCTCTACTGAATATGTTAGACTTAATTATGAATGCCAGCTAGCTCAGAGGTCACTAGAAACTTTCTCGAGTGAACAGGAAGGTGTTAACTTTCCTGAATAGACAAGAAGGGATTAGTTTCTGACAACCGCATAAACATGACAACTTTGCTCCCCCCAGAATAAGGAGTATATCTCCAAGTCGCGGAAAACAATAGACAGCTATTTCATTCAGTCATTCGTGCATGCTTAGTTTCACCAGGAGTGCAGAGAAATAGAGAGGCGGGCGTTTTCAATAAAAGTTGTTATTTATTGAGCAGTCCTCTTTCTCCTGCAAGAGAAGTGAATTGCCAAAATTGCAATACTTGTCATGAAGTAAAGTGCGTACAGTAAAAGGAGTATTATGAAATAATACTGTAAAAGCATTTATATGGTTTCTAAGCCATAAGATACTTAAAACGGATAAAATATATACATACATAAAATCATTGACTAAACCTACTCAACTGGTGCTTCTAAGATACGCCTACCCCGGTGTACCTAAACTAAGCCTAGTACGTTGGAAGGAGTAAGTGAGATTTTGTTGAAGATAGTTTTGCCAAGAATCTGAATCAAGAATTCTCTAAGGATCTAATCAGCTCCGTACCTTGATTATAGAATGAAGGAGGTCTTGTATCTCTTTCTCAGGACTCGATCTCCAAGCAACCCGCAAGGGTGACTGGAAACACTGGAGCTGGATTTCTCTGCAGGAGAAAAGACAGCGACTCTCTCAGTGCGTCAATGGGAGGGTCGGCTTCCTTTGGCTCTCGTTACAGCTGGGCTTCGGGTAAGTAGATAGCCGATCTGCTCCAAACCACCGTGTGTTTGCTTAAGGCAACGCTGGTATATTTATACCTGGAAGGTGCCGAGTTTGACGTAAGGTTGGACATAAGACATCACTAAAAACTTACAGTTCTTTCTGGACTCCAGGAGTTCTTGGACAAATCAAAACAAAAGCAGGGGGAATTCCCGGGCTGCTGGAGGCTTGGTTTGTTTAAAGAACGCGTTGTACTTTCTAGGAGTCTATGGGAGTAGCCTTGCCGTATTTGGACTGCATTGGCTATGACTGAATATGGATATGATTCTTATGCCTTTATAAGGATATGATTTGTTATAACCACATAAGGGCATGAATCGGGAATATTTAAATAGGGTCCTAGATACGTCACAACACCCACTCGATGTATAATGTCCATCAATACTAAATACTAAGCAATACTAAACATATAACGATGCATGTGTTTTCCAACCCACCCCAAAATACATAAATTGCATTTGAAATGGTATATGGTATATACACGAAAATGAGTATTATACTGTACGTTTTTCAAGCAGTGGTATCAAAATGCATACATAAATATTGGCTGAATGAATTGCGAAAATTACGTTTATGAAATGGCTCTTAATACAGAAGAGAAGGTCGAGGCCATTTCATCACATATTTATACAATACTGTACATGTGCTAGAGGCTAATAGAAGTTCTGTTCTCTAAAAATAGTTCTACTTTAAGCAGAGTACCATGTGCCAGAAAAAAGGTAAATATTTTGGGAATGGAAAAATAATTTTTCGCTTTCAGGGGAAAAAATAGTTCCAATTGTTTTCAGTAGTGTTGTTTATCAAAAACTGAAGGCCGAATTCAGAGTTCAGGGAATGCTGTGTGCTCGTTGTTTCAAAAGTTATTCTCGTTGTCAGGAGAGAACATCAAATCAGACAGGCTTGCGAAAAATTGGTCTACAACAGTAGGTGAAAGTTCGACCAAGTTCGAAAAACCTGAAATAGTGCATATGTGAGAATCATTGCCATCATCGATGTCTGGATCAGCAATGCTCACAGTAGGTTGTACCTGTGTGGTGCTGCTTTCATCTCGTACTTCACCGCCACCTAATCGTAATTGTGAAGTCTCAACGAATGCCGTCATCAGAATAGGTAGCCGCTGGGGACAACACGTTGCATGAGCCGTTACCGAACCAAGCAAAGTATCGATATCCATAGGTACTGCTGATGGTAGTGTAAGACAGACGTCCAACACGCATTCATCTCCGCATAGCAGACATCAAAGCACAGGTAAGATGCAATATTGCCAGATTGGTCTGAACGAAAGAAACCAGGTAGTACTCAGATCTCTTAGCCGGGCAAAGCCGAGGACTTTAGTGATCCGTTCTCGGTATCGTATAGCTACGATCGTTTCTTCCATTGTAGCCGGAGTTTTGTCTGTGGCTTGACTTGCCATATCTGAGCAGAAGGAACAAAAGTAAAATTCCTGCTACGAGTCCCAAAAGAAGAGGCAGGCCGCCGAATACAGAATGCACAAAATTCGGGAAGATGTTCAGGACTGCTTCAAAGGGTGCTAATAGTCCCGAAAAAATTGTCTTAAATACATGTGCGATGCCACTGGTATCAGACATGTTTAAAATTTGACCTAACATTTCTACGAAATGCACGGGGCAATTTGTCGATAATAGGGTATGTATCTCTGCCGCTGTCCTTGCAGCTTGCAGATCATACGTCTCTTTGGATGAGGTTAAAGGCACAGTTGTCTGTAAAAGAAGAGACTTCATTCTGCTTAAAGTATCAATTCGAATAGAAGAGATATTCAGAGAAGGCCATATTGCTGCCTCCATGTCTGGTTTTCTGTTTCGATACAATACTTGCATACAGCAAATGACCCTGGAAGGAACGCTCACGAGATAGGCTATTCCTGGCACCATGCCACAACAGCTGTGGTCACTTATTAGAACGTAGCTGCCGTTGGAAAGCTGTCTGAAAAAAGGCTCTATCTGTGTTGCAGGGGTGCCGTGCAGGTGACATGAAAGGTTATTTGATGAACCTTCGCAGGCTCCATGCAAGTTAATACCTTGACACAGAAGTGTACCGCTCAGTGAATTTTTACAGTTGTTGCCACTAAGAAATACTTTTTTTCCCCCTTCACTATAACATTTATGTGTATAAGGTAGATTCCAGGTCGACTTGATGTATCCTTTACCCAACCTTTCATACAGGCCTGCTGGTATATACTTTTGGCAATATTGAAACTGAAAAGTTGTTATCGGAATTGTAATTGTACCATGTATTATCCATTCAATGACAGGTCTCTCTACATTGTCGATGGTAATCTCTCAAGTTTTCAATGCTCAGTATCGTATAGTCTGCTCCTTTTTGTGCCAAACTGATTTGTTTATCAGTAAGGTTAAAGATAGAAAATAATGACGTTGTGTTGATTAAACGCCATGGCACGTAGCCTGAACGCAGGTTTTGTAACGTCCAGCATAGCTGTACAATAGAACGTAATTGGGACTGGCCATGTTGTAACATTAGCATATCCTGTTCTATTATATCAATAGCAGATGATACAATGCTGTCCAGTGAATACATTCTGGAGGACAGAGTCGTTAACCCATTGTTCACTACAGACAGTGATTTTTCCAAATTAATACGATCAATTTCTCGTATTTTTTCAGCAGTTTCAATTTGCATTACTTTCCAAGCTTCGTTGTAAGCAGCCTATATACCGGCGTATATGAAACGTTTTTGACGCTGTTTGCGACGTCCCATTATGAAATCTCGCAAGTCAGCACCTTCTTTAAGTAAAGTTAAGTGTTTCTTAATTTCAGGCAGTGTGGATTTCTGTAGCCATTCGAGGCATAGTTTTCCTACACTGTATGTTGTAATTATCCCTGGATGTTGTCTCTGGGAATATCTTGCATCTGGCCTGTTCTGTTTGAACCCCTGTGTTTTGTTCAGGAATCTATTCTGACAGTTATTTGTGTCTGTGGGCCAGATCAACCATTTTCTCCAATCAGGATTTGTTCTGTTTTGGTATAAAATATGGGATACGTCTATCTCCACATCTGTAGTGCTAGTACTATCAGGTATGGGCTTTGGAATAGACGGTTTGTTTAAGTCTTTTATCTTGGCTAAGCCAAGACAGGTTGTTTGTTGAATGGTGTCATTCAGGAATATTATCTGTTCTGGGATCATGCAGGCTCTAAATAATGATTCTAGACCTTGTACCTGTCAGTCTTTTGTACCCCAGATGGTTTTTGTCTCAATGTTGTTTTTCCAAAATTCAAAACCAAATGTTTTTCATAACATTTTTCAGAATAAATCAATGTAGTATTTGTCAACATTGTTGTCATTACTGTCTTATTTAACATTTTAAAATTAAATGTTTCTGGATCAGTGTTGTTAAACCCTGAGAAGTATGGGAATTTCTCATAAAATGTTTTCGAACTGCCTTTTGACGGTGTGGGACAATGTTCCCATTGGTTATAAGTAAAAACATTTCTAGGATTAGCAGATGTATGCAAATAGTGATGACCATAATGATTAAAACAGTTCATTTCTTCATAGTTTGATGAACCCTGCAAATAATCATGTTTTGTGAATTTTGCTGACATTTCTAAATCTGACATCATATTAATAATATTTTCAAAGTCCCAATCATCAGAGAAAGTACTTGGTGTCACAAAGTCACTTAAGGAAACCTTGAACTGGTGTGGATATTTCAAGAGCTCAATCAGGCCATAGATTTCGTAATCCGTTGTGTCCCATGCTACACCACCCGATATAGGATTGGCTGTGATGTTCACTGATGACAGTTCTCTTTTTTCAATGTGAGAAGATCTGTGAGGTTTTAGGACCAAGTTGATGTTCTGACTTGCTGTGTCCATTGTACTATGTTTTCCATCAATAAATATACCCAAACTTAAAATCAAGATGAGCCACAGAAGGAGGAAAAGTACACCTAAAACAATCCATAATTCAATCCATGGTGAAATCAGATATGTTTCTTTGAGTTGATGAAAGAGTTCAGTCATTTTTTCTTTGAAAGTTTTAGTTGCTGGCGTTTTTTCATGTTCACTTGGATCATCAGAAAAGTCATCTAAATTGATGAAGTAGCCAGATGCAGTTCTGTCAATTGTTGGAATTGCTTCCGGATTTTCATTAGTCTTTGGATTTCTATGTTCAGAGGCTACATCATTGTAGACTGGTGTTTCTTGACAAATTGTTGCAATTTGGGTTTCAAGAGGCACAAGTTCCATGGCTTTGTTGCATAGTCCTTCTTTGTTTACTGCAGGTTTATCAAAAGTGATTAGTCTCTCAGTTTGAACCTCTTGGGAGTCCACTGGGCCTACTACTTATTATTGGCCACATGATTGTGGTTTTACCAGGTCGATTGATACAACTCTGTTCTCCTTTTTACCAGCAAGGGGCGGTAGTACTACTGATCTGATAGGTACTGCTTTTCTGTAAGAAGGCCCAAATTCCTTCTTCACCGCGATCTTTTCTCTGACCAGATCCCCAATCTTTGGAATCCAGACAGGTCTTGCTGGGACAGGTGGTTTTTCTTCAGTGGCCGTTGGCTTTAGCTTTGTGTTACTTAGACTTCTTCTTGTTTCATTTAAGTCCTGTAAAACAGCCAAACGATCTTTGATATCAAAGGTTTTTTGTTTCACCACTGAAGTCTGACAATCTAGATTCTGGATGATCATTCTAGTACCAAACAAAAGTTCGTACGGAGTGATACCTCCTAGAGAATTTCTTGGCAGATTATTAAGACTACGTTGGACACTTGTTAGATGTTTGACCCACCCATCACCCGAACCTAATACCCTCGCTGTTATAGATTGCTTTATGTCACGGTTTTTTCTCTCCACTACCGCATTTCCCTCGGGATGGAATGGACTAGAGTACCGCAATGCAATGCCCATGCTGGCCATGGCCTCCTTGTAAGCTCGAGAGCTAAACGCAGGACCCTGGTCAGAATGTAGCATGCCAATTGCGTATGTGCCGATAAAGACTCACAAATCTTTTATAACAGTTCTGGCGTCAGCCGAGCGCTGGGGCCACATCCAAATGAATCTTGTGCAGGAATCCACTGCGACCATGATATATTTATAGTTACCATCCCTTTGTAAGGGACCACAGTGGTCCAGGTAAACTAATGGTTTATCTGAGATCAGAAGGGGCGTCTGTGCTGGTCGTTTCACTGTTGATACTTTCCTTCTTTGACATATTTCATATTCTAGAACATAGTTCCTAGTTTGTTTTCTCATCTGCGGCCACCAATATCTCTGTTTTAATAATGATACTGTGGCGGGAACACCAGCATGTGCAGAAGCGAGCCCTTCGTGTGCCGCTAAAATTAGTCCTAACCTGTGTTCCATGTTTGGAATTACTCTATCCCCCACTCCAGGGATTTGAGCAAAAGGAACATTATTCGCATCAGTTTTGTATGAGTACTTTACTGGAAAGCCTTTCGGGAGTGTCTTACCACTGTCTTTTACTGAAGCACTGACAGCCTGTATTATTTCGCTGTCTATTTTTGTTTTTGACCGGGTAATGGCAGCCACAGCTGCCTTTGCGGCCTCATCAGCCAATGAATTCCCTGCAACGTGAACGCCATCACGTTGATGACTCAGTGTATGTATTACGTGAGTCTTTTGTAGTTCTTTCTGCAAAAGAACGACCTGTTCCCAAAGCATTTTATGCTTGATTGTGCCACCTTTTGCATCTTTGAAGCCGTTTTGAACCCAGTTCTGCAAGTATTCATTGTAAGACTGAACGCAGTAATATGAATCGCACACTATTAGTGTGGGGAATTCGCGATCGGTATTTTCAAGCGCCATCTTAAAAGCCTGTAGTTCAGCTCGCTGAGCTGTACAGTCTCCGAGTGATTGTGTTTTTGTGACCAGTGGTCTAAATTTTCCTTCGTGCCAACGACCTTTAACAATCGAGCACGCAGCACTATAGGCTTGTTTACCCCCAACTGCGGGTTGTGCTGAACCGTCTGTATATATCATACAGCCGTAATGTTCGAGAGGCAGGATTTCGGTCGGCAGAGGACATTCATATTCGTATTGTAGAAATTCTTGTGTTTTTAAGTTAGGATCAAATTCGTATACTACGTCTGATGCAGCAAGAGAATTGACCCATTGTATCCATCTCGGATGTAAAGCTTTAGCATTGGGAATGCTTGCTCTTGTTACCGCTTCTAGGGCAGGTACCGGTGTAACGATTATTATTCGTTTACCTTGTGCGAGGGCTCTTTCTTTTGCTACAGCAGTTTGAACCGCAGTTAGAATTTTTTCAGTAGAACTGAATTACATTTCAGCTTGTGTGTACAAGTGTGATTTATAAGCTATTGGTACCGTTTCTCCCTCATTAGAGGTCAGGTACGTGAATCCGCATCTTCCTGGGATGACTCGGATTACAAGGTTGCGTTCGTTTGCGCGTGTTTGCAGTTTTGTTTTAGTTAACATGTCTGTTTGTAATGATCTTAAAATTTCTGTGTGTTTCTGAGTCCAATTAATTGGTTTGAAATCAGGTTTTATTAATTCATAGAGAGGTTTAACCCTCTCTGCATAATTTAGAATGTATGTTCTTCCGAAATTCAGGAAACCTAGTATTGATTGTAAGTTCTTCAGCGTTTTCGGAGCTTGGAGTACTGCGCACTTCTCTAAGAAGTTGTCTGCTAGGCTTTTGCCTTCACTTGATAATTCATATCCTAAAAACAGGACAGTTAGGTGGGCAATTTGTGACTTTTTAAAGTTGAATATATACCCTTCAGCTGCGAACCCAAGTCTTATGGTGTTCACTCTTTTCAAGTGTGTCTCCAGGTCGTCGTCTGTAAGATAGATGTCATCGACATAAGATAATGCCTCATCATCATACATTTGTAGTAACTCTTAATACCCTGGCTGAGAATAATCCTGGGCTATTCTCGAATCCCTGTGGGAGACTGCAAAATTGTTTTTGTGCCCCCATTGTTGAGAAAGCGATCAAATACCTGCTTTCAGGTGCAATGTTTTGACAAAAGAAACCATTTGAGATATCTAATGTTGTTTTATATTTTTTGCGCAAGTTATTCATTAGTGCTGCACTGTGTGAGTTTTGTACTGCAAATGTTTTGCAGCAGGAGTTTAGGTGTCTGTAATCCAAAACTAGACGATATGAATTGTCTGGTTTGGAGACAGGAAACAAAGGATTGTTCATTTGCGAGGTGCATGTTTCAATCACCCTCTGATATTCAAGTTGATCTAAGATCTCCCTGACTTGCTTTTTAGCTTCTTGTTTAACAGGATACTGCCTCTGTGCAGTCGGTTGATTTTTTAACTGGATTTTGTGGTGAGGAGAATCCTCATCCCATCCTACGTGATTTTTATATAATGCAGGGGCTTGGGCCACTGCCCATTTTCTTGCAAATGTGTATTTTTTATGAATTGGAATTTGATTTGAGAAGGCAGGCATAATCATTTCTTCGCCATGTGGCCACTCCCTGACAAACTCTGGTGGCCAGTCTTTTTCTGCTAGACGGGTATCATAGCCTTTAGATAAGTTATCCCAAAAGAGACCTCTTATTTTCCTAGTTTTGTCCCCCTCTATATGCAATGTTATTTCATATAATTTATGGGGTATGCGGACTCTGGACTCTGGTGTCTGCAGTTTCCACTTGAATGTATTCATTCGTGTCCACTGTCTCTAGAAGATTCATCGGGATCTTGCGAGCTATGGTCACTTCTGCTGCGCTGTCTAGCATTGTCTGGGCCCACTCTCCGTTTTTCAGTTGTGTCCTCAAAATCCTCGGCATGTTTTATTTTAATACTAGCTACCTTCTTTTTTGGAAATTGTAATTTTTTACCTTGATGAGCAGGTTCCTTGTCTTTGGACTTGAAGTGCTCTTCCTTGTGTTCTGACCGTCCTCTTCTTTCCGATTTCTGTGAGGAAGTCTGAAAAGATCGAGAGGGACGTGTATCAATATCTTGATATCTGTCAGGTTTTCTTAATTTATCCCTATCTCTCAGGTTGTATCTTTTCTCAGAGGGCTCCCTTTGGGGAGACTTGCCTCCTCGTTCTGGAGATCTACCTCTCTGTTGAGGAGACCTTCCTCTGGACTGAAATTCTTTTTCTCTGGGAGTGGTTTGTTTATTACCCTCCCACCTCTTTTTTGGAGTATTGAGATTATTCTTAATAAAGGTTTTTTCAGGATTTTCAGTTAGTTGTGGTTTTAGTGGTTTCCCACCCAAACTATCTCTACCTAGTTCTTCATAGGATTTTTCTATGATTCTGGCAAGTTTAAAAGGTTGGTCTGCTATATCTGTTTCTTTCAATTTCTGGCGGCAGGTTGTACCGTCAATTGCCAATTCTACTAATTCTCTATATGCCTTTGTTAATTCTTTTAGTTTAACTAAAAGTTCTTTGCTTGACATTTTTCCAATGTCGGGATGTGGTGTGTAGCTGGCTAGAACCGGCCATGTGGCTCCTGGTCTACCTAGTGGACCGAGCCTGGTAATGTGATTTTGATGTTTTAGGGCGCCATTAAACCAGAGCAGGTGCTCTTGGTATGTTAGTGGAATTTCAACGTCCTCGAAAGGGGCATATTCCGCTGGAGATTCCTCTAATTTGTAATAGTGGAAATCGTGTGTTATCGGATTTGCTTCAGGAAAATGTATCCATGAATAGAATACCTCTGTCTGCCGATATTCATGGCCCTCACCCATCAGTTTCTCAGCTGTGAAAGGATCCCCATATTAGGCAGGACAGTCAGTCCCGCGTGCTGGTGCCATCTATGGAACTTGCACAGATTGGACTTCTCCATCTCCTACACGAAGAGCTCCTTAGTTCACACTATCATCTGCCAGAGGATTGTTTTTGTGTACGATGGTGTCCCTTCCTGCATGAAAACGATCCTGCTTGTAACTCAGGCATCCTCGCACTATGGCGTAAGCGTGCCTGCATTGGTGCTAGGCTGCACAGTGTGCCAGCTCAAGGAGAGAGCAGAAATGCTGAAAGTCTTTGTAAATATGGAGCATTTATTCTCCATCCCTTTCACAAAGTGCAGCTACTTTGCCTGCTGCCCTGCGTGAAAGATTAGTAAATATGCACCCTCATTTGCACCAAAGTTGAGTAGAGGACAAATATACATAATATCGTGATAGCCTGAATCAAGGGCCTTTATCCTCTCCCATTCTCATGACGGCCCCCGGCGGGCGTGTGCTCATGACAGCCGGGAGCCATCATGACCACGCCCGCGATAGGAATGTACAGCACTGCAGCAGAATTTGCGCCGCAGTGAAGAGGTTAAACAGAGCAGGGAAGGCCATAGCATCCCGTTCTTGGAGAACATTCATTGTTAAAGAGGGTTCAGAATAGTAATCTAAATCATGAAGATCTTACTTCTTAAAGGCGTATCATTGAAATAGAACTAGAATACAGCAACCTCAGACAATTCCACTACATAAAGGGGTCATTAAGGGTGATGTTTACTAACATATAACATACAACAGAAAAGGATGTTGCTGCTCTGCTTTGGGTGAAAGGGAGAGAGCTGAATTGTGCCATATTTGCAAAGATATGGCACAGTTCAGCTATGTCCTTGAGCTGGAGTACTTTAGGCTGCCTAGCACCAACGTTGGCACCCTTGCGATATGGAACAAGGGTGTCTGTGGTCAGACGGGGTCACATGCCTAGGTGAGCTATACGATCATGGTGGCTTTATGAATTTTGGTAAAATGCAGATTGTGTATAAACTGACAGATAATATGCAGCTTAAATACATGCAGATTTGCGACTACTTAGTTAAGTACTTAAAACTGATGAACTTATCACATTCAGATATATGGGACTGTTTATACGACCCTAATGAAAAATCTCTGATTAGTAGAGCATATCAAAGTTTTTGCGCTCACATATTGGAGGACTGTCCAAAAATAGCTGATTGCTGGACTAGAGTTACGGGCACACCAGTCTCAGCTAAAAATATATCACAAGCACTTAGCATAATTGTTAGAGTAGTACACTCCTCCAATCTGCGAATGCAACAGTTTCGCACAATCTGTTTATTAAATTACACGCCGGGTCGAATAGTAAAATGGTCACCTAATAATCAGGCTAATGACTGGACAAAATGCCACAGGTGTGCACTATATGCGGCGGACATACAACACGTTTGTCACTTGCCCAGAACTTTATTTATTTTGGCAGAAGGTGGAACAAATTTTGTTGCAAAAATTGGGGCTTGAAATACCTCTAACGGTCATGGAAATAATGATGGGGGTAAGAAATTCAAGATCTGATATCGATGACCTTTCAACTATTTTGCTTGTCTGTGCGAGATTGACAATAGCACGGGTCTGGATATCGTCAAAAGCTCCTGCAGTAATGGACTGGTGGGTATTAGTTAGGCAAATACATGATATGGAGGAATCATTAGCTAAATCGAAGGGTGTACAATCTGTGCGTGAATTTAATTTAATCTGGGGATCATTGTTCTAAATGGCAAATTAAAATATAAGAAATGTTTATGTATATGGGCCACTCACCTACCCTCCTATTTGGTACAAGTAAAACAAACATTTTGTTCCTTCTTCTCTTAGTTGTAGAACTGATTGCTTTCTCTTTCGGAATGTAACATTTTCTGATTACTAGGATTATGTTTGTGATTATGATGTAGTTTATATGCATTGGTTTTATATTTTACTTTTGTGTTGACAATAAAAAAAAATGTAAAATTTTTGTTTTTACAAGGCAGCGTTAAGTCACGTTAAGTGGCATAGCGCTGCCTTGTAAATAAGGCGAGGCCCTTATTGCCATCACAACATTGTTGAAAGTGCCTGTGGTGTCAATAGGGACTTGTAAATATGCCCCTTTCTTTGGTGAGGTGTCTCGGGCAGTATAAGCAGTCAAAAAACAGATGCAGAGTTTTGCACCTCAGTTATTGATAGCTTTGAGGAAATCATTTACACCAGTCACATGTACGACACTGATTAGGTGGGTAAAGGAGGTGATGGTTAAGGCGGGCACCAATACAGGGTCCTTTGGAGCTCATTCAGTTACAGGGGTCATGGTTTCTAAGGCCTGTTGAGCTGGAGCAAGATTGGAGAACATCCTAAAGGTGGCAGACGGGTCTAGAGTCTGAACTTTTAAAACATTCTATAGTAAATCTGCTGATCATGTTGCAATGAAAGCTGTTGATACGCTTTCAACATGCATAATATGAACTTTCGGTCTTGAAATAAAATTGCAGGTTAACCTTGCCAGTTGGGAAGGAGAGTCCTGATTTTTTTTAAAGACAAAAGAGTCTAGTATTATCCCACCTCCAGAAGATTGTTTAAACTTGTGTCTACTTGGTTTTCTTTATTCATGAGACAAACTAATCAAATGTCAATTTAGAGTGTTGGTCTCGGATAGGTGCTAAAGAGTACATCAACTGGACTCCGAGGACCAGATTTATCAAAGGTATTGTGTCGCCCTTGCACCACGCAAGGGGAATTGGACGACGCAAAACCTAGAAGACTGCAGAACACATAGAAAGAGGGAAAAGCCTCAGAGGATTGTTGTTGTGCAGGAAGTTGTCCCCATTCCTGTTTACTTTGCACCAATTGTGATTTTGCATCTAAAAGGGTTTTTTTAACACAAAAGCAGTTTCTACATCATCATGTGATTTTTGCTCCTAAACCGTGTCTACACTCACACTTATATTGCACCAAATGAGCTGTCACCAAAATGTGATGCCATATTGATGCACATCTTTTACACCCAATGTGCCATCCTACAACCACATTAACTGATAGTACAGAATGATTTTGCACCCACTTTTAATAGCCCGGCTCCTACTAACTTTTCTCACTAGGATGATTTTGCACCTAGGTAAAGATCAATGAGAACTACCTTATTAGTGGAAGCTAGATGTCCATGTCAGGAGGAAAAAAACGTTTGTTTTTTATGAAGACCCTCACCCCCCCAGCCTAGTTGGTGACATGCTTCATCATCGGGTCCCACCCAAGGCACCGAGTGCACCTTGGGTGTGCTTCGACACCTGACTACAGCGGAGCTTGTTTTGTGTAGTGAGAGTGCAGTAAAGTGAATGAATGTGAGTTAAAAAGCTGTCCAATGGGTCCCATTTGACTAAAGGATTTTCATAATGGGCACTGGGCAGTATTAAAAACAACAAGGCGGATATGTGAGGAGGTACAATTATGTCTCCAATATCCTGTAAACATGAGAATGAGGGCTACATGTTTCAGCCAGACTGCTGTGTATGCTGGCTTTCGTCAGGACCTATGTGTACGGTGAGTTAGTGGTGGTCAGGTGTGGTTTGTTTGATCAGATGTGTGTCGCATGCGCTTAGGTGCGTTTAAATGAGGGAGATCTACGGAATCCTGGCAGCAGGCCACAGTAGGTATGATGAGCGGGCCAGTGATCTTGACGAATGTGTGACTACAGGTCCGGGCCCCCCCCACAAGATTCATGTTGCTCACTCTGAAAATCTAATTGTTTTGAGCAAATAGAGGAACAGTTCCTCCCTCATTTAAACACACCCTAACACGTGCGACACATGTAGACCTCATTCTACCTCTTGAACCAGGGGAAGTGAACTAGCCCACATTATTCCTATCCCTCCCGTTTGATTATTACATGGTTTTGCACCTAAATATGAATTTGTCCCCCTAAAGGTATTTGTGCTCCTAAAGGTATTTCCACACTTGTGCTGATGTTGCACCAAAGGTGATTTTTCACCTCAAAGTGAAGTGATGGCACAGTGTTCCTTAGTTTGCTCTAAGGTTCATTTTGCACCTAAATGTGATTTTGCAAATGAATCTAATTTTATTACAAAGGCAATTTTACACTAAACTGTATTTTTGCTTCTACATGTGTTTTACACTCAAAACTATCTCCACACATCTGTAGATATTATACCAAGGGTAAATGTGCAACTAAGTTACTTGCACCGAATATCTTTTTGAAACTAAAAGTGTTTTCACAGTCAGGCTGGTGTTGCAAAAGGGGCGATATGTATCTAAATCTAATGTGCCACGAAGGGTGATAGGATTCATAATTGGTTTTTATCCTAAATGCGATTAAAACATAGAAATAAAAGGAGGGATATTGAGTGCTTCTATCCCGCTCTCCCGTTCCAGCTTCCTTCATTAAAACAAACAAAAAAACTGAAGAGCTGTCAAACAGGGAAGTTTGCTCTTTGTTGTAACTTGTGTTTCCCTGCTGCTCAGCTTGTATGTATGATGTGTGGAATGTTAGATGATTGGAATGTTGATGTGCTGTGAATGTCAGTTGAGTGAGGGCTGAGCAGCAGGACAGCTGCTCCTGATGGGGTTTTCCTTTATACCTTAACTAACTAACTTAAATAAAGTAACATGATCTATCTTACATGAAGTATCCATCTTCTCATTGAGTACAACATTTTGGCGACATTTGGGGACTTTTCTGAAAAGAATCAACGCGTGCAAAGGAAAAAGACTATATTAAAACTTCATACTTGCCAAGGAAAGAAGAGATAAGGTACCGGTGAAGAGGGAGAAAGAAGACTAAAGGTAAAAAAAAAAAGAAAATTTAAGTTTTGATGAAAAGTGCGTGTGTGACTGGCAAACAAACCCCATCAGTGACCCTGACATCGGTCGCCCTGAAACTAAGGTTTGCCAGATTGGATTTGTTTAATTTACCAGCAGCAGTGTGGAGTATCACTGTAGTCTGCCTGAAGATCAGTATATGGCATCTTGATAAGGCAAAAGACATTAGCTCGGTGACTGTAACTGTCAGAAGGGAAGAGATTAGCGCTGGAGATTAGCACTGTCACTGTTTAAAAGGAAACAAAACTTTGTCAAGGCAGAAGAGAACAGCGCTGGGACAGTTAAAAAAAAAAAAATAACTTTGACAAGGCAGAGGCTGAACTAGCGCTATGACTGTTAAAAGGAAAAATTGTGGCGAGGCTGAAGAGATTAGCGCTGTTACTGTCTAAAGGAAAGTGTGCTCTGTGACTGTTAAAAAGGAAAATAAAACTGTGGCAAGGCTGTAGAGATTAGCGCTGTTACTGTTTAAAAGAAAAGTGTGCTCCAAGCAGAGAATGGACTGAGACTTATTGAAACTGTGAGGGAAAGCCTTTTTGGAAATTAATTAAAGCGTAGCTTGAGCGGTAGAAACCGTGACATCAAAGCATCTTTTGAAAGTAAGATAAACTGTGGCTCGAGCAGACAAACGCGAGCCTGACTCACAGTTGGAATCTTCTCCATGATATCTTTCGAATCGGGCCTTCAGCATTGTGATTCAGTCGAGAGCTGGATGTTGGCGTCACAGCAGGAAGCGGCAGTGATGCAACGATGCTACGTGGCAGGCATTTTGGGAAATATTTCGTTGCTAAGCAACGCGTCTCTCAGAGTCATCGCGTCGCGTCTCACAGTGATTTACAGAAACATCGCGCCTCGGAGAAGGAACGTGTTATTAATGCAAAACTCAGAGAGTGGAGCGGTTATAAGTTCTGTTTACCTTGTTGGAAGAGGAAGGGAGTACCTCAGTCTCAGCTTAAGAAGCGAGTTGGAGAAATATTAGACTCTGCCTGTGGAAAATAAGTGTAATTCGCAATGAAGAACTTTACTGTCCAAGTGATGAAGAGGAGCAAAACTGTATCTGCGATGGAGAACCATATTGTCATCACGAGGCTGCGGATACTCTGATGAGACATTTGTCGCTGAATATCACTTACAGTACAATGCTATGGGTGCTTGAGGATGGGTGTAGTTTGCTGTTGTGTGTGAGTGGAGATATAGGAGCTGTTTCACTTGTGGTTTTGTGCATTAGTGGAGATCTAGGGAATGTCTCATATTTTGCTTCCTGTGCGAGGGCTATGTTGGTGTTGGTGATTGTTTCCTTAAGAGTTGTTACACAACTAGTATTGTGTGTGGGTCGTCTTTAGATGTCAGGCGACTCATTAACTCATGTTGGTTGTGGCTATGTGGTATATAGTCACTCATTGGTTATTTGAGGGCTATGCTGTATATGGTCACTCATTGGTCATTTTGTTTTGTGTTGGTGATTGTTTCACCAAGAGTTGTTACACAACTGGGGTTGTGTGTGAGTGTCTCTAAATGTTAGGCGACTCATTACTCATGTGTGTGGGGGCTATGTGGTATATGGTCATCCCTTGGTTGTGTTGTTTGGGTGTTGAAGTTTATTTAGCAAGAGTTGTTACACAGCTTATGTTGTGTGTGAGTGTGTCTCGACTCATTAACTCATGTTTGTAGTGGCTATGTAGTATGTGGTCACTTGGTTATTTGAGGGCTATGCTGTATATGGTCACTCATTGGTTATTTGGGGGCTATGCTGTATATGGTCACCCGCTGGTTATTTGTGGGCCATGCTGTATATGGTCACTCTTTGGTTATTTGAGGGCTATGCTGTATATGGTCACTCATTGATAATTTGAGGGCTATGCTGTATATGGTCACTCATTGGTTGTTTTGTTTAGGTATCACCAAAGAGTTGTTACACCACAATTGGTGTTGTGTGTGACTGTGGGTTCGTTGTGTGCACCTGGTTTCCCGGCTACCCATGTGTTTGCTGTGTGCACGTGTAGTGCTGAGGTGTGCTTGTTGTGAGTGTATGTTTTCCCGTAGTATGGATGTGTCATACGAGTACTGTTACTTATGGTGTGCGCGTTGTTTCCTGGTACTTTTGCATTAAGTTTGTTCCTTTGTGCCTTGCTTCTTATACTGGTCTGGCCAGCTTGTATGATTAGTGGCATAAGGATGTAGGATGAAGATAGTTGTTAATGTCAGGAAGCAATGCGCTGCGGGATGTGTTAAAATGTATTGTATGTGTTGTTAATTTATACTTTGGTACATTGTTTTAATATCTTTGACTTTGTGTACTAGAGTGCATCTTATTGACAACCGTTTTATTGCTTTATGCAATTGTACCCATAACGAAGGGAGATATGTTGTAACTTGTGTTTCCCTGCTGCTCAGCTTGTATGTATGATGTGTGGAATGTTAGATGATTGGAATGTTGATGTGCTGTGAATGTCAGTTGAGTGAGGGCTGAGCAGCAGGACAGCTGCTCCTGATGGGGTTTTCCTTTATATCTTAACTAACTAACTTAAATAAAGTAACATGATCTATCTTACATGAAGTATCCATCTTCTCATTGAGTACAACACTCTTCTTCCCCTCTCTGCCTTCCAATCACAAGGAGCATACGCTGGTGTGCCTGTGAGCCTCCCTCTGGGTAGGTGACTGGAAAATAAATAAGTGAAAACAACTTCTCCCCTTACAACAATGGCAAATAGCACAATAGTTAAATGTGAAAGATTTTTTTGGCAACAGGTGTTTACAGGGCCATCACACCCCAATGCACTGTGATAACTCCTTTTATTACCCCTGCAGGATAGTGTGGGAAACGTTCTAAAGAAGCACTTGAAAAATTCATAGGGACATATGCTTGCTCTGTGAGTCGATTTCGGAGTCCTCACGTTTTTCCAGTTCCATGCTTGGGTAACTCATCCAGTCCAGATTTTTTCTTTGCATTCTGAGACTTGTAGAATCGGGTTGAAATTACTACAAATCCCAGAATGCAAATATAACTTGAACTATCTGACCTACCCGTACATGGAGCTGTGAAACTTGAGAGCTCTGCGAGTGATTTGTCTTAAAATCAACACATACACTGACCAATTGATGGGCAGGCCCAAGATCCAATCAGCATATCAAAACAGCATTTACTAGCGAGTGGTATTCCAGCTCCTTTCTTAAATATACTCCCATGCTCTTAAAGGGTGTTGGCAATACCTGTGTACAGACAGGGAGGACCCCCATCATCTTAGAGGAGAAACCCCAGGACCCATGGTAATTATATGTAGAATGTTCTACAACCAACTGCAGCCTAACACAGCCAGCTAGCTGCCTTAAATAAACAAGATCCCTCCACCCACCAGGGACATTCTTGTGAGCAGAGGTCTTCATTATTAAATACCTACATAGTGAGTGGGGTTCTCGTTAACCAAAACGTGCATCTAAATCTAATTAGCCACATTTAAGTGGCAATAGTGGTTCTTTGCTGCCCTCTGCAGGCTCAAGAAACTTAATCAAACTGATGAAAGAACACAGACTAACACGCTCTGTGGAGGATGGGAATACGTGCATTGGTGATTCTTAACCTTTTGACTTCTGTGGACTCACTTTTCTTCATTAATAGAACCCGGGGACCCCATTGAATTATTATTGGAATCTGGGCACCCCCAGTGAGTCATTATTGGAATCCGAGGATCCCGGTCATTTTCGGTGGCGGCTCCTCCGTAAAGGCAAAGGAGCGTCACCCCACTGTTTTTTCCAGCAGTATAAGAAAAAAAGTAAAATGATAATTACTCTATTATCATTTTATTTTTTCCCATTTGGTACACGGCAGCTTGCGATGTGAGGCAGGTCGGGGCTGACAGAGCAGCCGAGGAGTGGCAGTGGTGCCAAGGAGTGGGAGTGGTTTGCCACTCCTCTCCCCAAGTGCGCAGTGACTGTTTGGCCGGCCCTTTTGGGCCACTCAAAACAGTCATGTACACTTTCCCTCTTCCAAAGTAAGCAGATCCAAATACCTGGTCTGTCTCCCTGGGCACTATGTCTGCTGGTTATCCAGCTATTTTGAACAATGAAGATACTGAGAAAGTTTCTTGAATTCTTTACTTCATGTTATTCCAATTTTTTCATAAGCGATGTTGTATTCACATCAATCTTTAAGCTTTTCGACATGTTATACTTGTAATGTGTTCTGTTCATACATCGCATTGTAAATTCAATAATCCCAATGCATTTTGGCGTCTTGCGCCTTCGTCAGGGGATGTATCTGTAAAAATAACAATGGTTCTATGACTTGTGTGCATACGAATTACCACCACTAGGTCATATAACTTGACATCTATGCATAAACAATTTTTACCTAATTCAGAACAATTATTTGCGTAAACATTCTTAATTATACATCCTGTACAATGATAACAACATTCCTATATTCCTTTACTAATTTGGAGACTGCACGTGTATTTAACTCATAAACAAATGAATATTTAGTAACGGATAGTTCCTGTTAAGTTTGGGTTCATGTGAAACTCAAAAAATCGGGAGTCACTGTGGTACTTCGTGAGTTTAAAAACAACAGTGGTGGTGACTGTCTCAAGCGATAAAACTATATATACTAGGTAGTGTTACCCTCTCTATTTTAGTTTCCACCTGCCGCTTATAGCGCGTTCAACATTAAATCGGTGCTTACCGCATTCGTCTTCTCAACACTGTAACTGTGTCTGGCGTTCTGGGGCTACTGCCAAGGCCGTACGTGCGTGTACGCGCGTCGGCGTAATAATCTAATTGAAGACGGACTATTCAGAAACAGATGGCTATTCTTAAAGGGATATTAGCTAGAAAATAAAAAGTCCTGAAATACACTAAATCTACGGGTGCTGTATGAGTGCACTGAAGTGAACTAGCAAATAAATGTATACACGCTACCATCTTAGACGATTTACAAGAATGCTATTATATATGATGTAATTAATAAACGCCGTCAAGGTAATACCACATAAAATATATACAACAAGATCATTGCCAGCTATAAGTAACACAAAAAATCGATTTATATATCCCCTGACGAAGGCGCAAGACGCCGAAATGCATTGGGATTATTAAATTTACAATGTGATGTATGAACAGAACACATTACAAGTATAAAATGTTGAAAAGCTTAAAGATTGATGTGAATACAACATCGCTTATGAAAAAATTGGAATAACATGAAGTAAAGAATTCAAGAAACTTTCTCAGTATCTTCATTGTTCAAAATAGCTGGATATCCAGCAGACATAGTGCCCAGGGAGACAGACCAGGTATTTGGATCTGCTTACTTTGGAATATTGTTATTCACACTCCAGAGCGGGGAGTGATACCCGGGAGCACTCCACACGTTTAAATTTTTTTTAAACTCTCGCAGTGCACGACTATCACCCATTTATATACATTACTGCCTACTCAGAGATCGGAGCACGCGTAACTAAACCAACATGCAATATGAAGAAATTACACAACTTAGAGAAATCAGAGCAGAAACTTTTGCATTCGCTGACGATGCGAGTGCTCGCATATACTCATTAATACAAGAAGAAACTTCAGAATTTGCCACCACCAAAGCAAAGGAACAACACATTAAACAACTCTTATACCTAACAAGAAAACAAATTAATCAACGCCTTCATGCCAATACTATGATCAGATACCATAAGGCTCAAAGGATTCCGAGAGGCCTCCGCATTTCCCTCAAACCATCACTGTGCAAAAACACTAAACAGTTTACAGAAAAATGGTATGCAATTCTAAATAAATGCAGTCTAGATCTTATACTCTTAATAATTGAAGAATTATCAAAAATTTTGGAGGAACTAAATACCGAAATCAACAATGTGAAAGATGAATTGAATAAATTACTATCACCGGAAGAACTCTCCAAGATACTTGAAGACATCAACAACCAATTAATCAAACACACACAGGAAGTGAACGACAGAAAAATAAGAAAATATAGGAGAGACACTTTAGACTATAAACTAGAGGAGGTGTACACATGGGCGGATATATACGCCAAAAGAAGACAAAACAAACCATATGGGTCACAAACAGATTCTTCATCCACAGATCGCGAAGCAACAACTGCCCAAAGAACCCGACAACTCAAAGTGCATAAACCAACAGAAATTGCTACTACATCTAAGGAAGTACCTTTTTTAGAAGTAGGCCAAGAGGAAAGGGGAGACCCCGGAGGGGAAAAGGAAAAAGAAAAAGGTCCACCACAAATGAGGACAGTAACAGCCAAAGCAGTGAAGAAAAAATGAAGAATACAGAATTTGCAACAGACAACCTGGTATTAAACATATCACAATGTCCTCTCAATAAAATACAACTGAACACCTTACAAAAGGGTACATCATTTGTTCCTACTACCCAAACTAACACCTTGGAATTGGATATAAGTTTATTTAAACTAACCAGGAAGTTAAGACTCAGACACTTTTTTGATAATGTGGTTGTAGAAAAAAGTAAGAAAGAAGATGATCAACTTAAAGGATTGAAGAGTTCTAGCACTTACATGGCTCCGGTGAGCCACAAAACGATAGATTTATTCGAACAACTTTGCAAACAAGACATTCATCTGCTCAATACCAAACAGAAAAATTCAAAATATGACAGTCAAAGAACGTGGAATAATAAAGTCCATCAGCAACAATGAAAATATTGTATGCCAAAAAGCAGACAACGGGGGAGCCCTAGTGATATTGGACAGGACATATTATGAGGCACAGGTAAAAACATCTGGAGGATGAAAATCTATATATGAAGTTAGACTCGAACCCTACCCAAGAAATACAAAACATTTTACAAGTGATTCTAGATAAATCAGCAGACACAGGAGTTATACAAGACCATGTGAAAAAATATCTCACACAAAATTATCCCAAAGCTCCCAACTTCTATATGACACCAAAAGTGCATAAGGATTTGCAACGACCACCTTGTCGACCTATTGTGTCCACCAGAAACAGCATACATGAGCCTATTGGTAAATTCCTCGATAAATATTTACAACCACTGGTCACTTCAGCCCAATCCTATATTAAAGCTACCACAGATTTTCTACAGAAACTATCTAGCATCCAAATCACAGATCATCAACAAATCATCATGGCAACGATAGACGTTAAAGCTTTATACACCTCCATACCACACAATCAAGGCCTCGAGGCGGTAGAGAAAGCATTATTGGAGAGTGACTATGAGCAAGAGATGAAAATATTTTTAATGGAACTGCTAGAATTTGCTTAAATGCACGGCTACTTTGCTTATCAGGACGAATGGTATCTACAGAAAAGGGGTACATCAATGGGAAATTCGGCTGCACCGACATATGCCAATATGTTTATGAAAGAATTTGAGGAAGTACACATCTTACAGAAAGAGGATTAGAATAGACATTAGTTTGTATGTACGCTTTATAGACGATATTTTCATCGCATGGGAGGGATCACAAGCTATACTCACCAAACAAATTGAAGAGCTGAATTCTATTGACTCCAGGATTCAGTTCACATGGGAAATAAAAAAAGACACAATACATTTTCTGGATGTAGAAATAACAAATACGCCCACGGGTTTTGCAACCAATTTATTCAGAAAAAGTACATACAGAAACAACATCCTAAGATTTGAGAGTTACCATCCTCCATCACTGAAGAAACATCTACCCTACTCTCAACTGATGAGGGTTAAAAGAGTAGTCTCGGAACCACAACAACTGGAAATACAAACCAATGAAATGATCAAAAGGTTAAAAAAAGTGGATACCCAGATGATATATTACAACAAGCTCAACACAGAATTCAGAGCACCAAGAGAGAAGATCTGTTAAAACCACAACCTAAAAAAACAGAGCAAAGAATCACCTGCGTGAGCAAATTTTCAACTAAAAGCCACCAATTCAAAAAAATTATAAAAAAACACTGGCCCTTATTGGCGGCAGAACCAGATTTTAAAGACACGTTTGTTACAGAACCTCTATTTGCATAGACCAGGTCCAAAAATATAGGACAACTATTGAAATATACCTACACGAAAGTACCCATTGTGAGATATAGGGGTACACAACCATGTTTAAATTGTCACAACTGCGAAAACATTTATAAAGGGAATAGTCTCCCACACCCCATCACGGGTAAAGAAATTAAATTGAAAGTAAATGGAACATGTGATACTACCAATATCATCTACCTTCTTAAATGTCCATGTGGCAAAAATTATGTAGGGCAAACAGAGAGGAAATTAAAGATCAGATTGAATGAGCACAAAAGTAACATACGGACCAAGATGTTGAAATCCATGATAGCAACGCATTTCATTGAAGCAAAACAAAGAATAGATTAATTAAAATCTTGCATTCTAGAGGTGGTAGAAAGAAAGACTGGTACAGACAACAAAAAAACTCTCTTAAAACGAGAAAATTACTGGATTTATTATCTGGAAACCATGAAACCCAAAGGATTGAATGAAAGAATTTAATGTTTGTGTTACTTATAGCTGGCAATGATCATGTTGTATATATTTTATGTGGTATTACCTTGACGGCGTTTATTAATTACATCATATATAATAGCATTCTTATAACTCGTCTAAGATGGTAGCGTGTATACATTTATTTGCTAGTTCACTTCAGTGCACTCATACAGCACCCGTAGATTTAGTGTATTTCAGGACTTTTTATTTTCTAGCTAATATCCCTTTAAGAATAGCCATCTGTTTCTGAATAGTCCGTCTTCAATTAGATTATTACGCCGACGCGCGTACACACACGTACGGCCTTGGTAGTAGCCCAAGAACGCCAGACACAGTTACAGTGTTGAGAAGATGAATGCGGTAAGCTCCGATTTAATGTTGAACGCGCTATAAGCGGCAGGCGGAAACTAAAATAGAGAGGGTAACACTACCTAGTATATATAGTTTTATCGCTTGAGACAGCCACCACCACTATTGTTTTTAAACTCACGAAGTACCACAGTGACTCCCGATTTTTTGAGTTTCACATGAACCCAAACTTAACAGGAACTATCCGTTACTAAGAATTCATTTGTTTATGAATTAAATACACGTGCAGTCTCCAAATTAGTAAGGAATATAGGAATGTTGTTATCATTGTACAGGATGTATAATTAAGAATGTTTACGCAAATAATTGTTCTGAATTAGGTAAAAATTGTTTATGCATAGATGTCAAGTTATATGACCTAGTGGTGGTAATTTGTATGCACACAAGTCATAGAATCATTGTTATTTTTACAGATACATCCCCTGACGAAGGCGCAAGACGCCAAAATGCATTGGGATTATTGAATTTACAATGTGATGTATGAACAGAACACATTACAAGTATAACATGTCGAAAAGCTTAAAGATTGATATGAATACAACATCGCTTATGAAAAAATTGGAATAACATGAAGTTAAGAATTCAAGAAACTTTCTCAGTATCTTCATTGTTCAAAATAGCTGGATATCCAGCAGACATAGTGCCCAGGGAGACAGACCAGGTATTTGGATCTGCTTACTTTGGATTATTGTTATTCACACTCCAGAGCGGGAGTGATACCCGGGAGCACTCCACACATTTAAAAAATGTGTGAAACTCTCGCAGTGCACGACTATCACCCATTTATACACTTTCCCTCTTCCCCACCCAGACTGCATCACAGCCGGGGTCAAGAACATACCCAGGCCGCCATGCCTAATCTGAGTGCAGAGACACAGTGCTCAGACCAATCACAACACTGCATTGCAGCATTGCCATTGGCTAAGGGGAGCCTGGGTGCTTCCAGGCTGCTTCCTGTTCCTGTGCTG